>NC_060138.1:522358606-523608606 GCF_021461385.2 Schistocerca piceifrons
GCGGGCAACTGCTCTACCAACTAAGCTATCCAAGCACGACTCACGCCCCGTCCTCACAGATTTAGTCCTGCCAGTGCCTCGTCTCCTACCATCCAAACTTTACAGAAGCTCTCCTGCGAAACTTGCAGAACTAGCACTCCTGAACGAAAGGATATTGCGGAGACATGGCTTAGCCACCGCCTGGGGGATGTTTCCAGAATGATATTTTCACTCTGCAGCGGAGTGTGGGCTGATATGAAACTTCCTGCCAGATTAAAACTGTGTGCCGGACCGAGACTCGAACTCGTGACCTTTGCCTTTCGCTGGCCAGTGCTCTACAAACTGAGATACCCAAGCACGACTCACGCCCCGTCCTCACAGCTTCAGTTCTGCCAGTACCTCGACTCCTACCTTCCAAACTTGCGAAAGGCAAAGGTCCCGAGTTCGAGTCTCGGTCCGGCACACAGTTTTAATCTGCCAGGACGTTTCATATCACCGCACACTCCGCTGCAGAGTGAAATTATCATTCTGGAAACATCCCCCAGGCAGTGGTTAAGCCATGTCTCCGCAATATCCTTTCTTTCAGGAGTGCTAGATCTGCAAGGTTCGCAGGAGGCCTTCTGTAAAGTTTGGAAGGTAGGAGACGAGGTACTGGCAGAAGTAGAGCTGTGAGTACCGGGTGTGAGTCGTGCTTGGGTAGCTCAGTTGGTAGAGCAGTTGCCCGCGAAAGGCAAACGTCCCGAGTTCGAGTCTCGGTCTGGCACTCAGTTTTAATCTGCCAGGAAGCTTCATATCAGCCCACACTCCGCTGCAGAGTGAAAATATCAATCTCCTTAATTTCTTACCTTTCTGCTATTTCTTTAATTTTAATCTACACTTGTAAAATGTGGTCTGGGTCCAGATGTGCCCCTGGAAATCTTGTAGAATTTAAAATCTCGTTCCGAAATCTCTGAACTAACATTATATAATCAATCTGAAACCCTCCGGTGTCTTCAGGTGTCTTATACAATCTTCTTTCATGATTCTTAAACCAAATGTCAGCTATGATGAAATTATGTTCTATGCAAAATTCTACCATGTGAATTCCACATATTTTACGCTTTCGCATTATGGCGTTCTTGGAGGATGAAAATTTCCTCCATAAAAATTGACATGGTTTCCTCAAAAAGAGATCTAGCGAAACCTAACTTTCTTGTTAGTCTATGAGATACTAACCGCCGTAGACAGACGCGCTCAGACTCGTATTGTGTTTTCTGATTTCCGGAAGGCGTTCGACAGGGTTGTGTACTGTCGTTTAGAGAACAAAATACGTGCTAGCCGGTTATCATTCCATGTTTGTGACTGCCTGCAGGGCACAGTTGAAGATAGAACTCTACACCTCGATCTTAGGGAAACAAAATTGATAGATGTAACATTAATTTTGGGAATGTCACACAGCCGTCAGTATTTATCACATATATGAATACTCTAGCGAATGACATTGGAATCTATATGAAGGTCGCAAAGGCAGGAGCTGTAGCGAAACGGAGGAAGACCTGTAGAGTATCGACGGTTCGTGCAGGGACTGGCAGCTAACACTGAATGTAAGTAAACGTAAGGTGTTGCACATGATTGCAAATCAGTGTAAAAAGTAACTAACGTACAGTTCCTGCCAGCAAGTATCTGGAGCAACCTTAAAACTGCTCAAAACAAATAGTAGGAAAAGTACATGCAGTTTTGATGTTCACTGAAAGCATCTTGAGGAAATGTAGTTCATCCGTGAAAGAAGTGGGTTACAAAGCACTCGTTCGTCAGATCTTTGAGTATTTTTCTTTAGTTTGGGACCCTTACGAGATAGAATTAATAGAAGAGATGGAGAAGACGCAACAAAGGACAGCGCGTTCATCACCTGATAGGTTACCAGACGGGAGAATTTTACGGCGATGGTCGAAAACTCGAGTGGCAGATTTTGCAAGAGAAGAGCTGTGCATCATGGAGATGTTTACTTTCTCCTAATTTTTTCGTGGTCTTATCCAGTATCGTCATTGTGTAGGCCAGTTATTGAATTTAAGAGTGTTCCTGGTAGAGACTGTTTGGATGCTCTTTCTGTCGCCAGTGAAGCAGTTAGGTGATGATGAGTGGTGGTGACAGGCCGTGGGGCCTAAGTCAAACACTGTTAAAAGATCCAAAGAACTTTGATTTCAATTAGAGGTGTAGCGATGCAGGCACACCTCTTCTCTTTGACCCTGGCTGGGGCTGATGAACGGGCGGCCGCTTCCTCCTCGTGCTGCTGAGGCCGGTAGCCTCTGAAAGCCATGGCCGTTGACATCAGCGGCGCTGCAATGACGTCCCACTCGGGGACGGCCCTTCAGCTCCACACGCAGCCGTGGTAGCGGTGTGTGGAGTCTGCTGTGTGTGAGGTCAGCCCATTGCCATCCGACAGAAATCGGCCGGCGGTGGGTGCTATGGCGCCAAGTCCCACAAGGAACTCAGCGTCTGTGATGGCAGGAATGGACTGCAGGTCGGTAACGACAAGTTCCGCAAAGGATTTAGTGCAGACGATAGGTGTAGCCCGGTCTCGAACCCATGGTCGCAGCTGGCGTAGCCCAGTCGTCTCATTGTTCGGCAGCACACTGACGTCGTAGTGGTACTGCTGGCTTCCGGAGGTGACAAGTGCTGCCTGTCCAAAATGTAAACTTATTTACATGCCTCCAGTGCCCATTTGTTTCGTTAAAACCCAACACCTAGTCAGGTTGCCATAACTTAAGACTCGCTCTGGTGTGGTGACACCTGCCCCTTCCTACCCGATTACCGCTGAGCTGCGCTGTTTACGACTGAGCTCGGCTATTTCACTGCGCAATCCACTGGCATGGCTCTTATAGGGACCCACATATAGCCACACAGCGAGCTACCGACCCGCAGCGGTTGACGCGATGCTCTGTGGCTCTTCTGTGCTACTTCTCCTTACTTTTGTTAAAGACTAATAACTCTATGATCAAAGGTTGGGACGCAGCTTTGCACCACCCTTCCTCGCCCCCCACTGCCGCTCTCCCCCTCCTCGCAGGACGGAATTTGTGTACATCTGTCTCCATTTAGTATTATTCCATGCGATAGTGCGACAGCGTTTGTGAATCGTGGTACCGAAGCGAGACGTGGGTAGCAGCCCGGTATTCACCTATTTGGGTGTGGGAAGCCGTCTACAAATCCACATCCAGGCTGGCTGGATCACCGGCTCTCGTCAGTAATATGCGGGGTGGGTTTGATCCCCGGTCTTCCGAGTCCTGGAAGCAGAGTACTAATGAGCACGTCTACCCGGGTGAGATGGTTTCTTCAACATACATCTCGTGAAATGATCACGATGACAAAATTACAGAAATTAGATATCTTACAGCGCTTTACCGGCAGTCATTCTTTACAGGCACGTTCGTGACTGGACAGGCAACGGGGCAACGCAGTGCTATACCGTAGTGTCGCTTTACAGCATATAGATGTAGTGTAGTCTTACGTTATCACAATTCCAGACTTTCGCCTGTAAAACAAGTTTAACATGATTTCTTATTCCATTTTAAAACGGTAGCGTTCATTTTACGTATGCTGTAGTCTTTTCTGAAATTGCAAGAAAATACTTCGGAATAGTAAGATTTTTTTCAAATTTGAAAAACTGCTCCAAGATACAACAGGGTCATGTACCTAGGAACAAATATTCTGTTCAAGTTTAAAAGTGTTTTTGAGCAGAAAATCTTGCCAATACTGCATTTAATAGTCTGTATGTTTCATTATTGCTTTACTACTCACCAATAGTCGGTGAAATTAAATTAAATAGAAGTATTTTCAAAAAACCCGCCAGGGTAGCTGAGCGCGCTAACGTGCTTCTTCCTGGATTCGGGTAGGCGCGCCGGCCGCAGATCGAACAGATCGAATCCGCCCGGCGGATTAACGACGAGGGCCGGTGTGCCGGCCAGCCTGGATATGGTTTTTATGCGGTTTTCCACATCCCGCTAGGTGAATACCGGGCTGGTCCCCACGTTCCGCCTCAGTTACACGCGTCGCAGACATTTGAAATACATCCGCACTATTTCACGATTCACACTAAACACAGACAGTTGGGGTACACTGATTCCGTCTGGGGGGGGGGGGGGGGGGGGTACGGTGTGGCGGCAGGAAGGGCATCCGGCCATCCCTAACACTAACACTGCCAAATCCGTTGTAGCCACACCAACCCTGCGATCGCTGCAGGACTATGGCGTAAGCGAAAGGAAGAAGTATTATCAAAAACTAGTTACAAGTAAACACATTTTGCAGTAGGAGCTGTTAGCAACCCACAAAAATTTTCGTTTTCGGTACAGGGTAAATTGCTAAGTCGCTAAAGAAACTCACTTACTCGCAAACGCCATTTTTTACGGTAAACAGACTTACCGTTTCAAGATACAAGATGGCCCCTAAATAGGTGTGGCCTAATCGTCGTTATGTAACTTGTTATGAAAATGTAAACTTTTATTCACCATAAAATTCCGTGACCGAAGAATTAACAGTATCTTAAAAATAGCTTTAAAGTATTACAAAGCACTTGTAGAACTTGTGGTATTTACAAACACTGCACAGAATACAACCTGACGTCTCACAACACCAAAAACTGTAAAAAATGCCAAAAACTGCGTAAGCCGATCTCTAGTGCACCTTCCTTCAACTGATTCTAAAGACGGACACTAGATCGGAATATGGGCCAGGACGCATAATATGCAGCTTCGTACACTATCCCCATATACAATACTCTCACGTTATGAAAAGGGAAAAAATAAAAAATTCCTGATTTCAATTAAACTTAAATTTAAATCAAATTCAAGTGTCAAATTATGTCTCTTGGGAGCAGAAAACTGTCTACAACAAATAAACTCCCGAAGAGTTCTCGCTCTCCCTAATCACGGCTATAGATTACATTACAACATAGAAAATTCTTACTGATATCGGCTTAACAACTCTTTGTTGCTGAATAAACAATACATTTTCTTACAGAGATTACCAGCATATTACCTCTAGCCGACCTCAGAACAGCAGGTGAAGAACGAGTTACGTTTCATTTCGACAGTTTACGAAAACAATCTTAATAGATACCTTTTTTCCTTTTGTTACAAAACTTCATTACAAATATATTATATTAATTCAGATACGATATTTGTACATTTATTTTTGTTTGAATGAGCCCCATTCCAAGGAAAATTTTAGCTGGGTAGAAATATTGGCGCTATCTGTAGCCCAAGAGTAAAATTAACGTGGCATCGTGACGCAAGTTATCATTGTAATACATATCCCCAGCGGGTTTTGAAAGTGGCTATCTATGATTCCACATCATACAAAAGAAACTTAAGGAAACAAATAAAGAAATACATTTGTCATATTATTCATCAGTTCACAGCGCTTCCCGCCGTAGTGCAGTACCATCGCTGACTATTGGAGTCACTATTTAACGTGCAAGGCGTGTGGTGCATGCGGTCGGCACGCCGAGGGGGCGGCAAACTCAGCCAAATCACTTACAGTGTGCTGTAGCACAGTAGCAGATGATCAACAGCCGCCACTAGCTGTAACCTCATGATGCAGCAGCGCTTTCAAAGGAGAGGTGGCTTCCGTAACAGACGATTAACGACAGAGAAATATTATGTCGGGTTTTTTACTAACTGCCATCATCTCCAGTACGTCACCGATATTCTCATTGTCAACCCCAGCCATATATGGATGCAACTTAATCAAAAGCGAATCCTGATCTTCCAACAAATTGGCTACACCATT
This sequence comes from Schistocerca piceifrons, assembly GCF_021461385.2. Taxonomy (NCBI): domain Eukaryota; kingdom Metazoa; phylum Arthropoda; class Insecta; order Orthoptera; family Acrididae; genus Schistocerca; species Schistocerca piceifrons. The sequence continues at coordinate 522,364,349 of NC_060138.1, forward strand.
TACTAACGTTAAAACAGTACAATAAGTACATTCCGTATTACATTAACATACATAAAATTGGTTTCGTATTTAGACCGATTAATCCGCTTCATCTTACTGCCAATTATGACCTAAATTAATAAACTCTTCGTAAAAATTAAGAGACATCGCGTAGCGTTACCGACCATGTTCTGAATTCAACAGTCATTTACACGCTGGGAAAACAAAGAGAGTGTCGGAAATGGAAGGGTATATATATATATATATATATATATATATATATATATATATATATATATATATATATATATATACGGTCTAAAACGCCTACAGTAACACAAAATAAAAATAATAGAACGGAAGAATGAGCATTTCATTTACTTGTAAATATATATTATAAAACAGAAGAGTAAGCATTTCATTTATTTATAAATTTGTTCAACCAGATCTGAACAAACAGTTACAATAGTTTCACCCAAAAAATTGTTTCAGGAGCCACAGAAAAATATAACTTTCTGGAGCTCCGTTTTGTAATCAGAAATGTGAGAAGGAAAAACAAAAAGAAAAACTGGCTGGTTCTATTACGAAATTTTAGACCTAATCTGTAAAAGACGATCAAGAAATTCTTGCCTTTGCCACACGCACGAAGTCTGGATCTGAAACTATGGAAGTAAGTGAAGACAAGACATATTGCGCTCCTGCTCCCTCTGGTGGTCTCAACGATAGCATTGACATGTGTAATGTTGCCGCTGAAGAATCTTCAAGCAGTAGAGCGGCAATTTGTGAGAGATAAACAGACCCAGGCTGTGGCCTCTTAATATTAATAGCGATCTTGTTAATATTTGGGTTAAACGTGGTCCTGTTTAAGTACATAATCATACTGATCCCATTAGCGACGAGGGAAGAAAGTTTGCTGACACTTACTATTATAGAAATCATAACGGCGAAAACGTTAAAAGGGACTAGCTTCTTTACTCTTTATGAAAGGATTCAGTGTTTGTTTCTGTTGTAAAACGTTTGGCAAAAGTGTAAATAGTCTGTCTCATATTAATGGATTTTCAGATTGGCAACGTTTATCATTGACTCTGAAAAGGCACAAAACAAGTGATTCCCACATTGAAAATATGAAGTCCTGGGTACAATTGAGTAATTTGTTACAAACAAACAACACTTTAAATCAGATGCAACTGAGACTAATAGAGAAAGAAAAAAAAATCTCTGGTGTGATGAACTAGGAAGGATTATTGCTGTTATTAAGTTTTTGTCGCGACAATGTCTGGCTTTTAGCGTTTCTTCCAAAAATACATATCAACATGATAATGGAAATTTTTTAAAAGCAGCAGAGATGTTGGCACCTTTGGACTCAGTTGCATGAACATACTCGCAAAAAAAAATGGTTCAAATGGCTCTGAGCACTATGGGACTTAACAGCTGTGGTCATCAGTCCCCTAGAACTTAGAACTACTTAAACCTAACTAACCTAAGGACATCACACACATCCATGCCCGAGGCAGGATTCGAACCTGCGACCGTAGCAGTCGCGCGGTTCCGGACTGCGCGCCGAGAACCGCGAGACCACCGCGGCTGGCGAACATACTCGCAGAAGTGAATCAAAATCGGACTGCAGTCGAATGAGTATGGCCCACTATTTAGGAAATCACATTCAAATTGAAATTATTGAGTTACTAAGCACCATGATCAAAAATCATACACTCCTGGAAATGGAAAAAAGAACACATTGACACCGGTGTGTCTGACCCACCATACTTTCTCCGGACACTGCGAGAGGGCTGTACAAGCAATGATCACACGCACGGCACAGCGGACACACCAGGAACCGCGGTGTTGGCCATCGAATGGCGCTAGCTGCGCAGCATTTGTGCACCGCCGCCGTCAGTGTCAGCCAGTTTGCCGTGGCATACGGAGCTCCATCGCAGTCTTTAACACTGGTAGCATGCCGCGACAGCGTGGACGTGAACCGTATGTGCAGTTGACGGACTTTGAGCGATGGCGTATAGTGGGCATGCGGGAGGCCGGGTGGACGTACCGCCGAATTGCTCAACACGTGGGGCGTGAGGTCTCCACAGTACATCGATGTTGTCGCCAGTGGTCGGCGGAAGGTGCACGTGCCCGTCGACCTGGGACCGGACCGCAGCGACGCACGGATGCACGCCAAGACCGTAGGATCCTACGCAGTGCCGTAGGGGACCGCACCGCCACTTCCCAGCAAATTAGGGACACTGTTGCTCCTGGGGTATCGGCGAGGACCATTCGCAACCGTCTCCATGAAGCTGGGCTACTGTCCCGCACACCGTTAGGCCGTCTTCCGCTCACGCCCCAACATCGTGCAGCCCGCCTCCAGTGGTGTCGCGACAGGCGTGAATGGAGGGACGAATGGAGACATGTCGTCTTCAGCGATGAGAGTCGCTTCTGCCTTGGTGCCAATGATGGTCGTATGCGTGTTTGCCGCCGTGCAGGTGAGCGCCACAATCAGGACTGCATACGACCGAGGCACACAGGGCCAACACCCGGCTTCATGGTGTGGGGAGCGATCTCCTACACTGCCCGTACACCACTGGTCATCGTCGAGGGGACACTGAATAGTGCACGGTACATCCAAACCGTCATCGAACCCATCGTTTTACCATTCCTAGACCGGGAAGGGAACTTGCTATTCCAACAGGACAATGCACGTCCGCATGTATCCCGTGCCTCCCAACGTGCTCTAGAAGGTGTAAGTCAACTACCCTGGCCAGCAAGATCTCCGGATCTGTCCCCCATTGAGCATGTTTGGGACTGGGTGAAGCGTCGTCTCACGCGGTCTGCACGTCCAGCACGAACGCTGGTCCAACTGAGGCGCCAGGTGGAAATGGCATGGCAAGCCGTTCCACAGGACTACATCCAGCATCTCTACGATCGTCTCCATGGGAGAATAGCAGCCTGCATTGCTGCGAAAGGTGGATATACACTGTACTAGTGCCGACATTGTGCATGCTCTGTTGCCTGTGTCTATGTCCCTGTGGCTCTGTCAGTGTGATCATGTGATGTATCTGACCCCTGGAATGTGTCAATAAAGTTTCCCCTTCCTGGGACAATGAATTCACGGTGTTCTTATTTCAATTTCCAGGAGTGTATTTTGAAGAAAATAAGAGAATCGAAATATTTTACCTCATATTAGACGGCACACTAGATGAAGTTCATACAGAACAAATAACAGTAATATTTAGGCACGTTTATTTTAATCATACAGACAAGAAAGTTGAGGTATGTGAAAATTTCATTGGTTTCTGCCCGATTCATTCAAAATTTGCGCGAACAGGGTTATGATAATGGCGTGGAAAACACAATGGACTGCAGAAAAGAATTTTGGATGTCAATAAGCGTGCATTTTATGTCCCGTCATCAGCTAATAGTTTAAACTAAGTGGTAAATGATGCAGCAAATATTTCTCACGACACCATCAATTGTTTCGACGTAATTCAAGAAATTTACGTTTTCTTTTCGTCATCAACAGTTAGGTGGCCAATCATTTGCAAACATTTACCAGAGCTAAAGCTAAAACCCTTAAGTGCTACGAGATGCTGTAGCAGAACTGAAGCACTCAAGCCCTTACGGTTCTACACAGAAAACATATTTGATGCTCTGCTGGAAATATCAGAACCTTCTTCTATTTAGGATTGTACTACCGCTCGCAAAGCGAAGTCACTTGCTTTAAAAATTCAAAATCATAAATTCATTTGTTCTGTTGTAATCTGGTACGATGTCTTGAGTGAAATTAATTATTTAAGTACAATCATGCAAAATCCGACAGTTAATACTGAGATATGCATCAATTTGTTAAAGAGCTTTATTGACAAATTCACACAATATCGCACAGATGAAAACTTTGAAATAGTTTTAAAGGGAGCTACCAATGTGGCAACAAACTAAATGCTGAAACAAGTTTCCCTCCAGTAAATATACTTCGCCCAAGAAGAAAACCGACTCAGTGTCGATGTGAACATCGTGACGAAGTCTTGTTAGACCCCAAAATGAATTTCAAAGTAGAGTTTTTTCCTAACCCTAGATCAGACATTATTTTCCTCAAGAAACAGATTTGATGAGTTAAAAGGTTTAGACGACGTTTCTGGTTTTTTCAGTAGTACATTATTTAGTTACCCTAAAGAAGAACTGATGAAACGTAGTAAAGATTTGCGTATAAACTTAAAGACCATTCAAGGAATGAAACCGATATTGACGGTACTAATTTACACAATAAAATTAACGCTTTAAGGTACCGTTTCCTAGAAAATCAGACTTGTGATTCATAAACAATTCTTCAATAGCTTTTCAAAAATAATTTTATATCAACTTTTCTCAACAAAGCAACAGCGCTAAGAATATTTCTTACTCTGCCACTCGCAGTTGCATCTGGTGAAACTCATTTTCGAAATTAAAAATTATAAAAAGTTATCTAAGATCAAAATGCATCAACAGAGACTTACAAATTTGGCTGTTATTTCTTAGAACACCATATCTTAGACAGTTTAGGTACTAGACTGATAATAGATTTCGCAATTATGAAAGCAAGGAAAGTTTAATTTGTGTTAGTATATGTTAGCGTCGAAGAAACTTTCACTCAGGTCAGCAAACAAGCTACAATTAAAGTATTCTTGTATTTGCCAACAGCGATTCTCATTTGTATGTAATACCTAGTGAATTAGTATGTGAATGGGTTTTCTTTTCGAAAAATTATTGTTAAAGAAATTCTGTGTCACCAACATGCCGATGCCAAGTCTTTAATACGAGCGAAAAAAAAAAAAAGTTTTATAGAGGGGGGGGGGGGGGCGAAAAAATCTGGTATCTGGTTTGCACGCGGGCACCCTGGAGGTAAGCAGCGGCCCTGCCTACAGATTACACCTGAGCTGGACGAGGCGAAGCATACATATGACGTCATAAGGTGGGATGAGGCAGCCACGAGAGAGGCTGCACCGCTCGTGAGAAATTATCTGAAAGGAAAGTATATGCGCTCTGACTGGCTGCTATAGTGGAAGCTACACGGTATTGTTCTCCTACATGAGCACCAACCAGATTATTTTCATTTATTAATAGTAACTAAATTAACATTGGTACATACTCCAAAATAAAATGGGAGACCCTCTTATTACTGTTCTATTATGACACAGACTATAATATTATAGGTAAACAGTTTATATAATAAGGAGGCACGAACCATTTCATGCGTCTAGGTAATAATAACAGTCCAGCGAAGTGGTTAACAGTATCCAGGAAGTATTAAGTATGTATAATGGCATGTCGCTAGGTTCAAAATGGTTCAAATGGCTCTAAGCACTATGATACTTAACATCTGAGGTCATCAGTCCCGTAGTCTTAGAACTACTTAAACCTAACTAACCTAAGGACATCACACACATCCATGCCTGAGGCAGGATTCGAACCTAGGACAGTAGCAGGAGCGCGGTTCCGGACTGATGCGCCTAGAACCGCTGGATCAGAGCCCGGCGCATGTTGCTAGGATGTGTACGATTAAGCTTGGGCATTTGAGATCAAAGCAGACTATGTTAGAAGTTAGGTATATTTAAAGTGTCTTTTGACATATTAATAATACGTACTGTTTAGTTAGAACGTGGTAAAGGTCTGAATTTTGACTAATGAGATGTTAGATGGTTCATCGTAAGAAATTGGCAGGTGTACGAATGATTACGCCACATTGCCGAAGTCAGTTGGCTATTTTCTCCGACGGAATATACATCAATAAATATATCTGTCGTCCCTGTAAATTATCAACTTCATTCTTTAGTTGACATAAAAAGCTTCAGTCTGTTTCAGAGCAGTTCTGTACAACCTCTCATCAAATTCAATGTGCTCAAGACTGTGTGCTACTTTTGTGCTGGGACAAAGAAATCGCAAGGACACGCTAGGTTTGTGGAACTGACAGAGCCTTAGTATATATATATTGAACAACAGAGGTGAAAGATTTCATCCTCGTCTTATGCCCTTTCTAATCCGAGCTCTTCCTCCCTGGTCTTCCATAAGCATTGTGCTCTCATGGTTTGTGTACATATCGTATATTTCAAAAATGGTTCAAATGGCTCTGAGCACTATGGGACTTCTGAGGTCATCAGTCCCCTAGAACTTAGAACCACTTAAACCTAACTACCTAAGGACATCACATACATCCATGCCCGAGGCAGGATTCGAATCTGCGACGGTAGCCGTTGCGCGGTTCCAGACTGTAGCGCCTAGAACCGCTCGGCCACTCCGGCCGGCGTATATTTCATCTTTCACCATAGCTTACTTTTATTTTTCTAAGAATGTGAACGTCTTGGACCATTCTGCATCGCCGACAAATCCTATGAACGAATCTTAATAGTTTTGAAGTGTTACTCATTATCAAGCTCAGCGACGGAAGTACCTCTATGGTGCCTTTGCGTTTGTAAAATCTAAACTGATTGTCATCTAACAGAGCCTCAAATTTATTTTCTAGTTTTCTGTATATTCTTGTCAGCATCTTGAACGCATGAGATTTTAAGCGTCTAGTGAAATATTTCTCGCACTTGTCTCCTCTTGATATCTTCAGGATTGTGCGAATGATATTATTTCCTAATGTTTGACGGTGTATTTCCAGATATATAGATACTATACAGCAGTCTGAATAGTGGTTTGCTTGTCACCCCCCCCCCCCTCTCCAAAGATCTCAGAAATTTCAAATTAATGTTACCTATCTCTTATGCCCTATATGGTGGTAAGTCTTCCACCAAAGTTCTGTTAAACTTTGACTCTAATGCTGGATCACCAGTGTCTTCTGCACCGACTCCAATATCTTCTTGTATTACGTCACAGGCAATTCTTCACCCTCGTATAGGCCTTCAATGTACACATTCCACAGCCTTCAATGTACTCTTTACACCTATCCGGTTCTCTCCTCTGCGTTTAACAGTGGAATTAATGCTGACTCCTTTAGTTTTAATTTATCCGATGGTTCTTTTGACATTTCTGTGTGATAACTCAGTGCTTCCGACGATCATATCTTTTAGTTTCCTTCGCAATTTTTCCCCTGGCATATCGCCTTGGCTTTTCTGCATTTCCAGTTTTCTTTTTTTGTTTTTTTTTATTTTTTTAAGTGAATTATATTGCTGTAGTCCTGTCTTTTCCTAAACATTTTTGTACTTCCTTTTTTCGTCGATCACTTGAAATACATATTATGTTGCCCAAGGTTTCTTTGCAGATACCACCATTGTACCTACATGAGTCTGTTGAACTTAAGTGACTGCCCTTTACAGAGAAGTCCATTTGAACTGCCTGTTATGGTATTCATTATTGCAGTATCTACAGCTTTAGGGATGTTCAGTAGTGTACCACTTCTCTCCTCATTGATTCTTCTGGACGATTCTCTTAAACTTCGGGATACTCTTCATTATAACCAAATTGTCATCTGAGTCTATACATGCTTCTGGGTATGACTTACAATCCAATACCTGATTTCGAGATCTCTGCTGTAAGCCAGCTGAAATTTTCCCTTTTCTCCAGGACTTCTCTAAGGATGTGTCCTCCTCTTGTGATTTTTGAACAGTGTATTCGCAGTTACTAACTGAAATGTATTACATTAAATAGGAAACATTTCTTAATATTCTGCAAATTCTGCTGAACATTATCTTATTTAATATTACTATCATGGTCTGCCAAGCACTGACGGAAAATTCAGTTAATAAAATTTATTTCATTATTCAATTTGTCTTCTCTTCTTTCATTCCTACTATCAAGTTCATATCCTCCCATAATTCTTCTTTCCCTTTACATAATGAGTTACCTATTCACTGTCCACATATGCTCTATCTCTTTATCTTCTGCTTCTGTCATCGGCTTGTACACCTGAATTATTGTTGTAGATATTTGTTTGCTGTTAATTCCGGTGAGAATAATATTATCACCGACCTAATCACAGTAACTCACTCTCTGCTGTACCTTTGTATTTATGATTAATCCTACTCTCATTACACTTTTCTCTGCTGCTATTGATATTACTCTGTATTCGTCTGACCAAAAACACTAATCTCCCTTCCATTTCACTTCACTTGTAACCTCCCCCTCACTTATCGACCTTAATGACACCGTGCCAGAAACTACCATAGCAAGTCGAGCGCAATTACATGCTGCCAAACCCCGGAATTGCGGCAACACGCGGGAGCGTCACTCAACACACCTGCTCCACCGCCCTACTTCAACCAGACTCTGCTCTGCCCGCTCTTCACGCGACAGAGTTAACACTACCAAAGATCCTAAACGCTTTGGTTCTCCACACGACCTATCGATGTAATCGTTCGATAGCATAGTTTTCCCTAGGCAAGACCCAGCCTAAAGATACAAATAATATTTACAAAACAAACCAATTATACATCGACATAAATGCATATACACAAATAGTAAAACAATTACGATATATAAAACCACAGAAATGTCATAGCTTCAGGTAACAAAATAAGGAAAAAAAATTATGGTACAATAGATGGAAATAGGAGGATATGCATTTCCGGCGTTACACACTGAACCTCTACTATATCTAGATTGAGCCATTCCATTTCCCTATACAGATGTTGTCGCTTTCCATCCTCATCCAGACTCGTAGAATGTTATCTTTTCGTTAGTTATTCAATCTTTTTTTCTGATACTTGCATCTTGGTAAATCTCTCCCAGAGATCCAAATGGTGGACTAATGCGGAATCTTTTGCGAATGGAGAGATCAACATGACACTTCGTTAATCACGGCCCACATGTCATATGGATACACATTATGTGTCTTTAGTTCAGTGGTTTCCCTTGCCTTCTACGACCTCATGCCACTTATCGTTGCTGCTTCTTCCATGTTTTATGGCTGTTCCCCGTCCCCCTCGTCAATGTTTGGAGGGTGCCCCAAACCTCCGCCTGTTCCGCCACTCTCTTTGCCAAGGACTTGGCTAGGAAGAGGGTCACCCCTTACACCGGAAAGTCTTATGGTTTTTATTCAAAATTTAATCTGTTGCTTGGATCGAACTCGAAATCCACGTCTGTTTTATCAATAAACACTAACTATTCCTAAACGATTTTCCTCTCTATGTCGATGGTATTCAGCATCTGTGATGGGCAATTTCAGTGTCCCGTGTAACATAGATTACGTGGCTCAAATAATGATTCAACAATCCAGGTGCATAGCATCTCTCAGGCTTACATAATTAAATGAAATTGTATTACAAGTTGCTTCGCATGTTATTCGCAAATAAAAGAAAATACTTAAAATATAAGTTTGCTATTAGGTGCATCGCTTTTCATTATTGCTGCTGATCCTGAGTGACCTTAAAACGGCGACATTTTGATCATGACTGAAGCACTTGAATTGGTCGAAGGGAACTCATTTCACTTTCTGACTGCCAAGATACGTGCCAGCATTTGATGGCAGTCGTCGATACTTGATAGATGCTCTATCGGATACTAAAACACTGCTTATTCAGTCTTCTTTTTTCTCAGCATTTGTCCTACGTAGAAACGAGATCTGCACTTTCGGGTCTCTGTCTCCACTAGGTGCGATCTTGTGCCTGATCACCATGGAGACCAACTATCTTGAGATGCACATGCACTGTATCCAGCCAACGCAGCTTTGGATCCGTAGTAGGTCATTTAACATCGAGTCACAACGAAAAGTCATGTTTGTCTACTGTTTCGTGATCTGCCCAAAGGACGTATGCAAACGCTGTAGCCGGCATTCCCTGATATTCTCAACAATAGGTGCCACACCGTACCGCTTGTGTATTTCATCATTTGTGACATGGTCACACCGAAGTATGTGTGATTCCATTACAGTAAGTCATGCTTCTCCTTGTTTTGTTTCAGGCCAACACTCTGGACCACACAAGGCAGCTGGGTGGATTGTGGAGCGCTGTATTTTGGATTTAAGTCTATATGGGATGCTCTCATAAAGCACACCGGTCACTGATGGCAGTTCATGTTTTGCATTGCTAACTTTGGGAGATCTATACCGTCGATCTTGATACTGTCCATGTTATTTGCATCTGATGATAGGTGATTTCCATTCAGAAGAGCGACAGATCGTAGTAATTGGTGTGAAGTCAATGAGTAAACCAGAAATGATATCTGAAGTTCCCTAAGGAAAAGTAATTGGCCCTCTGCAGTATCTACATCGACGATTCCGGAGACAATATGAACAGCCCTGTTAGATTGCTGACAATGCTGTCGTTTACTGTCTAATAAAGTCATCAAAAGATCAGAGCGAATTTAAAAATGATTTAGACAGGATATCTGTATGGTAAGGAAAGGAGCAACTGATTCTAAATTTAAAAAAGAAGATGAAGTCCTCCACGTGAATACCAAACAAAATCTAAACCGAATTTAAATGTTATCAACTCAGCTGAACACGTAGAAATTACAATTACTAGCAACTTATTTGGGCCGGCCGCTATGGCCGAGCTGTTCTAGGCGCTTCAGTGGGGAACCACGCTGCTGCTTCAGTCGTAGGTTCGAATCCTGCCTCGGGCGTGGATGTGTGTGATGTCTTTAGGTTAGTTAGGTTTAAGTAGTTCTAAGTCTAGGGGACTGATGACCTCAGATGTTAAGTCCCATAGTATTTAGAGCCATTTTTGAACTTATTTGAGACCTTCACACAGATAAATGTTGTGGGGAAAGCAAACCCAAGTCGCTGTTTTATTGGCAGGACACTAAGAAGATGCAAAAAATCTAGTAAAGAACTGTCTGTACTACGTCTACCAACCTCGTCTAGAACACTGCTGTGCGGCATGGGATGCATATGAGATAGAACTGATGGAGGACATAAAAAACGCTTAAAGAGGGGCAGCTCGTTTTTACTATCGTGAAGTAGGAAATAGAGTATCCTGGATAGGCGAGTTGGGATGGCAACTACGACAATAAAAGCATTTTTACTTGCGGCGTGACGTTTTCACGAACTTTTAATCGCCATCTTTCTCCTCTGAATGCGAAATTATGCTGTTTGATCCCGACCTACATAAGGAGAAATGAACATTGTAATAATATAAGACAAATGAGGAATCATGCGGAAAGATTTCGACAGTCATTTTTCCCTTGTGCTGTTAGAGAGTGGAAACGTCGAAAAGTGATCTGAAAGTGGTTCTACGGACCCTCTGCGAAACAAACAAGTTTGAATTACAGATACGTCAGTATAGATGCCTGCCATGTAGAGGATCCGGGCTCGATTCCATACTGATAACGATTTTTCCATGGTGGGAGGATTGATACAGGGTGCACTCAGCTTGTTGATGTCAACTGAGGAGTTGCTTGAATGAGAAGTAGCTGCTCCAAGGACGGGAAAGTCTGCAAAACGGCCGGGCGAGCTGAGTGCTTACCACATGCGCCTCCATATCACATCTGCATGAAGCCGAATTGGGAAGGATGAAATGGCATCCGGTCGACATCTCTTGGGCCTTCAGCACCTTTACGAGGAGATCATGCAGATGAACAAGATGAAGCATTTAAAACTGTTTTTGAAAGTATCTGAAAAACTACACAACGGATTAGAAAAAGGCTGTGTTACAAGTTGTTTCTTTCAAAGCGGGACGTCCTAAGACACCAAGCTCATTCCCTCCGCCCTAGATGGCGAGAGGGAGGTCAACTTCGAATGTTAAATAGGAAATCCCATTTTTTGTTATGGACCGGATTCTCCAGGAAAACATATGTAACTTTCTTATTTCAGATTTTATTTGTTTCATAGATGGCGCTGTAATCGATAAAAAATCAAAACGGGTTACAGAAATGGAAACTTGATAAGCAGATGATCGAAATGGTAACCATTTTCTGCGATACATATTTTACCATTCAAATTATTGTCTATGAAGCATGGACTGAGATCATGAATGAGATTTGTGAGATGCAAGAGAACTCAACATAAAACAAGCATCTCACTGATAAGAGGCAAGGGGACTTACCTAAAACAAGCACCACATTGATGAGAGGCAAGGGGACTCAACTAATACAACCACCCTGATTGGAAGAGGCACGGGGATTCACTTGAAACAAGCAACCTGGTGGCGACAGGCAGAAGGACTAAGAGAAGGATCCTGATGGTGAAAGACATTGGGAGGGAGGTCAACTCCGAATGTTAAATAGGAAATCCCATTTTTTGTTATGGATCGGATTCTTCAGGAAAACATATGTATGGTTAGAGGCAAGGGAATTAATACTAAAAAATCACCTCAAAGGGAACAAAATACTTTTACGTCCATGTCGTTGTTTCTGGGTGTCGCTGAAAGTAGTTGTTTCAACTGCTTTCTATATCGACAACAGCTGTGAAAGAAATTGCACTGATAATGGGGACAAGGTAATATATTCTGGAGTGTCAGATTTCTTTGCAATGAAAAACCGGTTTCCTATTATTGTTTTTTTTTTAGAATAACAGCCTTTCTAACATTCTAGGATCCCAATCCGATTGGTATACCTGGGGTTTTTACGCTTACAGTAAAAAAAAAAAAACACAACACCAAGATGGAATTGTGCGATAAAAAGGAAAGTTGCTAGTCGTGTTTCTGTAAGCACGTAATGATCGTGAGCGTTGGTTATCCTCTGGGCGTGGAGAACTGATGTTGGTCAAGAATGCCTTTAAGGCGACAAGGGCACTATTATCAACAGCTCACTGAGCTTGAACGATAGCGTGCAATAGGGCTACGAGATGCAGAATATTATTTCTGCAATATTGCAGAAAGTCTTGGCAGAAATGTAGCAACTATACATGATTACTGACAGCGGTGGTCACGAGAATGTATGGTTGTATGGTTACACCTGCAGGAGCAGTTTGAGCAAAAGTTTGGACCAGAGTGACAGAACGAACTGTTACAATTCGGTTACTTCAAGTATAGCTCCTATAGCGTGCATTCCACTGACCCAAAACCACCGCCATTTGCGACTTCAGCGGTGTCAAGTCAGAGCTCACTGGAGGAGAGGACGGAGGTCTGTAGAGTATTCTGATGAAATCGGTGGCAGTGATGGTCGCGTGTTGGTTAGAAACAGGTCAGTTGAGGGTCTGCAACCAACCTGTCTGCATGCTAGACACACTAGAGCTACACACGGTGTTATGGTCTTCTGCGATTTCATATGACAACAGACGCACTCTCGTAACCATCCAAAGCCCCGTGACTGCAAATCTGTACATCAGTCTGATGATTCGACCTGTTGTGCTGCCATTCCTGAACAGGATTCCAGGGGGTGTTTTCCAACAGGATAACGGTCGCTCACACCCTGCTGTTGTAACCCAACATGCTTTACAGAGTGTTGACATATTCTCTTGGCCTGCTCGACCACCAGATGTGTCTCCAATAGAGCACATATGGGACATCATAGGACGAAAACTCCAACGTTATCCACAACCAGCAGCCAGCAGTGTTTAATTGCTTCTTCATTAATATCACACTACTAGGTACCTACGCTATTGCAGTGTGTGATATTCCTGCTTGTGGCCGCCAGTATTTTATCGTACTAAAAGTTCGCCTTGATGCAGCTTGATACACGTGAAGTAGCGTATGGTAGAAAAGTGGAGTGAGGTGCAAGCAGCAGATGGTACAGTATGTACCATTCTCATGGAAGAGTCTGCCAATTGTGCTGAACTTGCTTCTGATTGGTCGGCACATTCGGGCGTTAGGCGCCAAACGCCTAACTTCTTTTATTTATTATTTATATACTTTTCATTCTATCTAATCCAGTTTTCAGTATGACAATCTCTCATTGTTACACTACGAGTCTACTGTTTTTGTTTATTAAATTTCACTAGTTTTGAGAAACATAAGAGTAATGACATTACAACCGTAGTGCTTCGGACACCTCTGCGTCGCTTTGGCCGGCCTGGGAGGCGAAGTACTTCGGCTGGATTAGTGACTCTCTTCCGCTGTTCCGGAGGGCCGGACGTGTATCTCTGTTTCAGTCGGACATGTACTCTATATCGGAAGATGTCAGAAAAGTTACCGTACTATTAAGAAAGGTATGACGAGTGTTGTGGAAGACAGTATAAAAAGCGTTATTTTAAAATATAAACAAACAGATTAATGGGAGGTGTCCCCTACCATCATTGTCAGTACTAAAGACGTTGCCCTCTGTAGATACAGAGACTGACCTGGGAAAGTGGTATCCGCCCTCCCCCCCCCTCCTCCCCCCCAAAAAAAGCACAAATACAGGTTCAAGTTCAAGATGACAGCCCAGCAGCCTCCGCCGAAGAAGATCCCACGACCGATGAGCTGTCTTCTGCGTTGGCGACACAACTTTAGAAGACGGCAGGTTGGTGGAAAGAACAGATCTCTCCAGTTTCCATATCAGACTTCCAACACGACAACGTATAATTTATAAGTGCCTGTATTATTCTGAATGCATGTCGAAAGGTACTTTGCATCGTAACTCAGAATAACTGGGGCACTGAAATATCGCATTAATCCGCTGACAACGGGCAAGTGACTGTCGAGTAAAATGTCTCACCTCTGCGGGAATACACACAGTGCATGTACGAGTACAGGTTGTAGACACATGGCTAACAACGTAGCGGAGTCTGGGTCTCGCCGTAAGTCGTGCACGGATAACCAAATGGTAAGGCGACCGCTCGCGATAAAAGGGAAATCCGGCTTGGAGACTCGGTCCGGCACAAATTTTCATAGTCGTCATTCCATTCTACAACTGGTGGTTGTTCATATCCGCAACTGCGAATACGCTAAATGTTGTACTAGGTATCGGTGGATTCCTCCATCTTCTTGAAACACGCACGCACACACACACACACACATGTGAGCGGCCGTTCCCGGTCGGGCTCGCTCGCGTGTCCAATCGGCCTTTCTCCACACCGGCTGGCCGGGCCGCCGCTTTTGTGGCGGATCGCGCGTCGCGCTCACGAGCGCCCTTGAAGATGAGCGTCCGCGGTCCCGTTGCCGGTCCAGGGGAGCCGGGGAGAGCAGAGCAGAGCAGAGCAGGGCCGCAGAAAGCCAGCGGCGCGTGGAGAATGCCCCTTTCTCTGGCGGCGAATCTGCTCCGCCGCCAGCGGCGCCTTTGTGCGTCCGGCCGGACGCCAGACGTGCTGGAATCCCGCGCCGCTGCCGCTGCCGCTGCCGCCGCCCGTTAGCCATTACTCAGGGCGCTCCACAAACTCTCAGACGCGCCGAGCTGAGCTGGCGCACGGAATGGGAGACGTGGCGTTCACTGACAAATATTTAATCACTTCTAAATGAATGAGACAAGATTTTTTAGCGATTAGGAGGTCTATACAGAGTTACATATTACCGACGTACCGCCGGTTGCAAAAGCGATCGACATAATGGAAAAAATTATTTGGTTTATGCTACAGCAGATTTCATATTTTGTCTAATGACTACTCGTTTCGGTACCAAATACCACGGTCAGGCCACCCAACGATAAAAAAAATAATACAAAGTTTGAGTTCCCTTTAAGAAACATCGGTAAAATATTTTTTTTCTGTGGTAGCTAACAAAAAACGTGCATCCTAAAGGTTCCGCGAACGATTTAATTCCTAGTGTACAAAAGACGTCAACGCAGTAAATGAAGTGGCAAGTCGATATAAGAAGTGTAAACAGCGGATGTACGTTTCACCAGTCAGTTGGTGATGAGGCAGTGCTAAGTATAGGAAGTGCAGGCATGGAGTTTTAGCACTGTTGTGTCACAAATCGCAGGGGAGCAACATCTCAAAATTAAGCGTTCAAGACATTCTCCAGTATATTCTGAAGAAGAGTGGAATGTATGCATAAACGCGTCCCGATAACCGTGACCGTTAGCATGTATCCTCCGGCAATCAGGAAGGCGCGCTGATCCCGTGTCGAATACTCCCGGTGGATTATTTGGGACAGCCAGTGAACTGGCCAGCTTGGGTTCAAAATGGTTCAAATGGCTCGGAGCACTATGCGACTTAACTTCTGAGGTCATCAGTCGCCTAGAACTTAGAACTAATTAAACCTAACTAACCTAAGGACATCACACACATCCATGCCCGAGGCAGGATTCGAACCTGCGACCGTAGCGGTCGCTCGGCTCCAGACTGTAGCGCCTAGAACCGCACGGCCACTCATGGGTGCCGCACTTTCCCACCCCGGTGAATACCGGGCTGGTACCCGCATCCCGCCCCATATACACGATCCACAAACTTTTCAAGTACGTTCTCACACTTTCACGTGAGATGACAGCAGACGCAGACATGTGAGGACACAAATTCCGCCCCAGGGGCGAGGGGAGGTTAAAAAAATGGTTCAAATGGCTCTGAGCACTATGGGACTTAACATCTGAGGTCATCAGTCCCCTAGAACGCAGAACAACTTAAACCTAACTAACCTAAGGACATCACACACATCCATGCCCAAGGCAGGATTCGATCCTGCGAGGGGAGGGGGCAGGAGGAAGGGGAGGGTGGTGACAGGAAGGGCACTGGACAAGCCTCTACCACCAACATCGACCAGATTAACTTGCTAACTTCGTGAGGACGCAAGAAAAAGCAAGAAAAAGAAGAGGGGTACGTGTGTGCAAAGTTTGTACTGCACACTTTGACTTCCGAGCAAAAACACCGACACGGGGACGCTTGCTGCGACTTCACTCCAGTGCAAAACGCGGACAATTCTTTCTGCAAAAGACCATCACGGGTGATGACATCAGCATTTTCAAAAGCATTAGTTGTTTATGTACGGGTAAATTTACAGGTCGTCTCCGTTTGCTAAGTCAAGGCGCAGGACGCATTGAACAATTTTGTGCACAGTCTGTGTAAGTCTACTCACAGTACTGGCTGATACCTTTATTTGTCTGTCTGGCGTGTTTTTCCTCTACATTTATGTTTCAAACCATACAGAATTCAGTTGATGCAAGCCCTTCAAGATATTCATGAACAATGAGGTGTAAAGTTCATTCAATATTTTCTTGGCATGGAGATGGAGAATAACAATATCTGTTCATGTTTAGCAATAAGTGAAGAAGTTAAATCCCACTTAAGTGTAAAAGTGAAGGGCCACAACGTAAGAATGCGTGGAATCCAGAAATCACGTGCTATAGTACTGGCAATGAAGTGGCGACTTGTCGTAAAACGTGACCTTCAATTCCCCACCCCTTGCTCTTTCCTTTCTCATTCTCCTCAGCCCCTCCACTTCTCTCAACTGCCATCTCTGCCGGTCCCTCCTCTATTCCTTAGCTATGTCCCTTTGGAGAGCATTCATGTCAGTTGTGTTACACATATTTAGGTCTCCCAATCAAATCTTTGTATTTTACTGTCGTAAAAACAAAATAGTCAGTCACATCTCTCGCCTCCTGACCCGCCCACCCTTCCCCTTCCTAAATCACACCCTTTCCCTCCACTTCCTCTTCCTATGGCATGCCCCTTTCTTGGGAATAGGTCAGTCAGAGAGCTTGTAGGTCAATTCTGTTATACATATTTAGCTCTCCCAAACACTGCTCAGTATTTTACTGTCAAAGAATTGAAACAGTCGGATAGCTTTCCACGACAAGAATAGGTGGAAGACATGACATCATTCTCATCCATTGGTGGTACCAATTGCGCAATTGTCTGCTTTGCAGGTTGGAGGGAGCATATATATCGCTTTTCTGCTCACAGTCATGTCCTTACATATGTAGTTATATTAAAAACCCATACCCTTTCTCAAAGCTTTGTTATCTTTTCTTTGAATGATTTTTTAAGTTAGATATGTGGATGGCTATAAGGTTTTCTGTGGCTCTGTGCTGCAGCAACCAGCTGCCACAGTTCACTATAGGTAGGCCTTGGGCATGGATGTGTGTGACGTCCTTAGGATAGTTAGGTTTAAGAAGTTCTAAGTTGTAGGGGACTGATGACCTCAGATGTTAAGTCTCATAGAGCTCAGAGCCATTTCAAACAATTTTCCATATTTTGACTACCTCAGTAAACCAGTTTACGGTGAAACCCTCTTCGAAAATTGTCTTATGATCGCTAATTCTAACCAAATCATCGGCTTTGCATTTAGCAGTTCAAGGATCTACCATCTTGATTTCATTATACACAGCAAACAAAAAGGCGTCATCATTCACATCAATATGCCTCACGCTAACTGGTATATGTTTTGTATGATTGACTTAATTGATCTTAACAGATGGCTCCATTTGAAAGGAAGTTGTTATAGAACCGTTTCAACATCACATCTTTAAGAGTTTTCTTGAACCACTCAAAAACTGAAGCTGTCAAGGTAGAAAATGATGAGCAGTGGTTAATTCTACATTCCTGCATTAGCTTCCGAGTATGGGTGTTGTAAAACTCCTAGCCCAAGGCGCTTTGTAAATTATTCGGAATCCTATTACTTCTTCGGTGTTTTTTTCTAAATGTCTGTGACCTCAGCATCTGTTGTATTCTTAAGAGCACTTACCTGTGTGTATTTGTATTACACAACAGTTACTGTTAATAAATATTTACACCCTGAATTGTATTTGAAATATGCAGCCAGGTCAATTAAATGAACCTGATGAAAGTAGTCATTTCCTTTCGTGATCTATACTCCCCTCAGATAGATTCTGCATGCTGTTTCAGCTTGCATACTGATTAGAGTGAGGACAATGGTTAGTGAAGTCAGCAACAAGCCGGAGTACCTTCCTAACGTCTCACACTCAAATACACACCTCACTTTGAATGCTATTATTTACAACACATCAGGCTGCAAGGATCATACACGTTTTTCTAGAGTAAATGCTAGTGTGTTGAGGAATTTATAAACAGAATCTTTCTGTCACAAGAGTGAATACTCTATGCTTTCCCATGTTTGTCACAATCACAAAACATGGTCAGGACCTATCACCGTTTCATTATGCTCATTTCATCCACTTCTCCACATAGGTTCATAATTATGAAACGAGATTCGTAACTAATCTGATTATGAATCATAACATGCACCATGTAATTATATCTATAATTTAAAGTATGCAGGTGCAGCTCATCGAAATATGCCAGCAAAGTGACACTGAACTACACACATCAAAAAAAATTTTGCATCACCTCGGTTCCGAGAGTTCCGGAACTTGTACAGAAAATTGGAATAGAGATCAACGTAAACATCATTTCCGCACTTTTTATTGCTCATGAAAACCAAACATTGCATGTTGAACTACCATACAGCGAGACCTTCAGAGGCAGTGGTCCAGATTTCTGTACATACCAGTACCTCTAATACCCAGTAGCCCGTCCTCTTGCTTTGATGAATGCCTGTATTCGTCATGGCACACTATCCACAAGTTCATCAAGGCACTATTGATCCAGATTGTCCCACTCCCCAACGGTGATTCGGTGTAGATCCCTCAGAGTGGTTGGTGGGTCACGTCGTCCGTAAACAGACCTTTGCAATCTATCCCAGGCATGTGCGATAGGGTTCATGTCTGGAGAACATGCTGGCCACTCTAGTCGAGCGATGTCGTTATCCTGAAGAAAGTAATTCACAAGATGTGCACGATGGGGGCGCGAATTGTCGTTCATGAAGACGAATGCCTCGCCAGTATGCTGCCGATATGGTTGCAGTATCGGTCGGAAGATGGCATTAACGTATGGTAAAGCTGCTACGGCGCCTACCATGACCACCAGCGGCGTACGTCGGCCCCAGATAATGCAACCCCAAAACAGCAGGCAACCTCCGCCTTGCTGCACTCGATGGACAGTGTTTGTAAGACGTTCATCCTGACCGGGTTGCCTCAAAACATGTCTCCGACGATTGTCTGGTTGAAGGCATATGCGACACTCATCGTTGAAGAGAACGTGAAGCCAATCCTGAGCCGTCTGTTGGGCATGTTGTTGGGCCCATCTGTACCGCGCTGAATGGTGTCGTGGTTGGAAAGATGGACTTCACCATGGACGTCGGGAGTGAAGTTGCTCATCACGCAGCCTATTGCGCACAGTTAGAGTCGTAACACGACGTCATGTGGCTGCACGAAACGCATTATTCTACGTGGTGGCATTGGTGTCAGGGTTCCTCCGAGCCATAATCCATAGACAGAGGTCATCCAGTGCAGTAGTAGCCCTTGTGCGGCCTGAGCGAGGCATGTCATCGACAATTCCTGTCCCTCTGTGTCTCCTCCATGTCCGAGCAACATCGCTTTGATTCACTCCGAGACGCCTGGTCACTTCCCTAGTTGAGAGGTCTTCCTGGCACAAAGTAACAATGCGGACGCTATCGAACCGCGATATTGCCGTGTAGGCATGGTGGAATGACTGGAACTGATCGGCTGTCGGATCCCCTCCGTCTAATATGCGCTGCTCATGCATGATTGTTTACATCTTTGGACGGGTTTAATGACCTCTCCGAATAGTGAATGCGACTGCGTCTGTGATACAATGTCCACAGACAACGTTTATCTTTAGGAATTCTGGGAAATGGGGTGATGTAAAAGTCTTTTTGATGTGTGCATATGTTGCACATTAGTTTGCTTGAGGCATTTCTTGGAGATGTTGCCAGCTTCTGCTCTTAGAACACTGCTTGCACTTCAAGGGTAACATTCATCCGCTTGTTTGGCAGAGAAGAAACTTTTTTTGTGTCCTTGCCAATCAGATATAGCTGTTTCATAAAACCTTTCCGTGCAGTCAGCACCTCAGTACAAGTGAAACTCTGAACATTCCTCACTATAACTGCAGTACATGTAGAAAGGAATTCTGCACGGTCCAGCCACAGTAACGTCACCAGCACCTATGTTCTGCGTCAACATGCAGTAACAATTCACAGACGGCAGATGGCAGCACTAGCGGTAAAGTGTATATGACGCGTGTCGGGGGAACGCGGGAAACAGTGCAGTCGTTGTCGTAATGCGGAAACGGAAACAGAGCAATGTATCTCATATCCAAGAGGGCAAGATCACTGGCTTTCTGCCCAAGAGTGGAAGCATTTTCGAAACGGCTAATTTTGTAAACTGCTCGCGTACCTCTGTTGTTGAAGTACACTATGCCCGGCAAATAGCGCCATCCAAAACTGGCGACAGTGCCACTGACGTGCATTACGGGCCACAGATAACAGAGGTAAACGATGGTAACAGAGACGCGTTAAGGGCGAAATGACAAACAATAATTTTACATAAATAAATACACAAATATTTAAAAACGTTGAAGCACACAACATAATTATCAGAGAGAATGGCAAACAATAATTTTACATGAATAAAGACACAATTATTTTCTTAAGACTACCCTGAAAAAATAAGTGCAAGAAGTTTACAAAAATGATAAATATATGGGAAACTCTTAGTTTGTGGGTGTAACTGCTCAGTATTCATCAAATTATACCCCCTTTTTTAATCAAAAGTCGCACACTGATTCGGATTTCACAACACACTTTTATCTTCATTTGTGTGCAGGGATGGAAGCTACAATTTTTGTGAACTTTAGGAAGCGGAGATTGGTTCAGCGACTTGTTTGAGATCGGTCATGGTGGCTTTGCAAGTCAGTCTTTGGACTGTCAGGTTACAAGTCTCTCACAGAGTTGATGATGTGGAAGGATCCTTAGAATATGCAGCAAGGTAAGTGGGTGTATGTTTTGAAACAGCTAAGTTTTCATCGAATTTGCACACAATATGACGGATGTACAGTCAGGTAGGTTCTTCATAGGTCACCTAAAATTTTTCTGTATCGGCTAAGAGCAGTGTAATGGTATCTAGTCTTGAGTTCTTCGTGTTTCTTCAAAAAAATGGTTCAAATGGCTCTGAGCACTATGGGACTCAACTGCTGTGGTCATAAGTCCCCTAGAACTTAGAACTACTTAAACCTAACTAACCTAAGGACAGCACACAACACCCAGCCATCACGAGGCAGAGAAAATCCCTGACCCCGCCGGGAATCGAACCCGGGAACCCGGGCGTGGGAAGCGAGAACGCTACCGCGTGTTTCTTCTTTTTACTATGTTTGTGTTCCTATTCTTCTGTTCTTCATGTTGCTTCTTTCCCATGATATAAATATTGTATTTTGGATAAGGATATTGGTAATCGTTGACAGGTAGGTTATTTGTTTGGTGACATTATACATGGAACCTGAGTCATTGTGTGTGACTCAGATTCCTCGGAAGTCAGTGCCAGGTGACTGACTGCTACGGATTATGATGTTTCTCAGTCTCCATCTGGCAGAGAACAGCAGAAGGAAAAGCAAATAGAGTTCACAGTTCCGTGCAGCTATTAGCAGTTGCACTGTAGGATTAATTGACTGTATTATGTGTGCAGTTTGCTTATCTCATCTTCATCATGTAGTAAAACAGTGGAGGTGTTGTGTACATAGTTCCGCGTAGTCAGCGCGTACACAACTTTCCCAATAGAGCGCGCCCCGCTAAGCACAACAGCGCGGGTGCAGCGCTCGTCCGTCTCCGCACTACGAGATGGCGCTGTCTTAGAGACGGATCAAATTCTGCTTCCGCCGATCCGCGTATTAATATGTAACGCAGCCAATGAGATTGCTGCTAACGTAGAACCTTTTCTCCTCGCTGATCACACTCGCGCAGTGATACCTGAACGCGCGAGGTATTATAACGAGTGTACAGACCTCCGATGAGTCAGTCTGCCTTAGTCTGCATTAGTCTGTAGTCAAGTTCCAGTCTGCGCCTAATAAGGTTATCATATTCCTGTACATAGCCATGACGAGAAATGTATAGACACTTTGTCAAGTATCAGAGATATGTGAGAATAAGATTAACGTGCCAAGACCAAAGGAACTTCAGATTGTCAATTGTAAACAGCATCCAGAATCAAGATACATAATATCTATGCGTTTTATTATTTTAATAAATGTGAGTGAAAATTAATCAAGTTCTGTTTAAAGTTGGTCACCGTCAATCTGCTACTCTAAGCGTGCAAGTGGCATTTCTATCGTCTGACCTAACGGCAGAGGATAAGCACGTCACAATAAGACCACGAGACATATTGCTGACACTCGCCTACTTCGTTAGAGCGACAAGTCAAATAATATGATGGTGTGTACCGAAGGTCTTACAGTACGCACACCACACGAGGCAAGTCATTAGTGGTCATTTAAACACCCATCTTCACCCAACCCAGCAGAGCTGCTGCAGATTGCAGCACTACCTGCTGCTCTGTCACTGCTGGCCACCTGAGGTCTTCAGGTTGCTGCACTTGAATAGGCCTACTGTTTGCTCATGTCTGCTACTTGGCTCTGGCTTACCTACAGCATCCCTTGCTTTCGCTTTTCTCTGCAGCTGTGCAGCTAGCCTCCTATTCCATTTGCACAACATGTTGTTGCTTCCAGTGTGTCACGCAAAAGTTTATTTTTTTGAAACCTGTATCCACTATTACATACAATTAGTTCCTGATTTACACAAATACTATACAATACATAACACAAAATCATTAACATGTTTCTTTTATGATTTTATTAAGATGCCCCCCCCCCCCCCCCCATGAACCATGGACCTTGCCGTTGGTGGGGAGGCTTGCGTGCCTCAGCGATACAGATGGCCGTACCGTAGGTGCAACCACAACGGAGGGGTATCTGTTGAGAGGCCAGACAAACATGTGGTTCCTGAAGAGGGGCAGCAGCCTTTTCAGCAGTTGCAGGGGCAACAGTCTGGATGATTGACTTAATTGGCCTTGTAACATTAACCAAAACGGCCTTGCTGTGCTGGTACTGCGAACGGCTGAAAGCAAGGGGAAACTACAGCCGTAATTTTTCCCGAGGACATGCAGCTTTACTGTATGATTAAATGATGATGGCGTCCTCTTGGGTAAAATGTTCCGGAGGTAAAATCGTCCCCCATTCGGATCTCCGGGCGGGGACTACTCAAGAGAACGTCATTATTAGGAGAAAGAAAACTGGCATTCTACGGATCAGAGCGTGGAATGTCAGATCCCTTAATCGGGCAGGTAGGTTAGAAAATTTAAAAAGGGAAATGGATAGGTTGAAGTTAGATATAGTGGGAATTAGTGAAGTTCGGTGGCAGGAGGAACAAGACTTTTGGTCAGGTGATTACAGGTTTATAAATACAAAATCAAATAGGGGTAATGCAGGAGTTGGTTTAATAATGAATAAAAAAATAGGAGTGCGGGTTAGCTACTACAAACAGCATAGGGAACACATTATTGTGGCCAAGATAGACACAAAACTCATGCCTACTACAGTAGTACAAGTTTATATGCCAACTAGCTCTGCAGATGATGAAGAAATAGATGAAATGTATGACGAGATAAAAGAAATTATTCAGGTAGTGAAGGGAGACGAAAATTTAATAGTCATGGGTGACTGGAATTCGTCAGTAGGAAAAGGGAGAGAAGGAAACATAGTACGTGAATATGGATTGGGGGGAAGGAATGAGAGAGGAAGCCGCCTTGTAGAATTTTGCACAGAGCATAACGTAATCATAGCTAACACTTGGTTCAAGAATCATAAAAGAAGGTTGTATACCTGGAAGAATCCTGGAGATACTAAAAGGTATCAGATAGATTATATAATGGTAAGACAGAGATTCAGGAACCAGGTTTTAAATTGTAAGACATTTCCTGGGGCAGATGTGGATACTGACCACAATCTATTGGTTATGAACTGCAGATTGAAACTGAAGAAACTGCAAAAAGGTGGGAACTTAAGGAGATGGGACCTGGATAAACTGACTAAACCAGGGGTTGTACAGAGTTTCAGGGAGAGCATAAGGGAACAATTGACAGGAATGGGGGAAAGAAATACAGTAGAAGAAGAATGGGTAGCTCTGAGGGATGAAGTAGTGAAGGCAGCAGACGCTCAAGCAGGTAAAAAGACGAGGTCTAATAGAAATCCTTGGGTAACAGAAGAAATATTGAATTTAATTGATGAAAGGAGAAGATATAAAAATGCAGTAAATGAAGCAGGCAAAAAGGAATACAAACGTCTCAAAAATGATATCGACAGGAAGTGCAAAATGGCTAAGCAGGAATGGCTAGAGGACAAATGTAAGGATGTAGAGGCTTGTCTCACTAGGGGTAAGATAGATACTGCCTACAGGAAAATTAAAGAGACCTTTGGAGAGAAAAGAACCACTTGTATGAATATCAAGAGCTCAGATGGCAACCCAGTTGTAAGCAAAGAAGGGAAGGCAGAAAGGTGGAAGGAGTATATAGAGGGTTTATACAAGGGCGATGTACTTGAGGACAATATTGTGGAAATGGAAGAGGATGTAGATGAAGACGAAATGGGAGATAAGATACTGCGTGAAGAGTTTGACAGAGCACTGAAAGACCTGAGTCGAAACAAGGCCCCGGGAGTAGACAACATTCCATTAGAACTACTGATGGCCTCGGGAGAGCCAGTCATGACAAAACTCTACCATCTGGTGAGCATGATGTATGATACAGGCGAAATACCCTCAGACTTCAAGAAGAATATAATAATTCCAATCCCAAAGAAAGCAGGTGTTGACAGATGTGAAAATTACCGAACTATCAGTTTAATAAGTCACAGCTGCGAAATACTAACGCGAATTCTTTACAGACGAATGGAAAAACTGGTAGAAGCCGACCTCGGGGAAGATCAGTTTGGATTCCGTAGAAATGTTTGAACACGTGAGACAATACTGACCTTACGACTTATCTTAGAAGAAAGATTAAGAAAAGGCAAACCTACGTTTCTAGCATTTGTAGACTTAGAGAAAGCTTTTGTCAATGTTAACTGGAATACTCTCTTTCAAATTCTGAAGGTGGCAGGGGTAAAATACAGGGAGCGAAAGGCTATTTACAATTTGTACAGAAACCAGATGGCAGTTATAAGAGTCGAGGGGCATGAAAGGGAAGCAGTGGTTGGGAAAGGAGTGAGACAGGGTTGTAGCCTTTCCCCGATGTTATTCAATCTGTATATTGAGCAAGCAGTAAAGGAAACAAAAGAAAAATTCGGAGTAGGTATTAAAATTCATGGAGAAGAAGTAAAAACTTGAGGTTCGCCGATGACATTGTAATTCTGTCAGAGAGAGCAAAGGATTTGGAAGAGCAGTTGAACGGAATGGACAGTGTCTTGAAAGGAGGATATAAGATGAACATCAACAAAAGCAAAACGAGGATAATGGAATGTAGTCAAATTAAGACGGGTGATGCTGAGGGAAATAGATTAGGAAATGAGACACTTAAAGTAGTAAAGGAGTTTTGCTATTTAGGGAGTAAAATAACCGATGATGGTCGAAGCAGAGAGGATATAAAATGTAGACTGGCAATGGCAAGGAAAGCGTTTCTCAAGAAGAGAAACTTGTTAACATCAAGTATAGATTTAAGTGTCAGGAAGTCGTTTCTGAAAGTATTTGTATGGAGTGTAGCCATGTATGGAAGTGAAACATGGACGATAACTAGTTTGGACAAGAAGAGAATAGAAGCTTTCGAAATGTGGTGCTACAGAAGAATGCTGAAGATAAGGTGGGTAGATCACGTAACTAATGAGGAGGTATTGAGTAGGATTGGGGAGAAGAGGAGTTTGTGGCACAACTTGACTAGAAGAAGGGTTCGGTTGGTAGGACATGTTTTGAGGCATCGAGGGATCACAAATTTAGCATTGGAGGGCACCGTGGAGGGTAAAAATCGTAGAGGGAGACCAAGAGATGAATACACTAAGCAGATTCAGAAGGATGTAGGTTGCAGTAAGTACTGGGAGATGAAGAAGCTTGCGCAGGATAGAGTAGCATGGAGAGCTGCATCAAAGCAGTCTCAGGACTGAAGACCACAACAACAACAACATATTAAGATGCACACACATTTATTATTGTTCTAGTTGTACAATCAGCCAAGATGTTCACTTATTTACTCTTATTATTCTGAACATAATTTCATGAACAAAGTTAATGTTAATTATATAAATGCACATATTCCTCAACCTATGTAATTTAATTAATAAATATCTGTTGGCACATATATACCTACGAAAAAAACACACATAACAGTAGAATTATCATCATCAGCAGATCCTAATGTTAATAATTGCAAATACTACTTGTTAAACTACTTGTTCAACTACTGGCCAGTAGGATGTTTATACTAATCTAACTACAATCCTATTCAAAGTACTGCACTGTCATTGGAAATCACAAGATCATCCGATCTGATGGTTCTTGGTTTCGTCGTGGATGTCGTCGTGAATATCTGTGAACAATAAAGTGCATGTCTGCACAAACATACACAAATGAATAATTAGGCGGGCCTCTTCTTCATTTCATGCTTCAGCTTGCTTCCTGTGGACAATCATAAACTACATAGCAAGTTTAGTACAAAATTACCGATGCTTTCTTCAATCACTCTGTCAACTACCTTCTTTCACGTTTTTACTCAGTAATACCTTCCCTGTCACTGTCCTTTCTCCGGAACTGCTGCATTTAACTTTATCTGCCGTCTTCCTTTTATGTTAATAAAGTTACATTTTATTTTACTAGTGGTACCTGCAAATATAAAGATTTTATACTAATATATAAAATCACTGCTCATCAACATGACTGCCATGCCCTTATGTATTACCAATAATGTCATGTGCTAAGAACGCATAGCATTTCTTACTTTCCTTTATTAATTTCTATGTGTCTATTTCCCCTTACTACTTCCATTTTTTGTCGCTATAACACTCAAACAATATTTTGGAGCGCTCATACGGTGTTCCGTAGAACTAGCCACCATTTACATAATTCTTCCGCCTCTCCAAACGGACATAGATACAACACTTCCCCATACAAATAATGGTGTGCTGTCTCTTAGCCATGTGGAGCAGGCCAGCTAGTGAACTCTTGTTTCTCTGAATGGAGACAAATCATACTTGGTCGACACACCTGTGTGTCACAGCAAACACTACTAGCAAGTCACACATTTGAGACCCCATTGCTAAACATGGAAAAATAGACACTCATTTCATGAAGTAGTTTTAAAATCTTCTCAAAATGCACACATTATCTGCTAATACGTTCCACATCAATTGGGTAACACACTTACCTAGTCACACATCTTAACAACATTTTGTTTTTACTTATTTTTGCAATACCACACGTTTCTCATTTTTATTTTATTCCTGCATGGACAGAAGGCACATCTTAAATTCCAGACACCATTTAAATGTATACTCAACTTGCTGTGCATATAGTTATAGCCTACACAAAGAAACATGCCCTAATTTTATCTCACTGTTGACATCCTACGCTTTTATGTACTGTAGTTCCTCTTTCAACATGATAATAGTACAGAAAATATTGATAAATCTACATATTCCTTCAGTGCAGTAACTTAATTGCTAACTATTTACAATTTACTTTACTTTCGCCATACAAGCTCCTTTAATTCTTCCTACTTATTCTATGACATTTTGCCGTGATCTACGAGGGTTAGGTGGTCTAACTTCAATTGATTGTTCCCGATTCCTGATGTTATTCATTCTACCCCATCCTTGGTCAGACCATTGACGGGTTTCTCTACTGTCGCCCCATGATCTGCCATTACTTTGTGGCTCCCATCTGCGTTCATTTTGTTGCCTATATTCTCTGCCATAGTTCTTCCACTGTACATTGTTCCCACTACGATATTTATGGTCCATGTTTTGGTGAGGCGGCCGATTTACATAGTTTTGCCAATTACGGTGAAACCTTCCTGTCTCCTCAATCTCTCTCTTGTTACGCAACCTTTCCTACTACAGTAATCTATGAAACCTTCCCTTAGGATTTCTACCTCTTGCTTAATAACAACAAATGAAATCTTCCCTTTGAAATTAATTCTCTTTTTCAATCTTCGCATACAAATTTAAATGCTGCTTATTAAAAGTTATTTTCTGATTATTTCGACGAAATATAGAATGTGTCGTCGTCGTGGCCCTCAGCCGTTACGTGCAATAACCCAAAACTGTTCCTTACCTTTTTTACTGTTACTGGATCGCCATCTGACTGCTACATCGAACTGCGACATGAATATACTTACTCTGTTTTACTATACTCTGTTAGCTGCTGGTGGCTGTCATAATAAGTGGCTGTATTTATTACCAGAGCTGACGTTATTCTTTAATAACAAATCTGACGTTATTCTTTAATAGCAAAGCTGACGTTATTCTTTAATTAATTTGACTGAAGTTACGTAATTCGTAGTTAAACCTTTCCTTGACAACAATAAAATTTTGCGAAGTTTTACGTTGATGGTTTTTTTAGGTGGATTATAATCAGTAATGAAATATTGCTGGCAAAAATTAATTATATTCTGAATGAAATGATTTTGCAAACATTCAAATGGGACTTACTTTTTATAATAATCTTACAACTAGCAATGCGCAAACATAACTTCAGTAGTCTTGAGTTTCTCAAAAAATTAATTGAATAATATTAGTTTCTTTTATGATAATAGTTAGCTGCTGTCTCTGTACATCCGTTTATAATCTCTTGTAAATCATAGCTAGTGGCTGGCAGGCACACCGCTCCTCTCAACCTCTCGCTTCAGACCTGCTACCGACTCGCTTCACATCTCGCTTACTACTGACTTCTACGAACGTTAAAGTGCGGTCTCTCCTGCCAACAATGCTTTCTGGTGCAGACAATCCCTGCTACCATTACAAAATATATCAATGCGCGGTCTTTCCCGCTCTTTTCTTAAAATGTATCCATACGCGGTCTCTCCCGGCCTTATTAAAATTATATCAATGTGCGGTCTCTCTTGCCAGCAATACTTTGGTGCAGACATTCCCTGCTACCACAATTATTCCCAACATGACAAATATTAATTATTCCTACTTCATCCTATTAAAAAATATAAACATCTTTCATAAATTGTGGTTTGACAATAGACAATAAAAATAGACACGTCTTACAACGGCCTCTATTATTCCCTCCGTTGTTCTCCCTTCTATCACTTCGTACATCTCTCTGCCTGTGTTTTTCTCGCGCATGATGCTCGTTGAAAGCGAACTCCAACTCTCTTAGGATACCTTTGAATCCTTCTACGTTACTTTCACATTGTCCGACGAGCGTTTTCTGGTAGGAATTTTTTATTTTTTTTTTGGTGATGTTTAAGGGCGCTCAACTACTGAGGTCATTAGCGCCCAGTCACAGTTGTTAGAGCACATGGAATCTAGTAAAACTCAAGGGGAGGGGGGGACACCAGAAAGTCCTGACAAAGATGCAGATAAAATAAGTAAAAAAGTTAGATGTCTTTGGACAAGCCAGTCAAAGTTATAAAACGCAGAACACGAGCAGCTGCTCGAGCGTCATCAGCTAAAATATCCGGTAAAGTAGATGGCAGGGACAGGACAACACGAGACTGACTAAAGCGGGCACACGACAATAAAACATGGCGCACTGTTAATGCCTGATCACAAGGACACTGTGGGGCTGGGTCACCGGAGAGCAGGTAGCGGTGGCTAAACCGGCAATGCCCAATCCGCAACCTGGTCAGAAGGACCTCTTCTCGCCGAGATGGTCGGGAGGAGGTTGTCCAAGCAGTTGGGAGCGGTTTTACTGCCCGGAGCTTGTTTCCTTGGAGGGATGACCAAGCATCTCACCACAACGACACAAGCCTCTTACAAACAACCCCACGAACGTCAGATGATGGGACACAATGGGAGGCTGGCCGAGGCAGGAGGACTGCAGCCTTGGCTGCAGCATCTGCAGCCTCATTCCCAGGCACTCCTACATGTCCGGAAACCCACAGAAAGCTGACAGGAGAACCATTATCAGCGAAAGAATAGAGGGACTGCTGGATCCGTTGAACCAATGGATGGACCGGATAGGGAGCTCCAAGACTCTGAAGAGCACTGAGTGAGTCAGAGCAGAGTACGTACGATGAATGGCGGTGGCGGCGGGCATACTGAACGGCCTGATGGAGAGCAAAAAGCTCGGCCGTAAAGCTGGAACATTGGTCGAGGAGCCGGTATTTAAAGGTGGCGGCCCCGACGACAAAAGCACATCCGACACCATCATCAGTTTTGGAGCCATCGGTGTAAATAAAGGTGTGACCGGCAAGTCGAGCACGAAGTTCGACAAACCGTGAGCAATACACTGCAGCCGGAGTACCCTCCTTCGGGAGTGAGCTGAGGTCGAGATAAATAGGAACCGGAGCCTGAAGCCAAGGTGGTGTCGGGCTCTCACCCTCTCTGAAGGTGGTAGGGAGGGCAAAATCCAATTGTCGAAGCAGGCGACGGAAGCGGACTCCGGGGGGCAGCATGGCAGACACATACAACCCGTACTGACGGTCGAGAGAATCGGCGAAGAAGGACTGATAAGAGGGGTGGTCGGGTATAGACAACAGCCGGCAGGCATACCGACACAGCAGTACGTCGCGCCGGTAGGTCAATGGTAATTCGGCAGCTTCAGCATAAAGACTCTCGACAGGACTAGTGTACAAGGCTCCGGTCGCAAGACATAACCCCCGATGGTGGATGGAGTTGAGACGGCGTAAGAGGGATGGCCGAGCAGACGAGTAGACGAAGCTCCCATAATCCAGCTTCGATCGGACTATGGACCGATAGAAGCGAAGCAGGACAGTGCGATCCGCTCCCCAAGATGAACCACTAAGAACTCTGAGGACATTAAGGGAACGTGTACAACGGGCCGCCACATAAGAGACGTGCGGAGACCAACAAAGTTACCTGTCCAACGTGAGCCCTAGAAACTTAGTTGTTTCCACAAATGGGAGAACAACGGGACCGAGATGTAAGGATGGCGGAAGGAACGCTTTATATCGCCAAAAGTTGATACAAACCGTCTTCTCTTCAGAGAACGGGAAGCCATTTGCCACGCTCCGTGAGTATTCTCCGTCTAGACAACGCTGAAGGCAGCGCTCCAGGAGGCATGTTCTCTGGGCACTGCAGTAGATCGCGAAGTCATCGACAAAGAGAGAATCTGAGATATTAGGTGGAATGCAATCCATAACTGGATTGATCGCGATGGCAAAAAGGGCTACGCTCAAGACGGAGCCCTGAGGCACTCCATTCTCCTGGAGGAAGACGTCGGACAATACAGAACCCACACATACCCTAAACTTTCGATCCGTTAAAAAGGAATCAATAAAAAGGGGCAGGCGACCGCGTAGGCCCCACCTGTGCATACTGCGGAGGATACCTCCTCTCCAACAGGTATCATAAGCCTTCTCCAAATCGAAGAACACGGCTACCGTTTGGCGCCTTCGCAAAAAGTTGTTCATGATGAATGTCGACAAGGTCACAAGGTGGCCAACAGCGGAGCGGCGGTGACGAAAGCCGCATTGGACATTGGTAAGTAGCCATCGAGATTCAAGAATCCAGACTAACCGAGCATGAACCATGCACTCCATCACCTTACAGAGACAACTTGTAAGAGAAATGGGGCGGTAACTAGAAGGAAGGTGTCTATCCTTCCCGGGTTTGGGTATAGGAACAACGACGGCGTCACGCCAACGCATGGGGACCTGACCTTCGGTCCAGACGCGATTGTAGGTACGAAGAAGGAAGCTTTTGCCCGCCGGAGAAAGGTGTGTCAGCATCTGAACGTGAATGGCATCTGGCCCCGGAGCAGAGGACCGGGACAGTGCAAGCGCACGTTCGAGTTCCCGCATAGTAAAGGGGGCATTATAAGTTTCCAGATTCAGCGAGTGGAAGGAAGGTCGCCGAGCCTCTTCTGCCTCTTTCCTGGGAAGGAAGGCAGGGTGGTAATGGGCGGAGCTTGAAACCTCCGCGAAAAACCGGCCGAAGGCGTTGGAGACAGCGACAGGATCAACGAGGACCTCATTACCTGAGGTCAGGCCAGGTACCGAGGAGTGGGCCTTAATGCCCAACAGCCGGCGCAGGCCACCCCAAACGACAGAAGAGGGAGTAAAACTGTTAAAGGAGCTGGTGAAAGAGGCCCAACAAGCTTTTCTGCTGTCTTTGATGACTCTATGGCATTGCGCTCGGAGTCGTTTGTATCCAATACAATTCGCCAACGTAGGATGGCGGCGAAAGGTGCGTAAAGCACGTCGTCGAGCACGGATAGCGTCTCTACAAGCCTCGTTCCACCAGGGGACGGAAACGCGACGTGAAGAAGAGGTAGTACGAGGAATGGAACGTTCGGCAGCATTGATGATAACAGCCATGAGGTATTCGACCTGACTGTCACAACTGAGAAAATCTTGGTCCGGAAAGGTCGCCAGGGAGGAGTAAAGTCCCCAGTCAGCTTTCGGTATGTTCCAGCTCGAAGGACGTGGGGATGGGGTGTGGTGCAGGAGACGAACGACACAGGGGAAGTGGTCGCTCGAATAGGTGTCAGAAAGGAAAGGACATACCACTCGAACCGACGGGCAAGAGTGGTAGAACAGATCGAGAGGTCCAAGTGGGAGTAGGTATGGGTAGAGTCCGAGAGGAAAGTCGGGGCGCCAGTATTGAGGCAGACAAGATTGTGATGGTTGAAGACATCCGCCAAGAGTGAGCCTCTTTGACAAGATGCAGGAGAGCCCCAAAGGGGATGATGGGCATTGAAGTCGCCAAACAATAAAAACGGCGGGGGAAGCTGAACAATCAGGTGCATCATGTCAGCCCAACTAACTGTGGATGACAATGGAGTGTAGATGGTACAAACTGAAAAAGTAAAAGCAGAAAGAGTCATACGGACAGCTATTGCTTGGAGTGGGGTGGTCAATGGGATGGGATGGGATGGTAATAGACATCGTCCCAAACGAGCAACATGACCCCACCATGAGCTGGGATACCGACCACAGGGGTGAGGTCATACCGCTCTGAGGTATAATGGGTAAAGGCAATACGGTCAGTCGGGCGCAACTTGGTTTCCTGGAGACCAAGGACGAGTGGACAGTGCAGGCGGAGGAGCAGTTGTAATTTCTCCTGATTAGATCGAATACCTCTTATGTTCCAATGTAACAAGGCCATCGCTAGTCAAAAAAGAGGGGGAACGAGATGGGGGAAGAGCGGGTCACCTCGATGACCGCGGAGGGCCAGGTTTCGAGGGAACAACGCTACAACCGGCAGGAACCAGATCCTGTTCCATCGAGTCGTCACCAGCTGCGGCCGCTGTCCCGGGTTGTGTAGGAGGGGCAGCATCATTTGCCGACGAGAGGCCAGCTGAGCGCCTGGCAGCAGAGCGTCCCGGCGAAACTGAGGACGGCCGGGAGCAGTGACTCACAGATGGAGCGTCAGACGAAACGCGCCGGGGTGGAGAGGGGGATAGAGACATAGAGACTTCTTCTTGGAGGCCTTCTTGGAAGTCCAAGGAGGCACAGGGATGGTGGGCTGGACCCGAAGAAGGTCCTCACGCGCGGGGTCCGTTTTGGAACGCCGGACCTCGGAAGCTGGGGTCCGGAACATTTCCCCGATGGACGCCTGAGAAGAGGATCGCTTCTCAGGTGGCGGGGGGGAGGAGGAGGAAGGGTGGCCCCTGGGGCAGAGGAGGTGGGGGCCATGAGGGAGGAGGATTTGGAAGGGAGGCATTTGGGAGGCGGAGGCATAGACCCCGGATGGGGGGAGGAGGCAGAGGGGGGACAGGATAGGGGTGAGGATACCGTGGAAGGAGTGGACACGACTGAGGCAAACGAAGTGGTCAACGTCACAGGATGGAGACGGTCATACTTCTTCCTGGCCTCAGAATAAGAGAGGTGATCCAAAGTTTTGAGTTCTTGAATCTTCTTCTCCTTCTGATACACGGGGCAGTCTAAGGATCTAGGCGAGTGGATGCCAGGACAATTAACGCACCGAGGTGGTGGGGTGCATGTATGTTCCTCACGAAGAGGACGTCCACAATCGCCACAAAGGGGCTCAGCCTCACACCGTGACGACATGTGCCCAAAGCGCAAACACCGAAAACAACGCATAGGAGGCGGGACGTAAGGTCGCACATCGCACCGGTAGCACATCACCTTTACCTTCTCTGGGAGAACGTCCCCCTCGAAGGCGAGGATAAAGGCCCCGGTGTCGATGCGACGGTTTTTGGGGCCGCGCTGGACTCGCCAGACGAAATGCACGCCTCGGCGCTCCAGGTTGGCCCTGAGCTCCTCATCAGATTGCATCAGGAGGTCCCGATGAAAAATAACCCCCTGCGTCCTATTCAGTGCCAGATGCGGGACAATGGACACTGGGATGTCCCCTAGTCGGTCGCACGCCTGGAGCGCCGCCGACTGTGTGGCGGAGGTGGTCTTTATAAGAACGGACCCCGAACGCATCTTACTGAGAGCCTCAATTTCCCCGAAGATGTCCTCGATGTGCTGAACAAAGAACATGGGCTTGGAGGTGGCGAACGTCCCCCCATCGGTTCGAGAACAGACCAAATAGCGGGCCAAGTACTTCGCCCCAAGCCGGCGGGCCTGTCCCTCCTCCCAGGGAGTGGCCAAGGGGGAAAGGGCAGGAGAACCAGAACCAGAAACAGTACCTTTCCTTTTGAAAGACTCGGCCGCAGAGCGACCTGATACGTGTTGACGTTTCATCTGCAAAACGTCCGCTCCGATACCACCCACTCCAACCAGGGGCTCTCCCCACGGGCGCCACCCAGCCTCAGCAAGGGCCACCTGGCAGGATGACCGTTACCGGGGGGAGTCCTGATGCCCCAAGGAGACGGGCATCTACTCCTTGGCCGACATGGGGAGGGTGCAGCTCAGGTATCGGCAGTACGATCCCTGTGTTGTCACGGGGCTACAACCTAGAGGGTACATGACGACCCCACCACAACGGGCTGGCTACCGTGCTGGATTTCGGGTGCCATGGAAAGTCCATCATGATCGTAGGTGCAGATGGGGACGCACTATGGGCGTAACTTGTACAACCCATCAGGCGTTTAGGCCCAATTTGAGGAATAGTGGGTATGGTGACAACGCCGTTACAATGCTGAGTGCCAAGGTCTTAGTGCACTGAGGACCAGTGGTACACCACGTAAGGCGTCCTTCCCCAAAAGGCTCGTACTTCTGTAGAATTTTGAAAAATGGAGGTCAAACCCCAAGGGGGACCATCACATGGAAGGCCGAAACGGTTGAAACTCCTTTAAGTCGCCTCTTACGACAGGCAGAAATACCTCGGGCCTATTCTTACCCCAGACCCGCAGGGGGATGGTAGGAAATTGGCAACTTCATGCAACACAATCATATGATCTCAGCCGGTGTGTATGGGTCGTCCAAATAATGATTTTTCTTGTTCAGGTTTTCGAAATACTTCACCGGACGACGGAACCATGAACTCTCCAAGTCTCTGCTCATCATTATTTCCTGTTTTATATCGTCCTGTTTCCCCTTGGACCAATATTTGTTTAAAAATGCGTCACGAAACTCTTCATATGACGTGCACGTTTTTGCAATGTTCCGCATGCATTCAGCCGATGTTTCCTCGATATGTGAACATACGAAGTCAAGATTGTACATCAGAGGCCAGTGAGGAGGTAATGACAAATCAAATTGCACAATAAAAGTTTTTTTGGTGTAAAACATTTCCCTCGTCTTTGTAATGTCAGAATTTTCGTACAGAGATAAAATGCTTAAAATCGAAAATTTCATTAGAATTTCTTCCCGCTCGGCCTACCACATTCTCACTTGGCGTTTACGTCTCCTGTCTACCATTACCTTGGGCATCCTCACTTCTACTCCCTGTCACGTTTTCATCACTGGAAAAATGTTCCGTGGTACGCATTATCGGGTAACAATTATGCATATGAAATATCTCGTTGCTGTTTTCCGTATTCGCAATTAGCGATCCAGTCGTGCCTGTGTAGACGCGCTGACCATATCCCTAGCGATATTTCCTTGCTCTGCAGATACGCTGTCTGTAGTTGCCTAGCAATTCTTACATTTTAGTACATTCTAATATCGTCTGGGCTTGGACATGATCGTGAAGAATTTGAACTGGCTCTTTCGGTTTATGTTATTCCCAAGTCGCCTACTATTTCTTTTCTGAAATGTTGTTTTTGACTAGACTGCGTCCCGACTTTCTGAGGCAATTGCTTAATTTCGCTTTCTATGTTTTGTTTAAATTGGGAGAGCTCCGCGGTCACTGCCTTATTTGGCGCAATTTCTATTTTTGCAGTTGCGTTATTTCTACTTGTTTCAAGCGCCTCTGCAACATCGTTAATGCACCTCTACCTATTTTTGTAGTATTTTCTGTCTTCTCTAATGTTTCAAGAGCAATCCGCTTTGCACCCCTCGACAGTAATCACAACTCATTCGCGGTTCTTATGACCTCCGTAATCTCTCGTTCTATTTTTGTTCGGAGCGTCCCTACCTCATTTTTCACTTCCCTCGTTTCATGTTTTAAAGACTGAATCTCGACACTAATATTTTGAATTTTACTTCCCATTTCAGAGCGCTTTTTCCTTTTTTCCTTACCCCTTTTTTATTTGGCTTGCCAATTCATAGCTGTTCTTTTGAATTTTACTTCCCATTTCACTTCCCAATTCAGAGCTCACCATTTCAATTTTATTTCCCATTTCACTTCTCTTTGCTTTTAGGTATGCAAGGATGTCCAACACACCTTTTTTATCTAAATCTTCTCTGCTATGGTGAATTTGGCAGGTGATTTTCTGCCCTTTTTTCTTTCCATTTCTTGGTTTTCAAAAGTCATCATCGTGCGCCCGTGATTTGCTGCCTCGTGACGATGTCACTAACGGCTGTCTACCACGATTCTTTGTTGTTCCGGGTTCATTTGGACTCCCTATAGTCCCGTATCTTTGCGATTGCCTCAGTGTGTCTCTGTTCCTCATCTTCGCTATCAGACTGCCCACCACCGGCTTGACTGAGTCTATCATCCACAGAAGGTTCCCTCGGATCGGTATTCCCCTCACCTGTGCCTTGTGCTCCTAACAAAACTAACACTTTCTTGACTTCCCCGTGTATCTGCCATGTCTATATTGTTACACCTAGTGATCTGTTGTGTTACTATGCGTGCTTCCGCCCTAGTTAATGGGGAGTGATCCCTGATAACACTTCTCTCCTAAAAGTACACTCAATTTACACTATCCACATTCATTATATGACGGGCATGTTAGATAAAATATCTACAACAAAGAAGCTAAACTAATGGCAACGTCGTGACGAGCAGTGTCGTTACAACACAAACAAATGACAATGACAAAGGACATACCACTGACATCAATAATTACGTCCAGCGGGATGAAGTGCAATGACTCTGAAAATAAGCACAATAATGTAGACAAATATTATTTTTAATGTTATCGGGTGACTTTACCAATACAAAGTAGACACGCAAATCGGTTATCACTATCAATAACACATAAACATTATACACGGGAAAAAAAATTTTGAAAATTTCCGAGATTTCAAACCACTTTATGACTACCATCAGAAGACTCTAAGTTGGATCCTGGATGTGTAAACCAGTATCCATGACGTTACTCCAGGCGGGAGTAAAATGAATGTGCGCTACGGAAAAATAATGAAAGCGAAACTGAAGATTTGGCCCTGTCTGACTACCCCCTGAAGCAGATGATAGGATCTCTTAATGGTGGTGTTATCTCCTCCTTCTTGCTCTTTAACATATAAATTACAACATAAACATAAATTAATGATTAAGAGAACTAGTAACTAAATATGATAAATGCTGTTTTTGCTTATACGTTTACTGTAGATTAAAACCCCTTTATATATTACACATGTTTATATATCAATGTCCAGTGGACATAAAGAGATACAAATGAATTTCTTAACTAATATGGTTGATCAAATGCCGAAATCTGCCCCTTTTTATGGCTACGCGATCTAATATAAATAACGCGATATGACTGACATCATCAACGTACCAAACACTAGAAGACACTACTTTCAAAGATGATTTACAGTGGTGTTTAACTTTGGTGGACGTAAAATTTACGTGATCACAGCTATTTAAAATTATAGCCCTAATAAGCTGAAGCAGTTAGCAATATCGCCGTATGTACTGCGTCCAGTGCGTCGGAGTGATGGTTCTCGTAACGTCTGCAACGATGGAAGAACTCCAGCCACAAAATAAAAAACTCTTTCAAACACTGGGATGGCAGTCCTCTGACTAGTATAATCTAATACTGTCTTCCCCTCTCTGTGTTTTACAGACAAGAAACGCAAACTCCCAGTCACAAGGACAGAAATCAGATAACGTCTCAGTGTGAGTATAGGCAGAAGAACTGCTCTTAATCACTGAACGCCGCGTACGCAACGACGACTCCCTACTCGAAGGCAAAGTCCAGAATCGTGTAAGTTCGCAACAGTGCACTGCCTAACCGATCTCCCGAGAGCAAAGAGAGGAAGTCCGTCTGTACCAACAAAAGCTGATACTGAGCGACTGTCAAACATGGACGTTCAAAATGGAATACCCTGTTCTCTCCACGCTGGCTTCCCAGCAAAGCTCGGCTCCCCTCCCCCGTAGCTACAGAAGGCGAATCATATTCTTGTAACCATTGATCATTCTCCCTCTCTAGAGACTCTTCCGAACGCCGACCAACCAT
Source organism: Schistocerca piceifrons (assembly GCF_021461385.2). NCBI lineage: Eukaryota > Metazoa > Arthropoda > Insecta > Orthoptera > Acrididae > Schistocerca > Schistocerca piceifrons. The sequence goes on from NC_060138.1 coordinate 522,403,639, forward strand.
ACTTTAGTCTTTTGTCGCCCAGCGCGGAAAGTTTGCGAGGAAATACCTATCCCCGTTAATTAGGAATTCATACAATGGCACGCTTCCCAGAGTAAAAATCCTCGGAAATAACCGAGCCTGCGTGATTTCCGAGATAACGCCTCCTTGTTCCTCTCTGCTGCGTCCAAGATTTTCAGAGTATCCCATTCTCCTTCCGGCCTAGCTACAATCCGGCCAGCCGCCACTCTATTGTGCTCCCTGCGATCAGGTGCCCCGACCGTCCATCTTGGGCTACTTCCTGTTTTTAACAGGACCAACACACCTGTGCTGGCTTTTCCACTCAGGGCCTGAGTTATGCCTGCCTTTTCATTTCCACTGGCGTTCCAACCTCTGCTAGTATAGGCAATCATTCATTATGCCGTTTTGATGGTAAAGACAATCCATCAACTTTCATCCAGTTAGCGTTAGCAAATATTTACAAGGTGTACGTGACAATGTCAGTCTTCTTTAAATATTCATATATACGATGTACAGCCTATCAAACGATACCATATTCCGATTTTAAATCATGGCAAGGTATGTAGATGAGGCCTTGTAAGATGCGAAATTATAGCCACCTTACAATTGATTCACATTTTCGCCTGCCATCCGAGAACACGTAGTAGAACTACTGCAACATCCTGCGTCATACTGTACCAGTAGTCAGAGGCTAGCAGCAGCCAGATAGGGAACTACCGTCCCATGCTTACGATGCTGTTTACACTTCAATACTATCGCCCGTTGTTTGGAATGGTACCGTGACCGGAAAGCAGCAACTGCTTATAAGAAGCGTCGCTCTGCGTTCAGTGATAAAACATGGTTCTGCCCTACCACGGATAACCATCGTCAGCAAGTATGATGTAGACTTGTGGAGAGGTCTTCTAATGTTTCGAAGATTTTACGGCTAACAGAGACTGAGGGAAGTCTGATGGCACAACGGTGCGTCACGAATATCCTGCGTCCTCATGTGATACCTGTCGTGGGACAGTATCATGGAACCATTTTTCAGGTGAACAATGCTCGTCCACAAATGGTGCATGTTTCTGTGAAGTTCCTGCGTTACGACGTACTCCCGTGGCCAGCAGGATCTCAGATCTGCCCCAGAGAGAACGTGTATGTGGCCAGCTCGGTCTTCAGCTCTGTCCAGTTCCAGTATCCGGTATATCAAGGACCAGTGCAGCAACTGTGGGCAGTCTTGCTTCAGGAGAGGATAGATAGCTTTATCACACCATTTCCAATCGAATCATTACATGCATTCAGGCCAGAGGGGATGAAACGTGATACTTGTAAGTGGGCTCACACTGCCAAGTTATTTGTAAAGTTTTCCAATCAGCGGTGAAGTTTTATTTCTTTTGCTCCTTCACTTCTGGGTGTTTCCTCAGCGCGAATCTGGTAGCCGCACAAATAGTCTTGGTTCAAATGGCTCTGAGCACTATGGGACTTAACATCTGTGGTCATCAGTCCCCTAGGACTTAGAACTACTTAAATCTAACTAACCTAAGGACATCACACACATCCATGCCCGAGGCAGGATTCGAACCTGCGACCGTAGCAGTCGCGCGGTTCCGGACTGCGCGCCTAGAACCACTAGACCACCGCGGCCGGCACAAATAGTCTTGCTTTCGGGCAAAAGATGAGACAGACAATAGTACAAAGTGCTTTACCTAATCCAGTGTCATGTCCTACGTGATATGGGATAGTACTTTGGATATATCTGTGAAATGCCAACAGGTCGTAAAAAAAAAAGCTTCTTAACGCCTGTTTAATTGTACATCGCAGTAAACGGAGTACGTAAAGATTGTGTTTCTGTAGCTGATAATTTATGCTCCGAAATATGAGCACATTCTCTCGACTGTTCCTCCGAACAAAGAGTTTAGAAGATAGATTAAGGAAAGGCAAACTTACGTTCCTAGCGTTTTTAGAGAAAGCTTTTGACTATGTTGACAGGAATACTCTGTTCCAAATTCTGAAGGTGGCAGGGGTCAAATACAGGGAGCGGAAGGCTATTTACAATTAGTACAGAAACCAGATGGCAGTGATAAGAGTCGAGGGGCATGAAAGGGAGGCAGTAGTTTGGAAGGGCGTGAGACGGAGTTGTAGCCTATCCCCGATATTACTCAATATGTATATTGAGAAAACAGTAAAGGAAACAAAAGAAAAATTTGGAGAAGGATTTGAAATCCATGGAGAAGAAATGATAACTTTGAGCTTTGCCGACAACATTGTAATTCTGTCAGAAGCAGCAAAGGACGTGGAAGAGCAGTTGAACGGGATCGACAGTGTCTTGAAAGGAGGATATAAGATGAACATCAAAAGAAGCAAAACGAGGGTAATGGAATGTAGTCGAATTAAATCAGGTGATGTTGTGGGAATTATACTCGGAAATGAGGCACTTTAACTAGTCGATGAGTTTTGCTATTTGGGGAGCAAAATAACTGATGATTGTCGAAGTAGAGAGGATATAAAAGGTAGACTGGCAATGCCAAGAAAAGCTTTTCTAAAGAAAAGAAATTTGTTAACATCGTGTGTAGATTTAAGTGTTAGGAAGCCTTTTATGGAAGTATTTGTATGCAGTGTAGCCATTTATGGAGGTGAAATATGGACGATAAACAGTTTACGCAAGCAAAGAATAGAAGGTTTCGAAATGTGGTGCTACAGAAGAATGATGAAGATTAGATGGGCAGATCACGTAACTAATGAGGAAGTACTGAATAGAATCTGGGAGAAGAGGAATTTGTGATACAACTTGACTAGAAGAAGGAATCGGTTGTGTGGGACACGTTCTGAGGCATCAAGGGATCACGAGTTTAGTGTTGGAGGGCAGCGTGGAGGGTAAATTTAGAGGCGGACCAAGAGATTAATACACTAAGCAGATTCAGAGGGATGTAGGGTGCAGTATTTACTTTGAGATGAAGAAGCTTACACAGGATAGAGTGGCATGGAGAGCTGCATCAAACCAGTCTCTGGACTGAAGTCAACAACAACAACAATAACGCCCAAGTTGGACACAATTTGGCACGATATTCCTAGTATCAGCCAATGACAAGCCGAATAGCTGGTTGCATAAGAACCAGAGGTATATCAGTGCGTTATTAACGTGCTCAAATTTGTGAAGCTCTTTCTCTTGAATAAGTCATCCTATTTTTCTGAAATTGTAATCACTTCTTTGTCTGTATGTGTACATCACTTCTACCGACAGAATTCAGTCCCGCTCGTGTAATTCCTCCATGGTGAGTTGCTCCTTTTTTCTCTTTTCTTTTTTTGCTGAAGTGTATTATCTCCATGGTTTGTCGGCCTTTCGTTAAGCTATTTAGCGATGAAGTAGAGAGCGCAAACTAAGGTCCGCTCACACTTAACGATGCAAGCGCAAGGAATAAGTAGAGGCGGGAATGAGGAGAACTGCCATCCTAAAATATAGTCTACTAAGCAATGTTATTCGTAAGTCTGTGCTCTATGTTGTAATTAAGGCTAATTAAAATGAACCAAGCTACTGAATAATTTTCGTTTTCCGTTTCAGAGGAATAGATAATTTATTTCGATAAGTGGAGAAACTTTAGTTCTTTTTGGCATAAGATTATCGTGCCAAGAAGACAGAGAAATTAAAAAAAAAAAGACTGAGCACCTAGCTGCTATCACAACTGCCAAATTGTAAGAATGTTTACTGATTTTTTTTTAGTTTAAGCACATTTAAGGTTGCTCTCGCAAAAACTAACTGTAACTGGTTATTAATAAACGTCTGAAAATATCAAACTGACTATATTTCTATTTAAAATTAGCTGCCCACGCGGGTCCTACGGCTCAGTCTGATTCAAAACTTATGGAAACTGACTATACGTCCTAATTTCCTTCTCTCCTCTGTCTCTGTCCATTATCTCCTACCTCCTCTATTCTCTCTCTCTCTCTCTCTCTCTCTCTCTCTCTCTCTCTCTCTCTCCAACTCATCCTGCCCCTTCTCTCGGCACTTCTCTTTATCCATTAACTCCTCCCTCCTTTGTATATCTATCTCTTCCTCATCCTCTCTTTAGCACCTTCTACACCTCTCTTTCCATCTCCTCCTCCCCTCATTCTATCTCCATATCCTCCCACTCTGTCAATCATCTCTTCCCCTCTCTTCCTGATCTTGAGCCTTGTTTATTGTTATTGTATATACAGATTTTGCAGTATTATTCTAATCATAAGCGGGTAAGCGATAAATACAACCTTACTGTCTGCTAATGTTTCATCATTTTATTCTAACTATTGCACCCGAATTTTCATTGGAGTATTATGTAACAATTTAAAGTAGATCGGCCAAGAATATTTCGAGGTTTTGGTAATAACGTTTCTCTTTTATATATTACATATTTGTGCTTGATGCACGTTAAAATTAGGAGTATCAAAACACGCGCGTGTTCAAATGCAACAGTGTGTCGAAATTTCAAAGCTATCGGTAAACAACCTTCGGAGATATAGGATTTTGAACAAAGAACATCTAACTTTCTATTTGTATACGTAGGGTAGTCCGGTTTTCAGGGCAAAATGTCCGACCAAACGTAACGCAGAGTCGGGCTTTTCTCTCTTTGGATATGGCGTGGGCGTAACAGGTGTCCCGGCTTTCGCGGCGGGCAAATGGCAGGCTGCGGGCTGAATCGATACCGCGCGGCCAGCAGGCGCGGGCAGCTCTGGCTGGCCCCGTCCTACGCCGGATGCCGCCACTTCTTTTTGTTGCTCCGGCGATGAGTGGTGAACCGCCCTCTAATGGCTGTTTAATAATTTGATTGCCTTCCTAGAGAGCTCTACTCGGAAATTATATCTGATTATTGCTTTTTCGGTGACAAATTAGCTCGACGGGCATTATAGAGTTCTTACAGACAGCTATCTAAATTGCAGGCACAAGAGGAAATTAATTGGGAGACTGAAGTCGAACAATCCGTTGCCTTCTTAGCTATTCTGCAGCTAAAGCAACTGCACCATGTCAGCTGATGCAATCGGTAAGAATATTTATTACTAGAGACATTTCCGCTTCAATACGTTGCTGACAAGCAGATGAATGTCAGCCTGCTTATAAGGCACGAAAAGATTGATGTTCCAAGTTTGCCAACTGAAGTGGAACGTGGGTGAGATACTGTTTAAACCATGTGTTTCATTGCATCCTTCAGACACTGAAAGAAAAGAAGTCGAAAATTGGAGAGAAAGAATGGTGATCTTAAAGTACTTTGTTAGGCCTAATTAGTGCTATTCGGAGCATTTACAAGACAGTGACTGGAGTAAGGCCTTGTATGGAAGTCAAACGTGAACTATAAGCAGTTAAGACAAGAAGATAGAAGAAGTTTTCGAAATGTGGTGAAACAGAACAAGATTCAGGCACTTCCCTTCAAAGTTTGAAACAATACTATTTTTACAAACGGCACCTTATGACCATAATAACGCTATGCGAGACCTTTACCTACTGTCAGCAGACAGACTACAAGATTGAAACTTCACACGGTTGATCCTCTTTCAGCTTCTCTTCCAACTGACCCGTCTCTGACTGTTGACGAGATTTGTGAGACCTCTTCGTGTGATTGTGTTTCTAATATTCATTAATATTATGTAGCTAATAATGAGTGGCTATTTACAAAAACAAATGAGAATATTAAATAAAAATCTAGTTTTGAAGGAAACTTTTTCAAAAAGAAAGATTCCCACTGGGAACAAAATTCATCGTGAAGGAGAGAAGCGACAAAGTGCTCCTCAGCAAGATGATGCACTTTCTCACACTGTTAACACGAGGAAATAAACTATGTAGGGCGGTGCGTGGGAGATGATTAGCGCCCTGACCTACAGTTTTCTTAACTTCCGTTCTGAGACTTCCTTTTTTTACGTTCTCTGTCTAACAGCTAACGAAATAATTCCTTTGGTAACGAGATGAAGTTTCTGTCTTGCGTTGGTAATCTCCTCAACGTCATATCAACAGATTTCATCACATCCGGAATCGAGAAGCTAAGCCATATTTCTCATGCAGAAGACTACTTGTATCCCAAAGAGCATTTACAACAGACATCACTGCTTTCGATCGTTAAGGAAGGATGTATATAAATTCAACGGGCAAAAGTTAGTACATATCCTACAGAAGCTTGTCAAAACGGGTACACCGAGGATACCACAGGCAACATCACCCGGGCCCGCCGTGGTGGTCGATCGGTTCTAGGCGCATCAGTGAGGAACCGCGCGACTGCTACGGTCGCAGGTTCGAATCCTGCCTCGGGCATGGATGTGTGTGATATCATTAGGTTGGTTAGGTTTGAGTAGTTCTACGTTCTAGGGGACTGATGACCTCAGATGTTAAGTCCCATAGTGCTCAGAGCCATTTTGAACATCACCCGGGTGAAATTTCCAAGAACACTAGTTGAGGAATAAAACTGCATAAACAAAGCTAGCAGTCACTAACTCTCGTACCGTAACGACTGAAATTTGTTGTTGCAGAAAGGCTAATATTGGAACTACTAGAGCATCCCTTCCGTGTATGGCAGAGTGCTGTGTTTAACAGGCAATGATTATATAGCAAAAAATAGCTAGTGTGGACTGAAACGTAAAAATATGACCCACACTCTTTGAAAAACGCACGGCTTTGCAAACTCAAACAATTAATACGTAATCGCAATGTCTGTGTTATTAAGACGTACCGTACAATGTTCCTTCCGACATATATGCATGTCCGAAGGAACAGTCGCCGCATCGACCGGTCATCAAGTCAGGAGCTATTCGCAGTCGTGAATATGAACCATCTTCGGCTGTATGTTAGAATGACGACAGCGAAAATTTGTGCCGAACTGGGACTCGAACCCGGATGTGAAGCTTTAACCGCTTCGGCTGTCCGTAAAGGAATCACTGCGAGACCCAAACAAGAGTGCATATCGGAAGGTACACTGCATCGTGCTTCTTAATGACACACACACTGCGATGTCGTATTTACCCACCAGTACCAGGTCCTAGTCTCTCAGTAAAAACACTACTGGCCATTAAAATTGTTACACCACCAAGAATGACGTGCTACAGACGCGAAATTTAACCGACAGGAAGAAGATGCTGTGATATGCAAATGATTAGCTTTTAAGAGCATTCACACAAGTTTGGCTCCGGTGGCAACATCTACAACGTACTAACATGAGGAAAGTTTCCAAACGAATTCTCATACACAAACAGCAGTTGACCGGCGTTGCCTGGTGAAACGTTGTTGTGATGCCTTGTGTATGGAGGAGAAATGCATACCATCACGTTTCCGACTTCGATTGCGGTTTATCCTATCGCGACATTGCTGCTCGCGTTGGTCGAGATCCAATGACTGTTAGCAGAATATGGAATCGGTGGCTTCATGAGGGTAATACGGAACGCCGTGCTGGATCCCAACAGCCTCGTATCACTAGCAGTCGAGATGACAGGCATCTTATCCGCATGGCTGTAACGGATCGTGCAGCCACGTCTCGATCCCCGAGTGAGCATATGGGGACGTTTGCAAGACACTAACCATCTGCACGAACAGTTCGACGACGTTTGTAGCAGCATGGGCTTTCAGCTCTGAGACCACGGCTGTGGTTTCTCTTGACGCTGCATCACAGACAGGAGCGCCTGCGATGGTGTACTCAACGACGAACCTGGGTGCACGAATGGCAAAACGTGATGATGATGATGATGATGCTGTTTCGTTTGTGGGGCGGTCAACTGCGCGGTCATCAGCACCCGTACAGAGTTCTAGTTTCCACAGAGTTCAATTTTTTTCCACAGTCCAATCGAGCCTTTGTCACGAATGGTGATGATGACGAAATGATAAGGACAACACAAACACCCATTCCCCGCGCAGAGAAAATCCCCAACCTAGCTGGGAATCGAACTCGGGGTCCCGTGATCCAGAGGCAGCAACTCTAGCCACTAGACCACAACGAGTAATGTGCTTGGCATGCAGTTCCTCAACCAATATTGAGAACAAACTAAAATACGGGGATGCATCAGTTTTCAGCACGCCCTCGTAGATGGCGCCTGGTCTTTGTAACAAACTGTGCTTTCCTCCAAGTTCCAAAATTTAAAAGATATATCTTTGTTGACTACAGTTCTACTTGTTAGAAACCTAGTGCTGCATGTTTATACTTGTATTATCACAAATAAAACGTAGTACCTCAGTATTAATGGCATTCGGAAAAAACCTTTCGTCCTGCTATTCTGTCGAAAACTGACATTTTTAAGACCGCGACTGTGTACAAAATACAAGCTGATTCTTGCACAGAAGAAAACAGTAATTCGCCACTGTTAATAATGATAATTATTTGCACAAATAGCGCCATTAGCGATTTGTGACTTACAAGTTCAGCTTTAGACGGCTGTTCACCTTTATATTACATTTGTTATTTTTATATTAGTTGTTGAGAAAAAGAACCAACAACTAACGTAGCCAACAACAAATGTAACGTAAAAGTAAAAAGCCATCTGAACCTGTCCGTTCGAAACGCTTAATAGAGCTATTTGTAATTAAATATTCTTGCTGTTTCTTTGCATCAAGTTGAGTCGAGAGCGTAGAATGTCCTTAACCTAATTTATAAACCTTGCTATAAAAATGATGTTGCTTGCTGCATCTCAAGAGTGCAATGCTGGTTATCTTGTCTTGACATAAAGTAATTATCGTTATGTTTTACCACTGCACGCAACGAATACTCTGTCACAATAAGGACAACTGAACTACGCAGCAGGTTGTATTTGTTATTTGTGGGTCGTCTAGTTTTGCGAAAGTTTTTGGAAATTTGTGGAAAGGATTATGGGACCAAACTGCTGAGGCCATCGGTTTCTAGGCCTACGCACTACTTAATCTAACTTTAACTAACTTACGCTAAGGACAACACACACACACACACACACATGCCCGAGGGAGGACTTGAACTTCCGACGGGGGGAGCCACGCGAACCGTGACAAGACGCGTAGGACCGCACGGCCACCCCGGGCGGTATGCGAAAGTTGCAGAATGTTTAAGGGATTTCGAAATCTAAGTCTACAATGAGTATAACAGATTTTAATTTGATCTTTATGATGCACGAAATTCACATCCAACTGACAGACAGCACAGTTCTCTAAAAACTCTAAAGAAATTACACAAAACGACACCAAATTGCATGGGAGAATCTATGGAGAAAAAGTAGCAAGTTTTCCTCACCTGGCCAGCTCGCTAATTCAAAGATAAATAGTCCGATTTCGCAAGCTGAAGACGAAAAGATAGAGGAAGTGTATGAAGATATTGAAAGGGTAATACAGTATGTAAAGGGGAGTGAAAATCTAGTAGTCATGAGGGACTGGAATGCACTTGTAGGGGAACCAGTAGAAGAAAGGGTTACGGGAGAATATGGGCTTGGGACAAGAAATGAGAGAGGAGAAAGACTGAGTTCTATAAAAAGTTTCATCTAGTAACAGCGAATACTCTGTTCAAGAATCAGAAGAGGAGGAGGTATACCTGAAAAAGGCCGGGTGAGACGGGAAGATTCCAGTTCGATTACTTCATGGTTAGACAGAGATTCCGAAATCAGATACTGGATTGTAAGACGTACCCAAGAGCCGATATAGACTCAGATCACAATGTAGTAGTCATGAAGAGTAGGCTGAAGTTCAAGACATTAGTCAGGAAGAATCAATACGCAAGGAAGTGTGATACGGAAGGAATGACAAGATGCGGTTGAAGTTCTCTAAGGCTATAGATACAGTGATAAGGAATAGCTCGGTAGGCAGTACAGTTGAAGAGGAATGGACATCTCTAAAACGGACCATCACAGAAGTTCGGAAGGAAAACATAGGTACAAAAAATGGTTCAAATGGCTCCGAGCACTATGGGACTTAACTACTGAGGTCATCAGTCCCCTAGAACTTAGAACTACTTAAACCTAACTAACCTAAGGACATCACACACATCCATGCCCGATGCAGGATTCGAACCTGCGACCGTAGCGGTCACGCGGTTCCAAACTGACGCGCTTAGAACCGCACGGCCACACCGGCCAGCACATAGGTACAAAGAGGGTAACTGTGAAGAAACCATGGGTAACAGAAGAGTTACTTCACTTGATTGATGAAAGTAGGAAGGTCAAAAATGTTCCGGGAAACAGGAATACAGAAATACAAGTCGCTGAGGAATGAAATAAATAGGGAGTGCAGGAAAGCTAAGACGAAATGGCTGAGGAAAAATGTGAAGACATCGAAAAAGAAATGATTGTCGGGAGGACATACCCAGCATACAGGAAAGTCAAAACGGCCTTCGGTGAATTTAAAAGCAGGGGTGGTAAAATTAAGAGTGCAACGGAAAGTCCACCGTTAAATGCAGAGGAGAGAGGGGATAAGTGGAAAGAAAACACTGAAAGGCTCTATGAGTGGGAAGATTTGTCTGATGTGATATAAGAAGAAACAGGAGTCGATTTAGAAGAGATAGGTGATCCACTATTAGAATCAGAAGTTAAAAGAGCTTTGGAGGGCTTAAGGTCAAATAAGGCAGAAGGGATAGATAACATTCCATCAGAATTTTTAAAATCATTGGGAGAAGTGGCAACAAAACGACTATTCACGTTGGTGTGTAGAATATATGAGTCCGGCGACATACCGTCTGACTTTCGGACATGCGTCATCCACACAATTCCGAAGACGGCAAGAGCTGACAAGTGCGAGAATTATCGCACAATCAGCTTAACAGCGCTTGCATCCAAACTGCTTACAAGAATAATATACAGAAGAATGGAAGAGAAAATTGAGGATGTATTAGATGACGAACAGTTTGGCTTTAGGAAAAGTAAAGGCACGAGAGAGGCAATTCTGACATTGCAGTTAATAATGGAAGCCAGACTAAATAAAAATCATAGGATTTGTCGATCTGGAAAAAGCGTTCGACAAAGTAAAATGGTGCAAGATGTTCGAAATTCTGAAAAAAAGTAGGGGTAAGTTATAGGGGGAAACATACGAACAACAGCAAAGAGGGAATAATAAGAGTGGACCGCCAGGAAGGAAGTTCTCGAATTAAAAAGGGGGTAAGACAAGGATGTAGCCTTTCTCCCCTACTGTTCAATCTGTACATCGAGAAAGCAACGATGGAAATAAAAGAAAAGTTATGGAGTGGAATTAAAATTCAAGGTGAAATGATATCAATGATACGGTTCGCTGATGGCATTGCTATCCTGAGTGAAAGTGAAGAAGAATTATATGATCTGCTGAACGGAATGAACAGTCTAATGAGTACACAGTAAAGATTGAGAGTAAATCGAAGAAAGACGAAGGTAATGAGAAGTAGTAGAAATGATAACAGCGAGAAACTTTAACATCAGGATTGATGATCATTATGTAGATTAAGTTAAGGATTTCTGCTACTTTGGCAGTAAAATAACCAATGACGGACGGAGCAAGGAGGACATCAAAAGCAGACTAGCAACGGCAAAATAGTCATTCCTGGCTAAGAGAAGTCAATTAATATCAAATATCGGCCTTAGTTTGAGGAAGAAATTTCTGAGAATGTGCGTCTGGAGTACAGCATTGTATGGCAGTGAAACCTGGACTGTGGGAAAACCGGGACAGAATAGAATCGAAGTATTTGAGATGTGGTGCTACAGACGAATGTTGAAAGTTAGGAGGACTGACAGGGTAAGGAATGAGGAGGTTCTCCGCAGAATGGGAGAGGAAAGGAATATGTGGAAAACACTGATAAGGAGAAGGGACAGGATAATAGGACATCTGTTAAGACATCACTTCCATGGTACTAGAGGCAGCCGTAGAGGGCAAAAACTGTAGAAGAAGAAACAGATTTGAATACATCCAGCAAATAATTGAGGACAGAGGTTGCCGGTGTTATTCTGAGATAAAGAGGTTATAACACAGGAGGTTATAGCACAGGAGAGGAATTCGTGGCGGGCCGCATCAAACCAGTCAGAAGTCAATAAATAAGAAGTCAGAAGTCAATAAAGAAGTCAGAAGTCAATAAATAAATAAATAAAAAGAAAGAAAGAAAAAAAGAACAGATCTTCATCACAACAAACACTGTTTCTTGTTACGGACACGGCTAGACACTCCGTCTGGCCGAGACACTGTAAGATGAGATACTACCTGGTCCGCGACAACAGCTCTGCATGTACAGTTTACGCTATATAGGGTTAAGTTTTCAGGTAAGTCTCATTATATCTAGACATACCACTTTCTTTGTGCAACACGCTACCTTCTCGATACAACACCTCAATATTGGTATTTGATATTTTAGGCAGTTACGAACTTTCGTATATCAATGCCTCAATTATTCCCCGGGGACGGTAGTTTTCCACACGCCTTGCACTTTAACCACGGAGCTACCGGGTGTTCATGATTAAAGTGCAGCGACTCGTGGAGATCCAGTACTGGCTGTAATTACCGTATGGTAGCGAAACTTCGCGGATAAGCTAATGCGTTAATGTGGAAACAATTTACGCTGGAAAAAATTAGTTCCAATTTTGGCCACAGGTGAAAATCTGGCGCTGCACATTGTTTGTATGGTGATATGATACCCACACTAACATTTGACACGCCATAACGTGAGTGAACAGTATGGCTATCAAAAAAGAGACAGCTTGGTCCGTTTTTCTTTCACCAGAATACACCCAGACGCCATGTGAGGTGTACCACAACGTCTGCAAGTTATCGAGATATCCTTGTTTAGAATGTGATTCCTGTTTTGGAGGAGTGGGTGTATGGAAATTACTTTTTTTTCATGGAAGATGGGGCGACACATCATGTCACTCGCCCATCCGATCTGTTTAATGGAATCTTTCCTCGAACGTGTTATCTCCAGGAGTTTTCCAGATACGTTGCCTGCAAGATCAACGGATTTGAATCTATGTAACTTTTGGCTCTAGTGATATCTAAAAGAACGCATTTACTAGGGACATGTTCAGTATCTATCCGATAAGAAGACCAGTATAGAGAAACATATTGCTGATACTGCACAGGAACTGTTCAAATGGCTCTGAGCACTATGGGACTTAACATCTGAGGTCATCAGTCCCCTAGACTTAGAACTACTTAAACTTAACTAACCTAAGGACATCACAGACATCCATGCCCGAGGCTGGATTCATACCTGTGACCGTAGCAGCAGCACGGTTCCACACTGAAGCGCCTAGAACATCTCGGCCACAACGGCCGGCTCCATAGGAACTGCTGTGAGCAACTGCTGTTCACTTCGTTTTATAGATGCAACATCTCATTGACGTCTCCGATGCTCATGTAGAACAGTATGTGTAAGCGGCAGTTAATAATAAAATAAACATTATGCCTTTCTCACTTTTTTGGCTTTTTCTGCCCAGATACAGTTCTTAATCCATTACATACGGAAATATTTCTATACGTCACTCTTTCATTCACAGCGCCAGATTTGCACCTGGTGACAAAATTGTAACTAGCTTTTTTGCAAGCGTAAATTAGTTATTCACTGACGCATTACAATAGATAACACTTTATGCTGCCGTATGATAATTACAGCCCACATTGGACGTCTGTGAGTAGCTGCACTTACGAGTAACCCTGTGTTCGGAGGCGTGTGTGTGTGTGTGGCGGGGGGGGGGGGGGGTGTAGGGGAGGGTAGGAGATAGTAAGAGGGTGACTGTATATGTGACTCCCTCTCAAAATAGAACACTCTATCTGAACCTGAATAGCACTCTAAAGCAAAGAGCTGCATATTGCCAAGCCGTGAAAAAAGTTCATTTCCAAGAGATGCTGGAAAACACTAGCCATCCTGGGAAAAACATTCGTCCATCAGCCAAAGTAGTTGGTCCACCTTGCAGTCCATATCCGAGGATTATGGAAAGAACAACCTGTCATCTCCAGATAGGAGAAAAGTATTCTACACGATCGCAATGGTGTCCACAACAGCGAACAGGTCGCGCCCCCAGGTAACAGAGTGTTACAACGTAAAGTATAAAAGTAACTGAGTCGTAAGGAAAGCACGGACGTTGCAGACTGATGCTGATTCCTGTGGCCGTGATGCGGCAGAGGCGCGCCTGCCCTGTGGCAGGCGAGTAATAATTCAGACCTTCCGCCGCCGCGCCACAGTGGCTGGTGGCTGCATTATGCAGGACGGCCGGGAGACGTGCGTTCTGTGCCGCGGGGACGACTGCGAGAACGCGCGCGTGCTCACGCGCGAGGCCGTTAACGTCGTGCGTGCACCGTGCCTACCAGGACAGCAGCAGAACAACCTGTGTCTGTCCGTACTCGCGGCTGTTGGAGAACAACTCGTCGTATCAAATATCATCTGTTACATCTCTCTTCCCCTCAAAAGCACTCACAAATAGCCTACCTCACGCGTCCGTCCTAACCACGACAACACAGCGGTGATCCTGCACACCTGTTAGAACTGAAAAAGCAACGTCCCATGTTCCTTAACCCCGTAAAACTATCTGTAACTTTTCCTGCGAAGGTTTAGTAATTTTTTTTTATGCTTATCCATTACGGATATTTTAGAACCGTGACTGTATATTAATGTAAATAAATTATACACAACTGCAACCAGTCACTTTTTTCATTAATAATGCTTTATTACATTAACCGGTTTTCGAACCCTTTCAGGTTCATCTTCAGAAAGGGTTCGAAAACCGGTTAATGTAATAAAGCATTATTAATGAAAAAAGTGACTGGTTGCAGTTGTGTATAATTTATTTACAATTTTTTTTTATTTTACAGCATCACTGGAAAATTTTACCTAACACACAATATTGGTTTTAAAATATTGCTCACAATAAAATAAATTACAAATTGCATAAACTATCTAAAAGAATGCAAATAAAACAAACTCTACATATTATTGTTATGGCTACTGTACATTGTTTTTACTGTGATGTACAAATATGTAACAGATTTTTCTCTTCCTATTAAATTAATAATGATGCATCACGTATCAATTAGAAAAAAAATAAAAGGGCTATAATTGAACGTTGATAAAACATGCTTTTACAGGAATTGCATTTTTATTACAATTTTATAAGGGTCAGTGAAATGAAAGTGAGACAGATGGAATAAAGGTAAGTAACTTTTTACTCGTGACAATAAGGGGAAATACAGTCAGTCAGCTGCAGAAACAAGAGATTTATTCAAGCCCCTTGATTTAGGTTTGGCCGTCTTTAAAAACACGTTTTCAAAAGGATCAACGGCAGCACTGGTTACATAATGTTGTGGAAGTACGTTAAAACTGTAGCCAAAAGGGATCAACGAAAGATAAAATTCACCTCTGTAATACTAAAACCTTCAAATCATGTTGATCGTCACTAGATGGTACTTCACAAATTAACTGGTCACAGTCTAGTGACGATCGATATGATTTGTACGGAATGAGATTTTCACTCTGCAGAAGAGTGTGCGCCGATTTGAAACTTCCTGGCAGATTAAAACTGTGTGCCGGACCGAGACTCGAACTCGGGATCTTTGCCTTTAGCGGGCAAGTGCTCTACCATCTGAGCTACCCAAGCACGACTCACGGCTCCTCCTCACAGCACAGTAGGAGACAAGGTACTGGCAGAATTGAAGCTGTGAGGACGGGCCGTGAGTCGTGCTTGGGTAGCTTAGATGGTGCCGGCACGGTAGCTCAGCGTGTTCGGTCAGACGGCTGCGTGCTCTGTGTAATATAAAAAAAAAAGGAGTCAAAGAATCAGCGATCAACTTGAATGGATGTCTTGTGACCTCCGCCCAGACCAAACACAATGAAGTATATTTTAAAAAAATGGTAGAGCACTTGTCCCCGAAAGGCAAAGGTCCCGAATTCGAGTCTCGGTCCGGCACACAGTTTCAATCTGCCAGGAAGTTTCATGATTTGTACGGTTTTACTATTGTAGAGGTGAATTTTATCTTTCATTTGTGCCTTATGGCTACAATTTTAACGTACCTTCACAACAGTATGTAAACAGTGTTACCGTTGATCCTTCTGAAAAAGATGTTTTTAAAGACACGGGAACCTGGATCAAGGGGTCTGAATAAACCTTTCTTTTCTGCAACTCACTGGCTGTATTTTACTTTATCATCACGAAGATTCCATTCTATAGTTGCTGCATCCGGCCGTGTTTATTAATTCAAAAGGAATCGCCTTAACTGTTAATACATGTACGACACTGTGAGACAAGACCGTCAATGCCCAATGCACAAATTTTTCCGGTTGCCTGCGGATCCATGGTGCAATCAGCCGTGCATCTCTTCGTCCTGAGGAAGTCGACATCCGCGAATGTCTTTCTTCAGGGCTCCAAAAACATGGCAGTCGCATGGGCAAAGATCGGGTTGTGTGGAGTATGTGTAAGGGCTTCCCAGTGGAGTTCGTGCAGCGTAGTTGAAACAAGCTTGGCAGCATGTGGGTGGCACCAGTCCTGATCTCTCACCATGCCACCTCCATATTTTCGGAGTCCTGATCAAAGCCATTCATTTCCGTCGATTTGCTTAGGACGAAAAGGTCGATGCCTGGCTACAATCATGGTTCATTAGGAAACCTCAAACATTCTTGCATGAAGGCTTTGACCGCCTTATCTCACAATGGGACAAATACACTCCTGGAAATTGAAATAAGAACACCGTGAATTCATTGTCCCAGGAAGGGGAAACTTTATTGACACATTCCTGGGGTCAGATACATCACATGATCACACTGACAGAACCACAGGCACATAGACACAGGCAACAGAGCATGCACAATGTCGGCACTAGTACAGTGTATATCCACCTTTCGCAGCAATGCAGGCTGCTATTCTCCCATGGAGACGATCGTAGAGATGCTGGATGTAGTCCTGTTGAACGGCTTGCCATGCCATTTCCACCTGGCGCCTCAGTTGGACCAGCGTTCGTGCTGGACGTGCAGACCGCGTGAGACGACGCTTCATCCAGTCCCAAACATGCTCAATGGGGGACAGATCCGGAGATCTTGCTGGCCAGGGCAGTTGACTTACACCTTCTAGAGCACGTTGGGTGGCACGGGATACATGCGGACGTGCATTGTCCTGTTGGAACAGCAAGTTCCCTTGCCGGTCTAGGAATGGTAGAACGATGGGTTCGATGACGGTTTGGATGTACCGTGCACTATTCAGTGTCCCCTCGACGATCACCAGTGGTGTACGGCCAGTGTAGGAGATCGCTCCCCACACTATGATGCCGGGTGTTGGCCCTGTGTGCCTCGGTCGTATGCAGTCCTGATTGTGGCGCTCACCTGCACGGCGCCAAACACGCATACGACCATCATTGGCACCAAGGCAGAAGCGACTCTCATCGCTGAAGACGACACGTCTCCATTCGTCCCTCCATTCACGCCTGTCGCGACACCACTGGAGGCGGGCTGCACGATGTTGGGGCGTGAGCGGAAGACGGTCTAACGGTGTGCGGGACCGTAGCCCAGCTTCATGGAGACGGTTGCGAATGGTCCTCGCCGATACCCCAGGAGCAACAGTGTCCCTAATTTGCTGGGAAGTGGCGGTGCGGTCCCCTACGGCACTGCGTAGGATCCTACGGTCTTGGCGTGCATCCGTGCGTCGCTGCGGTCCGGTCCCAGGTCGACGGGCACGTGCACCTTCCGCCGACCACTGGCGACAACATCGATGTACTGTGGAGACCTCACGCCCCACGTGTTGAGCAATTCGGCGGTACGTCCACCCGGCCTCCCGCATGCCCACTATACGCCCTCGCTCAAAGTCCGTCAACTGCACATACGGTTCACGTCCACGCTGTCGCGGCATGCTACCAGTGTTAAAGACTGCGATGGAGCTCCGTATGCCACGGCAAACTGGCTGACACTGACGGCGGCGGTGCACAAATGCTGCGCAGCTAGCGCCATTCGACGGCCAACACCGCGGTTCCTGGTGTGTCCGCTGTGCCGTGCGTGTGATCATTGCTTGTACAGCCCTCTCGCAGTGTCCGGAGCAAGTATGGTGGGTCTGACACACCGGTGTCAATGTGTTCTTTTTTCCATTTCCAGGAGAGTATATTAACAGCTGTGGCGATTACTTCTGAAACAATAAACAGGTTACTTACTTTTTTTCTACCTGTTTCGCTTTAATTTGACCGCTACATTTCCTTTCGTTCGGCGAACGCATTGTTTATATCACTGATGTGTCCCATGCTGTCGCCAAGACAGCCTTTGACAGTCTGATTTCACTTCTTTCAGCTTTTATGAACAGAGTATATATGTCCGTAGGCACAACGACCTACAGTTCCCTGAATCATATCAATCAGCTTTAGAAGGTTTGTTCTTATATATGTTACAGTGTAAGTGGAAGATTAGGGAAAGTAAACCTTCTCTAGTGGATGTACGCCATAATGATCAGTGAGAGCTTACAAAAACTGGAAAAAACACATCCACTTGTGAAGGTGAGCCATCACTGTTTGCGGCTAGGAAAGCGTATAGTAGCATATTATCCTCTAGTGATGGTGTACCATCGCTGCTTCCGGGTTATTAAAGTTGCGTCCAACAACGCTATCACGCATCAGCATGAATGTAACTCTCGTCAGATCGTTATCGTTATGTTATACAGCAGTGCAGTTAATGGCTGACAGCAGTGCAGTTACGGTTTACAGTAGTGCAGTTGTGGTTGACAGTAGCGCAGTTACGGTTCACATCAGTGCAGCTACGGTTGAATCAGGGAAGTTCTGCTAACGTCTTAGAGTGGAACGGGGAAATCTCAGTTGTAATTCAGTCTTCATGGACAGAGAAGAGTATGAGTCACTTATCAGCAACGCTAAATCACTAAATTCTGGACGGAAGAGGGACAGCAACGATAGCAAGTTTTTCAAGAGAAATGAAGTGCTGGAAGCGAATGGAGTAACCAAGTTAATACAACCTGTAACTGAAGAAGGTAAGTTTAAATACTGTGTTTATGATGAAGAACTGTAAGATATTCTGCATGCTGCTCATTTAATGACTGGCCACTGTGTATGCGACAGGATGATGAAATGCTTAAAGTCAAAGTTAGGCGCTCCCTCGGTATTGTAGTCTGACAATGACAGAGAGTTCGTTAGTAAAATAAAGAGCAGCTTAACTGAACTATGGCCCAATTTTAAGAGTGTCCACTGTAAACCTAGAAACAGTCAGAGCCAAGGCAGCTTAGAGCGAGCAAATCAAGACATAGAAAATATGCTAACTATATGGATGCAGGAGCTCAGCACCGCGGAGTGGAGCCGTGCATTAAGATTTGTGCAGCTAATGAAGAATAGCGCTGTACATCCTTGAATTAAAAGATCTCTGTACGAAGCGATGCTTGCCTGCCCTCCTAAACATAGTTTGTCTTCAACAAATTTACCTCCTGAAGCATTGACGAACGTTCACTCTGAGGATGACCTTGAAAATATAATTCATCAAGTGAGTATTAGCAATAAGACAGGGACTGAAACGTTGCAGAATAATGATCACAGTAAATCTCCATTGCAAGAGGATAACATATCAAAAGGAACAGAGGTTGAGAACAGAGAGAAAGAAAGTATTACTGACAGTAATGACTACTGCCTGACTGAAGACGAGTCGACTCGTGCTATTAAAAAGCACAGAACGGAAACGTACAAGTGCTTGGAAGAACAAGCGCAAAGAATGCAGCAGTATTCAGATCGCTGCTTTCCAACTGTGGAAAAGGGCTGTACTGTGAGAGATCCAGTTCCTGACTTTGATAGAGGAAGAGGAGATTTGGGTGTCTTGGGTGTCGTCCTCGAGACAACGGCCGATGGCTTCTACCGAATCGGGACGAGAGATGATGTGCTGAGCCAACTACACTCACGGTAATAAACTGTTTGTTTTTAAATAATTGTGGAAAGTACGACACGTCACTGCGGCTACAACTACAACATTTTATTTAAGGCCCCAGTTCAGTACTTGCCCTCTAATCATAATCTTAGAGGAGGAAGTTCGAGCAGAGAAAACTGTTGCCCTGAGTTGCGACGTCTCAGTCGATGGGAAAGGCCAGCGATTCTTCAAACGCAACTGCCAGCAAAATTGTCAGACTCTGAGATGCTTTTGCAAAAACAAACATGTGTTGTACAACTCAAAGTGCTTGCTGCAACAAATGAATTTTACATAATATGGCTATGTTTTCAAACTGTAGGTGATAGATGCAACTTTCGAAGTACGACTGTTTTGTTATTGCAGCCATGGTTCACAGTCCTTACCTCTTGGCAGTCGAGATATAGAATCACTAGTGATAGTGCACTATCCCTAGTCAATGTGTATTGCTTGACAGACCTGGAGTCAGTAATCCATTTTCACTAAAAGGGCCAACGATGGTGCACTATCACCAGTGATGGTATACTTTCCCTGAAACTATCACTTCCAGTATAACATACATATTATTTACACAGCAGATCGTACCAAATGAAAATTGAGAGCGGCAAGAGTACTTACTAGTGGGCAAGAAAATTAGACTTTTTTTGTTTTTTGTTTCTTTGTTTGTTTGGTTCACCCACCGTTGCGTCTCGCTCTAGTCCCAGTCGGCAGAAAACAGCAACATCGGAAGCCATCGGTGAAACATAATATTTCCTTCAGCACCTCCTCACCGACCTTTGAGATCATACAATGCCACAACGAACTAGCATCAAAAAATCTGTTCTTAAGCATCAGAGATCTGAGTAGCGATGTTAGTGTGAACCAAGAGTACTGTTACCAGGCAAACCATTTTAGCGATACACGTCTCTTCGGTAGTAGTCATTTCCTTACTTGCGGGAAATGACACCACCGAAATGTGTTTGCAGTTACTGGCCGGAAAGAAAGTCTTCCTTTCACAGGCAAAAGAGAAGTACACTAGGGGTGGGAGAACAGTCATACCTCTTCCGTTTAAAAGTTCAAGTGCCTTTCTGGTTTCTTCCTGTCATTTTTTGCCTAAGATACCATCCGATGCTCCACTCCAGTGCCGTGCAATTCAGCGGATAAGATAGCAGTTGGTTGACAGTTTTATTCTTCGATAACAATTGCACCACAGACGATTTTGATAAGTAATCATATAAATTCGTCTGATGTTGTAAGTATACACAATTTTCTTGCTTTAAAACATATAAAAGAAGTTTACATATGAATCTTTCATTTTTTACTGTAACTCATTGTGAGTGTTCTAACTGCGGCTTCATTGTATGAAACGACATGTTGGGACCAGGGTCGTACGGAGCTCAAATGGTTCAAATGGCGCTGAGCACTATGGAACTTAACATCTGAGGTCATCAGTCCCCTAGAACTTAGAACTACTTAAACCTATCCGGCCGGTGTGGCCGTGCGGTTCTAAGCGCGTCAGTCTGGAACCGCGTGATCGCTACGGTCGTAGGTTCGAATCCTGCCTCGGGCATGGATGTGTGTGATGTCCTTAGGTTAGTTAGGTTTAAGTAGTTCTAAGTTCTATGGGACTGATGACCTCAGAAGTTAAGTCCCATAGTGCTCAGAGCCATTTGAACCATTTTTGAACTTAAACCTAACCAACCTAAGGACATCACACACATCCATGCCCGAGGCAGGATTCGAACCTGCGACCGTAGTAGTCGCGCTGTTCCGGACTGAACGCCTAGAACAGCTCGTCCAGCGCGGCCGGCTCATACGGAGTGTGTGGAGAGATAGCAACCAGCCAGAATTGTATGATTTGATGAACAAAAAGTTTTGGCATACTTAAGCAATAAGACTAATGATATTATGTTATGTTAGAAACTTTAAACTACATGGTTTAACTATCAAAGGTAAAAGCAGTTCTTGTATTCTAAGGCAAGAAGAAGTAAGTATACAAAACTCCAACCTTAAGCATAGAGTTTAAAATTTATAACTTGTCAAAATATAGTTCTCATAACGTCTTAGCTTGCTAATACTTTCAGGTAACCAAAACGTACAGGTTTTAATAATTTGCCACATCCATTTTTCCTGTAATGTTACTGGACACATGACTTTTAAATCCACCAACCTTTTATCTTGATAATAATTACACTTTGCTTCACCACAACACAATGTAAGCTATACTTTTCTTTTTTCTACACTTGCACTGTAGATGTGTAAAGTTAGAGATTTTTCGTGTCGGAACTCCTACACTCGTGTGATGTAAATTATCTAAATATTCATTATATTATTATGTCCGCTAGTTGGTTGCATTTTTAGTGTCTGTTTCAGAGTCCAGCACAAAATAGATTCAATATAAAAGCTGAACACGGTTGTGCAGTAAAACAAATTTTATCAGTACGGGCGCTTATCATTTATCAGTTAATTCTACCACTCCTAAATTTCAACTACTCAAGGAAATGACAGTTGCTTCATACCGGTCTGTTGGAAGCGGCTGTGAAACGGCATTTAAAGCCAGCGAAATAGAGCCAGTAGGATCGGCGAAGCAGCAGTGTCAGGCGGTGCCATCGAACACACGGAACGAGCCGCTAGTCGAGACGGGGTGGCATGCCTCGCTGAGCGGCACCTGCTGCGTGGCTCAGCGCTGGCTGAGAGCAGACCGCTGTAGACAAGCGGCCCGGGGCGGTCACGGCTGCCACGCCTCTCCTACCCTAGCCTAGCGCACCCGACCATCTCATGTGTTAATAGAGACACCGGGTGCCTCAGAGCCCATACAGCGGCATTACACAACTCATGCCAATTCACTGTTGTTCATACATGATTATCTAAAGCTTTTTAATGTGTATTGCTACGAAATTGAAAAAATCTAACAGCTTAATGTGTTAAGTGTCGTCTACCGATGTACAAAATAGTGGGCTACTATGAAGATTCACACATTTTCCAAAGTATTACATGTACGAATATGACTGATGCGTTAATGGAACGGTAAACTTACCAAGTTTGCATTTTGCGCTCTGTATTCAAACATTATGAATCACCTCGAAGGGAACGATCTATTGATACGTAATCAGCATGGTTTCAGAAAACATCGTTCTTGTGCAACGCAGATAGCTCTTTATTCGCACGAAGTAATGGCCGCTATCGACAGGGGATCTCAAGTTGATTCCGTATTTCTAGATTTCCGGAAAGCTTTTGACACCGTTCCTCACAAGCGACTTCCAATCAAGCTGCGGGTCTATGGGGTATCGACTGGATTCGTGATTTCCTGTCACGAAGGTCGCAGTTCGTAGTAATAGACGGCAAATCATCGAGTAAAACTGAAGTGATATCAGGTGTTCCCCACGGAAGCGTCCTGAGACCTCTGCTGTTCCTGATCTATATAAATGACCTGGGTGACAATCTGAGCAGTTATCTTAGCTTGTCCGCAGTAAGTAAGTAGAATAAGGTCATCGGAAGACCAATATCAGTTGCAAAGCGATTTAGAAAAGATTGCTGTATGGTATGGCAGGTGGCAGTTGACGCTAAGTAACGAAAAGTGTGAGGTGATCCACTTGAGTTCCAAAAGAAATCCATTGGAATTCGATTACTCGATAAATAGTACAATTCTCAAGGCTGTCAATTCAACTAAGTACCTGGGTGTTAAAATTACGAACAACTTAAGTTGGAAAGACCACATAGATAATATTGTGGGAAAGGTGAGCCAAAAGTTGCGTTTCATTGGTTCAAATGGTTCAAATGGCTCTGAGCACTATGGGACTTAACATCTGTGGTCATCAGTCCCCTAGAACTTAGAACTACTTAAACCTACCTAACCTAAGGTCATCACACACATCCATGCCCGAGGCAGGATTCGAACCTGCGACCGTAGCAGTCGCGCGGTTCCGGACTGAGCGCCTAGAACCGCTAGACCACCGTGGCCGGCCGTTTCATTGGCAGGACACTTAGAAGATGCAACAAGTCCACTAAAGAGACTGCTTACACTACACTCGTTCGTCCTCTGTTAGAATATTGCTGTGCGGTGTGGGATCCTTACCAGGTGGGATTGACGGAGGACATCGAAAGGGTGCAAAAAAGGGCAGCCCGTTTTGTATTATCACATAATAGGGGAGAGAGTGTGGCAGATATGACACGCGAGTTGGGATGGAAGTCATTAAAGCAAAGACGTTTTTCGTCGCGGCGCGATCTAATTACGAAATTTCAGTCACCAACTTTCTCTTCCGAATGCGAAAATATTTTGTTGAGCCCAACCTACATAGGTAGGAATGATAATCAAAATAAAATAAGAGAAATCAAAACTCGAACAGAAACTTTTAGGTGTTCGTTTTTCCCGCGCGCTGTTCAGGAGTGGAATGGTAGAGAGATAGTATGATTGTGGTTCGATGAACCCTCTGCTAAGCACTTAAATGTGAATTGCAGAGTAATCATGTAGATGTAGATGTACATATGTTCTATGAGTGCCCCTCTAGTCACACGACACACGACCAAATGGTGCTGGTTCCCTACTTTATGTACCAACGTCTTGTCAGTTGCTACCACAGCAACACTGATGAGTTCCCTGCGCTGTTCCAATTTTCTTAACAGTCGGGGTACGTAAACATCGTCCTTAATGTAACGCGAAGGAAAAGTCACAAGGCGTTGGGTCGCGCGACCTGGCTAAGTGAACGGAACCACGTCACCTTCACCAGTAAACCCAACAGAGTGATGTGGAAGTTCGTCTTCAAGGTAGCGACGAATGATGCTCCAGTGAGATCCAGTTGGCAGAAGAAATCCTAGAAATCAACAGTCAGTTGTGGAAACAAGCACAACTGCAAAATGTCAATGTAAGAGGTACCCGTTGTAGTCTTCTCGTACCAAATGCCCCATACAGCTTCGTCTGCGACATTGTGCCACAATTTAATGAGGATTTTCAGTGACCGACACTCTCACACTGTGGTGATTAACCGGCCTACATAAATGGAAAGTTGCTTCGTCGCTGAATATCATCTTGGAGGAAAAATGTTCACCCTCAAGTGCATCCTGTATTGTCATTGAAAGCTGAGAGCGTCGACTACGATGTTATGGTTTCAACTGTAGCACGAGCTGCACACAGTACGATCTGAAGTTTACTTGCCGTCGCAGAAAATTCAACACAATTTGCTGCGGTATTTACAGTTCGTATTCCTGATCATTTTGAACTCCGTACGAAACTTTCCCTCAGCCTCTCTGTAGGTGTATCTGACGCACTTGGTCGACTGGTATTTTTTGTTTACAGAGGCAACCAATGTGCCTAAGCCCGCCCGGCTAGCCGCACCGTCTAACGCGCTACTTTTCGGGCGGGAAGGCCTGCAGGTCCCCGACTCGAATCCACCTGGCGGATTAGTGTCTAGGTCTGGTGTGCCGGCCAGTTTGTGGATGGTTTCTAAGGCGGTTTTCCATCTGATCCGGCGAATGCTGTCTGGTTCCCCTTATTCCGCCTCAGTTACACTACGTCGACGATTGCTCAGCAGACAAGTTCTCCACGTACTCGTACACCATACTTACTCTACCATGCAAATATTGGGGTTACACTTATCTGGTGAGAGACGTTCCCGGGGGAGGGGTCCACTGGGGGCCGAACCGCACAATAAACCTAGGTTGGTGTGGGGCGGCGGTGGGGTGAATAGACTGCTGCAGCCTGTTGTGGTGCTGTGACGAAGCCTTTCCATCATTTCTAGGTCCCCAGTTCCATACAATACAATTGTCCTAAACTGTCAATACTGACGCAGAGTACTCTATTTACTTGGTGGTTCTTTTCCATAACAGCTTCAGAATGCACGCTGCTCTGTTGTTAACAGATAAACATATCTCTGTCCCCATTTTGTCAAGACAGTGCAACATTAACGCCAGCTATTGGGCACCAAGCATCATTCATATTTGGCACGTAATACATTTGAAAATATAGAAGTCTGAACACGAATGAATTATTTACTCTATAGCAGCCCTATATTTGTACGCGATTCTTTTCGTAATGTCCATCTCCAGTCAACGCTATTTCAACTGCATTTTACTTTTTCCTTGCTCCTCGACCTTACCTTTAGCTCAGAAATTCTCGCATTCATTTCTTACGCCTCTCCTTCCTCGCTTCAGTCCACATTCTGCCAGCTTTTACTTTTGACTTTTCTTGGAAACTTAAGTACTCTCGTAGCTACTTCTTGAGCGGAACGCGTTTATGGATATTCTGCGGTGTTATACACGCTTTTTGCAGGTCTTTTTCTATCTCGGTGAACCAGGTGTTTTCGATTTTCTTATTGAGAAGTAACGGATGAATTCATTGCTTGGTTTTGAAGGACTCTTGCGGGCAATGTGACCGTAAAAAACAATGGTTCTCTACGAATAATGTCCGTGAATTTTTCTACAAGCGCAAAGATGTCATGATTATGTCGCCTCTGGAATTCACCATCTTCTTTTACTGAGCCTTGTGTGTTTCTCAGTATCACTCTTTCTGTGATTTGTCATTTCTCTATCAATTTTTTTTTATTCATAGCAAGATATTCTGCATCATATTTGGCCTAGGGTAGTGTCAACGTGCAATGTTGTCGTATCTTAACATTAACTGATACTGATTTCTTTTTGTAGACACTCTCTAGACTTACACACTACTTAATTTAACTTAAAATAACTTGTGCTAAGAGCCGGCCGCGGTGGTCTCGCGGTTCTAGGCGCGCAGTCCGGAATCGTGCGACTGCTACGGTCGCAGGTTCGAATCCTGCCTCGGGCATGGATGTGTGTGATGTCCTTAGGTTAGTTAGGTTTAAGTAGTTCTAAGTTCTAGGGGACTGATGACCGCAGCTGTTAAGTCCCATAGTGCTCAGAGCCATTTGAACTTGTGCTAAGAACAACACACACACTCATGCCCGACAGAAGACTCGAACCTATGGCGGGAGGGACCGCGCAATCCGTGACATGGTGCCTGATACCCTGTTTCCATTTTTCTGATCAGTGATGCAAATGCCTCTTCTTCAGAGATATGCGGCTGTATCTATTCTCCTAGATATTTCAATTTCTTCGTCAAATTGCCCTTTCTACGTGTAGTACTCTCGATGGTGACTTGATTTCTTTGCAATATTTGTTTACTTACATATGCTTTCATATGACGTCTGGTTGGATATCCAAGTCAGGTACACAGTAGCAGGTTAAATGACGTCTAGATGTTGAAAGAATAACAAAAACATATAGCTGACTCCCAGCAGTGGGCTGTAAGGAAGTGGCGTCCGTGTTCATTCAGAATTGGGTTGTACAGTTGTGGAAAAAAGGTAGTACTAGCTTGAGAAATCGAATACAGCTTTGAGGATGGAATGTAGGAAAAAAATAAAACACAAAAAGACTCTGACGAGCATGCACTGTTGACGGATTGAGAGGTGACTACCCTTTCCGGCTAGCCACATATCGCCCTTAAGCAGAGATGGAACGGAGTAGCATGCTAACGACAGTAGAACGGGACAGTTGCAATTATAACCGTAGGTTTCGTTGTGACACTGATTGCAGGGGCAGTACTGGCTTCCTTTTCTATTTCTTTCTCTGTTGGGCTTCACAACATGAGATGTAGAGGCGGATACTGTGCCGACTGGAGCAGACAAGTACGAGGGGGCAAGAGACCACCAGAGGGGTCATTCTCTGGGACACAGACGACGGTGTTCTTTCATTACCCGGACAGCGAACTCGCGGCAGGGAGAAAGTGTGAGAAACGGGCCTAATGCAAGAGGATGAACGGGCGCCGGGCCATAGAGTGTCCAGTCCTAGGACAATACAGCAGGAGGCAGTTGCGGTGCTAAAATAGCAACTCCCCATTGTTTCCTCCAGTCCAGCCTTCGGAAAGTATAATGCATCCGGAGTTGGACGAGAAACACTCGCTGGTGATGAGAGAGAATTCTGAGAAACGCTATTCTGGGCGTTAAGAAATATAGTCTCCGGGCACGGATAACATCTTTAGAAAGCATAACGAAAAACACCATAGCCTGTAAATTGCGTGCCTGGTGACCCTCAAAGCTGATGCTGACAGAGTAGAACGTATTTTTTTCCTTTTTGTGTTTCCATGGTTGTGAAATCGCGCCACTGGGAAAAGCCAGTGGTTATCGCCCTGTTATGTGAACCTTGAGTACGACACTTTGGTCAGAGATGACCAGTAAAGAATTGGATTCGGAGAATAGTTTTTACGCGACCACTGGAGGGAGTATAATAAACATTTAACAATTATGCTACTGGCCAATGTTGGTACCTATTCGTGTGATTGGCTAGCAAATTGTAGGCGGGCAAAAAACTGGTCGCCAGGTGTGGACGAGTGCACTTTTTAGACATTCAGGTTTGGAGTAGGAAAGATTCACACCCAAGCTTTCGATGAAAGGCATTTGGGCTCTGGCTGTGGAGTAGGAAAGATTGAGATTCGCGTTCTGGCATTCGAGGCAGACTTCAGAGCTGGAGATTCAGAGTCAGATGGACTCAGAGGAGCGAATGCCTGACCAGTGCTAACGGAGAGCCCCATCGAAGCTCGTCCTTAGATAACACTACAGTGCCATCGCGATAGCGACCAACAGGTACAATAGCGTATTGATTCGGATTGAAGCAGTTCCCTCCCTAACAGCTGCTCTACTTCAATAGGATATCCGTTTTCATTAGCTGCCAACTTCACTCCTTGCAGTCACTGCATACCTGCCATATAACTTCATGATTCTATAACCGTGACAGAGAATTGTCGGAACAAAACCGACATTGACGTACCTCTCCGAACCTTGCCAACTATCAGCTGCAGTCACTAATGTACAACTGGAAGTGAGACTATGAGTAATTAATCTTCAATTCTTGCAATAAAGGCATAGTTTTCTGTTGCAGAAGCACAAAATCACTTGGGAATGACGTATGAAGCTGAAACTAGTTGTCAACAAATAAAATTAATTCAGAGAAAGCGGAATATTCTACCTTCTTTTAATATGTTGGCTGTGAAATAAATTGTGGATCTATTCTAATCTATGATTTTGCTTTCATAATCAGTAAAGTCCATGACACAGAAAGTAGTAATAGACAAATCAATGAGACCCACCTAGGGTCCCTTGCACTAGATCGTGGTAATTACACTCCATTGGGTAATTTTATTAATCAGCACTGGCTGCTGAGGACTGATCTGCTGCCGTACATAGACCGGTCAGATCAGGCAGGTTTACAAAGCCAAGTATGCAACGGAACTGTGAAGCTGGGACGGTACATGAGGCGGAAGTAAGCTGTGGGGGCTACTCGTGAACCGTTCCTGAATAATTCACTCGTTAGAGCTCATGTCCGAGAAAGGCAAAATTCTCATACTCGAGTCCGGGCCCAGCATACAATTACAGCTAGCAGGAAGATTCAATATCAAAAGTACTTAAACCAATTTAACGGAGTGTAAGCAAACTGAATCAGGCAAGACTGAGATTGTCAGATTAGGACATGAGACACTAAAAGAAATCGATGTGTTTTGCTATTTGCGCACCAGAAAAACGTACGACGGTGGAAATAGAGTGGACGTGAGTGCAATCCCCATTCCTATTACAAAATGAAATAATCAGTGACATATCATCTATTCTAGCTACTGTACGCAAAGGACAACTCCGACACAGCAAAGCTCAACATGATAGTAAATCAGGGAAGTAGGGAAGTTCTGGACAAGTTACGGATCTTGAAACAGAGGTCAAATCTACCTCTGATGGACTGTTACTCAATCTTAAGTTTCAGAAACGTTGATCACAAGATATAAAATAACAATAATAGTGGAATTATGAAATTACATTAAGAAATTGACGCTAACACTGTGGGAAGATGAAAGGAAGACTGGGTGGAGAATGAAGCACCAAGATATCCTTACCTGTGCAGCTAGTGTATATAAGACTAAAGAAACAAAATACAAGAAGGAACCAAATCTTCAACTCAGGACGCGAATCCTAAACGTATTGGAAGTGAGATGCTCAGATTACGTCAGTTGAGAAAAGTCACATCTCCTCAACAACAGTAACGTGTGCCAAAATTGTCCCACATAGTGTTCACCTCCTGATTCCTCCAGCAGTCCGTTCCCTAGTGCCCAATTCGTTACTTCCTCCTGCCCAACTTCCAGCTTTTCAAAAATTCAACGTTGGGAGGGCGACTCCAGGCCATTGCCAATGTGACAGACGTGAAATGTAACAAAATTTACGAAAACCAGAGGAAGATAGCCTAAATTATACTTGTCCGTCCTCTGCTGGAATATTGCTGCGCGGCATGGGATCCTTACCAAGTAGGATTGACGGAGGACATTGAAAAAGTGGAAAGAAGGGCAGCTCGTTTCGTGTTATCCCGCACTGGGGTGAGAGTGTCACTGACATGATACGCGAGTTGAGGTGGCAGTCACTGAATAAAGGCGGTTTTCTTTGCGGCGAGATCTATTTAAGAAATTTCAGTCACCAACTTTCTCTTCCGAATGCCTAAATATTTTGTTGACACCCACCTACGTACGGAGAAATGATCATCGTAATAAAATAAGAGAAATCGGAACTCGAACGGAAAGATTTAGGTGTTCCTTTTTCCCACGCGCCATTCGAGAGTGGAATGGTAGAGAAGTAGTACGAAAATGGTTCGATGGACCCTCTGCCAGGCACTTAAGTGTGAATTGCAGAGTAACCATGTAGATGTAGATGTAGATGTACAGCAGATCTCCCATTTTTCGCGTAGAGATGCACATTTTACCATCACGAGGTGATTTGGCAGCCCGTGCATGCCATGTACTAGCTGGTATCATACAACCTGATGGGATAAACCAAATTTTTGGAGCGAAACGGAATTGACGGTCCCATGCTAGCTGAGCAGCACAGACTAGTAACCGTCGTTCTGCGAGAAATTCGCCACTACTAAGGAAGACTGGACTGCTCATCAGTAAGATGCTCTTCCAGTGTCCAGCGTGCAAAATCTCCCAAGACAAGACCCGCCTGTGCTTCCAGAATTCCGCTGTCGTGGCGCTGCTGGGAGTCAGTAGGTCGACCTCGTCGGCTTCTTCGAAGACAGCAACCTGTGTACCATTCATGCCAGGTGCGTCATGAGCATGCTCAAGAGCATCCAGCTCACGCGCCACATCCAGGGCGAGCATTCCAGTGTCCTGCCAGCCACACTTGGCTCGCCACGGCGACTAAGCAAAAATGTCTGCGCCGCTGAAGTTGGTGCAGAAAGGAAAGAGATTCACAGACTTCCCTCTACCGACTGAGTCCTAAGACCATACTGGGGGCCCCCCTGAACTGTTAGGAGGACACATAGTTACTTTTCCAAGTACACATTTCCACTGCTCGTATAAGTAACTGCAAAACAGCGGGTGAAAAATGAATTAATATCACTTAGCAATATGTGGCAATAAAGTCACAACATACTGGAGGTAATTTCAATATCCATTATTTGACTTACAACCAAGTGAAACCACTCAAATCTTCGACTGGTGCTACGAGGTTGAGTCTAATAAAAACCTTAAATAATTTTTTAATATTATTTATTGTGCAGAAGTGGTACAAACCTGTATCACTTTTCAACATATCTCCCCCACGCTCAATGCAAGTCCTCCAGTGCTTACAAAGTGCATAAATTCCTTTAGAAAAAAGTCCGCGCAACCACTCATGCACCACGTGGCGTACCTCTTCATCAGAACGGAACTTCTTTCTTCCCATTGCGTCTTTGAGTGGTCCAAACATATGGAAATCACTTGGGGCAAAGTCTGGTGAGTATGGTGGATGAGGAAGACGCTCAAAATGCAGGTCTGTGATTGTTGCAACTGCTGCACGGGCAGTGTGGGGCCTTGCATTGTCATGTTTCAAAAGGACACCAGCTGACAGCAATTCACGTTGCATTGATTTTATTGCAGGCCGCAGATGATTTTTTTGGAGATCTGTGTATGATGCACTGGTGACAGTGGTCCCTCTAAGCATGTAATTCTCCAAAATGACGCCTTTTTCGTCCCAAAAGAGAAGTCAGCACAACCTTCCCTGCTGATGGTTCCGTTCGAAATTTCTTTGGTTTTGGTGATGAGGAATGGCGCCATTCCTTGCTAGCTCTCTTCGTTTCCGGTTGGTGGTAGTGAGCCCAGTTTTCGTCCCCAGTAACGATTCTTGCAAGGAAGCCATCACCTTCTCGTTCAAAGCGCTGAAGAAGTTCTTCACAAAGTGTCTGCAAGTCCTACACATCGTTCTCTGATTTCAGGAGTCAGCTGCTATGGCACCCATCTTGCAGACAGTTTGTGAAACTGGAGCACATCTTGCACAATGTGGTGTGCTGATCCATGACTAATATGTAAACATACTGCAATGTTATTTAGTGTCACTCGGCGGATTTCCTTCACTATGGCTTCAACTGCTGCAATGTTCTGTGGAGTCACAACTCGTTGAGACTGACCTGGACAAGGAGCATCTTCCACTGAAGTCACACCATTTGCGAACTTCCTACTCCATTCATAGACTTGCTGCTGTGACAAACATGCATCACCGCACTGAACCTTCATTCGTCCATGCATTTCAATAGGTTGCACACCTTCACTACGCAAAAACCGAATAACAGAACGTTGTTCTTCCCTGGTGCAAGTCGCAAGTGGGGCGGCCATCTTTATACTGATACTGCGACGGTATGTGCGCATCTGCACTATGCATTCACCAACAGGCCATGCTGCACGCTGTTTGTAGCACGCTTACCAACTTATAGGATAACGGCGTGAAATTTCGATTTGTTATTACAAATTTAAGGTTTTCATTTGAATCACCCTCGTAGAAGTTGAATTCATTTTTCTCAATAGTAGCACAACAGTGTCATTTGTGAGTAAGCGTAGTGTGTATTTGTGTAGCTATTTCTATGTCGCGGAGTAATCTATATCTACTGAAGCGTACTGGCCACCCTGAGGCAGGCTGGCTGTTTGATATCCGTTGTATTGTAGTGCTCGATAGTTTTCGTGATCTTCCCAGTCCAATATATGTTAGTTATATCGGAGGTAATTTACCAGATCCGCCATTTGTCTTACTATGATAGGAAACCTTCTGTTTACCTTAGTACGGAGTAGAGAATTGAAGCTTTTTTTATGTTTCTAGAGCAATATTACCAGATATTATGCAGATATTAGTGAATGACAACGAAGTCGAAGGATTGATGAACATGTAATGCAGTGTGTGTGTGTGTGTGTGTGTGTGTGTGTGTGTTTGTGAGTGTGAGAGAGAGGTGGGGTGGCTAAGTGAGTATACAGGTTCTAGCCTCAGAATTTATTCACTCAGATTTCGCCTCAGTGCAACAATTAACACAGTACCGTTGTTAACTGTTAGTGCTTTTGATTGTGGCGGATCCAATACAGTTGGCAGATATGAAAATTTAGTAATACCCGGCATGTACCTGCCAGGAACTGTTACCACACAAATAACAATTTCCGTAAAAGCTTTCCCAGCGTCCGTTAAGAGTTATTTAACGACGTCGATAGCAATATATTTGCAGGTACAACGACTGACAGTAATTGAATTACATTCACAGCACGACGAGAGATGAACGCGTTGTGTTTCCTGCTTCCCATTTAACTGCCAGGAACAGCAATCGGATTGCCGTTAATCGTGATAGTTATCTCTGGACGCTACCTGAGGCGATCCGTGGTTGAAACATTCACTGAACTCTCTGCTGCAATGGGAAAATGGAAATAATTTGTTGCCAATGCACATGTAACTGTTGCCCATTCTTATGCTTATGGCAAAAATGAACATTGTAATAAAATTATTATTGAACAGTCAGATCATAGCAGTTCAACATCATACTTTATTTAGTGTTTTTTAATTTGCCTTTATGTTTTGTTCTAAAGTGGTTTTTATATAAATCTTAAAAAACTGTGAAAAAATGAATCACTAAGCGGGGGCGTATAAGCAGTTAAGGAAAAATTTTCACGACTGAATGACTCAAAAATCAAAGAGATCTGCATTGGCCTACGGATTCAAGAAATTTTCAGAGACAAGCAGTTTGATGAAATGTTACGTGACAATGCTTAGGCTGCCTACACTGTTTCACTTTTTTACAGAACAGGAGAGAACAGATATATAAGGAGGCTGTGCATAAACTGTTGTCGTGTTATGAGAATTTAGTTGTATACTCCTCGTCCACTTCCCTGAACATTACACAGTAATTTCTGACGAACATGGAACAGGGCTAGCGATTTAATCAATATATTGCAGTCATGGAGAATAGCTATGCGGGAAGTGGCTACCAGCTATTTTGGTAGACTGCTAATGGACTATTAATATAGACGCTCCAGATGTAAATTATAAGCAATAAGGCATGCGAAAGCGTGGAATCGATTTACAGTTTGACTGAAAATTCTACAAAAGTCGGGTCAGAACATTCATGATTGTAAAAATTCTTATAGCACTGAATATATGTATTCTAGCGGTACCTACTGTTATTTTCTTTTTAATCATAAATTAATGGGCTATGTATGTTTGATAACTTTTGTAAGAAATTGTAAAAGTTACCGAAAATTCTCCAGTTTCTTGTGGTATAACTTAGTGAGTCGCTATTTATTATAAAATTATCAGTGTAAGTGTTTCATATTATTCGACTGATTCTTTACCACATAATTCACAATTATTAACAAATTTTCAATCCTAAACATATGCAAGGTATATTACTATTTAAATGAATGTGTATATTGGTAGTATAAAACTAGAATAGTGTTTATGAATCTGAAGCTGTTTCTTTTAACTACTATTATTCATATTACATACAAATTTGTACAGAAATCCTAAAAATAAGTCATTTCCAAATTTTCAGTTTCTCAGGCTCGTAAATAGGCGTTATGTGCATAAAGACTACAAATTACAGAAACATATAAGTTTCTTAAGTACACAGTTGATTTTGAAACTACGAAACGAAAATTAGGTGAACAATATGCTGCTTAAAGGAGCAATTATAGAAGGTGTTAGTAGGGAGGACGATAGAGGAAATAAATTGTTCATGGTATACAGCAACCAGCTACAAACAGGTTTTAGGTTATTTTATTCAAACGTACCGTTATCCGTTTCGAATTTTTCACAATTCAGCATCAGACGCCTTTTTTTCGTGTTTTTTTCAAAAATTATACATTGGTTTCCTGTTAGTTGCCCTAGGATAAAGAATAATTCAGTCTCAAACGTGTAACTAAAATTGTTGCGCTACATATTTGTGTAGATCAACTATAGACCAAATATTCACCCTGCGTCAAATTTTGGGCAAGAAATGGGAATACAATAAACCAGTTCATAATCTTTTCATAGATTTTACAAAAGCATATGATTCAGCATTGTAACCAAAATTGAACAGAATTCTTTTGGAACTTGGAATACCAAAGAAGTATGTTAGACTTTTAGAAGCGAGTTTGAAAAACACAAAAGGTAGAGTACGCGTGGGGAAATTGGAGTCAGAAGAATTTCTAATAAAGAACGGACTTAAGCAGGGAGATGCCCTGTCTCCACTACTTTTTAATTTAGTTCTAGAATATACTGTACGAATGGCAGCAGATAATTCAGTGGGTGTGGAGTTAAATGGGAATATTAAGATAGTAGGCTATGCAGATGATCTAAACATCATTAGCGATAGGAAAGAATCTGTAACAGCAAATGCGAATGCGTTAATCAAGGCTAGTGAAGATGTAGGTCTAAGGATAAGTGAAGACAAAACTAAATACCTGTCTACTCCTAGAATGCCAACAGCAGTAGATCAGGAAATGTTAAGAGTTGGAGACATGCAGTTTGAAAAAGTGAACACATTTAAGTATCTAGTCGTGGACATCACTTCGAGAAATGAGATTGAATCCGAACTGAAGAAGAGATTACGGGCGGGAAATGCGTGCTACTTCTCACTGAACAGATTACTTGCATCACGGATATTGTCTAGGAATTTAAAGATTAGTATATACAAAACTATTAATCTACGAGATATGCTGTATGGGTGTGAGACTTGGTCTCTCACTGTGCAAAATGAGTATTTGAAAACAAAATTTTGAGGAAAATTTTCGGAGGAAAAAGGAATGACATTAGCGGAGAGTGGCGAAAACTGGTTCACGAACTCTATTCAAGCCCTGACATAATCAGTATTATTAAATCACGTAGGCTGCGATGGGCGGGTCACGCAGCTCGAATGGATGAGGGCAGGGCAGCGCGCAGAGTACTGGTAGGGCACTTGGAGGGAAAACGTCCTGTGGGGAGACCGAGGCGTAGATGGGAGGACAATGTGAAGGCTGATTTGAGGAGCCTAGGTATTGAAGGTGAATGGAAGGAAATAGCCCAAGACAGGGACAGATGGCGAAAATACGTTGCTGCGGTAATGGCCTCTCGAGTCCACAGGTCAGTTAACATATTTGTGTTGGAATGCAACTCACGTGACATGTCCAACTGAAGCATTTATTTTTGTAATTTTCTTGCAGTGAAAAATGTCCTCACAAATGTTTGTATTTTCACAGTCACAAACATTGCACTGCATTGTAAATCACATCCATTCGGTTACAAAACGAATTTTTAGTGTGCACCACATTTTTAACATACGAACACAAATACGCAGTTTATAAAGTACATGAGTGTCACAGATGCTGCAAATCTTTGTATAATTGCATTGCAGCGTTTTTGACGGTCATGTACTTTTTAAACTGTTTATTTGCGTTCGTATGTTGTAAATCAAAACATGTGGTGCAGAACGAAAATTCGTTTTGTGAACGAACAGATTTGGTTTACAATGCAGCGCAACGTTTGTGACTGTGAAAATAGAAACATCCTGAAGAATGTATTTCATTGCAAAAACAACTGCAGCAGCAAATACGCCAGATGGGCGTTTCACGTAAATTGCATTCCAACACAAATATGTAGCGCAACCATTTTGGTTACACGTTTGTAACTGTGAATCATTGTTTATCCTAGTTCAACTCACAGGAATTTGTTTTGATGGAAACATGAAAAAAATGTCTGATTATGAACTGGGAAAAATTCGAAACCCTCTGACGATACTTGTTGAATAAAATCACCTAAAACCAGTTTGTGGCTGGTTGCTGTACGCCATCAACAATTTATTTCACATAAGAGCCATGTCGTTATTTGATGTAACTGGATAAAGGAAATACTACTACTAGTTATCAGCTGCAGTTTTTTGTTGTGCAGGCACCACATCTGTAGCTTTGTTTGACAGCAGATTTGCACATTTCAGTCGTATAAAGTTGTGTTCCTATGAGTTAGCATTTTGTGAGATTCGTGTGGCACACCATTCTTCACGTGAAATTTATCGTTCATTAGTAGCCCAAGATTTGATTTCTGTAGCTCTTCCTGCTAGTAATCCATATCTTCTCGTGTCCCACGAAGAGTATTTAGCACAAAGCTGTAAACGACGAGAGCATCATAACTGGTTTTACATAACGACACTAGCTATAACAATTGAAAACTAGCTTACTCTGCTTTTTCCATACTTTCAGCTTGGAAAATTTGAGAAAGTTGAAACGTGTTGCTGTCAAAGGGATTCTAAATGAAAGCTCTGTGATGAAGAAAATACAGCAATAGTAAAAGAGCAAAAAAAGACGTCAGTGAAAATAATTATTTGTTAAGGCACTGCTGTGAGTTGTATGTAATGCATTCAGGATATGGGAATTTGAAAGTGGAGAGAAAAAAGTCAGAAGAATCTATGGGCAGCGTCAAAACAGTTGGGAGAGTATAGAATCTAAAATACATGTTCTATTAAAATTAGCCACAGAGGATCTACAAAAGGATTTCTCTATCACATGTAAATGCTGCTTCAATTTATGCCACTATAGTATTAAACAACAAAAGGGACTTACGATTACAAACTTAATTCGACTTTATTTTATCGGCAGTGCATCTTGTTGTATTCCCTGGCTATTATTCACTTAAGAATTGGGGTAAACCGCTAGCTTTCAGAAATACTTTTTAGAATTTTTATTTTATTTCTTTGAATGGTTTAAGTCCATTATGCTCTTCTCCAGATGGCTAACCTGTTTTAGTACAGTATCGGGCTGTGACATTGTACTAAAGGAAGGGGAGCTATCTGATGATGGACCTATCTGTGTCTACGTCTGCCTACGTAATTAGCAAGCTGTGTTACAGTGTGTGGCGGAGGGAACCTTGTGACCTCTGCCAATCCTCCC
Source organism: Schistocerca piceifrons (assembly GCF_021461385.2). NCBI lineage: Eukaryota > Metazoa > Arthropoda > Insecta > Orthoptera > Acrididae > Schistocerca > Schistocerca piceifrons. Next base: position 522,441,529 of record NC_060138.1, read on the forward strand.
CTTTCTTCTTCTAAGTAGGCTCGAATTTATCTAAATTTATCTTCAAGCCATTTTCGTAAAATGTGTAGGGTGATTCAGCTACCTCTACCGCTGGATTTTATGCAGCCTGCTACGCCTTCAAATAGCATGCACACATTTATCATATTCTTTAACTCACTGTTCACAGGCTATTAGTCCTACAAAAGAAATGAAAAGGACCTTTTCGTAGGAAATTTACTGAAGTTAAATTTTTTACTGGGATATGCTTTTGTTGGAGGCCACAGTTTTCGAATTATTCAAGAAAAATCGATTGAATGTAACTTTTGTACGTTTTTTATGAAAATATTGTGTGTGGTATTTGAAGGCTATGTGGGCTGCATAACATTCAGCCGAATGGGCAGCTGAATCAGCCTCTATGTAAGGGATGTGCTATATTGGTTCATTCTTCCAGGAAAATACACACGTGGACTTTTAACAAGAAACAACCTCGCGATTCACTAAACGAACACGTAACGAAAAGCGTTCCTCTTCCTCGGATCTGCTCCGTTTCCTCTATTAGTATGGATCCTAGGCTGACAAGCAATATACAAGTATCGAACGAACGAGGATTTTGTAGGCTTCCTCCTTTGTGCGCTTACTACTCTTCCCCAAGATTCTTCCAATGAATCTCAGTTTGGCATCTGCCTTATCTGCGATTAGTTTTATGTGCTTGCTCCTCTTTAAATATAACCGTATGCATACTCCTAGATATTTAATGAAAGTAATTGCTTCCAGTGATTGTTCTCGTGGTCCTTACATAAGAAATGCAATATAATGGGCTTAAAATTGAAAGATCCATTATTGCATTATCGCGCAATTCTGTTGCTGGTTTAGTGTCATGGTACAAATAACCAGCCGGTACCTTATTTACCGTATTTTAGACAGTGGCACACGGTAAAAAATGACGCTGTACTCCTTCTTTCAACAGAACCTGACTTTGCTTGCGAGTGGAAAAGTTACCTCGAGTTTTACGGTAAATCTAGTTACGCCACCTGGAAGAATCCGTTGCAGCCTTCAGGTGAGAACCGGAGCCCGCGAGAGATAAATGCCTCGGGAATCTGCGTCTGCGGGCCGCACCTGTATTTCAAACGATCGTAAAAGAGTAGCGCGGGCCGTCGTGAGGCGATCGTGAAGTAAATTCTGGTTTGTCAGCCGGCCGCAGCCAGCGATGTCGAACGCGCGCCTGGCTTAAGGACCTCCATAAAGGCGGTGATTTACTGGCGGCCGAAACCGTGTTGGTGACTCGGCGAGTGGCGCGCCAGCGATTTATGGAGCCGCCGCTGGCTGTCCGTCGGCGCCACTCCATATACAATGAGCCGGGCTAACGACGCGCCGCAGTGTACACAGGCCCGGGGCCCCGCGGCCCGCTCATCTCCATTCCGGCGCCCCCGTGCAGCCCGCCCCCATCTGTCACCGCAACGGCGGCCGGCCGTTGAGGTCCTGTCCTCCGAGGCCGCACGTGTGGGACGCCACCGACCAGGAAACGGACTCGCTTGCACTCTGATAGACAAGTTAACGCGAGGACACATGAAATATAGACTGACGAGTTCGTCTAGGGCCTCGTACGGTGTGCGGAACCACGCAGTTCCTTGAATACCGTGCCGAGCTCTACCTCTCCCCGTCCGCTGAGACCGTACTCGTCTCATTCATTGGTCGGGAGTTTCGTCGCCTGAATACTAGCTATCGGAGAAGCTTTCCCATTACAGCCGAGGAAAATCCGACGCAGCTTTCCGGTAGATACAAGGCTAGTGAACTTGAAACCTAGCGAGGTGAAATAATCCTACACTTAAAATCTATTTTTTTTAGTGTTTTCTGTCCCAGCTGATAAAACGGAGCCCTTACTGGATCACTTTGTTGTCCGTCTGTCTGTATGTCGTCTGTCTGTCCGACTGTTAAAAACAGTTTTTCTCAGGGACTATTGGACGTATCAAATTGAAACTTATGACACACACTAAAGTCTGTGGTTCCCTGGCGGTGTAAAATATTGAAGCTTCTAACTCTATGCAATCAAAACATACGGCCTTTTTTATATTCGCGTACTCACTCTTCGGAACTCATAGGGCATTTCCCTTTCCCCAAGAAACACGGAATTTGGCAAGAAGCAAGGTTTCACAGTACAAACAAAGGAAAACATCCTGTATGACTAGCACAAAACATTTTTTTTTGCAATTTGTTAGCCTCATATTTTTCCGTCCGTCCGTCTGTCCACACACCTTCTTCTCAAGAACGGGTTGACGTATCAAGTTGAAATTTATGTCGCATACTGATGTGTAAAGTCTCTTGGCAGTGCAACAAATGTAAGCTTCAAAGTCAATGCAATCAAAAGATACGGCGATTAATGTCATATATTTTGATAATCACAAACTCATCACATCAAAACCAATAAGGTGCTTCCCTCCACCTGGAAGAAATGAAATTTGTCAAGAAGCAAGGTTTCACAAGAGATCAACCAAAGGAAAAACAGCTACGATGTTAATTTGTAATTATATCGCACGAAAAAGACCCCTTTGTCGTAAGTTACCAAAATCTCTGTCTGTCCGTCTGTTAAGACCCATTTTTTTCTTAGAAAATGTTACACTTACCAAGTCGAACTGATTGACACCTACTAAAGCATATGATCCTTAGCGGTATTAAAACCTTAAATTTCTAATTCAAAGCAGCCAAAAGGTACGGTCATTTATGTCATTTATTTTGATACTTGCGAACTCACTCGTTAAAAACAGTAGGATCCTTCTGGTTGAGCAAGAATCAAAACATCTGTCAGGTAGAAAGGTCTCACAGTACAAGTAAAAAGAAAAATTCAGAAAAATGTTAATATGAAACTACATAACACGAAGATATTTGTTTTCTCATTCGTTATACGATTTCAAACTAGCAATTAAAACATTCCGATACATTCAGAGTATCAATGACGATAAGACGCAAAAATCGTCGAGAGTCTACACCACTGGGGTCTGTCTATGCACACAATTAAATTTTTATGGAAGCTTCAGAGTGCGAATCTTACTCACAACTGCAATTTTTTTTTCTGTTTCTATTCCACACAGTAAAGACATATGTACTTTGAATACACAGTGTTTAAAAATATTGTCACAAATTCCTATATGAGGTGGTATTGGTCAAAACTAGAAGAAAAGTTCCCATAATTATTTGCCTGGAAACCAATACATGTTAAGATGTGGAATAATGTGTCCTCTCGTTCCCATCTGTCTGCTACGTAGAAGTAGACACTACAGACATTGTTGCACGTGGTACCACACATCATCACACATCCTTCGACCCTTCTTCGCAGTGAATTGCGCTCTCTTTCAAATACATCTGGCTGCATTCATATTAGGTCGCATACATTGTGAACACGCTGTTGAAATGTCGATGGTTTCGCATACACCAATAACTTTTGTCTGCTCAACCAGAAATCCAATGGATTGATGTCCGATCAACAGGGGGGCCATACTGCCGGACTTCTTCGACCAACACATCGACTATGAGGCGTTGTGGTGACGCACGGTCACTCAATCCGTAGAAAATGTGGTGCTGCCCTGACATGCATAAAACACAGTCGTTTTCTTTACAAAAGGATAACAGTCTGGAAAAGCACTGGTAACTGATCGCATAGAAATCGATAATATGCCTCATCTGTTAATCTGTTTGGTACGAAAATTATTTCGAGCAGTTAGTCTACGAACCCACGCGAATTGTAAATGGTTGCGAAAACACACTTGACCTCTTAGCCACAAAAAATCCAGAGCTAATAGAGAGCATGATGACTGATACAGGGATTAGTGATCACAAGGTCGTTGTAGCTAGGCTCTATACCGTTTCTTCCAAATCCACCAGAAACAAACGCAAAATAATTTTATTTAAAAAGACGGATAAAGTGTCACTAGAAGCCTTCCTAAAAGACAATCTCCATTCCTTCCGAACTATGTAAATGTAGACGAGATGTGGCTCAAATTCAAAGATATAGTAGCAACAGCAATTGAGAGATTCATACCTCATAAATTGGTAATTGATGGAACTGATCCCCCATGGTACACAAAACAGGTCCGAACGCTGTTGCAGAGGCAACGGAAAAAGCATGCGAATTTCAGAAGAACGCGAAATCCGAAGATTGGCTAAAATTTACAGACGCGCGAAATTTGGCACGGACTTCAATGCGAGATGCCTTTAATAGGTTCCACAACGAAACGTTGTCTCGAAATTTGGTAGAAAATCTGAAGAAATTCTGGTCGTATGTAAAGTACACAAGCGGCAAGACGCAGTCAATACCTTCGCTGCGCAGTACCGATGGTACTGTTACCGACGACTGTGCCGCTAAAGCGGAGTTATTGAACGCAGTTTTCCGAAATTCCTTCACCAGGGAAGACGAATGGAATATCCCAGAATTTGAAACACGAGCAGCTGCTAGCATGAGTTTCTTAGAAGTAGATACCTTAGGGGTTGCGAAGCAACTCAAATCGCTTGATACGGGCAAGTCTTCAGGTCCAGATTGTATACCGATTAGGTTCCTTTCAGATTACGCTGATACAACAGCTCCCTACTTAGCAATCATATACAACCGCTCGCTCACCGCTAGATCTGTACCCACAGATTGGAAAATTCCGCAGGTCGCACCAGTGTTTAAGAAGGCTAGTAGAAGTAATCCATCGAGCTACAGACCTACATCATTGACGTCGGTTTGCAGTAGGGTTTTGGAGCATATACTGTATTCAAACATTACGAATCACCTCGAAGGGAACGATCTATTGATACGTAATCAGCATGGTTTGAGAAAGCATCGTTCTTGTGCAACGCAGCTAGCTCTTTATTCGCACGAAGTAATGGCCGCTATCGACAGGGGATCTGAGGTTGATTCCGTATTTCTGGATTTCCGCAAAGCTTTTGACACCGTTCCTCACAAGCGACTTCTAATCAAGCTGCGGGCCTATGGGGTATCGTCTCAGTTGTACGACTGGATTCGTGATTTCCTGTCAGGAAGGTCGCAGTTCGTAGTAATAGACGGCAAATCATCGACTAAAACTGAAGTGATATCAGGTGTTCCCCAGGGAAGCGTCCTGGGACCTCTGCTGTTCCTGATCTATATAAATGACCTGGGTGACAATCTGAGCAGTTCTCTTAGGTTGTTAGCAGATGATGCTGTAATTTACCGTCTAGTAAGGTCATCCGAAGACCAGTATCAGGTGCAAAGCGATTTAGAAAAGATTGCTATATGGTGTGGCAGGTGGCAGTTGGCGCTAAATAACGAAAAGTGTGAGGTGATCCACATGAGTTCCAAAAGAAATCCGTTGGAATTCCATTACTCGATAAATAGTACAATTCTCAAGGCTGTCAATTCAACTAAGTACCTGGATGTTAAAGTCACGAACAACTTCAGTTGGAAAGACCACATGGACAATATTGTGGGGAAGGCGAGCCAAAGGTTGCGTTTCATTGGCAGGACACTTAGAAGATGCAACAAGTCCACTAAAGTGACAGCTTACACTACACTCGTTCGTCCTCTGTTAGAATATTACTGCGCGGTGTGGGATCCTTACCAGGTGGGATTGACGGAGGACAGCGAAAGGGTGCAAAAAAGGGCAGCTCGTTTTGTATTATCACGTAATAGGGGAGAGAGTGTGACAGATATGATACGCGAGTTGGGATGGAAGTCATTAAAGCAAAGACGTTTTTCGTCGCGGCGAGATCTAATTACGAAATTTCAGTCACCGATTTTCTCTTCCGAACGCGAAAATATTTTGTTGAGCCCAACCTACATAGGTAGGAATGATAATCAAAACAAAATAAGAGAAATCAGAACTCGAACAGAAAGGTTTAGGTGTTCGTTTTTCCCGCGTGCTGTTCGGGAGTGGAATGGTAGAGAGATAGTATGATTGTGGTTCGATGAACCCTCTGCCAAGTACTTAAATGTGAATTGCAGAGTAGTAATGTAGATGTAGATGTAGACAGTTTGTAACCCTGTGAATCTGTCACTGCAGACTCCTTCAATACATTAATAATGAAGCAGTCATGGTGCCCCGCCTCTATGATTACTCGAGGATTTGCTTCTGCCCATACGAGCGTATTGAGGTAATTCGCCACGCCTTCTCTTGCGAACTGCTGTAAGCTGCGGATCTTCAATAGCTCGTAGTTCAAGAGATAAATTGTTTCCAGACATGTCATTAAGAGAACTTTTCTTATAGTTTTGAAATTGTGACGCATTTTTAGAAAAACACTGTACAATAAATTTCCAAATTTTTACATTGTCTGTATTTTTCAAAACGTCATTATTCACTGGCAGGGAAACCTGCCGTTGTCCAGGTATTTGTTTTAGCTCTGTTCCAGACTTCGGGAATTTATTTTTGACTACAAAAGTTTCTTTGTATTCAACGTTTGAAGTATTATCATTGGAGACATGAACGAAGAGCATGTTCGCTTCACTAGTACGGAAAAGAGTTACGTAGATCTGGCCATGCGAAATGCAACTTACACTAAGGTCCACTCCTGCAGGCCACACCGTAGACCTTGTGCTTTGTTTATGGTCATGACATAACGTAATCTCACAAGGTATTGTAGTCCGCTCCCGGTAGCTGAATGGTCAGCGTGACGGATTGTCAATTCTCTGGGCCCGGGTTCGATTCCCGGCTGGGTCGGGGAATTTTCTCCGCCCAGGGACTAGGTGTTGTGCTGTCCTCATCGATTGCAGGTTGCCGAAGTGGCGACAGATTGGAAGACCGGCACCTGGTGAACGGCTGCCCGACGGGAGGCCCTAGCCATACGATTAAATAAAATAAATAAACCAGGTATTGTAGAGTTTTAAAGTGAAATGGTAAACTGCCCATAAAAATTTCCGTTTCTATGATGTTAACTTGGAGACAAGTAACTTTAAGCTTCTGTTAGTGGAGGGGTTTGAGTAGAAAAATAATGCAGGACGCTCTTGGTTAGAGAGACGCCGTGCCTCGCATTCGGAAGGAGTCTCCAAAGGGTGAGTTAAGGCCTCATATTCTCGAGCCGCAGCAAGTCTCGCCTCACTATATGCTCTGGATTCTTCAGACCGCATAGTCCTCAGTCATGGTGGGAAGTTCAAATTTTTCACAAAAAAGGTCACTTGGGCTACCTCCACTAACCTAAGGAAATGGTGAGAAAATAGGTCGCTTGCGCTACCTCCACTAGCCTAAGTCGTCCGACTGCTACCTCTTCCGTGGAAATTGTAGGAAAAGGACTCAGTCTATGAGCCTGTCCTGGATAGGATGGATGTAAGTCTTTATTTTGTAGGCAGTGTCTATTTAAACGATTTGAGGCAGTAGCTCCACCCAGTGTATCCATCATGAGGTTCTGAGTCTAACTCATATAGTACACAGTACCGCCCTACATTTCAGCAGGATAATGCACGACCGCATGTTGCAGATCCTGTACGGGCCTTTATGGATACAGAAAATGTTCGACTGCTGCCCTGGCCAGCACATTCTCCACATCTCTCACCAACGTCTGGTCAATGGTGGCAGAGCAACTGGCTCTTCACAATGCGCTTGATGAACTGTGGTATCGTGTTGAAGCTGCATGGGCAGCTGTACCTGTACACGCCATCCAAGCTCTGTCTGACTCAATGTCCAGGCGTATCAAGGCCGTTATTACGGCCAGAGGTGGTTGTTCTGGGTACTGACTTCTCAGGATCTATGTACCAAAATTGCGTGAAAATGTAATCTCATGTCAGTTCTGGTATAATATATTTGTTCAATGACCCGTTTGCCATCTGCATTTCTTCTTGGTGTATCAATTTTAATGGCCAGTAGTGTACATCATCAGACAAATTTCGCCCCCCACACAGGCCTTCAATGTACTCTTTCCACGTTTAACAGTGGAGTTCTCATTGCATTTGTAATGTTACCGCCCTTGTTTTTAATTTCACCGGTGGTTGTTTTGATTGTTCTATATGAATGTTCTGACAATCATTTGTTTTGCGATTTCTTTACATTCTCCGTGCAATAGTATCGCCTTAGCTTCCCTGCGCTTCCTGTTTATTTGATTCTTTAACGATCTTTGTTTCTGTTTTCCTAAATTTCACTGAACATTTTTGTACTTCTTTTTTCATCGATTTTTTTCTTTGTGGGTAAGATTGCCCTTTTTAGAGAGTTCCATTCCTCTGGAGCTGAACTATCTACTGAGCTATTACTGATCACCGTGTCTTTAGTCTCAGAGAACTTCAAACGTATCTCTTCATTCCTTAGTACTTCCGTATCCCACTTTTTTGAGCGTTGATTCTTCCTGACTAATCTCTTAAACATTAACCTACTCGTCATCACTACTAAATTGTGATCTGAGTCTGTATCTGCTCCCGGGTACGACTTACAATCCAGTATATGATTTCGGAACCTCTGCCAAGATGTAAAGGAACTGAAATCTTCCTGTACTTGCCTTTCCCAAGTATACCTTCTCGTCCTCGTCTTGTGATTGTCGAACAATAGAGTATTCGCTATTACTAATTGGAATGTATTGAAAAACTCAATTAGTCTTTCTCTTCTCTCATTCCCAGTACCAATCATATAAATTGCCATAACCCTTTCTTCTGCTCCTTCTCCTGCAACCGCATTCCAGTCTCCCTTGTCTATTAGGTTTTCATCTTCCTTTAAGTACAGAATTACCGTTCAATATTCTCATATACTTTCTCTATCTCTTCATCTTCTTACCTGAATTATCGCTTGGTAGCCATTCATTTGCTGTCGATTCTGATGAGAACAACCCTATCACTGAAATCATTGAACTGTTCAGAGTAAAATACTCTGCCCTTCCTTCCTATTCATAACAAATTTTACTGCCGTTCCAGCATGTTCAGCTGTTGTCGACATTGCCCTATAGTTACGTGACAGGAAATCTTTGTCTTCTTTTCATTTCAATCTACTGACTCCCACTATATCTACGTAGATTGAGCCTTAGCATTTTCCTGTGTGTTAGTGGGAGATTAAAAACCATTGACTCCAAATAATAACAACGCAGTAATCGTTATATATATAGTGTAATAAGAAAAATGAAAGATGGTGCAAATGCATCAACTATGTCAACGAGAAATTTAAAACTCACGCCCCCTTCCCTCTCCTCCTTATCTCCATCCAGTCACAGCCCAGTATTAAAGATCCAGGACGATAGAACTAGATCAGTTGTGTTCTTTATACCAGAGGCCCCCTTCTCTCGATCTTCAGCCAGTCAGAGAGTAGAACAAGAAAAAGCCCATTTGTGTTAATCGGAAATTGATGACACTCAGCCTCTCCCCAGCCAATCATAGCGCAATATTAAATTTAAAAAAATTCAAAGATGATCCAGCAGCCCAATTTTGGTAGTAGAAAATTTAAAACCCCGTACCAATCAGAGAGTAGTATCAAAATGCTGGGTAAAAACATATCAAATTACAGTATTTCCCCCTCTCCTCCTACCTATCTCCAACCAATAAGAGCGTGGGGTTGCACTCTCTTTCTCTCTCTCTCTCTCTCTCCCTTTCTTTCTGAATGAAAAGCTGTAATAAGTGAACAAGATTACAGTTTTTACCACTTCATAACAGTGACAGTTATATTTCTCAGTGGACTTTAGATCCGACACAAAAAGATCCAGGCCCCAATGGTTCTTTTTTACTTTCAATTCCAGTCTGAGAGAATCTAATGTGCAACAAATAAGCACATATACTCCCCAATATTAATAACATTTGCATCTGATGTAGAAGCACATAATAGTTCCAGCACACATCGCATTTTTAATACTTGGTATCTTGCTAAAATAGGTGGAGTCTGTCCTCGTAGATTTCCTAAAAAATTTGTACTAATTTCTTTAATAGATTGTCGGACACATGAAGATAGGATTTCCCCCAGATTTTTTTCAAATGAAGCTTACTTTAGTGAACAATTTAAAAAAACTTTCATTGTGTCCTCATGATAGGAGACTGTAGCATTCATTGAATGTATGATGGAGGGTGAAGAGTTTTATAAAGAGAATGTTTTTGTGAGTAGCACCTTTCTGACGGAACACAATAACGCCTATCTTTAACCTTGGAGTCATTTTTTTAAAATTTGCACCAGACGAATATTGTGTGTACACAATTTTGCGTGTAAGGTGCTATGATTTGGCATTACCCATTTGCCATTAAGCATTAGCCATTATGCTTTAGTTGCTAACCATTAGGTATTAGCCGCTAGGTATTAGCTGTTGGCCATTTGGTATTACCATTGGGCATTAGATTCTAGGCATCAGGGTTCAGCCATTAGGCATATGCATCAGGGACCAGCCGTTAGCCGTTAGGTGTTAGCCACAAGTCGTTAGGTGTTAAGCTTTAGGCATTATGCGGTCGGCATTACGTGTCATAGTTCATTGAGTAGAAACACAGGGGGAATGAAGGCCATACAAAAGGCAAACGGTGGCTGCCCAAAGGTGGAAATGGTAGTAACACTGTGAGAGAGATAATGATTACAGAGAGAAATGATTACTTTGTATGGGAGAAGTGTTTAAGTATTTTACATATAAATTTGACGTCTAGAATACAGGGACGTCGCGCGTTTTTAAGGAGTACATAATTATATATATACACACACTACTGGCCATTAAAATTGCTACAACCGAGCGAGGTGGCGCAGTGGTTAGACACTGGACTCGCATTCGGGAGGACGACGGTTCAATCCCGCGTCCGGCCATTCTGATTTGGGTTTTCCGTGATTTCCCTAAATTTCTCCAGGCCAATGCCGGGATGGTTCCTCCGAAAGGGCACGGCCGACTTCCTTCCCCATCCTTCCCTAATCCGATGAGACCGATGACCACGCTGTCTGGTCTCCTTCCCCAAACCAACCAACCAACAAAAATTGCTACACCACGAAGATGACGTACTAGAGACGCGAAATTTCACCAACAGGAAGAAGATGCTGTGATATGTAAATGATGAGCTTTTCAGAGCATTCACACAAGGTTGGGGCCGGTGGCGACACCTACAACGTGCTCACGTGAGGAAAGTATCCGACCGATTTCTCATACACAAACAGCAATTGACCGGCTTTGCCTGGTGAAACGTTGTTGTGATGCCTCATGTAAGGAGGAGAAATACGTACCATCACGTTTCCGACTTTGATAAAGGTCGGATTGTAGCCTATTGTGATGGCGGTTTCTCGTATCGCGACATTGCTGCTCGCGTTGGTCGAGATCCAATGACTGTCAGCAGGATATGGAATCTGTGCGTGCAGGGGGGGTAATATGGAACGCCGTGCTGGATCCCAACGGCCTCGTATCACTAGCAGTCGAGATGACACGCACCTTATCCGCATGGCTGTAACCGATCCTGCAGCCACGTCTCGATCCCTCAGTCAACAGATGGGGAAGTTTGCAAGACAACAACCATCTGCACGAACAGTTCGACGACGTTTGCAGCAGCAGGGACTATCACCTCGGAGACCATGGTTGCGGTGACCCTTGACGCTGTATCACAGACAGGAGCGCCTGCGATGGTGTACTCAACGACGAACCTGGGTGCACGAACGGCAAAATGTCATTTTTTCGGATGCATCCAGGTTCTGTTTACAGCATCATCATGATGGTCGCATCCGTGTTTGGCGACATCGTGGTGAACGCACATTGGAAGCGTGTATTCGTCATCTCCATACTGGCGTATCACCCGGCGTGATAGTATGGGGTGCCATAAGTTACACGTCTCGGTCACCTCTTATCCCATTGACGGCACTTTGAACAGTGGATGTTACATTTCAGATGTGTTACGACCCGTGGCTCTACCCTTCATTCGATACCTGCGAAACCCTACATTTCAACAGGATAATGCACGACCGCATGTTGCAGGTGCTGTACGGGCCTTTCTGGATACAGAAAATGTTCGACTGCTGCCCTGGCCAGCACAGTCTCCAGATCTCTCACCAAATGAAAACGTCTGGTCAATGATGACCGAGTAAATGGCTCGTCACAATACGCCAGTCACTACTCTTGATGAACTGTGGTATCGTGTTGAAGCTGCATGGGCAGCTGTACCTGTACACGCCATCCAAGCTCTGTTTGACTCAATGCCCAGGCGTATCAAGTCCGTTATTATGGCCAGAGGTGGTTGTTCCGGGTACTGATTTCACAGGATCTATGCACCCAAATTGCGTGAAAATGTAATCACGTGTCAGTTCTAGTATAATATATTTGTCCAATGAATACCCGTTTATCATGTGCATTTCTTCTTGGTGTAGCAATTTTAATGCCCAGTAGTATATTTGATGCTCAAAAAATTGTCAAATACTTTGAAATGTGTTAGTAGTCATCGGACAAGAAAAATAAGTCCAATGAACATGGGTCCGGAAATGCGTACTGTACTTTCCACAATAAACATGTGTTTATAGCAAGAGTTGCGCGACGCTTAGTTGTGGATACTAGCACAGTCGTTGCATTGGCGCCCCATTAGATGTGTCGGCAGGGTATTATGATTTCTTACTCAGAGTACTCTACCTACCATTATGTGGTCTGCTGTCAGTTGTGTGGTTCGAGTCGTGTTGGCTACCTTAGTTTTCGTTGTGTTTGTGCGCCTTATTGTACAGTACTCTCAACCCTGGTGTTCTACATTCTTCCAAACACGGATTCACTTATTTTTTTACTTTTATTGCGCTGTTTCTACGTACAGATGTAGTATTTTTTTTTCTCTTCCACCACTTACTAGCAATGGACATCTACTACTCGATAAGTGAAATGGTGGATAAGATGTTCTGCTATGGTTTAGCGAACGGATGTAGTTTGCGAGTCCATGCCTTGTACACTGAAAAATATCCACGGCGCAGAGTGCCCTCTGATAAGCTGTTCGGCAGACTTTTCTAGCGTCTGAGGGGCACAGGCACCTTTCAACCTCAGACGACTGGGGGGAATGGGGCTCACACCGTTCGCACGTCTGATATGGAGGAGCGTTTGCTACGTTCGGTGGAAGAAATTCCCTAATTCCCTGGGACCAGTGTGCGATTGATCAGCAGCAGCAGAAGGCAAGTCTCACTCTCACATCGGATCGGGGGGGGGGGGGGGGTACTTAAAAGCAGTTGCTGTACCCCTATCGTCTACAGCGCGTTCAGCGTTCAGGTCCTAATGTCACAGGATCTTCATGGTAGACGGCGACTCTATCAGTGTCCGTTGCAGAAGTGTGCCAGAGATCCACTGTTCACATCCAAGACTTTACTTAACTATGAGGCGGGGTGCAAAAGAGATGGCGTTGTGAATTTCCAAAACCAGCATGTATGGTCAGATGAAAAGCCCCAAGTAATTCAGGAATGAGGCATCAACATCGATTCGCAGTCAACGTATGGGCAGGCGTACTTGGCGGTACTTAAATAGGGCCATACAGGCGTACTTGGCGATACATTAATAGGGCCATACGCCCTACCACAAAAGTTAACTGGTGCACGTTATCTGGACTTCCTAAGTAATGTACTGCCTGTCTTGCTGGAGGCTGTGCCATTGCAGCAACGAATACAAATGTGGTTCATGAGTGATGACCAGCCAGCACACTTCATCACAATGTACTCGAACATGGGATGCAGACATAGACATTTCAGGACCTCGGCATTGGTCGGGGGGAGGGGGGGGGGGGGGGCTTGAAGGTATTGGTCTACGCCAGTCCAATAATCAATGATGTGCGTCTCCAATGCTTTCCAGCAAGTATAACAATAATCGGTTATAATTCAAAGCGTGTGTCATTCCTTATGCCGGATCGCAGAGGGGTGCATTGACATGAATGGACGCCACGTTGAGCACCTCCTGTGGACAAGTGTTTATCGCAGAATGTATGCATTTCCGGACCCTCGTTTATAGGACCTATTTTTCTTGTTGCAATGAGTAATACCAACTCTCAAAGTATTCAGAAAAAATTACGGCTGCAGTTTTCCCTTGCCTTCAGGCGTCCCTTAATAACCAAACAGAAGTCTAGCAAGAACTTCATCACTTGCATGAAAAATTTTTCGAATGCTACAAGTTGACTATCGTATGTGAACAAAAGATCAACAGAAGTACAGACCAACATCACACAGGTCCGACTGTTTCAGGATCCCAGAGCATATTCTGTCTTCCAACGTTGTAAGAACAAATTCACGAAAAGCTCTCCCGTGAAATACAACTTGCTGTATTGTTCTTGCCGTCAACAGATGCAGTGAACTGCTAGATTCCATCGTCTTTAGTATCCAAAAGGTGTTCGACACTGTATCGCACCGCCGACTACTGTGATACGAAGGTAGAGAATATCTTTACGAATATGTGAGTGGATCGATTAATATTTGACTGTATAGCTCACTACGAGATACTGGAGGGATGAAGGTCTATGGAAACAAAATTAACTATGGTAGTGCCCCCAAACAATCGTAACAAGAGCACTGGTGACCCTAACATACAAAAACGACTTGTAAGATAAGATAAGCAACACAGACAGTTTGTTTGACTTATACTAAAAATGAAGAAATTCTTCCAGCTGTATTTAAGGTGTCGATTTTACTTTGGCAAATAGTTTCAACGTTGTAAAAACGTCATCTTCAGGCCAAAACACTTGTTGACGTCAACTGCTTGCGGCTGATAATAGAAGTCAGTGGTGAGATATGGACGTGCTCCGTGTGGAAGGTAGGTAGGTACTGGCGATGCAGTGGTAACATCGATTTCTGTCATATCATCGAAACTAAGCGCAGTCGGGCTTGCCTTGTACTTAGATGAGTGATCGTCCTGGTCTGCCAAACACTGTTGGTGAGAGGCCACTGAGGAGCTATCTGACTTTGCAGTAGATGCTCTGGTCACGAAAACTGACAACAGCTGGGCGAGCGATGTGTTGACCACATGCCCCTCCATATCCAGTGACGCGTGTTGCCTGATGATGACAGGGTGGTCGTTCGGCGCCGTTGGGCCTTCCGAGGCCTGTTCGGATGGACACTCCTTGGTGATGTCTAGAAGTTGCTTATAGTGACGAAGTCCATGAAATCCGTAGTGGCTGATGAGCGGGAAGGTGCTGGTGATGACAAGCGACGTAGTCAAATGAGGCTGTGGGCTCGCGTGCAGTCAAGACGCTGGTCCAGGGAAGCGGTTCCCTCAGATCGGCTGACAGAAGTCCAGCAGATGGTGCTCAAAGCGAGATGGCGATAGCTCCGTCTGATAGTCGACAGAAGCAGCAAACGCTGCGTCCGGAGCGTGAACTCTGTGCTGCTGATGAAATTCGAGGGAACGCCGAACGATAGATGTGGAGCCCAGAGCGAAACAGCCTCCAGGTGGGCGAGTAGTGACGTCAATATCCGTCAGCGGATTAATATTGTTGCGGCGTCACGTGGACACGCGATCTGCCGGAAGCGAATTGGTGCCTGCGACTGCCACGCTATTTAGAAAATTTGTTAATTTGTGGTAAGGTAATATGGGACCAAACTACTGAGGTCATCGGTCCCTAGACTTGCACAATAGTTAATCTAACTTAAACTAACTTACGCTAAGAACAAAACACACACCCATGCCCGAAGGAGGACTCGAACCTCCGACTGGAGGAGCCGCGCGGCTGCAGCGCTATTTATTACGATATACGCGCTACATGTCGGCGTTGCTCGATCCCCTTCACGCTGTGGCAGCTGCATGAGGTTTGATTGAAAACAGCTTGGTGAACCGTGTTGACCTCTTCTGTTTACAAGCGATCTCTCAGTGGATTTGCTAGTAGCACGAGCTGCGCCTTACCCACAGTACATACATGTAAGTATCGTGGCCGCGTTTGCAGGTTGCAGCATAGTTCAAAAATGGCTCTGAGCACTATGGGGCTTATGCCCGATGCAGGATTCGAACCTGCGACCGTAGCGAGCGCGCGGTTCCAGATTGTAGCGACTAGAACCGCTCGGCCACCCCGACCGGCGGTGCAGCATGGGATATATCATATAACCATTCCAGTATATCCTTAGAGTAATTCAGTGCACAGTTACGAAATAATAGAATTTCAAAGAAACGATACCAACTAAGGAATAACTGGCTTTAAATTTGAGGTAGTTGCACAAATGGTTGGTTGCCAAATATTTTATGAGCGTATGAAAACGCTTCAGTCATTGAGAATCATAGTGTCAATACAACGTATTCCATTCAAGAGTAATGTATGATGTTGCTTGCACCGACGAAGTACAGGAATAAAACAAACTTTTTAGTAGTTAACAGATTACTAATTATACATCATGGACACGCAGTTGACGGCGTTCGTTTCTGGCTTGTATTTAACTACAATTACCAGATATTACCTGCACTTTACGTCACATTTGCTCATGAAGCTGTGTCACGTATTCAATAAATCGTCTCGTACAATATTACCATTGTTTTTTTTTTAAGTTGTGATTATCGTCTCCACCTGTATGTTTCCTTTAGACCACAATTCTCTGTGTACATCTATGTGGTTACACATCTTACCTTATGTATACCGCAGTGGCTCGATCTCATCCAAAATAATCATAAACTTCTCAGTATCTATAGAAACTGTTTGGTTATGATACAGAACTGCCACTTACTTGGAATGCCTATGTCGAAGCAGCGCCCGTTCATAGTGATCCCTAATAAATCCGTCAATAGACGGTATTCAGTGGAATTGGTCGAGTGCAGCACATGATTACTAATCTGTAAACGTTCTTCGGATTAATCTGCCATCCTCCGCTGACTGGATGGTTAGACGAATACAGTTACAGAGGAGAACCAGCCTATATTTGCCATCAGTATTATAATGAACGAACAAGAAAGTCTCGTCTTTTGAGTAATACGTTATCACCACTTTTTGTTAAGTAAGTCATAAAAACTGCCCGCATTTCATCGAAGATAAAGGCAGAATCTAGTCAATGTTTCCATAGTCATTGGTCACTAACTAAACGAGACATCAACAACGCGTAGCTCGCGAAGCAGGAGACGCGATGTTCACTGGCAGAAGCTGTACTGATAGTAGGCATGTCAGTCAAAAGGCTACAATATTCTGATAATAGCATGTCAGTTAAAAGACTACAGTATTCCCTTGCTTCAGACTTTGTAAGCAAATCACATGCGGCGTTTGGTAAGTGTGTATCGCGAACGGACGAATAATACGGTTACAAATATCTGTCGTAGAAGCTGCTGAGCTCTGTGTGTCCCGATTGCTGAGACGAAAGCCAAATAAGATGATGCGTGCAAGGCAACGAAAAAACTATACTCTCCGAATAACACCGGCGGGCTAACAGGTTGGTGAATACCACAACGTTTCACCGAAAAGCACTGCAATTGGGGATCCTGTGATAAATAAATATGTTAGTTACTAAAAAATCCTATGCTGTTACATTTCTGTGTATACCCCAGAATTGGAAGTGCAACGGGCAAGAAATTTGTAATCATTTTAATAGTATTATCTAATAAATTTTTTTCCTTATTTCAGTGATTGAGCAGTGTGCCAGTGGTGACCAATACTAAGAAGAATTTGTGTTAATTATTTGAAGTTAGTGTCATTTTGCCTGCTAACGGATTTCTTGTCGTTTAAATTAATTATTTGAGGTTTGCTACATACATTAAACTTGAATGTTTGTGACTGGCGAGGAGAAGATTCTACGGTGAGACTCGTTTTCCGTTTGTACGCAGATATGCCTTTTGTGTCAATTCCAGTCCACTGAACGATTGAATTAGTTGTATTTTCAGTCCTGTAAAATCTCAACTCAGAAGTAAGATAGCGTCAGCAGAAATTCGGGGGCTGTGGTATTCACACCGCTGTATGGTAAGTGCTTTGTTATAACAATAAACCAGCGAGATATACGGTATCGCAAACAACAAGAAAATCTGCCGACTGGAAATTCGTCACGTGAAGTTCTCGGTAGTGATGAGAAGCGGAACATTTCCGTCGGATGAGCTCAAAGGCTTTATGAACGAGTGTCCTATCCAGCACAGAAGCGTCCTGCTTCTCAGTGTCTGCTATTTGTACCGTTCTCGGTACGTCTTGACTGGAGTCCTTTGTTAGAATGTAATAGCCTCATTTGTTACCGCTCACTGTTCTCCGTTCTGCCTTCCCAAACACGTCCCGCTGTAATTGTGGGGGGAGATAAGGACGCTAAAACGAATGGCAGCAGCAGCTAGAGCCTGACTGACGACTCGTCCCTAACGACCCCGATGTAGACGATACGGGCCGCCTCTTGCCGTCCTGTGCGGTGGGGACCCTCGCCGGACGGACATGTGGTGTTGAGGATCTCATCAAGCTACTTTTAGCTCTAGTCCTTCAAGCAAACGAGGAGTGTTTCGCAAGGCAAGACAAGTCGTTGTCCATTTCATAGTCAAAACAAGGCTTCTAGCCAGTGGAATTCGTTCTGCTCCGCCATTCGTCTCATAATGTGTTTTTTATTTAGTCTCATTTATTCTAGGCAAATTAGCCTTCTCCAGCTCTTTTACAACATACCAGATACCTAAAATTTCATACAGTTTCTAATGGAAACACTAATGGCTGTATTTTGTTTAGTGCTAAACATAATTAAACAGGAAAACTTTCGCAAAAATTTAGCAAAAAGAAATGAAGTACCAGTATGGTTCAAATGGCTCTGAGCACTATGGGACTTAACATCTGAGGTCATCAGTCCCCTAGACTTAGAACTACTTAAACCTAACTAACCTACGGACATCACACACATCCATGCCCGAGGCAGGATTTGAACCTGTGACCGTAGCGGTCGCGCGGTTCCAGACTGAAGCGCCTAGAACCGCTAGGCCACCAGCGGCCGGCAAGTAATGAGATAAACAATGCCCAAGAACGTGGGTAAACAGATATTACAGGTCGAGCAGACACTAAAAGCTGATAATTTCTTATTTTTAATGACATGGCATTAACTTAGTTTGGAAAGTGGAATGCTGCTATTTCTCAGATATTATGTGGAAAGTTACTCCATAGTCTCCTGCCGTAAACATCTGCATCTGCATATATAGAGGGTTGGGGGTATAAGTGCAGGTGTTTCTATTGATGACTGAGGACAGTGCACTGTACGACATTAAACAGTACATACTTCATTTGAGTCCCCAGCTCGTGGTCTTGCGGTAGCGTTCTTGCTTCTCGCGCACGGGGTGCCGGGTTCGCTTCCCACCGGGGTCAGGGATTTTCCCTGCCTCGACATGACTGGGTGTTGTTGTGTCGTCATCATCATCATTCATCGGTCGGAGGAAGGCAATGGCAATGGCAATAGCAAACTACCTCCACTAGGACCTTGTCTAGTATGGCGGTGCGGGTTCCCAGCATCGTCCCCTACGCTCCTCGGAGTATGGGACCTCATCATCACTTCATTTGAAGACTGATAATTATAGCTATTGTGAGTAGCATATTTTTAGATTGGTTAGTGCCTCCAAGTACTTGTGACACAAGAAAGCCATTAATGTTTATTCTCCCCTGATCAGCGGACCAGGTACTGAAGCGCGGGCGTGTGGACGCAAAACGGTTAGTCTATACGGACAGTCGTAGTCCACTTTTCAGTGTAATCACGATCATGCACAGAAAACCAGGCAGTAAATTAAGCGATGTGTTTGCGGGAAGACTTTCAGATGTAGAGAGAAAACAACTAACGCACTGAAGTGGGCACGTATTAAGGTAAAATGCTCACAGTTTTTGTACCTGTACCCTGCCATCATTCATATACACTTGAAACCATTATACCCTGCATGGCGGAAGGTAATTCTTGGCAGTACTGGCAATATTCTATCCTATTCTATTCTCGTATTGAACGACGGAAAAATGACTGCTTGTTTGCTTCTAATCGCTCACTAATCTCCAAGGATTCACTTTCCCCGAGGATTTCATTTACATTTTGGTATGGTATGTACCGACCTCTTAAGATCCTAGCAGTGCATCCCAAAGCGATTGTTATATACTGTCGTTCTTAACTGATATGGACGCCTTCGCTGGACCAATACACTATAACTGATCATATAACCATCTTATATGTCATTTCCTTAATAGATGGGATGCCTTTCTCGTGAGTCCCTCCAACAAATCTTTGTCTTCAGTCCGCTATTTCTTTTACTGATTTTACGTGATTGGTCCATTTCTCGTCGCTTCTTAGAAATCCCGTAAATATTCATCCAGCCTGGAGTGGGGATGCTGTTCCGCATTAATCTTGTAATCGGATGCCATCGGCTTCTTTCTCTCTGTTAGAGATGTTATTTTACATTTACACATATTTCAGGAGAAGTGTCATCGATTATAGCAAGTGCAAATTTTGTCCAACTGTTTTGCTTTTTGTTTCTGATCCTATCTCATAAATCGTCCTCTGGTATTGACAGCACGAGAGTTCCTATAACGCTTTGTTGGGGCACACCAGATATTAAATTCCTGCCTGAGGAAGATTCGCCGTCCAATTAAGCGTACTGGATTCCGTTAGTCAAATATTCATCGATCCAATCACATATTTGCGAAGACACTATATAAGATCGTTCTTCATTAGTAGTCGCGATGTGATACATTTTCGAACAGCTTCCGGAAGCCTAAGAAGATGATATCCACCAGTTCACCAACTTCTGTTGTCTGCAAGACGACGCGAATGAATAGACGAAGCTGTGTTTGGCACGATGTTTTCTGAATCCGTGCTCGTTCTTTGAGAGTTTTGTTATCGTCCAGGAATGTCATACAGTTTGATCTTATAGTGTATCTAGGATGTTGCAATAGGCGGATTTCAGTGATATTAGTCTGTAAATCTTCTAATACAATCTTTAATTTCTTTATAGGCAGGAGTGACCTTTCTCATAATTCGGGACTATTCACTGAGCAACAGATTTTCGACAGATGGAGCAGAGGGTGCAAAACCAGGCACAGGTGTAAATATGAGCATGCCCTCCCCCACTTAACCTGCCCAAATGGGTATGGAACGTCCTGCCTGCTGGTGTCCACGTATGTAAACAGTAGCACTTTCTGATAGGAGATACCAGTAACCATCTGCTAACTCTCTTTAAAGTAGTGTGGATGCGATGTCGGTTATTGTGCGATCTACTGTTTGATCTAGGCTGCAAATCCCTGGCGGGTATGTGAAAACGTTTTGTTTTCGAGTCCTTACGATTAGTTTAAAGTAATTTTACAGTGACACCTGGACAGAAGAATCATAAGCTACTTTTACAAAGACACGTCTTTAGGTTATATGTGGTAAAGACCATCTTGCTTAAGCAGTGACGGTGTAAATATGGGCTCACAGTAACATTCCATAAAATATTCCATAGAAAATATGCGATAAAAAGTTTATGTGAATAGTTGTTTTGCTCCCTATAGTTTAATATACTTGTTGCAGTAGTTATTGAAGCTAAGAAGTCTAAAATTTTCGTAAAAGGAAGTACCTTCGTCAGAAATGAAACACAGCGCCCGTGTTTACTCCTTTTTGTCTGTAAACTGGGAGATAATTCCGCACCGTACTCAGTTTAATTTCTAATTGAAATTCCGTCAGGGGTATCTACACATACGAACGTGGCTTTAGGGGGAGAGTCAAAGAAATTCATAATCCTACAGGGTCACATGAGCTCAGATTATAAACACTGCAAGTGCGAAGATGTCTGACTTTCAGAAGCAACGAAAAAAGCATTCCATATCTGAAAGAACGCAAAATCCCCAAGACTAGCGAAGTTTTACAGAAGCTCGAAATTTAGCGCGAACGCGAGATGCTGTTAACAGTTTCCACGGCGAAACTCTGTTTCGAAATCCGGTAAAAAAACTCAAAGACGTTCTGGTCGTATGTTAAGTACAATAGGGGCAAGACTCAATCAATACCTCCACTGCGCTATAACAATAGTAATGTCTCTGATGACTGTGGGACTAAAACAGAGTTAGTAAACATCGTTTCCCGAAACTCCTTCGCCAAAGAGGGCGATGTAAACATTCCATAATTCGAATCTAGAACAACTGCCAAGATCAGTAACTTAGAAGTAGATATCCTCGGTGTAGCGAAGCAGATTAAATCACTTCATAAAGACAGAGCGTCCGGTCCAGATTGTATTCAAGTCAGGTTCCTTTCAGAGCGAGCGATTGTATATGGTTGTTAAGTATGGAGCTACTGTATCGTACAATAGCTTCATACTTGGCAATCTTATACAACCGTTCGCTCGTCGAAAGATCCGTACCTAAAGACTGGAAAGTTGTACATGTCGCACCTGTACCCAAGTAAGGAAATAGGAGTAATCCGCTGAACTACAGATCCATATAACGTACGCTGATTTACAATAGGATTTTGGAACGTAGACTGAGTTCGAACGTTATGAATTATCTCGCAGATAACGATTTATTGACAAACTGTGAACACGGATTCAGAAAATCTCGTTCTTGTGGAACAAAACTAGCTCTTTATTCTCACAAAGTAATGGGTACTATCGTCAGGGGATGTCAGATTGATTCCACAGTTTTAGATTTCCGGAAGGATTTCGTCACCAGTGATTACAAGCAACTTCTAATCAAATTGCTTGCCTATGGAGTACCGTGTCAGTTGTGCGACTGAACTGAGGACTTCCTGTCGGAAAGGTCACAGTTCGTAGTAACTGACGGAAAGTCATCGAGTAAAACAGAAGTATTATATGATGTTCCCCAAGGTTATAGATCTGCTGCTTCTGTTTTACGTAAACGACATAGGAAACGATCTAAGCCGGCCGTTGTGGCGAGCGGTTCTAGGGCATTCAGTCTGGAACCGCGCGACCGCTACGTCGCAGGTTCGAATCCTGCCTCGGGCATGGATGTGTGTGGTGCCCTTAGGTTAGTTAGGTTTAAGTAGTTCTACGTCTAGGGGACTGATCACCTCAGATGTTAAGTCCCATAGTGCTCAGAGCCATTTGAACCATTTAAAGATGATCTAAGAAGGCCTCTTAGATTGTTTGCAGATGATGCTGTCATTTACCGTGTATTAAAACGATCAAATGGTTCAAATGGCTCTGAGCACTATGGGACTTAACATTTGTGGTCATCAGTCCCCTAGAACTTAGAACTACTTAAACCTAACTAACCTAAGGACATCACACACATCCATGCCCGAGGCAGGATTCGAACCAGCGACCGTAGCAGTCGCGCGGTTCCGGACTGCGCGCCTAGAACCGCTAGACCAAAACGATCAAATGATCAAAACAAATTGTAAAATTATTTGGACGAGATATCAATAGGTTGCGATAAGTGGCAATTGACTTTAAATAATTAAAAGTGTGAAATGATCTACATGAACACTAAAAGAAAATTTCGGTTACACGATAAATCATAAATTTAGAGCCTGTAAATTCAATTAAATAGTTAGTAATTACAATTACGAATAACTTAAATTGTAACGATCGCGTAGGTTTTGTTGGTGGAGAAGCAAACCAAAGATAGCAGTTATTGGAAGAACACTTGGAAAGTGGAACAGGTCTACTAAAATGACTGCTTACAGCACGCTTGTCCGCCCTCTTCTGAAGCACTGTTGTGCTGTGTGGGAGCCGGATTGCGTGGGACTGACGGAGGACGTGGAAAAAGCCCAAAGAAGGGCAGTCGTTTTGTATTATCACGAAACAGGTGAGAAAGTGCCATGGATATGACACGCGAATTGTGGTGGCAATCATTAAGACAAAGGCGTTTTCCATTCCGGCAGATTCTGCTCACAAAATTTCAATCTCCAATTTTCTCCTTCGACTGCGAAAATATTTTGATGACGCCCACTTACATAGGGAGGAACGTTCATCATAATAAAATAAGGGAAATCAGAGTCCACACGGAAAGAATTACTTGATCCTTTTTCCCGCTCGCCGTTCGAGAGTGAAACGGTAGAAAACTAGCTTGAACCAGTTTCGACGAATCCTCTGTCAGGCACTTGACAGTTTCGGAGTGATGATGTAGATGTACATAATTAAGGAATTGTGCTACGTATGGTGATACGGATCTTTCTGTCGCCACCTCTTCTGCCACCACGATCGAGCCGATTATATGCCAATAAGCGTAACTGCAAAAACGTAGTTGGGCGACCTTCACTTTAGACGCCTTTCATCCTGTGTCAGTAGCTCCTCAGTCTCTTGTGAGTTTTTCTTCTGCTTTTTCATCTTTCTCTCCCTAATGACTTAAGAAGGTCTCATTTAGCCCGTACACAGTGCTCCAGTTGTGAGTCTAACGGGTTACTAGTTGAGAAAATGTAATAGTTAATTACAAACTCTAGAATTTGTCTGACAACCGAGGGAAATGTCACGAAACTTGGTCGCAGGCGACGGCTTGGATGTACGAGAGTGGTCAACAAATAAGATAACGAGAGCTCCAGCGCGAATTAAATTCTCTGTGTACACAGAAGAGACACTGAAAGCTTTCTAACGACGCCAGTAAATAGTGCTTCGAAATTCTGTTTAACCATGTCGGTGCTGGTGGGTATTAAAGTGCGAAGTGTATTAGCATTTAAGGAAAATGTCCCCACCTGCAATTCGTCGTCAGTTAGGTGGAAGTTTACGAAGCGGTTGTAAAGTCTCGAAAACTGATGTGATTTTGGTACAAGGAATTTGGTGAAGGCTGAAGAGATGTGTAAGACGAGCAAAAATGAGGGAGGTCGAGTACGTCTATCTCAGACGACGACATGTGCCGTGTTCAACAGTTGATCCATGTCCGTTACCGCATGCATGTGCGGCAGATTGCAAACGAACTCAACATCTTCGTTGTCAGTGCAGCGGCCATCGTGTACAACACACTGGACTACCAGAAGACGAGTTCTTGATGGCTACCGCAGTCACTCTCAGACGAACGCGAGGCCAAGCGAAAGAGGTTGACTGTCCAACACTTAGCATGAGAAGGAAGATGTATCGTCACAGCGGACAAAACGAGAGTGTTTCATGTGACACCAGAGGTGAAGACAACACGAACAGTGTCATGACATCACCCAAACCCCGAAAAGAAGTAAAAAATTTGGCCAGGTACGAGTGAGACTCGCTCTCTAAGGATCCGTAAAAATTTAATTATGTGTCTGTTATCGTCATTGATACTCTCAAGATATTTGTCTCAGGAGTTCCAAGACTTTAGAGAATGATTTAATTTTGAGTCTGAAGTCGCATAACAGATCATAACAGAAATGTTTTTGGTGCGATATAATTATAAATTAACTATTTCCTGATTATTTCTTGACTTGTACTGCGAAACCTTGCTTCTTGCCAAATTTGATGATTTTAGGTTAACTGGAAGCACCCTATAGATTTTAATAAGTGAGTTGGCGATTATCAAAATATGTGACGTAAATGGCCGTATCTTTCGGGTGCTTTGACTTAGAAGCTTCAATTTTTTACAACGCCAAGGGACTATAGGCCTTACTATGTGACATAAATTTCCACTTGATAAGTCTTCTCGTTGAGAAAAGGGGCTTAACAGACGGGTAGACAAACATTTCGATAAAATATCACAAAGAAATATAGTTACAGATTAAGAATTTTCAGGCTTTTTCCTTTGTTTCTACTGTGAGACCTTGCTTCTTGCCAAATTTAATGGTTCTAGAACAAAAGGGAAGGATCCTACAGAATGAGTGAATTTGCGAGTATCAAAATAAGTGACTTATATGACCGTATCATTTGATTGAATTAAGTTTGAAGTTTACATTTATTACAATGCCAAGAGACTGTACACCTCAGTATGTAACATAAATTTCAACTAGACACGTCAACTCGTTCTCGAGAGAAAAGCGTGTTAACAGACGAACGGACAGATACGCAATCGGCTAACGAAGGATAAATTTTTTTTTTCCTTTGGTTCTACTGTGAAACCTTGCTTCTTTCCGAATTTTATTATTCTAGGTCAACGGGAAGTGTCCTATGAGTTTTGATGAGAGAGTTTGCGGGTATCACAATATGTGACATAACTTTCAAGTTTCAGTTTCTTACATCGCCAAAGGACCGTACACATCAGTACGTGGCATAAATTTGAATTTGGTACGGTTACCTGTTCTTGAGAAAAAGTGTTTTTAACAGTCGTGCGGGCAGATGGCGAGACGGACGACGAAGTTATCCTCTAACAGATCCGTTTTCACAAACAGAAGTACGGCCCCATAAAAACTATGGCCACAGTCTTTTGAGACATCTTTTGCTACTAAATTTTTTGAACCACTCTCGTATTTTGAAAGTAGGGTAAGGTGGGGTAAATCCGACCTAGTAATTTCTTTTGACTATAAAACGCTTATTAGAGGTCGTATCTTAACGTTATGCACGTTAAATATTATCCTTACATATAAAATTCTCGTGTCACAGTGTTAGTTGCCATACTCCTCCAAAACGGCTCCATCGATTCTGATGAAATTTTACATGTTCATTTGGTAGATCTGAGAATCGATAGTAATCTATTTTTCATACTCCTAAGTGATAAGGGTGGTCCACCCCAAAAAAAATTTCTTATTTTTTGGACAGAACTTTTTATTTTTATTTTTTTATGATGTTGCATTGAAAAATACACACAACCCTAAATTTTCACCCTTCTACCACCAACCCCAATTCTTAATAGTAATTTTAGTAATTTAATAATTTTCAATCCTGGTCAATAACCGATCAATTATCACTTGATCAACGGCTCGATCGATTCTGATGAAATTTTACACGTATATTCGGTAGGTCTGAGAATCGGTCGTAATCTATTTTTCATGCCCCTAAGTGATAAGGGTAGTCCAACCCAAATTTTTTTCTTATTTTTCGGACAGATTTTTTTATTTTTATTTTTTTATGATGTGGCATTACAAAATACACGCAACCCTAAATTTTCACCCTTCTACCAGCAACCCCTACTTTTTAATAGCGATTTTAATAGTTTAATAATTTTCAACCCTGGTCGATAACTAATCAATTATGAGTTGATCAATTATCCCCGCCAGGTGTCTACCAGTGGCAGTCTTTCACTATTCGATAGATAGGTAATTCAAGAAAACGTACCAAAAGCAACGGCTCGAATATCCCTCTTTGAATCGATGTAACTAGACCGAGAAGTTTAACTAGATAGCATGCACCATTCGTCAAAGCGACATTTAGGCCTAGTGCACACGCATCGATTCTTATCGAACGCAAATATATCGCACGATCAAATTCTTTTAGTGTAACAAAGAAGTTCCTATGCTATCCTCTGTTCCTCTAAAAGAATTTAATCGCACAATATTTTCACGTACCGTAAAAATCTGTGTGTGTGCGCTTGGACTTATTCATAATGCTGGCGAACACATTTCGACACGAAATTGCCGCTATGTTTCTATGCTCATGGACGAGCCATGTATCGGCTGCAATTGTTAAATCCGCGCGATCTATAGTAGAAACAGTAGAACTGATAGAGGCCGATACTGCCGGATTTCCCCTAAGCCTTTTCTCACTCCCTACACAGTTTTCGGCCATTATTGTTGTTTGTGTCACGAGCTCCCGACAACAACGGCTATTGTGTTACACGTATACATTGTGTTACACGTATACATAGTTATTATAGGCTAGAGATAGTTTACATAGCGCAACAACGTTTACCGGGCCAGCTACAATATAGAAAGATTTTCAGAGGTGGAACGAAGTTCGCCGGGTATACCTTGTGTTACACGTATACATTACCCTTAGATAATTTATATGGCAAAACAACGTTTGCCGTGTCAGCTATAACATTTTCAGAGGGGGAACGTAGATCGCCGGGTGTAGCTAGTAGGTAATATAAAGGAGCAACTGTTTGCAAAATATTTTTGTTACACCATCAATAGTTTTTGAGATATCCGTATTTTAAGAAACGCCCATTTTTGCCATTTACAAAAATGGTGGGTTAAATCCAACCCCCTACTAGTTTGGCTGATTTTGCACAGAAATAGTTCTAAATGAACGGTTTTTTTGGGGAATAATTGTAAGTAATTATGTTTTCTACATAAATAAACAAAATGTATTCAAAAATATAACAATCTTTAAAGTACTAAATCTACTGAAAGTTAAATGAATGTAAAATTTAATTGAAAAAAGATGATTTCATTGCACGGCGGTGCAACTGCAATGTCGATCTCGGAATGTTAAAATCACGAGCATCAGCTCGTAAAGACATTCCCATCTGCACTGCAGCAACTGCTCGGCGAATATCGTTTTGATTGCGTTTTGTCGTTTTTCGTTTGTAATTTCGTACCATTTTCCTAAAAATAAACAAAAATTTACTTTGTTTACATAAATAAATAATTCCATACACATAATCGATAAAAAATATGCGGTCGGATTCACCCCACCATGCCATGTTTCATTTAACACACATAGAAACAATTTACTCGACATTTCCAACAAAAACGATCCACTAAATGCACTACAAAAGTCACTTACCGTTTGTTTTGCGATCGTTTTATTTAGTAAGGTAAATCTAGTGATGCAATTTGCACAAAAATTAAATTGAAACAATCGAAAAAACACTTATTGTCTTTTGGGTGTCTAAATGTGAAATGGAGCAAAGTTGTCGAGGTGACATTTTCGTTATTTCGAATGCTCTATATGGTAACACTACTGCGAAATCGCTGCGTTTTGCCGTTTCTCGCAAATAGACGGTCGGATTTACCCCACCTCACCCTATAAATGATCTAACACGAGTAGAAAGCGTCGGATGCTCTTTAAGGATATTCGCAAATGATGCAGTTGTTTATACCAAAGTAGCAACGCCAGAAGGTACTACGAATTTGCACAACGACCTGCAGAGAATTGGTGAATGGTGCATAATCTTGCAGTTGACTCTGAACGCAAATAAATGTAACATATTGCGCACACATAGGAAAAGATATCCACCACTATACAGCTACACTATTGATGACAAACAGCTGGAGACAGCGTCTGCATAAAATATCTAGGCGTAACTATCCAGAGTGACCGTAAGTGGAAAGACCACATAAAACAGATAGTTAGAAAAGCAGACACCAGACTCTGATTCATCGAAAGAATCTTAAGGAAATGTAGCTCATCCACGAAAGAAGTGGCTTATAAGGCGCTTGTTCGAGAGGTTCTTGAGTACTGTTCATATGTCTGGGATCCGTATCAGGTATGACTGGTAGAGGAGATAGGGAAGATCCAACTAAGAGCTGCGCATTTCGTCACTAGATCGTGTAGTTGGCGAGAGAGTGTTGCGGAGACGCTAAACAAACTCCACTGGCAGACTTTACAAGAGAGGCATTGTGCATCACGGAGAGATTTACTATTGAAATTTCGGGGCAGCACTTTTCAGGAGGAGCCAGATAACACATTACTTCCCCCCACATAGGCCTACATGTTGCGTATTGACCACTAGGAGAAAACTCAAGAAATTAGAGCCAATGCAGAGGCTTACCGACAGTCATTCTTCCCACGCTCTATTCGCGAGTGGAACAGGGTGGAGGGATTTGATAATGGTACCGAAAGTACCCTCCGCCACACACCATTAGGTGGCTTGCGGAGTATGATGTAGATGTAGACGATGATAGTTGCATCAGGGACAAACGAGCGAGCAAGTTCCAAGATGACCATGAGAGATTCAAACTCTAGTGATAATCGGAGACAACTACTGATGAGCACGATGTGACTATTTGTGGCAGGACTGTATAGATATTTACACAGGAAAAGTGCTGTCAGGGGGTGACGCACGTGCTGCTGTCATCCATATATCGCAGTTCATACAGGGTCATACTGGACAGTTATTCAGGAGACTGGCAAATGAAGATGTTAAAGTAACCAAAGTATATTCTAAATTGCAAATGTGAGATGAGCAATAGTATATGTACCATCTCAAAACGGCATTATAAAACGAAAATGAGTATTTGTGCATTACGAATAACTGACCTAACGTGCCTGACAGTTTCCTGAAGTAATAAGGACCCCTCTTGCTACTGGGTTTGGAGGAGTAGTGACTTCCTATGACAATAGCCACTTGAAGTCACATCACAGAAGAAAACAAGTCTCTGTCTCCAAATCACTATTCATTCAGAAATATGATAAACTGAAAATGATGCAACAATGTTGAGATCTGTCTCACTGCGATCGCCTGAAATATCTAAGAGTAAATTAGGCCACATACTCATTCACAAATTCCGCCTGCAGGAGCATACTTAATGCTAGTTCCTGGAGCAACCCTGCGAAAAATACAGCATATACCATTTACAAAGCCAGCACAACGTCAGTCAAGGATATTTTTAAAGGGAAGTAATGCAGTTCTCTGCATCAACTACACATTTTTTTCACAAGCTTAAGGACGAGCTTTGAGTCCTTTCAGTCTCATCTTTGATGGACAAGTTCAGTTTCTATATGCCTGGCGATGAATACGATTGTATATCTATTTTAGATGTTTACAAATAAGCTTAAATGGGTATGTTTATGAACATGTGTACAAGCTTTCCCAAAGTGGAATTACAGCACAGTTATATTATTAACAGCTTTAAGAATTTAAACATCTGTTTAAAGTCATGAGAAATGTACGAGGGTTGCCCAGAACGTAATGCGCCGCATTTTTTCTTCAACGGTTGTTTATTGCACATAATGGTAATTACACACTCGATAGAATTATGTTTTTTCTACACGCCCTATTTTCCCACCTAATATCCATCCCGTTCTGTGGCCTTCCTCCAGTGCGAAACAAGGGCGTGTATGCCCTGTCGGTACCAATCCTTGGCCCTCGTGGTGGAGCCAGTGTTTCACTGTGTGAATCACCTCCTCGTCGTCCTCAAAATGCCGAGACGTAATGCGTCTGTCGTCGTGAATGACAACCGCGCGGTCTGGGCGTCCTGTCACGGTTTGCGTGGCTCCCCCATCGGAGGTTCGAGTCCTCTCTCGGGCATAGGTGTATGTGTTGTCCTTGGCGTAAGTTATTGGTTCAAATGGCTCTGAGCACTATGGGACTTAACTTCTGAGGTCATCAGTCCCCTAGAACTTAGAACTACTTGAACCTTACTAACCTATGGACGTCACACACATCCATGCGCGAGGCAGGATTCGAACCTGCGACCGTAGCGGTCGCGCGGTTCCAGACTGTAGCGTTGAGAACCGCTCGGCCACCTCGGCCGGTGGTGTAAGTTATTTTAAGCTAGAGTAAGTAGTGTGTAAGGTTAGGGACCGATGGCCGCAGCAGTTTGGTCTCGTAAGATCTTACCACATATTTCCAATTTTCGCGAATGACAACATCAGCTCGCTGCAACATGTCAGGTAACAGCCTTGGGTGGTCTCCCTGCCCGCTGCAAATCGTGGAGCTCCGCCGAACCGCCTTCTGATGACCTCACCTTCATTGCCCAGCAACTAACTGTACTTTTGTCGGCAGCAAATGCTCCATAGACTTTGCACAGGCGTTTGTGAATATTTCCCACAGTTTCATTCTCTGCAGTGAGAAATCCAATGACAGCACGTTGCTTGTACCGTACATCACCAACAGACGCCAGCCCTTAAATAGAAATATAAAGGGAGACAAGAAGATGTTTTTACTTAGCAAGAGCGACAAGAGTTTTGATTACCTAAGGGGTAAATATGAAAAATTCATCTCCAGGACTAACAATAATAAGCACTAAGGAGAACGCTAGAGAGTATTGTACAATAAGCCCTACAAAGCTGTGAGGTATGGCAAATACTTGCCGTGGTCCGACAGCCGTGTTAAAAAACTACAACGAAAGCAAAGAGAGTTTCATTATACACTGAAACGTAGCCAAAGCCTCACAGACAAACAAACCTATGCGAAACCAAATTCAGAGTAAGGAAATTAGTGAAGCGTTCAACGAATTCGAAAGCAGAAACTATCTACCTACTCGACAGGAAATCCTAAGACGTTTTGGTCTGATGCTAAATCAGTAAACGGTTTGAAGACGACCTCTGTCAAGGTATTCTGTGACCACAATGGCATCGAAACGAAGGATGACCGAAATGCTAAACGTCTTTTCTCAAAATTGTTTTACTGAGGAATGTCGTACTGTGGTTCCTACTTTAAATCGTCGCACGAATGTCCAAATGACAGGTATCGATGTAAATGACCGCGGAGTAAAAAACGACAGAAGTCGCTTAACATACGAAAGGCTACTTGATCTAACGGCGTACCAATACGATTCTAGATAGAGTACAAGAAAGAACTTGTCTCTCTTCTAGTAACAGGGAACCGTAGGTCGCTGGAGCAGCGTTCAGAGTGATTTAAAGAAACCGTACGTCGTTCCCACTCTAAAGACGGGTCGTCGAACACATGCACAAAAAAGAAAAAAGATCTACACATTTGACATCGCTCTGTTGTAGAATTTTGGAAAATGCTTTTTGCTCAAGTATTAGGCCTATGAAAATTCTGAACACTGACAGTTTCCTCTCTAGTAATGTACGTGGGTTCGAAGACAACATTCGAGCACGAGGCCCAGAAAACAACAAGTACAGGTGTCCATGTAGATGCTGCCTTCCTTGACTTCCGGATGGCATTCGATACGGTTCCGCGCTGCTGTCTAGTGAACAAAATACGAGCGTACTGAATATCAGACCACCTGTGTGACATGACAAAGAGTTTCTAGCAAACAGAGCAGATCATGTCATTGCCAACGGAGATAGAGCTTCAAACGTAAAAGTAACTTCGGGCGTAACCCAAGGAATTTGATGGGACCAGTGCTTTTAACAATACACATAATTGGCGTAGTGGACAACTCGTAAGAAGCATGAGGCTTTTCGCGGATGATGTTGTTGTATACAGAGACGTCGCACCGCTAGAAAACTGTAGCGAAATACAGGAAGACCTGCAGAGGACAGACGCTTGGGGCAGGGAGTGGTAGTTGCCCCTAACATAAACGAATGTGACGCGTTGCGCACAAATGGAAACAAAGACACATCATTGTACGATTACACGATTGTAGAACAATCAGCGGAAGCGGTCCCATCCATAAAATGTCTAGGAGTATGCGTACGTAACGACTGGAAGTGGAAGACTGCAAACCGCCTTGCTGCTACGATCGCAGGTTCAAATCATGCCTCGGGCGTGGATGTGTGTGATGTCCCTAGGTCAGTTAGGTTTAAGTAGTTCTAAGTCTAGGGGACTGATGACCTCAGATATTAAGTCCCATAGTGCTCAGATCCATTTGAACCATTTCTGAAGACTGCATAAAACATATCGCGGATAAGGCAGGTGCCGAATTGAGATTCAGTGGAAGAATACTCAGGAAGCGTAGTCCAACCATAACAGAGGTAGCTTACAAAGCCCTAGTTGTGCCACAAAACCATGTCTTTGCTGAAAACTGCCTCTTTTGAGATTAACGCAACTGAAAATCATGAAACTCGTTTGTATATGCGTATACTAAAAGTATACTAAAACTCATTGTTAACAAAAGCTTGTTTATTTACAATCCGAATAAATAATCTATCTTGATTTCAGTAGGTATCAGATGGTGAAACATGAGTTCTATGTATGGAACACTTAATTTTATCTGCACCTGTTGACATTCCTTCAGTAAAATCAATCATTTATTTTTCATGCTGCGGAAACGTTTACATTTTACGGCTAAACGTATTATAGGGATTCTTCTACTCAGTTCTTGGCAAGTATTAAGGGACGCTCCATGACGCTGTTATAAAGCGAATCGCCATTCTTGATATTGCTCTACGCCTGCCAGAGAGCGACTTTTAAGACTTCGACTTGAAATTAGTCCTCATAAGAAACCCTGCATTCGTGATAAATATTCATCACGCATTACACTGCGGTTAGATTAACGGAGATTGCAGGTTCCAGACTACCAACCTATCTATTCAACCGTGAAAATAAGTTGTAACTGGATGTATTAACAGATTCTTTCCTTCTGCGCAGCTTAGCTAGCTCGTTTCCCCGGATGTAGTATAAAAATAAATTTGAGTAGCTTTCGGATGCAGATCTCATCTACAGTAATGAAGCTATTAAAGGCCATTAGCGAACGACTTGCCTTAAAGCTTTTAGGAAAAGCAGTAGTGGCGAGGTTTTATTATTTTCAACAAGTTTTGCCGTATTGCTCGCCAGATTCAAACACTATGAATTCACTGCTGTTTCATTACAATTTCTTACAAACAAAGTAGTCCTTGCAGTGGATTTCGCACCATTCTACTTTCTTTTTTCATCTAGATGTAGATCAGAAGGTAACAAGCAAGACCCTACGAAGGCTGTACCTGAAGCACACCGTAGAGAGTACTGAGAACGATCACAAGGAAAATTACATCCGCGAAATGTATAACACCGCTGATAAAACCAGGAAGGGATACCAAACGTGGACAGCAACTCTTCACGACATCGATGGAACCATTACCGCTGGAACAGATGATATATTGCAGGCTTGGAGAGAATATTTTTACGAGTTATTGAACTACTTTGAATCAGAAAACAAACTGAAGTTAACTTGCCCTACAACAGCGGGACATTTTGTAAACGACCCAACATGCGAATTGGTAACCAGCATCATGGAAAAACTGAAAACTGACGGAATACCAGTAGAAATGCTGAAGGACAGCGGTCATAAACTTCATGAGAAACTGTTTCATCTAATTCTTAGAATTTGGCGTGATGAAAAACTACCAGATGAATGGGAGGAATCAATCACTGTACCAATGAACAAGATAGGAGGTACACGAAACTACAGCAATAGCAAAGGAATTTCCCTGCTAGTCACAGCTTACAAAGTACTATCACATATAATATTGCAGAGACTCGCCCTCTATACCGAAGGCGTAATGGGGCACTACGACGTGATGTTCGGAAAAACAGATCAACAATAGGCAGCATATTCTGCTTCAAGACCATCAATGAAATAGTGGGGATATAGAACAAGAACATCCATTAGACTTTCAGAAGGTCTGCGATTCGATGCACACAGAAATCATTGCAAAAATCGCAATTCCTAAGAAAGTCATCAGCCTGCTCAAAATGTGTATGGAGAAGGCAATAAGCAGTGTGACATAATGCGGCTCGTTATTGGAATGTTTTGAGAATAAAACTGGTCTAAAGGAAATTGATGCTGTATCCCCACTTACCTTAACCATATCATGGATAAAGTAGTAAGACAACAAGCAACAACTGGAAACATCACAGATAAACAACCAAGCAGCCATGTATACTAGCCTACGCAGATGACATAGTTTTAATAGGAAATAACGTTGGTGAAACTGAAATGCTGTTCAAGAAACTAAATGAAACCACCATGAGAATAGATTTAAAAATTACTGAAGGAAAAAAAGAATGCATGATTATACAAAGTGAAAACATGACTACAGAAAAACATGATGAAAACTAAACTTTCTAGATCATTCCTAACTTCAAATACCTTTGTTTCAATATAAGAGACTGCAGTGGAAGAAAAGTGAAATACCAAACTAGACTGTGGAATGCAAACAAAATTTACCTTTCCACAAAAAAACTTCTATCCTCCAAAGTCTTAACCAGGAAAACCAAGCTGAAACTCTTCAACAAAATCATGAGCCCAGTACTACTGTGTGGAGCGGAAACATTGATCATGGACAAAGGAGAAGAGCAGCAACTCTCAGTCTTCGAAAATAAACTGTTCAGTAAAATCTTTGAGCCAACATTTGACCAAGCTACACAAAGATTGATCTGGAGATCCAGTGTAGAACTAATTAAGCTGGACAATCAACCCTCGGTAGTGATGAGAGGCACCCATATGCCTTGCTCATACTGTGGCATCAAGCAGTCAGGCCTGCAAGATGAGTGGTCTGCCAAGCGAGTGGATTCATTCTTATTTATCGAGTAACATGAACTCTCGTACTCACAATTAAGTCACTAATCAACCTCCTGTATGAATAATACGCAACGGAAACGCACATCTGACTATCAGTAATTTACAGAACTCTGACTGTTCACTACGCACTGGCAATACCACATTTTCTTTTTTCTTTTATTTAACGGCTTTTATCAATACGTGGCCACCGCACTGAATATGAATGGCGCACACATTATAAATTCGGGTCATCATGACAACATACAATTCGAAGGAAAAGTCCACCAATCTTTTTCTTTTCACTATCTTATTTATTCCGATAAATTCTATAACCTAAACACACAAATTCTATAACCTACAACAATAACACATGAGAAATTCCGCCCAGTGGGCATGGCTTTATATTGGTTATTCTCTACCTTATGGTATCGTAATTATTTAACGCTACAGTGCACTTTCTGGATAGGATGGTGGATCTTTTATTATACCTAACACTTCGACTCTCACAACCATCATCACGAAACTATCCTCCAGACCGAGCAGTACCGAAGGAACAAGCATAACCCACTAATCTTTTGAAACTACCTTGCTACTCTCTCATGCAAACCACACATACCCAAATTACATGACATACACCACACTACAACATGGAATACAATACAATAAATAGTCACAACACTATCACTTTCAGCTTTCCCACTTCAATTAGTATTTATCCCAGTTTCACACGACATTGCCCCACTTTGTAATTCTACTTTCCTGCTATGAACTCTGGAGATATATGCACGTCTTCCTTTGCAATGCAAGCCAAGTGGCGTTGCTGGATAGACGGCCGACTCACCTTGCTTCTCTCTCAGAGTTTGAATCTAGCGTCACACGGAATCATATCACGCAAAGTAATATTAAGAACATATTCATCACACACGCGAGTCCTCAACTGATACCATGGACGAGTACTTCTCTTTATCCTTTGTCTCATACACAGATTGAGACTCACACAGTACTCACCACGTGGAAGTACTCGTCTCTAATTTCAAGTCCTGCACACGCCATTTCTTAAATATTTCAACTTATGGTATACACGCTATTTCTTAAATATTTCAACTTATTGTACACACGCTAGTAATTCAGCTTAACTTAAGCACACGGAAGTATTTCAACTTATTGCTACACGTGGTTTCATTGTGACCATTGGTCACTTCCGAAGATTCCTACAATCCCATTAATATTACCTGCCTGACATTTAATTCTCCCCACAAAAGTTCCTGAAATAGAGAAATTATTATTTCAAACTACTCTTAAATATTCCACATGCATACCATGTCTCCACTCTTTTGTCTTTACGGAGCACAACTAAGACAGGTCTTAACAGCACAAGATACAGCGGCAGAGTGCTGAAACATGGCCGTTCTTCAGGTCCTCTCACACCTCTGTCGAAGTGGGGGAGCACCTTGCTACCGTATTGGTCAACCACATTTCAGGCGCTCAAAGCTCAGGTAAATTTCATCTCTTTGGTCCCACCAAAGGTGGCCAAAGGATCGACTCAAAGATGATCATATATTCACATTCACTATCTGCAGTTAGCAGACGACCATACATTCATTCATTTCACAGATCTCACCAAACTGGATGTAGGAATTTATTTTGAGGGAGTGCACATGTGATCAATTAAATAAATAAATTGTCATTCTTTCCCACACTGGTATCCGGCTTTGCTGTATTAATTGAAATTGAGTTATTTTACAAAAAAAATGTGTTGTTCTGACAAAAATAATGAAGTATGTTGTACCTATTTTCAATGTCGGGCGGTACTGTACCCTTTCAGTGAACATCGCCAGAGCGGGACATTTGGTGTGGAGGAAACAACGCTGTCAGAACGGACCCTGGCGGAATAGACCGTTAGGTACATGACAAGAATGTTGGAGGCTCAAGGCCATCTAGACGACCAATAAGCAAATGGCAAGACGAGATGACCTCAGACTGCAGAATGTTGGTTGTCACTGAGTGGAAGTAAGTGGCACAAGACTGGAAGAACTGGAGGCAGATAGTGAGAGCAGCGTGGGACGTTCCAAAGGAGCCAACGGAGTGAGTGAAAGATGCATATGGATAAATATACTGTGTATCAGATCAGTGCTGCGCAACGTCTTCTTTTACTCCATGATAACAATGGCTTCATTATAAGGTCTGGAGACACAGAACTGGTCCTTTCTCTTTTTGCCGCAACTAATGGTGATGTTACTCGTCGCAGTATCCGATTTCGCTGCTTCCTCTAACATGGTGGCGCTCGTCACGGATGTAGTTGCTTTGAATTCTGCTGGTGGAACACAGTTTAATCACCTTCAATGACGGTATGGGAAGTAGTGACCAAAAGGCTTTTTTCCTTTCTTTGGTCAGATTACGTGACAGTCTCTTGGTTAAATGGCGGATTTCTATGCAGCAGCTTAAGAAATGGGGGCATCTCAATTATTGGTGAAATATGTGTCACAAGAGGCTAAAAGCATCTTTGTGTTGTCGACTGATGTAGACTTTGTGCCAGAATCGGGATACACCAACTTTCTTCCTGCCATTACGTAGTGTTGTAGTGTTTCAGATAGACTTTCGCAAAATGTCAACGGATGTGCGGGGCAGCCGCTGACGCAATTCTGCAACTGGGAGCTCAGTAGCGTTGGCGTAGACCCTGCACTGGGGCCTTCTGCCATCCATGGGTGATTGTGTTGCTATATTGTATAGCACCACGTGGCGTTTCGACAGCTGACTATGTGACGGAAGCCTACCACTCGTCATTACACACCTGTCCAGAGGTGGTATCAGTACTCCCATCTAAGCCAAAAACAGCATTCCTTCAGCACCGTGTGCAGCTTGCGCGACAATTATCCAGTCGAATGCACGGCTGAGCTACTCCTGTCTCATCGAGCGAAGCCACTGGTCTACGAGAAGTCAGTTAGCCCTCATGGTTCTGGGTTTTGAATTGGATTCGAGGAGGTGAGGTCACCCAATAGTACCGTCGCCTGGGATTCCAGCCAGTCTCTGAGGATCCTGGGTTCAACATGGAGCCAGTGCACTTCGCGCCAAATTCACAAAGCGCAGTCAGTAGTCTCTGCAGCCTGGCTTGGCGTTAAGCCACCATGCTGGCAAGGCGACTTGCATCCGCAAGGTCGATATCCACGGCCAGTCGGCACTATCTCAGCAAATATCATACAGCAGCCAAAAAAAAAGATTTTATAGCGTAACACCCAAACAAA
Organism: Schistocerca piceifrons; assembly: GCF_021461385.2. Lineage (NCBI taxonomy): Eukaryota > Metazoa > Arthropoda > Insecta > Orthoptera > Acrididae > Schistocerca > Schistocerca piceifrons. The sequence continues at coordinate 522,480,326 of NC_060138.1, forward strand.
TATTTAAAGCGCCACTAATTGAAGCATCAACTAAACATCAAAATATATTTAAAAGACGCAGTTATTAAAGCATGCAATTTAACATCGGAATTATTTAAAAGCGCCAATACTCGGATCAGAAATCGCTGTGAATAAAATAGTTTACAGGCACCAATAAGCAGAGTAAACGCTTAACACAGACAGAATTGGTTCAAATGGTTCAGAGCACTATGCGACTTAACTTCTGAGGTCATCAGTCGCCTAGAACTTAGAACACATCCATGCCCGAGGCAGGATTCGAACCTGCGACCGTAGAGGTCGCTCGGCTCCAGGCTGTAGCGCCTAGAACCGCACGGCCACTCCGGCCGGCAGAGACAGAATTGCACCTACGCCGCACGAATTACAAATCGTAATTTACACGAAAACCGCCGACCAGAAACCGACGACGGACATCAAGGCCTCGCCCTGAAAGCTTTGTTCAGAAGCTGGTATAGCCATGTTTATGTTCGGCACGGATCCCAACAGGCCATCCCAGCAGATTTAAATATACAACAGAATAATTACGTTTTAGAACTCTGAAACAGAAGAAACAACAACAACAGTACCACCATTTTATAACATCTAAAAGCAGTTACATAAAATTTATGAGAAGGTGTCAGTTTCGCATCTTTATCACATTTTTACAAAATAAACCCATTTATCAAAAACAATGTTGCGCTACATACTTAACTGCACGACCCACTTGACCGAGGGGCACGTACTTAAACTGAATGTCATCTCAGGCAGATTAACACAAAAGCCGTATACGGCAAGATACCGCGCACGTGGTGCAATAGTTATACGAGGAGTGTTCAATAAGTTATGGAACAAAAAAATGTGCAACTGTGTGTGAAATCTTATGGGACTTAACTGCTAAGGTCATCAGCCCCTAAGCTTACACACCGCTTAACCTAAATTATCCTAAGGACAAACAGACACACACACCCATGCCCGAGGGAGGACTCGAACCTCCGCCGGGACCAGCCGCGTAGTCCATGACTACAGTGCCCAGACCGCTCGGCTAATCCCGCGCGGCAGTTATGGAACACATCTTTGTTTTGATAGCAGGTTAGTTTTATTCAGGATTTCAATAAGTCACATTATTCCTCCACTTCTGGCTACAGAACCCTATTTTTCAACATAATCTCTGTTCAGTGCGACGGCCTTATAAACCTTACTGCGAGGGCCTGTGTCCCCGCATGGTACTAATCTTCTGGTCGACGCCGGAGCCAACGACTTGTTGCGTCAGTAACCCCCACATCATCCACGTACGGCTATCCTCGGAGTGCATCCTTCACTGGCCCAACCAGGGGGAATTCGGAAAGATGCGAGATCCAAACAGTAGTGTGGCTCTGGCTCTGAGCACTATGGGACTCAACTGCTGTGGTCATAAGTCCCCTAGAACTTAGAACTACTTAAACCTAACTAACCTAAGGACAGCACACAACACCCAGCCATCACGAGGCAGAGAAAATCCCTGACCCCGCCGGGAATCGAACCCGGGAACCCGGGCGTGGGAAGCGAGAACGCTACCGCACGACCACGAGATGCGGGCAAACAGTAGTGTGGACGACGAAGAACTGTCCAGTGAAATTTTGCGAGCTCCTCTCGGAGGGTGGAATTCTATGAAGCTTTGCATTGTCTTGGAGAAAGAGAAGTTCGTTTAGATTTTTGTGTCGACGAATACGCTGAAGTTTCTTCAATTTCCTGAGAGTGGCAACCGTTCTACAGAAGCGGGGCATCCAGATTCGATTCCTTGTCCGGCACAAATTTTCAACTCGCCGTTGCAGTGCCCTGTGCCGCTGTAAGTCGTTATTTCCTTCGAATCTCTTTCCCATCACGTTTCCTTTCCATTCCTTGCGCCGCAAATATGCACGTTAAGACTGCCCAGGACAGTGGCGGTGATTAGTTGAGAAGACGGCAAGTTTTTCTGTTTGGACGTGGCTGTGAGACGGGTGGCCACATATAACGTTGTCGTTTCCTTCGCGGCACTTCAGTTGCTGGTTTTGAGCATTGCCACGCGGAATTTCGTCACGAATGTACTTCCTTGAGATGTATCTGCTGCGGCACGCGGGAGATGGGAGAGGTTGGCGCGATGACGACATGCGCCTCACCCAACGACTCACCGTATTTTTCTTCACTGCTGGGTCTCCGTAGACACTGTGCAAGAGCCTATGATTATCTGCAGTGCTTTAGTTTTCCGCCAAAAGAAACTCAGTGACAGCTCTCTGCTTGGAACGCACCTCGGTTACAGAAGTAATTTTTAAGGCTGCGTATAGCCGCGCGAAGTGGCAGCGTGGTTAGAGGTGTCATGCCACGGACTGCGCGGCCCCTCCCGCCGGAGGTTCAAACCCTCTGTTGTTCCAAGCATAAGTTAGTTTAAGTAATGTGTAAGTTTAGGATCGAAATGGTTCAAATGTCTCTGAGCACTATGGTCATCAGTCCCCTAGAACTTAGAACTACTTAAACCTAACTAACCTAAGGACAGCACACAACACCCAGTCATCACGAGGCAGAGAAATCCCTGACCCCGCCGGGAATCGAACCCGGGAACCCGGGCGCGGGAAGCGAGAACGCTACCGCATGACCACGAGCTGCGGACTGTAAGTTTAGGGAGACTAAGAGAAATTATAGAGCAGTCGATTTCCCTTGAATAGTATCATGACTGGTGCACGCCAGTACTATGTTCATTCGCCTTTGGTCCAACAAAGTAGTACAAGAGACGGGAGCTCACCATTAGCTTCCGTTGTATGATGATAACAACTGCCACAATGCTCCTGCAGCAGATACACCTCAAGGAAGTACTTCCGCGGCGAAATTCCGCGTGGAAATGCTCCAAACCAGCAACTGAAATGCCGCGAAGGAAACGACAACGTTGTAAGTGGCCACCCATCACACAGCCACGTCCAAAGAGAAAAACTTGCCGTCTTCTCAACTAATCACCGCCACTGTCCTGGGCAGCTTTAATGAGAATATTTGGGGTGAAAGGAGTGGAAAGGAAACGTGATGGGAAAGAGATTCGAAGGAAATGGCGACTTCCAGAATGCACAAGGCATTCCAACGGCGAACTGAAAATTTGTGCCGGACCAGCAATCTAACCTAGAACGGCGCCCACCCGGACACGCTTTCTGTCAGATCCACTTTCTCAACTTTTCACTCGCCGCACCGCAATGACCCCCTGAGGGTTCCATGCCATCTTTTGCATGTCTCCCCTCATTTTCATCAATTTTGTTAATGTTCTATGCCATTGCACGGTACTAACAGACTGAATAAGGTTACTGTAATGAGAGTATTTGTACTGAGCGCTCAATAAATGCTTTTCACTTGATTCCTATACAAGTTGGGTTACTTCCCTGGGTGGCCAGTGCGAGGCAAGCATCGGAGGACGTGGTACACTGGATTTCCGGTTGGGGGCTGCACTTCCCTGAATTCTGAGGGGTTCGTACAATAGGCTTAAGCGCCTGGCAGAACGACTGGCTTCGGTCGAGTTTCGCCCTACGTATGCAGGCGAAACGACCTGCGAGACGTCTGAGTGTCATTGCAGTTTATGTGTTTACCTTTCCGGTGCGTCCGCAACGAAGATTCCTGAGACCGACTGACTGCATTGTCCTCTTGATTCTGAGATTACTTGTGGACCGTGCCCTGCTGGGTGCGACTGTGTGGCGCCGGATCGCCGGTGGTCTACGCAGGTCGTTTTCGTAGCCGGTCAAATGGCAAGTTCAGTGCCCTCACCTGAGTAGCAGAGGCGTGATTGGTCAACTTAAACTGAGGCTAGTTGACGTCATAAGGCCCTGCTCGAAATTAGAGGGAACAGTAGCTATTGGCGCGAATGGTGTTCTGAGACAGTGTGGGGAAATTTTGGAATCAGAACCGAATGCTGATTCGCGGTATTCGAGGAGAGTAGGGAGTAGAGCAATGTTGTCTTCTCTCTTGCGTTGCACGGGCAGTGATGTCGGGATCTGATATTCCTTGGAGTCGGACGGTCTTGCGACTTGGTAGCTCTTTTTCGGAGGAACTTAGAATTCTCGGACAGCCTTCGAGGCCTGGGATTGACACAGAGTTGCTGCACGGCAGAAGTCGGCGCCTACATCAACAGGACGCTGCCTACCGACGACGTGCTACAGATTTCAGTACCGGTACGGTATTTTGCGGCTCCGGCATTGTAGGACCTCAATTTTATACTGAATCTCTCAGCAGCACGCGCGCTCGCTTTGCTCCAAGTCCACCTTGCTTGTTTCTCCATGTGATCCCATTTGAGCTCTCACTACTAATTGCGATACTGCTATATAGTCGGAAGATTAATATTTAATTCATAAGGACCTCCAGTCATTATCGTCAATCTATTGCATCACAGAGAGTAGGAGCCCCTTGTTCTCGAGCCAACTCTTATTCTCACAATTGTTCAGTATACCCTATCCTTTAACATACTGTTTGTGTCGATAATCATGTGCATTTATGTTCTGATGTATAGTAAATCTCATTGTAATATTTAATCCGCATATCACATCGTAGATATATGCAGAATCCCATTTCCTATTGTTTATTATGATAAAGTTCTCTTTTCTTCTGAGTAGATTACGATATTTATTAAATTATCATGAGTGTGCACTCCTTATTTTACCAACTAGCAGGGTCCACCATCATTTCTTCCGTCACCGTTGTGAGCATAATTAAGTAGGTGGTAGGTAAGGAGGGGGTCGAGTGCATTTCTGGCTCTCATGCAAAATTCGTCAGAATTAAAGAGGTTCAAATTCTTCTCCACCCCGGCACCTCGCACCCCGTCCATTAACTAGCAGAGCTTTGATTCCCGTAGGACTTCACACGTTGGTCCGACAGAACAGACATCATTCATACTTAAGCCTTCACGTGCTCGCGGCTGCTAGCAGACACACCGACCCGAGTGTAAAACTTACGCCCATTTACCTCATACCCAACCTGCGCAACGTCCTGCGAAAGACGCGTCCTCTCGCGGCGTTCCAAGTAACCGCCAATTCGAAGCTTCGCTAACTTACCCAAAAATATGATTCGAATGCATCAGTTAAGTGTCGGATCGCACACGTAAAGTTCCAGGGTTAGATCTTCATTCTGGTTCTAAGAATTTTTGTGGTAGTAACTGCTTGTGGCTATAATCCATCCAAAAGACTGTTGATAATCAGAAGGAAAATTATGAGTTGTTGCAATAACTTTGCTGAAGAGCTGACCTTAGTTCTTACACACTGACCTTACTAATGAAAATGCTAGCAATGCAGTCAACAAATCGCCTCTTGCTGTTGATAAGGCCATCGGTCTATGAGCTTTCGCGAACCATATTCCAGTTCTGAACATTTGTTCTATGGGCCGTCATACACCTTCAGGAGAAGAAGCATTGACTAATTCATGTAAGATTTACCCCTCCTTAATTGGCTTAGTTTTACACGTTTACAGCCTGTGATGATAAACTCCATGACTTCAATAATATACGTACAAACATACCCGGACCACGCCTTGCTTGCACAATCTGCCTCCATTACTTTCTGTTTTATGCTCAGCTCCACCAGCTGCCTTCAGTCTCCATGGCTGTCAGGTCCTTTGTTAGGTCGACTTGTGGGGCGATGGTGTTTGGTTTCCCCTCAAATGCTTTCTTCGTCTATCTTTCTTCTGGAATACGGACTACATGGCCTACCAACTGGATTCTTTTGCTCTTCAACTTCTATAGCACTGTTGGTCGTTGCATCAAGAGGTAGATTTCCTCATTCCTCCTGCTCTATTCTTCTTTATCTAAGATTGGTCCCTATATTTCCTCATTACTCCTCTTTCACATATTAATAGTTTTTAGTTTCTGCGTTTTGCCATGCTCCAGGTTTCTGAATCGTACATGACTTCTGGGCGTATCAAAAATGGTTCAAATGGCTCTGAGGACTATGGGACTTAACATCTTAGGTCATCAGTTCCCTAGAACTTAGAACTACTTAAACCTAACTAACCTAAGGACATCACACATATCCATGCCTGAGGCAGGATTCGAACCTGCGACCGTAGCGGTCGCGCGGTTCCATACTGAAGCGCCTAGAACCCCTTGGCCACTCTGGCCGGCCCGTGGGCGTATCACTGTGTTATAGATTTTCGTCTTTGTATTTGATGATCTTGCCTCTGAACTGAGCGTATCCCTGGGATTACACATGCATTTCATTCCCGTTGCTGTTCTTTCCTTGAAGTCTATTTCTACGTTGTTGATGTTAGTAAACCAAGATCCCAAGTATTTGAGATGGTGAACTCTCCTGAACCTCGTGCCATCTATCTCAAGAAATTCTTACTGCTCTTTTCTTCTTCCTAACTCTATGAATTCCGGTTTGTCTTGGATTTCTAGTGACTGTCTGAGCTTCCTGCGACGGTTAAAACGCATTTTCCCTGTCACTGTCATTTGGGTTACCATTCCCGAGTTTCTGCTGCTGCTGCTGAACGTATATACATAGTCTGGACCCAGCTTTTTGTAGCTAACTGGTTTACTAATTTGTTTTATCTTTTTTCAGTGACTTGGCCGTCTCTCCCTCTTCAGTTCCAAGGATGCTACTCCATGCGGGTGTAAAATTAGTGTGCGCAACGGAAAATAATGAACGCTAAAATGATGATTTGGCCCTATCTGACTATCCCCCTGAAGCAGGTTTAGGATGTCTTCATGCTCTGTAACATATATTGTGCTCCAGCACTCAGGTGCCCCAACGTCCGTCTTGCTACTTCCTGTTTTTAAGCATCACCGACACACCTGTGCAGGCCTTCCCCCCAGGACTTGAGTTTCGCCTGTCGTTCCATCTCCACTGGCGTTCCAACCTCTGCTAGTATAGGCAGTAATTCATTTCGCCGTTTTGATAATAAGGACACTCCATCACCTTTCATGCAAAAGCGTTAACAATTATTTACAAGGCGTATGTGACAATGTCAGCCTCTTTAAATATTCATATATACGATGTACAACCTATCAAATGATACCTAATTTTGGTTGTAGATCACAGCAAAGTACGTAGCATGTAAGGTGCGAAATTATAGCCACATTACACAGTCTGTAAACAGAAACACCTCTGTACCGCAGGATATAAAACGTCGGTGTGGAGTGAATACGAAAAGAGACGATCGGAACCTGTACCTGGACTGGGTCCTGTGCGCAACGGCACACACACTATGAGAGGAAGAGCGCTGAAAGTGTGACAGTGACGTAGAAATTCGCGCGATGACAGGGCTGCCAGGAGTGTGAGCACTTCAATAAAACGTGTCATACGTAAATTAAAGTTTTAGCATTACCAGTACTAAATGTTTTACTAAAGCACCAGCATGAGATTGCAAATGGCAGCACGTCTACTACGCAACTAGTTTTTACATCGTAGTCCTATTCACAATCTCAAAACAGTAACGGAAAGAGAAATTTGTTTTAAAGTTTGCGGGCAGCAGCTGCTAAGACCGCATATCACTCCAACTGCTTGGGTACTGAAGCAACGGACAGCACACCCGACACATCGCACTACCCAATATTGCAGCGCCCACTATTTGAATACGCCACAGCGACGTAAGGCAGTGCAGTAGAGACGCATATGGGACGCTTGCTGCTCCTATTAAACAAGGCCTACCGCCTCCCTATGCTCCCGCCGCAGGACTTACTGTCTGCTGTCCCGTCTATGGTCATCGATCTCACATCCTTGTGTGGTTTACACAGGGTATTTTATGCACAGTCAGCGTGGAGGAGTAACAGCACATTCGCGCACTAGGGAGAAGGTTTCAGTGTCTAACTCTAAACTCCACCAGATGGCCACACCTGTTGCGTAGCTAAGGAGTTTCCAGCACGCAAGAAGATACAATTGTACCAGAGGCCTAAGGAGCCCAATCGACAAGACATCTAATAAACAATAAGAACTGAAGAGTGGAAATAGAAAGTGTTGTAAGTGGCTTTGTTTTCAGTACTATTGTATTCTCGATACTCTGTTTCATGTTCCTAGAATTTATCTAACTACTAAACAAAGACATTAAAACATGCGTTAGTAAGTGGCGCATGGTCTCTGAGCCAAGCTGCGCTTCCCTCTGGAGTTCTTAAATTTAAAAGATATGAGAAGTGGTTTTTGTTGACTACAGTTCTACTTGCTAAAAACCTGTACTTGTATTGCAACAAACAAAAGGAAGTGCCTCAGTACTACAAGCAGTTGGAGAAAAACTTTCTTCCTGCTGTTTTTTCGAAAACTGACGTTTACAAAATACATGTTGATTCTTACAGTGAAGAAAACAGCTAAAGGCAACTGTAAAGATACTAGTCATTTATGGAGATAGCGCCCTAACAGGTTTCAAAACAATATGTTTATCTTCGGACGGTTGTTGATGTTTATGTTAGATTTATTGTTGTTTGCATTAAAAACTGATATAAGCAAAAGCAAATGCAATATAAACAGCTTTAACAACAAACAAGTGGTTCACTCTCACATACAAGAACAAAGCGGCCCACAGAATAGGCAACATACTCAAAAAACAAGGGCTAAAAATAGCCTACAGGACAGACAGCTCAACACAGGGAAAGCTGAGGATAACCGACAAAAACACAGACAAACACAACACATCTGGTGTTTACCAACTAATCTGTCAGGACAGCAAATCAGTTCATGTAGGACAGACATTCACAAACTTTAATACCAGATACATAGAACACAGAAGAGCATTTAAAAGTAACAGCTGTCATTCCGCATTTGCTGAACACCTTATGGACAATAAACATAGCCCAACAGACATCAACACTGATTTGAAAATTCTCAAATGCAGCAACAGCCTCCCACAAAAACTAATAATTGAAGAAAATTATCAAATACAAAATGCCATAGTTGAAGGAAAGCAAGTAATAAATGAACACACAGCCTTCTGTAATGGAACTCTGTTCTCTGCCCTCAAAGAATTATTAGATAATACCAACCTACAGAATCCCTCCCCCCCACCCACACACACACACACACACACACACACACACACACACACACAAACACAGACACAAACACACACACACACACACACACACACACACACCTGAGAAATTTCAAAATAACCGCCAATGACATCTTCAGCTATTCCACTGTCCGCCATCTTGTTATTACAGCTGGTAAACAGGGACAGTGACAGTGACAGTGGCTACCCAATACACAGAGCTTGACAATGAAGAAATGACGAAGAAAGAAACCGTAGCCGGCCGCCGTGGCCGAGCGGTTCTAGGCTCTTCAGTCCGGAACCGCGCTGCTGCTGCGGCCGCAGGTTCGAATCCTGCCTTGGGCATGGATGTATGTGATGTCTTTCGGTTAGTTAGGTTTAAGTAGTTTTAAGTCTAGGGCACTAATGACCTCAGATGTTAAGTCCCAAGCCATTTGAACCATTTGAAAGAAACCGTAAGTGAAACATAGTGTAAATAGGTACACACACACACAACCTTTCACATAAATTATTAACCTCAGGCATAGCCATAACAGTTTAGAAATCGTAATTTTTGCGTAAATGTTTTGCCTACATTAAGTTGTATATAGTTGCAGGTGACAAACTGTAAAGAAAAACAGTCAATGTAAAAACGTAATACAGCAGGAAAACCACACCATGTGGTTAGAAGGTATGAATACACAATTTTATGTGCTCTTCAAAAACCTGTAATTACGATTTAGAAACGATTTTTTATATGTATTTAAAAAGTAAAGAACATTCCCTATGTTTGACAGCCATAATAATAAAAAAAACCACTGATGATGCTGCAACTGCAGTGAAACATGGTTCAAATGGCTCTGAGCACTATGGGGCTTAACATCTGAGGTCATCAGTCCCCTAGAACTTAGAACTACTTAAACCTAACTAACCTAACGACATCACGCAGATCCATGCCCGAGGCAGGATTCGAACCTGCGACCGTAGCGGTCGCGCGGTTCCATACTGAAGCGCCTAGAACCACTCTGTCACAACGGTTGGCAGTGAAACATGTCTGGGACAAAAAACCAAATTATGTTTTGCTAAAGGCGGACCCCACTCAAAAACATATGTCAGCGTTAACAGCTGTCTGAAGATGAACACATTGATTCGAAACCGTTACAGCGCTGCTTGTGGAAATAAAGAGCGTTATTAACAGCGTCTGGTTGCTGTTTTCTTCTTTGCAAGAATCAGCTTGTAAAAATGTTCTTATTATCACTTCGAACCAGTCAGATTTCTGGTGTGGCACTTAAAACTTTGTTAATATAGTATTTATTTTCAAAGTTGTGTCACTATTTATTTGCGGTGATGCTGTGAGTGCATAATTCTCTCTTATAAAAACACTTTAGTTTTTTGGTTGGAAAAGTGAAATGAAGTCCCATGCTTCTTTACAGAGCGTAGGGGAACGATGTGGGAGACCCGCACCGCCTTACTAGGCAAGGGTCTAATGGAGGTGGTTTGCCGTTGCCTTCCTCCGACCGTAATGGGGATGAATCATGATGATGAAGACGACACAACAACACCTAGTCATCTCGAGGCAGGAAAAATCCCTGACCCCGCCGGGAATCTTTTCTTTTTTTTTGTAACCATATATATTTATTTAAATATATTAACAACGATACATTTAAAAAAAGACATTTTATTCTATTAATCTATTATATTCCTAGTGTTGGTTAATATTACTGTCATTTTATATGTTTTCGTTTTTATATTTTCCTTTTTCGTTTTTCTCCTATTGTTTGTGCCTTAAACCCTTTTACATGCCCATTTGTCGTCGTCTTTTTTTTTTTTTTTTTTTTTTTTTTTTTTTTTTTTTTTTTTTTTTTTTTTTTTTTTTTGAGGGGGTAGACATTGCAGGACAGGCATAACAGTTTATATTTGGCATCGATGCATTGATTTTGAGTTTATATTTCTGTGTGTGATGCACTTGTGATGCCACAGGCACATTGTGTATTCTGGTTTGATCTCTTCCTCTAGTTATACTGTTAAGTGGAACAGTATGAGGGAAACGTCAGCATGATAGGTGGAGCAGAAGTGGAAGAAACTTTTTTTACATATACTACAGAATATACCTAAATTGAAGAAGAGAGAAAATTTTGTCATATTACATAAGAGAAGCAGAAAGGATAGTGTGAGTAATCAATAGAATTTTATAGGCACAAAGTAAAGGAAATCATTTAAAAAAATATCTAATAATAATAATGAGTAGTTGGCACTTTCCACTAAGTAATGCTTGTTTCCTATTCAGTATAGTACCAATAATGGAAGAAAACTTAATTAAAAAAAATCGAACTCGGGACCCCGTGCTCGGGAAGCGAGAACGCTTTTGGTTATCAATCAGCTGTCTCACACAGAAATACTTGGTTTTTTCACTCTTTTTGACAAATGTCAGATTTGGCATTGGGAACGTTTTCCATTTCTACTTTTCAACTAATCAAGAGTTTGGAGTCACAGCTTTTGAGTTACAGCTCCACACCGTCTGAAGTAGTGATAGCCCCAGCAGTTACTGGTTGTTACTCCTGACGACAATCACAGACACAGCTCTACATTGTTCAAAGTGAAATGGCTTGAAAACTGACAAGACTTTACACAAGCGTGTCATCGTGAAAGACTCCGAGAACACCTACAGCGTCTACTGGTGACCAAGTGCTAATGTGATAGCACACTCTAAATACTGCACTAAAATTATGGCATTTCTCTTCGAACGTGGGCCAAAGGTTGCACTAAAGCTGTCATTCGAAGGTGCGCTGGTATGCAAACAAAACAGACAAAAACGTGTTTTGTAGCGCTCTCTCCGTGAACCATAAACTACAGTGTCGAGTGCCGAAATGATTTCGGCCATGCTCACATCCACTGAGGGAAGGGACACAGTTGTCTGTGTTCGACTGCGCATGCTGTAATGTGACGTCATCCCCGCTTGCACTAACAGTACTATGATCCTCACAGCATCACGTCAGTATAGGCTAGAATGGAAGTAACATTAGTTCTAGCAGTATCCCCACCATGCTGTCTGAGCTCTAACCAAGTGACCAATGAAGATTTAGAATAGCAAGGCCAATCGAAAAGCACTATGTTTCATCCACGTGCATGTTTACATTACTAATGTTGCTTTTGGTGCCGGAAAATTTAGCACAAACACGGCACCCCAGGCACGATTTCTTGTAATTGAATGTCAGTTAATGATGGTTCAGTGGCAAAAGCCTTCAGGAGATCCTAACAAAATAATAATGTTGGTAACCGTTCCGTGTGTTTAGTGTAGCCGGTGGATAGAGATCTCGAGTTATGGAAGCGGAGGAAGTAGGTTCGCATACTGTTGTATGCTTCTATTTTTCTTCCTTTCTCGCGTTTGTAGGTGATCCTGGGATAAGCAGTGACATTTGTATCTTTCTTTGTCATTAATATTTGGCCGTCTTATCCAAACGTGTCCTGAATTCAGACGGTGTGGTTAGTCAGAAAAATTGAGAAGAACGTGGTAATCAATGTTGAGGGTTTAAACTGTGAAGTTAAACTCTACAATAGAAAACAGCGATGTATGGACTTCATTTTTGGTCTGTGAGCGAGCACAACTTTTTGTTTTAATGCATTATGTTGTGTTGGCTGAAGCGCCAACACCGTGTTACTAGAGGAGGCCGAAATGCACGCGTTTTAGCTCACGCAGACTGGCGTGAGGAGGGAAGGACTCAACTTACGTGAGGTCTGGAACACGATAAGGAATTAGAATTCAGAAAGCGGACGTAATTAGTTTGATACTTAACTTTAATCCATTAACGATGAACGTCGCTCTTGACGGTACATGATTCACAATATTATCTCTTCAGAATAGTAACTGAATATGGCGCCTTGCTAGGTCATAGCAAATGAAGTAGCTGAAGGCTATGCTAATATGTCGTCTCGGCAAATGAGAGCGTCTGTAGACAGTGAACCATCGCTAGCAAAGTCGGCTGTACAACTGGGGCGAGTGCTAGGAAATCTGTCTAGACTAGACCTGCCGTGTGGCGGCGCACGGTCTGCAATCACTGATAGTGGCGACACGCGGGTCCGACGTATACTAACGGACCGCGGCCGATTTAAAGGCTACCACCTAGCAAGTGTGGTGTCTGGCGGTGACACCATACATTCTTTGCGAATATTTTCTTTATTTTTGTAATGTTGTAGCACACTGGCAGAAATTTGCAAGAGCTGCCACTGGAGACATATTTCCTTGTTTGTTGGGTGCTAAACAGGAGCAGACAATCGCAGTTATACATATACATGTTGTCTCTCCTAAGAGAGGCTGGACGCATTTCCTCCACCGTTTCGGCTGAAATTTGCAGTTTCTTTTTCTGCAACGTATAGCTGGAGTCAGCACAAACAAGTACTGCTTATCATGTCTTTCACGTACCGCCAGCGTCGATGGAAAGTGAAGCTTTGTTTCCCATTACAAACAAAATAAATTTTGGAGTCGATTTTTATGAGCCAGTTGGACAGAACAGGCCCAAATTAGTCTAGTGAGATATTTCTTCTATCGACGCATATTGTGTGTGAAATCTTATGGGACTTAACTGCTAAGGTCATCAGTCCCTAAGCTTACACACTACTTAACCTAAATTATCCTAAGGACAAACACACACACCCATGCCTGAGGGAGGACTCGAACCTCCGCCGGGACCAGCCGCACAGTATATGACTGCAGCGCCCCAGACCGCTCGGCTAACCCCGCGCGGCGACACATATTAACAAGGACAGTATAACGCGATGATTAACCAGTACTCCAAAAGCGAAAACATCGCGCTGGACCACGCTGACTGCAGCCGCTGCTCCATCGCTGCTGGAGTACTGGTTAATCATCACGTTATACTATTCCATTTCATAGAGTAGATCGATGGAAGACGCTCAAATTAAGGTTTGGAGGATCAAAACATTAGTTAGAGTTGGGAGTTTGGATTCGACACTAAATTCGTGTTCACTGAGAAACCATTTCTGTGTATATGGGTTTTAAATTTTCTTATGAATGGTGTAGTTTAGACATCTCACCCCAAGCTTCAGCGTGAGATGATCGTTATATCAAAAGCATACTCCAGCTCTAGTTTGAGGATTTATGATACAGTGTGGCTAAAAACATAATTCGGAAAGCATATTTTATGGAGTACAAATACGAAAATATAAAACAAATATACAATTCGATTGAGGAAACTAGTCCATAACATGATTGCTTCCACATTAAATCAGAGTTTTTTACACAATTACTGCACTCGTTTTCTTCTTCTGTACAGGTTTCATGCAACCACTTTTTGCACATGACACATTGAATCCAGTCCAGCTGTGGTCCATTTTTCTCGTAGTAGTTCATGCCAAACTGAACACAATAATCACTGTCATTTTGTGACCAGCCTGTTTCGCTAATTCTAGATAGCACTGTAGTGGATGTCTTGGTTTTACATCTAATTCTCAGTGATCTAGCTCTTGCCTCTTCAATTTGACTGTGTTCTGTCAGAACTTCAGTTGGGAGAAGAACCCCAGCACATTCCTTGCTGTCACGCTTACTTCCATCATTCCTGACTGTCTCAGCAGTAGCACCATGTTACATATTTGAAATGGGTCCTGTAGAATTCTTTGTGGGTTGAAAGGCCACAAGCTTCAAACCTAGATTGAGTAGTGGATGGAAGTGTAGCTTTCTTCCATGCTTCACTGAGAAAAGGCAGGAACTGTATCATGAGACTTTACGTCCAGGATTAGACAATTTCCAGTTGCGCATTACTCTGTAAAAAGCGTATTTCAGTGACATGAAAACACACCTGTCAAGAGGCTGAAGATAGTGCATTGAATGAGGAGGTAAACAAATCAAGATCACATCATTATCCGTAGCAAGATGTAGAATATCGGAATCAGCAGAGTGTGGCGTATAGTTATCCTTGTTTTTGCCTGAGACAAAAGTAATCTTCCATCCATCGCATGAATATTTTAGAGTTGACACACACTGATTTCTATTTCATAGATACACTTGAACCATTCTGAAGTCCATCTTTCTATTCAGACTTCTTCTTTTTATCTTTAAAAATGCACGAAGGGGGAATAAAGTTGCCTTCAGCTCTGCAACAAGTGATAAATGTTGTAGTTTGTTCTTGTTCTCCAGAAGTTACTTGACACAATGTAGGAGAACTCCTTTCTGTCATACCTTTGTCTGGCATAGAATTCATTTGAAAGCTAGTTTTATCCGTATTGTACAGGCGCCCAGGCTTATCCTGTACAGAATTTTCTCTTGATACATCCAAAACTAAAGAAAAATAAGCGGCAATTGCTTCCGTATTCATTGCCATAGCCCTCTCAATAGAGATACCTAGCGATTTTCTCGTAGCCAGATAATGTTTCAGAAAGGGCTGTAACCAATCTCAACCAGTTATTGGATTTTCTTTAGATCTATGACGAATTTCATTTCTTTCCGCAAACTCGAATACCAGCCTCGCAGAGTTCCTCCGGTTGGTGGAAATCCACACATCTGAAACCTATTTATGCAAGTGACGATCAGTTTCTCGTTCTTTGCAGCAAGTCTACCTAGAATTAACAATAGTAACATGATAAAACTATTCGACACTGAGAAATGTTTGCAGAAATTGGAAGCTTACAGCACAAAAGCCATAGTTAACATCGAGCAACATAGGCATTGAATTGTTAATTTAATACGCATTACACTTAAAATCTATACTCATTTTGTTCCATAAGCAAGGAAAACATTATAATTAATATAATGCTGCTTACTTTGTCGGCCCATGGCATGATTCTTTTTCCATCGTTCTGCACCAGATTCGTTTCAGAGTTCTGTATGGGATGCCATATTCTTGGGAATCTCTGAAAGAATTCATTACACGAGTCCTTACATGCTCCATAGCCATTTGTAGCGATTATTCAGAGCTCTAACCTGTATTTCATGTTCGAGGCATTTCCTGTGAAAATATCGTCTGCGTTGAGGAATAAAATTCTTCATCTTACCGCAACAAAACAGAGGTATCTCTCCCGAGGGTCGGGATGAGAGACCACTTTCCGTGACTAACACTTCTGTATGTAAACTGTGGATGGCAACATACAATGCAAAGTAGCCACTACGATCAACATGTCTAACATTTGTCTCTTCTGCTTCATTCATACGTTCGTAAACACTTGAAAATATTTGTGCACCATTAAGAAGCCGTCCGCCTTAGCTCTTATCTTCTATTTGTTGGTTTAAAAGTAAACAGAGCGCTATACGAAGCTGCCTTCCCGTTACACTACAGTTAGCAATGCCTTACACGATGGTGTCACCACTGTCACCGCCTGTCGGAAATGGCAACTTTAGGTTCAAATGGCTCTGAGCATTATGGGACTTAGCTTCTGAGGTCATCAGTGCCCTAGACCTTAGAACTACTTAAACCTAACTAACCTAAGGACACCACACACATCTATGCCCTAGGCAGGATTCGAACCTGCGACCGTAGCGGTCGCGCGGTTCCGGACTGAAGCGCCTAGAACCGCTCGACCACCGCGGCCGGCCAACTTTAGATATCTCACCCCATACCCCATTACCCCATAGGCAATCCCCCCCCCCCCCCCCCCCCCCCGGCAACTCACTCTACGTATCGTTAAAAGGAATAACGCACTAGACTAATTTATCGAATAGGCACGTAAATTTCCACTTTAAAAAATCATTTTGTTTGTGATGGGAAGCAAACCGACGCTTTCCGTCGCCGCTAGGAGTCGTATGAAAGACGTAATGAGCGAGTTTATCTGGACTGACTCCAGCAACACAAAGCAAAAACGACATTGTAAATAGCTGCTCAAATATCAGATAAAATTCGCCTGACTACCCTTAAGAGATACTCTCCGTTTGGTGCCGCCCACTACCCCCCCCCCCCCCTTCCATTCCGGAATCTGAACGAAAAGAAAAGATTTTCATCGAAAAACATTCTGGCTACAGGAAAAGGAAACCGTATTAGTAATTCCGGAGCTTCAGGTAGTGGCTTCAGAACGAATTCCGAGAGCTCTCATTGACGAGACGAAAAGAGGTATTAGGGGCGGTGAATGAGCGTGCCGGAGGGAGCGCGGGGATCAATTGAAAGCTCAGAGCGTGGCGAGCAATTCCCAGCGGGCTGGCCGCGGGCCGGGCTGCGGTGAGTAATGGCGGCCGGCCGGACAAAGCGGCGCTAATCGCCGTGAGTCAGGACGAGGCGGTGTCTGCCGGCTACCGCCGCTCTGCTCTACGCCCTCTGGAGCCGAGCCGCCGAGGCGCCCGCGGGCGGTCCTCTCCGCGCATTCCAGCGGCGGCGGCGGCAGGCGGCTGGCGGTAGGGGGGCTCTACCCCGGCATTCGCGACAAAGGGCTGCAGGGGTGCCGACAAGTGGCTACCCGACGCCGCCGATTCGACACGTCCGGTGCGAACCAACAGGTCCGGGAGCGCTGGCGGGGAGGGGGGGGGGGGGGGAGGGGGAAAGCTGCCTAATGCAAGTACGAGCATCCGACGACGGGCAGTACAGCATTGCGAAAGCCTCGTGTGAGAGCCAGTGGGCCAAGGCCGGTTCTGTAGTAGCACAGCTGTGCGTGCATACAAGGTGGCTGCTCCATTCGGGGTATGGGGCGGGGAGAGGCAAGTGGCTAGTCGCAGGGTTGGAGGAGGGGGGGGGGAGGGAAAGCGGCAGAGTGATTACAAGGAGCTTCATATACACCGCTGTTGTTTACAAATACAGGTGACCCTCAACACTCCACGGACAAAGTTTTGGAGGTTGCTAAAGTCGTCGCCACAGTAGACGAGGCAGCTAACGTTGTCGTGGACGCAGACGGGAAATCCAACCTCGTGAGAGAGTTTTTGAAAATGCATAACACTGTGCTGTCTGTAATAATGTTAGCCGGCCGAAGTGGCCGTGCGGTTAAAGGCGCTGCAGTCTGGAACCGCAAGACCGCTACGGTCGCAGGTTCGAATCCTGCCTCGGTCATGGATGTTTGTGATGTCCTTAGGTTAGTTAGGTTTAACTAGTTCTAAGTTCTAGGGGACTAATGACCTCAGCAGTTGAGTCCCATAGTGCTCAGCGCCATTTTTTTTTGTAATAATGTTATTTTATTTTGCTACCGGTTTAGATCCTGAACCATTATCAGTGGCAGGAAGATTATCACAGATGTATCAAATTTTATACATGCTTTGATATAAGTTACCACAGAAAACCATAACTGCCAAGAAAAGTCAAAATTGTGACAAGATTAAAATATGATGGCACATTGGCACAAGAATTCATATCTGACAAGATTAAAATATGATGGCACATGACTCATGGAAAACATGTCAATAGATGCTCACGAGAAAGAATGAGAGCCTTCAGCATACAGGATGGTTTGGTTAAGATCATTATGAACTCTCAGCGCTCTCCAGCAGCAGTTGTCGGCTTTAATTTGCTCACAAACCACACAGTTTTCGTAAGAAAATGGAGACGAGTAAAATTCCTATTTTAGCTCTATTAAAACGCACATTTTCTCCCTCGTCTATATGGTGGTCTCGCTATTCTGCCTGTAGTATACATGATTAAAAACTTCAAGAAAACGCACTTATCGCTACATAACATCAAGAATTAAAAAAAATATTTATATTAATTTAATAAGAAAGTCCCACAACCTTTTAGAAAGCGTGAATGTGAGGAAAAATTTCGAATAACGGGACACAAACCTGCCACCCACTGTTTCGGAACGTAGCGCACTTTTGACAAACAAAATATTCATAACGTTTCTTTGTCAAAGATCTTTGACGTGGTGCAAAAGGGGTCTCACACTGTCATTAAATATTTTGTCAGAGTTTCTTGAGAATGTAGCACCAGAAGAGCTGCATGACATTAACTGAAAACTTGCTCTTTTTAATACTGTTAATTTAATAGTTTCTAGTTATTAAAAGAGGCAATGATTTTTCCAAAACGAAAGCGGAATGAAATTAAACTAATTTCCCTCCTGTTAATGTTAACATATAACAATAAAATCTGAGTGCACCTTAATGTATACATATCACAGTGCCAGAGTCGTAATCATATCATCGAAAATCCGTTATCGTGAGTAATGGATGTGTGTAAGTTCAAAAGTAACTGATTATGACTGTATCTGCATGCTTGCCAAGTACTTTCCAATGCTTCACGCTGATTGTAGCTCGTTTCGCAAACTTCTTTACGGATTTCAGACTCATTTTAATAGGTTCAAAACTAGTGACGATTCTTATATTCTTGGCCATTGCCATGATTTATTCTTATGAACACCTTTTGGCCTTGTCCTTGCTACTACGCCTTGCACGTACCTAACAAGTTTCTCTTTCCCGGCTGCAACACTGAGTCCTCTAGCATGTCCGCCTGTGAAGTTTTCTTCTTTTATGTGAATATCTTCACCTACAGCTAGCGCATGTTCCATTACGTTTAGTACAAAACTCAATTCTTTTTCACTATCAGCTAATACGACTGCATCATCAAAGAATCGTATTGCGCTTATTAATTGTCCTTGACGAACAACAGTTCCTTTTCAATGCACAAAGAAACATCAGCAGTGACAATACACTTGCCTTGCGTCTTTCCTTGTTTGAAGAAAGAAAGTAAATTTCTATCTCCTTGCTTAAAAAAGCAAAAAACATTTTATTTCATTCCACATTGTAAAACGCCTTTCCATATTTATAGCTCCACAATAAGCTCAACACACAACTGTTTCGCAGAATGTTTATACAAGCCAGCAACTTACAATAAACAGAAGACGATCGCTTTCTTTGATCAAATCTAGGGCGAGGCGCTGGATTTGATGAAATAAATTTTACAAAAGGCTATATTTGACGAAAGTACCCTTTTACACTAGGTCAAAATGTATTTGCCAAAGCAAGGTTCTCAAAAAAATTTGATAGCATAATGCTGACCTTAACCCACTACGCTCCACTGAAGTTCTGCAATGAGCGACCTTATGTTACGGTCTTTCAATGCTTTAATCTCCGGTATGTTATTGACATCTAACTATAGCAAATCCTATCAATAACGACACGTTTTTGATGTATCTTCAATGCGCCGTTGCCTTAAAACACATTCTTTCATAACACTCGAGGTATAACACCAAAATAACTAACTACGAACATTCTTCCAATATAACGTTCCCCCATCATTTTATTGCAACAGATCGTTCTAATAACGAGACGTTTTCGAGAGATCCTCGATTTACTGGTACTTGGAAACAGCATAATCATATATTCATAGGGTATAACGTACGTATTGTATAACATACAACCCAGCAAATACGGGCTCCAGCTGAGCATGCCATGTACAATATAGTGCCTTGCAGGTTCTGCTTGTGATGCAGAGAGCATTCTTGGCTGGCTCTGAGCACTATGCGACTTAACTTCTGAGGTCATCAGTCGCCTAGAACTTAGAACTAATTAGCGTTCGCTCGGTTCCAGACAGTAGCGCCTAGAGAGCATTCTTATTTCTTATTGGTTCTACTTTACGTGGCACGTTGCCGACACATCGCAGAACTTACTTCGGGTTTTACGTGGTTAAATGGCTCCTGAAAGTGACAATTTTGCGTGTTTGGTTTGTGGAACTAATATGAGACGTATGTAACTGAGGATGCATGTTTGCATAATTTTCTCAGCCGTACTGCTTCTTTCATAATTAGATATGTAACAGGAAAGTCAGATTTTTATTAGAAGAAACAGTTGTGATTGTGTTTTTGAGATTAATGGAGTAGTAGCTAATTCTCAAAACTGTTACCTTCTTATTTCAAGTAACCATGATGATGGTTTCTGGAGTGCTCAACATCATCAGCACGGGTAGAAGTTCCACTCTTTCCATTTCCAGTCTCGTCACTACCCAAGCCGGCCGATGTGGCCGAGTGGTACTAGGCTCTTCAGTCTGGAACCGCGCGACCGCTACGGTCGCAGGTTCGAATCCTACCTCGGTCATGGATGTGTGTGATGTCCTTAGGTTAGTTAGGTTTAAGTAGTTGTAAGTTCTAGGGGACTGATGGCAACAGATGTTAAGTCCCATAGTGCTCAGAGCCATTTCGAACCACTACCCGAATGATGATGAGATGATGAGGACAACACAGACACCCTACCCTGTCCGTGGGCGGAGTAATCCCCGACCCAGCCGGGAAGCGAACCCGAGACCCCGTGATCGAGATGTAGCAACGCTACCCACTAGACCACGGGCTGCGGACTAATTTCAAGTACCTGTTACATTTACTTTGCATAAAGCCTATCTTGAAATCTAGAGTATTAAGTGGAAAAGTAATTTCAGTTAGCGCAAGTTTGCATGGTTCTTTTACGTAAGAAGGGTGGAGACACGCAACTTTGATGGCACGCATTGTAACTTCACTTACATTCGTTTGCTTGGTTTCTAAAGTCTTCGGTAAATTCAGTCTGATGACAATAACTAACTTGACTTTTATTTGGAAAGTTTCATAAAGTAATTTTTGAAAAGATAAACTTTGGGAAAGAAGTCAAAGATCTTAAGAGTTTCATTCCGATACTAAAAGCTAAAATTAAATTTATTTAAAGATAAATTTACTAACTATTTCAAGTTTTATGAACAGAATTATTTTCGAAATTCGACCCGTCAGGACCCGCGACCGGTATTAGGAGACTGAATTACTGATTTTCAGGAGGGAAGTTCTCAAGGCGAATCGGTATTCGTTCCTCGCTCTGTGTTCAATATTGGCACTGTTTTTAGTGAGAATCATTCAATATCAAAACCATAATTAAAGGTAAAGAGCGAATTAAAGCGTTAAACTTTAAATAGAACTACATCCTATTTTTCCACTAAAGCCTCCGGAATAAGTATAGTAGCTTAAATAATATTCAAACAGGTTTACACATGGTTAACATTTGTAACAGAGTTCAGCTTAAGACAAAACAGTTCACAAAGTGTAACATGTATTTTTCTTACGAGTTCATAGCTAGGAGTTACGAAATCCATGCAAGGTTATCCAGTTTATCTGGCGCGATCAGCCACTCATAATAAAAGAAAACAAAAAATATACTGTATTTACGAATATAGTAGAGGTATGAGAGTAGTTACATGTCATCACAGATGACATTGGTCCAGCTTTTTAAGAAGCCATCTGTAACGTGTCTAGGATACAGGTCCATAAAACAGGTAGTAACAACAGCTGAATTGTACACAAGACTCTTTATTGCAACATCGACATCATTATTGGCACATACTCGAGATCTTCGTCTGAGAAATGATGCTCCAGCACGGTTAATTCTGTACTGAATTTTCAAATTTATTTTTGCAATTAATGAGAGTATGTTGCCAAGGTAACGAAACCAACTGAAGACATTCCAGCGATGGCGGTACAATTTCTTGTCCTTCCTCAGATGCTGGTTTGTGAAGTAACAGTATTTTACTGGTATTTAGAGTGAGATCTATCTTGTTGTATGCTGTATAGAAGACATTCAGGGTTAACCCTGCTTCCTCTTCGTATTGAGTTACAACTGCCTTATCATCAGCGTACAGTAAACTCAAATAATTCTGCAGAAAATTTTAGAGCCCTTGCTTTTAGAAGACTCAAATTGAACAGTTTCCCATCCACCCTAGAAGACAACTGTATTCATGAAGAAAGACCATCTTTGACTAACTGCATGACAGCGGCAACATACAAGGAAAATAGCTTAGGGGCAATCACACATACTTTCCTAACGCCGTTACTTATATGGAACACCTCACCAACAGAATCGTTACCAATGTCAACTGCTGTCATACCTGTGAAGAGAAATTTCACGAAGGCAATAAATAAAAAACGACAGAGAGCCAAATATTTCATATGTCAAAATGCTATGGTGACATCAATGAAATCAATGTAAAGAGGCCTATTTTGTCCCCTCAATTTACCTGAAGTCGACGAGTTGTGGCCTGAAGCCACTCTGGCTCTCTGGTAGAAATTCCTCCAATAAGAACAGAGCATGATTTCGGAGAAATGAGGTAATTACCCTACTGAAGTCAGACAGCAACGACATTCCGCGGTAGTTATTGCAGTCTGTGCGATCTCCTTCCTCTCCAGAGTTTGAAATTTTAACGATCAGTTCTCATATGTTAGTTGTAGGTTCCTCACCAACTGCTTTGAGCGCATCTGCTGGTGTATCATCAACAAACGCATTTTTATTGACCCTAGGGGCTATGTTAAGTAGCAAGCAGATGTGACACAATTGAAGGATTGCTAGTTACCTCATCCTTCATTCACCATTCGAGGGGAGACAGAACTTACCGTTCAACGCCTGGTCCACCACTGAGGAGTTTCTGGGGCGCTGACCGCAAGTGGCTGGCTCTGAGCACTATGCGACTTAACTTCTGAGGTCATCAGTCGCCTAGAACTTAGAAATAATTAAACCTAACTAACCTGAGGACATCACACACATCCATGCCCGAGGCAGGATTCGAACCTGCGACCGTAACGGTCGTTCGGTTCCAGACTCTAGCGCCTAGAACCGCACGGCCACTCCGGCCCGCCGCAAGTGGTTCATCCTCCTTTAGGAGAAGTTTCCACCCATGGGCAAAACAGTGCTCTAACCACTACCAGCTCATCTGCGTCCCTGTAGAGCTGTTGGCGTGGTAGCAATGGGACTCCTTAACTGTAATTGTAGTTTATAACGATTTCAAACCACGTAAACAAATTATTGAAGTGAAAATGTTTCAGTTACTTACGTACTTCAGTAATTTGTTTACATGGTTTAAAATCGTTATAAAGCACAACTACAGTTAAAGACTGTTTCCCACATCTTGTTTTCTAGGGCACCACCAACTCAAGGAAATTTTATAATATGGGGAACAAAAAGTGAAAACTAATGTAAAATACAAGAAAAATGCATCGTAACATGAACAAGCCGTCTGATGATGAACCTGTCAGTTCGAAACCGGTAACGGCGGTGTTTTTGTGAGTAAAGAGCATTACAAATGAGGCTGATTGCTGTTCTCCGTAACAAAGCTTGTACATGGCCACGGTCTAAAAATGTCAGATTTTGTCAAAATAGCTGATTCCTCTGATTCTGTTTTGAGTAATACTTTCCGGAGCTTCGTGGGTAGGGAGCAGCATGGCCGCAGTGCGGCCTGCGTGTGCGCCAGGAGCCGGCAGGGGACCGTGCGTTGCCCGGGGGGCGGCCCTGAGCAGCGAGCAGCGCGCACGCGGTAATGACGGGGCAGGCAGGCGGGCAGCCTGCTATTAGGCGCTCTACCGCCGGACGTCTTGACAGCAGCGCTTTCCGCGGACCGGCCGATTTTATGATTTTATTTAACGTCGCTCCCACACGGAAACGAGCTCCTCCCGCTCAGCGGCCATTTCCAGATCCCCCCTGGTATTAGTTTTCGCAGTTTGGTTTTATTTTTATCTCTTTTTCTTCTTCTTCTGAGCACTGGCTCAATGGAAATCTGATCACCTGGCAACCGAGCAGTCTCCACGTTCAGGTGAGAACTTAGTATTGTGGACTTAAGAAACTGGTGCCTAATAGTTACTTCAACCAAACTAGCTGCCTTGACAGGGCGAGAATGTAGGTGACAATTTCGTTTCCTCGCCAGTTATCTTAGAATTTTACTGGCTCTAGAACCATTTAGCTAATGTAGATCGTAGTCCCCACCTCCTCGAATTATAATTGTGTTTTTGGTACTTGTTATTGCAGGTCAGAGCAAGGACGGACGTTTCTCTCAAACAGTAACGGCTGCAAAAGATGTACAATGATTTTGTACCACTTTTATTAATTATAGAACTCACTAACTTAACATATTAATTTTCTCCTGTTTCTAATTCTTTCGGATAATACCGATGCATTAAGAAGAGTCTGTGTAATCTGCGTTTTACTTTATTTTTAAGTGCCCTTTGTGATCAACAGTTTCTACTCTTCACCCGTTCACTGAATTTTGTGAGAATATAAATTTAAAAGGATTTTAGGATGCACTTTTGCTCTGCCTTGATGGAGGAGGAGGAGGGCAAAGAGCGTCTGTTAGCTTTCGTGGCACAATAGCAGGATGGGTGCACTAAAAAATTAAGAGACACATTCTTGTGCGGCCCACGTGACTCGCTGAGCGTGTGTGGAGAAGCGAACCTCCCAAGAAAATTTTTGGGAGAGGCGTCCCATTGACTCTTCAGATTTCTCAGGAGAAGCTTCTAGAAGCATCTGGTAGCTTTATCACGATGGAAGGACGCCAAAAGTGTATTCCTACACGTTCTTTTTGGGGTCTGATTAGGCTAGACCGCCACGCAGAGAAGAATAACAGTGGACTGGTCAGTTGCGACTGCAAAAAAACTTGGCCATAGAGCTGTCTTTTTCGCCGGTGAGAGGCAGATGACGAAGGGGTCTCATGGATTGCAGACAGATAACTATGCAGTTGTATAAAGTTCAGTCAGACAGTGGCAGGGAATAACAGAGATTAAATGAGTGGTCTTCTGCCAGAATGAACTAAGTGACATTTAGTTAGTTTTGAGAAATAAAAGACTGAAGTTATGAGTTTACAGCAACTTATTTATTCAAAAATATTTATGAATATACATGTGGTCTGGTGCATAATGGGTGTGAAAAACTTTTACAAGCATTTTGAGCCTTGCAGCACATTATTAATTTACAGTTTGAAACTTTAAACTTCAGAGAAACAATGTAAAATACCCATGTACAACAGGTTATTTTGTTGTCACATCACATTAATGCACTTCAGTACGAAATATAAAGTTTTCTTGTTTTGTGTTATATTCGTATATAGATCTATTTGGCAAGTGAAACACATAGATATAATTTCAGCATTTATGTAATACAGCACTATTAAGCAATTTCGGGAATTAGGAGAAAACATTGGAATATACTTAAGGCGATGATTATTCTTCCCCATTACTCATCTTCCTCATTACTGTCACTGCTCATTTCTGATACTTCAGCAATTTTGAGACCCTTATAGAATTTATGGTATATTGGGGGTACGTACATTAGAAGGCTCTGAATATCTTTCAGTTTCTCAGGGCGTAGAGTGCGCCCTAATGGATGCAGTGTAGGTAGTGTATTTGTACTCCATTATCCCCGGCTTCTCTTTTGAAAATCTCATTTCCTTAATCTTAAGCCTCTCAACCTTTTCTCCAGAAAGATTTACTTTTCTGTTAGTCATTGCTTTTTCGAGTAGCGTAGTACTTTTGAAGTCACTACAAGCCATTTTTACAACTTCAAATTTACCTTTCTTCACTCTGACATTCTCAATAATACAATAAAGCTGTTCTGGGGCAAATATTTCTGGATATTGCCGTAGTTTCCTCTCTATATCCCCAAAATCACTGTCATTCGGAAGATACAAGTGACGAGGTTCAGGAAATTTGTGCGGAATTTCCTCGATGTTAGTTTTGTCACTCTGAACCAAATTGTCATAATTTTAAAATTTCTGTTTTGCTCCCCACACGAATCCGACCATACTACGATCCTTGGACCAATATCATGAGATTCAATATACTTCAATACACAAGAGCCTACCTCTTGAGCTCCCCATGAAGCAATACTTTCATTCCAGCAATGCATTACTGCCTTTCAACTTTTAAAGTCATGAATTCCAAGATTAAAGCAGGAGAGTTGACGTTTATAGTGTTCAACAACTGTTGCCAATTTCGGCAGAAGTAATGTTTTCTGCAAATCAAATGAAAAAACTGTAAGATTATCTTCTGTCTTGGAGTTCTCCATATCCCTTTTCAGACAATCTCTTGTAGCTTCACCCTTTCTGTGGTGCAATTCCTGCTGCTTTCTTAATCTTCGTAGCTTCTCAGTGTCTGCCTCACCAGCCCTAAGTGTCTCCTCTGCTGTAATTAGCGTGTTTAGCCTGTCACATGTTTGACATGTATCATTTTGAGGAGGCTTGAAACTGAGATTGAAGTCTCGTCTAAATACTTTTTCGTACAGTGATTGGCTGGAAGGTTTAGCATTGGGATGTTCTTCTTTCAGCTTATCAATGAATAACCTGTACATCAAACTAAGATTAAGTCTACTGTCCAAGTGCTTTTTTGACGAATCTCTTCTGCAGTAGTGACTCGATGTACTGAGAAAACTATTAATATGATTATGGATGTGAATAATAACTGAGTCAGCACTTTTATTATGTTGTACGTGTTTTCCACGCTGGTCACATAAAGAGCTTGTCTTTGCTTTGGCTATGGCTCGATGCACCCTGCTGACAGAAATCTGTAGTATCTTTAGATAAGTTTCTTTGCACGCCTTCACATCATTTTCATCCGCACTAGTAATATAATAGTTCCTAGAAAACTTCTTCTTGTCGGTTTTAGAACGCTTTCTTTTGATGGGAACATTTTCAACTGGACCATATATTATTGATGTGTGCACATCCCAAGACCCACTTCCATAAAATGTGTGAAAAAACTTTCTTTTCTCCTCACAATTTATTTTTTGCCAGAATTTTTTTCTACATGAACAATTAAAATCAACAAATGTCTGTCCTGGGACAGTCTCCCCTTTACTGTTAACGTAAGTTTCCCCACTGTTTCGCTTCTTGTTGCTTAGGGTTTTCTTCCATTGCTCCCTGTTTCCTTTTTTTCTTTTATTGCCAGAAATTTCATGTTCATCTGAAAAACAAATTCGTTTTCAAAACAATCGTGAGACCAAGTTACGATATTCCATTTCATTGCTTTGATAGATGACGAATATGCGAAATACAATTCTTTCAGGAACTCTTCTGCCAGAGTGAACCATCTCCACATTAAATCGCATTTCCCGCCCTAAATAAAGAGGTATTTCTGTGCACGGGATCAATTTTTCTCTCCCCTCATTATTTATGGCAGCACTGGCCGAAATATAGACATACACTCACTATCGATTGTGCAGTGACCTTAGATTTACTACTTGTGGTCATGGTTCATTCTGGGATGTGAGGTACACGCCGGCCGGAGTGGCCGAGCGGATCTAGGCGCTACAGTCTGGAACCGCGCGACCGTTACGGTCGCAGGTTCGAATCCTGCCTCCTTAGGTTAGTTAGGTTTAAGAAGTTTTAAGTTCTAGAGGCTGATGACCTCAGAAGTTAAGTCCCATAGTGCTCAGAGCCATCTGAACCGTTTTTGTGAGGTAAACAACATAACCTCCAATTAACGAGTTTATTCTATGAACTAAAGTATCACTAGTTATTAAAATCCACTTACCATTTCATGATTGAGAGGCATTATCACTAGGTTCATATGCATCAGAAGAACTAGAACTAAACGACTCGTCTTCACAATCATCATCGTTTTCTGCCTGAGCTATATACCGCGGTAGCCATCTTGTGATGCCGCATGGTTCACTTTGGAATAAGAGAAAGAATAGTACCAACCTTCTGCCAAACAAATACCTTGCTACAGCATCGAAACGAGACGAGTTGTCAGATAGTTCGTTTTGTCATAACCTTATCGTTTTAAAATGGTGTAGAACTCATTTTTTTTTAAATGTCGCTTAGTTCATTGTGACATAAGACCACTCTAATATAAGTGCAGATATTTTTATTGGTGACTGGGGACAGTGTACCGAATAACATTATATAAGTATGTATTGTATTTACAGATTAATAATTGTGTCTGTAGGAGTAGTATGTTTTTAGGTTGGTTAGTACCTCCAAGAACATGTAGCAAGAGCAAGCGAGTAATGCTTATTTTCTCCCGGTCAGCACGTCAGGTGTTGAAACGTGGATGCGTGGACGGTTAGACTGTACTGCAGATGTAGTCCACTTACTGTTGCAGGTACGGGTGTGCAGAAAACACCATGTAGTAAACTATGTGTTGTGTATGTGGAAAGTCTGTTCACGTAGAGAATAAACAACCAAAACACTGATGCACGTACATATTAAGGTACCACGTATAAAACTATACGCACTTGTACCTATTAACGCTGTATGTGCATGATGAAGAATAACTTTGATACAGAGTGCAGTCAGATAACAGTGGGAATTAAATGGTTCAAATGGCTCTGAGCACTATGCGACTTAAATTCTGAGGTCATCAGTCGCCTAGAACTTAGAACTAATTAAACCTAACTAACCTAAGGACATCACACACATCCATGGCCGAGACAGGATTCGAACCTGCGACCGTAGTGGTCGCTCGGCTCCAGACTGTAGCGCCTAGAACCGCACGGCCACTTCGGCCGGCAGTGGGAATTAATAAGGAGTAATTTTGATGCTGAAAGTATCAGACAGATATTGGGTGTTGACTGAATCAGGTCTTTCTTGGTCGCAGCAGATGGTTGATGGAAGGCTTCAGAGGTTGCTTCTGTGCGGAGCTGCTTCTGTCCGCAAGCTGAAATGGTAAGAAACATATAATTTTAAGCATGGTTATCGAGGAGTTTTAGGCCACGGTATAGTTAACATCATCCTCAAGATATCAGCTTTGTTTTTCGGCAGAATACGTAAATAATGAGTAATTTAGAGCTATTCTTTCAATTTGCGCAAGTTTCCGGTTTATTCTTCTTGAAAATCGAGGTTCCAGAATGGTCCATGCTGCTCTTAACCACCGAAGCTTTAACTAGCGATGCTCGAACAAACCACTCCACTCTACATGCTCTGTAGTATTTCCTACTAACATATCAATACTCTCAGTCAGTTTCACAACCCATTTATCTGAGCATGCCTCGTGCCTTGATGGCTAACATTCAGCACAACTGTAGCATCCTTTTCCGAAATACATATTCACCCGACGCTGGCATTTCTTCTCCTCATTTTTCACGAATTTGTACGGGACGGTAATTATTAGTAATTTTCCATAACCTTGCAGTCTAATTCAAAGTCAGTCGTTCTAGAGAAGTTCAAAATATGTTTAGTTTGCAATTTTCAAATTACGTTTCCAAACACCAAAGTGATCATAGTCGGTGGTATAAACCAGAAAGGTGCAAATTATATTTAAAGATCAAGTAGTCGTCTGTAAAAGGCTAACCGAGTTAGCGTTACTTTGCGCAGGGTCAGACTGAGAAATCTCTGTCTTAATTTCTGGGCTCAGATGATTCATTTTTTACTCAAAACCAGTTATGGCCACTGCATTTATGGCTGGCGAGAGAGTAGACTGTAAAAGATGGGATGTCTGGTGAGAGAGGTTGCTAATGTGTTCCAGTGGAACAGGAACGATCAGTAGTTTTTAATTCACCAGTCTTTGTCAATTATAAGTCCCAGATATTTCCAAAGATTTATACTACCAGTAGTCAGATTAAATCAATAGTCACCTTTCAACTGAATGGTTAGGATTTAAATTCGCCCAACACACGGTCATGTCGGCGAAGGAAATCGCCAGCGGTCTCGTTGGACGAATCTTCCACGTATTTCACTGAAAAGGTTTGGGCAAATCTTGTGAAACCTAAATAAATATGGCTATTAAGGATTTGAACTTCGCTTCTTTGTAACGTAAGTCCGTTTGGCAAGACAGTCCTTAACCGCACTCTATGACGTTCATTCTTACCGTCGTGTTGATTACGTCCCTACTTCAGCAATACTGTGTAATAACTGAAGATTTATCGGCTTACGGGATGTGCACAAACACTTCGCCTCTTCCCAACACAGCATTCAATTTGTTGCAACATATGTATTCTTCTATGCCACGCACTGGCAACATTTTAGTAAGCTGACTTAATAGAATCAATACTCAATATTTATTTAAACCATGTCAATTACGCTTATAGGTCGTACAACTCTGTTCCCTTGTTACCAGCCGTCTCCTTTCGGATAGTTTTTCCATTCTTGTCCAATCGTTCACTTGAGAGTAAACACGGGACAAAGCTGTTGCGCCGGCCGGAGTGGCCGTGCGGTTCTAGGCGCTACAGTCTGGAGCCGAGCGACCGCTACGGTCGCAGGTTCGAATCCTGCCTCGGGCATGGATGTGTGTGATGTCCTTATGTTAGTTAGGTTTAATTAGTTCTAAGTTCTAGGCGACTGATGACCTGAGAAGTTAAGTCGCATAGTGCTCAGAGCCATTTGAACCATTTGAACAAAGCTGTTGCCACTTGGGTTCACCGTTACGCAGTTATTACCACGTTCATTTTTAAGAGTTCATTTCTTTTTAAACTTCATTCCTCTCCCACAAATACTGGGAGCTTCATTCCTATGAGTCATTTGATGCCAACAGAGAATTCACAAGTCTGTGCCACGTGTGCATTTCCAGCAGCACCTCTATACGCCGCCATCAGCACCTCCCATAGTGCCGAGAGTAGCTTACGACGTTGATCAGACCAAAGCCGTCCGCCTGGGTAGCTGCGGCGTCAGCGTGGCTGGATGCTAAGCCAGGAGCCCCGGGTTCGATTCCCGCTCGGGTATTTTCTCCGCTCGAGTACAGGGTGTTGTGTTGTCCTCCTCATCATTTGATCCTCGCTAAACCGCAAGTGGCCTAAATTGCTTCAACCAAAGGGACCTACACTTAGAAGCAAAACCCCCACACAACAGGAAGAGAGAGAGAGAGAGAGAGAGAGAGAGAGAGAGAGAGAGAGAGAGAGAGAGAGAGAGAGAAACCGAGACTGTATTTATGATGTCAACACAGTCAGTTGACTTTGCCCAGTGGGGTGGTGCAGTCAGTTGCCCACTTTGAACCATCATTGCCTATTCACTAATAAGTGACAACTGACGGACCTCATCCCACCTTTGAAGTGCCTTTATTTACGTTTCCACCTCACGATAAGTCAAACAAAAACGATTCTCTACATACGATCACTTAAATTTGTATTCAGTTGTTTATATAATTCTGTCATCTCCTACTGCAACAAATAAGTGGTATGTATGTCTTTAATGTGAACAATAATGGCAATTTGAAATACACGTTGAGTCTTCGCACTTAAGAGTAGGAAGGCTTCTGCGTAGAAAACACCTGACTTTCTTTTTCATTCTTTTACCGTCGTTTGTCTGTCAAACGCCACAAAAGTGCAGGCAGCTGCCGTCGCAGAATTCCGCTTTAGAGCCCTTGTATTCGGCCCTTAATTGAAAAGGCGGCTGCAAGGAGGCAACTTTTTCAGCGACATACAAATGTCACAAATCGGGTCTGAATCTTGTTCATTATGATATATGTATTTTTATTCTACAATTTAATAGTGTGGCAACAATAATATAGTCATTATCGTTTTCCGTACGGGACATCGATGAAACTCCAAATTTTGGGATTACATGAACTCTTACAAAACTGTTCAGGTTTACGCAGATATTTAAAAAATCGTGCGACGAAATCTTATCAGAACCCACAGGTCTCGAAAATCATATTGCTGAAATCTTAAATTACTTCTACTCCTTCATCTTATGTTCAAAAAAATGTTCAAATGTGTGTGAAATCTTATAGGACTTTAACTGCTAAGGTCATCAGTCCCTAAGCTTACACACTACTTAACCTAAATTATCCTAAGGACAAACACACACACCCATGCCCGAGGGAGGACTCGAACCTCCGCCGGCACCAGCCGCACAGTCCATGACTGCAGCGCCCTGGACCGCTCGGCTAATCCCACGCGGCTTCATCTTATGCAAGAGCCTATTACTCCAACATGTAACTTACGTAAAGTGTCTTACTTCGGTTTCACAAAAGTGTGCAAACACTCATAAATGTTAAGCTGGCTCAAATGTTAGACACGCAGCGATATTAGTTCACGTTTCCAGTGCAATGCCCCCGCATCTCGTGGTCGTGCGGTAGCGTTCTCGCTTCCCACGCCCGGGTTCCCGGGTTCGATTCCCGGTGGGGTCAGGGATTTTCTCTGCCTCGTGATGGCTGGGTGTTGTGTGGTGTCCTTAGGTTAGTTAGGTTTAAGTAGTTCTAAGTTCTAGGGGACTGATGACCATAGACGTTAAGTCCCATAGTGCTCAGAGCCATTTGAACCAGTGCAATGAGTAGGATAAACTACTGCTACGATGTTCATGTTTGTTACATTAGTCTAGGAAGTGTCAGTAAATAAGCTAAATACATTTTTTTCATTTCTCTTGTGTACTAGAGATATCCGTGTGAAACAGAAATTCAGTTCGAATTTCCAGCTTGTAATATCGTACTCTGTATGATGAGATCGTGCTATGGCCAGAGTAAAAGACATCTACCAGCACGTTGTCACAATTCTACAGCGACAGAATAATGGCCTATCGAGACTAAGACTTAGCGTCTCGCGATATTGTTGCCCACGTTTGTCGGGATCCCACGAGTGTTACGCGGATACATCGGAAACTGCGATGCTGGTCAGCAGTTCGCGAGCTGCTGTCGTAAATATCTGTGGAAAGTGAAACCAAAGTTAGGCGACAAGGTGTTGTATGTCGTCACCTTGCCATATATGGCTTGCCTTCGTTGTAAAGCAGGATGGTTGGTTATCTGTGGCAGATCTGACGACAGAGTGCAATGCTTGTGAAGAAAAAGTGTTTCGCGGCGCACACTTCAGCGCTCGTTGTTGAAAATGGTGCTCCAAAACAGATGACCCCAACGTGCTCCCATGTTACGATTACAGTGAGCACGGAATCATCTCAGTTGGTCTATGTGTGAATGGAAATGTGTCGGCTGGCTGGGTGAACCTCGTTTCTTGTTACACCAGGTCGATATTCTTGCCTGGATACACCATCATGTAGGCAAATGGCTGCTCTAAACATGAGCTACGCCACAGTCGCAGGCAGATTTGTAGGAGCAGTATTATGCTGTGGGAGATATTCACCTCGATTTTCGTGGAGCCTATGCTGATAAAAGGTACCATGCTAGCTGTGAATCTGTGAACATTATTGACAACCATCTTCATCTCTTCATGCTTGATGTCTTCCCTGACGCTAATGGCATCTTCCAGCAGGACAACTGCCCATTGCGTAAGGTCAGAATCTTCCTACAGCAGGCTACGTCAGAGATAACTGAGACAGTTCACTTCTCTGAGTATTATTAAGAACGGAAAAGACTCACCTAAAGTGAATGTCTTTTGTGCCACTTCTCTTGAAAAAGTGTACCGTCCCTTCTTTTTTGAGGAAAAAGCAGTGATTGAAATGAGCTGTCTTCAAATGCCGGAGAACTGGCTTTTTCCGCAACTTCAGGAGGACTCCGATGACTTCATTCTCTACCAGGATGGAGCTCCACTACATTGGCGCAACACCGTACGACAGTTTCTCAATTACACTTTGCCTACATGCTGGATAGGGTGCACCGGATACCGAGACACTGCCCTGCATTCTTGGCCTCCAAGATCGCCAGACATGACCCCATGCGATTTTTTTTTGTGGTGATACATGAAGAGAACTGTGTTCATTTCCCCTTTACTTCATGACACAGAGGAAGGGAAGAAAGGTTAATAGCCTCCGTAACTTCCGTAAAAGCAGATACATTGTATAAAGTTTATGACGAATTTAGTTATCGCCTAGATGTTTTTCGTGCTGCTGCTCATGGACACACACAGCTTTTGTAATAGCCTAGCTAAAATTTTAAGATTTCGTAAGTATTTTGCAATTCATCCCATGTTTGTAGTATGTTTTCATCAATAAATATGGAGTTTTGAAGTACTTTGTACTTTTATAGGATTACAAACTGATTGTAAAAAACTATATTAAAGTAGAAAATCTGTTTAAAAAAACCTGTTTCGATTTTTCAGTGAAGGCGAAATACGGGATGCACGACGAAACACGTACGAGAAAGAGGCAACTGTCAAAGCAGTCACTAGACGGATTACTGGAGATGTCAGCCTGCTGGGGACCGCACCGAACACAGAGTTCGTCATCATCACGTGGACCGTGTCATTAACACGATAACCGACAAAAGCTGCAGCAGTCTGTCTGTCTCAAGTTCCCAAGAAAGACGACACTTAATGTCAAGATACCGCAAATTACAGTCGCGCCAGAATCATTTTCGACAATAACAGCGACAAGGAGCTAATTGTAAATAACCTCTTGTGTGTTTCGTTCTTATGGCAAAAAAACATGTTGTAAAGGAAGGATTAATACTGTTTTGTCAAAGACTGCAAAGTGAAATATGTTATACTTAGTGTCACGTGCCAGTGTGAAAATTTTGTTCTTACGCAGCGTGATTCTTATTGACGTTTAAAAACCTCCGAAGCGACGTAGATGATGCCGAGACAAGTAATTTAATATAAGACAGATGGAGCCACAGATGTCGGGAAAAACACCAAAAGTGGATGAGAAATGTTGAACAAGTGACGTCTCTAGAAGACGTACCACGCGGTATGTACAGCGAGTCTGAGGGTCTGTCGCACCTGATCGTCTCAACCTATAATAAGTCAACCTATAATAAGTCAACCTATAATAAGTCAACCTATAATAAGTCAACCTATAATAAGTCAACCTATAATAAGTCAACCTATAATAAGTCAATCTATAATAAGTCAACCTATAATAAGTCAACCTATAATAAGTCAACCTGTAATAAGTCAAGTATTCACGTCGCTGTGGCTCCACGCCCACATGTGTGACCTAAGCAAGTGGGGCTCAGGATTCGGGTCTTGCGTCTGGCAGGCAGTGTTTTATTGCCGCCCGATACCGGCGAGTGTGGGATGGTTCGTCACCTGGTGACGTCACCAGTTCAACATTTGGAATCCACTTTTAGGATATTTCCCGTCATTTGCAGCCTCATCTGTCTTATATCAAATTACTTGTTTCAGCGACGTCTACGTCGCTTAGGAGGTTTCTAAACACTGATAAAAGTCACCCTGTACGTAAGTTCCTTTTGTGCAGACGAGTCTGTAGTCACAAAATGGAGACAAGAAATTAAGTCATTGTGTT
Source organism: Schistocerca piceifrons (assembly GCF_021461385.2). NCBI lineage: Eukaryota > Metazoa > Arthropoda > Insecta > Orthoptera > Acrididae > Schistocerca > Schistocerca piceifrons. The sequence continues at coordinate 522,515,938 of NC_060138.1, forward strand.
AGAATCAAATTATGATGATTCGATAGTCACGACGTTATTTTTTTAATGTAAACTTCCGCCTTCCATTACGCTAGCATGTCTCGTCAAGCGGTTAATTATCAGGCTTGCAGTCTCCACAGACTACAGTATAAGAAGAGACTACCGAATTACGTCACAAGTAAATGAACATAAGTTTCAGAATTTCGTTCTTGCCAGTCAATTTCTTTACTAAATAATGTCTTAAAAAGGGACAAAAAGAAAGAAACATAAAATAGGACCAGCTTTTGCATTGTTACAGGGAGGACCCTAATTTGGTAACTTTTACGTTTCACAACAGATCATGTTTACAAACGTTGGCACCGTTGCACAGCGATGTGTAGCGCCGCCCGATACCGGCGAGTGTGGGATGGTTCGTCACCTGGTGACGTCACCAGTTCAACATTTGGAATCCACTTTTAGGATATTTCCCGTCATTTGCAGCCTCATCTGTCTTATATCAAATTACTTGTTTCAGCGACGTCTACGTCGCTTAGGAGGTTTCTAAACACTGATAAAAATCACCCTGTACGTAAGTTCCTTTTGTGCAGACGAGTCTGTAGTCACAAAATGGAGACAAGAAATTAAGTCATTGTGTTAGAATCAAATTATGATGATTCGATAGTCACAACGTTATTTTTTTAATGTAAACTTCCGCCTTCCATACGCTGGCATGTCTCGTCAAGCGGTTAATTTTTACTAAAACTTGTGTACTTAGTCATGTGTTTATTTCCTTGCACAATCACATCTCTTTTTTTACACAATAAAAGTCTTAAACGACAGGTTTTCATTTTTATCATTATTTCAACCTACTAAACAATTAATTTTTGTAAAAGCCATACGTAGTTGTAATTTTTCTTGGTTAAATTTCTTTGCCGTAGATGACAGTATGTAGATCACACAGAAACTTCTTCATTTGCCATTGTCCTGCCATATCAGTTCGATAAGCAATTAATTTTTTCAAAGTTTTATACTTATTTGTGAGTCGTTTCTTGTGTAAACGCCTTTGCCACTAATAACTGTGTAAATTATTCGAAGTAAATTTTATCATCTGCCATTATATCGTCATTTCACACTGTTGTTATTAGTAAAAATAAAATAAAGAAGCCGCTATTGTCGTGCAATAATTACGTTCTACAAAAGTTATATTTTCCCAGACTAAAATTTGTTTAGGCATATTTGTTCACATCATTTTAATATCATGTTTGAGATAATCATGTTAACATATACGTGATACGGAAATGGGTTTCCCCAATGATTTGTACGTAACTCAAAAAACTGTGCAGCCACACACATAAATTTGTTTCATATTAACTCATTTTTCTGTATCCTTAGTATATCACGCCTCAGCTGTCAAAGCAGACAATAAAGTGCTTATTTTCATTCGCAACTAAATGAGAAATTGAATTTTTCAGTGTACTTTATATTTAATCTGTTTCTGCTATTTACACAAGCACAACACATGGCTTACAGAAGTTTCCCCTTTTTTATGATACTGTAGAGATCACATTAGGCATAACATGTTTTGCCAGTATTACTTTACAGTAGGAAGACCACTGGGTTTCATTTTCTCTTATAATTGCCGGATTGGTCAAGTTTTTGGCAAAGCCAAAACCATGCGACGTACAAATACACCAAAAAATATTAGCATCGATTTTTTAAAGGGTGACAGGGTTAGCCCTGTTACTGTGCGTAGAAACTTTAAAAACAAACGCGGCCGTGTGCGAATCTTCTGTTTGTGAAGAGCGACAGGGGCAGCCGAACCGGTGTGTGTGGTTTTTGATAGCTGAGGGAGCATGGAAGTCATACTGGTCAGAGCCCGTAGCCGATCGAGTCTGGTGGTGTCATCAGTAGATGGCAGCTCCCTTTGAGTTCCAGTGACTGGTGGACACTCTGAGTTTGATAATTACCAAGACAAGGACAGCGGCTACCAGGCAAACCCATAATCTCACGGCATCGTCCGGAAAACTTGGGTATGCTGGCGTTGACGTGACACAGAGTCATGGCTGGATTAAATATGCAGAATAAATATCAAGTAAGATTAAATCCAACTAAAACTGAACCCACCTTGTTACGGAGAAGCCAGAACCATGGTTGTAAGAAAAAAATAAGACCACTGCGTGAGTAAAAACGTGCCCTTGTTCCAAAACTTAGTTTTGAAATTATTTCATGTTAAATGTTTTACGTGTCAAATGAACTTTCGCGGTGGTCTAGCGATTCTAGACGCTCAGTCCGGAACCGCGCGACTGCTACGGTCGCAGGTTCGAATGATGTGTGTGATGTCCTTAGGTTAGTTAGGTTTAAGTAGTTCTAAGCTCTAGGGGACTGATGACCACAGATGTTAAGTCTCATAGTGCTCAGAGCCATTTTTTTTCAAATGAACTTTGGAAAGTAATCTTTCGACGATGCCTTAAGTGATTTTCACGTATAAAGTGTCTAATTGAGAACTATTGTACTATCATAGTAAATTTTTCATAAACATATATATTTTGAAGTGTAGGTCGGAATTTGCATTCCTCAGGTAATAGCCCGAATTTTCTCATAAATAATAAATGAAACATTAAAATAAATGGCAGCATTACAATGTAGACAGAGATAGGGATGTATGAAGATACTTTGTTTTAATTGTTTATATAACTAAACAACATAAAGTTGTGTTCATCTGGACAAAATCATTATTTACGAACAAAGTATTTAGCGTAGAGTAAAACAAAGAACAGAAATAGAAAGTTAAGAGCATATACATATTAAATTATCTTTGATAGACGTATATAACATTAAATTATAATTTTAAGTACGTTGTGGAAGACAGAAGGGTGTGCCCTTGACTCAAATCAAAACGTTGGCTTACATAGGGCGGCCATCTTGTGCAGGGTCTCTTCGACCTTTCGGTTTGGATGCAGATTCGGGTTTTAGATCGGGAACAGTGTGTGTGTGCGTACGATAGTAAGAAATAGATGAGGATATTGAACAGGTAAGTCAGTACATACAAGGAGATAAAAATTTAGTAGTCATGGGAAACTGGAATGAGATTGTGGGGGAAGGAGTAGAAGAAAGTGTTACAGGAAACTGTGGGCTGGCTCATAGAAACGAGAGAGGAGAAAGGCTAATTGACTTCTGCAATAAATTTGAGCTAGTAACAGCGAATACTCTGTTCAAGAATCTCAAGTGGAGGAGGTATACTTGGAAAAGGCCTGGAGATACGGGAGGATTTCAGCTAGATTACGTCATGGTCAGGCAGAAATTCCTAAATCAGATATAAGATTGTAAGGCAAACCCAAGGAGCAGATATAGGCTCATATCACAATTTCGGGACAGCGCTTTTCAGGAGGTGTCAGACAACATATTACTTATATAAGAACGCAGGCTTCCGCGGCCTGTGTCATAGTGATTAAAATTCTTCTGGGTATGATGCCGCGTCATTGTTAAAAACTAACAACAATAATAAACTAAAACCGATGTTTCGGCTGAATTGCAACGGCCTTCCTCAGGGCACGTTGCAATTAGGCCGAAACGTCGGTTTTAGTTTATTATTGTTGTTAGTTTTTAGCAATGACGCGGCATAATACCCAGAAGAATTTTACTCAACATATTACTTCCCCCCATATACAGTCGCGTATTGACCACGAGGAAAAAATTCCAGAAATTAAAGCTAATACAGAGACTTACCGACAATCATTCGTCCCACGCACTATTCACGAGTGGAAGAGGGCTGGAGGGATCAGATTATGGCACCCAAAGTACCCTCCGCCACACACCATTAGGTGGCTTGCGGAGTATGATGAGGATGTAGATGTAGATGTAGTGATGAAGACAGGGCTGAAATTTAAGAGACTATGCACGAAAAATCAACGCGCAAGGAAGTGGGAAACACAAGAACTAAGGAATGAAGAGATACACTTGACGTTCTCTGAGGCTACAGATACTGCAATAAGGAACGGCTCAAAAAATTGTTCAAATGGCTCTGAGCACTATGAGACTTAACATCTGAAGTCATCAGTCCCCAAGAACTTAGAACTACTTAAACCTAACTATCCTAAGGACATCACACACGTCTATGCCCGAGGCAGGATTCGAACCTGCGACCGTAGCGGTCGCGTAGTTCCAGACTGAAGCGCCTAGAGCCGCTCGGCCACACCGGCCAGCAAGGAACAGCTCAATAAATAGTTCAGTTGGAGAGGAATGGACATTTAAAAACATCGATCACAAAAGTTGGAGAGCATAGGTAAAGAGAAGGTAACTGCGAAATAGCTCATAACACGTGAAGAAATTGTCGGAAGGACTGCCTCAGCAAATAGAAGTCAAAACAACCTTCGGTGAAATTAAAGGCAGAGTAGATTGGTGGAAAGAGTATATCAAGGTGCTCTGTAAGGGGGAAGACTTGTCTGATGACGTGATAGCAGAAAAAAGAGGAGTTGATATAAGAGAGATAGACGATCCAGTATTAGAAACAGAATTTAAAAGAGATTTGGAAGTCTTAAGATCGAATGAGGCAGTAGGGATAGATATTCCATGAGAATTTCTAAAATAGTCAGAGAAATGACAACAGAACGCCTATTCACGTTGGAGTGTAGAATTTATGTGTCTGGCGATATACCATCTGACTTTCGGAAAAACATCATCTACACAATTCCGAAGATTGCAAGACGCGGCAAGTGGGAGAATTATGTCACAATAAACTTAGCAACTCACGCATCCAAGTTGCTGACAAGAATAATATACAGATGAATGAAAAAGAAAATTTAGAATGTGTGTGATGACACTCTGTTTAGGAAAGGTAAAGTTACCAGAGAGGCAGTTCTGACATTGCAGTTGAAATGGGTAAGAAGACTAAAGAAATATCAAGACACGTTCATAGGATTTGTTGACCTGTAAAAAGCGTACGACAATGTAAAATGATACAAGATGTTCGATATTATGAGAACAATGGGGGTAAGCTATAGGAAAAAGACAGGTAACATACAATATGTACAAGAGCCAAGAAGGAACAGTAAATATAGATCAAGAACGAAACGCTAGGATTAAAAAGGGCGTAAGACACGAATGTAGTCTTTCACCCCTACTGTTCGATCTATGCATAGAAGACCAATGGCGGAGAAAAAAAATGGGATTAAAATTCAAAATGAAAGGATATCAGTGATAAGATTCACTGATGTCATTGCTATCCTCAATTGAAAATGAAGAAGCATTACAATATCTGTTGGATGGAATTAACAGTCTAATGAGTGCAGGATGTGGATTGAGAGTAAATCGAAGAAAGAAAAAAAGTAATGAGAAGTGCAGGAATGAAAACAGCGAGAATCTTAACATTAGGATTGGTTATCATGAAGATGAAATTAAGGAATCCTGCTACCTACGAAGCAAAATAACCCATGACGGACGGAGCAAGGAGGACTTAGAAAGCTGACTAGCACTGCAAACAGGGCATTCCTGGCCTAGAGATGTCTACTAGTATCAAACATAGGCCTTCATTCGATGAAGAAATATCTGAGAATGTACGTTTGGAGAACAGTACTGTATGGTAGGGAAACATGGGCTGTGGAAAAACCGAAACAGAAGAGAGTCGAAGCATCTGAGATGTCCTGTTACAGAAGAATGTTGAAAGTTAGGTGGACTGCTAAGTAAAGGAATGAGGAAGTCTTCCGGAGAATCGGCAGGGAAAGGAATGTATGGAAAACACTGACAAGAATAAGGGACAGAGAGGTAAGACATATGTTACGACATCACTGAATAACTTCCATGGTACTAGGTGGAGCGGTAGAAGGTAAAAACTGTAGTTGAAGATAGAGATTGGGATACATCTAGCAAATAATTGAGGCGTAGGTAGCAAGTTCTGTTATGAGATGAAGAGATTATCGCTGGAGAGGAATTCGTGGCGGTCCGAATCAGCATGACTTTTTTTTTCTTTCTTTTTTTTTTTTTTTTTTTTAAAGAAAATCGCTTTACGAGTGAACCGAAATTATTTCTAAGTGTTGAGTTATGTACTTGTGTTATTTGTGTGTGTCACTATCGAGTATCCGAAAATATTTTCAGAGTGTGGATTTTGAATATTTCATTTTTGGGGTAACTAGTGTGAACACTGAAACTTCACCGCGATTATTTTTGCAAGTAATGTGCACTCAGAACTTAGTTAGTTCGCAATACTGGAACTTTAAACTAGCGCTAGTCTAATTTTGATTACTTCCTGATATTTTTTCTTATATTAACAGGAACGGGACCATGATATACTACTCTGTTTCTTTTAAGCCCCCATTCAAACAATCATTAGTTCAAATAAAAATAATTATCAATCTGCAGTAAGTGTTACGGCACACTGAATCAACTCAGTTTTGTTACAAATTTTAAATGCTATGATTAGTGAACATTATTCTTCACCGTAAATACCTTGCTGCATTTATTTGAACTTTCTGATTGCATTTTTAATGGTAATGCAACAAATACGTTGGTTGGCCTCTAGACCGTAGCATAAGCAACTTTAAGAACCCCAACCAAGCATTCGGAGGCCCTATAAACAGCGCCTTACTAACTTACAATTTATGATTCATGCACTGCACATAGGAGCTCACAAGTAGAAGTTTACTGAACAATTATTTTGCGGACTCAATTTGATAGCCACAGCTTTAACGTCATGAATTTTATCTGAATAGTCGCATATGTTGGTCTCGTCCGGGATCTGCCAGGGATTTTTAACCGTATCAAATGGTTCAAATGGCTCTGAGCACTATGGGACTTAACATCTATGGTCATCAGTCCCCTAGAACTTAGAACTATTTAAACCTAACTAACCTAAGGACATCACACAACACCCAGTCTTCACTTTAACCGTTTCGTCGGAAAGTGTAAGGAGGTGATTTAACATAACTGGCTCAGATCACTTAACGATCCTGTATCAATTCAGTTACGTTTATTTTATTTTTAATACGGACAGTGCAAGCTGTTGGGTGGCGACTGAAGGGTTCTCCCATAAGGAGGTGGGCTCCGGGACATTCCGTATTTACTGTTGAATTGCAGTAGTAAAGCTTGCCTGAATTTTGGTGGCAGTCTGACGTGGTTCCCAGGGCCTGCTCGGCATATTCTGAAGTTGCAGTTTCCGGGAGTTAATCCCTTACCTCCAGTCGCAAGGGTGTCTTAGCTCCCAAGTGGCCACTTGAGATGTAGCAAGTATCTACTCAGCACACATGTCAACAAAAACCCTGCATCTCTGTTCCCTCGAAATGTGAGAAATTTTAGTACCACCCCAACAGCATTCTTGTTCGTCGAATCCTGTGCCTGTGCTACGCCTGCCAATATTAGAAGACGGTTCAAACTCGGCGACAACGTAGTAAATTGTTTGTACTCATTTGTATGCCATACCGAGTAAGGTGGCGCACTGGTTAGCACGCTGGACTCGCTTTCGGGAGGACGATGGTTCAGACTAGGACTGTTGACATTTTTAAAAATATCGTGAATCCTATATATCGATATTTAAAAATATCGTTACCTGTCCACGATATATTGAAAGAAGGAATCGACACATCGACAGAAAAACATCGAAGTATCGGCCTATAAAAATATGGGCTGCACATTGTAAATATACTGCCGGTTTGAGAGATATATATTCAAGTATTGATTTATTATTAGATATTCTGCACATCAACAAGCTAGAAGCCTGGTGACCCCCATTAGAGCAAGAATTGAAAGGAAATGGATCTATGTTCACGCCTGGCGATAACCACGTTGCTAACAATCGTAACTGCATGTTAAGTGGCGCAATGGAAGGTATATGATGGGTCCATCGTTCGGTTTCGTCACATATCGGATTCGTCCGGAACACCTCATGTCGACCTCTCTGTTTTTCGTTTCCAGCAAACGTCATCGAACTAACAGGTGAGTCAAAATGGCATGGTGAAGCTGAACGTTGCAGTTTCTCTTGATGGCTCCGAGCACCGATTGCATCAGCATTTCCCCCCACACATCTCCACCCACCGCAAAGACCGATCTTGTCATATAGCTTTTTATTCATCATTCTCAGCAAGTTTTTTTGAAGAATACCGATGTGAAGAAATAGCACACTAGCTGCGTAAAAATAGTTTTTTAACCCAGCTAGTGTGCTATTTCATCACAACTGAACTCTTGTTATTCCATTCACACAGTCATCCCCCAGTGCAATAGGACTACTACTTTGTGCCACCTATACTTGCTTCACATAGTCAAAGAGAAAAACTGGACGTGATGAAAGCTGAAAAAGTAGAAAAACTCCATCACACAGTGAAAGTAAAATTATGTTCTACTACAATTTCAAAAGAACAATTTCAAATATTTACCGAAAATTGCGCAAAAATATAATATTAAATAAAAATATCGGAGCTCGATGTTGCTGCTACGATATCTGTGAAAGATATGGTCGATGTTCATCGATATCTTTCGGAGAAAATATCGATGTATCGCCATTTTATCAACAGCCATAGTTCAGACCTGTGTCAGGTCATCCTGATTTAAGGTTTCCGTGGTTTCCCTAAATCGCTTCGAGCACATGCATCACTGATTTCTTCGAAAGAACTCGGCCGATTTCCTTCCCCGCCCTTCGCTAACCCTAGATTGTGCTCCGTCTGTAGTGACTTCGTTGTCGACGCAACGGTATGGAGTAATGTCCTGCTCCTCCTGTATGTCACGTCGGGGAAACCTGCACGCATCGAGGCATTCCTCGTTCGTTACTGTAGCTTCAAGCATGCTTTTGCCCGTGCATCAAGAGTTTGGGCTGAGAACAGAAAACTTCTAATCCTTACCATTCGCTTCCTCTCTATCGTGCCATGCTCACTGTGCAGTTTGACGATGCAAATGCTGCATTTCCTAATAGCATGAGACACTAGTTTCGTATCAGTCCGTACTCTGAGTTGCTCTCGTTTATCTGGTGGTTTGCGCATCGTGGATGAGTAGTTCATTGCGTTATTTCTCTTCTTTTATTTGAAAACACGATTTGTGCGGCTGAGCAATTCTGATTTCGCGATTATTTCAGTCTCCCTGTCGACATCAGTCCCATATAACTAACTACAATACCTAACTTCTACACTCTTCTTCCATGATTAGGCGACACTTTTTATAATGAAGAAAACACTAAGGTGTAGTTCCTAAGTGACGGTGTTTTCGTTGTAGGCAGTGACCACATTATTAATGAATTGCTGCACAGCGTGCAAAGGTATTAACTCTAGCGAAGAGTGAGAAGCGCTCACATGTTTTAATTCAGAGCTCAAAACGGTTGCTATTGCATATTAGTTTTTCAAGTTATTGTGCATAATACAACGTGTCTCTATCTCTTTTTCTCGACTTTATGTCTCTCATTGCAACTTTATATAATATAACTTGCCCTTTACTCGGTTTCTCCTCGATTATGTTTTGTGAACTTTTGTACGGTCATTTTCAATTCGCGGATAAAAGTATTCTTAGATGGTTATAGTCATTCAAATTTTATGTTTCGTAGGATTAACGAACCAGCACAGCTACTGGCAAACATACTGTGTTAAAGAGAGAGGGGTAGATATTCATTATGCACAGCGTGTAATGTCGCCAGATGCGCCTCACTCTCCACATCAAAACATTGCTACTGGTGTGATGTGTTTCCTCACGAAATCAAGTTTACATAAATACATTACTTTAGTCTTTTGCTGCACATGTGATAGTAAGGATCAAGGCCCACGTATTAGCCTCGTAATGGTTTTCTAGAATAAATTGTAGACACTCGATTTGTTAGAAGAAATACAGAGATTAGAGAATTAAATCTCAAGTAACTCTTAAAACAGAAGAGGGGACAAATATCTTGTTCTTACTGGTTGTTCTCTACTTTACCGGTCCTTACCACACACTGGCCCTGTGATCACGTCACTGGATTTACACTCAGGAGAAACGAGGTTTTAAACGTTGTCCTTCTTTATCCCAAAGCAATAGAGCAGAATATTACAATGGTACCTTTGAAAATATCACGGTCGGTATCTTTCCACGTTCTTGTCCAATCCCAGTCTGTGCTCCGTCTCCAAAGACTTTGACCTCGACGAATTCTTAAAACTCTAGTCTTCCTTTCCCAAAATCTAGTCTCCACACCCATTCGCATTCATGTGGCAGACAACAGATCGACAATCGTAATCTATATTTGCAGTTGCCAGTTCTGTTTCTAGTGAATGGCCCTCATTATCTTTTTATTTGCCATGAAAGTTGATATTCTTTTGTTCTCCTGCAGCATCCATTGACTTCTTTCGCTGCAAGTCTTCTTTACGTAACTGATGGAACCTACGTTGGGCCTGTGTTCCTCTATGCGAAGCCAATACAGAGAATGGTATCCAGAGATTTATTGCTACGGCAGCAGTCGTAAAATTCAACTATAATTTAAAGGAGGCAGGGTAGGGAAATGCTTTTTCCAAACACCGGCGGCAGTTCCCACATAACGCTCTTTCACGGTATCCTGGGGATGTTAACTATCCTTCGCCGGCGCCTCTCGTAATAAGTGGAAGCAACTTTACGGCCCAGTCGCTGTTAATTTTAAGCTACTGGGAAATACTAAAACATTCTATTATAAGTGCTGCAGTAAATTCCTGACCGGTGTTAAACGCTACAGAGAATGTAAGCTTTCATATTATTTCACTTTTGTAAGTATACTTAAGTTTTAAAAGGAGATAAAAATGACCACATTTCTCTTTTTCTAGGTACGTGGTGACTGCAGTTTTCGATGTGGAACCAGACCTTAATTTCAGGTGTTACAGTGTTCTGGCACCCCCCCCCCCCCCCTCCCAGATGTTTTTATACAGGGTGTTACAAAAAGGTACGGCCAAACTTTCAGGAAATATTCCTCACACACAAATAAAGAAAAGATGTTATGTGGACATGTGTCCGGAAACGCTTAATTTCCATGTTACAGCTCATTTTAGTTTCGTCAGTATGTACGGTACTTCCTCGATTCACCGCCAGTTGGCCCAATTGAAGGAAGGTAATGTTGACTTCGGTGCTTGTGTTGACATGCGACTCATTGCTCTACAGTACTAGCTTCAAGCACATCAGTACGTAGCATCAACAGGTTAGTGTTCATCACGAACGTGATTTTGCAGTCAGTGCAATGTTTACAAATGCGGAGTTGACAGACGCCCATTTGATGTATGGATTAGCACGGGGCAATAGACGTGGCGCGATACGTTTGTATCGAGACAGATTTCCAGAACGAAGGTGTCCCGACAGGAAGACGTTCGAAGCAATTAATCGGCGTTATAGGGAGCACGGAACATTCCAGCCTATGACTCGCGACTGGGGAATACCTAGAACGACGAGGACACCTGCAATGGACGAGGCAATTCTTCGTGCGTTGACGATAACCGTAATGTCAGCGTCAGAGAAGTTGCTCCTGTACAAGGTAACGTTGACCACGTCACTGTATGGAGAGTGCTACGGGAGAACTAGTTGTTTCCGTACCATGTACAGCGTGTGCAGGCACTATCAGCAGCTGATTGGCCTCCACAGGTACACTTCTGCGAGTGGTTCATCCAACAATGTGTCAATCCTCATTTCAGTGCAAATGTTCTCTTTACGGATGAGGCTTCATTCCAACGTGACCAAATTGTAAATTTTCACAATCAACATGTGTGGGCTGACGAGAATCCGCACGCAATTGTGCAGTCACGCCATCAACACAGATTTTCTGTGAACGATTGGGCAGGCATTGTTGGTGACGTCTTGATTGGGCCCCATGTTCTTCCACCTACGCTCAATGGAGCACGTTATCATGATTTCATACGGGATACTCTACCTGTGCTGCTAGAACATGTGCCTTTACAAGTACGACACAACATGTGGTTCATGCACGATGGAGCTGCTGCACGTTTCAGTCGAAGTGTTCGTACGCTTCTCAACAACAGATTCGGTGACCGATGGACTGGTAGAGGCGGACCAATTCCATGGCCTCCACGCTCTCCTGACCTCAACCCTCTTGACTTTCATTTATGGGGGCATTTGAAAGCTCTTGTCTAAGCAACCCCGGTACCAAATGTAGAGACTCTTCGTGCTCGTATTGTGGACGGCTGTGGTACAATACGCCATTATCCAGGGCTGCATCAGCGCATCAGGGATTCCATGCGACGGAGGGTGGATGCATGTGTCCTCGCTAACGGAGGACATTTTGAACATTTCCTGTAACAAAGTGTTTGAAGTCACGCTGGTACGTTCTGTTGCTGTGTGTTTCCATTCCGTGATTAATGTGATTTGAAGAGAAGTAATAAAATGAGCTCTAACATGGAAAGTAAGGGTTTCCGGGCACATGTCCACATAACATATTTTCTTTGTTTGTGTGTGAGGAATGTTTCCTGAAAGTTTGGCCGTACCTTTTTGTAACACCCTGTATACTGGAACACGTAGGCACCGTAGATTTAAAGCAGTATACGTGTATTAGATAGCAGCGTAAGAGTGATCGTGACAGTGAGTGACCAACGTAATGTGATGGACAGGGGAGTGGGATGAAGTACTTTGTGCATGGGTGCGTGCGTGCGTGCGTGTGCGTGTGCGTGTGCGTGTGTGTGTGTGTGTGTGTGTGTGTGTGTAGTATACAACAGATAAGTTGGAGGTATGAATTAAACAACGCCTTCAGTCACAACTTTTTCGTGTTTTTTTAACTACATTAAGCATTTCGGACCCTGTGGGTCCATCATCAGGTGCAATTTGTCTTAATACATGTTTTATGTCTTCTCCTGAATGAGGTGAAATGCATATTCCTCATAATCCAACGAAAGCATTTTAAACGTATTAGTACCGGCAAACACTGTTTACTCCGTCGTTTTAGTACATGTCACTTCATTCAGGATGTACGTTTGCACACACATGTCTATAAACACTACCCAGATGTTATAGTCAGCTTACGAGCGATGAGACACAGCATCTCCGAGGTAGCGATGAAGTGGGAATTTCCGCGTACGACCATTTCACGAGTGTACCGTGAATATCAGGAATTCGGTAAAACATCAAACCTTCGACATCGCAACGGCCGCAAAAAGATCCTGCAAGAGAGGAAGACGACTGAAGAGAATCGTACAACGTAATAGAAGTGCAACCCTTCCGCAAATTACTACAGATTTCAGTGCTGGGCCATCAACAAATGACAGCGTGCGAACCATGCAACGAAACATCATCAATGTGGGCTTTCCGAGCCGAAGGCCCATTCGTGTACCGTCGATAACTCCACGACACAAAGCTTTACGCCTTGCCTGGGCTCATCTACACCGACATATGACTGTTGATGACTGAAAACATGTTGCCTGGTCGTACGAGTCTCGTTTCAAATTGTATCGAGTGGATGGATTTGTTCGGGTATGGAGAAAACCTCATGAATCCACGGACCCTGCTTGTCAGCAGGGGACTGTTCAAGCTGTTGGACGTTCAGCAATAGTATGGGGCGTGTGCAGTTGGAGTGATATGGGGCCTCTGATACGTCTACATACGACTCTGGCAAGTAACACGTACGTAAGAATACTGTCTGATCACCTTCATCCATACATGTCCATTGTGCATTCCGACGGACTTGGGAAATTCCAGCAGGACAATACGACATCCTACACGTCCAGAATTGCTACAGAGTGCCTCCAAAAACACTCTTCCGAGTTTAAACACTTCCACTGGCCACCACACTCCACAGAGATGAACATTACTGAGCATATCAGGGATAACTTGCAATGTACTGTTGAGAAGAGATCCCCACCCCGTCGTACTCTTACGGATTTATGGACAGCCCTGCAGGATTCATGGTGTGAGTTTCCTCCAGAACTACTTCAGACATTAGTCGAGTCCATGCGACGTCGTGTTGTGGCATTTCTGCGCGCTCGCGGGGCCCTACACGATATTAGGTAGATGTACCAGTTTCTTTGGTTCTTCAGTGTATGTCAGGAACAGTAGAAGGCCTAAACACTTTCTAGAGAAATCATGAACCCAGTAGCACAACTCAGACGATACTGCTATATATACTTAGAAGTCACTCGTGAGTAGCGGTGTCAAAAGCCTTCACGAAATCAAAAAATGTGGCACCAATTGGACATCCTCTGTCGATAGCACTCATTACTTCGTAAGAACAAAGAGCTAGTTGTACTTCACAAGATATACACTCCTGGAAATTGAAATAAGAACACCGTGAATTCATTGTCCCAGGAAGGGGAAACTTTATTGACACATTCCTGGGGTCAGATACATCACATGATCACACTGACAGAACCACAGGCACATAGACACAGGCAACAGAGCATGCACAATGTCGGCACTAGTACAGTGTATATCCACCTTTCGCAGCAATGCAGGCTGCTATTCTCCCATGGAGACGATCGTAGAGATGCTGGATGTAGTCCTGTGGAACGGCTTGCCATGCCATTTCCACCTGGCGCCTCAGTTGGACCAGCGTTCGTGCTGGACGTGCAGACCGCGTGAGACGACGCTTCATCCAGTCCCAAACATGCTCAATGGGGGACAGATCCGGAGATCTTGCTGGCCAGAGTAGTTGACTTACACCTTCTAGAGCACGTTGGGTGGCACGGGATACATGCGGACGTGCATTGTCCTGTTGGAACAGCAAGTTCCCTTGCCGGTCTAGGAATGGTAGAACGATGGGTTCGATGACGGTTTGGATGTACCGTGCACTATTCAGTGTCCCCTCGACGATCACCAGTGGTGTACGGCCAGTGTAGGAGATCGCTCCCCACACCATGATGCCGGGTGTTGGCCCTGTGTGCCTCGGTCGTATGCAGTCCTGATTGTGGCGCTCACCTGCACGGCGCCAAACACGCATACCACCATCATTGGCACCAAGGCAGAAGCGACTCTCATCGCTGAAGACGACACGTCTCCATTCGTCCCTCCATTCACGCCTGTCGCGACACCACTGGAGGCGGGCTGCACGATGTTGGGGCGTGAGCGGAAGACGGCCTAACGGTGTGCGGGACCGTAGCCCAGCTTCATGGAGACGGTTGCGAATGGTCCTCGCCGATACCCCAGGAGCAACAGCGTCCCTAATTTGCTGGGAAGTGGCGGTGTGGTCCCCTACGGCACTGCGTAGGATCCTACGGTCTTGGCGTGCATCCGTGCGTCGCTGCGGTCCGGTCCCAGGTCGACGGGCACGTGCACCTTCCGCCGACCACTGGCGACAACATCGATGTACTGTGGAGACCTCACGCCCCACGTGTTGAGCAATTCGGCGGTACGTCCACCCGGCCTCCCGCATGCCCACTATACGCCCTCGCTCAAAGTCCGTCAACTGCACATACGGTTCACGTCCACGCTGTCGCGGCATGCTACCAGTGTTAAAGACTGCGATGGAGCTCCGTATGCCACGGCAAACTGGCTGACACTGACGGCGGCGGTGCACAAATGCTGCGCAGCTAGTGCCATTCGACGGCCAACACCGCGGTTCCTGGTGTGTCCGCTGTGCCGTGGGTGTGATCATTGCTTGTACAGCCCTCTCGCAGCGTCCGGAGCAAGTATGGTGGGTCTGACACACTGGTGTCAATGTGTTCTTTTTTCCATTTCCAGGAGTGTATATTTTCTGAATATGTGTTGGCTATTTGTCAGTAAATTGCTTTCATCCAGGTAATTCACCATGTCCGAACATAGTACATGTTCCAAAATCCTACTACAAATGGACGTTAGTGATACGGGTCTGTAAGTCAGCGGATTTACTCCTGTTTTCTTTCTTGAGTACTGATGTGACCTGTGCAACTTTCCAAACTTTAGGTACGGTTCTTTCCACTATCGAGCTACGATTGCTAAATATGGAGCTATTGTATCAGAACACTCTGAAAGGAACCTAAGTGGTCTACAATCTGGACCAGTATCGTTACATTTATTGATTGACGCTCCTTCGCTTCACTGAGGATATCTACGTCATTGTCATGTTGGCAGTGATTCTGGAATATTAACTTCGTCTTCTTTGGTGAAGGAATTTCGGAAAACAGTGTTTAGTAACCCTGCTTTAGTGGCACAGTCACCAGCAACATCACCATTGCTCTCGTGCAGCGAATGTATTGATTGCGTCTTGCTGATGGTATACTTTACAAACAATCACAATCTCTTCGGGCTTTCTGCCAGGTTTCCAGACAGAGTTTTGTTGTGGAAACTGTTAAAATCATCTCGCATTGAAGACCACTTTGCATTTAGACCTTCTGTAAAACTTCGCCAATTTTGGGGATTTTATGTTACTTTTAAATTTGGCATGGTCTTTTTCGTTATTACTGCAACAGTTCTGACCTGTTTATTGTGGTATGGGCTACCAGTACCATCTCGTTTTAATTTATTTGGTGCTTATCTCTCAATTTTCGTCGGTTCTATTTCTTTGAACTCAAACCACATCGGGTCTACGCTTACATGTTAAAATTGGAACGAGTGGAGATTGACTGTTAGAAAGGCGTCAAGAGAATTTTTATCTGTTCTTTTTATACTGATATATTTTGCGTTTATTCTTGCTGCAACGACCTTGTGATCACTTAGCCCCTGTATCCGTCGTGATGCTCCATATTTTTTCAGGATTATTTGTTGCTAAGAGGTGAAGTAGGTTTTTGCAGTCATTTACACTTCGATTCAGCTCCTGAATTAATTGTTCAAAATAATTTTCAGAGAAAGCATTCAGTACGATCTGGGATGCCATTTTATGCCTACTATATATTTTGTCCAACATATCACCACTAACTATAACTGTATGAATGGGGTACGTATTTGAAATGAGACTCAATTTTTCTCTGAAATAAATAATAATAAAGCAACTTAAAGGCGGGTGGTGGCCATTGGTGTTTACAGGGAAGGACAGTTTATTTCATTAAACAACTTGAATACGGCAAAAAGCTCCTGAAAATTTACTGCAAGCAAAGAGATCCTCAATCATTACTGAATTATTAGAATATACTTGAGCAACGGCTGATACGCCACCCCGCGTAATATTCGATAGCAATAGTGCACAGCCAATGGTCTAAGTTGTTTAATTAAACTCTGGCAGGTTCTCCTAAACTCTAAAACACTTGACAATTTAAATTCAGCCAAGGCATCAAAAGAAATCCTCACAGCAGTCTGGCACTGGAACATTACAATCAAATCATGACCTGAACAAAACGACTTTAGGTTAAAATCATTTCTTATACTTTTAACAACTGGCAAGTCGTTTACAGTAGCAACGCCTGACCAGTGGCTCCTGACGGATACAACACATTCAGAAACAGCAGCTGGTAAAACCCAATGGTCCACACAGTTCCCTTACCAGTTTAACTTAGTACACATAAGCAACAGTTTAGGACTCTACAACATAAGAGATAAGTGTAAATACACATGCCGTCACATGGACAAGCAATCATGGATTTATCAACAGATGTATCCTTCTTGAAAGTTTACTCCTCACGAACTTTGCATCTAACTGACTCTTTAATAAACTTCACACTTGGAAATGGTAAAGCTTTGACAGCCATCTTGGCCTGCTCCTACTAAAGCTCGGAAGCGACAGGTCGTATGTCTGCAGTTCAGTATTCATAGTAGATATATTTAAACTCACAGCGCAGACATTAACATGCAATTCCGTAAGGCAATGCCAAAACTCAAACGGTACAGTCTAGTACATCAGTTAAAGAATAAGCTTCCAATAACAGTCGCCCCTAAGGAGATGCACGATCGATGAGATTCCTTTGTACTCAGCATAACATAGCTCCATTTAAAACAAAAACGAAAGCTCGTCATTTATCCGAACAGACTGAGAGAATGAAAGAAGCTACCACGAATTCGCAGCACGATGCGGTACTTGCTCCCCTGTTCGCCGACCTTCCTGGCCTGCAACAACACGCCGCGTCCTCGCTTGTACTCGTAACTTCCCCACACCTCCTGCCAGTTCCAGACTTTTAGCCTCGCTGTCTGTCCATACCCCTCAACGTCAACATGGGCTTGGCAACGTTCACGTGGCCACGACTGCTGTCGGAGTCTCTTGTTCGACATCCAGCCAACTGTCTCTTTCGCACTTACACACTGCCTTGAAATCGTCTCTTGCTGTTGCTCGCGACCCCGTGCCGCACCGGGAGGAAGCGCAACTGCCGTTTCAGCGATGTTGGGTGGCGCCGTATCGATAATCGAGACGAACGTATCTGAATCTCCAGCCTACACGGTCGCAGAACGATGTGAGACTCCGATTTAGATCCTCCTCTTGGCTATGTACCAAAGGTTGGCAGTCAGTGTTGTTCACGATGCTTCAGATGGTGAACTCCGCCTTCATCTCGTAAACAAGTCTGGGAATCTTCACCACTTCAGCTAGCAGTCCGAATCCAGAAAGACATTTCCGGCGGTACTCCGAAAGGATACTGCCCTTCGATTGTGCCATTCCAGCACTAATCGAAGCGCTAGGTTTTCAGGTACCAGCCAGCCGAGCAGCAGCAGCAGCAGCGGTCCCGGCCAGCAGCAGCGGTCCAGCCGGCAGCAGCCAGCCAGCCCTCCAGCAGCAGCAGCAGCAGCGGCAATCCAGCCAGCCAGCCAGCAGCAGCGGCAGCGGCCCCGGCCCCGCCCGCGGCGGAAGCAGCAGCAGCAGCAGCAGCAGCAGCACCTGCTGCGGCATTCCTGCCAGCCAGCGCCAGCGCCAGCGCCAGCAGCATGGGACTCTGGTCTTCGTCCGTCTTCGTCTTCGTCTTCGTCAGTCCCCAGTTTCTTTTCCTTTCCTTTTCGCCCTGTGCATTTTTGTTTATCCCTGTCGTCATGTCAGCCCCCACCAACACTACAACCACTACCACCACAGCCATAGTTTACACTTCTCCCTCCGCCGCCACCACCACCATTACATGGTGTGCCCCATCACACCCCCCTCTTTCCATCCCTCCTCTTCTCACTCTCCCTTCGCCCTCGCTCTTTGTCGCCACCTCTCCAGCTTCTTCCTCCCACTCCTCTCCCTCTGATCCTTTCCCCCCCACTCCCCCAGGCTGTCACTGCAGCTCCAGCTAGAGTGGTGGCCCGTCAGGCCACTGCCCATGCCCAACTCTCCCCATCGCCTTCGCCATCACCGCCACCACCATCGCCGTCGCAGTCGCCTTCACTGTCACCATCTCCGGCGCCGACTGCTGTGTCCACGCCGGGACCTGCCCCTTCCCGCCACCTCCCTATAGCTCCCGTCCCTCATATCACCACCCACCCTTCTGCCGTTGTTAAACGCCCTAGTGGCACCTCCGCCTCCTCCGCTCCCAAAAAGGCCCTTCCCCATCCTCCTTCTCCCCCCCCCCCCCCAGGATGCCATGGATGTCTCCCCGACTGGCCCTCCTCCTCCTCCATCCCCCCTCTTTATACAAATACCTCCTCTCCCGTCCCGATCCTTCCCTTCTTGAGGCCCAGTATCTCTCCCTCCTCCTCTGCCAACACTTCCCTGGTGCTTCCATCTCTCTCCTCACTCCCAGATGGGATTCCGTTCTCATCTCCTCCCCCAGCCCCACCCTCCATACTGACATCCTCTCTCCCCTCCCCATCACCCGTTTTGGCCCAAACGCCTCCCTCACCCCTGCTCCATCTCCTACCCACCAACCCCCAACCCCACGCACCCGCCAACCCTCACCACCGTGATCACTCGGCTCAGTCCGTTGATCACGGAGGAGGAGGTGTTGGCGGAGCTCAAGGCGCATCCCCCACTGGAGGTGCGGGCAGTCTGCCGTATTTTCAACTCGGCCGGCCCCACCCGCCTTATGCGGGTTTTCTCCGAGGACGCCCCCTCCATTGACCGTCTCCGAAGGAGGGTGCCCTCCTCTTCAACCAGCGCTATAAGGTCGACCCCTCCCATTCCCCTCCTCATTCCCTGCACTGCCAGAGGTGTCTCCACTATAACGCACACCCAACAGCCGAGTGCTGCGAGGCACCCACCTGCCCACATTGTAGGCAAGCGCACTTCCTCCGGCAGTGCCCTAACCTTCAATCCCTTCCCTCCTGCAATACCTGCAATTTCCCCAATCCCACCTCCCCCCGAAGTGTAAAGCCCGACCCCCTCCGACCACTCCTGAACTCACCGTCCCTGTCCGTCCTCTGGACGACCCCACCCCTCCTGGCAATTCCCTTCGTCCCCCCCCCCCCCCCACTGCTGAAGACATCATCAGGTTCCTCACCATTCTCCTACAGAACGTCCACCCTTTCCAGCGCCCTCACACCCTCCAACAGGTCTCCCTCACCACCCATTCCATTTTCCACTTAAAAATGTATGCGACCTACCCCAACAACCAGGCCCATTTCACCTTCTCCCATCTTGACACCCTTGTCTAAATCCCTGTCATGACACGACAGCACCATATCATTTCAACAACATCCGCTCCCCTCCCGCCAACAAGAACCTCTTCCTGCACACCCTTGCCACCCACCGCGTGGATGCCTTCCTCCTCAATGAAACTTTCCTCCAACCCCACCACACCGTCCACACGTCGCCCTACCTCCTTCACCACTCCGATAATACCCTCCCGACTGCGCATGGCGGAGTTGCGATTGGTCACCACTGCCAGATCCCACTTCGGCTCCAACCTCTCCTTCCCAACCCCACCGAACACCTGATCCTTACCCTCTTCTTCCCCAGCCTTATCACCACCTGTGCCACCATCTATGTCCGCCCTAACATCCCTATTCCCTTCGACTTCCTCTCCCACATTGACCGTACCTTGTCCTCCTACGTGATCGCCGCCGACCTCAACATCCATAGTCATTCCACCGCCCAGTTACGGCGGTGGCATCGGTTCCTTTCCTCCCTTCATGGCGACCTCATCCCCATCCCCCAGCACACCTGTCCTGAATCCAACTCCACTCCCGATGTTATCTTTTCCTCCCCTAACCTCCTTGGTCGCATAATGGTGGATGTCCTGGAGCCTATTGGTAGCGACCATCTCCCTGTCCTCCTCACCGTTTCAGACAGTCGTCGCCCCCGCCCTGACCCTCGTAATGACCCTCCCCCAAAGTATGTCCATGACTATTCCCGTGCCAACTGGAATGCCTACCGGGATACCCTCTCCACCCAGGTCGATAGCCACCCCTTCACCTACCCCCACCCTGATGATGTAACCCATGCCGCCTCATTTCTCCAGCACACCTTGTCTGAGGCCGTGGAGGCCCACATCCCTACTGTCACCATCCACTCCCACCATCTTACCTTACCCCCACAGGCCGTCCTCCTCCTCCATGAATACCGCCATCTCTACCATGCCTTCCTCCACACGTGTGACCCGGACACACTACGACACCACCTGCAACTCCAGCGACACATTCGAAATTTGCTCGCAGCTAAGAAACGCCAGGACTGGCGACAGACATGCACCTGTTTAGATGCTAACCTACCTATAAACTCGTCCAAGTTCTGGTCAGCCTTCCATCGCCTTACCGGAACTAAACCCTCCCCCTACTATCCTCTTCTCCATGATGATCACCCCTTCCCTGACACCCTTAGCAAGGCCAATCACTTTTCCTCTTACCTCTCTGATGTCTTTTCCATCCCCGATGATCCCCAGTTCGATTACTCCCTCTTCCCGGATGTCCGCAATCGAACTGACACCTCTGTCCCTCCCCTCGCTCCTGGTTTCCAGTACTTGGACAACATTGCACAGACGGAACTCAATGCCGCTATCACCACACAGGATCTCATTGCTACACTCTGCACGAAACGCAACACCACTCCTGATCACGATCGTGTCACCTACCGTCACCTTCATGAAGCTCCTGTCTCTTTCCTCTCCACCCTGTCCAGGCTCTACAATGTAGTCCTGTCCACAGGTTATTACCCCAACCTGTGGAAAACTTCCCATATCCTGATGTTCCTTAAACCTGGTAAACTGCCGTCCGCCATCTCCTCCTACCATCCCATCAGCCTTACCTCGGTCTTCAGCAAGGTCCTGGAATCTATCCTCACCTGCTGCATTCACCAGCATCTCCACCAGCACCTCCTCCTTCGCGTTACCCAGTGTGGCTTTCGGCCATCCTTCTCTTCCGACGACCTTCTCCTTCACCTCACTCATCTCCTTTCCGAACAGCTTAATTCCCGTCGCTCCACAATCTTCCTCTCCCTGGACCTCGAACGTGCTTATGACCACGTATGGCATTCCGGTCTCCTCTTCAAGTCCCAAACCTTCACCCTTCCCATTAATTACGTCCGTCCGATCGGCTCCTTTCTCTCCCACCATCCTTCCTACGTCACCATCCATAACATGGATTCCTACACCTTTCTTCCCTCTGCCGGTGTGCCCCAAGGCTCCATCCTCTCTCCCCTTCTGTACCTTTTATATATAGCGGACATGCCGCCGCCGGCACCCCCCGTCCACCTTATCCAGTTTGCCGATGACACCGCCTTCCTTGCCCTTGCCCCCACCATGCAGCGCTCCCAACACCTTCTCCAATCCCATCTTGACCAGTTCACCGCTTGGTGCAACCAGTGGTTGCTCAAGGTCAATCCCTCCAAAACCCAGGCGATCATTGTAGGCAAAACCACCCCTTCCTTCCGCCTCCTTGGTTTCTATCTCACCATCTACGGCCGTCCTATCGCCCTCACCCCCACCCTTGGATTGTCCAGAGATGGGGGGTCCAGGAGAGTCGACGGTCGAGTGTGACGCCAAGGTACTTAAGGGTGGGGGTGAGGGCGATCTCTTACAGTCCAAAGAGACGCACAACGTTAATACTGACATGTGCCACCACTTGCAGTTGGCTTCAGTTTGTGCTCTTCATGCCATCCAGAAGGAGCCGTTACACATCTGGAATGACTCTCCCCAGCATGCACACAGAGTGCACATTGGATTCGTTCCCCTGCTTGGCAGCCATATCCGTGAGGGGCCCCATTATGTGCTTAACTTCGGAGGTTCCAGCTTCTACTAATTCAAATCTCAGTGATTGCCCCAATCTTGCAAGTTGAGAGGCTTCCCCTGCATCGGGACAAGCGACTGTGTGTAGTGCAGGATGTTTATCAGATACACACAGCGCCTGCAACAGGTTCGTCACACGAACCAGGAGGCTCTCCGATCACCCTCCCCCCCCCCCCTTTCTGGAATATCTTTCACTGTCTGTGTCGCGTATCCCTGTGCACTTTGATTTTATATGTACATCATGTAGCTTAGCACTTTAAGTAAACTTTGATTATTGTTGCGAACACAAAAGATAAAATGCGGTTCTCACTACTGGTTTCCGTAACTGAAAATTTTAACTTTGTGCCCTCTAAACTATTATGTGGGGATACGCACAACACTAAAACATTTCCTGCCGTGAACGTATGATCTTTAATTTGCAAGACTGATCTGACTTGTTAGAAATGGAACACTGTATCATTACTGTAACTGATTACGAAATTAAACATGTCTTTCTCTACTTTCGTCTCTGAAATGCACTGAAAATTACTCTTATTATACGCACAGAAGTTACAGGTTTCAGTGTTCGCCAAACATGAAATCTGCAGTGGATTTTTTTTTTTTTTTTTTTTTTTTTTTGAACACTATTGATTGTCACGGCTAACACTAGAGCATGAAACTAAAAATGGAAATTGATTTTAATATTACTAGCCAGACCAGATTTCAACACAGCAGTCTTTGATCTCACACAAGTAATGTTTTAACACTCTCATTTACGTAAATTATTTACAACACTGATATTATACTAGCAGTTGCCCATGTCCATCTGAAAATAACGTAATAAAATCTACAATTCTCCTCTGAGGTCTCCGGGAGGTTGAAAGAAATAATTTTAATGTACCATTACCTGGCCGCTTAGTTGCTAGAAAACGGCTTCATTCAATTACAGTTTGAATTTGCCGCGGCAGCGGCTGCCGCGATCGTGGCGCAGCATTGCGTCACGAAAAATTCTAAATTCGCTGAAAACTGCTAAAAATGTGGAATGAAATACCAGGCAAGCTAGCTACAAATTATTACAAGCTTTTTTAACAATTTCTAAGTACAAAATCAACATAAAATTCAAAGTACACACATTTTTTATACATCAGTATCCAATGGTGTCTTTCCCGATTAAAGAACAAAAGAAAGCTAACCAAGCGTTCGAGTGAGCGTCACAGGCTCTTACAACATTCACGGCAACGAGAAGACAGAGAGAGTAATTTCTAAACTTCCACTATTTATAAGTAATTTAATGTGCTAATATATATCTTTGTTTCATTTTTAATTATAATTCTTTACTTCGGTTGCACACTCGCCGACCACAGATGTTATTTTCAAAATGGTCATACATAATATTACACAAACATAAAAGTGAAAAATAATTATTTCCTTTTTTACAGTATCCACATAATCGATAACTGTTCGTACAGAAATGAAATACAATAACACAGATGAATGTTTTTTTTCCACATATATTACACAGATTTTACAAATGTCTTGCCAGGAGGCGTCACACCTGCTACACCTTGGAATGACCTCCCACTCAAGTACGAGTGAAGGATAGGCCTTGCTGCGGGCAGTACTTGGGGCGGCAACGGTAGCAGATCGATGGCGGGACAAGTGTGACATGCTGTACGTGTGCTGGATCCCCATGTCCAGGCTCTCTGACAAGAGCCTCAAGCTGCACCACCGAGGTCAGCACTGCCTGAAGCTTTGATCGGAAGGTCACCAACGCAGCTTGCATCTGAACACAGCATTCATACTAAAGACGGCAGGAATACATTCTACACAGTTATTAAAAAGAAGAATTACGCCTGATAAATACACAAACGTGTACGAAATTTATGAGTTAAACTACATATCAGAGAGGAAATTCAAAATAAATCGCTTGTTATGAGAAACTGCGTCAACTCACAAACAAAACAGCTTACTTTGCGGCGTGCTTCGAGACACTGCTGCAGTAACGAAAGCTACCACTCAAGTGATGCGTCTATCTGTCGATTGTTGTAGTTCCTTGGTCCTTCGTGGTTTACTAAATCTATAAATTCTTTTGACAATGGTGACTGGAATACTCTCTTTCAAATTCTGAAGGTGGCAGGGGTAAAATACAGGGAGCGAAAGGCTATTTACAATTTGTACAGAAAGCAGATGGCAGTTATAAGAGTCGAGGGGCATGAAAGGGAAGCAGTGGTTGGGAAGGGAGTGAGACAGGGTTGTAGCCTCTCCCCGATGTTATTCAATCTGTATATTGAGCAAGCAGTAAACGAAACAAAAGAAAAATTCGGAGCAGGAATTAAAATCCATGGAGAAGAAATAAAAACTTCTAGGTTCGCCGATGACATTGTAATTCTGTCAGAGACAGCAAAGGACATGGAAGAGCAGTTGAATGGAATGGACAGTGTCTTGAAAGGAGGATATAAGATGAACATCAACAAAAGCAAAACGAGGATAATGGAATGCAGTCGAATTAAGTTGGGCGATGCTGAGGGAATTAGATTAGGAAATGAGACACTTAAAGTAGTAAAGGAGTTTTGCTATTTGGGGAGCAAAATAACTGATGATGGTGGAACCAGAGAGGATATAAAATGTAGACTGGCTATGGCAAGGAAAGCGTTTCTGAAGAAGGGAAATTTGTTAACATCGAGTGTACATTTAAGTGTCAGGAAGTCGTTGCTAGAAGTATTTGTATGGAGTGTAGCCATGTATGGAAGTGAAACATGGACAGTAAATAGTTTAGACAAGAAGAGAATAGAAGTTTCGAAATGTGGTGCTACAGAAGAATGCTGAAGATTATATGGGTAGATCACATAACTAAAGAGGAGGTATTGAACAGAATTGGGGAGAAGAGAAATTTGTGGCACAACTTGACTAGAAGAAGGTATCGGTTGGTAGGACATATTCTGAGGCGTCAAGGGATCACCAATTTAGTACTGGAGGGCAGCATGGAGAGGAATAATCGTAGAAGGAGACCAAGAGATAAATACACTAAGCAAATTCAGATGGATGTAATTTGCAGCAGGTCCTGGGAGATGAAGCAGCTTGCACAGGATAGAGTAGCATGGAGAGCTGCATCAAACCAGTCTCAGGACTGAAGACCACAACAACAACAACAAATTCTTTCTGAGTGGTGTTGTAATGTTCCATAACATATCTACAGGCCTGTCGATTATGATACTGCATAATAGATATTGAAAATTCTCATCCATCCCTTCTGTCACTCCTGTTTATTTTTAAAGGCTTGTGTCGGTGCATTACTAGACTGCCTCTTTTTCTGCCAACAGCTACTGGTCCTATGAACTTCCTTTGTACCACAAACAAACAGTGAATTGCAAACAGTGATGGCGCCATAATCCTGCCGAAAAATTCCGTTCCGTAGAGCTACATGAAATGTCTCACTGTACCGAACACTTCCAAGCTGGACCGAGCAAAGCCAACAAAGGCCGAACCTCGTCCCGCACGTGTGCAGCACATCGTGCTCGCGGGCAGCTTGGCATGCCATGGCGGTCCCTGGTTTAGGAACTGACGATTATCACGCTCACAGTTCCGTTATATTTCACTACAGAATAGGCATAGTTTTTCTCTAAATAAGAAGTTAAATTTAATTTTTACCTCACAGTTCCGTTATCTTTCACTACAGAATAGGTACACTTTTTCTCCAACTAAGAAGTAAAATTTAATTTTTACCAATGAGCGCCGACGTCTATTATGAAACAGATTTCAAACTAGCATTCTTCATTATGCTATGAATAGAGAAGCTAACGTATAGTACCATTTGGGCGAAGGTCACATGGAACAATAGCCTGTATGGGAAAATAAATAGCAAACTGGCGCTTCATGAACGAAATAATACAGAAAGACAAAATATGGGAAATGCCTTGAACTTAAACTTGTGCACAATATGACCAGATTGGATCATGGAAGAGTTCAAGATGTGCTGCGTGTACACCAAATGCCCTGGAAGCTAGCGACGACAAGTTGATTTGGGAGGTACGTGACGGAAATATTGACAGTGTTGCATAAAATGACTTTAGTGAAATTAAGAGTGATGTCGGCTACACGTACCTCTACATCTGAATTCCGCAATCAACTTTACGGTTTGCGACGTATCATGCTTCTGGTATCGTTATGCTTCGCCTTTTCCCTGTTCTGTTTGAGAATGGTACAAGGGGAGAATGCCAGTAAACATCCATTTGAGCACTAGTTTCTCTGATTTTCTCGTCGTGGTCACTTCGAGAGACATGCGTGAGAGGAAATAATACATTTCCCAACTCTTGCCGGAGCGTACTCTCCCAGAATTCCAATAATGAACCTCTACCTGATGCATGGAATATCTATTGCAGCGTCTGCCACTGGAGTATGTTGAGTATGTCCGTAACAATCTCGCGCCGACTAAACGATCCTGAGACGAAACGCCCATCCCTTCGCTGAATCTTCTGTACTTAATCTATTAATCCAGCCTGATAAGATGCGACACAGATGAGCAATAACTCAAGAAACGGTTGAACAAGTATTTTACAAGCCAATTCTTTCATGGATTAATAACATATAAAATAAGATTCTTCCAATGAATCTGTCTGGCATCCGCTTTTCATACAATTTCTTTTATGTGGTCGCACCGGATGGTTATTCCTAGGTAAAGCTCATGATAAATATTGTAGAACCAAATATTTCTCAAGAACGGAGGAAAATAAATGTTGCATTCTAGGTACAACGTAAATATAAACGTCGCATAACTGACCTACACTTCATGATACTTGAAATAACTGATGACACCTGATCCTAATGTCACTGTTGTCTGAGAAAATCATCGGTTCCGAAGAACAAGTTAAATAAATAAAAATAATGTAGAATCAGTTATAGCCGAATCGTAACTGCGCTACTGCTTCTACGCTATAACGTTCGAAAGAAATCTGAAAAATGATGAAAAGTGCAAAGTAGTTAGTGGAATTTTAGATAAAGAAGTTAAATGTTTTCTACTTTGGATTGCAATGTTTATAGAAAACGGTCGCCACTTACAGTGTGAGCGAACAATATTGCATAGTTCTTAATAAATTTGGAAAGTATTTATCCAATAATTAATGCAAGACAATCAGGAGGGAACCAGCACAACAATAGTGACTCAAGCTCAGATTCAAACTCACAGTTAGCAATATGAAATAAACCTAATCGTGAAATCAGTGAAGCAAACTGTGCTAAGCAGATGAACTTCACTGTTAACTGTTTGGCACTCAGTTTTCGTTATAAGTATCTTCACGCAGCCTACCATAATATCTAATGTTAATATTTCTACTGTTGTAATTTTTGTTAAGTGAATATTGTTTCTGTTAATAAAAATATGTCTTACTAGCGCTTAACTTACATTAAATAATTAATGATTAATTTTTGCGTAACATTATTACGTATTTTGGAAATGAGAGCAGAAATTATTGATCACACAAAGAAATTAAACATTCTGATCTACAATAATCAGTAAAAGCTCACTGAAACTACTTTTCCACAATCTCTGAACGTTAATACTGGTTTGATAATTGCAGATTTCACTCAGCAACAAAGTTCATTATCTTTAACTATCAGTCTGAATTATTTTTTAAGTTTTGATAACTTTCAGTTTTTTAAACACATTATCAAAATTAAATTAGCTCAGCAATTTTAGTCTTTT
This sequence comes from Schistocerca piceifrons, assembly GCF_021461385.2. NCBI lineage: Eukaryota > Metazoa > Arthropoda > Insecta > Orthoptera > Acrididae > Schistocerca > Schistocerca piceifrons. The sequence goes on from NC_060138.1 coordinate 522,544,435, forward strand.
TATCATCAAGAGAAACACCTGGTTTTAATTAATAATGACAGGATAGAAACTTACTTGGTAATTCGCCAAATTTAAGCCCTCTCAATACAGCGTTATCGTTAAGTTGGTAACTATTCACACAGTGATAGTACAGCGCTGGTTGCCTTGGTACACTTCTAAATATTATAGCTGGTCTGTCTTACTTCAATAGTGGCTGCTGGTGCTGTGTGAGATAATAATCGCCGATAATGCATAGGAACAGGCTGTTCTTAACGTCGTTTTGGAATAAACAAGTTTCGGCTCACAATGCTCTTCCTTCACATTACTTCCTCTTGATGCTTTTTGAGCTGAGCTTAGTTCACACTGTAATTATGCCTGGTCATAGCATACTGTTCTTCCAGTTTGGTACATTACAACGTGCTCCACTACATGCCGCTAGCAACAACTACGCCTAAGCGCTTCTGTCAGACTCTACTGCGCAATAAAAATGGCTCTGAGCACTATGGGACTTAACATCTGAGGTCATCAGTCCCCTATAAATTAGAACTACTTAAACCTAACTAACCTAAGGACATCACGCACATCCATGCCCGAGTTAGGATTCGAACCTGCGACCGTAGAACTCCCGTGGTTCCAGACTGAAGCGCCTAGAACCACTCGGCCACACTGGCCGGCTCCGGCCGAGCGCCATGTCATCTTCTGGCAATGGCATTATCTTATGTAGGGGTATGGAGGGGCATGTGGTCAGTAGACTGTTCCCCGAGTCTTGTTGGGTTTCTTGACCTGCTACTGATCAATGGAGTAGCCGCTTAGTTGGCCTCATAAGGCTAAATGTATTGTGTATGACTCCGTACACAGTGGTGAGGAGAGGTGGGCTACAGAGTAGTATGGTCGCCGTAGGAAAGATGGACAGTAGCAAAAATAATTAGCGAAGAAGATAATACAGTAAACAAAAGATTTACTTAACATGTATTTTTCAAGCGTGGAAAGACTCATTACAAATGACGTGATAAGAAATGGAGTCCAACTACCAGCGTCAACAAGGAAGAGAGTCTCTGAACTAAAGCACAAACGATGGATGCGACAAGGCAGCACCTGTGTATCATGTCATAGCAAAAAGGCTCCAAGTGTGAGTGGGACTGAGTGCCTGCCACTGGTTGTCCTGTACCGCTGCAGGAGAGAGCGCTCGTGGTCCAGAGCCACTGGAGGCGTGGCTCAGTGGGCGTGCTCCATTGGGTCTGCTGGCCTGCACGACCGCCGTCGGTGCCTGACAGAAACGTGCAGTATCACTGCCTACTTTAAGACCCACATGGGGTGGTATAGATACAAGATACCACAGACTGCACCATGTACCTCTTCCCTCACTAACAACAGAACGCTGGCAGTACCAGGAACCGAATAAGGAACCCCCACATGGCAGTCAGCCGCGCTGATCACTCAGATACGGAGGGGGACAGCATCAACATTGCCAAATCCAAATTAGTGTGTCTACTCCATGGAGACACAGGATAAGAAATAGTAAGAAGAAGTGGTTCAGTTGTCAAACTGTGTTTCTCCTTCCGCGTAGACCTGGACCCCTACCACCGTTGTTGTCCCGCCCGCATAGTTGACGGCCAAATTATTCTGGGAACACTCTACGGTTGTTAGTGCTTCCAGTTACCTGTCGTCAATAGTGTAATACAACAGTGGTAAAGACTATGATTACAACTGCGGTATTTACGTTATTTATCTACATCGCAACATAAAGCCGTAATTGATGGTACGACTCATATTCAGATGTGACGTGCATTGGTGCAAACAAGGTATTGTTTTTAGTCTGGAAAACATTATTCAGGCTGGTCGCGAATGAGGCAACAAACATGGAAACTGTAGCTGCGATGTAAAAGTTGGCGGTGTGTGAGCGCACTCCGTCAGCCGGCAGTGCAGCGAGAGAAGCGGGGTGCGGATGCGAATGGAGTGGGATGCGACGGGACGGGTGGTAATGAGTATCGAGCGGCGGCGCGGGCAGCGGCGGTGACAGGCGACAGCCGCACCTGAATGGCCCTCCGGATTAGCGACGTGCGCGGCCGGGCCGAGCCCTGCGCGAGCGCGCTGAGTCACGCGGCCATTGTCAGAGCGGGCCGCTGCCGGCTCCCCCGTGCAATCACCGGCGCGTCGGCGCCTCCCACTGCTCGCCACCAGTGTCGAACGTCGCCTGCAACGTCACTGCGGTGGGAGCCGAACGTTAAAGACGATCGAGAAACGCGACCGTGTTTGCTCAACAGGACGCCGAAAGAATTTCAGGGCAAGTTAAATACACCGAGCCGGCCTAGGTGGCTGAGCGGTTCTAGGTGCTTCAGTCTGGAACCTCGCGACCGCTACGGTCGCAGGTTCGAATCCTGCCTCAGGCATGGATGTGTGTGATGTCATTAGGTTGGTTAGGTTTGACTAGTTCTACGTTCTAGGGGACTGATGACCTCAGAAGTTAAGTCCCATAGTTCTCAGAGCCATTTGAACCATTGAACAGCATTCTTGACTAACAACAGTTCACGACCTCCAACCTCAAAGTCACGAGACACGGAGCGGGCGTTACAGCGTGCATTTAAAGCAAACCTGACTTACAATCTCATATTGCCTCCACTAGCGCCACTCTTAGGCGACTAGTGCGAAATTTGAATAGATCTCATCTTTCAATGTAGAAACGCCCCTACCAGTTTTCGTTTACGTCACACAACTTCTTATAGCTTTAGCCTCTTTTTTTCCGTCAGAGTATTTGTGTGTGGAATGGGCACAGTAGTCCTGATCGGATTTAAAATTTTCTTTGCGACGTTGGGAACATGGAAGATTTAGATTGTGAGACAGAGTCTCAGAGTGGTCGGACCTCTCCCTGAGGCGCCTCCCAGCCTCCTGCAGTGGCCGGCGCCTAGTGGCGGTCCTCTGCAGTTCCCAGTGCGCGCGCCGCACACCGCAGTGCGCAGCACGGCAAAATAAAACCCAATATTTAGTAGGTATTTCTAATAAAGAAGAAGTGTGCAAATACTTACCAATAGTTAAAAACAATAACTCTATTGGAAAACACTGTTTAACTTGGATAAATTGTAATTCTAGAGTAAAAGTTTATGATGAATTTAACTGTCAGTTAAGGAGTACAGGAATTAATTAACAACTTGACCACCATGGAATAGATTTTTTTTTTAAATTGTCCAGGCAGAAGATTAAAGGAAATATTTTCTTCTAAATTGGCTAATGAAAATCGAATAACAAGATTAGAAGCAACAATTGATGGTTATATTAATTCAGTTTTCCAAAATGATCAATAATTCGATCTATTAATGGATGATATGAAATTAATAAAAAGTAGTATCAAATATCTATCTAATATGTAGCAAAAATTAACAGATTATTTACAAAATGGTTGTTGTCTTATTTATAACAATATATGTATTGGAGTAACAAAAATATGAAAAAATGACTAGAATACAAATAAAATATGAACAGCCAATAAAGAAGAAACCAAAAAATTGGTTAAATACGGTTTATCTGCTTTTAGTTTCAACTTGTTGGATGTTGACTGTATACAAATTTTCAAAGAGGCAAATGATATAATTTCTGTATAATGAACATGATTTATAAAAGCTGTGGAAACATCTTTTATATCTAATAGCTCATTTTCTACAATACAAAAGAGATAACTATTGAAGAATTAGCAGCAATAACAACAAATAATTTTATTCCATTCATAACTAGAAAGAGAATAAATATTACCAAAAAAAATTTCTCCATTTCCTATTAAAGAAATTAACCCAGTTAATAAGTATATTTACAGTCTGCTCGAAAATAGGAATGAAAATTACAAAATTTAAGTATACAAGAAAGAAAATGAGAATATTTGGATAATAATATATCTTTAAAAGACGAATACAAACATATTTTAGATAAGGACCAAAATATAAGAAAAGAGCCAGAAGAGAGAAAAAATTATTTTAAGTGACAATAGATACATTTTGCAACAGGTAGAGTTAATAAATCTTATGTTTAAATTTACATATGTTGGCGTTTTGGGCAAACAAAATGGGAAGAAAGATGTGTATGTTGTTAAAGATGTCAATAAAAATAAATTTACAGAATTTTTCAGAAAAATAAAAATATTTTTAAAAATGAAGGTTTTATTTGTATTCCATACAGTAGCCCTCTAAGCAAATTACAAATATTTTATCCTATTAAAGAAGAAGCATTTTTAGAAATAAAAACAGATGGTTCTTTTTATTGACACTTGATCATTAGAACACCAACCATTTTCGAAAACAATGACAGTTTCTTGTGGAAAGAAGAAGATGAGGAAATAATCAAAATATAAAAATAGGACAAACATTTGGAAATATGAAAATAGAAGACTGTAAAGGATTAGAAACTTCACAAGAAGGATTAGATGAAATTATTTACAGTGTTACCACAGAAAATTGTGGAAAAGATATACTTTAAATTCAAAAATATGCAAGAGTGATATTGCTCTAATTATTGGTTAGAAAAAGAAATTCAAATTAAAAAATATATTTAAAATACAATATACAAATGTAGGAATCACATAAGCAAGAAGGCAATGGCAGAATTTAGTGCATATATGCTCAAGTCAGGCTGATGTTGTTACTAGCTGTGTGCCAAAGGCTGAAATGTGTTTCATTTTATTTTGACTTGAGCATATTTGTTCTAAACTCTCACCACTGCCTTCTTGCAATGTAATTTTGGGTTTCTGAAAATTTCATTCTGATGAAAGCATCCTTAGAGGTGTTGAAACCTTGGTCAGTGTACCAAACAGTTATTTGGAATTGGTTTAATGTGTGATTCATATATTTGCTAAGAAAGAGCCATATTTAAAATTGTATAGTTACAAGATTAAAGTTAAGTAATAAAAAAATTAAAAAACGCCAAATAAGAACAAATAAAGGCTTGTATTGGTTGTTTAATTTTTATGTATCTATTTTAATTGTTTCGAATTTTGTGGAATAAATATCTTATACTCTTTAACATAATCTAAAATTAATTTCTAATATTCTAAGCTAGTTCAAGTTAATGTGCTATACATTTACAAATAATCTCCAAATGTACAACAAGGACAAATCAAATTTCCATCTTTTCCACAATAAATGTGGTAAGCATTGTATTCAAATAACTGTATAACAGAAACCATTCCTTTTCTATTACTTCCTTAGTTATATAAACATATACATCTGTTTCACAAAGTGTCATATCCTTAGGAATAATTAGTACTTCAATTTATTTTTGTTAGAAATATTTATACTAAAATTTTTATTATTTATAAATGGAGGAAGTCAAATATTTTAGATCTATTTTACAAGATTAAAATACATTACCAAGATACAAGAAAAAATTAAATTGTTTACTAGTTGAAGAATACAAGTAGAATGTTTGACATAATCTTTTTTAAAAATGGTGCATTTGTAGAGTTAAGAGAGTCAAATAAACATAGCTGAGAAATGTATATCAAAGTCATTCCTAAAGCACTTTACAAATGTTATGTAGAAGACACAATGTAAATTATAGTGAAAAAAGTGAAACAGAAATGATAATTACTGGTAAGACAAGTTTGGCATTTAAATTTGTTAAAGATTGCTTTAAAATTTTTATTAAAATTTTATACAATTTAGGTACTTCAAACTTTAGAGATTTAACAAACAACAAATAAAAGTAAAAACGAAAAATATAAGATAAAGATAAGAAATGTTTTTCTTTGATAAGACTATTCAAACAAGTATTAAGGGCATCTGGGTTAGGTATGGAATGTTGTAAAGACATAAAACAAAAATCTATACTTTTGGTTGGTAGCTTTTGTACATATTCTTAACATTTAATGTTAACAAGAATATTAAACATAAATGTTAAATGATAAACATATGAAAGGATAGTAACAAGAAAAAAATCCAGATTTATTTAAACAAATACCATTCCACCTTTCCACTGCAAGAAAGAGTCCACTGGGATGTAGTGAGAAGCAGTCAGTGCCACACACAGCAGCCATCAGCACTGTCACGGCAGTTTGTAAACACACACACTTACGCCATCATCCATTCCGTAGTAGCTGTCATGATTAAATGTCAGAGAATGTGGAAACTTCTTTATATCTGGAGAATATGGTGGCCAATCAAAGCCCATGTCAGTGTCCTCTGGGTACCCCAGAGCCAGAATGTGGTTCCCAACGTGCTCCTCCAGAACATCAAACTCCCTCTCATTTCGATGGGGGTCGAGGTCCATCGGGCATGAACTACATCTTGTCGAAATCCGGGTCACTTGTGATAATGGGGATGAAATCATCTTCCAAAACCTTCACATACTGTTTGGCAGTCACCGTGGCATCAAGGAATATCACACTAATTATTCTGTGACTGGACACTGCACACAACACCGTCACCAATTGAGAGTGAAGAGACTTCTCGACGCACGGGGTTTAGCCGAGCGGTCTGAGGCGCTGCAGTCATGGACCGTGCAGCTGGTCGCGGCGGAGGTTAGAGTCCTCCCTCAGGCATGGGTGTATGTGTTTCTCCTTAGGATAATTTAGGTTAAGTAGTGTGTAAGCTTAGGGACTGATGACCTTAGCAGTTAAGTCCCATAAGATTTCAATCACATTTGGATTTTTTTTTTTTTTTATATTTCTCGTTCATGAAATGCGGATACTCAGTCCCCCCGATGCATCAATTTTCCTTACTGACGAACCCATCCAAATGAAAATGGCTGACAACAACGCATGTGCACATATGCATACTAATTCCCATCATGCACCATGGCCAACCGTGCAGTTTGAACATACTAACACAAACTGTTCAGAAGTTATGATGATTTATTCCATCTAGGTCAATAACTGTCACCCTGTAAATTTCCATGTAAAATGTTTCATACTTCTTACAGTTGTCAATGTGTTAAAATCACAATTTTCCATGCCAAATCCAACCTCCCTTATGAACAGAAATGGTCTTACCCACATCATCTTCTTTACGCATCTCGGAACACTGACCACGGTAACATTATACTCTGACACGTATACATTTCAGACAAGCTATGCCATTATCGTTTATATGTGTATAGCGTCCGAAAAAATTATGGTTTGCCCACATTCACACTGGCTAGGTGCCTCGATTCTCCTCAGCTCTAGGAAGTTGTATGACATTTAAGTCTTCCAGTCAGGGCTTCTGCAAGACGCTACATCTCACCAAGATTCTCGCAAGGAAGTTTTGTAAACACTGATGTCCAGCTCTATGAGATAATCAATTGCTCTCCCATGGACGAAAGGGTTCGAAAGACATCACAATATGGGCTGATGTACTGTAACGTGAATTGCAGTAGATAGAGAGACAAAGAACATGGGAGGATATGTTTAGGGAGACAATGAAAGGACGTTCCATATATTGCCTGCCCTGTTTGTTCACGATAGAAGATCCAGCTGAACCCTTGCATTGCCAAATTGTGGAACTGTTTATGAAGTTAATCTATCACTCCTTGCAGTCATATATACTCGTCAATGTACTGAAATCACAATTCCTCATGTCAAATACATCCTCCACTTACAGCTAGACATATGGAGTTTTTTTACAGCAATAGCAGTCTCATCACTTCCCACACACATCTGGTGATATGTTGGAACACTAACCACAGTGACTTTACATTCCAGCAGCATAACATACCCGACAACAAACGTGATTATCACTTATGAGCGTATAGTATCAAAGAAATTATGTTTTTTCCACACTAACACCAGCTGGGAGTCGTTTTGCACGGCTTACCAGTACATCTCAGTAGCAAAACCTTCCTGCTACATTGTCATAACCACATATTTGTCGCGGAATAAAGAGAGTAATTACAGTTAAAAAGCCCTACCGTCTTTTATTTACGATATGCACGTTGTTCCATGATAGTCAGCATTTGACAGAGCAGGAAGATGTGATACCCCCAGCCATGTCACACAGCCCCTTCTAATTCTCTCGAAACATCACATTTCAGCAACACCGTGTCATAGGCAGAAGGCTGTCTAGCCCTCCATACATAATCATACGGAGAAAAACAGCCCACTAACTTACAGGAGGAGGAAATTCACAACCATGCAAACTATATGCAGACTGCACAAAGAAATTCAGAGGTGAAGCCTACAATTCATCAATAGTAAATGACATTCTATAAACATCTCTCTGTACATGTCGTAATATCCTTTATTATATTGCTATGATTACCATGCTAGAAATACCAGAGTGTAATGGTGTCAGAGTCTATGTTAACAAAATGTGCTCTCTCTCGATCTCTCCCTCTCTCTTTCTCTTTCTCTCTGTTTGTAACATCCAATGAGGTAAAGCTATGAACTATAAAAACTTTCCTGACATCATGTAGTAGCGAACTCAATGAGATTTTACTGTGCCTCTCCCTACAGATATATCGGTAGCAAATACCATCTGCATATTGGTGTTGTGATCCCAGTAAAGATACACGTATTGGTTCACTGGAGCAGGCAGCCAGTGATCGAAGTCTCATCCATGGACGTGTGTAAACTTTTGTCACCTGCACCGGAGGAAGACCATATCCCACAGACTATCAATCACAATAGAGGGTTCTTCTGTTGTTGTTTCATAAGCAGTTTGATACATTGTTTCTTGCTGTAAGAAATCGAAGCAGTGGATGACTACAACTGTATACACAGCCACACATATTTCCCTACCAAGAGTTTGAAGTCTGTGACAAGTACTGATCCAACATTAACACATTGCAATCCATCACTACTCACAGAAATCTGAAAACTGCATAGTGTAAACAAAGCTGCTTCCACAACACACAGAATGGTTGGAATAGAAGACAGAGGCAGTGTTTCTTATTGACAAAAGTTCGGATGACATCGCAACGTATGGAAATTGGAAGAGTTTGCAGCGTTGTGGAGCGTTTCCAAACAGCTATCCAAAAGTAATGACCTCTACATTTAATCTGATCTTTCACAGTGATATTTTAGTGTTCCAGTTTTGAAGAGCACCAGAGCACCGATTCCTCATATTGGTGGTGGATATTGCATCCAGGTATATGATCTCTGTTTCAGTGTCCTAGGTGGGAGTGGTCCTGACTTCCAAGTTTTTGGACACTGCGTCTTTGATTTTTTATGACTTACAATGCCTAGCCACATGTGGAAAAAGGAGTATTCAGCTGGACTTAAACCCATAGAGATCAAATCATATGCACCATCAGTTGTCAAACTTACCAGAGGATGAATGGAATGATTTTCATACACCCAGGTGAACATGTAAGTACCCTCATCCCTCCACCTTTTTTGTCGTATTTTCATCAACTTTATGTATTTTCCATCAATATTAGTAATTTTATCATGTTTTTCTCAATTGTAACACATTTCACTCAAGGTCCAAACCATCACTCTAAACGAGTTGTCGTGTCAACAAAATGCTTGTCACATCGATCTTGTGATGCTCTCAGCCAGTGACATTGCAGCTTGGTTCCCAATTTCTGTATCATTGTTAAGCCACCCCACCATGCCTGTGCGAGGGTCATATACATGTGGATGTATAATACTGTAATACTGCCTAGATCACATGACACAGATACTGTTTCTTAGTGTAGGAAATAACCATCGCCAGAAAGGAGGTAAAAAAAACTACGTTCCTTAGCCAAAACACTTTATAAATTCTGCAAGATTTTATTATGGTTTGCCATTTCCCCCTGTGTGGATGGGAGTCGCAAAATATTCTCGCATTTGTAAGATGACGTCAGAGATTCAAAGACTGTGTCCTCTATTTATTTCGAAACAAGCTACCCCTTCGTTCTCCAGATTTCTCCATGAGCGCTGTGACGTACACGATCTCTCTAGACGCACGCATGCTGAGGAGATTAGCACTCCTTATTGGTGTAGAGCAGATACGAGCCTGATAGATCTGAAAGTGATGTTGTGATACAACAGACGATTATAAAGAAGGAAGGTATGATTTTGCGTGATGGAGCTCCAGACAAAAGGAGTTTGAAACATTTTACACAAATCACTTGGGCTATATATTCTTAACAATTGTTTGGACTCCGTACCAGGAGGGTACTGGGAAGAGAGAAATGATCATAGAACGTAAACAGACACTCCTAAAGCTACATGGTTCTGCACTTAAGCATGCTATAATGTTAAAGTAGTGTGGTTTCCGACATATTAGTCATGTGGAATGAAAGACTGTCAATACTCCAATGTAGAAAATATATTTCCAGCACATGACATACATTCATTCTGCAAGTTTTCTGTCCCACTCACCATGGTGAGAAACTTTAAGATGATAAAACTATTACCTTCTACACTAAAGGAAAAAAAGAATCATAGATTCTTTGAGTTCCATGCAATGTGTGTACAGTGTACAGTGCTCTTGTTCACATCCGATTCGTCAGAAACGGAAAATGTATGACACAATGACATCTTATGAGGAAACAGACAAACGCGTAGCAGCGGTGTCTGATATGTGAAATTACAAACCATGCTGCCACTAACTCTGTCAACAGAAAACAGCGTCTTCCACACATAACATCTGCCAAGCAAATATATACACTGGAATGGCAGTACCTCACACATCCCTATTATTAATCAGAACCATGTCGGTTATGGCTCGATTTGTGTCCAAGATGGAAATTGAGTACTTCGCATACGTCTTCGTTCATCTAGAGGAGGGTGCCGAAATAGGTTTTCCATCGTTTTGACGTACATGGTTAATCATACTGCCTTGGAAGTCCTCTGCTGACTCTAGTGTGGAGAGATCTGCTGTTAACAGTTTAGGTGGATAGCGCTCTAAGTCACACACAGACCACGCAATTGTATACGACTCGAATGCAATGTATACCACACAACTTATACAACCCGAGATAACAACGGAAAGAAAGTGGTTAACTGTGTAATAAATGACCTGCCACAACATCTCCCTCTCTCTAGAACGCATTGTAAGTCTATCATTAAAACACAACTTGTTACAATCGGCCTCAGATGATTTCTACATCCTTTAAAGCAGATCTAACCAATTTAGAGGAGGATGTTTCTCTTTTCAAGGAACGCATCTAAGACAACAGTCAACTTGTATGTATCCGTATTACCTCAAAGGACATACAGCAGAGTGTTGGTAAAAACCATGCAGCAACTGTTCTGTAAGGTATCTGTTAGTTGATACCATATGGATGTGATTGGTAGAGAGTACAGAGAAACACATTCTAAATACTGTTTGTTAGAGTTCAAAACGTGTAAACAGTCTTGCACAAAGTTAATCATGCGCTCCATTCTGTAGTTGTATATTGCAGCCCCCAAGCGGGTAATACATTGCTCTTTAGCTAAAGACACTTTATAAAAACCTATAACGTGGTTGCCGGTAACTTTGGGGTCACACCTGGGCTTCTGATGCGATATGTATATATAAATTTAATACTCTACGTATGGTAGTCATCCACGATAAACAATCAAACACACTCGTTCCCACGTACATGAATTTTCCTGCACCAAGCAGGCATGTAAGTACTCCGTCATTCTCCCTCAATTTCCCCTTGTTCTGGCGTATATTTCCTCAATTTATACGTATTTTCCGTAAATATTCGTAATTTTGTTGATTTTATCTCACTTCAGCTCATTTGCTTGTGACATCACTCCCTGTCACGTTGTCAGCACCTAGCGCAACTGCGCCGTTTCTCTCTGTGTGTGTGTGTGTGTGTGTGTGTGTGCGTTACAGCTGAAGAACAATACTCAAACTAATTAATGGCTTATCATAAAATAATACTAATAATAACTCAAAAAATGCAATAAATATTTAAATATTAAAAAAATATAAATAAATAAAAATAAAATGTCTAAAACATACACCCAAACACACATCCACACACGCAGAGCGCCAACACAAGCTGTGCTCGCTGCATCCTAACCACTATACCCTATGCCGATGATCCTTCAGTCAACGCTGCAATATGACTGAAGTTTCTCATATTGAGAAAATGGAAGGAGTGATCTACATTAACTTGAAAAAGCTTTTTACAGTCAAGATCGCATTAATTAATATTTATTACTGACGGACGGTTTGGTCAGATGAAACTGACATTTTCTAAGCGTCAAAAAAAATTTGATTATGAATCGTGTTGCATTATGAGTTTAGCGCTCATGCCATGTTTTCACTATCGTGGAGAATGTACAGCACATTATACATAGGTTTGCATACACAAATAAGAAGCACCTTGCGCAAATGGGTATATTTACACATGCGACATTCCATTGAGGCATGTTAGTAGAAGTGCTGTTTTCAGAGAAACCATTTAATACGTTTGAGGATTAATTTAGTAAATCATTATGATGGTTTCAACCTTCACAAAATCTGGAATTTGGTACTGGCAATAATTATCTCTTACACCCAACGGTACTGTGTCCTCTTCGACTAGAATTTGCGGCACATCTTTTATAGAGTGCGTCATGGTAGCACATACCTGTATGTCTGCCACCTGTGTAGTGTTTTTTCACTTATGTTGAATGGAATGAACAGTCTAATGAAAACAAAATATGTATTAAGAGTACATCGAAGAAAGACGAAAGTAATGAGAAGAAGCAAGAATGAGAACAGCGAGAAAGTTGAGATCAGAATTGTTGATCACGAAGCAGATGAAGTTAAGCCATGATGGACGGAACAAGGAGGAGATAAAAAGCAGACTAGCTCTGAAAAAAAAGGGATTCTCCTCGCGAAGGGAAGTCAATTAGGTTTTAATTTGAGGAAGAAATTTCTGACAATGTACGTTTGGAGCACAGCATTGTATGGAAGTGAGATATGGACTGTAGGAAAACTGGAACATAAGGGAATAGAATCATTTGAGATGTGGTGCTATAGAAGAATGTTGAAAGTTAGGTAGACTGACACTCTAAGGGAACAGGAGATTCTCCAGAGAAAGAAAAATATGGAAAACACTGACAAGAAGGAACGGGATGATAGGACATCTGCTATGACATCAGGGAATAACTTCCACCGTACTAGAGGGAGCTGTAGGACGTAGGCTGCAAGTGCTATTCGGAGCGGAAGAGCTTTGCTGTCATCTTTAGCGGCTCTCTCAGATGATGGCAAAATGGTTTCTGTTGCTTCTATTTTAGTGTTAAAATCTGAAGTTGGTTTGCAGCAGTGCGCCACCCCACTATCCTGCCTGCCTTCATTTTTAGTTCCACGTATGTAGCGTATCCTACATCACCCATAATCTGCCGTATGTATCAAGTCCTTGATCCGCCTGGCGATGCCTTCCCTCAATAGCTTCTTCAGGTATTGTTCAGTGAAGTTATTGTGTCTTTAATTGTGTCACGCGAGTTCGTCTCTTGTTTTTGGATGTACCTCCAGAGAGATCTGGTACGTTGTACTCTTCTCAGCACCTCTTTATTGTTAACTCTGTCTCTTTAGCTAGCTGATCATCATCCTTCTGCAGGATCAAATCTTCACTGCGTCTAGCCGTGTTCTCTACGGTTTTCCTGTTCAAGTTTCACACCCATATAGTCCCACACCCCAACCAAATGACCCGTTTCCTTATTTATAGACTGATGTTCTTCCATATAAGTTCTTTCTCAAATTAACTGCAATTTTGTATCTGCTTACAATTTCTTTCCGGTTTCTATCGTACCTTGTGATCCTAAACAGGTAAAATCTTCTATCACTTCTGACTTCTTTCTTCTAATCCTCATTCTTAGAGGTTCACGTCCTTCTTGAGTACTGCATACCACCGCTTCAGTGCTTCTCTTCTTTATTATCATACCAAATCCCTTCTATTATGTTGAGTATCTTCTCTAAATCTACATGCTTTAGTCTCTGTGACCACAGAAATGTCATCTGCGTTACGTAGCATGTCCATCTTCTGTCCATTAATTTTGATCCCTACCTCAGTTCTTTCGGTTTCTGGATGTAAAGAATGAATGCAAGAGGAGAGAGAGTACATTCTTGTCTCACGATTTTTTAAGTTTTGCTTTTTGTTCCACATAAAAATTTGTAACCACAGCCAGTTCATTCTTGCAGAAGCTAACACCCACATGTATTTCTGTTTTAGCCCCTCATTCGTCAGCAGTCTGAACATCTCTTGCAAAATAACATTATCAAATGCCTTTTCCAGATCTACAAAGGTAATATAAGTTGGTTTACTTTTCTATAATGGCTTCCCGAGAAGGTGCCTCAGTGACAGAATTGCCTCTCTTGTTCCTAATCTCCTTCTGAGAGCTTCACTTAGCATAGCTGCCGCCATCTTCGATATGGGAACCATGACGTATTTCCGGAAGTCGGTTGGTCTCTTTCCTGTGTGACAGATGGATCTAATCAGTTTCAGCAGCATCATTTTCGTGCTGTCATCAGAATTCATTATTATTTCTGTAGGAATGCCGTCAATGCCCGTTGCTTTCCTCTCCTGGAAGTCTTTAAGAGTTTTCTGAAATTCTTCTTGCAGAACATCATCTCCTTTGTCATGTTCGTCTGCTTCCTCTTCTTTTCGTATTACATCCTGCGATAGAGGTACTCCGTCACGCTTCTCCTCAATGTATTCTTACCATTTTATTCTTTCCGTCTCTTCATCACGTCTTCACCGAAGTGCATTTTCACCTCTTTCTCTTCTACTGTACCCACGCTTATTGTTTTGCATTTGTTACAAAAAAATTGTTTCCTGTTCTGCAGGCCTTACCAGTTCTTCCATTTCGCATATTTTCATTAGATCTCCGCACGTTTTCTCAAGAAAATTTTTTTTGGCTTTCTTGGCTTCTCAACTAAGTTCCTCAGCCCTCTGTGTACAATTTTCCTTGTCCGTCCACTGCGTTTCTGCATTGCCACCTGTTTCCAACAAGCTGAATAACATCTGTTATAATCCATTTGTCATTTTTTGGGGTTTAGTTTCCCCAACTATCTCTTCTGCTTTATACATACAAATTTAATTTGTTCCTAGTCTTCCTTTACTCGCCTATGTTAGAAAATTTTAACTATTCTGTCTTTTTTCCGTACATAATTCCTTGCCAGTCCCCTAGTTTTCTGTATCCTCTTTTATGCTTTCTCGTCTTTTTTCCCCCAACATTTAAATCTGAGTGATCTTTTCATGAGGACCAGTTGTAAACACTGTCTATGTAAGCAGATGGAAAGCCCCTGCAATGTTTAACGATTTCTAATAATGATTTGTAGTCGACGTCTTGTCTGCTTAAACCTCCTGGGGCCTTTCAGGTTTTCTTCTTCGCTTGTGATTTTAGAAAAGTGTGTTTGCAACAACTATTTGGTACCTCGAGGAGAAATGAACTAAGTGAGGACCCCTTCCATTGCTTTTTTCGAGTCCATACTTGCCCAAATCCCCTCTTCTGGTTCTTCACTCACGCTAACGTTCCAGACCCTCATGACATGAAAGGTTTTCACCTCCCCTAACACGTTTTATAACAGTTATTTATTCGTACATTTCGTCAGATACTGCCTCCTCTTTAGTGGACGGTCGTCTGTATTCCTGCACTGCCATATTCTCATTTCGTTTAGTTTCAAGTTTGACTAGTATTAACCAAGGCCTATGTTTCACTTATACCTGAACATATAAGCCAGTGTTGCTTCTTAAAATTATTCCAATTCTTTCCACTCACAAGTTACGTTGATCAAGTCTGCTGTGAATGATTCTGTATTCTCCAGGCTAGAAGTCTCCTGAACGATTTACAACTGAAATATTAACGGAAGACAAAGTTTGCTTACATCTGAATTTCTGGTAGTTCGATGTTGTTGCCAGTTTAGCTGTAGAATATATTACTAGAGAGATGCCGACAGCTGCGTGGTTGCCGATGGTAGCAGTCGCAGAATGGACAGCTCAGTGAATACACTCTCAGTGAATGAAATAAGTTCTTCTTTTACTAAGGGTGAACTATACGCTACTAGTAGGTGTGTAATTCAATTTCTCAGTACTTAATTGGAAAACTATCTAATAACGGTTTCCGGCTTCGCTTTGGGTGGTTAGCCACGGTTCCTGCTTCACTGATTTCATTCTCAGACAATTCCCGATCTACCGCTCCATTGCACGATATTATAGTTTGCTTCCACCAAGCCATCTGCTATATTTGCTCCGAATGTTCCTCAAGAACGTACTGCCCTATTCACAGGGAGAGAAACATTCACAGCTTGTGTTTCTAGGCGGTGTCCAGTTTCTTCCCGAAATTTGTAACGTGAGTAAAATATTGTTGCCTGTACCCAAACTTTGTTAGTTTTTATGAGTTTAAAAGTTAGTTTTCTCTTGTAAAAGGAATATTTACTTCATTTACAAGCATTTTTACTGGCTTGTGGAACGAAGAGATTAGTGTCTAGATCTGCCTGCTGAGTTTTTTTTTTTTTTTTTTTTTTTTTTTTTTACTGCGGATCAGCGATGAAATAATAACTGCTCACACATCCTGTCAAAGTGTTAGTAACGTATAAGACATAGCTCCTGTGATCTGTAGCAGTCAGACACAAGAATAACAGGGCTATATGTGTGTGACTCGGGTCATAGCGTCTCATAAAGTGTTGCTTTGTAAACCGCCTACCACCCGTGTGGCGTTTTTGTAGCGGCTTCGTGAGGCAGCAGTTAGACACGCAACATCTCTTGCGCTAACACTATGTAGCATGCCACTTGAACTTAAACAGCTTGAGGAATATTCTTGTACGAAAGAGTTTACCCTCTTCCATCTCTGTGATTAAATGTTGTTTACATGTAAGAGTGTTGACAGAATTTTGTGGACTCGTGGTCAAGGAGTAATGTCATTTTACTATCACTCATGTCTTCAAATACGGAAAGGAAAAGCATAATACCATAACCTAGCAGTGAGCGTATGAATGCAACGCCTGCGAAGCATCGTGTTGCCAACCGTATCAGGTTCTGAATACAATTGACTTCTTAGATGCACATAAGAACTTCGTTTATCCGAACTGGGTGCGACCGGATGTAATCTGGATAATCTGGAAATATTTTACGATATGCTAATATGTACTGTTGTTGTTGTGGTCTTCAGTCCGTAGACTGGTTCGATGCAGCTCTCAATACTACTCTATCCTGCGCAAACCACTTCATCTCCAAATAGCTATTGCAACTTACGTATTTCTAAACCTGATTACGGGATTCGTCTCTTGGTCTCCCTCTACAATTTTACCCCCCCCCCCCCCCCACACACACGTACACACGCACACACACACACACACACACACACACACACACACACACACACACTTACCTCCAGTACTAAATTGGTGATCCTTTGTTGTCTCAGGACGTGTCCTATCAACCGATCATTTTTTCTAGTCAGACTGTGTCACAAATTTCTTTTCTACCCAATTCTGTTCAGTACCTCCTCAATAATTACGTAATCTAACCATCTGGTCCTCAGCATTCTGCTGTACCACCACATTTCAAAAACTTCTATTCTCTTCTTGTCTAAACTGTTTACCGTCCATGTTTCAAATGGTTCAAATGGCTCTGAGCACTATGCGACTTAACTTCTGAGGTCATTAGTCGCCTAGAACTTAGAACTAATTAAACCTAACTAACCTAAGGACATCACACACATCCATCCCAGAGGCAGGATTCGAAACTACGACCGTAGCGGTCGCTCGGCTCCGGACTGTAGCGCCTAGAACCGCACGGCCACTCCGGCCGGCTACCGTCCATGTTTCACTTACATACATAGCTACAATACACAGAAATACATTGAGAAAAGACTTCCTTAAACTTAAATCTATATTCGACGTTAACAAATTTCTCTTCTTCAGAAACGCTTTTCTTGCCATTGAAAGTCTATATTTTATGCCCTGCCTGTTTACTTCGTGCATCATCATTTATTTTTCCACCCAAATAGCAAACCTCACCCACTACTTTAAGTGTCTCGTTTCCCAATGTAATTCCCCCAGCTTCACCTGATGTAATTCGACTACATTCCATTACCATTGTTTTGCTGTCGTTGATGTTCGTATTATATTCTTCTTTCAAGACACTGCCCATTCCGTTCAACTGCTATTCCAAGTCCTTTGCTGTCTCTGGCAGAATTACAATGTCTTCGGCAAACCTGAAAATTTTTATTTCTTCTCTCTAAACTATAATTCCTGCTCTAAATGTTTCTTTGGTTTTTTTTACTGCTTGTTCAGTGTATAGACTGAATAACATTGGGAACAGGCTGCAACATTGTCTAGCTCCCTTCTCAACCACTGCTTCTGTTTCATGCTCCTCGAAACTTATAACCATTGTCTGGTGTGCGTACAAGTTGTAAATAGCCTTTCGTTCCATGTGTTTTACACCTGCTGCCTACAGTTTCAAGGAGAGTATTCGCCTCAGCATTTTCAAAAGCGTCCTCTAAATCTACAAATGCCATAAACTTAATGTCATCATCATCATCATCGTCATCATCATCATCATTTAAGACTGATTATGCCTTTCAGCGTTCAGTCTGGAGCATAGCCCCCTTTATACAGTTCCTCCATGATCTCCTATTCAGTGCTAACATTGGTGCCTCTTCTGATGTTAAACCTATTACTTCAAAATCATTCTTAACCGAATCCAGGTACCTTCTCCTCGGTCTGCCCCGACTCCTCCTACCCTCTACTGCTGAATCCATGAGTCTCTTGGGTAACCTTGCTTCTCCCATTCGCGTAACATGACCCCACCATCTAAGCCTGTTCGCCCTGACTGCTATATCTATAGAGTTCATTCCAAGTTTTTCTTTGATTTCCTCATTGTGGACACCCTCCTGCCATTGTTCCCATCTACTAGTACCTGCAATCATCCTAGCTACTTTCATATCCGTAACCTCAACCTTGTTGATAAGGTAACCTGAATCCACCCAGCTTTCGCTCCCATACAACAAAGTTGGTCGAAAGATTGAACGGTGCACAGATAACTTAGTCTTGGTACTGACTTCCTTCTTGCAGAAGAGAGTAGATCGTAGCTGAGCGCTCACTGCATTAGCTTTGCTACACCTCGCTTCCAGTTCTTTCACTATGTTGCCATCCTGTGAGAATATGCATCCTAAGTACTTGAAACCGTCCACCTGTTCTAACTTTGTTCCTCCTATTTGGCACTCAATCCGTTTATATTTCTTTCCCACTGACATTACTTTCGTTTTGGAGATGCTGATCTTCATACCATAGTCCTTACATTTCTGATCTAGCTCTGAAATATTACTTTGCAAACTTTCAATCGAATCTGCCATCACAACTAAGTCATCCGCATATGCAAGACTGCTTATTTTGTGTTCACATATCTTAATCTCACCCAGCCAGTCTATTGTTTTCAACATATGATCCATAAATAATATGAACAAGAGTGGAGACAGGTTGCAGCCTTGTCTTATCCCTGAAACTACTCTGAACCATGAACTCAATTTACCGTCAACTCTAACTGCTGCCTGACTATCCATGTAAAGACCTTTAATTGCTTGCAAAAGTTTGCCTCCTATTTCATAATCTTGTAGAGCAGACAATAACTTCCTCCTAGGAACCCGGTCATATGCCTTTTCTAGATCTATAAAGCATACATACAATTCACTGTTCCACTCATAACACTTCTCCATTATTTGCCGTAAGCTAAAGATCTGGTCCTGACAACCTCTAAGAGGCCTAAACCCACACTGATTTTCATCCAATTGGCCCTCAACTAATACTCGCACTTTCCTTTCAACAATACCTGAGAAGATTTTACCCACAACACTGATTAAAGAGATACCTCTGTAGTTGTTACAATCTTTTCTGTTTCCATGTTTAAAGATTGGTGTGATTACTGCTTTTGTCCAGTCTGATGGAACCTGTCCCGACTCCCAGGCCATTTCAATTATCCTGTGTAGCCATTTAAGACCTGACATTCCACTGTATTTGATGAGTTCCGACTTAATTTCATCCACCCCAGCCGCTTTATTGCACTGCAATCTATTGACCATTTTTTCGACTTCCTCAAATGTGATCCTATTTCCATCATCATTCCTATCCCATTCTACCTCGAAATCTGAAACATTACTGATCGTATTTTCACCTACATTGAGCAACTCTTCAAAATATTCCCTCCATCTGCCCAAGGCATCCACAGGATTCACCAGCAGTTTTCCTGACCTGTCCAAAATACTTGTCATTTCCTTCTTACCTCCCTTTCGAAGGCTGCTAATTACACTCCAGAATGGTTTTCCAGCAGCTTGACCCAATGTCTCCAACCTGTTTCCAAAGTCTTCCCACGATTTCTTCTTGGATGCTGCAATTATCTGTTGACTTTGTTTCTTTCTTCAACATAACTTTCTCTGTCTA
Organism: Schistocerca piceifrons; assembly: GCF_021461385.2. Classification (NCBI taxonomy): domain Eukaryota; kingdom Metazoa; phylum Arthropoda; class Insecta; order Orthoptera; family Acrididae; genus Schistocerca; species Schistocerca piceifrons. The sequence goes on from NC_060138.1 coordinate 522,564,663, forward strand.
CCTGGGTTCTGGTATGTAGCCATTTTTGATACGCCTTCTTTTTCCTTTTACAGGCTGCCCTGACTGTATCATTCCACCAAGCTGTTTGCTTCATCCTACTTTTACACACTACTGTTCCAAGACATTCTTTAGCCACTTCTAGTACTGTGTCCCTGTACCTTGCCCATTCCTTTTCCAATGACTGTAATTGACTACATTCAACTAACAGGTACCTTTCTGAGATCGCTGTTATGTACTTGTGCCTGATTTCCTTATCCTGAAGTTTCTCCACTCTTATCCTCCTACATATGGGCCTGACCTCCTGCACTTTCGGCCTCACAACCCCAATTTCACTGCAGATTAAATAATGATCAGTGTCATCAAAGAATCCCCTGAATACACGTGTGTCCCTCACAGCCTTCCTGAATTCCTGATCTGTTATTATATAGTCAATGACAGATCTGGTTCCCCTGCCTTCCCAAGCATACCGGTGAATGTTCTTACGTTTAAAAAAGGAGTTTGTGATTACTAAGCCCACACTGGCACAGAAATCCAAGAGGTGTTTCCCGTTCCTGTTGGCCTCCATATCCTCTCCAAATTTACCCATAACCTTTTCATACCCTTCTGTTCGATTTCCAATCCTGGCGTTAAAATCACCCATGAGCAGAACACTGTCCTTGTCCTTTACTCTAACAACTACATCACTGAGTGCCTCATAAAAACTATCCATCTTATATTGATCTGTCCCTTCACAATGCGAATATACTGACACAATCCTAATTTTATTGCTAGACACTGTCAAATCTATCCACATCAGTCGTTCTTTTACATACCTTATTGCAAGTACGCTGGGTTCCATTTCTTTCCTGATGTAAAGCCTTACACCCCATTGTGCTATTCCTGCTTTGACTCCTGACAGGTAGACCTTGTATTCTCCCACTACCTCTTCTTTCTCACCCCTTACCCGAATGTCACTAACAGCTAAAACGTCCAGCCCCATCTTACTTGCAGCCTCTGCCAGTTCTACCTTCTTCCCAGAGTAGCCCCCATTGATATTAATAGCTCCCCATCTCATTACCATTTGTTTGCCAAGTCGTATCTTAGGAGTCCCTGGTTTGTCAGTTAGAGGTGGGACTCCGTCACCTCCAAAGGTCCGAGGCATTTTGCTCTGATTGTTGCCAGCATCATATTTAAAGTACCAAGGAAGCAGGTTGCTAGCCTTACTTGCCCCGAGTCCCATTGGGTTTTACCCCTAACGGCTGAGGGACTAACCGGTGGATTTGGTAGTCTTTGCCGTATGAGCACAAAGGTGACCACGACTCAGAATATGTCCGAGATGCCCAGCCTTATTCCAAAGTAACTGGTATCCCGACTGTCGCGACCACTTACTTGGCCACTCATACGTTGCCCGTGGTTCATGAACTAGGACATGACTACAGGAACCCACACCATGAACCACACAAACTTAATGTATCTTCGAAAATATTTCGAATGGCCAGTATAGCCTCGCGTGTACCTAAATTTCTGCGGAATCCAAACTCATCGTCCTGAAGGTCGTATTCTACCAGTTTTTCCCATTCTTCTGTAAAGAATTCGTTTTAGTATGGTATTTTGCAACCATGACTTATTAAACTAAAAATTTGGTAATATTCGAAGCTGTCAGCACTTGCTTTCTTAGAAATGGTAATCATTACGTTCTTCTTGAAGTCTGACGGTATTCGCCTGTGTCAATATCTCGCACACCAGCTGGAAGAGTTCCACCATGGCTGGCCCTCCCAAGGCTATCCGTAGTTATGACGAAATGACGTCTATGCCCAGAGCCTTGTTTCAACGTACGTCTTTCAGCAATCTGTCAAACTCCTCTCGCAATATCATATCTCCCATCTCATCTTCATCTATGTCCTCTCCCATTTCTATAATAGTGCCTTGAAGTTAATCTCCCTTGTATACACTCTCTACATACTCCTTCGACGTTTCAGCTTTCCTTTCTTTGCTTAGGACTGATTTTCTCGAAAGACCTCTTTAATTTTCCTATAGGCGGTATTTATCTTCTCCCAAGTGAAATGTGGTTCTAAAGCCTTACACTGTCCTCTTGCCAATCTTGTTTAGCCACATATCACTTCCTGTCAGTCCCATTTTTGGGCGTTTGTATTCCCTTTCACTTTCTTCATTTGATGCATTTTTATATTTTATCCTTTTATCAGTTAAATTCAATATCTTATGTGTTATCCAAGCATTTCTACTAGACCTTGTCTTTTTACACGATTTACCCTCTGCTGCCTTCACTATTTCATCTCTGAAAACTACCCATTCGTCTTCTACTGCACTCCTTTCCCCTTTTCAGTCGCTCGTTGCCTCATGCTCCCTCTGAAACTCTCAACAACCTTCGGTTGTTTCAGCTTATCCATTTTCCATCTCCTTAATTTCCTACCTTTTCGCAGTTTCTTTAGTTGTAACCTATAGTTCGTAACTACTAAATTGTAGTCAGAGTCAACGTCTGCCCCTGGAAATGTCTTACAATTTAAAACTCAGTTCCGAAATCTCTGTTTACCGTTATGTAATCAATCTGAAACCTTCCGTTGTCTCTGGGTCTCTTCCACGTATACAACCTCCTTTGATTATGCTTAAATCAAGTGTTAGCGATGACGCAATTATGCTCTCTGCAAAATTCTGCAAGACGGCTTATTATTTATTTCTTTCCCTCATGTGTACTACAATATACAAATAATTTATTTCGGAACCAACAACAAACACTTTTTTTGGCACTTAAACTCTACAGTTACAGCAATGTATTGAATCTAATTTACTAAAATGTAAGTGTAAACTACGTTGTTTCAAACTTGTATGGCGTTTGACAGAAGCAAGATTGCGTGGACGTTTCACTGACTTTAATTCGGCTGGAGCAGTTTTCTGCTGACATTTCAGGTGAATAATTAGTTCTTCCAGCTGTGCCGTTGCTTCCGCATGGTGCATTATCTCCTCCCCTGAAACGCCAGCTTCGTCCATTTCACCATCAGTGTCGTCCTCTATAGCACAACAGGCGGCAATACGAATTTCGTCATTGGTTATCATGCCGTAACCAGTACCACTGTCATTCTGCAATTAGGCGACCACGTCACTATCGGCTACATCCGAACAAATGAATGTTTCCTAACATTTCAAGGAATTCAGAGTTGTTGACAACTTCACACATTTCAGCGGTGGAATCAATAACTCGATTCCAAGAAGACGCAACCATAAAAACTGAAACGTCCGCTTTTGAACAATTATACATGACTGTGTTTAAACTGACACAATATTTTTAGCGCAACGCAATCTGACTTTCAAAAATCCCTACAAAAGAATGGCCCTGACTAACATTAACCTATACCTTTCACAAATCACTTACCTCACAAAAATCTTCGTTACTCAAGCTACAGCAATACACCGAGCGCCACTACTGCCAGCTAAATAAAAGATTCAAACTACCGAAGGCACTAACTACTGATATGCGTAGTTAGCAAATGAAAGATTTTGATAGAGAACAAACAATGTATTTACTTTACTAGTGTTCAAAAGTCATAATATATATAGCAGTTCATGACAACCAGTCTTACAAATTTCAAAACTCCGCCATCTCTCCCCCCACATCCACTACTGCTGGCGGCTCACCTCTAACTGCGCAACGCTACGCGCTGTTCGCATCCAGCTGCCCAACACTACAATGGCAGACAACAATGCAAACTATGCACAGACTGCACACAGCACAGCCAGTGATTTTCATACAGAGCGCTACGTAACGTTGCCAATAAGAAAACATAAACAGCCTACTTACAAAACCACATCTTTGATATTTACTGATTTCAGTACAGAACTCACACCAACTTCTCCCTTTTCTTCTTTTTCTTCTTGAATTAATTTACAAGTACCTGTTTTCTCTGTACGCATTTGATGTAGTCGGAAGAAATAACTTCCTCAAATTCTTACCTAAAGTTTTCTGGAGCCACTCTATCCCCCGAAAAACATATCCGTATCTGAAATCTTTCCATTTTGCAAACAATCATGGCTGGCTGTGAAGCTAGGATCGTCATCGGGTAGTTTGCCGTTTAAGTTGAGCGCTTTTATGTCCAAGTCTGACCGGATTCGGAATGCCATCCTCTTTTCTCACTGAAGGAATAATAATAGTGCTTCATCCAGTGTTTCACTTCTTGCTTTATTTATTGTACCTCGGTTCTGCAAACTATCTCGAGTCATCATTTTTAAGCAGAGGTCCTCAACTGCTTTTCGGTTCTTCTTCCAGTCTGATACAGGTGATGTCCCTACACCATACTCTGTAGCTATGTTTATCGCAGTTACCGATTGTCTAGTCTGTTTAGTACTTCCAACATTTTTCCATTGAAACAAAGACTTTCCTTCGCTTCGAAGCCATTTTACTCACACACACTGATAATAATGGAACGAGAGAATAATAGCCACCTCTGTGAGAAACAGTTCCACACTGACCATAATAACAGAAAATAATAACGGTAACTGGAAGCGTGGACCGGCGCTCACTATGCCACCTGAGGTGGCAACCTAACAACCTCACATATACCGTATCGCACCAACAGTAAACCGCATATTTTCGCGTTAAAAAAAGAAAAACGAAAAGGAAACAAAAAAAGACTCGAGTTAAACACGAAATCCAGATTAATGAGGACTGGAAAAACGAGGTTCTTGTGTAACATTGTGAAAGCTATTTAGGGATTATCTTTCATGATATAATAAATGTGATATATTCCTGCGCTAAATGCAAATGTGTAAACATTTAATCTTGATAAACAGTTAGCAGGAAAGAAGAAGAGCAATACGCTCCACATAACTTGTGATCTCAATACATCTATATTACGACTGTAAGCGCAAATGATGAATGTCCCTGCTTTGTCAGCAACTCCAAACTCCAAATACTGCTAGGAAAGTTCTACTGGAACCTTACTACAAAGTCATGGGCGAGTTATAATGTTATCAGGGCTATCAGTATATTCACTGTAGGGTTCCGTTCAGCGACATATATGTCTGTTCACTAATTTCCATGTTATCACTTTGTCCGTTAGGTTCTGTCACATCTAAGTCAGTTTTGTGATATTCTGTGCGAGACACCGGGTATAAAAACTACGCTTTACACCTAAAAAAGATATTGCTTACAAGCAGTAACGAAATAGAGTGAGTCAAGCAGTGAGAAAAGTTAAACTCAGGCATGCCCACAGATCAACCTACAACAAACACAGACCATCTGTCCTATGGAACGGTCGCAGGCTCGAATCCTGCCTCGGGCATGGATGTGTGTGTTGTCCTTAGGTTAGTTAAGTGTAAGTAGTTCTAAGTTCTAGGGGACTGATGACCTCAGCAATTAAGTCCCATAGTGTTCAGAGGCATTTGAACCATTTTGTCCTATGGGAAAACCCGCGTGGTGTCGATGCATGCCATGTGAAAGCTGCACCTGATTCCACTGTCCTAGTCAAGGAACTGAACTGATACTTCACATTATCTACAACCTCAATTGAACTGCAAACGATACAGAAACTTATTAGTTCATGAGGCTAAAAGACGCTAGCCACGAAACTTTGTTTTAAACGTGTTACCGTCAACACAGTCAAAAAATCTATCACGCGTATCAAATCAGCATCAACTGATAACCAAGACATCGCAGTCCATATGTCGAAGCTTGCTATTGATCCACTGCTGCCCACTGTTAAGAGATATATCCAACCATTCCTAAAGAGCAAGTGTTTTCCCTGAGACCTCTGAACAAAGACTTGCTAAGCCACTTCCGTACAAATATTGGGAAACCATGCTCTGAACACCGACGTACATGCATTCAGCCATCATTATCCAAGAGCTTAAAATACATAGTCAACAACCAGTTAACGAAATACTTAACTACAAACAATCTACTAGATGAATACTAATCAGGTTTCCTCAAACACCTCCGTACAAATCTGCGTTAATAAAAGCAACAGACGAGCTTACGCTTGCCACGGATAGGCAAGAGGTGACTATCATGTCCTTCTTAGGTTTTAGCAAAGTCTTTTGACGCTGTCGATTTCGACATTTTACTCACCAAACTTAGCAGCCTAAATTCCTCTCTGGGTGCAGCGCAATGATTTCGCTTGTGCCTGATGTCACACCAGCAATGCATCATGTCTAATACCATAAAGTCCCAATGAACACGGGTTGCATGAAGGATCACCCAGAGTTCGATGTTGGGAATTATCCTCTCATCGTTGTGTGTCAATGATGTGTTATCCGTTTTGTCCTACAGTAAATACTACAAGTATGCTGGTGAACTCCAGATATCTCTAAGTGCAAAACCAATGAACTCGGAAGGAACTGTTGAGAAGTTAAATAATGATCAGTGTGCGCTATACAAATGGACACAAAATATAGTGTTAAAGGCTCAACCCATCCAAAACTCAAGTGGTTCTGGTTGGTCATTATTGGCTCATTCGTCCGAAATATCGGGAACCACTAACATCTTTAATTCCAAACGGGACAAATATCAACTTCTCTTCCTCAGGAAAAAAAAACTGCAGTAATGATAAACGAAAAGATATACTGAGCTGGACACATAGCTTTAATGTGCAAGAAGGCATCAGCATGTCCCCCAGAACAATAAAAAGCTGTTCCCTCTTGACCTGAAAAAGAATCTTGTAAAATGGCTTATACTCTCGATCGTTGATCACAGCGATGTTACCGTTCAAGGTGTTTCTCGGGAGAGCTGCCGGTGCCTGGGATCGGTGGTGAACGACTATGTTCGATATGTCTGTGATCTCCGATTACTTGATCGTATTTTGTCATCTTACTCACAACTATATTGGCTACCCACACACAAGCACAGAGATTCTCCTTGCAACATCTTCCACCCATCTTCGTTTCCTTTTCATTAAAATTCTGCAGTGTGACGGTAAAGTCCCGCTGTCATTTCAAATAAATCATAGCTCGAGAACTATTGGAAATAATGCATCGTTGTTTGTTTTAAAACGGTTAGCAGCTCTCCAAGTTTTTTCTGTCGTGTCATGTCAATCATAGAACATCAGGGCGGTATTCGATACCTTCCCATGTATTTGTCAGCATTGTGATACCAACGGTTCTTATCACCTCATTGGTTCGTGCGTAAATGGTAGCAATGACATTGGCTGGTGTTGTGTACACGCAGTGCTTGGCGCGACACCATAGACATAAGTCCAATGGCGTGACTTCGTGAGAGTGCGGGGACCATGCGATAGGACCATCACAACCCATCCGGTATTCACGTAATGTTATTCAGCACATTTCGTATGTTCAAACTCCAATGTGTGGATGTACCATAACGGTGCAGCTCTTGTTTTTGTGGTAGCAGGAACTGTTCAAGCGTCGACCGGGGTGGCCGAGCGGTTCTAGGAGCTACCGTCTGGAACCGCGCGACCGCTACGGTCGCAGGTTCGAATCCTGCCTCGGGCATGGATGTGTGTGATGTCCTTAGGTTAGTTAGGTTTAAGTAGTTCGTGGCTCTAGGGGACATATGACGACAGAAGTTAAGTCCCATAGTGCTCAGAGTCATTTAAACCATTTTTGAACTGTTCAAACATTCCCACTTAAACATTTCCCATTATCGATTTCTCTTTAAAGAAAAAATGTGCCTATCATCTTATTGTGCATTAGGCTATACCGAACATTATGCTTTGGGCTATCATGGATGTTTTCGCATGCGCTGCGTGAGTTTTCGGACACCCAGATTCTAATGTTGTGCTGATTCACGTTGTTATACGGCAGTTTATTCCCAAACAGTCCCATAACTTGCTTTATATTTTTATACATAGATCCCAATAGGTAGACAAGCCAAATCAATATTGCTGCTTGACAAAAATAAGCAACACACACTAATGCCAATGAGTGCATTTCTAATTAGTTCTGTATCTCCTTTGCTCTTGGGTCAGTGAGGCAGTATTGCATTTGTGGGAATATTGGGGCTTTAGTTGGTTCTCGAAAAGCAATTTTCACTTAGGGAAATGAATAGTCGTAAAGTTGTTCGCTGCTGAGAGCCATTCTGAACACAGGTATAGAGCAGAGAAGAACAGTCTGCCACCACATCGCAGCAGGAGAATGGAGTGAGGATGGGCTGTGTGCCATAAAACTACGCTGCGCGAGAAGTGAAACGAATCCTTTTTACTGACAAGAATATGAAAGACATGCGAGAGCACGAAGCCACATAATGTGGGAGCAGCTGTTCAGCCCAGTGCTGGCAGCTAGAATGTTTGTTCAAATTTTTCGTAAGGCATTCTCCGGTTGGATTATAGTAATTATTTCAGTAGCACGGGTGAGTTCCTGCGCGCGTGTATTTGGTCCTCTTTTGGGCGACTGTGACTGAAAACCTGTCTTGTTTTGGAATAGATTCTCTGCCTTCTTCCGAACGCCAAGAGACAAATATACTTTATTGGTTAACCGTGACAAATTCGACAAGAGTAGTAAATTACACTACTGGCCATTAAAATTGCTACACCACGAAGATGACGTGCTAACCGACAGGAAGAAGATGCTGTGATATGCAAATGATTAGCTTTTCAGAGCGTTCACACAATGCTGGCGCCGGGGGCGACACCTACAACGTGCTGACATGAGGAACGTTTCCAACCGATTTCTCAAACACAAACAGCAGTTGACCGGCGTTGCCTGGTGAAACGTTGTTGTGATACCTCGTGAAAGGAGGAGAAATGCGTACCATCACGTTTCCGACTTTGATAAAGACCGGATTGTAGCCTATCGCGATTGGGGCTTATCGTATCGCGACATTGCTGCTCGCGTTGGTCGAGATCCAATGACTGTTAGCAAAATACGGAATCGGTGGGTTCAGGAGGGTAATACGGAACGCCGTGCTGGATCCCAACGGCCTCGTATCACTAACAGTTGAGATGACAGGCATCTTATTGTAAGTAGGCTGTTTAGGTTTTTTTATTGGTAACGCCACCTCTGTATGAAAATCACTGGCTGTGCTGTGTGCAGTCTGTGGCTGCTTTGCATTGTTGTAATACTCGCCATTGTAGTGTTGGGCAGCGGCAGCTGGATGTGAACAGCGCGTAGCGTTGCGCAGTTGGAGGTGAGCCGCCAGCAGTGGTGGATGTGGGGAGAGAGATGCCGGAGTTTTGAAATTTGTCATGAACTGCTATATTTATATATGATGATATCAAGGTAAATACATTGTTTGTTCTCTATTAATATCTTCCATTTGCTAACTATCCCTATCAGTAGTTAGTGCCTTCCGTAGTTTGAATCTTTTATTTAGCTGGCAGTAGTGGCACTCGCTGTATTGCAGTAGCTTGAGCAGCGAAGATTTTTGTGAGGTAAGTGATTTGTGAAAGGTATAGTTTAATGTTAGTCAGGGCCATTCTTTTGTAGGGAATTTTGAAAGTCAGATTGCGTTGCGCTAAAAAATATTGTGTGTCAGGTTAAGCACAGTCATGTATAAATGATCAAAAAGGGGACGTTTCATATGTCGACCCTTAGCCGAGGATACCTCACTGGAATCTTCTGATTTTTTGTTGTAGTTTGTGTAATTAGTGTAGATTTTGTTTATTGCTAGCTCGTAATTGTAGAGAAAATCTCCTTTGTAGTTGCAGTCTTTCATTGTTGTACAGTAAAACAGTTGTGCCATGCATGTAGATTTGCACCAAGTATTTCGCAGCTGCAATTAACTAGATATTATTTTCAGTGCTTTTCTGTGTTGTCGTGTGAAATATTGTGACAATAATGGCGCGTGAAAAACGTAATACTAAGCTCCAAAGTAAACTGAGAAATGACAGTGAAAATGAAAGCAGTGTGTTAGCGCCACCGAGTAATGAATTAACTGATGTTCAAAGTAGTAATTTGGTAATTGTGCATAGGGAAATGGAGCGGGCTGCAAACAATGGTGTAGACAGTGAAACAGGTAGTGAACAGGGAAGCATTATCGATCGATCGATCGGCAACAGCTCGCCTCAGGAATCCGAAATGACAGGACACAATTTCGCAAATACTGTAGATTCAGGTTTTGGGTTATCACCGTTTTCTCAAATAAGTCAAGACGCATTTTCTGCTTGTCAAAATGTGAATGTTGCCGGTGCAAATGCACTGCCGAAAAGCATAGAGAAACAGATTCCAGACACTAATACATTATTATTGCAATTAATGCAACAAATGGAACAAAATCAGAGACAAATGGGACAAAATCTTAAAAAGTTAGACACAGTGGAACAAAATCTTCAAAAGTTAGACACTACACTTGAACAAACACGTGAAGATTTAACCACTGAGTTACATAACATCGAATCGAAATGTCAAAAGGTCTGTAATGACGTAAAAACACAAATTTGTGAGCATTTCCAACCTATTTTTTCGCGTCATGAAAATGTATTACAGAATCACGAAGCAGCCATAAAAGAACTGCAAACTATTGTTCATGAAAATCATGAGACCTTGCAAGCTAAAACTGACTCAGTTGCATCTACCGATTCGGTTACGCAACTTGCAAGAACTCAGGAAAACTTAAAGGAGACAGTAGATACCCTGAAAATTGGTTCAGAAAGACACATGGAGGAAATAAGTACACTATCGGAGAAAGTAGCCGAACTTTCGGATCAGGTCACTAACTTATCTACAATGGTAGATGATGATCTGAATGACACAAGACCCGTAGCCTTCACTGACACAGAAGAGTATGAACAAATAAGAAAATTCAAACAAAATCAAAATCAAATCAATACACAGTACAAAAGAGACATCTGGGAAGTACAAGATCAGTTGACGCAGGTAATACAAGAATTACGTATTTCAGAGGACACTCGCGCTCCAATACGGGAAGAAGGACATAGAAATACGGAACAACCACAAAATAATAACACAGGACACTTCGGAAATTATGAAAGAAATTGGCAAGGCGCATTGGATTTTGAGATGGAACCGCCGAAACGAAGTAACAATGACCGACATGCGACTCGCCGACATGACGATTTTGACTATAAGCTGTTCATTACTACATGTAAATTCAAAACATTTAAGAATTCTGGCAACGACATTCATCCACAAGCATGGCTCCATCAATTCTCTCATTGTTTTCCTCCCAACTGGTCGTTAGAACACAGATTAGAATTTATGTGTGTCTACTTGGAGAATGAACCAGCTGTAAGAATGCGATCGTTAATTCACGATTGCCACAGTGAAGGAGAGTTTTACCATGCCTTCCTCTCAGCATATTGGTCTCAAGCCACACAAGACCGAGTAAAATATGGCATCATAATGATGAAACATTTCGAACAATCTGAATTTTCCAGTCTTGTGAAATGTTTTGAAGACATGTTGCATAAGAATCAGTATCTTTCAAACCCATACAGACCCTCAGAACTCATCCGCATTTGCTTACTCAAATTGCCCGAACATTTACGACATATTATTTTAGCAGGACGATGTAAAGAAGACATTGAGGCTTGTCAGGGACTGTTACAAGAACTGGAAATTGACACAGACAGTCGCGGGATGCGAAAACAGGAAAACAATCACTACAGGTCACTTCCGTCGCAATTCCGTGACGACAGAAACAATAACTGGACACGACAGGTCTATTCTTACAACGCAAATCATGACCAAAATAGACACCACCCGTATGACAACCGTTGGCAGAGTAGTAATAATTACAGGGAAAGATCACCTCTCCGCGGTAGTGACTATCACAGAGACAATCAGAGAAACAGACAATGTGGGAACGAAAATAATTATTATTACGGGAGACAGAATAACTTTAGACGCAACGGTCCAGCGCGCAGTTACGATTCAGGGAGAAATTCTCCACCACTTAACCGACAAGAAAGAAACTACAGGAACTACCGACATGACGACAGACGATGTGATCGTAACGACAGACCTGAATTGCATCAGAACTGGCGGGATTCAAACAGAGCAGGGCCTTCTCGTCACGGTGAATTTGTAGAAGTTAGGTCTCCAAATCCCAATAACGACGCGCGCCAACAAAGAGACCATAGGCAATGACTCACACCGCTGGCTGCCACAAAACGTACTTATGAAACTGACGACGCAGCTGCCGTAGCTAGTAATTACGTAAAAATGGAAGACATTAGGGACATCTTACTCCAAGAACACGACGTAAAACATAACAACATTGCATATCCTGTGATTCACATTACAGTAAATGACGTAAAATTTACGGCAGTACTTGACTCTGGCAGTCCCATTTCAGTAATCAGTGAAACAGCCTTTAGCAAATGCAACAAATCGAACGATTGCCCCACACTTCCGTTACGTAAGATTAAATTACAAGGTGCAATCTTTGGAAAAAGTGTAAATGTACGCCAACAAACCAACTTAGAATTCTTTTGTCAAAGCCACAGCTTCTCTATGAACTTTCTTATTGTTCCATTATTGTCGACGGAAATTATACTGGGAGTAGACTTTTTGAATGAATACAAAGCAATCTTAAACTTTCACGATGCTGAAATAACTTTAGAAAAAGAAGGTAAGTCAGTAGCTTTGAAATTTGAAGATTGGCTCTCAAACCATGACGAAGAAATTAATCGGCTTTACCTCCTGTTAGACAACAGTTCGGAATTTTCGACGGAACTTGACGCTAACAATCATTCTGCAAGTACTGACAGGAATGATATCGACGGCGCATTTGACACTAATAAGTTAATTCAGAATAAAATTCAAACAATTGAGAATTGTAATGACACTGATAGGCAGGACCTTTTTGAGATTTTACAAGCACATTCCACAGTTTTTACTCACAAAACAGGAACAATCAAGGGATTTCAATACCAATTTCTTGTTCGTGAGCATACTAAATTTTTTGTTAGACCATACGTAATTCCAGCACATTATAGGGACCGTGTTACAACAGAAATACAATCTATGCTTGACGAGGGCATTATTGAGCCTGCAGTAAGCTCATACAACAATCCGTTACATGTTGTTGAGAAGAAAAATGGATCGATCAGGCTTGTCTTAGATTCGAGACAAATCAATACTATCATTATTCCTGAAACAGACAGGCCGCAGACGATGGAAGAACTTCTTCAAAATTTTAATGGTGTAAAAGTGTTGTCTTCCATTGATCTCAGGTCCAGCTTTTATCAGATCGAACTTCATCCAGAATGTAGAAAATACACAGCTTTCCTTTGTTTCGGCGTTTGTTATCAGTTTCGGAAACTTCCTTTTGGTTTGAACATTTCTTCAGCAGCATTCATTCGCGGGCTAAATTCCATATTACCTGAATTCTTAAAACGTCACATCACCTTATATGTAGACGATATTCTGATAGCAGAAGCCTCATGGGAACAACACAATCGCATCCTCAACAGCGTGTTACATATTTTTGCAGAATCTGGAATTACAGTTAACTTGGAAAAGTCTGAATTCGGTAGGACAAAAGTGAAGTTTTTGGGACATATTATTTCTTCTGAAGGCATTCAGCCGGATCCTGAAAAGTTAGAAGCAATCAGAGCCATTCCAGTTCCATCTACAAAAAGACAAGTCCGCAGTTTTCTAGGTCTCGTAAATTTTTACCGTCGTTTTCTGAATATGCAAATACTTGTTACACCAAAACTTTGTTCTCTCACTGGAAAAAATACTATTTGGAACTGGGACGAACAAGCACAGTTGGAATTCAATTCTTTGAAAGAATCGCTACTTAACGCGCCAATACTAGCTCATCCAGATCTGTCACAAGATTTCTGCCTTAGCACGGATTCTTGTAAAGTCGGTCTTGGTGCCCATTTATTTCAAGAAGCCATAGAAAATGACACTACCGTTCAGAAAACCATTGCTTTTGCTAGCCGAGTGCTAACAAAATCTGAAAAAAATTATTCCGTTACTGAATTAGAAGCTTTGGCTATCGTTTGGGCATTTAACAAATTCCGTTTCTTTCTTTCTGGTAAGCACGTAAAAGTATACAGTGATCATCGTGCATTACAATTTCTTATGTCTTCAAAATTAAATCATGACAGGTTAAAACGTTGGGCATTGTTTCTGCAAGAATTCCGCTTCACAATAGTCTACATTCCCGGCAAGGAGAACATTGTTGCGGACGCACTGTCACGCGCACCGGCTGGGCTTGAGAAAAGTAACACAGAAGGCAACCTCGAGAAAAATTTCAGTATTCTTTACATTCAGAAAGTCGCCTTTGAAAACTTCAACACCACATCTTTAAAGGACATTGCTCATGAACAAGATAAAGATCCGATTTGGAAAGACATCAAGAGCAAATGGCATGAAAAGACACACACACAGATTCGGCATTATTACCTGGTTAGAAACAACATACTCTTCAAACTCTGCACTGTTGATGACAAGCTATGGGTACTTTGCATTCCAGACGATTTTGTTAATAAGCTCATTTGGTACATTCATTTCAGCTACGCACATTTTGGTCCACGAAAATGTTATCATATTCTTCGAACGACTTGTTATTTTAGCAATATGGAAAAGAGAATTCGAAGAGTCTTGTCTATTTGTAAACTTTGTCAAAAGGCGAAACCATCTACTGTCTCACATCGTGCTCCGTTATTTCCTATTATTCCTTCTAAATTAAAAGAATTTGCTGCTGTTGATCTCTTGGGACCGCTTGTCAGAACATCTAATGGATTTTCGTACGTTTTAGTCGCTGTTGAACTTACTTCAAAATTTGTTTCTTTCACTCCGTTACGTAAAGCCACTGGACGATCTGTATCCAACGCCTTTGTTAAAAATTTCTTACGTGAAGTTGGACACGTTAGCAAAGTCATTTCAGATAACGGACCTCAATTCAGATCTGCTGTTTGGTCACGCATGCTTCGGAATCATAAAATCAAACCTGTTTTTATTTCATTGTACTCACCACATTGTAACCCGTCTGAACGGATTATGAAAGAAATCAATAAGCTTTGCAGACTTTATTGTCACAGAAAGCATCAGCATTGGGACAGATATTAACACTTATTTCAAAATATGCTGAATGAAATGCCTCATGATTCCACTGCTTTACCACCTACTCTTGTACTAAAGAATGAAGAACCACCGAACAGAATCAGAGAGCTTGTACCTTTCCCAAATACACGTAAACTTCGACACAAAGACATAATTGATTTGGCTCTTAAAAATGTAAAATCTGCAGCAGACAAAAGGAGAAAACTACACGGTAAAGCAAATGCAAAGAAATTGTATATTGGTCAGATAGTTCTCATTAAAGCTCATTCATTGTCACATAAGAAGAAACACTTGAGTCACAAATTCTTTCTCGTTTACAATGGACCTTACAGAATCCGACGTATACCACATGATAATTGCGTTGAAGTTGAAACTCTGCGTACTAGGAAGAGTAAAGGTTTACACCACATTTCACATGTAAAACCGTTTATTGAAAGATAATCTGCTTTTTAACTTTGTCTTTGCCATATAACTTTTCACTTTACATTACTAGTATGCTGTGTCAGACTTAAGAAACTGTTAACATACAACTATGTTTGAAGTTAAATATCCAGTCTAGAACCTAGGGAACATTTTTAAACAGAAATTATGAATGCATTGTTATAGTGAACAGACGACACAGTGTTGTATTTGTACATTCTTGCTTGTTAGTTGCACGATTACGTAACGACTATAAGGCTCAAATACTTAGAACATTTACCAGTACTGCTAATGAGATTTTAATGCAACATTTTGGTTTACTTGAAAATACATTCTGGGTTTAAAGTACTTTCTGTGAGATACCAGACGACACAGTGGTTAGTTTATGTGACAACTACACGGTTTTATCACGACGCTACTAATGAGTGAAAATTTACAATGTTGCTTTTGCAGTGTTTCTGTTTTATATCTGCACAGTTTTCTGTTTTATTCTGGAAAGTAAAACAGGTTTTAGTAGTAACTTTTGTAGTATAGCTACAATGAGACTGCATTTTCCGTAGCACAACAATATGTTACAGTACAGTACTTTCTTCATCACGGCAATAAGCGTAATAACTAAGACATTTATACGCAAAGCATTTCACTTTTGTGTATTATGAGGTAAGTACATTGACTTCTGCAGAACTTAGCTTTCGGAGGACGATAACTACGACAGATTATGTTGCAACAAGACGCACATTTAGCGCTACAGTACACGTATTTGAGTGATTAATTTTGTACTTAAAACATTTATTTTTAAAGATTTTTTGAATTACAAAGAAAGTTTTCCGTGATACATTTCATTCCATTGCTGTAATCTGTAACATCTGAGGGTATAATTACATTAATCCTCAGGGGGGTACACGCTTACTTTGTGTACCATGCATGTGGCAACCACAAGGAACCCTAGCTAATATGGTATTTGCTTATACAACTTTACACATCGGTACCATATTTCTCTAACACACAAATTACACAGCTATCTGATCATTTAACTGAGAGATAAACATTTTTTTACTACATCAGTGACACATGTTTACGCAATACACAGTTGGGTAACTTCACACTTATGAAACTGTATTTTGTCTGTACTTTGTAAACTGTTCATATTTTTTCGGAATCATTGTGATACTATGAGAGCTTTGAATGATGTATTTGGTAAGGGAGCATGATTTTAAAATACGTTTGAGGTAGATGACACTATTGAAATGAGCAGAGAATTTTTTTTTAGGTTTTGAAATTATTGGAGGAAGCTACGACGATTTTGAGAACTGACTGAGATGTTATGATATTATTACGACGACGATGTGTACTATGCTGTTGAGATATGTTTATGATCAATAAGATGATGCTACCGTATATGAGGAATAAGAAGTATGTTGGAAACCAAGAATCGTACTTTAAGAATTATGAAATGTGCGTAAATGCGTGACTGTATCACAATGCTGACGAATATTTTATTTGGACACTTATATTTATAGGATTTTCTTTCTACAGATTTGCAACGCTAATTCTTGACCTGTGAAATATTTTTATGTGAGACTGTCACTGTAGCGGAAACTGCTGTCGTAAATATTTCTGTAAGAAAGTTAAGTGACCACCTGCACGTAATGCGTCGCGCGCACCCACCTGGGCGACAGCCGCCCGAAAAAAAGCCATTAGCCTTTCAGTGGCACAGGTAGAAAAAAAAAGGGAGGCCATTATCCTGGCTATTGACGTTCCTTTGTAGAAAGCATCGCAAATATTACACGCTCATTACCTGAAAACATATGGTTACACGTACTTTGTGCTAATTACTGAAATGCTTATGAATTGATGGGAAATATTCGTACATCTGCACACCTGATTATGACAAGTGTCTTTCTACGAGAGTGGAGAGCTACTGACTTACGAAATGCCACATAGCTATTGAATGATGTTTTTATGCTTTGGTTTGCGTAATTGCTTATTTCATTTGACATCTGTTTTCCAGCTGTGTTGCAGCATTGGTTTCATAAAATAAAATTAAATGCATTTGCTAATGTGAACACTTTCT
Organism: Schistocerca piceifrons; assembly: GCF_021461385.2. NCBI lineage: Eukaryota > Metazoa > Arthropoda > Insecta > Orthoptera > Acrididae > Schistocerca > Schistocerca piceifrons. The sequence continues at coordinate 522,582,079 of NC_060138.1, forward strand.
GTCAACAGATCTATTAAATAATAATTTTGTGATCCACATTCTTCAAAAAAGGAGCACTTGGAAAGGAAAGAACAATAAGAAGGGACTAGTAACAGTAACTGCATACATAATATTCTTTTCAAGTACATGGTAATATTTCTTTTACAATAAGTTGTTGTGGTACACCACTTTAATTACTTAGACATTAAGATGTGAATATACATTTCCCATATCTGCATTGTTGTTTTTACTGTAATATTTTTTCTGCTTGAGCTATGTCATGTTTAGGTATAAGTTGCTGCTGTTTGCCAGGCATAGTGTTATTGAATTTGACTTTACATTATTCTGTTAAGCCAGTTTTACTAATGATTTATTTTTGTTATTTGCTGCACATTGCCTTAGATTAGTTGTAATATTACAATTGCTTTGCTAATTTCTTAATGCTGCTTGCTTTGCAAATCTGCGTTTTTTTATTACTGTTTATATTAATTGTTTTATGTGATGCTGCATTGCCTCGTCCCTTAGTTTAGCATCTGAGCTCAGTAGATGTAAGTTAGCTTAAGAGGGGGTAGACTATATAAGAAACTGACTATGGAGAATAGGTAAAGAATGCATTGCGAAGTTATATGAAAAAGATTTGGGCCCAAATGAGTATTGTACAATCAGAAATAATTATTTTGAAGGAAATATGAACAGAATACAGAAAGCAGGCTTAGATAGAACTTTTTGGGAATAATGATGAACAAAGGGAGATCTCCATGCAAAATACTGCAGTAAAACAAACCCTGTCCTTTCCCTTTTGTGTTATCCCACTGTATGTTTGTGTACCCTTGTGTATTTGTTTTTTTCCTGTCTCTGTGTACTGTTTCATAGAACTTTTTTCTCTTCTAATACTGAGTTACATTCACTATGATGAGGAATACTGTTATCCTCAAATACAATTGGCATTAATAATGTGTTATTTACTTTGTAAAGATGTTTAGACATTATTTATTCTGTTTTGTGTTAATGCTCATGTGTGAAGTTGATGTTTCGAAAGTTATTCTGATCTTTTATGTATGTACTCATGTCATAATTCCTGTAACACTGACGTATACGTCTATTTCTATTCTTTTGTAACGCCTGTTTTACTACAAATGTTATCTGTATTGTTATGTTCTTTAATGATGTATTTTGTACCTTTGTAATTATATTTTCGTGTTATAATATTGAAATTGACACCAGTTAATCAAATTAAGTAACTTGTAAGTTCCATTTCACTGCACACGTTTCTGTTGGTCATAGTATATGGACAATATGTGAGAAGTAGGGACTGTTAGTGTTTGCATGTGTGTTACTAATTCAGCAAGGGACTGGATAACAGCATTGCTGGTTCTAAGGACAATTCCAAAAACTTTGTGAGTGCACAAGTGGTGGTTTATGGACTTGCTATATTCTCCGCAAGACTCTTTGATGGTGAATGTGCACCTGCACAATCGCAACAGATGGCTGCTGGCCATCTCTACAAGGACTACAGTGGGTCTGCACCTCTGGTGGCTCACCAATACCGTAATCTCTACCAGGACTACAGTGGGTCTGCTCTGTGATGACCTACCTACCAATACTCTTCAAAATTTCGACTGACTCTGCTGTGGGTTTGCTCTGTTGTGGACCAATAGATGTCTGCATGTCAAGAGTCAGCACTGTCTTTCCGTTGGAAGGACAACACTACTTCTTCAAGATTGCATGGAAATCCACTACTTCCGTGTGCATTTTCATTTACTGCTCAGACTTTGAGAAAAAAAACACTGCAATTTTACTGTGATGGATGATCAGGACTGTCTTTATGGACAGTGAGAAAGTTTTAGCTTTTGAGCAACATTGTATCAATAAGTGTGTGCATTTGATTTCTTTGTTATTGTAATTATGAAAAATTTTATCAAATCATTATTGGCCACTGCCCAAAAAAAATTTGTAAAATTTTTTGTGGGGAGCATGGGGGCTATGTAAGTAGGCTGTTTAGGTTTTTTTATTGGTAACGCCACCTCTGTATGAAAATCACTGGCTGTGCTGTGTGCAGTCTGTGGCTGCTTTGCATTGTTGTAATACTCGCCATTGTAGTGTTGGGCAGCGGCAGCTGGATGTGAACAGCGCGTAGCGTTGCGCAGTTGGAGGTGAGCCGCCAGCAGTGGTGGATGTGGGGAGAGAGATGCCGGAGTTTTGAAATTTGTCATGAACTGCTATATTTATATATGATGATATCAAGGTAAATACATTGTTTGTTCTCTATTAATATCTTCCATTTGCTAACTATCCCTATCAGTAGTTAGTGCCTTCCGTAGTTTGAATCTTTTATTTAGCTGGCAGAAGTGGCACTCGCTGTATTGCAGTAGCTTGAGCAGCGAAGATTTTTGTGAGGTAAGTGATTTGTGAAAGGTATAGTTTAATGTTAGTCAGGGCCATTCTTTTGTAGGGAATTTTGAAAGTCAGATTGCGTTGCGCTAAAAAATATTGTGTGTCAGGTTAAGCACAGTCATGTATAAATGATCAAAAGGGGACGTTTCATATTATCCACATGGCTGTAACGGATCGTGCAGCCACATCTCGATCCCTGAGTCAACAGATGTGGACGTTTGCAAGACAACAACCATCTGCACGAACAGTTCGACGACGTTTGCAGCAGCATGGACTATCATCTCGGAGACCATGGCTGCGGTTACCCTTGACGCTGCATCACAGACAGGAGCGCCTGCGATGGTGTACTCAACGACGAACCTGGGAGCACAAATGGCAAAACGTCATTTTTTCGGATGAATCTAGGTTCTGTGTTTACAGCATCATGATGGTCGCATCCTTGTTTGGCGACATCGCGGTAAACGCACATTGGAGGCGTGTACTCGTCATCGCCATACTGGCGTATCACTCGACATAATGGTATGGGGTACCACTGGTTACACGTCTCGGTCACCTCTTGTTCGCATTGACGGCACTTTGAACAATGGACGTTACATTTCAGATGTGTTACGATCAGTGGCTCTACCCTTCATTCGATCCTTGCGAAACCCTACATATCATCTGTATAATGCACTACCGCATGTTGCAGGTCCTGTACGGGCCTTTATGGATACAGAAAATGTTCGACTGCTGCCCTGGCCAGCACATTCTCCAGATCTCTCACCAACTGAAAACGTCTGGTCACTGGTAGCCGAGCAACTGACTCATCGCAATACGCCAGTCACTACTCTTGATGAAGTGTGGTATCGTGTTGAAACTGCATGGGCAGCTGTACCTGTACGCGCCATGCAAGCTCTGTTTGACTCAATGCCCAGGCACATCAAGGCCGTTATTACGGCCATAGGTGGTTGTTCTGGGTACTGATTTCTAGGGATCTATGCACCCAAATTGCGTGAAAATGTAATCACATGTCAGTTCTAGTATAATATATTTGTCCAATGAATACCCGTTTATCATCTGCATTTCTTCTTGGTGTAGCAATTTTAATGGCCAGTAGTGTATTAAGCTTTTTTATCAAATTATGATTGGCCGGAATTCACAAGGTCTGCTGCAATGGGTCGGCGAGATTCCGTCGCTGGCAGAACGGGCAAAGTTTTGTAGAGAAAAGTTACAAGGCCCTTGTTTCGGTGGCGCCACAGACGACACTTGCTACAGAGCTTGCGGAGGCAGTACGCTGGGTCTTGGAGCTGCAAAGAGACAAGTTTCCGAACTAGGGGAGAGTACAGAGGCCATACTGAACGTAGAATTGTCAGACAGAGATTGAAGGTAGTTAATTTGCATCAGGTTTCGTTTTGCAGATGTAATTTCCACGGCAAGCTGATTGCCCCCATAATGTGCTTAGACGAGAGTATTGGTTTTCATTCATGCTTTTCCAGTATCTTTCTTTAAATCAATAACCTTTTCCACAATCATTAGTAACATTCGTTAAATAGCTTTATATCGTTCTTTTATAAATCCAGCCACCTGTCCAAGGCTATAGTCTGAATTTGCAATCCCTTCACTACTTGTTAAATGTTTGTATTCTTGACTCAGTGATCAAATATTTTTTTAAATATTTTCAACATTTCGCTGCCCTGTCACCAACTGTATAAATATTATTTTTAATTTCAAACCAACAGCCTCAGTTGCAAGGATTACCTAGATTTACCTAGGTTTCAATCGGGATAACCCAACCTTCTTCAGAATAAAAGTAATTACCGTTTGTCCACAGCGGACATAGTCAAGCTAAAACTACAAGTCCATAAATTATCATCAGATTGTGGATCACCTCCATGAAGACAAAATGAGTACCCCATTGCCGCCACATTATCCCCGACTTTAGTGTTTTCTGTAACGCATAACCATAACTTCGTCATTAAGCTCAATCAGGCACTTGCATTAGTTTATTTTGACTTGATTCTAGACCATTTCAGGTCAAATATACTAATCTTGAGTAATGACCATCTATTTTATATGGCCCTTATTGCCGGATCTTACAGATTAGATGTAGAATTGTTCATAAGTTCATTCATGACCATTTGTGTGCTAAGTCAATAGGAAGTTCATGCGCTGTAAGCATAGCTAAGCAAATGCTTAACATTTATGTCTCAAAAAAATTTTTAGACCTAATCATAATTATGACGATGTTGGCTTTATATTATCCTTCCCACTCTTAAGTTCTTTAAGGTGATTAAACTTCGAGCTTAAGCACAAAATTTTCCTAGACAGGCCACACGTTGTAAGCACGTGATGTCTTCCTCATATCATGACCAACGAATATTTCATAAATGTTAATACAGTCGATCTAAGTACGTTCTGCACTGGATAACATATACGCCCTTTTCCTCAGCTGTACCTTTCTTTTTTTCACTTTACTAGTAAATTCAATGTCAGGAGTTAGCTTTGCGTCTTGTACCAACAAGAACCCATCACACAGTTTATATTCAGGCGCAAGGTAGTGTGTCCGCCTAGGCAGGCCTCATGACACTACGGTCAGTTCCAGTACAGCACTCGTGGTTGCCGCATCGCGGTCGCGAAGTGGGGCCGAGGCATTTTCAGATAAATTTTTACAATCTGACGATAACTTATGGATTTGTATTTTTATCTTGACGATGTCCACTATGGACAAACGGTAGTTACTTTTATTCTGAAGAAGGTTGGGTTATACCGACTGAAACCTAGGTAAATCTAGGTAATCCTTGCAACAGAGGCTGTTGGTTTAAAATTAAAATTTTTTAAAGACATTTGGCAATAATAAAGTTTGTTGCGGTGGTCGTTGGTTTCCTTTCATAAGTTTTTGGTTCCCGCTATCAGTACTGTCATGTGAAGTGAGGTACCTATACAGGGTTATTACAAATGATTGAAGCGATTTCACAGCTCTACAATAACTTTATTATTTGAGATATTTTCACAATGCTTTGCACACACATACAAAAACTCAAAAAGTTTTTTTAGGCATTCACAAATGTTCGATATGTGCCCCTTTAGTGATTCGGCAGACATCAAGCCGATAATCAAGTTCCTCCCACACTCGGCGCAGCATGTCCCCATCAATGAGTTCGAAAGCATCGTTGATGCGAGCTCGCAGATCTGGCACGTTTCTTGGTAGAGGAGGTTTAAACACTGAATCTTTCACATAACCCCACAGAAAGAAATCGCATGGGGTTAAATCGGGAGAGCGTGGAGGCCATGACATGAATTGCTGATCATGATCTCCACCACGACCGATCCATCGGTTTTCCCCTTACAGAGGCATCCAGAAGCTTTAAACTGCGCATACCATCGCCGAATGGAGTTAGCAGTTGGTGGATCTTTGTTGAACTTCGTCCTGAAGTGTTGTTGCACTGTTATGACTGACTGATGTGAGTGCATTTCAAGCACGACATACGCTTTCTCGGCTCCTGTCGCCATTTTCTCTCACTGCGCTCTCGAGCGCTCTGACGGCAGAAACCTGAAGTGCGGCTTCAGCCGAACAAAACTTTATCAGTTTTTCTACGTATCTGTAGTGTGTCGTGACCATATGTCAGTGAATGGAGCTACAGTGAATTTATGAAATCGCTTCAATCATTTGTAATAGCCCTGTACTTTCATGTTCAACTGGGCTATCCCTTGTAATTTTCACATAATAAGCCGTTATCTGTTTCATGACATTGTTTCTTTTAAATTCGTATGTTCTTTAGGGGAGCTTTCCGTCACTGTAGGTCACTGGCTAATATGATCTTTAGCATATTAGCGATGTGCTAAACAGCCCAACTGACGCTTCACAACATGTCCAGGAATGTTGATCGTTGTTCCTTCTGTAAACAGGCCCATTTTTCAGGTAGTTATTGTTCGCACCTATGGAGGCCAGCATGGGTTCCGAGAATGCATACCGCATATCGTGTGACTGCAATACTTGGACCATTTGTATTTTGTACGCAAAACTACGTAAACGCTTGTGTAACTGTCTGAAGGTGGTTGATCTTGCTTCCTGCAAATCGGGTGATACGCGAAGAATTGACTTCTAGGGGCTGCGTTGAAAAAAGATTCCACTCCGTCGACACGTGCTTGAGACACAAGTGGACGTCACTTCGAGGAAGCTCTTTGACATTGCCTGTATCTTTACAGTTTTTTAACAACTTTATGCTTGTTTTTGCCGCTGTCGCCCTCTCATACTAACAACGATAATTCTGCAATAGCATTGTGACAGATTTGGATTCTACATACGAGATGACACATTGCCCCTTCTCCTGGTCTGTCGCCATTTTGATATACTCCGAACCTAATCTTCAATAAAGGACAAGGGATAGAAACTTTGAGAGCTGCTCGCCGGTTTACAGCATACCACAATACTCTTTCTCTAATAGTGTCCGAGTTATGAGTTTTTGAAATAATTCGGGCCTTTGTGAATACCCTGTACTTATTTCATCTAGTCCAGACTATCATGTGACACATTTGTTTGTTTTCCTGCCTCTCCTAGTAACTATCATAATGAATACTTCTACTGGTCGTTGGGCCACCCTCAGCTTTTACCGGTTTTCGCATTACGGGTCCATGCCTTAGTGACACAGGCAAAAACTGGTAATATACACTGATTGTAAACGTTCCATATCAAACACAAGGGAACCTAATTTTGAAAAACCAGACGCACTCAAGACCATTTTCACTCTTGTGTTTAATTATTTTACTGTCCATCTAGTCGTCTTCTTGAAGAACACTCATACGTTATTTCTACAACTTCCTTGTTATCTTCTACTGATTTCATTTCTGTATCCACTATATATTATCTTCTTATTATAACTGATAATTCTATACCGCTTCTTCCATCCGTTGTAGAAATTCATCCACATGCGAGGCAAAAAGTACTAAATCATTAAAAAAATTAAGGTGTTTGAAATATGTTCCATTAACACGTATTTCTTCTTCACATTTCCAGTTTAAGCAACTGAAAACTTCTCTCAGGACGTCTAAGAATGGATTTTCGTGATGCAGAAGCTCTTTGCTCGACTCTTCTTTCTATTCTGGATCTCTCACTAGCCTGTAGAAATTTAATGGAAGCAATATCGTTCTCCAGTACATTAACACCGACTGAATCAATATTTCCAAAGGGCTGATTATACGGATTTAGTTAAAATTAAAACAGAGACTTGCTCAGAATGAATGAATGAATGATACTAGGCAAAGCGGTAATACAAGGCGCTTGTATATTTCAGGGGTCTGTTGTGCTATACGTACTTTCAAAACCAGCTTGTTTCTTCCTCTCATTAAAACATATTGTTCATCTCTACGTTATTTTTTTATTTTAGTAATATTCCGTCAAAATTGTTAGAAAGAATGGAAGAAAAATAAAGATAAAAAACAATGAAAAAGACTGATCTGCCGTATCACTCGCGAACTAACGCCTGACAACACGGGGCAACGAGAAGTCAGCACCACGTCCTAGCAGCTGCCTCACCATCTACAAGCGTAAATAATGTGAGTTTGGAACCCGTGATGTATAGAGCCTGATGTATTAATTAGTTCTATACAGTTAACCACTTATATTTAGTTCACGTACTTGATACTGGTCGGAATAAAAACATTAACTGCAGAATCAAATAAGTGCTGTCACAGTAGAGTTACCAAACACAGCCTTCCGAAGTGCCTTCGGGAAAGACGACGAAGTAAATATTCCAGAATTCGAATCAAGAACAGCTGCCAATATGAATAACGTAGACGTAAATATCCTCTGAGTAGTAAAGCAAGTTCAATCAGTTAATTAAATCAAGTCTTCTCGTCCAGACTGTATACCATTTAGGTTCCTTTCAGAGTATGCTGATGCAATAGCTACATACTTAACAAACATTTACAACCGTTCACTCGACGAAAGATCCGTCGCCGGCCGAGGTGGCCGAGCGGTTCTACGCGCTACAGTCTGGAAACGCGCGACTGCTTCGGTCGCAGGTTCGAATCCTGCCTCGGGCATGGATGTGTGTGATGTCCTTAGGTTAGTTAGGTTTAAGTAGTTCTAAGTTCTAGGGGACTGATGACCTCAAGTGTTATGTCTCATAGTGCTCAGAGCCATCTTAGAAAGATCCGTACCCAAAGACTGGAGGCTGCAAAGGTCACTTCAATTTCCAAGACAGGTGGTAGGAGTAATGCAGCAGGATTTTGGAACATGTATTGGTTTCGAACATTATGAATTACCTCGTAGAAAACAGTTTATTGCCACACAGTCAACACAGATTTAGAAAACATCGTTCTTGTGAAACACAAATAGTTTTTTATTCACATGAAGTGTTGAGTGCTATTGACAAGGGATTTCAGATTGATTCCATGTTTCTGGATGTCCTGAAAGCTTTTGACATTGTACCACACAAGCGGCTTGTGAAATTGCGTGATTGCGGAATATCATCTCAGTTATGCGAGTGGATTCCTGATTTCCTGTCAGAGATGTCATAACTCACAGTAATTGGCGGAAAGTCATCGAATAATACAGAAGCGATCTGGAGTTACCCAGGGTAGTGTTATAGGCACTTTGCTGTTCCTTATCTATCTAAACGATTTCGGAGACAATGTGAGCAACCGACTAGTAAAGTCATCAGGAGATCAAAACAAATTACAAAACGATTATGAAAGATATCTGTATGCTGCGAAAATTGGCAGTTGACGCCCACATAATAATAAGTGTGAAGTCGTCCGTATGGGTGGTTAAAGGAATCCGTTAAACTTCGGTTACACGATAAATTCGTCAAATCTAAAGGCCGTACATTCAACTAAAGACCTAGGAATTATTAACAACTTAAACAGGAAGGAACACATAGAGAATGTTGTGGGGGAAGGCTAACCAAAGACTGCTTTTATTTTCAGGATGCTTAGAAAATGTAACAAATCTACTAAGGAAACTGCCTACACTACGCTTGTTTGTCCTGTTTTAGAATACCGCTGCGCGGTGTGAGATCCTTACCACATAGGATTGACGGAGTACGAGGAAAAAGTTCAAACAATTGCAACACGTTTTGTATTATTACGAAATACGTGAGAGAGTGTAACTGAAATGATACAGGGTTTGAGAAGGACATCATTAAAACAAAGGCGTTTTTCGTTGCGGAGGAATAATCTCAAGAAATTTCAATCACCAACTTTCTCCTCCGAATGCGAAAATACTGTGTTGACGCCGACGTACATAGGGAGAAACGATCACCACGATAAAATAAGGAAAATCACAACTCGTACGGTAAGATATAGGTGTTCGTTCTTTCCGCGCGCTATACGAGGTTGGAAAAGTAGAGAATTGTGAAGATGGTTCGATGAACTCTCTGCCAGCACTTAAATTTGATTTGCGGAGTATCATTGTAGATGTAAATGCACATGCACAAAATCGGAAGTATGTGATCTGTGTAGCTAAATCGTTCATCAAAGTAAATATCTGGTTACATACAATAGTGAACATTAAAAATAATCAGTCCTCAGTATGAATTCTTGTCCCGGATAAAAATAGTTTCAAAACAACTCATTTCAATTATATATTTCGTTTCTTAAAAATGGTTCAAATGGGTCTGAGCACTATGGGACTCAACTGCTGAGGTCATTAGTCCCCTAGAACTTAGAACTAGTTAAACCTAACCAACCTAAGGACATCACAAACATCCATGCCCGAGGCAGGATTCGAACCTGCGACCGTAGCGGTCTTGCGGTTCGAGACTGAAGCGCCTTTAACCGCACAGCAACTTCGGCCGGCACTTCGTTTTTTAAAATAAGTTATTTAAACAATAAAAATTATGTATTTTATATCTAGAAAACAAATTTTCCGACAACATTGCTAATATGTATTGGAGAAGAGCTCAAAAAGGATTGTAATGTCGAAACAGATTTCGTAGCGAACAACTGGGTTATCATGGTTTTTGCATGTTTAAGAAAGCATTTGAAAGGGACCAAAAGGTTTATTGCTTGTTTGGCTATGAAAATCATTTTATTTTTGGAACACATTGCAATATTTTGCTATTATTTATAATATCAAATTGTCCTGTCTCATGAAACTTCCTGGTAGATTAAAACTGTGTGCCGGACCGGGATGCGAACTCAGGACCATTGCCTTTCGCGAGCAATTGCTCTACCATCTGAGCTACCCAAGCACGACTCAAGCGCCGTCCTCACAGCTTTACTTCTGCCAGTACCTCGCCTCCTACCTTCCAAACTTTACAGAAGCTCTTGCAGAACTAGCACTCCTGAAAGAAAAGGTATTGCGGAGACATGGCTTAGCCACAGCCTGGGGGATGTTTCCAGAATGAGATTTTCACTCTGCAGCGGAGTGTGCGCTGATATGAAACTTAGTGACAGATTGAAACTGTGTGCCGGACCGAGGCTCGAACTCGGGACTTTTGCCTTTGGCAGGCATGTGCTCTACCATCTGAGCTACCCAAGCACGAGCACTTTCCCGCGAAAGGCAAAAGTCCCGAGTTCGAGTCTCGGTCTGGCACACAGTTTTAATGCGCCAGTAAGTTTTGTAAGTAGGCTGTTTAGGTTTTAAGCTGTAAAATAAGTTAAAGGAAAGCGTAGTGCCACAAACTACAGCAGTTGCGTGGCACTGTTTCAGTTCGGTTTTAATCAGTCAGTATTAGAGTAGTAACTTGGTTGTTACACAATAAAGCAGTGTTAACGCCGGTTCCCTTGAGACCACTGTAGTGAAGCTCTCCCGGCTTTGCTAGCACTCGAATGGGTGACCGTTCGTGTCTGCTTAGCGCTGTTGGCAGGTCAATTGCGTTGCACCTTGCTTGAGAAGTGGCATCCGAAGCCACGAAATCTGTCTGCGGTGGAGAGAGCAGCGTGCTGACCATATGCCCACCCATATCTGCATACAGTAACGTCTATCATCTGAGGATGACACGGCGGTCTGTCGGTCGGTGTCGTTGAGCCTTCCGAGGTCTGTTCGGACGGAATATAGTTTTTTTTTTTAGTTTTATTACACGATAAACTTACGTTGGTAACTCCTTGAATGTCGATAATACATGTTACAACTGAAAATAAATAAAAACAGTGTAATTTTAGTACAACGTTCTGTTTTTATTTCGATTCTTGATTTAAATGTAAGTATTATAACGGTTAAAAAATTAACAAATAAAAACAATTACCTCCCGATATGGAGACACAAAGAACATTCAGTTCCAGTCAAGGTAAGTAATCTTATATTTTGTGGTAGAATCCATTTCAGTGTATGGAAAAACTTTATTTTCAATGTAACTGCTTCTTAAAGAATATGATCTGTACAATGAAGTCGCGCTGAGAGTGGTAATATACAGTTGGGTACCAGTTATTGTAGAAAATTTGTATCAGTTACATTTCATCATAGCACACAGGGCACTACATAAATATCTACTTTAGTCATGTGTAGCATGCCTTTGTATATTATTTACTGTTCATGAGAATTATTGTAATAAATGCTATTGGTAGACTTTCCACCAAAGGACGAAACAGCTGGATGTGATAAACAACATTGTCTTATAACAATGTCACCTATAGGTTTTCAATAGCAGTTTAGCAGTTTCATTTGATGTGGCACACACTCGGGAAAGTGAGTGCGAGAGGGGGGTGGGGGGGTGGGGGGAGCTATAACGAGGTTTAGTCTTAGAGCTTCAGTTATAAGATCCAAAAAAAAAAAAAAATCAAACTGCGATGACCATGAAATTTGGTGCACGTGTTACACAGATTCACCTTTCAGTACGATATATTTTTTTCGGCCGGTGGATAACTTGTCGGCGACCTTTGTTGTGAATGTCAGCAGTTTGACCGATGAGGAAACGCTGCACCGCGAGTACCAGCTTGTCATCATTCTGAAAATGACAGCCACGTAATAGTTTATTCACCAAATGTGGGAGGAAGTAGTTATTGGATGACACGTTAAGAGAAGAAAGACGGGGGGGGGGGGGGGGGAGAGGTAAGATTAGATAGCCCAAAAGAGCAGTAAGTGTGGCAGTGGCTGGTACGGAATGAGCTGGAAATTGCCGAAGAAGAAAACACCCCTTGGGCGTCTTCCAACATCGATTCGTTTTACCAGCCTCCCGTAACCTTGTCAGGAGATATCGGTGGTATACGCCTGTGAGCTTGCCGAAAACTCAGTTTCTCTTCTGATTCCAGCCTCTTCACTTCGTTGTTCGTCGTTCAGGTTTGTTTGACCACACAGAAGTGTTTGCGCTACTGTGCCTACGGGATGTTGCACTGTTGTCGTACACACTCACCAACTCAGCGTGGAGCGCTATAGCTTTCTACCGCTAAAAATATAAGAAATGAACTATCGCAGGATATTCAACTTAGTGGGCTGCGCAGCCTGCTTCGGTACTATAGCATCGGGATTTCAGTGTTTACCGGAATTGCAGACATGTACCCTCAACCAAACAAAGAAATACACTGATGGAGCAAAATCGCGACACCAAAAAATAAGTAATGTAGACTAACGAAATTTCGAGAATACGTTTATCTGGGGAACGTATTGCAGTGATTAACACAACAAGATCACAGGTTAATTCAAGCATGAGATAATCCATTGCAAATGTGAAATGCCGGTACGTTAAAAACCGGTGTAGCCGCTGGAATGTTAAGTGCAAGTATGCAAACGTGCATGCATTGTGTTGTACGGGTGCCGGATGTCACTTTGTGGGATTGCCTGTTGCACTTGGCCGCTCAGTATACGGACGGTTAATGCTAGTTTTGGATGGCGCTGGAGTTGTCGTCCGATGATGTCCCGTACGTGCTTGATTGGAGACAGATTTGCTGGTCAATTAGCCCAAGGCAACATGTCGACACTCTGTACAGCATGTCTGGTTGTAACAGAGGTATGTCGCGCGGGATTAGCCAAGCGGTCTGAGGCGCTGCAGCCATGGAATGTGCGTCTGATCCCGGCGGAGGTTCGAGTCCTCCCTCGGGCATGGGTGTGTGTGTTTGTCCTTAGGATAATTTGGGTTAAGTAGTGTGTAAGCTTAGGGACTGATGACCTTAGCAGTTAAGTCCCATAAGATTTCACGTATTTATAACAGAGGTACCTCTACATCTACATCCACACTCCGCAAGCCACCTGACGGTGTGTGGCGGAGGCTACCTTGAGTATCTCTATCGGTTCTCCCTCCCATTACAGTCTCGTCTTGTTCGTGGAAAGAAAGATTGTCGGTATGCCTCTGTGTGGGCTCTAATCTCTCTGATTTCATCGTCATGGTCTCTTCGCGAGACATACAAAGGAGAGAGCAATATGCTGCTTGATTCCTCGGTGAAGATATGTTCTCGAAACTTCATCAAAAGCCCGTACCGCTACTGAGCGTCTCTGAGAGTCTTCCACTGGAGTTTATCTATCATCTCCGTAACGCTTTCGCGATTACTAAATGGTCCTGTAACGAAGCGCGCTGCTCTCCGGTGGATCTTCTCTATCTCTTCTATCAACCCTATCTGGTACGGATCCCACAACGGTAAGCAGTATTCAAGCAGTGGACGAACAAGTGTACTGAAACCTACTCCTTTGTTTTCGGACTGCATTTCCTTAGGATTCTTCCAATGAATCTGTCTGCCATCTGCTTTACTGACGATTAATTTTATATAGTCATTCCATTTTAAATCACTCCTAATGCCTACTCCCAGATAATTCATGGAATTAACTGCTTCCAGTTGCTGACCTGCTATATTGTAGCTAAATGATAAAGGATCTTTCTTTCTGCGTATCCGCATCTCATTACACATGTCTACATTGAGATTCAATCTCTTTTGAGCGATTTTAATTGTTTTTCTAACCCTCTGTCATCTATTTCGATATCTACCATTTTGTCAGCTGTGCTACAATCTAGAGAAGGACCTACAGTGCAGTCTTCCTCTGTGCTACAACTTTGGAAAAATACATTTAGTATTTCGGCCTCTAGTCTGTCATTCTCTGTTTGAGTGCCATTTTAGTCACAGAGTATCTGGACATTTTGTTTTGATCCATCTACCGCTTTGACATAAGACCAAAATTTCTTAGGATTTTCTGCTTAGTCAGTACATAGAACATTACTTTCGAAATCGTTGAACGTCTCTTGCATATCCCTCCTCACATTACATTTCGCTTCGTTTAATTTTTGTTTGTCTGCAAGGCTTTGGCTATGTTTATGTTCACTGTGAAGTTCCCTTCGATTCCGTAGCAGTTTTCTATCTCGGTTGTTGTACCACAGTGGCTCTTTTCCACCTCTTACGATCTTGCTTGGGACGTACTCATCTAATGCATATTGTACGATGGTTTCGAACTTTGTCCACTGATCCTCAACACTATCTGTACTTGAGACAGAACTTTTGTGTTGAGCCGTCAGGTACTCTGAAATCTGCTTTTTGTCACTTTTGCTAAAAAGAAAAATCTTCCTACCTTTTGTAATATTTCTATTTACGGCTGAAATCTCCGATGCTGTAACCGCTTTATGATCGCTGATTCCCTGTTCTGCGTTAACTGTTTCAAATAGTTCGGGTCTGTTTGTCACCAGAAGGTCTAATATGTTATCGCCTCGAGTCGGTTCTCTGTTTAAGCTTTACCTTGTGGAAAAACAGCTCCCTGGAGTGATGTTCATGAGTGGCAGCACAACAGGTCGAACCACCAGACTGACGTACAGATTTGCAGTCAGCGTGTATGGGATAACCACGAATGCGCTCCTGCCGTCACACGAAATCACACCTCAGACCTTAACTCCAGGTGTAGGTCCAGTGAGTCTAGTGTGCAGACAGGGTGGCTGCAGGCCCTCAACTGCCTTCTTTCTAACCAACACACTGCCATCAGTGGCACCGGACAGAACCAGCTTTCTTGAGAAAACACAAAAGACCTCCACCCTGCCCTTCAATGTGCTCTCACTTGACACCATTGAAGTCGCAAGTGGTGGTTTGTGGTCGTTGGTCTGTGGAACGCGCGCTAAAGAGCATCTGGCTCGGAGTTGTCCTTGAAGTAACCGATACGTAACAGCTCGTTGTGTCTCTGTGGTGCCATCTGCTGCTCAAATTGCTGCTGCAGGTGCATTACGATGCGACAGAGCCACACGCCGAACACGATGCTCTTCACTCTTGGTGATCCCAAGTAGCCGTCCGGCGATCGTACTCCACTGCCAGCAGTCATGTACAGCGGCTTCATTCCTGCCAAGTCATTCTGCAGTATCGCAGAAGGAACAACCAGTGTCTCGTAGCCCTATCACACGACCTCATTCACACTCAGTGAGATGCTGATAATGGCTTCTTTGTCGCCTTAAAGTCATCCTTGACTACCATCAACTCACCACGTCCAATCTCAAAGGTAACTAACGCTCACGATCGGTTCAGTGTGTATTTAAAGCAAACCTGATTTGTATCCTCATAGTGGCACTACTATTACCACTCTTATACGACTGGCGCGAAATGTTATATGACGTCTTCTTCCAGATGCAGAAACACGCCTACCGACTTTCGTTAATATAGCACAACTCCTTGATTTTGCAATTGTTTTAATTAGGAAAGCCGAGCGATCTAAGGCGCTGCAGTCATGGCCTGTGCGGCTGGTCCTGGCGGAGGTTCAAGTCCTCCCTCGGGCATGGGTGTGTGTGTCTGTCCTTAGGATAATTTAGGTTAAGTAGTGTGTAAGCTTAGGGACTGATGACCTTAACAGTTAAGTCCCATAACAATTTTTTTTTATAAAAAAAAAGAAAGAATTAAATTAGGAAAGTTTATTCCTTGAAGGTCACTGACGAAGAAAGTGATCTTGTGTCGAGGCAGCTGAGGAGGAAAGCGCTGGCTGGCCCGGTTCGTAGAACAGCTGGCCGCAGCGATTAGCGAGCTCTCCGCGGGCACGCAAGCGCTCGCCGCGGCTGGGACGCAGCTCCTTCTCGCCTGGTGCGTGTCGTCCATGGCGTGACGTGGCGTGCCTAGGAGCGAGCGGCCCTCTGCGGCTCGCGTGTCGGCCGGCAGCTTGCGCACCGCGATTCATTTCTCATCCTCCGAGCAGGGGGGCGGCTGCCGAGGTTAACGTCCCGTCAATAGACTGTTCATTACACGCACATTAGCCGGGATACCTAATGAAGAGAGATGCTATCTCACTTAGTTCCTCAAGTGGGCATGCTGCACTACCTAACCAGGTTACTTGCTGCTTATTTAACATGCGACAGTACGAGGACGACCACTGACTCCCAGCTGCGAGACTGAGCTGCAGAGATGTCTATATTAGAGCATAGCAGTCATCTGGCGTGCAAAGTTTGCTGCTAAACATTAAGGTTGTAACACCATCAAGGACGGAAAATAAGAAAATTTTGCTTATTGTTTGTATACACGACAGTAGCAAGTAAACGTGATTTAAGTTGCGTGTGATTCCACCTATGACAAAACAATGGATCTAACCTCGCTAGGGCATGGACTTGAACTGAGCTTCGAACACAGATGTGAGTAAGTGGTACCCTCCTGCTTCAAGTATATACCAGAATTCATTCATAGTGTTGGTGGCTTTTCAGTCTCTCGGAAACTCGTCACCAGATTAGTGGTGGCGTGTTAGTCTCTCAGAAACTCATCACAAGATTGATAGTGGTATGTTAGCCTCTTGGCACCTCATCACCAGGTTAGTTGTGGTGAGTCAGTCTCTCGACAACTCATCATCAGATTCATGGTGGCATGTTCGTCTCTCGGCAATTCATCACCACATTATTGGTGGCGTGTCAATCTCTTGGCAACTCATCACCAGATTTGTGGTGCCGTATTAGCATCTCGGCAACTAATCACCAGATTATTGGTGGCATGTCAGTCTCTTGGCAACTCATCACCAGATTAGTGGTGGCATGTCAGTCTCTTATCACCAGATATTTTCAGTGGGTAAGACATGTGGAGAATGGGCTGGCTAGAGCAACATATAAAAACCATCTGTATCGAACTATATGGACAGCAATGGCAACAATGTTATGTTATCTTGTTGAAATATAACATCACATAGACCTCCAACGCAGTAAACAGGTACTGCCGTTGGAATATCAGAAATGAAATGGCTCCTGTTCAGATTGCCCGCTATGCAATCCAGAGGTGAGCTTATTATGTACCCATTGACACCCTGAATCGTCACTGCTTGTGGTGAGCCTGTACAACAATGACAAATGCAATCTGACAACGTTCGTTCTCTTCATAGCCTTTGCACTGTTATACGACCGTTTTAACGAATCTGTCCAATAATTTGTATAAAACCAGCAAGATAAATTCTAATTGAATCGGAATAAATTAATCTCCACTGGATAATGAAATATGAATTAGTCCTAGTGATTGTTGACACGTAACTAAACAACTTTTGAACTCCTACGTTAAATTGCATGAGCAGCTAAATCACAGGCCACTGTAAGAGCAGGTTAAACACTGCTGAGGATGAGGAACACACTTTAAGCCATGCAACCCCTGGGAGTCCGTCATCACTGCTATTCGCAGAATCGTCGCTCGCCCGCTTGTGCGACGAGACACACTAAATAGGTAAAAGTCGGCTAGGGCTGTGTGTTGTAGAGGAGGAGTAAGAAAAAGCCACACTGGCGCCGAGCATCTGGAGTCAGACAATGCAGAGTACATCTAAGGGATGGGCAGGACAACAGAGTTCGTTTTGAACAAGCCACTTCCATGAGGTGTGTGCCTCTAGATGACCAGAGCCCTGAAAGAACTGTTATTGTAGAGGGAAACAGCGGGAAGTCAAACTTCGCCAAAAAATATTGCTGTCAAAATAATATCTTAGAAAGTGGAACGGGAATAGAAAGTTTTTACTTTTTTGTAGTGTATGGAATACTCACACCCGCCATCGTGACACCATAATGTTTAAGTAACGTGAAGAGAGCTCCTTCTGGTTCACATAAACAACCTAAGAGTGGGAGTCGAGAGTGGGAGTGTGCTTACAAAGATCCAACATGATGGTATGTGCACGAATGTAGGCAGAGACAGGGAGGAAATCGTACACATTTTGGAGCCCCAAGACTAACAAGAGTTTTAAGAGATTAGCGGCCTGAAATTCGAGTATGGAAGGGAGGTCAGTGTCCCATTAGACAACATCTCACTGGGCGGCACTCACAATACTAGGTATTCAGCCAATCAAAATTCCCAAAGCTTACCTTGTCGGAGGTACTCTGCAGATAGTCATTTCTCTTCCAGATTTCGACTTCTGCACTTCTAGGCTTCAGTTCCAGACCTCGCCTTCGAAATTTCTCCTCGCCTGGGGTGAAAGCCTCCCACTCGGCTGAGTTGAACTTAGACAGAGGCGGAGATGAGTTGTTGGCTCCGAGCCAGTGACTGATCTTGTAGCCACTTCAGCTGCCACTTGCAGGTTCTTTGTATGTTGAGACCTATCGGTAGCAGGGAAGCGTTCTGCAGATAAAGACGAAGTTTTCGTAACGATGTCCGTTAATCCCAATCTTCATTTCGAAGACTTGTTTGCTGTCAAAAGTTTAACATGGCTTCAACTCCTGCAACAAGTGAACACGCAAATCCTTCTGTAGAATTTTCTATCTCTATGTCCTAATCTACGGAAATCACGTTACGATCTCTGCAAATGTGAAAGTTTTGTTCAGATATACGTTAACTTCGAATTACCATTCCAGATCGTTTATCCAATTTTTCCAAGGGGGAATTTTATTTATTTCAGTTGTTGTCAAATTCGTTTCTTCTGCAATGTGATTACTTATGAGTAATAAACTGAGTTAATTGAGATCATACACTGAGATCATAAAACTCATGTGTTGCCGGTGCAGTATTTCGTGCACGCACTGATCTCTCTATTATGTCCCACAAATGTTCGATGGGATTCATATCGAGCGATCTGGGTGGCCAAATCATTCTCTCGAATTGTCCAGAATGTTCTTCAAACCAGTCGCGATCAATAGTGGCCCAGTGAAACGGCGCATTCTCATCCATAAAAATTCCAACGTTGTTTGGGAACATGAAGCCCATGGATGGCTAGAAATGGTCTCTAAGTAGCCGAACATAACCATTTCCAGTCAGTGACCAGTTCAGTTGGGAAAGAGGACCCAGTCTATTCCATGAAAACACAGCTCACACCATTAGCTTACACACTGCGTTGTTGACAACTTGGGCCCATGGCTTCGTAGCGTCTGTTCCACACTCGAATCCTACCATCAGCTCTTACAAACCGAAATCAGGACTCATCTGACCAGACCATGGTTGTCCAGTCGTATAGGGTCCAACCGCTTTGAGCACAAAACACTGCAGGCGAAGTCATGCTGTTAGCAAAGGCATTAGCGTCAGTCGCTGCCACAGCCCATTAACGCCAAATTTCACCGCACTGTCCTCGTGAATACGTTGGTCGTTCAACCAACATTTATTTCTTCGTTATTTCACGCAGTGCTGCTTGTCTATTAGCACTGTCAACATTACGCGAACACCACTGCTCTCGATCGTTAAGTGAAGGCCATCGGACGTTTCGTTGTCTGTGGTGAGACGTATTGCCTGAAATTTGGTATTCTCGGCGCAATCTTGACACTGTGGATCTAGGAATATTGAATTCTCTAGCGATTTCCAAAATGGAATGTTCCATACGTGTAGCTCCAACTACCATTCCGCGTTCGCAGTTTGATAATTTCCATCGGGCGGCCATAATCACGTACGAAACCTTTTCACATGAATCACCTAGTATAAATCACAGCTCCGACAATGCAGTGCCCTTTTAAACCTTGTGTTCGCGAAAGTATCGCCATCTATATATGCGCATATCTTTGTCACACGACTTCCGTCACCACAGTGGGGATTGTGGAGCTGCACGCAGAGTCGCCAGGACACGTCTACAAAGATATGTTGCCACTGTTGTGTCCAGTGTCTTCTCGGGCGCACCACTGCCTTGTTTACTGCTCTCTGCGTCTTTCTCAAGGCAAGCTGTGTAGGGCCAGGTGATCTAGCGGTAAAGCACGTGCATCGAAACCGAAAGGTCGTGAGATCGATCCTAGCCTCCTTTAACATAACATTCACTTCTCAGTGATATGAAGATTTCACTTCGAACTTTCGGTCCCCTTTCCCCAGTTGGATACTTTGGAAGAGATAAGCAAGTCGCTGAAGTTACGTCCAATCGAAGGAGTTGCCCAGCTCACTGAGCTGCTCAAAATAAGAAGGCAAGTGACGAACATAGAAACTGAGAATTTTTTATAATATTTTTTGTTATATATAGTGCTTGGTTTGATTCCTGCTCTCAAGAATACTCATCAAGCTAAATAAACAATAAGTAAAAATAATGGTATATAGTTCCCTGCGCGCGTGCGCTACAGATGTGTGAAAAATGCACCCAACGGAATAGGCACCCATACTAAAGTCGGTGATATCTCAGCCCAGAATTCCTGGAATGTACGTACTCACCAAGGGTCCTCAGCTCGTGGTCGTGCGGTAGCGTTCTCGCTTCCCACACCCAGGTTCCCGGGTTGGATTCCCGGCGGAGTTAAGGATTTTCTCTGCCTCGTGATGACTGGGTGGTGTGTGCTGTCCTTAGGTTAGTTAGGTTTAAGTAGTTCTAAGTTCTAGGGGACTGATGACCATTGATGTTAAGTCCCATAGTGCTCAGAGCCATTTGAACCATTTGCTCATCAAGTCACGTCCTACCTGCGTTCGAAAGTCCTCATCCACCAGAAACGTTCCGTATGCGGGCAGTGAGGTGCTGCACAGCCTCGTGAGATCCGCTTTGACGCCGCTATACGAATGTCCAGCAACAATATACTACTGCTGAAAGAAGAGCGCCAGCAACATTCGCTATAATTCAACGGTACGCTCTGTTACATACGCATATTGCACTGGTTCTGGCTGCTTTAATGTTTAAATTTTTCTTTTCCATTGTGTATTGGTGCATGCTCTGTGCTAATATAAAAAACGTTATGCATTGTAACCTTTAAAAAATTTTGTTTGTAATTAATTAAGTCGTGACACATAGTATGTCTTTTTAAAATCCATCTCACTTCATACAGATTGTTACAACACTCATAAAGAAGGTGACTCAGATTCCCCCGCCATTGGGTTTCATGAAACCCGCAATGGCTTCAAAAATCACGTGTGAGATTTTCACAGTCTCTCGATCGCTACGCACAAACTATTAATCATACAGAAAAAGTGAACAGGATCTTTTGGTAGAACATTTAAAGTAGTTTGCACTGGGTTATGTTGTCGCTGGAGGCCACCGTCTTCGATTTATTCAAGAAAAACGAGTTTGAAGGTCACGTTTGTACATTTTTGGATAATTCGAAAAATATGTATACCTGTACAAAATCAGCTACATCAAGTTTCCTACAAAATGGTTGTGTTCATTTTCTCTGTACGACTAATAATTTGCATGTAAGGAGCGAGATAATATGAAAATCTTGCATGTGGTATTTGAAGACACTGCGGGTTGCATAAAACCCAGCGGTAGGGCAGATGAATCACCGTGTATGTCATCCACTTTGCAATAATGACAATAATACACAGGACAATAATTAAGAATAAAATGGTTCTCATGTTTTTAAGTCACATGTGTAGGACACGCTCATGCAGCGTTAGAAATGTCAGGACAGCTTACGTCGCTTATGGAGGATGTCCCAGGAGGATTGATAAATATTCAGGAATATGGTAAGGAGGATGATTCGAAACAAAAAGGTCTAGAAAACACGGGTTCTTAAATGCATAGGTTAACAGCCGTGTGCAGTTCTGCTTCAGTGCTGCGAAACATACCTCTCATTTTGCAAGCTTTTTTTCCTACATTTTTGGGGGGGGTAGTGTGAATCAAAACAAGAAAAAATTGTCTAGTGAACATGGGCTCTAAACTGCATACCTTTAGAGCTACGGAAACTTGTTTAGCAGGAAAGATGTTTTTCACTGTATCAAAGATGCATTTTAGATCCCGTGTTTTGTAGACTTTATTTCTTTTTTTTGGTCCATGCTACCACCTCTCAAAATACGGGAAGAAAAGAGGTTGCAGAAGAAGAAATTTGTGTCACAGTATCGAAGATGAAGTGCTGACGGCTCTTAAGGTACACATTTTACATTTCATATTTATTAGACTTCTTTGCTTCGAATGATTTTTCCTGTCATAACGCTGAGTGATGACTATTCCTCCTGGGACATCCTGTATGCGTTCTTTTAATTTTTATGACAATGCATCTTATGGCAGGCAGAATAGCCGAGTGCCCATACGTAGCGTACTGATGAACAGAATTGGAAACACTCCAAAACGAATAGTAATGACAAAAATTTTACAATCAGAAGTTAGCGTAACTTATTTGATTTTATGTCGGACCCAATCACAAAATCTTTACGTATGACCTTACCTTCAGGAACTACAATGGAAAACATAAAAATCAAATTACAAAGACAGAATTTAAAAATATTATCTCTTCTGCTTGACAAGGTATACTTACAAATATGAAATAAAATATGGTCCTTACCCTTGGATGAGCAGTAGTACATGTAACGTTATGTTGGAAATATGTTGGTATTAGATGCGACTACTATATCTAAAATCCGTCTCTGTAGTGGGGCACCATCAGTATTTTCATTTGGCAACGTGATTTCAGGAAGCCAAGATGTCGAAGAAGGATGACCCATACGTGCTGACAGTGCCTGGTAAGATGCCGAGACGGTGGCTTGAAAGTAGGCGCGACGAGTACGAGGAAATGGAAGCGGTGACCGAAAATGTCCGGCAAATCTTGTGACCGCAAACGTCTGTGATGGCAACTATCAAGCTTTCGACCCCCTCTAGGAGCAGTTTGCAGGTCACCATGCTCAACAGCCTTCTGCTGAGTAAGTGGGTGTCAATGAAGAGAACGACAATGGCCATTGTAAGCAGTTACTCACCGTATCCAGGTAAGAAGTAAACTGTTCGGCGACTACTTGGGATGTAGTACGAAATAAGCCGTAATGCGATGGGCCTCTGGGGCGTTACGCAACGCTGCTCGTCGACACTTGGTGTCCGCTC
Organism: Schistocerca piceifrons; assembly: GCF_021461385.2. Classification (NCBI taxonomy): domain Eukaryota; kingdom Metazoa; phylum Arthropoda; class Insecta; order Orthoptera; family Acrididae; genus Schistocerca; species Schistocerca piceifrons. Next base: position 522,605,399 of record NC_060138.1, read on the forward strand.
TCCACGGCGGGAGGAATAAAGTGGAGTGGGCCCGGCTGCCCCCTCCGTCAGCGCCGGCAGCCAATTAGAGGACAGCACGAGGAGACACGGACCTCGTTAGGGATAACGAGCAGTTTACGCCGAGCCTCCTCTCCTACCCCTCTTCTCTTACCCCTGTGTCTCTGGCCGGACTACGCCGGGCTCCGCTGAAAGCTGGCGTTCTGGTGCCGCCTGCCGTGGCTTCCCGCAGTCCCCCTGTCGTCAGGGTAGGTACAAGCCAATGAATCCTCTCTGTTTTGCTCCCTGCCACTATCTTGCGGTTAATTATTTAACGACGGTACTTAGATAGCGACGACAGTTCCTTAATATGTTAGTTGTCTCTAAGCTACGTGCCGCATTTCGACATTATTTAAGTGCCTACAGAATTACTCGCACCGTGTCCAAAAAGATATCTGTACGCCTTTTAGCTACCTACAGCTCACTGGTATTTTTGCGGTTTTAAAAGGTGTTTTAATGTCATGATTTGTTGGTCCCACAATTGGCGCCAGTTATTTAGTGGACACTTGTGTGGGTCCCACGCTGGACGCCAGTTACGTACTGTCTGTCCTAACACACTTTTCAGTGATTGCTTGCGGCGATACTGCCAAATTTAAACCAAGAATAGTCATATTAATAGGTCTAGGAAAACATTATATAAAGCAAAGCGGCCAGAAGGAAACAACATACCTTAAAGCAAACAACTATATTATTCTCTATATTTTTGAAAATTATTCTTAAGTACAATTGTTTCAGTTTCAATGGACGACTGTTCGACAAAAGTGACAAGCTACGGGAATCTATTAGCCAGGTTTTTAGAAAATTTGGAAATTTGTGGTAAGTTCCTGTGGGACCAAACTTATGAGGTTATCGGTCCCTAGGCTTACACACTACTTAATCAAACTAACTTACGCTAAGGACAACACACATGCCGATGCTCGAGGGAGGACTCGAACCTCCGACGGTGGCAATCGCGCGAACCGTGGCAAGGCGCCCAAGACCGCGTGGCTACCCCGTGCGGCCCGTATATTTAGCTGATGTTTTCATTAATCGTTTCGAGATCAGATTCTTCGAATCTTACCCCATCTTGGCTGGCAAAATTTCTTTCTACAGTATGTAGATGATACCTTCTTTTTGTTCAAAGGTGATGTTGATGAGTTCATACTGTATATCTTAGCGACACACTGAATCATTCCACCCGAAAATTAAATTCACGCACGAAATTGAGAATGAGTGTCATGAACTTAGCTTCCTTAATATGTAACTGCGGCTAACAGATGGTAAAATTAGCTTTGGCATCTTTAGAAAACCGACAACGACTGATGATATCGTCCATGCGCGTTCCTGCCACCCCTATAGGGATAAAATTGCATTTTTTCGTGCTATGATGGACCCGATGTTTGAGGTCCCTTTAATACCGACCGCTGTTGTCACGGAACTACTTAACCTCAAGCACGTTGCTGTCGTTAACGGCTATCTAGACAGCCCGTGCAAAATGTTTATACGGCAAGAAATAATAAAACTGTTGTATATCTTTACTGAAAAAAGATGGCCCTACTGCAAGAGAATATTTTTCCATTCCGTTCTTAGGTGATACACCCTATCGGATAGCGAGTTTATTTTAAGAATGCCATCTCAATGTGCCGCTCACAACTAATAATCTCACTAAGCTTCTCTTCATACGTAACGAGTGACCTCGTATTGATAAATACCTGAAATCAGGACTATACAAAATTCAGTACACCGTATGCCCGAAACTTAATATAACGCAAAAAGGAAGGGCATTTAACACTCGGTTCTGTGAACATTTATTGAACAAAGACAGCGACAATGCTTGTAAGTCCATGTTTGCAGAATATCTCAATGCTAAAAAGCACTTACAGCTACCGCTTTCTCGTTACTTTACTTAATGTGGACATCCTGCACATAGTTAATAAAGGGTGCAAAATGAATCGTTTAAAAGAGAGAGAAATATATAAGCATTCCCCTCAGGGCTCTAAAGATCTGCTGAATGATAAGTTCTCGCCTGGAAACAGGTTCGTTTTTGATTGTACTTCCGCTCTTTCCAAATGATTTGTAACTTGCCTAATGGCTCACCCAACGGTTTGTATCACAGAGTTAATACGACCTTTTGTACCTGTCGATTCAAATGACTTTTAACCTTCCTATTTGCTTAGTCCTTTTTACTGCATGTTTTACGACCATTTGCGTCTCTTTGCTCACTTTTCCTCAGCTTTTTATCGAATTAAGACGTCTTAGTGCATTTTAACGTACTTTTTTTTATTTTTTTAAATGTGTTGTATCTGATTGCTAGTCTGAGCCACGGTCCACCTGTTTGTATAGTGATCAATGTGCCTCAGATTTTCCTACGTTACGCCGTTATCTGGGTAGTGGTTTACGATACTAACATAGATGTGCGGTGCTGCAGCTGTTATTTATAAGAGCTACTTGTAGAGGTCCTAAACGGAAAGACAACTTGTAAGTACGCACTGGGCCCTCGCACTCGCCACCGAGTCGGATGTCTCAGCTACGTTGAGCCCACTTACTTGCGTCGCTGAAAACTCGCATCCAGCGGCCAGCCTCAGAGTCAAGATACTGGAAAGTTCAACGTTGCGCGGCATCTCCATCAGCCCACGGCGCCACCAGCAGCTGATCATTAAATAAATCTATTGTTGTATCCATTCTTCCACAACTTTTTCACAAGCTATGTAATTTTTGTGTATAAATTTAGACGCTTGATTAGTACGTAATGTAAGGCCTTAATAAAGTTTCATTTCCTTGAGACTGAAGTTCTACTTCGTTTGACTTCGTTTGACGTTCTTAGTCTTCGTAAGCTTTTAGGCTTATTGTTTCTTACATAATCGAAATCTTTTATAGTTAGACTAGACGTCTGCTGGTGCTAATCAACATATGCCTCATTTTTTTTAATTTAATTATGATGCGAAGTTTTTTTGGTAACCATATTTTGCATTCTTTGCGTCACTTTTTAACTACTTGAAAATACTATGTGAAAATTTTAACGAAGGTACATTTATAATCCGTGTGTTACTGCACGCTTATTGCTTTTTAATCTGCTATTAACTGTGCTACTGCCCGCATCTCGTGGTCGTGCGGTAGCGTTCTCGCTTCCCACGCCCGGGTTCCCGGGTTCGATTCCCGGCGGGGTCAGGGATTTTCTCTACCTCGTGATGGCTGGGTGTTGTGTGCTGTCCTTAGGCTAGTTAGGTTTAAGTAGTTCTAAGTTCTAGGGGACTGATGACCATAGATGTTAAGTCCCATAGCGCTGAGAGCCAACTGTGATACAGTGCCGGTAATCACTAAATTCTTATTCTATACTCATTTTTGTAGGAATCCATCGTCTAGAATTTGCTTTACGATTGCTTTCCAACGTAAACTTAATTGTATGATCATCTGAGGATGGCAAATTAGTTTGTCAAACTGGTCAAGAAGTTAATTTAATAAAAAAAATTGTGCAGCTGACGACTGATTGTTATTATTGTGCTTCGTAACTACTGATTGTGAGCCATGAATAAGAAACTATATTATTGAATGATATTTTACATCAAACAAGGAAATCTCAATGCATTTGGACAGGGTGAAAGACAAATTCTGTGCCAATTATTCCATGTGGACCTCTGAACGAGTTGCCGGTGTACTTTACAAATGTTAGTCGGGCAACTGGAAAACGAGATTATTTGTTCATTTATTTGCTATTACTTTTAGTCTGTTATTTAGATACAAGAACAGGCTAAATGTTACACATGAATGATACATATGAATGGAAAGCATGATTTTTTGCTAATTTAAAATTTGTTAGTTCACTAAGCATTTTGGCAATTACGAAAAACTTTTACATAAAATATTTACTTAAAAATAAAATGTATAGTTTCAAAATTTACATTCTATCCTTTGGCGGTGTGTATCTACTGACATGCCAGACAAATGTGTGGTTCCTGAAGAAGGGCAACGGTCTTTTCAGTAGTTCTCCAGATTTATTTCTGAAAATATGCAATTTTCCCTACGAAAAATTTGTTTGGTACGTCTGCATACACATCATACTCCGTAAGCCACTTAATGGTGTGTGGCGGAGGGCACTTTCTGTACCATTATCTGATTCCTCCAACCCTGTTCCACTCGCGGATAGTGTGTGGGAAGAATGATTGACGGTAAGCCTCTGTATTGGCTCGAAATTTCTCCTCGTGATCAGTTTGCAAGATTCATACGTTGGGGGAAGTAATATGTTGTCTGACTCGTCCTGAAAAGTGCTGTCCCGAAATTTCAATAGTAAATCTCTCCGTGATGCACAACGTCTCTCTTGTAACATGTGGTGGAGTTTGATTAACATCTCCGTAACGCTCTCTCGCCAGCTAAACAATCCCGTGACGAAACGCGCCGCTCTTCGTTGGATCTTCTCTATCTCCTCTATCAGTCCTACCTGATAGGGATTCCAGATAGATGAACTATACTGAAGAATCTGGCGAAAAAGAACCTTATAAGCCACTTCTTTCGTGGATGAATTACATTTCCTTAAGATTCTTCCGATGAATCTAAATGTGATGTCTGCTTTCTTGCTATCTGTTTTATGTGATCATTCAACTAAAGGTCGCTCTGGATAGTTACGCTTAGATATTTTACGGCAGACGCTGTCTGCGGCTGTTTGTCATCAGTAGTGAGGCTGTACAGTAGCGGATTTCAATTCCTATGCATGCGCAGTATGTTACATTTATTTACGTTCAGAGTCAACTGCCAGAGTCTGCACCATTCATCAACTCCCCGCAGGTCGTTCTGCAAGTTGTTACTATCTACTGGCGTTGCTACTTTCGTATAAACTATTGCATCATCTGCGAATATCCTTGAAGAGCATCCGACGCTTTCTACTAGATCATTTATATACAGGGTGAGTCACCTAACGTTACCGCTGGATATATTTCGTAAACCACATCAAATACTGACGAACCGATTCCACAGACCGAACGTGAGGAGAGGGGCTAGTGTAATTGTTTAATACAAACCATACAAAAATGCACGGAAGTATGGTTTTTAACACAAACCTACGTTTTTTTAAATGGAACCACTTAGTTTTGTTAGCACATCTGAACATATAAACAAATACGTAATCAGTGCCGTTTGTTGCATTGTAAAATGTTAATTACATCCGGGGATATTGTAACCTAAATTTGACGCTTGAAACCTCCGACGTTCAGTTGCGTGTTGTAACAAACACGGGCCACGGTCGGCGAGCAGCATCTGCAGGGACATGTTTACGATGACGGCCGTGTTTACGAGTGTGGCTGTAGTGCACTATTGTGGTTTGGTCTAGCTGTCGCAGTGTCCGCATGTAGCGCTTGCTGCTATTGTTATTCAGCATTCGTCTCCGCACGCAGACCAACTGTAGTACACCGTGTTACCAGACGTCTGTGATAGTGTAGTGTTGTAGGAACTGTGACCATGGTGTATTCGAACTCTGAAAAGGAGGAGATGATACTCATCTATAGCGAGTGTCGACGAAATGCGGCTGAAGCCTGCAGGGTGTATGCAGAACGGTACCCGGACAGAGAGCATCCAACGTACCGCACATTGCAAAACATCTACCGCCAACTGTATGCAACAGGTATGGTCGTAGCACGCAAACGGGTGCGTAACAGGCCCGTCACAGCAGAAGCGGGTGCAGTTGGTGTGTTAGCTGCTGTTGCCATGAACCCACACGTGAGTACACGGGACATTGCGAGAGTCGGTGGACTGAGTCAAAATAGTGTCATGCGCATACTGCATCGTCACCGCTTTCACCCGTTTCATGTGTCGCTACATCAGCAATTACATGGTGATAACTTTAATCATCGAGTGCAATTCTGTCAATGGGCATTAACAGAGAATGCGTTGCAGTTCTACCTATTTACCGATGAAGCGGGTTTCACAAACCACGGGGCAGTGAATCTACGGAACATGCATTACTGGTCCGTGGACAATCTTCGCTGCCTCAGACAGGTAGAGCGACAGCGACCGTGGACTGCAAATGTATGGTGCGGAATCACTGGCGACCAGCTCATTGGTCCTCACTTCATTGCAGGGGCCCAAACAGCTGCAACATACATCGCGTTTCTACAGAATGATCTGCCAATGTTGCTCGAAAATGTCCCACTGGAAACGCGTCGACGTATGTGGTATCAACATGACGGTGCACCTGCAGATTCCGCAATTAACACTAGGCTGACCCTTGACAGGATGTTCGACGGGCGTTTCATAGGACGTGGGGGACGCATAAATTAGCCAGCCCGTTCTCTTGATCTTACACCTCTGGACTTCTTTCTGTGGAGTACGTTAAAGGAGAATGTGTACCGTAATGTGCCTACAACCCCAGAGGATATGAAACAACGTATTGTGGCAGCCTGCGGCGACATTACACCAGATGTACTGCGGCGTGTACGACATTCATTACGCCAGAGATTGCAATTGTGTGCAGCAAATGATGGCCACCACATTGAACATCTATTGGCCTGACATGTCGGGACACACTCTATTCCACTCCGTAATTGAAAACGGAAACCACGTGTGTACGTGTACCTCACCCCTCATGGTAATGTACATGTGCGTCAGTGAAAAAGACCAATAAAAAGGTGTTAGCATGTGGACGTAATGTGCTGTTCCAGTCTCTTCTGTACCTAAGGTCCATCACCGATCTCTTTGGATCCCTACGTAATTCGGTGCTCTCCGATACACACGACCGAACAGCGGAGGAGTGGTACTCAAGCGTCAACTTTAGGTTACAATATCCCCGGATGTAATTAACATTTTACAATGCAACAAACGGCACTGATTACGTATTTGTTTATATGTTCAGCTGTGCTAACAAAACTAACGGGGTTCCATTTAAAAAAACATAGGTTTGTGTTAGAAAACATACTTCCGTGCATTTTTTTATGGTTTGTATTAACCAATTACACTAGCCCCTCTCCTCACGTTCGGTCTGTGGAATCGATTCGTCAGTATTTGATGTGGTTTACGAAATATATCCAGCGGTAATGTTAGGTGACTCACCCTGTATATTGGGAACAGTAACGGTCCTAGCACATTTCGCTGTGGTACAGGCGAACTTTTACAGAAGCTCGAAATTTAGCGCGGACTTCAATGCGAGATGCTTATAACAGTTTCTACAACGAAATTTTGTCTCGAAACCTGGCAGAAAATCCAAAGATATTCTGGTCGTATGTGAAGAATGTTAGCGGCAGAAAACAATCAATGCCATCTCTGCGCGATAGCAATGGAGATACTACCGAAAACAGTGCTGCCAAGACATGGTTACTAAAAACAGTCTTCCGAAATGCCTTCACAAAAGAAGACGAAGTCAATATTTCAGAATTCGAATAGAGAACAGCTGCCAATATGAGTAACGTAGAAGCAAATATCCTCGTAGTAGTGAAGCAACTTAATCACTTAATAAAAGCAATTCTTCTGGTCCAGACTGTATACCAATTAGGTTCCTTCCAGAGTATGCTGATGCATTAGCCTTATACTTCACAATCATATACAAGCGTTCGCTCTACGAAACGTCAGTACCCAAAGACTTGAAAGTTGTACAGGTCACACCAATATTCAAGAAAGGTAGTAGGTGTAGTCCACTTAATTGAAGTCCCTATCATTAACGTCGATATGCAGCAGGATTTTGGAACATATATTGTGTTCGAACATCATGAATTACATTGAAGAAAACGGTCTGTTGACACACAGTCAACATGGGTTTAGAAAACATCGTTCTTGTGAAACACAACTAGCTCTTTATTCGCATGAAGTGTTGAGTGCTATTGACAAGGGATTTCAGATTGTTTCCATATTTCTGGATTTCCTGAAGGCTTTTGACACTGTACCACTCAAGCGGCCCTTAGTGAAATTGCGTGCTTATGGGATATCGTCTCAGTTATGTGACTGGATTTGTGACTTCCTGTCAGAAAGGCCACAGTTCGTAGTAATTGACGGAAAGTCATCGAGTAAAACAGAAGTATTTCTGGCGCTCTCCAAGGTAGTGTTATAGGCCCTTTGCTGTTCCTCATCTATATAAACGATTTAGGAGACAATCTGAGCAGCCGTCTTAGATTGTTTGCAAATGACGCTGTCGTTTATCTACTAATAAAGTCGTCAGGAGATCAAAACAAACTCCAAACCGATTTAGAAAAGATATCTGAATGGCGCGAAAATTGGCAGGTGACTCTAAATAACGAAAAGTGTGAGATCATCCTCATGAGTGCTAAAAGGAATTCGTTAAACTTCGGTTACACGATAAAGAATTCAAATATAAAGGCCGTAAATTCAACTAAATACATAGGAATCAAAACTACGAACAACTTAAATTGGTAGGAACACATAGAAAGTGCTGTGGGGAAGGCTAACTAAAGACTGCGTTTTATTGGCATGACACTTAGAAAATGTAACAGACCTACTAAGGAGACTGCCTGCACTGCGCTTGTCCGTCCCCTTTTAGAATACTGCTGCGTGGTAGGATCCTTACCAGATAGGACTGACGGAGTACATCGAAGAAGTGGAAAGAAGGGCAGCACGTTTTGTATTATTGCCAAATATGGGAGAGAGTGTTACTGAAATGATACAGGGTTTGGGCTGGACGTCATAAAAATGCGTTTTTCGTTGCGGAGGAATCTTCTCACGAAATTCCAATCGCCAACTTACTCCTCCGAATGCGAAAATAGTTTGTTGACACCGACCTACATAAGGAGGAACGATCACCACGATAAAATAAGGGAAATCAGAACTCGTACGGAAATATATAGGTATTCGTTCTTTCCGCGTGCTATACGAGATTGGTATAGGCACTTAAATGTGATTTGTAGTGTATCCATGTAGATGTAGATGTTCTCCGGATATTATCTTTACATCTGTCGATTTAGTTCGTTAAGAGCGACGTGTTGAGTTCTGTCTGCAAGAAAGTCTTGAATCCAATCGCAGGTCTGCTCCGATACTCCGTAACTCATATTATTTTCATTAAACGGCAGTTCGCAACGGTGCCAAATGCCTTACTGAAATCAAGGAACACGGCATCAACCTAAGCGCCGTTGTCCACTGCGCTGTGGATCTCATGCAGGAACGGAGCGAGCTGAGTTTCGCAGGATCTCTGCTTGCGAAATCCATGTTGATTTTTGTAGAGGAGATGTTCATTTTCCAAGAACTTCATAATTCTAGAGCATAAAACATGTTCCATAATTCTACAACAGCTTGACGATAACGGTATAGGTCTATAATTGTGTGGATCTGTCTTACGACCTTTCTCAGAAACGGGAATGACCTGCGCTTTTTTCCAGTCGTTAGGTACCTTTCGTTGCTGAAGCGATCTACGATAAATTACTGCTAGAAGAGGAGCAAGTTTCTCCGGATAATCTTTATAGAATCTTATAGGTATCTCATCTAGTCCTGAAGTCTTTCCACTACTAAGCGATTCTAAATGCTTTTCAATTCCGCGATCGGTTACCTCAATATTTGCCATTTCGACGTTCGCACGACGATTGAAAGGAGGGACAGTGTTAACGATCTTCCACGGTAAAATAACTTCGGAAGACCGAATTCAGTACTTTCAAAATCATCGAACGCTTCTCTCATTGCTCTCCTTACGCCCATTTTCGCTTCGACATCTTTTGTTTGTCGGCTTGGTTATTACTTCTCCCGAATCTCTGATGAAGTACTCTTTTTTTAGTTAGAGCTTTTCTAACACGGCTCTTAAACCGTGGCGGATCTTTCCCATTCCTCAAAGCCTTACTCAGAACATACTTATCTAGGGCATATTGAACGATTCCTTTGAATTTTTTCCGTTTGTTCTCCACACTACGTCCTCGTCACCGAATATTTGATGCTGACTGCTGAGATATTCTGAAATTCGTATCCTGTCACCCTTGCTGAGCAAATATATATTTCTACTTTTCTTAACATTCCTTGTAGGACTTGTCGTCATAGATACTGTCACAGCCTCATGATCACTGTCACCTTCCTCTGCGTTAACTGGTACGATAAGTTCAGGTCTGTTTGTTGCCAGGAGGTCTAAGGCGTTACCCTAACGAGTTGATTCTCTAACTATCTGCTCAAGGTAATTTTCGGATAAGACATCCAGAACAATGCCACACGATTCCCTGTCTCTGGCACCAGTTTCTATGGCATAACACTCCCAATCTATACCTGGTGAGTTGAAGTCACCCCCTATTACAACGGCATTATCAGTGAAGTTACTAATGATATTCTGCAAACTCTGAAGTGCTCTACAACTACAGATCCTGACCCAGCTTGTCTATAAAAGCATCCGATCGCCATTTTTGACTGTTCTTTGGTACTCAATTTCACCCAGATTAATTTACATTCGGAATCGGTTATAACCTCGCTAGATTTCATCGAATTTTTACTGCAATAAAGACGCCATCACCACTGGCGACTAACCTATCCTAACGATAAACATTCCAGTCTGAACTCAGGATTTCGTTTTCATTGACGTCTGGCTTCAACCAGCTTTCTTTTCCCAATACTATCTGTTTATTATAACCTTCTATAAGCGATACTAATTCTGGGACCTTTCATTGGTGGCTCCTGCAGTTTACTAAAATCATATTAATCTTTTCTATCTCTGATCTGCGACGACCCAGATTATCTGAGGTCACTGTGGCTGATTTAACAGGCAAATCTTGTGTGCTTCCAAGGGAGGGGTCCTGTAACCCAAAAGAGCACCATGTGCACGCCACACGTACTCCGCTACCCTAGTAGCCGCTTTCTGCGTGTAGTGCACGCCTGACCTATTAAGGGGAACCCTACAATTCTGCACGCGATAGCGGAGGTCGAGAAATTCGCATCCGATACCGTCTCAGATCCGTCTGAGCCTCTATTTTAGACCTTCCACTCTGCTCCAAACCAGAGGACCGCTATCAACCCCGGGTACGATGCTACAAATAGAGAGCTTAGCCTGCACCCCGAATGCGTTGCTAGTTGCCTTCAACAAATCAGCCAGCCGCAGAAAGGAGCCGAGGATGGCCTCAGAACCCAAGCGGCAGGCGTCATTCGTGCCAACATGTGCCACTACATGCGGCTAGTTGCACCCATTGTGCTCGATAGGGCATCCTCCACATCACGGCAAACATACCGAATGCACACTGGAATTATTTCTCGCCTTGCTTGCTATCTTCCTGAGGGGCTCCATCACCCGCCTTACACTGGAGCTCCCCATGATTAGCATACCAACCCATTGTACTTGTAAGTTAATTGTAAGTAACTTGGTAAGTTAGTTTATAAGTGACTTTCAACGTGTTTCCGTTTGAGGGCATTGCTGCAGCGTATAGCGCGATTCCGATGAGGGTATAAGCACCGACATGTAGGCAAGGGATTAGTATGGCGTTCGTGTCTCTCAGACATGCAGAAGCGTCATCCATCGTTCCTAGCGCCAAGTTATTCAAGAACCAGCCATCTGCAGCCTGTTCTTTGATTACTGCTTCATGATAACGCACGTCCCCTTATCACAAATGTTGTAATGCGGAAGTTACTGTGACTTAGTGCGAGACACTCGATCACACGCCCGTTAGTCCTTAAAAGAGGCCTTGAAGAGTCGACAATTCATAGCGGACGAGGATGTGCAGCAGGCAGTTATGGACTCCTTAACGCAGTAGGAGACGGTCTTCTACCAAACGAGTATCTTCAACTTGGTGGTCCTTATTGACATACAGATTTGCCTTGTACGGCCTTCGAACGGAAACTTTTTTATCGCCCCCTGTACTTACTTACTGAGCAGCTGCTCAGACCACCACCAGCTAAGTACATTTAATACTCTCAGTGGTTTCAACGTGGTGCCCTGTTCTACACTGTGCAAGATCTTGATTTGCTGGACGTGATATTTGTGTTAGAATGACCACTTTACCAATGTCAACAGCGAATCAGGACCTATTTCGTTGAAGAAATCTGGACGCATCAGACTGTTACCGGTGTTAATGATGTTGCACAACCCACTAAGTAGTCTAATACACTGTTTAGTAGTAGGATTGGGCCACACAACAAGAAACAGCATTCACACTTGACAACACCAATGCTATTTTGTTCAATTGGTCGTAAACACAAATTCTTTTGCCCCCTCCCCTTTTTTTTTAAACCAAAATCCCATAATTTTACAAAACTCATAACAAGAAAAATTTCTAAAATTGACTATAGTTTACCAATGACGGAAAATTCCCTTTTTTAAAGATTTCAAAATTCTTTGAACCGACTTTGGATGTAAAATGTAAAGAACACCATTAAAATTCACCACAAACTGGTAATAAATCACAACAGGCAAACATGGCCGCGAGGGCCTCCCACTCATACTCTGAGTATTTCTGTTCTGTGTGCGATATAGCTCTGGAAGCATGCGCCACACAACGGTCACCACCGTGTTCTTGCTAAAGTACAGCAGCAGCTCCAAAATTGGACCCGTCCGTTTCCACGACAAAGGATCGTGCAAAATCCGGAATATACAAAACCGGACGTTTACACGGAGCTATTTTAATCGCGTCAAAGACCGCCTGCTGCGTTTCCCACCACTGGAAACTCACTACTTTTTTCCTCTACTTAATGGGACTGGCAGTTGGGCGAAATTTGGCACAGATGTTGTAAAAAATTTGCCATACTCTCTTTTAACTTCAAGGGGAGGAAATTTATGAAAATCCCGAGTCATTTCCTGATCTGTTTTAACACCATCAGCTGTGACCAATGTCGTAAAAAGGAACTCCCCTTTCGAGCCAGATTTACCTCACAAGGAGAGGACGCCTACTCATCATCGCCGAATTCGTCCAAATTTATGGTACATGTCCAGCATGGTGAGACAAGAAAGTGCAGCTGGCCAAGCGTTTAGGAAATAAAAGTAATTTTGATACGGATCTATCACAATGTGTAACGTATCAATCGTCCCTGTGACACTGAGTTTCGGAAGTGGTGTTTGGCTCAGCGGTAAGAGATCGGACTCGCATTGTGAGAGTCGCAGGTTCGATTTCACCCCGTGGCAAATATTCTTTTGCTCCTTGGCAGTGTGTACACTACTGACATCACAATTAATCGCAACTTCATATAGGTTACTTTATTATTTTATGTAAGTTATAGGATGTTGCGGTTAATTGTGACGTTAGGTAGCGTAGCATTGCCAAGGAGCGCAAAAATATCTGGTGCTGGGAGGAGTCGAACCCGCGACCCTTTCAATAGGAATCCGTTTTTTACCAATTTTTATTTTTATTTTATTTAGTTTTTCTTATCTCATTCTGTTCTACATTGTTCGTTGAATCTGTTCGGGACCGACATCCGATGGCACCTAGTTAGGTTCTTCTTTGATCCATTCACTCGTTTTTTTTTGTTACAAAGAGTAACTAACCCTCTGACCGAAAACCCTGAGCAACTGTGGCATCGTGAACCAAAGACCGCTTCTTAAGCTCATTGTTACAATTGGTAAGGTGCACATGGTTATAGCTCCGTATCAAAATTCCTTTCGTTTGCTAAACGCTTGGCCATTTGAAGCTACCACTTGGGACACTTTCATGTCTCACCACGCCCTACATGTACCATGAATTTGGACGAATTCGGCGATAGCGTGTAGGCGTTGTCTCCTTATTAGATGGTTTAATGGTCAAACGTGCTTTCCGCAGGTGAACTAGGACCTGTACTATATGCTGATGGTGTTCAGAGAAGGTGGCGCTATACACGATCACATCGTCCAAGTAATTATAGACTGATTGGAATTAAAGGTCGCTCAAAACAGAGTCTAAAAGACGTGACAATACCGCCGCTGCTGTGGATAAGCCGAAAGGAACACGACTAGACGACTGAATTCGCACAGGTGCCAATCGGTGTAAAATGCTGTGACATGTTTAGAGTCCTCAGAGAGGAACCTGGTGGTAAGCCTGGTCCAAATCCAAGATTGTAAAATAGCGTGCCCCCACAAACCTGGTAAAACAGTTATGCAGATCTGGTAGCTTTACAGACTAAGATGAATTTCTGGTTAAGAACTGTATATACCGAGCGAGGTGGCGCAGTGGTTAGACACTGGACTCGCATTCGGGAGGACGACGGTTCAATCCCGCGCCCGGCCATCCTGATTTAGGTTCTCCGTGATTTCCCTAAATCGCTCCAGCCAAATGCCGGGATGGTTCCTTTGAAAGGACACGGCCGACTTCCTTCCCCATCCTTCCCTAATCCGATGAGACCGATGACCTCGCTGTCTGGTCTCCTTCCCCAAACAACCCAACCCAACCCAACCCCAACCAACTGTATAATCCACCACTTGTCGATAACCATTGCTTGCCCTTTTGGTACTAAAAAAATTGTTCAAATGGCTCTGAGCACTATGGGACTTAACTGCTGAGGTAATCAGTCCCCTAGAACTTAGAACTACTTAAACCTAACTAACCTAAGGACATCACACACATCCATGCCCGAGGCAGGATTCGAACCTGCGACCGCAGCGGTCACGCGGTTCCGGACTGTAGCGCCTTTAACCGCACGGCCACTCCGGCCGGCTTTGGTACTAAAAACATGGGTGCTGTATGTGGGGAGGTAGAAGGCTGCGTCACGCCGTTGCGAAGCATCATATCGATCAGGAGTCGCAAAATTTTCATTTTGGTTGGCGACAGCCGGTATGGAGGTTGGCGAATCAGAATATCGTCTGTCAACCCGACCTATACTGAATCCTGTTGGTGACTCCAAGTTTATTAGTACATCAGAAAACCACCTGAGAACTTCTGGCAGGTACTTAACTTTGCAGTCTCGCACTCCCTCAAACGACTAACCTGGAACTGAGAATCATCCACCATGACGCATTGACCCCATGGACCGGATGCCAAGAACACAGCTCAAAATCCCTAACAGGGCAGAATATGAATTAATTAAGAATTAATCCTGTTCGCTGCATGAAATTACACCCCAGCAAAAAATTAACCGTGAATCCTCCGATTACTATTAATTCCATCCGCCACAAAATCCCTGTATAGCAACGCTACACCGCAAACAAACCACTGATGCAACACCTGCCTGTTGACAGTTCGACATCTCTGTAAGGTATCTCGCAAGGATGCGAACTTAACAGTTACCTCGCCTTTTCAAGTATCAGTCATGACCGATAAGACAAATAATACTACCAGACGCCATTAGATCAAAGACAGTCCCATTGTAAAAAGCTTCTCGGGTTTCCAACCGCGTCAAGTATTTAAAATTACACAAGCTTTCGGCCAAGCACTCATTGGCAATTATCAAGTGGTATGACTGCCAGTGAGCTGCTTGTACGCCCCTTATATACAGTAGCTGCCTGCTGTGACGTCACTGGTGCCCGCGGCATCGCCATGTATGGGCATATGTTGACTCGGCATTCAAAGAACAAAAGCACCTCCCACATACACATATTTTGATAAAAAACACACAACTGTTCAAATTTACATACTTGACTAAATGCACACAGTTGATAACTTCCTCGTAACTGTTTCACAGTTGGATAACGTAAATAGTATACTCTAAATGATCATCTGCTGTGGTTACAAGCAATGAGTAACAGTGCTTCATATACGATTACCAGTCAGAACATTATGACCATCAACCTAATAGTCAGTATGCCCACCTTTGACAAGGATAACAGCATTGACGCGACGTGGCATGGAACCAGTGAGACCTTGGTAGGTCGCTGGATGAAGTTGGCACGACCTAGGCACATACAAGTCATCTAATTCCAGTAAATTCGGGGTAGGGGGCGCAATGAATTCTGACGTCACGTTCAGTCACATACAACACGTGTTCGTTTGGTTTCAAATCTGGCGAGTTGGAAGGGGTGGGGGGAGGGTGGCAATACATGAACTGGAACTCGCCACTGTATTCCTCGAAACACTCCATCACAATCCTAGCCTTACGACATGGCGCATTATCTTAATGAAAAATAACGCTGCCGTCGAGAAACACGATCGCCATGAAGGGGTACACGTGGTCTGTAACCAGCATATGATACTCCTTGGCCGTCGTGGTACCTTACACGAGCTCCACTGGTCCCATGGATGACGACTTGAATATTCCCCAGAGCCTAATGGAACCGTCGCCAGCTTGTCTCCGTACTGCAGTATATGTGTCAAGGAGCTGTTTCCTGCAGTACAGGTTTCAAGGAGCTATTTCCCGGAAGACGTAGGATTCGCGTCCTCCCTTGGGCGTGATGAAGGTACCGGGGTTCTTCATGCAACGCTCTGCCACTGCGCCAACGTTCAGTGTCGATGATCAAGTTCCCATTTTAGTCGTAGTTGCCGAGTCGTCGGCTGTGGAGGTCCATCGCTAGGAGTGTTCGGTGCATTGTACGTGCAGACGCACTTGTACTCCGCCCAGCATTAGAGTCTGTTGTCAGCTCCGCCACAGTTCGCCGCCGTTCCTGTTTTACCAGACCGCCCAGCCCATGACGTCCGGTATCTGTAACGAGGTGTAGCTGCCCAACCCCAACGAAGTCAGGAGCTTCTTCCACCTTGATTTCGCCACATGTTGAAGACACTCAACACAGCACTCCTCGAACACGCGACAAACGCTCGTGCCGAGCCTCCGGGCCATCACCATCTGTCCTCGGTCAAACTCAGGCAGATCGCGCGCTTTGCCTATTCTACACATGGACAGCACGCTCACTGATACTACATGCACCGTGCGTGTGTCTGACCTTGCCTGGAGACGCTGCTATTGCCTGGGCGGATTTTTATCGATAGCAGGTCGGTGGTCATAATGTTTGGCTGATGAGTTTATTTCAAAATCCCTAATATATGTGCGGTGGTTGGTGTTCCTGAATGTTATGTCAGGCATTTGAAATACCCACCTTTCTTTTTTGAGCAACGCTAGTCATTGCTTGTGATCATTTAGCATGTACTACTTGCACCCTCGAAGGGCGAGACAGGTACACTTGTAGCGGACATGCCTCCTCCGTTATAACTTGCATTGTAGCGTAGTGATGTGTGGCAAGCTTGGGAGAGTCATATTTCACGGCGACAGGCATGGATGGTGCGAGGATTATATCAGGTATGTATGTTTTATCAACTGGGCGCATTTTATCAATTATGTTTTTTAAATCAACATATGCATATGTGTGGAGTGCGAATAGTGATTTGACTTCATGTAATGTAACGTGGTACTTTCATTACAAGTTCCATAAGGTAAGTTCAGTCTTGTTCTTCTTGTAGTAGGTGAAATTAATTGTAGTCTCCATCCATCTCGGCGTAGCCCACACATCTGCGTCTACAGTAACTGCATAGTGAAACATGATACTATTTTTATCATTTTTCATGGTAACTGCGCATCGTGTGCGTGAGGTGGGATGTGGAAACCAGCCCACCATTTACCTACATAGATGCGGAAAACCGCCTAAGATCCGAGAGTGGACCCTGGTCAGCATGTTCAGAGTTCACTCGCCGAAAAACTGCGTGTAAGTCGTGCAGTGGGGTCGCGTGCGTTGCTAACACAGGGAGCGTGTGGACTGCCGCACAGACAGGGTTTCGTGACATCGCGCCATTAAGGAGATATAAAGAAGATTTTGACAGCTTGTTCGTTATGCTTACCTTTTGTAAAGAACTATATAACACTGCTATTTAATTTTTTAAAGACTGTCGATAAAGCCGTTGCTATTGGGAAACTGTCAGCAGCTTTTGTCATAAATTGAAAGTACTTTCTGCACGTGCTGAATCAAGCCCACTATACAATGGCCGTGCGCAGTGCCAGGAATTGGCAATGCAGTGAGGCGTGTGTGGAACGAGCCCGCGTGTCCTTGTCCACGGAAGGCGGGCCCCCGCATTAGCGTTTGGCGCGCGACGCCAGCCTCCCACGCGCGGGCTCATTCATAAGTGAGCGCGGGCCGAGTAGAGCAGACGCGTGGGCGACGGGTGGAAGGGGGTCAGGAGGAGGGGGGGGGGGGGGTAGGAACGCGTAAGCCGAGCCGCGCCCACGTGGCGCCCGCAGCCGCTGCTGCTCTGCCTGCGCCGACACCTGACTGCAATTACACCACAGCTGGTCTGCATGCTACGACACGAAATACCACTCCCTGACAAAAAGTGAAACAGAGAGAAGACATAGTCGGATGGAAACGTAATTTGGTACTCGCTCACGCCATCGGCGGGTATGTAAACAATTAGAATTTCAGTCTTTGTGAAAGGTACATGCAACCGTAGTGCATTAGTATTGTTCGTGTTCAATGTTGTTATCAGCCGTAGCAGAGGCATTACTAGCGTCAGATGTAGGGTGATCGCTGCGAAGAACACGGAGGTACCGCCTACTTGTATGAGGCAGCGTTGCCAGCACCTGACAGAGTTTGAAAGGGGTCTCTTTCTGAGTCTGCATTTGCCCGATTGACCGAATCACGCAATATCCAGACTCGTGGGACATTCGGATGTGACAGTGACCCGATGCATGGGCACTCGAGGGAAGGAATATGCGTCGTCAAGGTTCTGCTCGACCAAAACCCTTCTTAATTCCTTCATATCTACGTCAACCATCCGAGAACAAGTAACGGACACCTTGCAACATTCTGTGTCATCCTCCACCATTGGTCACAGACTAGCAGTAGCTACACTAGGAAATTACCGTCCCAAGCGTACGCTGCCGTTAATACCACAACACAAACAAATCCGCTAATTTTCGAATAAGAGATAAGTCACACAAATCTGAAGGCTGTTAATTCAACAAAATACTTAGGGATTTCAATAACAATTAACCTAAATTGGAACAATCACATGGATAATGTTGTGGGTAGAGCAAATTAAGCCGATGCGGGGGCCGAGCGGTTCTAGGCGCTTCAGTCCGGAACCGCGGGACTGCTACGGTCGCAGATTCGAATCCTGCCTCTGGCATGGATGTGTGTGATGTTCTTAGGTTAGTTAGGTTTAAGTAGTTCTAAGTTCTAGGGGACTGATGACCTCAGATGTTAACTTTCATAGTGCTCAGAGCCATTGGGAGAGTTGAGATGAGGGGTGGAGCTTTTCTTTGGCAGTGACATAACCTCAGAAGACTCCCGTGCCACACAGCCACTTTAGTGTTCCAACGGCAGTCTCTTTAGTAGATCTGTTGCTCCTTCTGAGTGTCCTGCCAATGAATCAGAGTCTTTAATTTGCGTAGATCGTATCTCTGGTTCGTTTTCCCTCTGGTTGCCGGACGGCGATCTTGTGCCGCGTCTTCAGTTTTGAAATGTTTGCGAGGCGAGCGAGTATGCAACGGACAGTCACCGGGGGCGGATGAGGAGGAAGGAAGTCCGTTGGGTGAAACGTGTGTTGTCACGCGCCGGTGGTCGGTGTCTTTACCAATTATTTCTGAGGGAACCGTTACAACAGGAACGAGTTTTAGCTTATTACGGTGCTCTGAAAGGGCACCTCTTTTCTGTTGCCGGGTCGTGTTGTGTGATCTACTTTGGCGGCGTTAGCGGGCTCTGTCTTCACTGCTACCCCTACGTGATTGTTCCCAGACTTGTGAATTTGTTTTTTTCCGGGAAGATTGGATCCACCTTTGTGTGGTCTGCATCGCTTATTGAAACTGTTTGAGTCTGCCCACCTCTGTGTTCGCTGAGCGCCCTATGTTGCCTTCCTAAAAGTAGCGGGTGCGACGACTGCGGTGATAGTTTTTAAGTCCCATAGTGCTCAGAGCCATTTGAACCAAGTTTTTATTGTTTGGTTTTAATGGTGTTTCTCCTCGGTAAATGACGTTTAACATTTGTACTGTCACTGTCTGTGCAAGTGGTGGGAATGTGACGTCGGTCGCAAGTGTTACTGGTCCTGTCATGAACATTTACGATGCAATTTTAATTGAGTTTCATATTCTGGTCTGGCCAGATCTATTAGCATACCAGGTGCACGGCCGGAGAATTGAAATTTTCTGTATTGACGCCGTTGGGTATTGTAGGGCTGAGAGTCTGACTGGATCTGCGGGCAGTCTTGCACTGGTATCTGACCGTCATATTATTAACAGAACCACGACTTCAACACACAAGAGTAGTTCAAAATTGTTATTTAAAATCTACTTAAACTATGTTTGTAGCTTTGCTGTGTTAATATACTTATTCTTGTTTCTCGACAGCGTTTAAATTGTACTATTCTTGAAATTCTTAGTTTAATCTGTTAATCGTCATTTGCCAGCTGTTCTTGCACTTTGTTCTGGATTGCTTGTTCAGGCAGCTGTTTGCTTAAAGTGTGTTAGTGTACTAACTGACCTATTGGTATTTCCAGGCAATTTCTTGTCTCATGACGTGTATTTTACGAGCGCCCAGATGTTGCCTGATGGGTCAGCTACAGTTTCGGCAATCTATGAGTGCTGTTGGCTCTACCTGACCGTGAACGCACCGGCAGCATATTCTGGATATCATTTAGGGTTCGCCGCTGCCGTTTCCCTGCATGAAGTAGTTCCAACGGAAGTGACTGCTGCTTCAGCTAAGTTTTTTCTTCTCTGATTCGCGTGGCCCTAAATCTTTGCAGGGTTTGAGTATTTTTGTCTTTTGGCTTGGATCCATTTTGGTGCCGTGCTCTTCCTGTATCAATTTTTCCGTAGTCAGCCGAGCCATTTCCTGGCCCTTGTATCGCTTAAATTTGTCAGCTCTCTCAATGACGGCGTTAAATTTTGATTTGTAGTTTAAAACAATCCTGTTAGCTTGGACATTTAAATTTGTTTCAACATTTTGTATGTTACTAAATTTGTTCCAGTCGTTGTTAATTTGATTTTCAAAAATTTTGCTTTAAATTTGTCAGGTTTCTTAAAAGCCGCGTTACATCTTGGATTTGCAATTTAATACCATTGCGTCAGCCTGATATCATTTTGTTGCCGTTGTTAAATTGGTTAAGCCATGATGCTCCTTTGAATTCAAAGCATTCCACTCATTCTTCTAACACCTGCTGAATTCTAAAGGATTATTTCATTGTGTTTTACTATTGTTGTTGCTTTAAAAATTGTTAAATAAATGTGAATCTCTTGGAAAATAGTGAATGATATCATGACCTACTATGGATTTCTGGAGCTCACCCAGCTCAATCAGGGCAATGAGATCCTCTCTTACCTGTGACCAGACATTGTTCATGTATCATGATTGCGATCAGTGTAAAACACGTGTTATAACAATTTCTTTATTCAGTACGTCATTTACTAATGACAGAGCAGGAAAAAAGTGAAAGACATCAGATGAATTCGTAGTTTTGAATAATGACTATCATCGGCTGTAGAATGGAATGACAATGAAAATTTGTGCCGGACCGGGACTCGAACCCGAGTTTCCCGCTTATCGTGAGTGGCCGCCTTACCATTTGGCTATCCGTGCACGACTCACGGCCAGACCAAGACGTGTGGTTGACGACATATGGAGGTTTGGGTCTGGGAATAGCTGTGATAGTTAACAAACTACTGGCTGTATCGGCGACGAATCTGGAGCAGATATGAAACAGGGAGAGAATGAGGAAAGTGGGATAATTATAGAAGACAGGTAATGAAGAAAAGAGGAGAAGGATTGACATATCTTGCAAGCCTCCCACTTTTCTTTGAATGAACTGAGAACTTGAAAATCTGTGACTTCAGTAACATGCCCAGAGAATGTAACACCCCTTTTTATATAATATTTTAAACAAAAAAAATGTTAACACCATCTGATCACTGTTGCACAAACGTATTCAAGAGTAGGAAAATGCTTACATTGCGCAACGAAAAGAAATGCTGATATGACTGAATATTTGACTGAATTTAAGACCACGATTGCTTCTCGACGTTTAGTGACCTGATTTGGTCAACGTACAGGTGATCTTCCCTAAAGGCCGACCTCTTGCACTGAGGTTGTGAAACTCACAAAGAACGCAGAAGAACTTGAAATGTAACAGTCACGTCGAACGTAATCTGGGAAACTGCACACAGTCTCGAAGTCTCAACAGCTCTGCTTGCCTACTTATGTCGAGAGCTGTAAGGACATGCGAAGAATTGAAAAAGTTTGTCTTGAATACGGTTTTGAAAAAGCTTCTGCTGATTGCAGTTTTCGTTCTCAATGAGTAATATCCCTGCTGAAGGCAGAATTCTCTGAAAAAATTGTACTCGAATTAAGTACAGACACGAAAATAATAATAATAATAATAAGAAGAAGAAGAAAACACATGTTCATCTGAAATTTAATGTGGACTTCTTGTATGCTGAGGAACGAAAATAAATCGTAGATGTTTTAGTGTAACTGGTGATTATTGTTATGATTGATCAAGGGACAACCAAGTTTTCGTATTATATAATAGGAATCAAACGTGGCCAAGGAAAATAGCATCGGCCAGAAAATGATTATTAAAACCCAGTTAAAAAATTACAAATAAAAGATTACACTTGTCTTGTAGCGGCCCACGATGTGTAAAAGTCGGTAGTACATGAAAAACTTAAGGAAAGGAAATTTCCGTACAGATTAGTAACACCTTATCCCATTTGGACTTGTGAGAATGTGAAGGATGAACAGGTTAAACACCAATAATGCCTCGTGAGCATGGAATACGAACTACTTCTTTGGGCAAAGGAATTTAAGTCTGAACACTGGTGACGGTACATTCAAAGACTTGAACACGCTGTAAAGAAATTTTACACCAAGCTGCAAATGCATGCCCCCGCCTCATCTTAAGTCTCCTGCGTACAGTGTTCCATAGGCGGTAATCAGCGATGGAGTGAAGTAAAAAATGGAGTCGTCACACCTCCTTTTTATCGAGGAATATTTGATTGCGCTGATCATATTACAACGGATGTTTCTCCACCGATAAAAGAGGAGACACGGGACAGCCAGAAAAAATCAAACGTTTTTGACAAAATAATCGGCAAGGGATAATTTGCATTCCGCATAAGGTTTCAACAAAGTGCTATTGACTCATATCACAAAGAAATAAGAATGGCACTTGTCAACATTTCTCTGTTATTTTGAAGTTGAACGAGTCGCTTCTAGAAAAAAGCATTTACGGCGACGAGCTCTGATTTCCTTCGCAAAACCTCTCTCACAGCGAGTTTCGTAGCCGCTGGGGTGTGTGCGAGTAACTGACGTTTATCACCAACCTTCGTGCGAACGTTGCCCAGAGACCCTATCGGACCGGAGGCACGCACAATGCCACTTCGAGGTCAAGGCACCTTTACCGCAGAAAAAGTCGATCATCGTCCCTCCAGGGTTTTTTTACTTCTATGTCGCTTGGTTTAGTGTCCAACGATTGATAAATTTATCTCTGTCGTGAAATCAGTTTCTGTAGTATATCCAAGTAATCAATAATGACTGTCTCTATTTTTGTCTTCCTTTCCAATGTTTCTGCCCGCCTTAAGCTATGGGGTGTTCGTCAGGGCTAGACACTGGAGAACTGGCCACAGTCGAACACGCTAAGGTCTCTGTTTCACTAATCCTGTTCATATGTCACTCGGAAGAACAGTGTATGTCCTACTGGCGAGGTTGTCAGGTATTACGGCAGGTCGCTCACTTCGCCGAGCGATTTGGTAATTGTCCTGCGTGGCTCGTATCTATTGCAGCTGCTCAGAAATACAGTGTCATGAACAAACGGTATTATATTTATCAAACCGTGATGAGTGTTTTTACAGTGTAGTCTTGTATTTCTGCTGTTGTGAATAAAAGAAAGGGAAAGGATGAATCCTGACACCGGCAGATGGCCTGCACCAATAGGGAAGGACAAGGATGAAGAAGGAAATCGCGAATAGCCTTTTTTAAAGTAAAAAAAAAAAAGTGTGGGCGTATAGTACGGCTGGCGGGTCCCGCGGGTAGCCTCAGCCATCCTATTGTAAAACTTCCGTTGCTTCACGCTAATGGCACCTTTTCTCCGCGAACCGATAAACGTGGATAATGGCAATGGATGTGTGTACACCTTTCCGAAAATTCCTGGCGTTTAAGCAATATCAGAGAAGCAGCGACGGTGGCAGCTTGAATTAACAACTGTAAACAACAGATGCGCATTCGACAAGTCACTTGTGAGCTTGCAGTGCTAAAATAGAGGTCATGCGGCCAGAGTGTGTCAAAGTTGTTGTGTCGCAAATCCCTACGGAGTAAAACCCCCAAAACAAGTGTTCAAGACATTATCGAGATTGTTTTGAAGAAGAGAAAAGTGTGTGCGAAGTTTGTCCCGTACACCTTGGCTCCCGAACGAAAACGATGTCTCGGAGACACCTTCTGCGACCTGATTCTAATACAGGGAGTTACAAAAAGGTACGGACAAACTTTCAGGAAACATTCTTCACACACAAAGAAAGAAAATATGTTATGTAGACATGTGTCCGCAAACGCTTACTTTCCATGTTAGAGCTCGTTTTATTACTTCTCTTCAAATCACATTAATCATGGAATGGAAACACACAGCAACAGAACGTACCAGCGTGACTTCAAACACTTTGTTACAGGAAATGTTCAAAATGTCCTCCGTTAGCGAGGATACATGCATCCACCCTCCGTTGCATGGAATCCTTGATGCGCTGATGCAGCCCTGAAGAATGGCGTATTGTATCACAGCCGTCCACAATACGAGCACGAAGAGTCTCTACATTTGGTAACGGGGTTGCGTAGACAAGAGCTTTCAAATGCCCCCATAAATGAAAGTCAAGAGGGTTGAGGTCAGGAGAGCGTGGAGGCCATGGAATTGGTCCGCCTCTACCAATCCATCGGTCACCGAATCTGTTGTTGAGAAGCATACGAACACTTCGACTGAAATGTGCAGGTGCTCCATCGTGCATGAAACACATGTTGTGTCGTACTTGTAAAGGCACATGTTCTAGCAGCACAGGTACAGTATCCCGTATGAAATCGTGATAACGGGCTCCATTGAGCGTAGGTGGACGACGAATCTAAAATGAGCTCTAACATGGAAATTAAGCGTTTCCGGACACATGTCCACATAACATCTTTTCTTTATTTGTGTGTGAGGAATGTTTCCTGAAAGTTTGGCGGTACCTTTTTGTAACACCCTGTATAAGACGCACAAAACGCGGACAGTTCTTCTCTGGAAAAAATCGTGACTGGTAACAAAAATTGGTATTGTGAATACGAACCTACCACAAAATGATAAAGTGCAGAAAATCAAATGGAAGGTCAATGCTTTGACGGTATAGCCGTCATTCAAGCCAATATGATGCGCGAGTTGAACAACATCCCAAAAAGAAATCTATTCTAACGGATTCACGTGGATGTATGAACCATCTGTGCGTTGTACTCAAGTGAGGGCATACCATGTAGAACACCTAAAGCACTAAAGCATCTGTCTTAAAATTACTCTGATTTTTATTAATTCAATATCGAAACTTTTCGAACCGGCGGAGTATTAGGCAGTGTCATGTTTAATTTGTATGACGAGAGAAAGGAGAGGGTGGAACGAGGTACC
This sequence comes from Schistocerca piceifrons, assembly GCF_021461385.2. NCBI lineage: Eukaryota > Metazoa > Arthropoda > Insecta > Orthoptera > Acrididae > Schistocerca > Schistocerca piceifrons. The sequence continues at coordinate 522,630,745 of NC_060138.1, forward strand.
AGCACATAGCGTATTCCTCTCGAATAGACCAAGTTGGCCACCTGGTTTAGCATCCCCATCCGACTGAGAGAGCATCATCAACAGCGTCACACGTCCGCACTGCACGGGACACTGCGGTGTATTATAATCCAGGACATTAACGCAAAGTCTGATCATCAGGAACATCATGCCACCAGCTCTCCCCCCTTGACTACCAACGTGGACGGGAAAAATTCCATCTGCAACCAGGAATCAAACCAGCTACTCCTAATCAGGCGTCACCCTACTCTCCATTGTTGCCAGATGTATCCAAGATGGCGGCGATGACGTCATCCAAGATGGCGGCCTGTAGACTTGGCAACAGTGCATGGCGGATTTTTGGCGGGAAGACAGGTCAATTGGGCTACCTCCACTAACCAAATCCCACGCCCCTCCCCCATAAAATGGTGGGAAATTCAAATTCCATCAGGGCAATGCAACAAACGTCTACTAACCTAAGAAAATGGCAGGAAAATAGGTCACTTGGGCTACCTCCACTAAGTCATCCGGCCACTACCTCCTCCTAGGGATTGGAGGCGAATTTCAATTTTGGTGGTAAAATGGCTCTGAGCATATGGGACTTAACTTCTGAGATCATCTATCCCCTAGAACTTAGAACTACTTAAACCTAACTGACCTAAGGACATCACACACATCCATGCCCGAGGCAGGATTCGTCCTGCGACCGTTGCGGTCGCGCAGTTCCAGACCGTAGCGCCTAGAACCGCTCGGCCATCTCGGCCGGCTTGGTGGTAAACAAAGTCCACTTGGGGTATCTCTACTAACCTAAGAAAATGGCGGGAAAAAATGGCACTCCGGCTACCTCCACTAACCTAAGTCACCTGACTGTCACCTCTTCCTAGGAATTGGTGGAAAGTTTGAATTTTGGAGGGAAGATAGGTCAGGTCAGCTATCTTTATTAACCTACAAAAATGGCACGAAGGAAACGGCAGTTGGGCTACCTCCACTAACCTAAGTCATCCGACTGCCACCTCATCCTAGCAAATGGCGGAAAGAGGGCTCGTCCTGTGCTGTACATAAGTCTTTATTTTGCATGCACTATTGATTGAGAGGTTATGTTATGATCCCATGGATGGAACTGACATAAAAAAATCGATAGAACTGCGAAAAATGATGGGGGGATAGGTATAAATTGACCAAATATACACCAAAATATGGGGAAATTGAGGAAGTACTTGCCTATCTTCCGGTTGGCGCAGAGCAGTTTGTACTTGGGAACAAGTATGCGGCACCAAGAGGAACCCGAGAAAACGTCGACATGGAAGCGAAAGGAATCAGGGTAGCAGTCAATTTTTTTTCCATCGAGGCAGCATTATACTGTATGACTATTGAGCTACCAGTTATACACGCGAGTTGACTACTGTATTTGATGCTGATGCCCATGATCAAGTTTAGTCGCCATGGGGTCCAGACTCTGACTCACCTAGTACACAGTACAGACACGAGAGGGCGCTGTCGTCCATTCTGTGACATAATCCAATATGGCTGTCACGAGGGGAAAATGATTGCGCCTGAGTTGGGTTGCTGGAGAGAGAAAGGAATGCATTAGTATTGGAACAATTTATTTAGGCATGGATTTTAGATAGTGTATTTATCACACTGATACAAAACACATGCACTGACATGCTTGGGGTCACGTCACACAGCCCACAGACCTGTAAACTACTCGTAAATTACCGAAATAACGCTCTGCAGGCAGGCAAAAAACTCCAAAATTACCGAAATAATTTCAGTACACGGCACACAGACATGCAAACTCTTCCTAAATAATGCAGCACACTGATGTGCAGACATGAAATCAACTCATAAACTGTCCAAATGACGCATAGCACAACCTACAGACCTGCGCACAAAACAAGGCAAAAGATGCACAAACAACATTCGCAGGCACTGCCCTGTTGCCCTCCGTCCACTGTACCACACAGGAGGCTTCTGCACACGCTCCCAGAAGTTGGGATGCAACGTCAGCTGCCAAGCCATGCACTGATGCCCATTTGGGCCCCTCAAGCATTAGGTGGTGGCATCCCTTTCATACTTGACACCTGAGAAATTCCTCTCAAAATTCGTGATCACTTAGGCACTGTTGCTGGCATGACCAGATGGAAGTGAAGACCTATTTGCAGAGTGCACATGCTATAAGGGTGTGTGTGCATTGATGCCGCCACAATCCGCCACCAGATGCAAGCCAGCGTGAGCCATCGCTCTCACGCCACTGCTGCGTACAGTGAGCAGGTGAAAGTTGGGTCAGTCCCGTGCATGGCATATAGTGGATCTGCAACCCAACATCGCTCTTGATATAACACATAGTGGGTTCACACTCAAATGTAAGCTCGGGGCTACTGTGGGTCCTGGGAGCCTCCTGCGACACATGGATATATACAGACATACAGAAAACAGAGCAAACGCTCTTCAAATATGGAGGTGACTGGATAAAATCGAGTACAGTGCTATACTACACCTCCTGATCAGTGCATCAGGTGTTGGCAGATCTACTATATTTACAAGAAATTATAGAACATAGAACGAGAGGTTATGTTATGATCCCATGGATGGAACTGACATAAAAAAATCGATAGAACTGCGAAAAATGATGGGGGGATAGGTATAAATTGACCAAATATACACCAAAATATGGGGAAATTGAGGAAGTACTTGCCTATCTTCCGGTTGGCGCAGAGCAGTTTGTACTTGCGAACAAGTATGCGGCACCAAGAGGAACCCGAGAAAACGTCGACATGGAAGCGAAAGGAATCAGGGTAGCAGTCAATTTTTTTTCCATCGAGGCAGCATTATACTGTATGACTATTGAGCTACCAGTTATACACGCTAGTTGACTACTGTATTTGATGCTTTTCAGGAAGACAGAGAACCATCTGCCTCTAAACTTACACGCATCTACATTAAAGGATAACTGAGAGTGGACGGGGCGACCGATTGAGATGGATCTGTAATGGGGTACGATTTAATGGTAGACTGATCATGCATTCTATAGAGCAAGAAGTTGATGTAGGTCACTGTTCTATCAGGATGCATCAGTCGCGTGACATAGCCTGCTTTCGACTCATATACAGCCACATGTTCTGTATGTGATTTAAAGCACTGTCTACTTGTGATCGTTAACGGTAAACCTGTCGGTCATGTGTGATGAAACGTGACACATTCCTCTAAACAAACTATGATTTATGCGATGTACTACATCCCCCTGTCACATGTTAAGTATAAAATCGATAATTCAGTTTCATAACTAAGTAGGTATTTGTGAGACACTGCAATTCCCTGTGTATACATCTGCTTGGCAGATATGCTGTTTACGGAGTTAGTGTCGGAATGAATTGTAATTATTAGACGTCGGAGGTCCGACCCCGGTAGCTGAGTGGTCAGCGTGACGGAATGTCAATCCTAAGGTCCCGGGTTCGGTTACCGGCTGGGTCGGAGATTTTCTCCGCTCAGGGACTGGGTGTTGTGTTGTCCTAATCATCATCATTTCATCCCCATCGACGCGCAGTCGCCGAACTGGCGTCAACTCGAAAGGCCTGCACCAGGCGAACGGTCTACCCGACGGGAGGCCCTAACCACACGACATTTCATTTTATTTCATGTCGGAGGCCGCTGCTATGCATTTATCTGTTTCCTTGTAAGAGGCATTCCCCAGTTCTAACCATAATTTTATATAGGGATTGCAGGCATAATATAAATTCCGAAGCGTGATTGGATGTGAACAATGGACGCTATACATCACTGGAAAGCTATATTGTGTGCGTATCACACGGAACCAATGTTTCAAAGAAGTAGTTTTTTCATTTTACGGTTCGATAACATAGTTTATCATAGAGAAACTGGCAAGAAGGATGTATGTCATGTGCTTTAAATATATTTCTTACATTGGAATGTTAACAGTGTCTCATTCCATATGTCTGATAGGTCGGAAATGCAAGCGATCTAATACTATAGCCCGTTTTAAGTGCGGAACCTTGTAGCCCTAGGAGTGCAGGTGTTTATGTTCTCTCTTACCAATACCTTCAGTTACTGATCCTAGACTCTGGAATAATACTTTAAAATTGATAGATTGTTTGATTTGCATAAAAATGCTTCGAACTCCATCCATCTGGAACTCCATCACACGTAAAAATCACCCATTTCTTGCTCTTCTTCACTGACTGCTATTACATCACAATACTTTCAAATCTCTTACTATACGTCGATAACGAGTGCTAACCTCCTCGATATGGGAGCATCTCAAGAAATATTCTTATGGAATGTAATGGTCTACTTCTGGTCGATTGCGGATTAAATCGGTAATGCTGTTGCAGGGCGGGAGCCATCAGCTATTCCGTCACTGTGACAGATGAGTTTAAATGTAGAGGTCATCAATGACTTTCGGACAGCAGTTTGGAAACTCTCCACAACGCCTCCAAACTTTTCCAGTTTCCTGATGTTGTAATTGTCTTTTATTTAAAATCATCCATTGTGTGTGGCATGTATGGTAGGCGTAGTAACAACATGATTTACACTGTGTGATGTCTAGTGTTCTGTGAGAGGCAATGGATCAGAACATGTTAATGTCAGTTCAGAACCTGACACTTACCTTCAAGTATTGGTGGAAAAACAAAATGTATGGCAGTGTACAAAGCGTGTTGCAGCAGAAATTAACAATGTTTCAAACAACGACACAGGGTCACAGGGAGCGTCTCTTGCGACATCAGTATAGTCTGTGGGATACGGTCATCCTCCTACAGTATAGGTGAAGGAACTTTAAACTGGTCTGTGCAGTGGATCAACACCTGTGTGTTTAATAGGATTTTCACATGTGCTCGATGCCGGTACCGACGTGGTATTTGTTTTCGATATATGGGAGTAGAGAGATGTGGTAGAAATCTTATTGAGTCTTCTATTGGATGAACTTAGTGGAGCATTTGTAGTTCGTAATTTTTCTCGGGTGGATGGAATAGAATAACCATGATAGAATGTCGAAGTGATAGACGTGTCTGGGCCTGAGGGACGTGGATCTATAGTACGTGCTTGTAGTTTGGAGAAGCTCCACAATGCAGTAGCAAAATCCACGTCGTTCCTCCAGTTCCCATACTGTCTTTTATTTTACCTCGTATTACAGAAGCAGGCTCTTTTCCGTTGTGTTATGTCCTAGCCAGTAATGCCACCCGAGCCCGCTGCCCAAAGGTTGGCAGCATCAAAGTCCGGACGCCGTCCGCATAAGCAGCGCCAGCGAGACAGAAAATCGCCGCAAGTCTGCGCGCGCCACCGCTGGCTTCTGGCTTCTTAAGCGCTGGAGTCGCGAGCGCTAGGACAGTTCTGTATTCGCCGCTCAGTTGTATACTCGCCACCGAATTGTGTACTTGCTAGACAGTTGTGTGTTCATCGCAGCAGAGTTGTTGTTTGTCGTCAGCCGACGCTGACCTAGCCGCTCCGACTCGAACTAGACAGATTTCTGTAGACACAAAGTTCACTGCTGTGTTTCTGTATCTTCGACAATAAAGATAAGTACCGACTTTTATTTAATCAGAGTGTTTGGGCTTTCATCTTTCTGTTCACTGTTCCAGCGGACCGGTCGGCCCGCTATTAAAAGTGTGGGGGTGACTTCGTAAGCCATTTCTACAGCCAAGTGTTTGTCGCTACGAACACCGCCACAAAACGTTGAATAGTCAAAACATAGTTCTGTCACAGTAACTCAGCTTTGCCAGTTTCTATACGGGTTGCAGGTGGCAGTAGATATAGTTTCCTCCAACCCCTACTCAGTTCCGACTTACATTGGAACGATCAGGAGTGCAAAGCTGCAGGTATGGTAGCGTAGAGTCTGAGGGGCCAGTTGCAGGATGCATAGGGGCTACCCAAAACGAGGCGGGGAATTTGCTGTAGCAGATATGTTGGAGAAAGATGACTCATTTCGAGATATGAGAGTGCCAGAAATATGATTCACTAGTGTCTGTAATCATTAAAAGACTTCTCCATAGGATCCAACACAGGTATGTGCTTCGATTTGGGGACTTAATTCAAATCCCAGACGGCATTTCTAGCTGATAGCATAGCGCTAGAGATCTAGCAAAGCTAGTGTACATTTCTTACAACCTCAATCAGCACACTATCTACTACTGTTTGTGATGCGTCTCAATCAACCATTGCCAATAGCCCACTGGATATATCGCATAACCTCTGACATGGTATCAAGATTGAATACGTTACAAATACTGGAGAAATACCTAGTGGCGTTGGCGTGAGGGGGTTGCAAATAGCGGTTTCATACCATGTTCCTTAGCCGAATCACTTTCAAAATTCAGCGATTTTATGACGAGGTTGCATCGTGGACTACGTGTAACCAGACTGCTGGTCTGATAATATAGACTCCTATGATCACCGTCTCAGTATTTGTCTGGAAAAATCACATGGTCCATAGTTAATGCCATACATGGATTTATAAAGTCGATATTAAATGGATACTTGTGTGCACATGTAGAACCAAGACCATTTGTGACATTAACATACAGTAGTTTTAGGGATTGGGTGTTTTAACATCTGGCGGTTTGTAAGATGATTAAACCTCTCTTTCTGAGACACAGTGGCAACACGCACAAGAAAACTTATGAGACATGTCCACCCATCGTTAATTTTCGGTCAGTATTATTTCGTATTTCCAGCGATCAGTTATTGACAATGTATTGTACTTAGTAGTAGAGGGTGCATGATAGGTTCGCCTTGAGCATTATGCTTATAATGTATGTAGACGTAGCCAAAGTGGCCTTTCTTCACTGCCAAAATTCAAATTTCCTTCCAATCCCTAGTAGGAGGTGGTAGTTGGATGACTTAGGTTAGTGGAGGTAGCCTAAGTGACCTATTTTCCCGCCATTTTCTTAGGTTAGTAGAGGCTTTTTGGTGCTCCCTCTATCAACCCATCCCCCCCCCCCCACCTCACCACCACCACCACCACCAACCGTTTTGACTTTACGAAATCAGAAACTATATTTAACCAGCCACTGAGAACAGTCATGACTCTCAGGTAGAACAGTTTGTTTACAGGGTTATCGAATGTTTCGTTTTCATTGTTTGCCTCTTTAACACACAGTTCTATCACATCGTCTGTACTTTCTCCTACACCCACGTGCATTTTTTTTTTCTTTTATTTCCAGTCATTTTCGACAGGACAGCTTTACGGGACCTTACTTTCTGTTTTGTATCTTCTAGACGAGAGTCGTACGTTACAGTGGGAACTAATTTCACTAACAAGAATTTAGGATTAATCTCATGCCTAACGCACTGGGTATTCATAGAGAGCTGTAGTATTCTACTTGTGTCTCCATTGCTTAGGTGCGTTTCGTTCGTTTTGTCTGTAGACACCATTTAAAGTTGTAGGAGTTCTATACTTTCAGGTCTGCACTCAATATTTTTTCTATGTCGTTAAAATTGACGATGACCTTTAATAGTCCATCTGCCGCTGTTGTTACAATGAGCTCTACTTTACACTGAGGTGAAAAAGGTCATGGGATACGCACATATACAGGTGGGAGTTGTGTTGCCTACACAATGTATAAAAGGTTAGTGCATTGACGGAGCTGTCATTTGTACTTAGGTGATTCGTGTGAAAAGGCTTCCGACGTGATTGTGACCGCACGATGGGAATTCACAGTCTTTGAACTGTAGTTGGAGCTCGACGCCTGGGACAATCTATTTCAGAAATCGTTAGGGAATTCAATAAGGCTGTGCAGTAATACCAAATTTCAGGCATTCGCTCTCACCGTGGACAACGCAGTGGCCGACGGCCTTCACATAACGACCGAGAGCAGAAGTGTTGGGCAACGAGTGTTGTCTGTGCTGATAGACAATTAACACTGCGTGAAATAAACACAAAAATCTGTGTGGGACGTACGACGAGCTTATCTGTTAAGACAGTGAGGAAAATTTGATATTAATGGGCTGTGGGAGCAGACGACAGAGGTGAGCGCTTTTGGAAACAGCACTACACCACCTGCAGCGCCTCTCCTGGGTTAGTGACCGTATTTTCTGGACACTAGACGACTGGAAAACCTTGGCCTGATCAGACGAGTCCTGATTTCAGTTGATAAGAGCTGATGGTAGGATTCGACTGTGGCGCAGACCCCTACTATGCCATAGACCCTAGTTGTCAACGAGGCACTGTGCAAGCTGGTGGTGGCTCCATAATTGTGTGCGGTGCATTTGCATCGATCATTGACTGGAAATTGCTATGTTTGGCTACTTGGAGAACATTGGCAGCCATTCTTGGGCTTCATGCACACAAATAATGTTGAAATTTTTATGGATAACAATGCGCCATGTCACCGGGCCACAAATGGAACATTGCGGACAGTTTGAGAGAATGGTTTGGCCACCAGATCACCCGACATGAATCTTATTGAACATGCTTGGGACATAATCGAGAGGTCAGTTCGCGCATGAAATCCTACACCAGCAACACTTTCTCGGTTATGGACTGCTATAGAGGCAGTATGAACCACTATTTCTGCAGGGGCTTCCTACGACTTGTTTAGTCCATGTTATGTTGAGCTGTAGCACAATGCCGGGCAAAAGTAGGTCCAACACGATGTTAGGAGCTATTCCATGACTTTTGTCACCTCTGTATACATTTCCTTATCCGCTTCCTCTTGTATTTGCAAGCGTGTTTAATGCTGACCTTTCGTTTCGTCGTTGTGAGTGTTCTCAAGCTAGTAACTAAAATTAAGGGGGGTAGGACGTCAAACGGGCCGACTTGGAGCAGGAGAGGCACCACAGGACATTTTATTTTCTACTGTCTATACTTTTACAAATAAATTCATAAAAAATTGTCAGCATGACCAGGAAGGATTCAGGATTCACACTCATAGCATTGGAAGTGCAAAAACATAACAAAATAAATTTTTTTTAGATATGATATTTCATCATTTTTTCACTTACTGGCCGGCCAGAGTGGCCGAGCGGTTCTAGGCGCTACAGTCTGGAACCGCGCGACTGCTACGGTCACAGGTTCGAATCCTGTCTCGGGCATGGATGTGTGTGAAGTCCTTAGGTTAGTTAGGTTTAAGTAGTTCTAAGTACTAGGGGACTGATGACCTCAGATGTTGAGTCCCATAGTGCTCAGAGCCATTTGAGCCATTTTTCACTACTGTTGGCTGCATTTGTTGCTATAGGTACATTTTCTTCACAAGTAAGAGAGATTCTTTGAGGAATTTTGCACAGCATACAAACCATTCTTACAGGTTTCCAGAATGAGATTTTCACTCTGCAGCGGAATGTGCGCTGATACGAAACTTCTTGGCAGATTAAAACTGTGTGCCGGACCGAGACTCGAACTCGGGACCTTTGCCTTTAGCGGGCAAGTGCTAATCTGCCAAGAAGTTTCATATCAGCGCACACTCCGCTGGAGAGTGAAAATGTCATTCTGGAAACATCCCCCAGGCTGTGGCTAAGCCATGTCTCGGCAGTATCCTTTCTTTCAGGAGTGCTAGTTCTGCAAGGTTGGCAGGAGAGCTTCTGTAAAGTTTGAAAAGTAGGAGACGAGGTAGTGGCAGAAGTAAAGCTGAGTCGTGCTTGGGTAGCCATTCGGCTCTCAGCCGTGCTAGCGTGCGGAGCTGCTCCGCGCGCCGTCCGACGCTCCGCTCTCGGCGGTGTTTACTTCCGCGTCGCGGTGTTAATGTGTCTATCGAGTCCAGTACTAACGTACACCATGGCGCACTCGTACCGCCGTGCAACGATCAAAGTAACGTTTCAGGCCGACACATCCACGACCCAGAGCTTTCGAAGTCGAACAGTTCCTACGTGAGGATCTACGTTTGAACCCTCGGGACGTAATCGGCATACATTTTTCCATCACTGGAAGTGTTGTCTACATCAAGATGTCGACGGAGGAAATTTGCAATGACATAATTCACCGTCATGCCACCGGACTGAAATTTAAACACTCTGATGGACATATGGGTGCTGTGACGGTCGTCCATGCTGGATTCGGTCTCCGGACATTGCGGGTGTTTGAGCTCCCGTTCGAGGTGCCTCAGGATGTGGTCATTGCCGCTTTCCAACCATATGGCCCCGTCTTGGGTCACGTCGCGGAGAAGTGGCAAACATTTACGACCTACCCCGTATTAAATGGCGTCCGGCAAATAAAAATTGAGCTGGCGAAACATGTCCCATCGTACCTGCTGATTGGCGGTGTGAGGGCCATCGTCATGTATGATGGACAGCCACGAACGTGCGCAGGATGTGGCCAGGAGGGACATGTAATTTCCGAATGCTTACACCGCCGTTTAATACAGACGCCGTTACGTGAAGAGACCCAGGCTTCGACGGTCACGTCCTTACCCATCACCTACGCCAGGGTTGCACAGGACCCCGTCGTACCAATCTCGATTGCGCCAGCAGCATCGTCAACGCCACCCGCCGCAGCACGACGCGCCGAGGACACAAGCACGGCGTCGCCTCCAGTGCTCGCTGCAGGACCGTCCGGTTTGCAGACCGAAACCGATGTTCCTGTTGGAACCACGGACGTCGACCTCGGTGTCGTGCCGACGTCTGCCTTTGTCCAGACGGGTTCGGCGTCAGACGACGGGCGACCACATTCTGATTCAGAAGGCCACATCAGAAAACAGCGGTCGCCTCGCAAACACAAGAAACGACGACGAACGCCTTCCGATGTCGCCCTTTCTCAGACGGCCCCACGAGATGTCGACCTGATGTCTGACGGTGATCTCCCACATTGCGTCCAGTCACGCGATGTGGCAGCAACAGGCGCCCCTCCTGTGACGCCTACTCTCCCAGCCAGGGACGTGTCCTCGCCGTTGTCAACAAATGATGACGGCGATCCCCCTGCCACTCATGTTGCGGAATCCACAACACCCGTTCCGGAAGTACGTGACCGTCACATGTCCACGTCGTCAGCTTCCTGGGCCGATGACGTTGAAGAAGAAGTGGAACAGACTGCCAGCGTGTCTGCACAGGAGTCCACCTCGGCGACACTGGGGCTGGCGCCCCGCCAGTAATTATCTTACATCTGCCGCCACCGACATTCTGCTTATGTCATCTGCTCAGATTCCCTGAGCGCCATCCAGAGCCTCAGTGATCCGTACCCGGTTCACCCTTTCGTACACCGGATCCAACGCTCTCTTCAGCAGCTGGTGGACGTCGGTACGCCGGTTAGCTTTATGTGGGTTCCTGGCCATGTCGGTATCCCTGGGAACGAAGCTGCAGATGCCGCGGCCAAGGCTGCGGTCCTCCAGCCTCGGACAGCTTCTTGTTGTGTCCCTTCGTCCGATTTTAGCAGGGTCATTTGTCGGCGCGTTGTGTCGCTGTGGCATGCCGATTGGGCTGCACTTACCGACAACAAGCTTCGGGCCTTAAAACCTCTTCCCGTGGCTTGGACGTCCTCCTCACGCCCTTCTCGGCGGGAGGAGGTCGTTTTAGCAAGGTTAAGAATTGGACACTGCCGGTTCAGCCATCGCCATCTGCTGACGGCTGCGCCGGCGCCGTTCTGCCCATGTGGGCACTTGCTGACGGTTAGACACATTTTAATGTCCTGTCCTGATCTTAACACACTGCGCCTCGATCTTAACCTGCCTAATACTTTCGATGCCATTTTAGCGGATGACCCACGAGCAGCTGCTCGTGTTCTTTGTTTTATCAATTTGACACACCTCGCTAAGGACATTTGATGATGTTTTTTAATCCTATGCCTGTCAGTCTGTCTTTTATTGTGTTTTCCCTTTTAGTTGTTGTTGTCAACTTGTGCCTCGCGGTGCATTCTTAGAGTAGTCAGGGCGCTAATGACCATTGAAGTTGTGCGTCCGAAAACCACAAAAAAAAAAAAAAAAAAAACCACGCCGGGACCACCGGCGGGTCTCCACCTGCCGGCTACATCTACCGCACATTCTGCAAATACTGAGGGTGGCCGTACACAGCAATATCGTATCGCCACGATGAATCTTGCCACCATTCGTGCCCCCCATAAACTGGCCATGTTCAGAGACACTATTTACTCTGCGGATGTGGATATAGCACTATTACAAGAGGTGTTTGTGGCTGACTTCTTAGTTCCCACCGGATACAACGCCCATGTTTCCCCCGCATCCGATACCGGTAGCGGCGTCGCCATCCTGCTATGCGACGGACTCCCTGCAGAGGACGTCATCTACCTCCCCACTGCGCGAGGTATGGCCCTCACACTGTTCGGCGTGCGTATTATTAATATCTACGCTCCGTCCGGCACTGGCCGCCGACATGATCGACAAACTTTTTTTGCCGAAAGCGTCACACCCCTCTTCACCGGTCTGCAGGACGATTTGGTTCTCGGTGGGGATTTTAACTCGACACAAGAGCCCGCGGACCAACTCCCGTGACATTCCCCTTGTGCATCTCTCTCAGTGGTCATCGACCGTCTCCGACTTGTTGACACATGGAAGAAGCTCCACCGAATTCAACCGGGCTATACATTCTACACCTCTCACTCGTCAAGCCGCATAGATCGCATCTACGTTACCCGCTTGCTGATGGCCCACGTCATGCGGAAGTCTGGCCCTTGGCCTTTTCAGACAATGATGCGTACCTCTGTGACGTCACTCTCGCCCGACAGCAAGTGTGGCATAGTCGTGGTCTGTGGAAACTGTCGCTCACCTGACCTCCTCAGACTGTCGCCGTATGGTCGAAGAAGCGTGGGCACGCTGCCACCATCGTCGAGAAGCCTATGATTCCACTTTATCATGGTGGCTCTCCTGTGCAAAGCCGACCCTCAGGAAGACTCTGATGAGTTATGGGAAGGAATTAAAGGCGTGGCAGACTAATACCCTGCACTTCTACTACACCATTCTACGTGACTGTACGACGATGCCTTTCTCGCCAGCCCGGCAGTCGATGGTCCATCGCACGAAGGCGCAGATCTCTTTGATCATGCGGCGTAACTTGGAAGGCACTGTAGTCCGTTCTCGAGCTTCTAATCGAATCCCTCAAGAACGTCCGTCGATGTACCACCTCCTTCAGGAAAGACAACGACGACGACGAGCTCTGATCCAAGTCCTCACTGATGTGGAAGGGCGCCGGCACGACACCCAACAAAGCATCGGTCGTGCTCTCCATGCTCATTTTGCCGGGCTCTACGCGGCCGTACCGCATTCTGCAGCACTGGTCACAGAAGTCGCTCAGCTTACTACGAACACTCTTCCGGAGGATGCAGTGCATGCCCTCCAAGACGACGTAACCACAGATGAAGTGGTAGACGCTATCAAGGCGGGTTCCGATAACAGATCTCCTGGACCTGACGGTACAGAGACATGATAGCATTAGCGCATCATCAGCGTCTCCCTGGCGCCTTGGCTTCACTGGACTTTAGCCAGGCTTTCGACCGTGTTGACCACTTCTATTTACGGACAGTTCTTCAGCATATGGGTTTTCCTGGCGGTATTGTCACAGTGGTTATGCGCCTGTTGAGTAGTGCAACCTCTAAAATCATGTACAATGGTCGTCTTACACCGTCCCTGGTCATCGCACGATCTGTACGACAAGGATGCCCTCTTTCCACGATTTTGTATGCTTTCGCCTTGGAACCCCTGCTCCAGGGCATGCGCCAACGTTTGGAAGGCATGGCTGTGCAAGGCCACCGTTTTTGTTGTACACCCTACGCAGACGACATAGTACTATATCTGCGCAGTGAAGATGAAGTACGAGCAGCACTGACATGGGTGGCGACTTACGGAGAAGCGTCGGGAAGCTGCCTCAACGTGTCAAAATCCAAGGTCCTGCTCATTGGTGAGGGCTTGCTGGAGAGATGCGCTGCCCCCCTTAGTGTCGCCGCCACCATACGGTGTCTTGGACTTGATTTCACAGCAGACCTGCGCCGCTCAGCGACTATCAATGGTAGACGCTTGCTACAGACAGTCAGAGCAAATCTCGCAGATCACCGGCTACGAGCTCTCGACGTTATCCAAAGCGCGCAATACGTGAATATGTATCATGCTTCCCGTATACCACACGTGGCTCAAGTACTACCAGTCCCAAATCTCCTGGCGCGACGACTGTTGATGGCTTTCGGCTCCTTCGTCAGCTCGGGGATGTTATTCAAGGTGCAGTATGAATCCCTTGTACTGCCACGAGATCGTGGTGGGGTGGGACTCATCCACGTGCCGACTCGTGTCAAGGCACTATACGTCAGCTCCCAACTAAAACTTTGGCATCGTTGCCCGCAGAGCCTTACTAGCCTCCTGCTTCACAACTTTGCACCGGCCTCCTTGTCCGCCCCAGTACTGGTATCGACCATTCCAACCACCTTTTATTACATCCAACGATTTTTCCTGGAGTTCAGTTATATTTACCGGTCCTTACCACTTACACGTTTTTACCTCACGAAAACAGTCTCCGAATTGTTAAAACAGTGCCGCCCGTCCAACCCCATCGAACGTAAGTATCCACAGTACGTGTGGCGACACATATGGAAGGCGATCCATGCGCGTTTTCTCGAATCAGACGTTCAATCAGCGTGGTACATCACCGTGAATGGCAAACAAGTTAACCTAGATCGTCTGCACCGCATCCATCTCGCCGATTCATCCCTCTGCACCCACTGTGGAGTGGATGACACGGATGTCCACCGGTTCCACTGTGGCACAGCGCTAGACGTCTGGACACTTGCGCGGCGAATTTTGGTGTTTCTTACTCGCCAGACACCGGCTCAGATCGACGTCCACATGCTTTTGTATCCCGATAAGACTTTCTACCCCTCCGCCAAAACTAACTCTGTGAATTGGATCTGTGGCCACACGATCCGCTATCTTTCTACTTCTGGCGACAAGTCTACGCTAGGATATTGGACTTATCTCAACGAACGACACTGCGTCCTGATACGCAACCCACGCTATAAACAATATTTTTCCAATTTCTTACGGAGCACTTTCGATGACCCACCTAGTAGCTGGAACGTCCAAGCCCTGAGAAGCTGAAAACAGTATAAACCGAATCGAACTGAATAGATCTGCTACCCAGAACCCACGCCTACGCCATGAGAAGACACGTTTGGACGAGCTGGCATGCTGTAGGCGGATACACTTCAGGAGCTCCTGTAAGAACTGGACTACGACTTAAAAAGCTTTTCCTTATTTATTCCTCATAATTTGTTCTTAAAGGAAAAAGAAATTTGATTTTGGCTTTGAGAAACTTTTTTTTGTTCCAAAAGATTGCTTCTTCGCCAACAAGACGAAGAAGACTCATTTTTGTTACTGGACTGAGAAACCAGTAGAATTGGAGTCTTTGTTTTCTTTTGGAAAAAAAAAACTTTTCCTTATTTACTCCTCACAATTTGTTCTTAAAGGAAAAAGAAATTTGAGTTTGGCTTTGAAAAAAAAAATTTTTTTTGTTCCAAAAGATTGCTTCTTCGCCAACAAGAAGGAGACAAAAAAAAGGGGGGGAAACAAAAAAGGGGTAGCGTCTAAAAAAAAAAAAGGTAGCTCAGTTGGTAGAGCACTTGCCCGCGAAGTGCAAAGGTCCCGAGTTCGAGTCTGGGTCCGGCACACAGTTTTATCTGCCAGGAAGTTTCAGTCTTACAGGTGTATGAAACTCTATTTTCCAAATCTATTAAAAACTGTGTTAAAAATTGAGATAATTAATTACAAAATTTGATTTTTTTCTAAACATAAAGTTTAAAACGTAACAGCTCATTTATTTTTTCATAAATTAAATAGTCTAGAGTTTCAGACACCTGTAAGTATGGTTTATTTGCTGTGCAAAATTCATCGAACAGACTCTCTTACTTATGAAGTAAAGTGTACCTATACCAACAAATGCAAACAATAGTAAGTGAAAAAATGATGAAATTTCACATGTAAAAAAAATTATTTTGTTATGTTGTTGAACTTCCGCTGCTACGAGTGTGAATCCTGAATCCTTCCTGGTCATGCTGACAAAGTTTTATGAATTTACTTGTAAAAGTATAGACAGTGAAATTAAACTGTCCTGTGGTGCCTATCCCGCTCCAAGTCGGCCCCTTTGACGTCCTACCCCCCTTAAGGACAGGTTGTACAATTACAAATGTACGTCCAAACTACCTGGCACAGGGGGTGTCCACGCATCTCCGCGAGCCCTGCTGTCCGCATTTCACGGGCATTCGGAGTGGTGGTGTCGGAGCGCCCTGCCCACCGCGAGGCAAGGCAAGGCCTCGGTGCTGCTGAGGGCGGAGTCGTGCTGAGCGGAACCCGGCGGTTTCACGGCCTGAGAGGCGCACTCCCGCAGACAACGGACGGCGCTGCGGAAGCGTTCAGGCGGCCCGCGCAGCCGGCCGCCCTCCGGCCTATTGTCCGTCGCAGTGCCGGAGCGGAGGCGGGAGGCATCTCGGGGTTCCGAAGAACAGGTGCCGTGTCCTCAGGCCGGCGGGGACGGCAAAAAGCTGCCGCGCGCTTCTCAGAGGTGATACGAATTTAATGGCGACCGCACAGGACATGTGCTGAGCGTGGGAAACCCGAGGTTCTCGTTTCTGTACTGTAAGACCAATCTTCGTCAGCGATGTTGTCCTGTTCTTTTATAAGGGTCACGTCGACAGTCGTGCCATTAGATACGGGAATAGCATCCCGCTGACTGTGCCGGAATTTACGATACGTGAACGAGCAAAAAATAAGCCGCGCCAGCCAAGATCTTTTAACGCACGCAGAGCCGAATTTACGTACACGCCAGGAAGACCTGGAGCTATGGGACCGAAAAGAAGAAGATACCGAAAGACTTCCATCGGTGATTGTATTTTCAATAGACTTTGACACACACAATAAAGTACACTGCCAAAAAACAGCAACACCAAAAAACAAGTAGAGTAAAGAAATTTTGGGAATACATTGGTCTAGGTAACATATTTAAATTATTAACATTGCAAGTCAGAGGTTAATGTAAGCGTGAAATAAGCCATTTCAAATGTGAACTGCTGATACATTAGTAACCAGTGTAACAGCCAGAATGTTGAATGCAAACATGCAAGCGTGCATGCTTTGGGCTGTACCGGTGCCGGATGTCAGTTTGTGAGATGGAGTTCCATGTCAGTCGCACATGTTCGGTCAGTTAATGCTGTTTGTGGATGACGCTGGAGTTATCGTCAGATGCGCTGCATCGGAGACAGATCTGGTGATCGAGCGGGCCAAGGTAACATGTTGACACTCTTTAGAGCATGTTGAGTAGCAAGAGCGGTATGTGGGCGAACGTTATCCTGTTGGAAAACACCACATGGAACACTGTTCACGAATGGCAGCACAACTTGTCGAATCACTAGATTGATACATTTGCAGTCAGCGTGAGTGGGACAAAAACGAGATTGCTCCTGCTCTCATACGAAATCACACATCAGACCATAACTCCATGTGTAGGTCCAGTGTGTCTAGCATGCAGACAGCCTACTTGCAGGTCCCCAACTGGCCTCCTGCTAACCAGCACACCCCATCACCGGTACCCAGGCAGAACCACGTTTCAGCACCCTTCCCTTTAATGATCTCTCGCTTGACACCACCAAAGTAGCAAATGACGGTGGGTTGGTGTCAGTGGAATGCATGCCACAGGGCTTCTGTCTCGGAGCTGTCTTTCGAGTAACCAATTCGTAGCAGCTATGTCACTGTGGTGCCAGCTGCTGCTCAAATTGCTTCTGCAGATGCAATACGATGCCACAGAGCCATACGCTGAACACGATGGTCTTCCCTCTCGGTAGTGCCACGTGGCCGCCACGAGCCCTGTCTTCTTGCGACTATACATTCTCGTGACACCGCTGCCACTAATCATGTAGAGTGGCTACACTCATGCCAAGACTTTCTGCAGTATCACAGGAGAAACATCCAGCTTCTCATAGCCCTATTACACGACCTCGATCAAACTCAGTGAGGTGTTGAAGCCGGCCGCTGTGGCCGAGCGGTTCTAGGCCCTTCAGTCCGGAACCGCGCTGCTGCTACGGTCGCAGGTTCGAATCCTGCCTCGGGCATGGGCGTGTGTGATGTCCTTAGGTTAGTTAGGTTTAAGTAGTTCTAAGTTAGGGGACTGATGACCTCAGATGTTAAGTACCATAGTGCTTAGAGCCATTTGAACCATTTGAGGTGTTGATAATGGTGTCTTTGTGGCCTTAATGGCATTTTTGACTGACATTAACTCACCACGTCCAGTCGCAAATGTAA
Organism: Schistocerca piceifrons; assembly: GCF_021461385.2. Classification (NCBI taxonomy): domain Eukaryota; kingdom Metazoa; phylum Arthropoda; class Insecta; order Orthoptera; family Acrididae; genus Schistocerca; species Schistocerca piceifrons. The sequence continues at coordinate 522,648,912 of NC_060138.1, forward strand.
ATGACACTCACGACAGTTACAACGTGGATTTAAAGCAAACCTGATTCGCATGATGATAGTGACGCTACTAGCGCCTCTCTTACCCGACGGACGCGGAACTCGAATAGACATCATCTTTTAGACGAAGAAACGCGCCTACCAACTTGTGTAGCAAATCTCCACCTTGGTGTTTTGATTTTCTTTTTCTGACAGTTAAGACTATACGAAGATAACGACAAAACATGGAAGCCCAGCCGACAGCCGGCGGCACTGTCGGTAGCGTAGAGTTCGGTTCATTGTTGAGTTCAGTTGCAGGAAGGGTCGGCGGTTATCGCTGAAACATGCGGTTTTCCGTTACACCGAATACAGTTTAACATGATTATTAAAACCGCTAAAAATAATCCCTCTCTGAAACAACCGATTTTCGGTTTTTTATGACTGTTACTTTCATTGTGAATTAAGTCCAAAAAGCTGTTTCTATTTTGAGATGTTTATTTAATCACGAAGGCCTGTTTCGGCACTATTGCCATTATCAGGCGATCTGTAAGTAAAGTTTTTATTATATACTATTTTCTAGGGAAGATGGTAGCCTATTTGTCATATATGAGGTTGACAACCATACATTTATGGAATTCTTAACTTACACATAACATCGCTGGTTAGTCACTTAAGCGTTTTTCTTACGTCTTTTTAAAGTTATTTTATGACGTAGCTTTCATAGGCTATATTTGTTGGAAGTTATAGCCTGAATTTCATTTGTTTTGTGTGACAAGTTTTTGTTTCACGTTTAACCAACGATAAGTTACATCAGAGCAGTTACTTATCGATTTCCCTTATTTACCGTGTTGTTTATTTTTGTTTGGCTTAGCTTATGTCATAAAATAACTTTAAAAGACGTAAGAAAAATGCTTAAGTGACTAACCAGCGATGTTTTAGGTAAGTTAAGAATTCCATAAATGTATGGTTGTCAATCTCATATATGACAAGTAGGCTACCATGTGCCCTAGAAAATAGTATATAATAAAACCATTGCTTTCAGATCGCTTGATGATGGCAATAGTGCTGAGACAGGCTTGTCGTGATTAAATAAACATCTCAAAATAGAAGCAGCTTTTTGGACTTAATTCATAATCTCTTTACACGACTTATATCGAGCTGCGGGCCCATTGGAAACAAAATTACTCTTACTTTCAGTAATAAATACAGACTTTGAACAAAGTCTGAGAAATCGATCTCACTGTCTTCAGAAAAGGTTGCGAAGCTCGTAAGTTCATGACTGCCGTAGATCGTTACTTTTGGATGGTATAAATTTTTCACCTTCAAGCAACCACAAAATTAAGGGTTCAGTTATTATTTCAAGTTTAAGACAATTCAATAAAAATTATGATTACATGAACAAATTTACCTTCTCTTCCTAGGAACATTGTGGAATTGTGCTCCTTATACGATGTCGCAAGTTTGTTTTGTCTAGTTCCGTTTTTAATCTTTTGAAGTAAATGGAGCTTTGTACTCTATTGCTACCGCTCTCCGTAAAAAACCTCCAAACTATAGTTTAATCGCCGTATGTTGATCCCTGGCAGTCTTAGTGGGCTGGGCGCGGCAGCTTCGCAGGCCTACGTCAATCAATAACGTAACGCGATTTTGTAAACGTCTCTACGGCAGCGCCTCATTGCTGTCGCAGCTCAGCAGAAGGCTACTGTTTTCGCCTGCACACCGTTAGCGCTTCGTAGTTGAAAGCTGGCAACTGTACTGTTAGCTGCCAGGGTTCTTCTTAGGCCGTCTCGAGTATAGGGATGGTACCACTCTGCAATGCAGCTGATGTCCGACGATGACAGTGAGAAACTAACACGTAGACCAGGGGAGAGTAAGTCTTGCACACCACACATACAAGCGTACCATCTAATAGACAAAGCCACACGTCAACAGTTACTTTATAGGCTCACCACTTCTGCACCAGTTCTTATGTCATGTGTTTGTTTCTTACTGTCAATGTTCTTATTGAAATAGCGCTGATCACTCTGCCGGCTTGCTGTAATAACACAATATTACAAAACAAGGATATTTTACCAAAAATCTCGTTTTTAAAAACAGTTATCAAAAATGTTATCACTGCTCGTACGGGAATTTGATATGGCAGTTTTTTAATCGGTTATTAGTAAAAATGAAAAACACCTGTTATAACGGAAGCCAAACAAATTCCGAAAAACAGCGGTTATTCAGAACTAAAATATCAGTATCCGTTTTAATCGGTCTGTTTTTCCCATTCCTAGTTGGAGGGCGATTAGTAATGTCACTGCACGCAAACTACTGTGTAGTTGAAACTTCCTGGTAGATTAAAACAGTGTGCCAGACCGAGACTCGAACTGGGGACCTTTGCCTTTTGCGGGTAAGTGCTCTACCAATGAGCTACCCAAGCACAACTCACGCACCGTCCTCAGAGCTTCAATTCTGTCAGTACCTCGTCTCCTACCTTCCAAACCTTACAGAAGCTCTCCTGCGAACCTTGCACAACTAGCACTCCTGAAAGAAAGGATATTGCGGAGACATGGCTTAGCCACAGCCTGAGGGACGTTTCCATAATGAGATTTTCACTCTGCAGCGGAGTGTGCGCTGAAATGAAACTGCCTGGCAGATTAAATCTGTGTGCCGGATCGAGACTCGAACTCGAGAACTTTGCCTTTCGCAGGCAAGTGCTCTACCATGTACCGTGTAGCTGTGGCTCGCCTCGATCCTTGTAGAGCATGCACAACGTAACGTTGGCACTAGTGCAAACACGCATTCTCATCCTGAGCGCAGGGCGAGTCCATCCCGTCGCTCCGAAGCGCCAACTGCCTCAGTTGACCGTCGCCTGCTCACCTGCACGAGTTCTCGTTGCTACGTCTTTGCTACATATCATGGTAGCACTGTCTTCACCCATCAGAGGTGCAAGGAAAGTTCTTCATGCAGGCACATCTACATCTACATCTACGTCTACATGGTTACTCTGCAATTCATGCTTAAGTGCCTGGCAGAAGGTTCATCGAACCATTTTCATACCACTTTTCTACCATTCCACTCTCGAAAGGCCCGTGGGAAAAAGGAACACCTAAATCTTTCCGTTCGAGCTCTGATTTCTCTAATTTTATTATGATGATCATTTCTTCCTATGTAGGTGGGTGCCAAGAAAATATTTAAGCATTCGGAAGAGAAAGCTGGTGATTGCAATTACGTAAATAGATCTCGACGCAAAGAAAACCGCCTTTGTTTCAGTGACTATCACCCCAACTCGCATATTGCGCGACAAAACGAAACGAGCTGCCCTTCTTTGCACTTTTTCGATGTCCTTCGTCAATCCTACCTGGTAAGGATCTCATACCGCGCAGCAATATTCCAGCAGAGGACGGGCTAGTGTAATGTAGGCTGTCTCTTTAGTGGGTTTGTCGCGTCTTCTAAGTGTTCTGCCAACACAGCGCAGTCTTTGTTTCGCCTTCTCCACAATATTATCTGTTATGTCCTAGCCAGTAATGCCACCCGAGCCCGCTGCCAAAAGGTTGGCAGCATCAAAGTCCGGACGCCGTCCGCATAAGCAGCGCCAGCGAGACAGCAAATCGCCACAAGTCTGCGCGCGCCACCGCTGGCTTCTGGCTTCTTAAGCGCTGGAGTCGCGAGCGCTAGGACAGTTCTGTATTCGCCGCTCAGTTGTATACTCGCCTCCGAATTGTGTACTTGGTAGTCAGTTGTGTGTTCATCGCAGCAGAGTTGTTGTTTGTCGTCAGCCGACGCTGACCTAGCCGCTCCGACTCGAACTAGACAGATTTCTGTAGACACCGAGTTCACTACTGTGTTACTGTATCTACATTAATAAAAGATAAGTACCGACTTTTATTTAAAATGAGTGTTTGGACTTTCATCTTTCTGTTCACTGTTCCAGCGGACCGGTCGGCCCGCTATTAAAAGTGTGGCGGTGACTTCGTAAGCCATTTCTACAGCCAAGTGTTTGTCGCTACGAACACCGCCACAAAACTGGCGACGAGGACTTCGGAACTCGTGTGCAGGGCTGGTTCAACTTGTTTCTGGTTATGCTAATTATAGCGATAAAATTTTGGGGGCTGGTTTAATTTGTGTTCACTATGTCTGCCGAATTACAACAGTTGATCTTGTTACAGAGTCAGCAAATACAAAGTCTGGTGGAAGCAATCGCCAAACAAGCGGCTAATCCTCCAACACAAAAGGAACAAGCACAGGCAGCACCACAGTTCCGGGCTTTTAATGAATCCAGAGAAGAATGGCGAGAATATTTCGCGCAGTTGCAGGCGCACATGTCAGTCTACAAAATCACAGGTACTGAGCGGCAGCTTTATTTAATTTCCACTGCAGGCGTGGAAATCTATCGACTCCTTTGTAAGTTGTTCCCGGAATCCCAGCCAGAAGCTTTAGACTATGACGTTGTTGTTAACAAGGTTGCTGAGTATTTCGAGTCGCGAGTTCATGTGGCAGCAGCCAGATTCAAGTTCTTCAGATTAAAGAAACTGCCACATCAATCTAATAAACAGTGGTTAACAGATTTACGGGGCCTCACCCGTCAGTGCCGATTTAATTGTGTGTGTGGAGCTCCCTACAGTGATGTCATGCTACGAGACGCTATTACTCAAAACATTGCAGATTCTCGTATTCGTGCTGCTATCTTAAAGTTGCCTGACCCGTCATTAGAGACTGTGATGAACATCATTGAAGCCCAAGATACTTTTGACTATGCTGAGTGTGAGTTAGATCAGCCATGTATTTCTCAAATTGCCTGTGCTAAGCAAGTTATGTCACGCCCGCGGCCCCACCGGCAGAGTCAGACTGTAAACACTGGCCGGCCGCGCCATGTTAAACACATTCGTCAGCCGCGTGTGCAAAATGATAGAGTTAAGTCTTGCCCTAAGTGTGTTCTTGCTCATCCTCGTGAACGTTGCCCGTTGAGAAACGCGGTTTGTCACTTTTGTCAAAGGAAAGGACACATCCAGACTGTTTGTTTGCGTAAACGCAAGAACAGTTCTAGTGCTGCCCAGACCATGGATATTCATGTTCTTCAAAGCCAGCCCGCCCAGAAGGTCGCGTTTAAAGACTCTTCCACGGTTCGTGTGGGTAATAAACTTGTTCGCAATACGCCACACACCCAGCCCTCTGCTATGCGACCCAAGCGTAAGTCAAACGCTGTAAAAAGTAAGGTACAGACTGCAAGTGAAGCGGGAGTTGTTGTTCCACCCGCCCAACCCACGAGTTGTCGTAAGCAGCGACCACGCGCTAAACGCGCTGATTTTGTGTCTTCCGCCTCCACTGCCCCGATCCAGAGACAGTGTAATAAACTATTTGTGAAGCTACGCATCCAGGATAAGACCTTCAATTTTCAATTAGACACTGGTGCGTCTGTGACTCTCATCAATAGTGCTACGTATGCGGCTATCGGCCGCCCTAAACTTTCAGCGGCAAAACATTCTTTGGCTACTTATAGTGGCGAACAAATTCCTGTGTTAGGTGTATGTAGCGTGCCAGCCACATTCCGTGGCAATACAAAAACAGTTTCATTCACAGTGCTCCGCGCTACAGACAGTGTAAACATTTTCGGATTAGACTGTTTTGACTTGTTTGGCCTGTCTATCCAAGACGATGTGTTGCAACTTAATTCTGTTGTTGTTCCTCAAGACAGCATAACTGATTTGTGTAAACGATACAGTGACATATTTAAAGACGAACTGGGTTGTGCTGCGAACTTTGCCGCTCATATTACGTTAAAAGATAATGCTCAGCCTCGATTTTGTCGTGCTCGTCCAGTGCCTCACGCCCTCCGGGCACCTGTAGAAGAAGAACTTCGTCGTTGGCAAAACAACGGTGTTATTCAACCGGTTTCAGCGAGCCAGTGGGCTTCTCCCTTAGTTATTATAAAGAAACCGTCTGGCAAGTTACGTTTGTGTGCTGATTTTAAGTCGACAGTTAATCCTCAGACTGTCATTGATTCTTTTCCTTTGCCTAGACCGGACGAGCTGATGGACAAGTTAGGGGAAGCTCGTTTCTTTTCCAAAATTGATCTCCGGGAAGCATATTTGCAATTGCCCCTCGACGAGCAATCACAACAGTATTTTGTCATAAACACGTCGTTGGGGTTGTTCCGTTTTCTGCGTTTGCCTTTTGGTTGTGCGTCAGCTCCAGCTGTTTTTCAGCGTATTTTGTCACAACTTCTGGCTAATGTGCCATCGTGTTGCAACTATTTAGACGATATTGTTGTGTCCGGTCGGACGCCTGCTGAACATTTCCGTAATTTGGAGTGTTTGTTTAAAGTGTTGTCTCAGGCAAGCCTGCGTTGCAACATCGATAAATGTTCATTTTTCCTTACGGAGCTGGAGTATCTGGGACATGTTATTAATGCTCAAGGCATTCATCCCTCCCAGTCACGTTTAGCAGCTATTCGTGATTTGCCCGCCCCTCGCAATCTGCATGAATTGCAAGCAGTTCTTGGCAAATTGACATATTATATTAGGTTTATACCTAATGCATCACAGATTGCTGCACCGTTGCATCGTCTCCGCCGTAAGAATGTTCCGTTTGTGTGGACAGCTGATTGCCAATCAGCCTTTCAGCAGCTTAAAGAGGCTTTATTGAATGATCGTTGTCTGGTCCATTACGACCCTAACAAGCCTCTGGTGTTAGCTTGTGATGCCTCTTCTTTCGGCCTCGGTGCTGTGTTGTCTCACCGAGTCGGTAACACCGAACGTCCTATTGCGTTCGCATCTAAATTGCTAAACAAAGCTCAGTGTAATTATAGCCAATTGGACAAGGAAGCGTTGGCTATTGTGTTCGGTGTCACAAAATTCCATCACTACCTCTATGGTAGACCATTCTATTTAGTAACAGATCACAAGCCCCTGACGTCACTGTTTCATCCGTCTAAACCAGTTCCTCAGCGGACAGCTCAGAGACTACAACGTTGGGCTCTTTTGTTATCACAATACCAGTATGAGATACTGTATCGCCCTACAGCTCAGCATGCAAACGCTGACGCGCTTTCTAGATTGCCGATTGCTGCGGATGATGTCTTCGATTCCTCTGAAGACTCTTGCCATCAGATTGACGCCGATGAGCATCAATCCCTCCGGGATTTTCCGATTGATTATCGTCAGGTGGCACGTGAGACAGCTACGGATCCTCATCTGAGTTTACTATTACGTTTTGTTCAACGTGGTTGGCCGTCCAAGGCAAAGGACATATCGGATCCTGTGGTTCGTCGCTATTATCCGCAACGTCATCTGTTGTCTGTTTCGCACGGAGTTTTGCTGTTACGCACTGAGAATGACCAGCTTCGTGTAGTGGTTCCCCAAGTGCTCCAATCCAAGGTCCTCGACTTGTTGCATCAAGGTCATTGGGGAGTGGTCCGCACCAAGCAGCTTGCCCGCCGTCATTGTACATGGATCGGCATTGATAAGCAGATTACGCAGATGTCTACAGATTGTTCGACGTGTGCCGAACACCAAGCTGCTCCGCCTCAACGCTCTTTTGAGTGGGCACGCCCTGCCGGTCCCTGGCAGCGAGTGCATATTGATTTCGCTGGTCCATATTGGAATTCTCGTTGGCTTATCGTGATAGATGCATTTAGTAATTTTCCGTTTGTTGTGCCCATGCAGTCTACAACGTCTGCACAAACTATACAGGCGTTGACTTCAATTTTTTGTATTGAGGGTCTTCCAGAAGTTTTAGTGTCTGACAATGGTCCACAATTTACCTCTGCTGAATTTGAAAGTTTTTGTTCTGCCAATGGCATTCGCCATGTTCTTACTCCGCCGTTCCACCCTCAATCGAATGGTGCAGCGGAACGTTTTGTACGCACATTCAAGGATCATATGGACCGCCTTCGTGCTACGCACTCTCGTCAGCAGGCCCTCATCACGTTCCTGTCGTCGTACCGGACCACGCCACGCGACGGCCCTTCGCATGCGGAGCTTCTCCACGGCCGTCGTCATCGCACCCTACTACGGTTGTTGCACCCCCCGGATCGACCCGCCGCTTCTGAGCATCGCACGCGTTTTCAGCGCGACGACGCCGTTTTTTTCAGAGTTTATCACGGTCGCCGTCGTTGGGAACGTGGTACCGTGATACGTGTCCAGGGTCACGGTTTTTATACTGTTCAAGGTGCTACTGGGGTGCATAGGAGGCATCAGAACCAGTTGCGCCGCGCTGGCCGCCCGGATTCTGCCGCTCGTTCTTTGTCCACAGATTTGGTCCGCGGCGGGTTCCAGCCGCGCCTCCCGACTTCGCTGCCGCCCCCGGGGCAGCAGCAGCAGCAGCAGCCGTCGCCGCTACCACGCCGACAGCCCGTCCCGTTGATGCCTCCCGCGCAGCTTCATCCGGGAGCGCCCCAGGTGGTCGCTCCGGCGCCTGCGGTCCCTCTTCAGTCGCCACCGCCTTCGGAGCTGATAGACGTCGACCCCTCAGCCGGGCCGCCTTCCCAAGCGGTGGCTGTGCAGCCTGTCCTGCAGCCGCTTTCCTTGGGCACCCCCAAGGAGTCTGACACCGCAGCGCCTTGTCCGGCGCCCACTCAGCAGCCGTCGACGCAGCGCCAGGAGACGCTGCCTCTCTTCGTGGGTCCCGACGCCCCGTCGCGTCCAGTACCAGAAGCTGCGCCCGTGGTCACAGGCGTGCGCCCTGACCTCGGTTTTCAGTCGGTGTTTCCCGAGGCCCCGCGCAGCCAATGCTGGGGTGCGGACCGGGGACTGCCACCGACAACAGTCTCCGCCCCGGTCTCTTCTGCTACGCCTGCGGCCAGACCCCTCCCCCGCCGTCGACGCTCGCCACGTCATTATTCAACGACGGTGCGGCGATTTGGGGGGGAGGAGTGTTATGTCCTAGCCAGTAATGCCACCCGAGCCCGCTGCCAAAAGGTTGGCAGCATCAAAGTCCGGACGCCGCCCGCATAAGCAGCGCCAGCGAGACAGCAAATCGCCGCAAGTCTGCGCGCGCCACCGCTGGCTTCTGGCTTCTTAAGCGCTGGAGTCGCGAGCGCTAGGACAGTTCTGTATTCGTCGCTCAGTTGTATACTCGCCTCCGAATTGTGTACTTGGTAGTCAGTTGTGTGTTCATCGCAGCAGAGTTGTTGTTTGTCGTCAGCCGACGCTGACCTAGCCGCTCCGACTCGAACTAGACAGATTTCTGTAGACACCGAGTTCACTACTGTGTTACTGTATCTTCATTAATAAAAGATAAGTACCGACTTTTATTTAAAATGAGTGTTTGGGCTTTCATCTTTCTGTTCACTGTTCCAGCGGACCGGTCGGCCCGCTATTAAAAGTGTGGCGGTGACTTCGTAAGCCATTTCTACAGCCAAGTGTTTGTCGCTACGAACACCGCCACAAAATTATCTATGAGGTATTTCCAATTTAAGTTGCTTGTAATTGTAATTTCTAGGTATTTTGTCGAATTGACAGCCCTTAGATTTGTGCAATTTATCGTATACTCAAAATTTATCAGATTTCTTTTAGTACCCATGCGGATAACCTCGCACTTTTCTTTGTTTAGTGCTAATTGCAACTTTTCGCACCAAACAGAAATTCTCTCTAGATCATTTTGTAATTGAAATTGATCGTCTGATGATTTTACTAGACGGTAAATTACAGCGTCATCTGCAAACAATCTAAGGGCGCTTCTCAGATTATCACCTACATCTAAGGGGGCTTCTCAGATTATCACCTAGATCATTTATATAAATCACATGCCTTCATTGAACTGTTGTCACTAGAGGCGAACGAGGAAGCAAAAATCTCATTAACCGCAAGCTTCTCCAGCTGTTCAATAAAGAAGAAAAATAAGAAAGAGGAAACATATCAGATGGTACTTTCCAAGGCTTCATTATTTCTGAAAGGCTCGGGAGATGGAGACAAATTTACATACACTACCGAAAAAAATAGTACACCCTTTTATATATTTCCAATTCATTCAAGATTCATCATTTTAAGAGTGCACGTGGAACACATGTAATGATTACACTTACAGATCTACAGCACATGTGGTAATTATGTATCCGGTATCGAACGATGCTGAAACATCCATGTCAGTACACAGTGTAGTCTCCATGGATGGCGATATATGGCATCCAGTCAATCGTACTGATCGCGAATCCTATCCACGGATAAACTGGGCCACACTGCCTCGGTCTGTTCATGTAGTTATGCAAGAGTTGTCGGACGAATCGCAACAGTCATTTATCCATTTCTCATCCCATCATATTCCACACATGCTCGATTTGGAGTCAAAGCAGGAGCTGGTGCTGGCCAAGGAAGTTGCTGCGCGTCTTGCGGAGTACATTGAGTTTCACGGGCCGTGTGTGGGTGAGCATTATCCTGTTGGTAAAACACATCACCTTCTTGTTGCAAGAACAGAAAAAGACGGGTCTAACAACGTTCTGAACGTACGGAACGCATGTTAGCATCCCCTGTAGAAACACCAATGTCGAGTGAGAGTTATAGCTTATTGCAGTCCAGACATTAAGGACTCGGGTGGGACCAATGTGTCTTGGACGAATACACTCTGCGAGACAGTGCTCACAAGGTCTATGTCTCATGCGCAAATGACCACTGCTTGCAGGCAGGCAGAATCTGCTTTCATCGCTCAAGACCACAGAGTGCCATCACATCTTCGAAGGGATCGTCTGACGGCATCAGTTGGCCGTGCACGTCGATGCTACGGCGCGAGTGGAAGGCGGGATAGAGGTATGCGTGACTGATAATATCCAGTTCGCAACAGTTCTTGTTGACAAGTCACTGCTGCTCTTACAATACGAGGATGCTGACTGGTGTCTCTGGATGTCCAGAAACTCGTCTACGTGTGTGAGAACCTTCACGTCACCATTGATAACAGCAACATTTCACAACTAAAGCAGAATGTCCAACTTGTGTAACAATTCTCCGAGAGCATCGTCCCACCGCTCGGAAGGCCACAATCTGAACAGTTTCAAAATCGCCCAGTTGGCTGTAGGAGGCTCGATTGCCTGTCCATCGCACGGTTGCCTGCTTACTTCACACATTTGCACCACACTGACCCTTCTAGCTGTGGGCATTCCCTATTAAAAGGTAGCCACAGACGGCGCCCTGCTAGCTAAGCGACTACGCTACCTTTCTGCGGACGACGTTGAAACCATTATCAGCACATCTCCTGTACCGCAGTTGCCACATGTCGTCATCGTCATCAAGTTCGATGTCGTCTTACATATATACACAGATCAAAAAAAGTTTTGCATCACCTCGTTTCTGAGAGTTCCGGAACCTGTACAGAAAATTGGAGTAAAGATCAACATAAACTTCATTTCCGCCCTTTTTATTGTTCATGAAAACCACACATTGCGTGTTGTACTGCCATACTGCGAGACCTTCAGAGGTGGTGGTCCAGATTGCTGTACACACCGATATTTCTAATACCCAGTAGCACGTTCTCTTGCATTGACACATCCCTGTATTCGTCGTGGCATACTATCCACAAGTTCATCAAGGCACAGTTGGTCCAGATTGTCCCACTCCTCAACGGCGATTCGGCGTAGATCCCTTAGAGTTGTTCGTGGGTCACGTCGTCCATAATAGGGTTCATGTCTGGAGAACATGCTGGCCACTCTAGTCGAGCGATGACGTTATCCAGAAGGAAGTCATTGTTGAGATGTGCACGATGGAGGTGCGAATTGTCGTCCATGCAGACGAATGCCTCGCCAATATGCTGCCGATATGGTTGCGCTGTCGGTCGGAGGATGGCATTCACGTATCGTCCAGCCGTTACGGCGCCTTCCATGACCACCAACGGCCTACGTCGGCCCCACATAATGACACCCCAAAACTGCAGAGAACCTCCACCTCGCTGCAACTCGCTACACAGTGTATCTAAGGCGCATAGCCTGACCGTGTTGCCTCAAAACACGTCTCCGACAATTGTCTGGTTGAAGCCATATGGACATCCATCGGTGAAGAGAGCGTGATGTTAATCCTGAGCAGTCCATTCGGCATGTTGTTGGGCCCATCTGTACCGCGCTGCATGGTGTCGTGGTTGCAAAGATGGACCTCGCCATGGACGTCGGGAGTGAAGTAGCGCGTCATGCAGCGTATTGCGCACAGTTTGAGCCGTAATAAGATGTCCTGTGGCTGCACGAAAAGTATCATTCAGGGTTCCTCCGAGCCATAATCCGTAGATAGCGGTCATCCACTGCAGTAGTAGCCGTTGGGCAACCTGAGCTAGGCATGTCATCGACAGTTCCTGTCTCTCTGTGTCTCCTCCTGGTCTGCATGCCTCCTCTGGTCTTGGAGTCGTGCAGACTGGGCTCTGGGCTGGCGCGGAGACGGTGGTGAATCCTGAGTCCGAGCTTTTGGCGCAAGAATCTGGACGAAACTTGTGGCCGATCCTATAGCTATCGTAAGGCGACGGTTCACGTTTAAATGCTAGTATTTACGAACCTTAGTTTTAACTAGGACAAGAAGTGAAGTTAGTGGACTGTGCTACCAGTGTATCCTCGAAGTATAGTCGTATGTGAGCGGTCTGGCGATAATCTTCAGAATTTTGTAGGACTACTTTTTATACGAGGTTTCATTAATCTGTTTTTAGCAACCTACGCGCTGTCGACAATTACTTGTAGTTCGGACAAGTCTTGGGGTGCGGTGCGTTTTAAGAAGTCTCTGTATATTTCATAGGTTTGAATTGTGTTTTTTGACACACTGAGTTTAATTCTGTTGTATAGACTGTGTGATCTGAAGTGTCATTTCTGTTGCCTGATAAATTCTTGATAAATGCCTGGATTGGGTTTGGGAAGAGTAGTGCCGTTTGATTGCTTTCCTGATTTGTGTATCGCAGCTTGAGCGATCTGAGTCCGTATTGTGAGGAGGCAGAGGAATCATGTTGCAACCTGATGCCAGAGGTATTCGAGCGTAGTTGCCTGTGGCGAAAGGGTTACGATCGTTATTCAGTGGACTGAGTCATTATGAACTCTACAAAATTTGGAAGTGTAATTTTTCGTGTGGTAAATAAGTGCCACGTGCCTAAGTGGTTAATCTGCCCTGTTAACGGCCGTTAACGTACTTCTTGATTGTAAGTTGTTGTCTTGGTGATCTGTGGCGTGTTGCTTTCAGAGGAAGAGAAATCTGAGTGGGGTTTGATGTTAGACGTATTCGAGGGTAATCACCTGTGACGAAGGAGTTCCGGTAGTTATTCAGCGGACTGTCTTATCACGAATTCAGCTCAATTTTGCAAGCGTCATTTATGGTGTGGTGAACACTTGGCACGCACAGGTACCTAAGAAATTTCTTGGGCGATTAACGGTGGTTGATTGATTTTGATATTTCGCTCGCGTGTTGTGTTGTCAACGTGCGGCTGCGCTGTAAACAAGCAAGACAACTTACGTTGCGAACAGACTTTAAATATATTCGACCGTAATCGCATGAGATGAAGGAATTATTGTCATGAACTCAGCAAATTTTGGAAGTGTCATTTCTGATACATAGTAAATACATAATAATACCTGTGTTCTATTCGGGCCGTTTAACGTCTCTTGTTTGGTTTAAAGCTGAATATTGTCGTCTTGTGGCCGTGCATCTGTAATGTGATCAGACAACTAAAGCATATTGAAAATTTAATGTCGAATGTATCCAGGGAGAACCTACTGTGGCGAATCATCCTCATAGTTATTTAATTGCCTTGTTTAATATGGGTGTGTTTTCTTGGGATGGAACGATCTTGATTTCCAATAAAATAATAAATGTTTTTGTAAACCTTTGTGTTTCCCTCTCAACTCAGCACCACCTACAGCCACTAGGAGCCTGTTGTCCCTACGCCGTCATAACGTCTTCCGCCGATGAAAAAACAGAGAGGCGTGAGACAGTTCATGTTCGCGTAATGGAATCACTTGGAGAGATGGAAGAGAGACATGTTTAGACCATTGATCGTTGTGAGTCACGCAGTATTATTTTCGTGTTTCGAGCATGCTGTCAACAGCAAATTTATAACAGTGGAAATGTTAAATGCCTAACTCCACTAATCTTCGTGACAAAAACGAATGACCTTGTTCCAACTTTATTCCGTCTCTCCTGTCGGTCGCTAATGGATGGACGATATGCTGCTCGTATGTGTACTGGAGTTAATGCCGGGCGATCCGTCATTAATACAGGTCTCGACTGCGTGTCATTAGCGGCCCTTGTAAAGCATTTACGCTCGTTATAAAGTTCCTCCGCATATGTGAGCGAGCGCCGGGCCCGTGTTTCCGGCATGCGGACCCGTGTGCTGATGGGGGTATCGAATCACGATTCAAATGAAGACGGAGGGGGACACCTGGTCGGAACTTCAGACGTCGTCATGACGTAGGACGAAATTATCCTAAAAGACCGCCGTATTCTAAGAGTAAACACAGCTATTAAACTGTCATTATCAGTAGCGAGCAACAAGACGAAGAAGAAGGGCGCCCCCCTAATTTAGTGTTATTTCTTTCGACAAAGTGGATCAGCAACTTGTGAAGTTGGCCGCTGTTTATGTTATGATCGCCGGTTAATAAATATTCATGGCTGGCGGGGCGGCCGGCCGGACTACATTAGCGGTGCGCCAGGCCGGCTACTGCGGCGCTCGTCTTTTTCGGGCGGACTTAATAACCGCGAGGTCCGCAGATAAGTCGGGCCCGGACACGGCAGACCGCCTCCCACTGCGTGGTCACCGCCGCCGCCGCCGCCGCTGCACGCCGCCCTAAATCACAGCCCGTGTCCCTGTAGTACCCGCCGAGATACTGCGGCTGAGCGCCCCACTCGGCGGCTCGGGGTGATTATTGTGCTGGAGTTTGGCCTATGGGCTCTTGAGTACTAGCAGTATGGCTACCCAGCCACGAACAGCTAATCACTGAGGATTAAATTTACTGTGTCTCTCGCTCTTTCTTCGCATTAGGATTGAATAACTACTCAAGCTTTGGACGAATTTCTTCGTTATCGTAGAATTACGATGGTCGGCTGTTGACATCAAGGATGTAGGAACTCGTCGAAACTGTGATATCGTCCGAAGATCGCGGTGCCACACGACAGCTGTCAATGCACACTGACCCCACAGACATTAGGGTGTCTCACCGGAACGACGAAGAGAAGGAAGGAGCTGGAGAAGACACACCCTCTCTCTCGGCACAGCAGCGACCTCGCATAGAGGTCAATATCAAGCCGAGTCTGAAAGCTCAAAAAATGTTCAAATGTGTGTGAAATCTTATGGGGCTTAACTGCCAACGTCATCAGCCCCTGAGCTTACACACTACTTAACGTAAATTATCCTAAGGACAAACACACACACACACACCCATGCCCGAGGGAGGGCTCGAACCTCCGCCGGGACTAGCCGCACAGTCCATAGTCTGGAAGCGCTCTGCTCCAGTTCGTGACGTCAGCTGAAGCAGTCAGCATCATGGACTAGGACTAAATAGTTATTCAGGTACATGACTGCGTGGTGTCTGTTCTTTTGGACATGTCCGAAACAATAGACACCACGTATTCATATAATTGATTCGCCTCCATGGGCAATGAATCCACAATCTTCTGTGCAGATGCATATTTCGTTCGACGTCTGGTGAGATTTTATTTCATTAACGGTACGGAGTAACCCACCACCTTGAAATGTAAGGGGGGCCGATGCTTCTGAATCTAATAGCAAAGACTTCTCATTGTTACAATCTTGTTGGTATACAGATGTTAATGATTTTTTAAAAATTATATAAGGAACATAATATATTAAGGTTTCTCTGAGGTTATAGCGAATTGAATGCTTAAAATTGTTAAAATGGTTCCATATAATTTCTTACTACCTAGTTGATGAGAATATAATTTATATAATGCAAACGTCAAAGAAAAATTTTAAAAAAAGAAAACGTAACACAATGACCGCGGTGAAAGCAATTTGCAGTATGTAGAGGGAAGTGATGTGCAGCATTTGGAAGTGTAATACAGTCTAAGTAGCATGTTGGTTAATAGGGGCCTATTTCTACCTATTTCAGATGAGAAGGTCTTGGTACAACTTCGAGGTATTCTCATCTGAAATGGTTTGTGCTAATGGATGTTGACATAGACTATACAGATTAAATGCTGACTGAGCACTTCATACATGGAATACATGAATTTTAGCGTTACATGAGAAATACACTTTTGTTTGTTACTTGTTATTAGAAATAGAATATAGTTCAGTACTACTTAAATGCATTATTCCTTAAATAACTTAATACATTTCTGATATATAAAATTCATTGCTTGTAGCTTTGAATGGAGAAGAGAATATACCTCTGTCTGCACACAATAAGACGAGCAATACATAACTCCTTGTGTGCAGTATACTTTAAAAACTATGCACGATGTCACTGGGGAGGAGGAGCCTCGCAATGAAAGTTCTTCGAGCCTTCTCCTCCCTAGCGACATTACCTTATTACTACAGTCTTAGTATGTGGTGCCTGTGTTTGTTTTATGATTCTTGTGTTGTTTGTGGCTGTGGCATGCAGTGTCATGCATTGTTGGTTTTGGTCCCTTACATGTTGATCCCTTCTGAGTCATGTTCACTTAGTGTTCCTTCCTCGGTTTCGGAATCTGTGGTTTTGTTTGGGTCCTCCCATGTGGTTTGTTGTGTTGTTTGTGCTTGTCTACGCCTCCTTCCATATGGGTTTCGGCGCTTGTATTCTTCGTGCAAAGTGTCCGATACAATTTCGGCTACGCTAATTATTGTGTTCCAGTCATCGGGATTACGTATTATTCTGGCGATGTCAATGTCGTTCTGCATAGGTCTCACTTGTGCTAGAGTGTTGCACAGCAGTGTGACATGTTCTGGTGTCCCAGTTTCTCCGCATACGCATACTTCATCGTTAGTTAGTCCCATACGGTTTTAATGTACCGGATACGGCCAGTGGCCTGTCAGGAAATGGACCATCCCCCGGCTTGGGTAGACATGTTTCAGTTGTAGTCTTTCGTGTACATCAGGAAAGAAAGAGTTTACTCGACGACCCTTGTCGGATGCATCCCACTCTCTCTGCCATGTTGAATCCGCCCGTGTTTCATTTGTGTTTTGTTCATAATGTTGGTTCTCGTAATTTCGGTGACTTTATCGAGCCTGTCCCTCTTAAGCCAGTAAAGTGCAGCTCTATAACGTATTGTTATGTCTATAGGGCAGGTCCCCATCACAACGCAAAGTGCCTCTGGTGACGTAGTGTCTGGTGGGAATCTAAAATTAGCGAGCATGCAAGACCTGGGCGGGGACTGCGAATGGGTAGCGCTAGGTGGGAATTTGAGTTAGCTGGGGAGCGTGCCGAGATAGTCCACGCATTTGCGATAAACACTGTGTCCGGATGGCGCAGTGCTTAACGTAACTGTCTAGTAAGCACGACGTCCCGCAATTATAGGCGCCCCCTGCACCAAATTAAAGCAGGGATAGCGGATTACCGCAACAGTATGCCAATGTCTACTTAGCGTCGCTCGTCATGCACGTCACACAGGCGTTTCCAGTTACGAACCCATGATCCGCTGCATTATGGCGACGCTCTGCTACTTCGTTAGCACAGGAGTGTTGTTCAAAGTTCTATATGAATCCGTCACCGTCCCCAAGACCAGTGGAGGACTAGAGCTGGCAAATGTTTACGACGGAGCGGTGGCCTTCTCCGTTAGTTCACATTTACGATTATGGCATCGCTGCCACACCATCCTCACGAGCTTGCTGCTGGAATATTTAACGCCAGCCTCCCTCGAGTCCACGGTGTCATTGCAAAACATGCCCGCACCATTCTTCTACCTTGAGCGTTTTTATTTGGAACTCAGCTACACACGCGACTCTCTCCTGGCTCCATCCTTTTTTATTTTTATTTTTTTATTTTTATTGTTCCGTGGGACCACATTTAGGAGAAGTCTCCATGGTCATGGAACGAGTCAATACATGAAACTATAACACGATTGTAGAAACAGATAAAATGAAATATAAGAAACATATTCAGGCGACAAGTCGTTAGTTTAAATAAAGAAAATCAAGAATGTAACACTGGAATTTGCTTAATTTTTTAGCTCTTCCAGGAGCTCCTCGACAGAATAGAGGGAGTGAGCCATGAGGAAACTCTTCAGTTTAGACTTAAAAGTGTTTGGGCTACTGCTAAGATTTTTGAGTTCTTGTGGTAGCTTATTGAAAATGGATGCAGCAGAATACTGCACTCCTTTCTGCACAAGAGTCAAGGAAGTGCATTCCACATGCAGATTTGATTTCTGCCTAGTATTAACTGAGTGAAAGCTGCTAACTCTTGGGAATAAGCTAATATTGCTATCAACAAACGACATTAAAGAAAATACATACTGTGAGGGCAATGTCAAAATTCCCAGACTATTGAATAGGGGTCGACAAGAGGTTTTCGAACTTACACCATACATAGCTCGAACAGCCCGTTTTTGAGCCAAAAATACCCTTTTTGAATCAGAAGAATTACCCCAAAAAATAATACCATATGACATAAGCGTATGAAAATATGCGAAGTATACTACTTTTCGTGTTGAAATGTCACTTATTTCAGATACTGTTCTAATGGTAAATAAAGCGGCATTTAGTTTCTGAACAAGATCCTGAACATGGGCTTTCCACAACAGCTTACTATCTATCCGTACGCCTAGGAACTTGAACTGTTCCGTCTCGCTTATAACATGCCCATTCTGTCTGATTAAAATGTCAGTTCTTGTTGAATTGTGGGTTAGAAACTGTAAAAACTGAGTCTTACTGTGATTTAGCATCAAATTATTTTCCACAAGCCATGAACTTATATCATGAACTACATTATTTGATAATGTTTCAATATTACACACAAGATCCTTCACTACCAAGGTGGTGTCATCAGCAAACAGAAATATTTTTGAATCACCTGTAATACTAGAAGGCATATCATTTACATAAATAAGAAACAGCAGTGGCCCCAGCACCGACCCTTGGGGAACGCCCCATTTAACAGTGCCCCATTGGGACTGAACATCATTACCACTCTCAATATTGCGGAGGATTACCTTTTGCTTTCTGTTCTTAAAGTAAGAGGCGAACCAATTGTAAGCTACTCCCCTTACTCCATAATGTTCCAACTTCTGCAGTAATATTTTGTGGTCAACACAGTCAAAAGCCTTCGTTAAATCAAAGAAAACACCTAACGTTCGCAACCTTTTATTTAATCCATCCAAAACCTCACAGAGAAAAGAGACTATAGCATTTTCAGTTGTTAAGCCATTTCTAAAGCCAAACTGTACATTTGACAGCAAATTATGTGAATTTAAATACTGCAGTAACCTTGTATATACAACCCTCTCGATAACTTTAGCAAACACCGATGGCATAGAAATAGGTCTATAATTGTCAACATTATCCCTGTCTCCCTTTTTATAAAGTGGCTTCACTACCGAGTACTTTAATCGGTCAGGAAACCGACCACTCCTAAAGGAAAAGTTACAGATATGGCTAAGTACTGAGCTAACATACGTGGAACAATACTTCAGTATTCTGCTAGATACCCCGTCATATCCATGAGAGTTCTTGGTCTTTAGTGATTTAATTATTAACTCAATCTCCCTCTTGTCAGTATCATGGAGGAGCATTTCAGGTAACAGTCTCGGAACAATTTTCTCTAAGAGCGCTATATGATTCCCTGTTGGGACTAGGTTTCTATTTAGTTCACCTGCTATATTCAGAAAGTGATTATTAAGTACTGTACATATATGCGACTTATCAGTAACACGGACATCCCCACTACGCACTGATTCTATATTCTCGACCTGTCTCTGCAGACCAGCCACTTCCTTTACGACTGACCATATGGTTTTAATTTTATCCTGAGACTTAGCTATTCTATCTGCATACCACATACTTTTTGCCTTCCTAATAACTTTTTTAAGCACCTTACAATACTGTTTGTAATGGGCTGCTGCATTTAGATTTTGACTGTTTCTAACGTTTTGATATAATTGCCACTTTGTTCTACAAGATATTCTCATCCCTTTAGTCAGCCACCCAGGCTGCCTGTTTGTGCTAGTACCCTGTTTTGAACGTTCTAACGGAAAGCAACTTTCAAAGAGCACGAGAAAAGTCTTGAGGAAAGCATTATATTTATCGTCTACTGTATCAGCACTATAAACATCTTGCCACTCTTGTTCCTTGATAAGGTTTACAAAAGTCTGTACAGCAACTAGATCAGCTTTCCTAAAAAGTTGGTAACTATATTTAACATGTGTTGCAGCACAAAAATCTTTTAGACTTAAAATTTGTGCATCATGATCTGAAAGGCCATTCACCTTTTTGCTAACAGAATGCCCTTCTAATAATGACGAATGAACAAAAATATTGTCTATGGTTGTTCTACTGTTCCCTTGCACTCTCGTTGGAAAGAATACGGTTTGCATAAGATTATATGAATTAAGGAGGTCTACCAGCATCCTTTTCCTTGCACAATCACTTATACAATTAATATTGAAGTCACCACATATAACTAACTTTTTGTATTTCCTATAAAGTGAACCAAGAACCTCCTCTAGCTTTAGCAAAAATGTTGTGAAATCGGAGTCTGGGGATCTATAAATAACAACAGTTACAAGTTTAGCTCCACTAAATTTAACCACACCTGCACAACATTCAAACACCTTTTCAGTGCAGTACTTTGAAACATCAATTGACTCAAATGGGATACCGTTCTTCACATACATGGCTACTCCCCCACACCGCAAAGAGCTCCTAGAAAAGCTACCAGCCAACCTGTATCCTGGTAAAGGAAGCCTCTGAATTATCTCCTTATTTAAGAAGTGTTCAGATATACCAATAATTTCAGAGTCAACATCTATAAGCAGTTCACTAACTTTATCTCTAATACCTTGTATATTTTGATGAAATATACTAATTCCCTCATTAATCGGATACCCAAGCTTTGTAGAAAGTGGTTTCTTTGTTAGAGAGACTTCCCTTAAGCAGGAATACCTATCAGCTGACTTCAATCTAAAAAAGGTACAGCTCTAACACCCACAACTACCGGAATTTTCCCATGAGTGATCCCACTGTCTTTTCTTTTCCATACAAAAAAAAACCAGATAAATAAGTAATTGAAATAAAACAAACATAAAACGTAAACTAAATGAATAAAAAATCAATAAATAAAATAACACTGGATAGTGCTTAGTTTGCTCTTTTCTTCCCGGACTGCCTCCCATCTCCTTCAGTACGAAGGGGTCACCGTGGCCACTCTTCTCCCACTCCCCCTCTTCTCCCCCCTCCGCGGACACACTTCCAAACCATCCTGCTTCTGCATAGCGTTTAGTCTGTTCTTTTGTTCTTTCCTCGCGAACCCTCCTTCCCAAGAAAAAGGGTAAGCAGGAGATCCGTGGTTCCCGTCCCGGTCCGGCACACATTTTCACTCGTCGCCGCTGATTCCACATCAAGTCCTGATGCAGCCGATACCATCAGTTCCTACCCTGTCCATTCGTTTCCCCCACTCCACCCCCACCACCATCAATTTACATAATAGTTATTCAAGTAACAGGTGGAAAATTACTTTCGAAGTGTTGAACATTGTAGTTCAAAATAACTTTTTTTTAGTGCATCAAGTGATGCTATAATAGTAAATGACAGTGGAAAATATTCAAGCGCTCCTGTGGCAAAGGACCGTATCAATGTAAGTAAATATTTTTAATAGTTCATGTAATAAAGTGAACTAATATTTCACTTGTTGTAGTTCCAACGAGCCGTCTCCCAGAGCTGTAAAAAAACCCGCAGCTGTGATCGGACGATTGTAGTCTCGTCTGGTCATAACAGAAAGATTTACCGATTTTTTTTTCTGGCCGTCAGCCTAATGACTGGAGTGATGAGACCCGCGACGAACTCCTCTCCTGCGCCAGTCCCCTTCATCTCAGAGCTGCTCTTGCAACCAACATCCTCAGTTATTCGGCGGATGCACACCGCCCGCCCAAAAAGTTCCGAGACTGATATACACGCGACGTCAGTGTAGTAACTACGCCGTCAGCTTGAGCTAACAACTGGAAGTCCACATGTGAATTCGACCAGTCAGTTGTGATCAGGCAGTGTTAAGTAACGCACGCGAGGCCGTAGTGTGTCAGCGTCGTTGTGTCACAAGTTTCAACGGAGCTACATCTCTAAATCAAGTGTTCAGGACGTTCCTCAGAATGTGTTGAAGAAGAGAAAAGTGTCGGTAATTTTTTTCCACACGCCTTGTATCCCGACAAAAAAACAACGACGCGTCGACGCCTGACGCGACTTTACTCAAAATAAAGTAACTCCTAGAAGTAGTATTATATTTTCTTTATTTTTATTAGCTTTACGAAGAAATCATTTGTAAGGTACCATGTCACAAAATATGCATATGACACCAAAGATTAGAGAACGAACATTAATTGTAACTCACAGACAGTGTGTATTAGAAATGTCAAAGGAACTCTGTAGTAGCATCCAACTTTTTGAAAAGTGGATGCGTGGACTTCCTTTTCCTGTTATCTTACATCTGATCTTGTCTTCAGTCCTGCAGGAGGCACGTGTTTTAGACTTTGTAAAGTATCTGATTTATCGAATAATAATTGTCATACTAGCAGTCAACAGGGTCAGCATTTACTGCAAAAAAATGGTTCAAATGGTTCTGAGCACTATGGGACTTAACGTCTGAGGTCATCAGTCCCCTAGAACTTAGAACTACTTAAACCTAACTAACCTAAGGACATCACACACATCCATGCCCGAGGCAGAATTCGAACCTGCGACCGTACCGGTTGTGCAGTTCCAGACTGAAGCGCCTAGAACCCCTCGGCCACACCGGCCGGCCATTTACTCCAGAAACCCTTGATCACTACATAATAATTTTATTTGATGACATTTTATTTTTCAGATGAATGTGTCAGGAACTGTGCAAACATTGTTTGAAAGCAGAACGACCGATTCCTTATCGAGTCTTAGCATTTAAATATAGTCATCACGAAATCGAACCTGCAGATCTGGTTCTAAGAAGTCGGGTTTAGTACTTATTACTGTACCATGTTTTACGTCAACTCGGTATTTTCACGGTCACAAGGTTTTACACAATGACGATGTACAATAGCCATCAGGGTCTGATACACCAAAAGAGCATAACACTCCCCGATGGCCTGAAGGCCACGTCGGTCTTAAAGGAACTAAATCGACAGATGTGAAGGTAACATCCGGAGTACCACAGGCAAGTGTGATAGGGCCGTTTCTGTTTACAATATCCAGTATATAAATGATCTACTAGAAAGCTTCGGATGCTCTTTGAGGATATTCGCAGATGATGCAGTTGTCTATACCAGAGTAACAACGCCAGAAGATAGTAAGAATTTGCAGAACGACCTGCAGAGAACTGATGAATGGTGTTGACCCTGGAAGTTGACCCTGAACGTAAATAAATGTAACATATTGCGCATACGTAGGAAAATAAATCCACTACTGTACAGCTACACTATTGATAACAAACAGCTAGAGACAGCGTCTGCCGTAAAATATCGAGGCATAACTATCCAGAGCAACCTTAAGTGAAATGACCACATAAAACAGACAGTAAGAAAAGCAGATACCAGACTCAGATTCATCGGAAGAATCTTAAGGAAAGAAGTGGCTCATAAGGAGCTTGTTTGTCTGATTCTTGAGTATTGTTTATCTATCTGGGATTCCTATCGGGAAGGACTGACAGACTAGATAGAGAAGATCCGACGAAGAGCGGCGCGTTTCGTCACGGGATCGTTTAGCTGAGGAGAGAGCGTAACGGAGTTGCTAAACAAACTCCACTGGCAGACGTTACAAGAGAGGCCTTGTGCATCACAGAGTGATTTGCTATTTAAATTTCGGGACAGCACTTTTCAGGAGGAGTCGGACAACGTATTACTTACTTCCATATACATCCTGCGTATTCACCACGAGGAGAAAATTCGATAAATTAGACCCAATACAGAGTCTTACCGACAGTCATTCTTACCAAGCACTATTCGCGACTGGAACAGGATTGAAGGGATCAGATAGTGCTAACGAAAGTATCCTCCGCCACATACCATTAGGTGGCTTGCGGAGCATGATGAAGATGTAGATGAAGGTACAACGAAGGTGATTCAGGATAACAAAAATCTGACTGTTTTTTTGTGTGTGCTGTAGTACTACTTACATGTGCCATCACATTTATCAGGTGTCTTTCCCGAGGCATATCTTTACTTATGCACTGCCCACTTCTTGAAAGATTTAACTATTTATTTCGTATTGCTATCTGCCAGGAAAGAAAGACAGATACCTTACAAAATTATCACAGGCGACGAGAGTTGGTGTTATCAATACGAACCTACCACAAAGCAACAAAATGCTGAAATTCACACGATGGATTAACGTTTTGACTCCATAACCGGCACTCAAGCCAGTACGACAGGCGAGTAGAACAATATCCCAAACAAGACTTTTTCTGATACTTTCACGTGCGTTGTAATCAAGTTGTGGGGGACTATGTTGAGTCCTTAAAGCACTAAAACCGCCATATTCACTGGTCTCTATTTTTATTTATCCTATCTCGAAACTATTAAGCCGTAAAGTCAAGTGCCGGCACCCCAGTCGGGAACGACAGTAAAGAGATGGCTGTGAGAAGAGATCAACCTATAGCACGCTGACCGACTCCTTCCAGGACGACAACGTGACAGCAGCTGCCCCTACGCGAAGAGGACACAAGGGCAGCGCCCTACTGGTGACGGCCGGTTGGATAGCAGGGTCAACGTTAGCCACTTCGATAACAGTCCAGGACAGACTTTTGTCAGTTGGAGACCAGCAGTCACTGCAAAGACAGATTACATCGTATTTCGCCCTTCGCTTGTGACACACTTGTGTACTTGCCAACGTTAAGTATTGTAATTGTCTTTTGTATTAAAACCCATTAATACGAGTTGTTTGATTGTTTGTCTAGCGAAATGAGTATTCAGGATTCCTAGACACAACAGAAACTTTTTCAACAGACGTGGTATTCGAATCTGCGTCTTTACGTATAGTTTTTATTCTCTACAGTTCCTTTCCTTGATATCTTAACACGTATCCTTTCATCCCGTCTTGTCTTCTTGTCACAGTTTTCCGCGTGTTCCTCTCTTCATCGACTCCGCAAAAAACTTCATTTCTCATCTGTTCACCTAACTTTCAACATATTTCTGTTGAACCACTTTCCAACCGCTTCTTTTCCGGTGTCGTACACTGTCGACACTATGCCAAGCAAACACCGTCAAGAGGTTGGCAGTAACTCACGTGACTGCCCTACCAATCCGAGACCGGCTCGAAACACACCTTCTGCTGCACGCGGACTGTGCCACGACCAAGCCAAAAGAAGATGCCGCACCATTGCCAGCCCAATCGGATAGTGGAGTTCACTCGATGCGTTCGTAGCCTACTAGTTAGCCTCTCACCTCCATTCTTATTACCTACAACGAACACGCTTGTGTCAAAGAACTGTTGGAATACAACTGGGCCTGGTGGTCTGAAGTTACGTAAAGCAGACTTAAGCACATGTAACGTGTGCTTCTCTTTATTTTTTTCGCTGTTTCAGCACCCAACAATTTTTCAACATCCATCCCCGGACCGATCCAATACCCACAGTCCACGATTCCCTTCCAATGCCGTGTTCCAAATGTACATTCTTAGAAATTCCTTCCTCAAAGTAAGGCCGATATTTGATTGCAGTGGACTTCTTTTCCCTAGGAATGCCATGTTTGTCAGTGATAGCCTACTTTTTACGTCTTCCTTGCTTCGTCCGTCAGATGCAGCAGGAAACCTACACTTCGTCTCCTTGATGCCCCCAAATTGTGTGTTAAATTTGTCACTACTCTCATTTCTGCCTCCCCTGCTTACTTTAGCCTTTCTTTGGTTTCCTCACAATACATAGTGTGTGCTCAGCGGACTATTTATTCTCTTCAACAGGTCCTGCAGTTATTCCCCACTTACAATGACGACAGCAATGTCCTTATCAAATCTTATGATTATTCTTTCACCTTGAATTTGAATCCTACTCTTTAACTATTCTTTTATGTTGCCCATTGCTTTCTCGTAGTAAAGTCTGAATGGTAATGGAGAAAAATCATACGATGAAATATTGTAAATGTATATGATCACACTTCTGGTCACCAATTGTAAATGTATACAAGGTTTGGGAAGGGGGTGGGGGAGGCGGTTGTTACATACGCCTGTGACGACAGGGTGCAGGAGGTCGAGCGATCAGGATTAGAGAGTGGACGTCCAGGGCTGACAAAACAGGAAATTAGGTACAATAACGAGAATATATTTCCGGGTACGGTATACAAGGGGCGCGCCTAGGGTCGGAAGTTACCAGGTTTAGGCCAATCTAGGAGGTCGAACAATTAATTGAAATGGGCGACGAAAGGGGAAGCGGTTCATGTTAACTTACGTTCGTGAAAAGCTGAGCCAGAGGCTCTGCCTTCCAAGAAGAAGTCAGCGCTCCTCGAAGTCTTGATTCCAAGAGAGAGAAACAACTGTGTTCTGCACCGTAGGACGCTCCGGCGTCCACACACGTGATCGGTATCCCGCGCACGCTGTTGGCTAAAATCAATGGCATGAATTCGATAACAGTTTCAGCAAGAGACTCAGGGCGTCTCCTGACAGCAGCTTTAACTGGACAGAAGTGCCTCAGTTTTGAAAGACAAGCGATTTGTGCCACGTAGACACGGCGTGAATTACTCTGGGAGAAAACTTGTAAAGATACCACCGGACTTTTGAAATAAATTTCTGAAAAAAATACCCTAAAATACTCCTTGAATGTCTGCCATCCTGTACAATATCAGGGTTGTGAGGAGGACATTGCAGTATTTCCCAACCAAATCGCTGAATCGCTGCCTTCGTCCGATTGGCAGTTTTGGGGCAGTCGTTATTATCAAACAGCACGATTGCTTCCGACAGCATTCCTAGGCGTTTTGAATTTATGCAGCGTCGAAAATTCTGCAACGTGTCTTCACAGCGCTGTGCACTGATTGTGGTTCCACACTCGAGCAACTCTACAAGCAGAGTAAGCATCCTCTTACACAATAACGCCCGCCTCCTCACTGCCAATCGGACGAAGGCTATGCTTCAGCGGTTTGGTTAGGAAACACTGAAATTTTCTCCGTACAGCCCGAGTCGTTCACCGTGTGATTTTTATATCTTTTCGACCTGAACAAAGACGTTTGTCCGTGCGGTTCTAGGCGCTTCAGTCTGGAGCTGCGTGACCGCTGCGGTCACTGATGACCATAGATGTTAAGTACCATAGTGCTCAGAGCCATTTGAACCAAAGACATTTGTGGACGTTGATTACGAGATACCGTGTTTTGAAACATTCCCGCACCGACTCTTGTACAATAGCTGTGGTAGCACACCCTAAAGAACAGCACAGGTACATACACTAGTTATGTGGATTCTGGCAAGTAACGAGACAATTGACCATCGCAGGTTGTGTTCGAAATGACTACGGCAGCGGCAATAAACGCTTCCAGTCTGGTGCGGAAGAACTGTTGGACACGTCTTAGCATTTCACTGGAGATATCCGAGCATGCTGCAGTAATACGTCATTGTATATCATCGGGTGTAGTAGGTATGTCCTTGTAATATGGGTCTTCCAACCTTCCCCACAGAAAAAGAGTCCTCAGGCGTCAAATTGGGGAAACGGTCCGGCCAAGGTACAGGTCCTCTGCGTCCAATCCAACGATTTGGAAACAATTCGTGAAGACATGCTGTAGTAATTCGTGCACTTTGTGCTGGACAGCCGTCATGTTGGTACCACAGATTCCTCCTAGTCTGCAGAGGAACGTCTTCTAGCATCCGTCGAAGGTGGTCTCCTGCGTTCATGTTCCGTCTGCGAAAAACAGACCTATGAGCTGATGGTTTACAATCCCGACACCACACGCTTACACTCCATGGATGCTGACGTTCCACCTCACGAAGCCAACGGGGACCGTCAACAGACCAGTAGTGCATGTTTCGGTTTGCCTGGCCATGATTGCTAAATGTGGATGCATCACTAAACAAGTTACGTGATCCATCAGGAGTATACTGTCTTAATGCTCATGTACGGAAGTTAACACGATTCTCATAATCATTTCCATGCAGCTCTTGATGGAGAGAGATGTGATACTGAAGGAACCTGTGACTATGGAGAATGCGTAGGATACTTGCCTGACTCATGTCACTTCCTCGTGCGACTTCGCGGCAGCTAACGTGCTGATTAGCTGCAACAGCAGTAGGAGCATTACTTTACCCCTCATCGGTCATCACTTGCTTCCTTCTGTGGCTTTGTCTATGTGTCACACTACCACTTTCACGCAAGTGATTGAAGAGACTGATGAATAACTGCCCAGATGCTTGACGTCTATTTGGATATCTTACTGTGTACACCGTACATGAGCGAACTGCACTCTTCCTACAATCTCCATACACAATGAGCATGACGGCTTTTACTCCATTGGTAAATCCCATCGTCAACCAGCGACCTACTGCTTCGACTACGCACTGTAAGTAAACATAACAACTTCGTACCTAGCAACTACGCAGGTTGAACGGCACAAACAAGCGTCGGTGTGGAAACTTTTCAAAATACGATATTTCGTCAAAGACACGCACTATATTCCTGGAACAAACACCACTGACGTTCTAATTCACCCTACTTTTAGTTTTTTAATGTCAGTAGGTGTTGTTCCATTTAAAAATGTATTTTAACACAATACACTTTCTAAGTATTAAACAAATCTGTTTATTGGCTAGTAATAGGAACCTCTGACTACCAATCCATTTTGTGAAAACCTCATACCAATAGCACTTGCCATTTTCACAATATTTGTGGTGCAAGTTTTAGGTGAGACACCATGTACATTACTCGCCTTTACCTACAGCCTACATCTATTTTCCTGAAAATTTCGATATCTCACCATTGCACATTGTCGCACATTTTCCTGGCGTTATCTTTCAACCAGGTATCGCAAGGCTGCATGTTGTCTCTGCTGTCTTGACCTACCTTGATACTATTGTCGTCCACTGAAACCACCTGGTCGCACAGAGCTGGTGCAGTATGTAATGACGCGCGCATATCTATTATTCAAACTCAATTGTTTTCGAGGCTCAAGCGTGGTACGGGTGTTGCTGCCGCTGAATGTTGTTCTTTGTACTAAATTTCGCACTCTGTATATCCCCAAATCAACTACAAATGTATTTTTTCTACAATACAACATGCGCGCTGTATGTAAACTTCGTTATTTACTGATGTTCCTGATGACTATTATTGTATTTCTACAGTTAGCTATGTTAAGATAGGACCTCTAGAAGAAATATAAGTATCCGTAATGTCGATCTGTGTTCAGCATAGTGGAGAAGCCGCAGAGGGCAGCGCGCCGTCAGACAAGGTCCTGCCCGTACGGTAAGATTGTGCCGGTGGCGGTGCGAGGCGTCCCAAGGTCGCGGCCAATAAGAGACGCCGGAAGCCGGGTTCCGGCCAGGCCACGCCGCGCTACACGTCACAAGCGCCGTCCTGGTGGGGCATGCGCCGTACCTTACCGTCCGGCACAACAGTCACTAACCTCAGAACTCAGCGCGACTGGAAACCTTCAACCACACGAAATAAATAAGAAATACCAAAGCAAATAAACTAAACTTTGTCATTGAGATCTGCCCATAGTTTATAATTCTGCTTAGTTTCCAAAAGACGAGTCACCATCAACAGATTCTCACATACACAACACCTGTAGGTATGTTTATTTTGTGGTCATTGCTTGGCCAGGGTTGGACCTATACGCTTCCATTGTATACACTTACTGATCTTATCTTTATATATACTGCACGCCAAAGAAACTGGTATAGGCATGCGTATTCAAATACAGAGACATATAAACAGACAGAATACCGCGCTGCGGTCGGCAACGCCTATGTAAGACAACAAGTGTTTGGCGCAGTTGTTAGATCGGTTACTGCTGCTACAGTGGCAGATTATCAAGACTCAAGTGACTTCCAACGTGCTGTTATAGTCGGCGCACGAGCGATGGGACACAGCATCTCCGAGGTAGCGATGAAGTGGGGATTTTCCCGTACGACCGTTTCACGAGTGTACTGTGAATATCAGGAATCCGGTAAAACATTAAGTCTCCGACATAGCTGCGGTCGGAAAAAGATCCTACAAGAATGGGACCAACGACGACTGAAGGGAATCGTTCAACGTGACAGAAGTGCAACCCTTCAGCAAATTGCTGCAGATTGCAATGCTGGACCATCAAAAGTGTCAGCGTACCAAACATTCAACGAAACATCATCGATGTATCCTTGATGACTGCCCGGCACAGAGATTTACGTCTCGTCTGGGCCTGCCAACATCGACATTGGACTGTTGATGACTGGAATCATGTTGCCTGGTCGGACGAGTCTCGTTCAAATTGTATCGAGCGAATCGATGTGAACGGCTATAGAGACAATCTCATGAATCCATGGACCATACATGGCAGCTGGGGACTGTTCACGCTGGTGGAGTCTCTGTAATGGTGTGGGGCGTGTGGAGTCGAAGTGATATAGAACCCCTCCTGCGTCTAGGTACGACTCTGACAGGTAACACGTCTGATCACCTACAGCCATTCATGTCTATTGTGCATTCCGTCGGACTTGAGTAATTCCAGCAGGACAGTGAAACATTCCATACGTCCAGAAATGCTACAGAGTGGCTCCAGGAACACTCTTCTGAGTTCAAACACGTCCGCTGACCACCAAACTTCCTAGACATGAACATCATTGAGTGCATCTGGAATGACTCGCAACGTGCTGTCCGGAAGAGATCTCCACCCCCTCGTACTCTTACGAATTTATGGACAACCGAGCAGATTCATGGTGTCAGATCCCTCCAGCACTACTTCAAACATTACTCGAGTCCATGTCACATCGTGTTGCGCCTTTTCTACGTGCTCGTGGAGATGGTTCAAATGGCTCTAAGCACTATGGGACTTAACATCTGAGGTCATCAGCCCGCTAGACTTAGAACTACTTAAACCTAACTAACCTAAGGACATCGCCCACATCCATGCCCGAGGCAGGATTCGAACCTGCGACCGTAGCAGCAGCACGGTTCCGGACTGAAGTGCCTAGAACCGCTCGGTCACAGATACCGGCGCTCGTGGGGACCCTTTACGATATTAGGGAGGTGTACCAGTTTCCTTGGCTCTTCAGTGTATAACAAACAAAAATTTCGATTGATATTTGTTTATTATTGTTCAGTACTGAAATATTACACGAGAACAACGAAATATCTCGCTGCCTCGTGTTGGCACATTGACGCTGGTGAAAATAAATACATCGCCATCTTGTAAACCAATACATCTGTAGCTATTAAAGCGTGTCGATGCTTCCCTGGTCGATATCGTGTCAAGACTGTCACGACAACTGGCAGCTGACAACTGACCAGATGCCCCTTCCCCCCTTTAGCTGAGGCTAATATTTTTATCCTAGTGGTTTGTGACGTCACTCTCGTAATACGCTGGTCTGCGAGGCATAAGGAGGAAATAACCCTGGTGGTACTATTTAAATGATTGAGAATGTAGACAAAAGTCGGAGTACTAACGACATTTATTTTCCCAAAACAGACATAAATTTTGCTAAACAAGTTATTGATTGAATACCGTAAACAACTAACAGGCGATTTAAAACTACACTGGACAAGGAGCCTGTGTTGCAGAGACAGTTTAACTAGTGGAGTGAGTCAAGTACTCTGGGCCTAAAAAGATGAGGATAACGAAATACGAATTGAGCTGACGCTGAGCAGACTTTGACTGATCAAATCTACTGAATTATCTCTGCATAGGTGCAGCTGAGAGGAAGTGGTGACTGAGATCTGTACTCGCTGACAATGCCGGAGTGGCAGTGCGTTGCCCTGTTTGCTTCGTGCGGCGACGTAGCTTGCAGCTGGCGAGATGTGTGCGGCGGAGGTGAGACGTGGAGGCGGCATCTGTGAATGGATCGCGGCGACGAAAGAAATGAAAAAATTTCCCCGTCTAGCGAGCAGGCAGACGGATCGCAATTTACTCTCTACCAGAGCCCTGAAATCACGGTAGATTTCAGTATGTAACACAACCGTTCGCTGGTCGTACCAAGGACCAATTTGGCTCACTTATACGACAGAGCGCACAAGCACAACAAACGTCAAGACTGGTAAACCAAAAACGAATAAGTGTGCCCTCAGCAAACGAGTAGTCCGAGACATTTGAAGTCACACTGTCGGTACAGTAAGAACTTCGCCACAGGCTCCCCAGTCTAAACTACTGTCTCAGGACAGCTCCCAAGTACCAACCACACACGCCAGAGCTTCGACCAGAAGTGCTTACTAGAGCAAAGCCCCACACTTGAATGCTTTTCACCTCTCCAGAAAAAAATTCCGCTATCCCGCAAAGTTCACGAACGACACAGCCTTCACGCCATCTTGAGCCAATGACTGAGCGCTATATCTCCCCTCCCACATGACAGCACAAACACATCTAAAACCAGGGCAAGAGTTAAGAAACCTGCATGTTTGAAAAAACGGAAACCACCAGTTACTGGCTTTTTTTAAGTTTTCGCAGAGGGGGAAGACGATTTTTTCTGAAGACATATCTCATCCCATGGCAACACGCAAACAGATACAATCTCAAAGATCTTTATCTAAATCACCTGTGCCTTGGAGCTTGTTAGTCTTAGCTATGGGTGTAATAAAGATTCTCGAAACATTTCGCAGACGCCAGATTTTTCTTATACGACCGAGGCGTCCAGGTGAAGTGAATCACTGGCCTGTTTGCACTATGGGCGAACATGAAAAGAGGTGAATTTTTACTGCGGGTGGCTCTGCACACAATGCCCAGTTCACGACTCCACTGTGTAGACTTATTGCTTCAGACCGTCAGCCCAGCCCAGGCCTCTGCTGGCGCCACAGCAGGTAGTGCGGCATTGTTCTGCTGGAGACCTGTCTTGCTGAGGGGCTCCCCTGTATGCAGTGTACAGCTGTGGACCTGTCCAGCAGGATTTACTAAGGGATGGGCTCGCCGCCAGTTGCTTTCAGCTCCCAACAGGCGTTTTCTACGAGCTAAGAATCATAAAAAAAAACCTCATGCTTTTAGTGCCCTACCAGGGTCTGCCAACATCTGCTCAGGCCGTTAAGTTCCTAGAGTCCTGCTCAAGATGCGTCAGAATGTAATGAAATCTTTAATAATTTTCCGTCTGCGAAAAATAGGTGAGAGAGTGACTTGTCCTCTCTCAAACTTTCGCTTGATGTGTCACAGCCAAGTAAGACTTTTCATCGAAGACAATAATTAAACTGGAGTCACCATGGTTCGTGATAGTCCCCTCGACATTACAAAAGACGGAAAGTTGTTCTTAACAGCGTTTATGATTACCAAGAACGGCAAAGCATACTCTGCAACGTTTTTCCATGCTGGCCACAAGGTTGGTAAGGAGTTTTTGTGGTAGAGCGTTCTTTCCCTTCATCAGTGCAGTTCACAACTTCTGAAGGGTGGTTGGTGTACGTGGACCTACGTTGGTAGAGTCGCGCGGGCTGCAGTACGTCTCCCCAACCCATCCCACATATGCTCGGCGGGATTTACACTGGGGAAACGGGCAAGCCGGTCCATTAGTTAAACATCCTTTCGGGCCAAGAGCTCCTCCACTTGCGCTGTTCGATGCGGTTGCCCAATGTCATCCATAAAAATGAAGTCAGGGCCGAATGCACGACTGAAAAGACATGTATGGTGAGTGAGTGTAGTGTCACTATAACGTTGACCAGTGAGTGTGCCGTCTTCAAAGGTTTTGAGATCAGGACGCCCATGCAGCATTAAGCCTCCGCGCACCGTAATACCTGAACCAAAAAACGATCTTTTTCGACAGTGCTGGACGTGCCCTCATATAGAAAGAGTTGTAATGCTCCCAGAAAAAATTGTCAAAAATGACAGTTGTTGTGGTCCAGGTGTTATGGTGTGTGGAGGTATAACGTTACATGGGCGTACTCAGCTCCAAACCTTTGTATGCAGTACACAAACCGTTAACGTTATTGTGGCACTGTAGTCCTTAACCATGTACGTCTTTTCAGGGCTCTGTTCAATCCTGACTTCATTTTTATGGAAGACAATGCTCGACTGCATAGATCATTGCAGATTAAGGACCAGCAGCTGTGGCCGAGCGGTTCTAGGCGCTCCAGTCCAGAACCGCGCTGCTGGTACGATCACAGATTCGAATCCTGCCTCGAGCATGGATGTGTGTGATGTCCTTAGGTTAGTTAGGTTTAAGTAGTTCTATGTTCTAGGGGACTGATGACCTCAGAAGTTAAGTCCCATAGTGCTTAGAGCCATTTGAACCATTTTCAGATGAAGGAGCTCTTGGAACGAGAGAATATTCGGCGAATGGAGTGACCTGCCCGTTCCCCCGATTTAAATACCGTCAGCACATGTGGAATGTGTTGGCGATACCTGCTGGTGTACGTCCACATACACCAATGATCATTCGGCAGCTGTCAGCCACGCTGGTGGAGAGATAAACGACCTACCACCAGTGCTCAAAATGGTTCAAATGACTCAAAGTACTATGTGACTTAACATCTGAGGTCATCAGTCCGCTAGACTTAGAACTACTTAAACCTAACTAACCTAAGGACATCACACACATCCATGCCCGAGAAAGGATTCGAATCTGAGACCTTAGCAGCAGCGCGGTTTTGGACTGGAGCGTCTAGAACCGCTCGGCCACAGCGGCCGGCCCCACCAGAACTCCTTCCCAGCCTTACGAGCAGTGTGTAAAAACGTTTCAGTGCCTTCCGTAGAGATCACATGCCCTATTGAGAACGATGTCCAGCCTTCTGTAATGTCCAGGGGACCCTCACAAATCGCGAAGGCTTCATTGTAATTGTTATGTACATTGAAGGAGGAGGGGGCAGAAAGGAAAGGGATTACTGATATCAGCCGCATCGGGACTTTACGCGGAATCAGCAGCGACGGGTGAAAATCCGTGCCGGACTGGGATTCGAACCCAGGATCTCATGTTTACTAGGTGGTTGCGTTAACCACCGCACCATCCTGACATAGTGTTCATCGCAACTTCGTGGACTAACTCGCCACGCCTCTCGGCCGACCCACATCGGCAGCAAGCGCCACTTATCCACAGTCCCCGTCCATGTCCTCCATGCGCTCTGCTTTGATGTTGCCGCAGGAGGTCGAATGTGACTATGCATCCCCACTGAAGGTCGTGGATACATTGGCCGTCGAGGAGAATCAGTTATATGAATGCGTGGTGTCTCTTGTTTCGGACATGTTCGAAAGAACAAGCACCACGCATTCATATAATTCAGTGTAATTATTGTATTTTCTGTTGGTCTAATTGCGTATTTTTAGTTACCTTCTGCATTATACTCAACTGTTCTTTCTATGTACAGTCCAACTTTCATCGAACTACATTACTTTGCAGTGACACATCATGCGAAACTTACTTTCTTCCCAGTTTTGTACTTCAGTGTACATTAATCGAATCAGTTCGAAAAGGCTCCGGGGGGGGGGGGGGGGAGAGGGGTGTAGAAAGACTAAAAACATAAAACAAAAATAAAAATCAATCAGGATGTTATCGTGCTCATTGCACTACGATACTTTAACTGCATTCTGTCCACGCAAACTACACTGAGATGACTAAAGT
Source organism: Schistocerca piceifrons (assembly GCF_021461385.2). NCBI lineage: Eukaryota > Metazoa > Arthropoda > Insecta > Orthoptera > Acrididae > Schistocerca > Schistocerca piceifrons. Next base: position 522,684,549 of record NC_060138.1, read on the forward strand.
CGAGGGATGTGTCCAAATATCGTGTCGGACCTCCTTTTTCCCTTCGTAGTTCAGCAACTTGGACGTGACATGCACTCAACAAGTCTTTGGAAGTCTGCTGCAGAAATACTGAATCATGCTGCCTCTATTGTCGTCCATAATTTTGAAAGTGCTGGCGGTGCAGGATTTTGTGCACGAACTGACCTCACGAATATATCGCATAGACGTTCGATGGAATTCACGTCGCCGGACGGGGTGGCCGTGCTACAGTCGGGAACCGCGTGACCGCTACGGTGGCAGGTTCGAATCCCGCCTCGGGCATGGATGTGTGTGATGTCCTTAGGTTAGTTAGGTTTATGTGGTTCTAAGCTCTAGGTGACTGATGACCTCAGAAGTTAAGTCTCATAGCGCTCAGAGTCATTTGAACCCTTTTTGAATTCACGTCGGGCGGTCTGGCTGGCCAAATGAATCGCCCCAAATGTCCAGAACATTCTTCAAACGAATCGCGAACAACTGTGGCCCAATGACATGGCTGATTATCATCCACAAGTATGCTGTCGTTGTTTGGGATCATGAAGTTCTTAAATTTCTGCAGATTGTCTCCATATAGCCGAATTTAACTATTTCCAGTCAATGATCGGTTCAGTTGGACCAGAAGAATCAATCCATTCCATGTGAACACAGCCCACACCATTATGGAGCCACCACCAGCCTGCATAGTGCCTCATTGATAACTTGGCTCCATGGCTTCGTGGGGTCTGCTCCAGTACCAGCACCAGCTCTTACCAACTGAAATCGGGACTCATGTGACCAGGCTACGGTTTTACTGTCGTATAGGGTACAACTTATATGGTCACAAGCCCAGGAGATGCGCTATAGGCGACGTCGTGTTGTAACACTGATTTCTGTGGTTATGTCACGAAGTGTTGCTTGTGTGTTAGCACTGACAAATCTACGCAAACGCCGCTGCTCCCGGGCGTTAAGTGAAGGTCGTCGGCCACTGCGTTGTCCTTGGTGAGATGTAATGTCTGAAATCTGGTATTCTCGGCACACTACTGACACTGTGGGTCTCGGAATATTGAAATCTCTAACGATTTCCGTAATGAAATGTCCCATGCGTCTAGCTACAGCTACTATTTCGTGTTCATAGTCTGTTAATTTCCGTCGTGCGGCCATAAGCAAGTCGGAAACCTTTTCACATGAAGCACCTTTGTGCAAATGACAGCTCTGCTAACGCATTGTCCTTTTCTTCCTTGAGTACGTGATACTACCGCCTTCTGTATATGTGCATATCTCAGTCCGATGAATTTTGTCACCTCAGTGTATCAGAAGAGTACATTAATGCGTACTCTCTACACGTTCGATGAATGCATGTCCGAAAGGACGTCGCATCGAACTTTATAAACATTGTAAAACACAGACGTCACACTACAGTATCTCTTGCCAAAGCCAAGGCAACCTCACGAGAAAACTAAATAATTCCCTCCCGGTGTGGGTATCACGTAGTTGTGGGAGAACAATGCGAAGCTGACACTGGGACATTTGGAAGTTTGCTGAAATGTAAGCACACGATGACTTGCCACGAGGCAACAGAACGGGGCGTGGAATATTTTCGACGTACCGCTGTACTGTAAGGATGGCGTTGATGATAACCAAAGCGGCCATACTATTAAATAAAGTGGCGTCCCAGATAATTACTACTGGTTGTCGTGCTTTATAGCTGGGGACAATTAGGTTGTTGTCCCACCATTGTCTATGGTTTCTTGAGACACGTATTAGATCTGGAATCTCATTTACTGTAGTAGAATTCTCTTAAGTGATGAGTCTGACCAACGACGACATGTCTGGAGACACCCCGGAGAATGGTGGGATACCAGACTGACTGCAGCCGACATACAGTCCAGCAAGAGGGACTGAAATTTCTTTTCATAGCAGGAGTCCTGTGGTTGTCATCCGCGACATCCTTATAGCACAACGCTACGTCGACGATACTCTACGTCCAGTTTTGTTGCCCTTCACGTTAAGCCATCCTGGCGTTACATTTCAGCAAGATAATGCCCGCCCGCATACTGCGAGAATTACTGCTGCTTGCCTTCGTGCTTACCACAACCTGTCTTGGCCAGGGTCATCGGATCTCTCCTCAGCTGAGAACATTTGAAACATATGGGCAAGGCCCTTCAACCAGCTGCGGATTTCGTCGACCTAACGCGCTAATTGGACAGAATTTGGCCCGACAGCCTTCGGGAGGACATGCAACAACTCCATGAATCAACATCAAGCCGAATAACCGTTTCATAAGGGTCAGAAATGGACCAACACATTACTGAACTGCTCAATTTGTGAAACTCTTTCTCTTGAATATATCAGCCAATTTTCCTGAAATTGTGATCATTTGTTTGTCTGTACCTGTATGTCATATTACCGATTTTCGTCCCATTCGGATAATCCATTCGTGGCGCCTCGTTCTTTGTTTGCCTTAGAATGTATTTTGCGGCAATATGTGCGTGCAGTAGCGTTACTGGTAACACTGCCAGAATTATATTATAGTGCACGAAAATAAATCCATATATACTGCTAGTACAGCGGGATACTTCCGGTAGTTGAGGTACGGCTCGGGTGTTGTTGCTGTTGTTCACCAAGATTGGAGAATATTTCATATGGCTTGGCCCTACCTTCCTTGCCCGTGTCTGCATATAAATGCTTCCCTCCCACGCTCATTCTTGCTTCCTCTGTCTCTCGCCGAAAGCGCTGCAGTGTCAAGTCACGTAATTTGTGAAACAATATGGTATCGCTTCATTTAAAAAATGAAGCGGGTACATGTGGACACTTGAATTTTTCCTTGCTGTCTACAGGAATGTAAAAACGTACAAACGAAGAACCACGAATTCCAGAACAACCACGAATTTCAGAAATGTGATTTACCTACGACAAGAGCGACTTAACGTAGCACGTAATATACGAGTATACAAAGACTGCAGTCTGAAAAGGGAGATTGTCTGTGCTACCGTCTTATTAGATCTGCAGTAGTATGCCATAATTGTATTCTACACAGACGTATAAACTTTTTCTAAGGTGCATCACAGTGTTCATAAAAAACCATTTGCCAAATGTCCTTTTTTGTTGTGGTCTTTGTATTCATTGCTTTCCACGTCCCATACTCGTAACTCTGTAGTAGATTTACTTCAGTTACGAAATTCAGAGTTCGCTCACTGGTTTGGTGAACCGAAATAAAATAAACATTCGATTGCTATTTCAGACTAATTTTGAAGAAGTCCTTGTGTCCTTCCACTAAAGCTTTCCAAACTTCTGGGCCATAGAGCTATATCGGTTGAGAAGTGAGCTTTAGAAGTGTATTACATTTCTACATCACTCATCAGCAGCAGAAAATCAAAATGTGATCGCCAGTCTGGATGTAACTTGTAGACAGTCTTTCATATGAGTGTAGGACACACCAATTCCTCAACTAGTTGCTTTTGCGACGCTTTCGGAACTGTTTATCAACTTTCTGATGAAATTCTGGAAAGATATATTTCTAACATTAGATCACGATTTGAATTTTCCGAATAAGTTCGCTTACTTTAAAAAAACTGATACTGTTGGCAGTAAGTAGTTGCAATTTTCCGTGCAAACATACCTTTGGAGTAGAGACAGCACCGCTCGTCTTCTGCATAGCCTCCTGGAAGTGAACTTTTCATACCCCTAGCTCTAAATACTTGGAAGTTCAACTTGAATGACAACTGGATCATTTTCTTATAACAGTTATTTTTTAAAATGACTTGTTTCGAAGAAATTGCATGTACTGTGTTTTCATGCAGTTAAACGACAGTTTGTCAATCACGAAGCTGTGCAGCTAACATCGTATTCTGCAGTATTAGAAATATTTTAAAATCTTACTCGATTTATTTTTTAGCAGAACTTATTAGCGAAGAGTAACGAACATGGCAGTATTAAGGATTCATGCTGCTGGTACTTTTTAATCTTAATCGTTAGCGTCTGGCTAATCAAGTAAGAAATATGCACTGATTAAGGAGTAGTAACATCTGAAATGATGAGACCAACAACAATGACAAACAAAAACAAAACATATTATTCAGTGTTTTGCTGTATCTGATAGCACATGTGAAGTACATTGCTCCGTCTTTATACTGAACTGCATTCCCTCAAAACTGCCAATGCGAGTAAAATGTTGGAATCCCTTTAACACAACATAAATGGACGTCTTAATGTTTTGAATGAGTTCTTAAATTCCTAAGATGTGATGAAGCACTTTATGACTATGTTACACATTGCATGTAATCAATTTTTGACTGATGGCTCCTACTTCAATAGAACAAGCGAGTCGATTGTTTGTGGAGGAAAACTTCTCAAGGGCCGATTGTTTATGCATGAACGTCGAATCACTCATAGTGGCACTAACCATGTCAGTGCACACATCACACTGTTTTCACACCACAGTGTGTACATCACCATGTCAGTTGGCTTTTGCTACCAAATTACATACGTAATAAATCAGTAATTTTGATCGTACAAAGAATGATTCTTAGAAGCCTGTAATCCACTGGTGGATAATTAAGGAACACCTTTAGCTTTCTGTTCCAGTTTCTTTATCCCAGATTGATTCATTTAATCCTATCCTTATCACCCATTGTGATGGAAACATAGCACAGACACAGCCGCGCATCAGCACAAACCACTGCATGTAAGTAGTAGGACAAGGCCAATACCACCCCACTCTCCATTGTTGCCAAATTTATTCAAGATTGTGCACCCAAAATTGCGGCGATAGATATGGCAACATCGCAATGACATCATAGTGGGAAGTTCAAATTTTTGCAGAAAAAGGTCACTTGGGCTACCTCCACTGACCTAAGAAAATGGTGGGAAAATAGGTCGCTTGGGCTACCTCCACTAGCCTAAATCATCCGACCGCCACCTCTTCCTTGGAAATTGTGGGAAAAGGACTCAGCCTGTGAGCCTGTGCTGTATAGGATGGATGTAAGCCTTTATTTTGCATGCAGTGTTCATTTAAACAGTTTGAAGCAGTAGCTCCATCCAGTGTGTCCACCATGAGGTTCCAAGTCCAACTGACCTAGTACACAGTACTTCCACCAGAGGGCACTGTCATCCCATGGCAGTATGGGGTGGAAAAATGGCAGGAAAAGACTCAGCCTGTTCTGGGCTGCTGAATAGGAAGTAGTGTACTTTATTTATTTTGGAACAGTTTATTTAGGGATGGATTTCATGTAGTTTATTTACTACACTAATACAAAACACTCACTCTGACATGCTTGGGGTCACAATACACAGCCTATAGACCTGTAAACTACTCATAAGTCACCGAAATAATGCAGTACACTGATTTACAGACACAAAAACAACTCGCAAATTATCAAAATAACGCGTGTAAAACGTTCCGTTGACATGCACACTAATTTTTAACTGTCCAAATAAAGCAGTACACAGCAGACAGACCTGAAAACTACTCGTAAATTACCGAAATAAAGTTATATAACGCTCTGCCATTAGGCTCCCAATGTTTAAACAGCCGAAAATAATGCAGTGAACAAGCACTCATTGCACATGAGAGGTGGCATGAGTCCCCTCTCATATTTCTATCTTACGATTTTCCTCTCTAATTGCATGCGGTGAAAAGTTGCTATTCCTTCACATGCGGACTTCCCACGCAGTGTCTCTCGTCACCCGGGTTGTCCAGTGACAGGCGGGCACTGCTGATCTTGAAAAGGTAAGCCGACGGGTGCGAGGGAGTCGAGTGAATGCTTTCCAGACGCCGACATTGTCAAAAGACACGCCCGTGGGGCCTGAAGGAGCAGCTGGGCTAGAGATTCCGTTACTTCACAGAAACTTAGCGAAAACACTCTCTGGCGGGCTACCAGCGAGGCGTGGGAATGACATGTGTAACCAGGCATTTGTGGCGGGCAAATTCCCGCGCTTTCTGAAAAATCGTAATTGTGATTGGCTTGCTCAGGGCATAGCTCCGTGACGTAGCAAAATCAGCGCAGAAATTGGCGCCAAGAATCTCCATTGGTGGAATGGTAGTGCACCGGCAATAGAGTGGAATTTTCCGCCGGTTTTCGAGTTGCTGATTGGAACGGTTAACCACAGCCACTGTCGTGGGGGCGGGAATGTTCTGTGTTCGGTTTAGTAAGGGTGCTCTTGTGGTGTAGTCGGCTCTCGCCTTTCAGTCGGAGTAGGTTACAACACTGAGCTCTCGCTGCTCTGGACAGCCGGCCTTCCGTTGGCTTTCTAACATACTTTTATTTGATTGTAACTGTTTAACCAAGTTGCTGAAGTTTCGACTTCAACGTAACTTTCCGAGTACAGTTGGCAATTGAGTGTTCTGCGTACAAGCGGCCTATGTTGTCTGTCTTCGGCAGTTCTGGCTAAAGTTGACTGTATCGGAGTTACTGTGTGACTTCGCTTGTGAAAATCAATCACTGTACCGTCAGTGATTGTGTGGCGAGCCTTCTTCGTCTCCCTCAGAGGCGCGTTTGTATTGATAGGAAGTCTTTAGTCTGGAACAACCAGACCAGGACAATTTGTTTCAGGCTATACTCGCGACATTATCATCACCACGACGGGACGTCGAAGCAACCAGCCATCGCTTCCAGTACGCCAGATTGTGTTCTTGCAGCTAAGAAGACAGCTTGGTAATGTGCGTCCGCAGCACTGGCAAAGCAGGCATTTTTGCTAGGCGATAATCAGAGCTCAGCAGAACGCGCCTGTTCGTCTTTTCTAACTTTGTTCTATCTTGGGTGTTCATTGTCTGAGTTCCCACTAATGTAGCAGCAATTAATGTTGGGTTAGCTGTGTGTCTCTCTTAAGATTTGAGTGGCAAGGAATTGGCTCCACATACCACTTCGTCATAAACGTCACAAGCTAGTTTAGGGACAACTTCACCTTCACAGCATTTGTTTGAGTATCCAATTTGAGCCAATTTGATGTATTGTAAATGTTTCATGAGTTTTTGTTTACTATGTTGTAATTGGTCTTAATAAATCATATTGTTATTTTGGACAGAACTTTCATTCTGTTAATCGGTAGAGCAACCCTATCATTCCTCACTACGTTAATGAAACCTTCCTTTTTTTTAACTTATTTATCAATTTAAATTATTGGAGGTGCCAAACTCTTTTCTACTCCACTTGCAGGGTTGATTACAGTCAGTTTGCGTATTTTTTTAATCCATGTGCAACAGCAAAAGTCGGAGTTAGAATAGGGGGGGGGGGCTTAGAGCATCATTTACATGTGTAGATTGTAGAAGAATTTAGTGTTAAATACATTGCTAGCCCCGGCACCTCGCGACCCTTAGCCTCAGATCTTTCCTGTGAATCACTGATTAACAAACAGTATTCTTAGTAGGAACATTCAAATTCTTTTTCTCTCTACTATTTTTGATTAATACCCTTGTTCTTTTTCTTGTAGTTCCGTGATTAGTTTTAAGTAGCGGCGTATGATTACTGTTTTTGTTTTCAGTGTATATATTTTTTGTTTGTTCATTGTTTTTTGTGTTTCTTTGATGTTGTGTCTGTACCACTTCACACTTTTTCGGGTTTGTGTGCAGTTTCTGTACCACAACAAATCGTGCTTGTAGTTACAGCGTTGGAACGGCGTTGTTGAAATTTTATGTCTATGTGAAAAAATATTGGGAGTAGATGATTTTTATAGTGAATTTTTAGATTAATTTGTTTTTTCATGAATGATCACGAGAAGTAAGGCACGACTATTAGCGAGCGAAACTAAAACAAAAGAGAATAGCATAATGGATAAGAGACAGGTTACTGACGAGGATAGGTTCGGAGATGAGATGGGCACATTTTTAGCAGCACAGGACGACAGGGTCATTGATGAGGAAGGTGATTTGGACGCGATCTTAGAGCAACGTCGCGACCATGATAGTGAGGTAGAGGATGAAACAGAGACAGGCACACAGGTCAAGACGGCAGCAGAAGTTTATAATCAAACGAACGAGTGCAGAGAGAGGCCAGATCGGTCACGTCAGAGCTCTAGCGCCCAGGTGTCCAGAGTTACATCACCCATGTGTGACGAGGATCAAAATGATGACACTAACCCAATACTAAGCTTCCTATGATCAATGAAAGAAGAAGCTAACGAACAACGTAAGAAGGAGATGGAAGAAGATGAGAAACAACGTAAGAAGGAGAAAGAAGAAGCTGACGAACTGCGTAAGAAGGAGAAGGAAGAAGATGAGAAACAACGTAAGAAGGAGAAGGAAGAAGATGAGAAACAACGTAAGAAGGAGAAAGAAGAAGCTGACGAACAGCGTAAGAAGGAGAAGGAAGAAGATGAGAAACAACGTAAGAAGGAGAAGGAAGAAGATGAGAAACAACGTAAGAAGGAGAAGGAAGAAGCTGACGAACAGCATAAGAAGGAGAAGGAAGAAGATGAGAAACAACGTAAAAAGGAGAAGGAAGAAGCTGACGAACAGCGTAAGAAGGAGAAGGAAGAAGATGAGAAACAACGTAAGAAGGAGAAGGAAGAAGATGAAAAACAGCGTAAGAAGGACACAGAGGCAATAATTTCGCATATAGGGGAAATTCGTGGGGAATTACTAATAATAAAAAAAGAATGTGGAGAAGCAAAACAAATGTCAATGGTAGCACAAAAAGTAGCAGGCCTAGCCAAAACGGCAGCAACAGGGGCAATGAAAATCGCAAAAGTAACTTCTAAACTCGTACGGCGCTTGCGACGTGCGACACAAGCTCTCTCAAAATCCCTAGCGTTCTTAAAAACCCAAGGTAGTATCGCGGTTACGAACATCACGAAACGAATGAAAGAAGTAGAGAGTCGAATAGCAAAACTAGAGCGAAACGGGCACACGAGTACTGCGCGTTCGGATACCAATGATGGAGTACACAGAATTGTGTCCGAGGAAAAGCCCGCCGTGCTCTAGCCCAGTGACAGAGTGCGGAACTAACAATGCATACGCAGAAAAAGCGAGTAATAACTACAATAATTGCAGCCCACTTATAAGAGTGAATGTTGAATGCCACTTCCACTGTGATACAGAGGTAGCACATCGCAGTTATCAGCAAGACAGATCAGGACACTCTGCAGACGTGCAAGTATCGGAAACGAGTGACAACACCAGTGCGAGGATCGGACGGGATTTTGATCACAATCACTTCCTGTCGATACTAAAATTCCAAAAGTTCAGAGATAATTGAGGGTTGATGCATCCCAAGAGCTGGGTGGCGCAGTTTACAAATTGATTACCGTCATCGTGGCCAACCCTGGCAAAATTAGAATTCATGTGTGGACACATCGAAGGCCAAGCCGCGGAAAGGATGCGGGGTGAGGCAGCGACGTGCAAGACTTATCAGGAATTTGTTGATGCGTTCCTGCGGATCTACTGGTCAAAGGAAACGCAAGACAGGATTAAAGAGTAAATGATATTTTGTCCTGAACTGGAAGTGTCTGGGCAAAGGAGCGCAACCAAATTGTTTGATGATTTACTCAAGAAGAATCAATTTTTAGACAGTCCATACAGCAAGGGAGAAATCATAAAATTTTGTATTTCCAAATTGCCAGTTAGGTACCAACAGACACTTGTCGGGAAGTGTGGATCTGACAAAGAAGCATTCAAGAGTCTATTGCGTGAACTCGAAGTTGTCTTTGACAAACAAGACGCAAAGGACAGGAAGAAGAGGCAGAGTAACAAATACCAACGACCCGCAAGGAGGACAACAACAGATGGCATAATCGCACTGGCCATTTAGGAAACCAGGGTTACGGAAATAAAGATTACGCTAACCAAGGTTTTGGAAATCAGAGACACGGAAACCAGAACGTCAGGAAACAGGGTCATGCTAGACAAGGATGCGGGGACAGGAGGAAGAACGAACGGCAAAGCGACCGTAATTGGAGAGAGCGAAATCAAGAACAACAGGAGAACCAGGAGATTGAAATTAGACCTGCAAATCCTAATGCACGCCAGAGGAGCGGGAATCTAACAAGGGATTGACGCTAGTCCATAGGACTCCACCACATCTCTCACACAAAGAAGTTCGTGGAATAATAGTAGTTTAAGTGGTGTACATAGTAGAATGGGCAAATACATGAACGTTACTATAGTAGTAGTGTAAGTGGTGTACATAGTAGAATGGGCAAATACATGAACCTTGCTACAGATAACAATGGTACTTGCGTTAATAGATTAAGATTGCTAAAGTATTAACACGCTGCGTTGTCTCGCATAAGAATTTACTGCTGCTATCCTTTTTGGTTTATGTTCGCGATTTACAATGTCGATGGAGTAGGAGGCACTACCATTCCATGAGCAATGTTTTTGTCCTCTCCTGTCTGGTGTCCATATTGAGGGATAATGATGAGTGAGGAGACATCGCACAAACGAGCGCATACAAGAACGTGCTCCTAGAAGCGTTCTGGGAAATCGTGATACGCTCCATAGCGGCCACAACCAGTTCGCGAGACGTTCATAAGAATGCTTGCAAGCACGCGTCAGTGCACTCCAAGATTGTGGCATATTGCGTGATTTCGAGGATGAATACGGTCAGTATAGCTTTTACAGCGATGCGCCAGCATCGTTGTATTGCAAGTCGGGGTGAACCCGTGAGCGTTTGACTCCAATGGTTCCCTCATCATCATCATCATCATCATTTAAGACTGATTATGCCTTTCAGCGTTCAGTCTGGAGCATAGCCCCCCCTATAAAATTCCTCCATGATCCCCTATTCAGTGCTAACATTGGTGCCTCTTCTGATGTTAAACCTATTACTTCAAACTCATTCTTAACCGAATCCAGGTACCTTCTCCTTGGTCTGCCCCGATTCCTCCTACCCTCTACTGCTGAACCCATGAGTCTCTTGGGTAACCTTGCTTCTCCCATGCGTGTAACATGACCCCACCATCTAAGCCTGTTCGCCCTGACTGCTACATCTATAGAGTTCATTCCCAGTTTTTCTTTGATTTCCTCATTGTGGACATCCTCCTGCCATTGTTCCCATCTACTAGTACCTGCAATCATCCTAGCTACTTTCATATCCATAACCTCAACCTTATTGATAAGGTAACCTGAATCCACCCAGCTTTCGCTCCCATACAACAAAGTTGGTCGAAAGATTGAACGGTGCACAGATAACTTAGTCTTGGTACTGACTTCCTTCTTGCAGAAGAGAGTAGATCGTAGCTGAGCGCTCACTGCATTAGCCTTGCTACCCCTCGCTTCCAGTTCTTTCACTATGTTGCCATCCTGTGAGAATATGCATCCTAAGTACTTGAAACCGTCCACCTGCTCTAACTTTGTTCCTCCTATTTGGCACTCAATCCGTTTATATTTCTTTCCCACTGACATTACTTTCGTTTTGGAGATGCTAATCTTCATACCATAGTCCTTACATTTCTGATCTAGCTCTGAAATATTACTCTGCAAACTTTCAATCGAATCTGCCATCACAACTAAGTCATCCGCATATGCAAGACTGCTTATTTTGCGTTCACATATCTTAATCTCACCCAGCCAGTCTATTGTTTTCAACATATGATCCATAAATAATATGAACAACAGTGGAGACAGGTTGCAGCCTTGTCTTACCCCTGAAACTACTCTGAACCATGAACTCAGTTTACCGTCAACTCTAACTGCTGCCTGACTATCCATGTAAAGACCTTTAATTGCTTGCAAAAGTTTGCCTCCTATTCCATAATCTCGTAGAACAGACAATAACTTCCTCCGAGGAACCCGGTCATATGCCTTTTCTAGATCTATAAAGCATAGATACAAATCACTGTTCCACTCATAACACTTCTCCATTATTTGTCGTAAGCTAAAGATCTGGTCCTGACAACCTCTAAGAGGCCTAAACCCACACTGATTTTCATCCAATTGCTCCTCAACTAATACTCGCACTTTCCTTTCAACAATACCTGAGAAGATTTTACCCACAACGCTGATTAAAGAGATACCTCTGTAGTTGCAACAGTCTTTTCTGTTTCCATGTTTAAAGATTGGTGTGATTACTGCTTTTGTCCAGTCTGATGGAACCTGTCCCGACTACAACGCCATTTCAGTTATCCTGTGTAGCCATTTAAGACCTGACATTCCACTGTACTTGATGAGTTCCGACTTAATTTCATCTACCCCAGCTGCTTTATTGCACTGCAATCTATTGACCATTTTCTCCACTTCCTCAAACGTGATCCTATTTCCATCATCATTCCTATCCCATTCTACCTTGAAATCTGAAACATTACTGATCGTATTTTCACCTACATTGATCAACTCTTCAAAATATTCCCTCCATCTGCCCAAGGCATCCACAGGATTCACCAGCAGTTTTCCTGACCTGTCCAAAATACTTGTCATTTCCTTCTTACCTCCCTTTCGAAGACTGCTAATTACACTCCAGAATGGTTTTCCAGCAGCTTGACCCAATGTCTCCAACCTGTTTCCAAAGTCTTCCCAAGATTTCTTCTTGGATGCTGCAATTATCTGTTTGGCTTTGTTTCTTTCTTCAACATAACTTTCTCTGTCTACCTGAGTTCTAGTATGTAGCTATTTTTGATACGCCTTCTTTTTCCTTTTACAGGCTGCCTTGACTGTGTCATTCCACCAAGCTGTTTGCTTCCTCCTACTTTTACACACTACTGTTCCAAGACATTCTTTAGCCACTTCTAGTACTGTGTCCCTGTACCTTGTCCATTCCTTTTCCAATGACTGTAATTGACTACATTCAACTAACTGGTACCTTTCTGAGATCGCTGTTATGTACTTGTGCCTGATTTCCTTATCCTGAAGTTTCTCCACTCTTATCCTCCTACATATGGACCTGACCTCCTGCACTTTCGGCCTCGCAATCCCAATTTCACTGCAGATTAAATAATGATAAGTGTCATCAAAGAATCCCCTGAATACACGTGTGTCCCTCACAGCCTTCCTGAATTCCTGATCTGTTATTATATAGTCAATGACAGATCTGGTTCTCCTGCTTTCCCAAGTATACCGGTGAATGTTCTTATGTTTAAAAAAAGGAGTTTGTGATTACTAAGCCCATACTGGCACAGAAATCCAAAAGTTGCTGCTCGTTCCTGTTGGCCTCCATATCCTCTCCAAATTTACCCATAACCTTTTCATACCCTTCTGTTCGATTTCCAATCCTGGCGTTAAAATCACCCATGAGCAGAACACTGTCCTTGTCCTTTACTCTAACAACTACATCACTGAGTGCCTCATAAAAACTATCCATCTTATCTTGATCAGTCCCTTCACAATGCGAATATACTGACACAATTCTAATTTTCTTGCTAGACACTGTCAAATCTATCCACATCAGTCGTTCGTTTACATACCTTATTGCAACTACGCTGGGTTCCATTTCTTTCCTGATGTAAAGCCCTACACCCCATTGTGCTATTCCTGCTTTGACTCCTGACAAGTAGACCTTGTATTCTCCCACTTCTTCTTCTTTCTCACCCCTTACCCGAATGTCACTAACAGCTAAAACGTCCAGCCCCATCTTACTTGCAGCCTCTGCCAGCTCTACCTTCTTCCAAGAGTAGCCCCCATTGATATTAAGAGCTCCCCATCTCATTACCATTTGTTTGCCAAGTCGTATCTTAGGAGTCCCTGGTTTGTCAGTTAGAGGTGGGACTCCGTCACCTCCAAAGGTCCGAGGCATTTTGCTCTGATTGTTGCCAGCATCATATTTAAAGTACCAGGGAAGCAGGTTGCTAGCCTTACTTGCCCCGAGTCCCATTGGGTTTTACCCCTAACGGCTGAGGGACTAACCGGTGGATTTGGTAGTCTTTGCCATGTGAGCACAAAGGTGACCACGACTCAGAATATGTCCGAGATGCCCAGCCTTATTCGAAAGTAACTGGTATCCCGACTATCGGGACCACTTACTTGGCCACGCATACGTTGCCCGTGGTTCATGAACTAGGACATGATTACAGGAACCCACACCAAAAAAGTTGCAACTATAAATTTATTGTCTTGTATAGTCATGGCTAACCCAGTCTCTGGAGTTTCAGTGAGGCGTAGTGAGAACTCGGAGGCCATGTCGTACGGCGCGCACATCACTGTCGTCAATAGCGGCGAGCAGCGAGACATCTCAGCATAACAGGAATTATGTAAGAGTATTGTATAAGGTAAACAAAAAATAAATAAATAAATAAAAATAGAAAAAAGGAGAGTACTATATACTAGGATAAGTTAAACTTTAGGATTTAACAATAGCTGGATCCTTAATATTGTGGGGGTTTTCTACCATAAGTGTTTGGTGCGCGCCTGTTGGGATGCTATTTTTCAGGTCACCAAACCACAGACGCCAAGTGGAGGGGCGACGGGCGAGCGAATGTAGAATAGTTGCATGTTCTTTATAACTCAGTAAAACTTCCACCTGCATAATCACCTAATTTATTCAAAAGACATAGAATGTAGATCGTTGGCAGTTGGTAGTTAACTCTTGAGCATGTCTACTGTCGCTCTATATAAGTAATAGTAATATTAGTGCGGGCCCACACATTTAGTTGTTCATCAAGTATAGCATCACACACCATGTACAGTAGTGATATCGGTCTCTACACAAATATCAAGATGGATTATTTCCATGTCTAGATTAGATACACCAAGATTTGGTTATAATGATAGCCATAGATTGATAACCATAAAATTAAAATAAGAGTGTCTGAAATGACAGACCATCAATGTATCGTTATGTAAATTTATTATAACATAGAAGGTCATGGGAAAAAGTTAGGCATAAGATTTTTGTCAGAACTGTGCAGATGATGGGAATCGTGGCAATGCAGAGGCCAGGCGGAGCAAAAACAAGAGGTCATCGGCTACCTGCAAGAAGGGGAGCGTCAGCGCGCCACCTGACGTGAAGGGCGCGAGAGCATCCGGTCCTACAAGCTGTCAGTCACCGGGCTGTATACCTGAGGGATTAGGCGGCAGACAGCCCTCGCCGGGCCACAAGCGAAAGTGTGGCTGGCCATTGACACTGACACACAACCAGCACGCAACATCCAGCTAGCTCTCCGGACGCGGCAGCCGTTTGGAGGGATTCCCTGCGGCAGACCACGTTGTCGTGAGTACACGAAGATCACATAAGTTGTCAGAACCTGCACCTCATGAGCCTCAAGACAGAAAGGGACGCTATATAATCACCTATTTGATTGTTTACAACTCACTAGCACTGGCCAACCTGCATACACAAATCAGTATCGTGCCACAAACTCTAACAAATGAATTGTCTAATTTTTAACTTCTTCTCTCACTTAGAGAGCAGTTGTAGGAATCGTCGTTCCTAGTTCGATCCTGTCTGGATCACATCACACACTTGTGGAGTCACTCCACGTGCCATCATCACTCATCGAACAACAATATTGGGAAACTTAAAGAACTGTCCAGGCAGAGAAGAGACCTGGACTAGTGATGCATCCCAACTAGTAGTCCTCAGAGACATTTAATCGACATGAGGAGAGCCTATGTCTTCCTACCGTACTGCCGCGATCATATGCGTGGGTTTTGCTGCAATCTCAACAGCGTACTGCAGATGCTCCAGCACACCCTATTGCTGTTGCAACAACGTAGCAACAACACCCGACGTTTAGCCCTATGTGATGTCAGTACTGTGGCCCCATCCCAAAAGCCCCCCTCCGATGCTCAAGACATGGAACCACGTGCACCAATGCATATGACTCAACATACCAACCCCCTCAGAGAAACTAACGAATTTGAGAAGTGCTTCGAATATTTCCAATAATGTGATTTAGTGCCTCATTCTCAGCACAGTCGTGAATATTGTGCAATGTGCAAGCACAACTTGACGCCCCATGAACTTTGTTTTTTTTCTTAAATTTCTTTCTCCAGTGTTGTTTTTGTAATGTATGTTATACCTTGTATGTGTTTGTGTTTTACACTGTAATTCTTATGTAAGTGATAGAGTAGGGCGCACAAATTACTGATTTCCGTATTGTTCTCCACACCATGTTTTTTGTTTGTATTTTGTATTTATTGTTGTGTGTATGTAAACAGTGTGCCTGAAGTCCCCATAAACTGAAGCAGATACCACCACTGTCATTGTGAATGGACCATCAGTTCAGGGAACATTTTGTAAAGGTTATTCTTGCTGCAGGGAGACAGAATGAATCGGAGGTTGTAATTAGGTTCTGAAAGCTCACAAAGAGATTGTTAACTTAAATAGTATCATGTGTGAGTGCGTTCAGGTTAGTTTAACGATTCAAATTTTGTAACATCCTGGGCATTTAATTGCGGAGCACTGCAACTCTGATTGTAAAGAATAAATTGCTCCATATTTGGCTCACATGCCCGGGCCATATTTAGAGAGTGAATGTCTGTGTGAATTGGTGTTTGGAAGGGGCTCCCTGGGTATGGATGTGTGATGTGAGTGTTAGAGTTCCATATTAAGAAGGTGAAGTTGGCTACATCATAAATAATCCTCCCTCTATGAGCTGCATTTTTCAGTTGCAGTGATTTTTTTTATGGAGTGTGGCATGTGGAGTCAGTTTGTAAGATTGTTCATGGGCGATTGACTCACTACCTTGCTCCTAAGTGAGCCAACCGCTCACCAATTACCATCTAAAATGGCGTAGGGGCTATGAGAGGTGGCATGAGCCCCCTCTCATATTTCTATCTTACGATTTTCCTCTCTAATTGCTTGCAGTGAAAAGTTGCTATTCCTTCACATGCGGACTTCCCACGCAGTGTCTCTCGTCACCCGGGTGGTCCGGTGACAGGCGGGCTCTGCTGATCTTGAAAGGGTAAGCCGATGGGTGTGAGGGAGTCGAGTGAATGCTTTCCAGACGCCGACTTTGTCAAAAGACAAGCCCATGGGGCCTGAAGGAGCAGCTGGGCTAGAGATTCCGTTACTTCGCAGAAACTTAGCGAAAACACTTTCTGGCGGGCTACCAGCGAGGCTTGGGAATGACTTGTGTACCCAGGCAGTTGTGGCGGGCAAATTCCCGCGCTTTCTGCTAAATCGTAACTGTGATTGGCTTGCTCAGGGCATAGCTCCGTGACGTAGCAAAATCAGCGCAGAAATTGGCGCCAAGAATCTCCATTGGTGGAATGGTAGTGCACCGGCAATAGAGTGGAATTTTCCGCCGGTTTTCGAGTTGCTGATTGGAATGGTTAACCACAACCACTGTCGTGGGGGCGGGAATGTTCTGTGTTCGGTTTTGTACAGGTGCTCTTGTGGTGTAGTCGGCTCTCGCCTTTCAGTCGGAGTAGGTTACAACACTGAGCTCTCGCTGCTCTGGACAGCCGGCCTTCTGTTGGCTTTCTAACATACTTTTATTTGATTGTAACTGTTTAACCAAGTTGCTGAAGTTTCGACTTCAACGTAACTTTCCGAATACAGTTGGCAATTGAGTGTTCTGCGTACAAGCGGCCTATGTTGTCTGTCTTCGGCAGTTCTGGCTAAAGTTGACTGTATCGGAGTTACTGTGTGACTTCGCTTGTGAAAATCAATCACTGTACCGTCAGTGATTGTGTGGCGAGCCTTCTTCGTCTCCCTCAGAGGCGCGTTTGTATTGATAGGAAGTCTTTAGTCTGGAACAACCAGACCAGGACAATTTGTTTCGGGCTATACTCGCGACATTATCATCACCACGACGGGACGTCGAAACAACCAGCCATCGCTTCCAGTACACCAAATCGTGTCCTTGCGGCTAAGAAGACAGCTTGGTAATGTGCGTCCGCAGCACTGGCAAAGCAGGCATTTTTGCTAGGCGATAATCAGAGCTCAGCAGAACGCGCCTGTTCGTCTTTTCTAACTTTGTTCTATCTTGGGTGTTCATTGTCTGAGTTCTCACTAATGTAGCAGCAATTAATGTTGGGTTAGCTGTGTGTCTCTCTTAAGATTTGAGTGGCAAGGAATTGGCTCCACATACCACTTCGTCATAAACGTCACAAGCTAGTTTAGGGACAACTTCACCTTCACAGCATTTGTTTGAGTATCCAATTTGAGCCAATTTGATGTGTTGTAAATGTTTCATGTGTTTTTGTTTATTATTTTGTAATTAGTCTTAATAAATCATATTGTTATTTTGGACAGAACTTTCATTCTGTTAATCGGTAGAGCAACCCTATCATTTCTCACTACGTTAATGAAACCTTCCTTTATTTAACTTATTTATCAAATTAAATTATTGCAGGTGCCAAACTCTTTTCTACTCCACTTGCAGGGTTGATTACAGTCAGTTTGCGTATTTTTTTAATCCATGTGCAACAGCAAAAGTCGGAGTTAGAATAGGGGGGAGGGGGGGCTTAGAGCATCATTTACATGTGTAGATTGTAGAAGAATTTAGTGTTAAATACGCTGCTAGCCCCGGCACCTCGCACACATAAAAGCCACTTTGGAACTATCATCAACCATGACATATCAGCAAACTGTCCCCAATAATGGTTCTAACGTGCGCACACACAAATGCTGCCAGAGATACGAACGCAGGGGTGGAAGCTGTTGCTCTCAGGCTGCTGCTGCCTACAGCCAGGAGGTGAGAGTTGCGTCAATTTTTCGGGTATACAGTTAGAATCCTTAGAGTGTTATACTGACATCGCATGTTTATGAAAATAAGAGATAAATCACCCTCTGCACATGCACATGTCACCTAAACACTGTGAATGAGTCGTACCTGCTGGTCCATAACCAAGAGGTATGTTTGCATAGTGGCTCACCCTATCAGACGCAGTTAAAATGTTCTCAGTCTTATACTTATGTTAGAGATCACACTATAGAAATCTGCTACAATGCTTCCCAGAATAGCACAGAGTGCATTGTACCTAACGATCCTAATGGGACATGTGAGCTGCATATAGCTGTGCACATACTTACCTACCCAGTGTAGCTGACATATCGCCGCCAAAGGTTCGCATAGCTACTCACCATTGCAGAAAAATCCAAATGGTTCTCAATATTATAATGAAGCCACATGGCTGTGTAAATATGAGCCAAGTCTACCTCTCAGAAATTGTAAAGTGTCACAGAAATAGTGAATGGTTGCTTTTGTAGGAGCTGAGGCTTGTCTGCATGGAAAGTCTTGTACTAACAGAACCTGTTTTTAAAAATAGCCCAGAAAAACACGGAATGCATTCCTCCTGATGGTCCTAGCATGGCACCCCTTCCATCACGTATTACCCTTGCTGGAAATCATTAATCCTGCTTTTAACAAACATCTTCGAAATGCAAACATTCTCACTGCTTTGAATGGAGCATTATGATTGGCTCCTACTGATGCCACCGTTGTGGAAGCACTGTCCACCTTTTTCTTTCTGCAGTGAAAAAACTATCTTTTACAGATTGCCATCTTGCACTGACAGTTAAACCCTGCAGAAGTGGCCTACGTATCGTCGGATACGGAAATACTCTTGCTCAGTTACACTGCTCTTCCACTGAGGATGGAAACTTGAATATTAGAGAGTGAAACCGATTTCCAACCTGACAATATATCACCGTGTACCATGTTGATGTAGTAAACAAACAATTCGTATCCTGCACCATACAAAATCACCCATTTGTATCATGCATATAGCTATCGACCGCCAGACACTCGTACATATACCACAAAGACAGATAGCATAACGTCAGACACCATAGGTATACTCCTCGCAGCAATAGATATTTCCCATGAGGTCAGAAGTCATCCACTGCAGCCAAAGGTCACAAGTCATCTGCTCCCGATGCGTGACCAGAGTGCACTCAGCAGACCAAAGTCACTCTCTGAACTGTTGTACAAAATCAGGTTCATTCCCGCTCAGCACAAAGTCGTTGTTACTTTCTCTGGCCCCAACTTGCTTGCTTGTTTGCTTTCTACAGTCCTCTCCAGACTCTTGGATTACAAGAACACATGTATTTTCACATGATTTGCCAGAATATTGTACCATTTACGCGATATGTCTCGATTCAAGCACATAGCATTATTGGTTACGTAACAGCATTGCTCGCACAGTATAATTCTGAAGATGTAGACTGGAAATTATTTCTCTAGAACGCCAAAACTTTAGTGAGGTGGAGTGTGCTGCAAACCATTGAGTAACTAGAAACTTATCCTGTCTGTGAAGACCGTTACTTGAAAACTCAAAAAAAATAGACGAACGGATATTTTCACTTGTGAATATCAATGTAGGTGATTCCTGATCACCCCCATAATTTACAAAGTCAACTAAAGTCCTTCTCATGTCTAGAGAACCAGAAAATTGTCTTCCACCCGTCTTTCTGCTGCTAAATGCAGACACCACAATCGATGTTCCCTCAACTAAATAAAATGTGCCTAATGTGCTGAAGCAGTCAACTGGACAATTTACATGGGAGGGAATAATGGTCCAGTGCAAACATCTACATCTACATACATACTCCGCGAGCCACCTGATGGTGTGTGGCGGAGGGCACCTTGAGTATCTCTATCAGTTATCCCTTCTATTCCAGTCTCGTATTGTTCTTGGAAAGGAAGATTGTCAATATGCCTCTGTGTAGGCTCTAAGCTCTCTGATTTTATCCTCATGGTCTCTTCGAGAGGTATGCATAGGAGGAAGCAATATACTGCTTGACTCCTTAGTGAAGGTATGTTCTCGAAACTTCAACAAGAGCCCGTACCGAGCTAATGAGTGTCCCTCTCGCAAAGTCCTACACTGGAGTTTATCTACTATCTCCATAAAGCTTTCACGACTACACATGTTCATATTGAATCTTCTCAAATATTCACACGATCACCAAAGCTTCCCAACACATACTAAGAATTAGTTCACTATTCGTCTGCCTAGAGGACAACATGGTTAAGTTCGCTACATTCCTGCATAGCAACAGGCCTCTCAATTCGGATAGCTCCCACTGTTAGCTGAATACATGAATCATTCCTGCCACAGGCCACCAGTGCTGCATGTCAAGAAGGCATAGACAAAATCATCCTAGGAAACAGTCCACATATATATTTTATCACTGTACTTACAATTAAATATTATGATTGGAGCCTCAATTGGGCGACGTTTGACAACGAGTGAAGTATCGGAAATACACCCTGCTGATGGCTGTTTCTCTGGAAATAGAAAAATCTGTATCATTCTTATGACTTGACATACTTTCCCCTTTGCTGTCACAATATTCCACGTCAAATACATACCTTCCTTACTACTGGACCTAGTTATTCCCTTTGCACATGTCGGAACACACACTGATACTTTACAAACCTGATGCTCACGGCTAACCTGAAACCTATCCCTTGCTACTATGTATAATACTCCGCCAATAACTGATTGCTGGCGATACGAAATAATACTGACCGAAAATCAGCGAAGGGTGGACATGTCCCATACGATTTTCTTGCCAGTGGTACCACGGTGTCTTAGAAAGAGAGACATAATCGTCTTGCAAAGCGCTAGATGTTAACTAACACAATCATATTACTATCACAAACGATCTTGGTTCTACAGGTGCACACAAGTATCCATGTTAAAATCTATACCGGCTTCATAAATCGAAGTATGGCATTACCTCCGAATGAAGTGGTTTTCCCAGACAAATACCACGACACTGAACATAAACAGTGATCACAGGAGTGTATATTATCAGACCAACAGTGAGGTTACACATCGCCAACGATGCAACCTCGTAATATAATCACCGAATTTTGAAAGTGATTTGCCTAAGAGACGTGGTATGAAACCGATATTTACAACTCCCTCAGGCCAGTGCTAGATATTTCTCCAGTATTTCTCAATGCCATGTCAGAGGTTCTGCGATATATGGACTGGGTTATGGGTGAAGGTTGATTAAGAACGATCACAAACACTAGAAGGTGTGCTGATTGAGGTCGGGCCGGCCGCTGTGACCGAGCGGTTCCAGGCGACTCGGTCTGGAACCGCGCGACCGCTACTGTCGCAGCTTCGAATCCTGCCTCGGGCATGGATGTGTGAGATGTCCTTAGGTTAGTCAGGTTTAAGTAGTTCTAAGTCCTAGGGGACTGATGACCTTATATGTTAAGTCCCATAGTGCTCAGAGCCATTTCAACCATTTTTGACTGAGGTCGTAACAAATGTACACAGGCTTTTCAAATCTCTCATGTTACGCTGTCTGGTAGAAATGCTATCTGGGATTTCGAATCAATTCTTTCCATTCAACCACAAATCTTCATTGGAACCTATGGAGAAGTCCTTTAATGATTACAGCCACTAATGAATAACATTTCTGGAACTCTCATATCTCGAAACGAGTCATCTTTCTCGAACCTATCTGCTACAGTAAAATTCCAGTGTGGTTTTAGGTAGCCCCTATGCATCTTGCAAGTGCCCCTCAGAGTCTCCACTAACATCGCTACAGCTTTGCGCATGTGACCGTTCCAATTTAAGTTGGAACTGAGTAGACGTCGGATAAAGCTATACAGGGTTTTACAAAAAGGTACGGCCAAACTTTCAGGAAACATTCCTCACACACAATTAAAGAAAAGATGTTATGTGGATTTGTGTCCGGAAACGCTTAATTTCCAAGTTAGAGCTCATTTTAGTTTCGTCAGTACGTACGGTACTTCCTCGATTCACCGCCAGTTGGCCCAATTGAAGGAAGGTAATGTTGACTTCGGTGCTTGTGTTGACATGCGACTCATTGCTCCACAGTACTACCATCAAGCACATCAGTACGTAGCATCAACAGGTTAGTGTTCATCACGAACGTGGTTTTGCAGTCAGTGCAATGTTTACAAATGCGGAGTTGGCAGACGCCCATTTGATGTATGGATTAGGACGGGGCAATAGCCGTAGCGCGGTACGTTTGTATCCAGACAGATTTCCAGAACGAAGGTGTCCCGACAGAAAGACGTTCGAAGCAATTGATCGGCGTCTTAGGGAGCACGGAACATTCCAGCCTATGACTCGCGACTGGGGAAGACCTAGAACGACGAGGACACCTGCAATGGATGAGGCAATTCTTCGTGTAGTTGACGATAACCCTAATGTTAGCGTCAGAGAAGTTTCTGCTGTACAAGGTAACGTTGACCACGCCACTGTATGGAGATTGCTACGGGAGAACCAGTCGTTTCCGTACCATGTACAGCGTGTGCAGGCACTATCAGCAGCTGATTGGCCTCCACGGGCACACTTCTGCGAATGGTTCATCCAACAATGTTTCAATCCTCATTTCAGTGCAAATGTTCTCTTTACGGATGAGGCTTCATTCCAACGTGATCAAATTGTAAATTTTCGCAATCAACATGCGTGGGCTGACGAGAATCCGCACGCAATTGTGCAATCACGTCATCAACACAGATTTTCTGTGAACGTTTGGGCAGGCATTGTTGGTGATGTCTTGATTGGGCTCCATGTTCTTCCACCTACGCTCAATGGAACACGTTATCATAATTTCATACGGGATACTCTACCTGTGCTGCTAGAACATGTGCCTTTACAAGTACGACACAACAGTGGTTCATGCACGATGGAGCTCCTGCACATTTCAGTCGAAGTGTTCGTACGCTTCTCAACAACAGATTCAGTGACCGATGGACTGGTAGAGGCGGACCAATTCCATGGCCTCCACGCTCTCCTGACCTCAACCCTCTTAACTTTCATTTAGGGGGGCATTTGAAAGCTCTTGTCTACGCAACCCAGGTACCAAATGTAGAGACTCTTCGTGCTCGTATTGTGGACGGCTGTGATACAATACGCCATTCTCCAGGGCTGCATCAGCGCATCAGGGATTCCATGCGACGGAGGGTGGATGTATGTATCCTCGCTAACGGAGGACATTTTGAACATTTCCTGTAACAAAGTGTTTGAAGTCACTCTGGTACGTTCTGTTGCTGTGTGTTTCCATTCCATGATTAATGTGATTTGAAGAGAAGTAATAAAATGAGCTCTAACATGGAAAGTAAGCGTTTCCGGACACATGTCCACATAACATATTTTCTTTCTTTGTGTGTGAGGAATGTTTCCTGAAAGTTTGGCCGTACCTTTTTGTAACAGCCTGTATATACCACCAACTTCTGCAAACTGTGTAGAAACAGGCTAAGCTGCGTTAGTGCAACAGGACTGTGTTTTGACGATTCGATGGGAAGAGTAACATGTCTTAGCTCTGCCAACTGTGCAAGACGTGTAAGGTCAGCGCCAAACGATGCCCGCTCCTGCAACATGAGATAGTATAAAAGACAGTACGGGAACTGGTAGAAGGATGAGGATTTTGCTTCTGGACTGTGGTGCTTCTCCAAAGTACATACAGGTACAGCACTCTGAAGCAGATTCGTGCACATCAGGACGCGTCCAATGTTATCCTTTACCGCAGATGTATGTAAGTTTAGAGGCAGATGGTTCTCTGTTTCTCTGAAAAGCGGCAAATACTGTAGTCAACTCTCGTGTATCACTGTTACTTCAATAGTCATACAGTAGAATGCTGCCTCAACGGTAAAAAGTGACTATTTCCCAGGTGCCCTTCGCTCATATGTCGACATCTTCTCAGATTCTTCTTCCTATCACATACTTGTCCCCATGTAGAAATTGTTCGGCGCCAGCCAGAAGATACACAAGCACTTCCTCAATTTCCTCACTTTTCGATGTATTTTCCCTCAATTTATACGTATTTTCCATCATATCTCACAATTCTATTTATTTTATGTCAGTTCTTTTCATGCGATCATGATATCACCTCTCATTCCGTGTTCTAAAATTGTTTGTAAATGTAGTACAGCTGCCAACACCTGACGGAAATGCACTATTTTTCTGATCAGGAGGCATGGTATAGCACTGTAGTCGATTTCATCCAGTCATCTCCACCCCACATATTCCACATTCGCAGTATGTTTCCTCTGTTTTCTGTATATTTGTGTATGTGCATGTGTCACACATGGCTCCCAGGGCCCGCAGTAGATCCAAGTTAGCGTTCATGTGTGGATCCGCCGAACGTTACATCCGGAGCAATCTTTGCTTGCGGATCCACCATATGTCACGTTCAGGATATTGTTTGAAGGTGGATCCGCCATGCACCATAAACAGAGCAATGTTGGGATCCAGATCCACAGTATACCACATCTGAGTTAGCATTCAAAGGTGTATCTGCCACGCACTACATCCAGAATGATGTTCAGAGGCAGATCCACCACATGTCACATCTGGATTAGGACTCGCATCCAAGTGTTACATCTGAAGATGTGTTCCATGTTTGAAGTTGGGTCCACCGGCATCTGTGTTAAAGGATAACAGTAGATGGAGTAATCGATTGAGATACAGCTGTAATGAGGTACGATTTAATGGTAGACTGATGATGCATTGTAGTGAGGGAGATGGTGCTGCAGGTCGTTTGACCCTTTTTTCCACTGCTCTGATGGGATGCATCAGTCACATGACATAGCCTGTGTTTGAGTCATATACAACCATGTGTCATATATGTTGTGACTTAGAGCACTGTCTACTTGCGATCGTTAACAGCAAACTTCTCAGTCGTCAGGGGACTTCCATCTCATATGTGATGAAACATGACCATCGTGTTTCGACGCTTTCCTCTAAACGAATGAAGATTTATGTGATATACTCCATTCCCCTGTCGCATCTTGGGTAT
Source organism: Schistocerca piceifrons (assembly GCF_021461385.2). Classification (NCBI taxonomy): domain Eukaryota; kingdom Metazoa; phylum Arthropoda; class Insecta; order Orthoptera; family Acrididae; genus Schistocerca; species Schistocerca piceifrons. Next base: position 522,710,087 of record NC_060138.1, read on the forward strand.
AAAATCGAGACTTCAGTTTCATAACTAAGATGATTCCAAGCTAGCAATGGATGTGTGACAATGGGTGTGAGATACTGCAATCCCCATGTATACATCTGCTTGACAGATGTGATGTTTACAGAGTTAGTGGCAGCGTGATGTGTAATATCACATGTCGGATGCCGCTGCTATTCATTTATCTGTAACGATCGTTTTATATAGGATTGATAAGGGCAGAGTATAATTTCCGAACCATGATCAGATGTCAACAGTGGATGCTATACATCTCTGGAAGGCTATACTGTGCATCTATCACGCAGAATCGATATTTTAAGTAAGTAGTTTTTTATTTTACAGTTTGTTACCATAGTTTATCGTAGAGAAACCACGAAGACCGATGTATGTCATGCACTGGAAATATATCTCTTACACTGGAATGTTAACAGTACTGCATTCCACACAACTAATAGGTCGGAAACTGAAGCGATCTAACATTATAGCCTGTTTTAAGTGCAGAGCGGTGTAGCCATAGGTACTGATCCCAGACACTAGAACAAATTACTTTAGAATTTATAGTGTAGTTGATTTACGTAAAATGCTTCGAACTCCATCCATCTGGAGCTCCATCATGTATAAAACCACCTATTTCTTGTCCTTCTCAACTGTATGCTATTACATCATAACACTTTCAAATCTACTACTATACACCGATAAGGGGTGCTAACCTGCTCAACATGTGCACATCTGGAGAAATCTTGTGCACTTGGACAGCTGGGGACTCGGCAAGCACCATTCATTCACAAGACGGTGAATATAGTGATCTACTCCTTGTCAGTTAGAGATTAGACCGGTAATGGTACTGCAGAGCAGGTTGTTAAAAGTCAATCTGATGGGGTTTTCAGTCTCTAATTTTATCCCAAGACTGTGAGAAAGGTGTAAATTATGCACTATGCTCGAGGCTCGGCAAGCTCCATTCATTCACAAGACGGTGAATATAGTGATCTACTCCTTGTCAGCTACGGATTAAACCGGTAATGGTACTGCAAGGCAGGTTGTTCAAAGACAATCTGATGGGGTTTTCAGTCACTAACTTTATTCTAAGACTGTGAGAAATTATGCACTATGCTCGAGGTGATTCAAATTTGTAGAGCACTGTCTAGTATACTTTGATGATGCATATGTTTGAGAATTAACAATGAATGGACGTACTGCACAATCATCTATCTACATTCTCAATAGTACTCACGAAGTAGAGAATGGGTGGTTTAGCGAATATACTGAAATTGGGAAACAAGCTGTCGCATCATTGGTTGGTGCTGAAATTATTGTAAAATTGCTAAATTTGTTCACACTATCAACTATGATGCTTATAATTTCCGTCCCATCCGCCCACTGGTACGCTGTTGGTTACCATATAATGACTGACTGACATCGCTTGTTTGAGATGGACAAGGAGTTTTGTAGGAGGGGCAACACCTTCTGGGGATAACTAGCACCGAAACAGTGATTGCATACATGACTGCAGTATGAAGAATCAGTTTAAATGGAACGCAGAGCTATCAGCTATTCTGTCACTGTGACAGATGAGTTTAAATGTAGAGGACGTCTGTCACCTTGGACAGCAGTTTGGAAACGCTCCACAACACCGCAATACTTTTCCAGTTTCCTTATGTTGTAACTGTCTTTTATTTAAAATCATCCAGTGTATGTCGCGTGTTATGATAGCAGCAGTAACAACATGATTTACACCATGCGACGTCTAGTTTTCTGCAAGAGGCAATGGTTCAGAACGTGTTAATGTCAGTTTAGAACCTGACACAGACCTCAAAGTCTTGGCGGAAAAACAAAATATATGGCAGTGTACAAAGCGTTTACAGTAGAAACAAAAAAGCAATGTTTCAAACAACGACACAGGATCACAGGAAACGTCTCTTGGACTTACAGTATAGTCTTTGGGATACGGTTATCCTCCTACAGTACAAGTGATGAAACTTTAACCTGATCTGTGCAGTGGATCAATACCTGTATATTTAATAGGATTGCCACATGTGCTGATGCCAGCATGCATATGGTATTTGTTTTCGATGTATGGGAAGAGAGAGATGCAGTAAAAATCTTATCGAATTCTCTATCGGATGAGGTCAGTGGAGCTTTCATAGTTCGTAATTTTCCTCTGTTGGTTGGTTCAGAGTAACGACGATGGACTTTTAGGCTGATAGACGTGAATGGGTACTGAGAGATGCGAATCTGCTTCAGAGTGCTGTACCTGTGTGCAGTTTCGAGAAACACCACAATGCAGTAGCTAAATCCTCGTCCTTATACCAGTTCCCGTACTGTCTATTATACTACCTGGTGTTGCAGGAGTGGGCTTCGTTTGGCGCTGACCGTACACGTCATGCAAAGTTTGCAGAGCTACAGCAACATGTTCCCGTTTCCGTCGAATAATCAAAACACAGTCCTGTCGCACTAACTCAGCTTAGCAAGTTTCTATTGTCTTTTGAGACCTAAGCGCTGTAGTGTGCGAGTGAGACAGAAGAGAACCTACGTCATAGGGAAACCGAATAGAAGGCGTTTGTGGCCAGGGAGACATAGCAGTATTAAATATGGCGGACCTAAGATTGGCCGTAAAGGGAAACATTAATGGAAAGTATTTAATTCTGTAGCAATTCAGGGAATGAAGCCACAGTAATATTAAACTGCCATCCTCCATAAATTTCCATGGTGATCCCGATAAAACTTGAATATTGATCATATCTATAATACTTTAGGATTTACTGTTAAACTGAAATTAACAAGTTTTGTAACAAAGACCCGAATGCTAAAATCTGAACGCTTTGTTCGATCTTAACTATCAATATTTCATATAGAATAGCATCATTAAAATGACAAACATGGTAAATATGAACTCTGTAACTTTATTTGTTTAAAAGATACAGTAAATTTAAATTATCAGTATTTTGAGTTGAACATCAGATCGTCATTTCCTCTACACAAAACACATTGAACAATGACAGCATGATATCTTATTGAATCATTAGGTAATAGAATATTTGTTGTAAAGTTTAGTGCATAATAGTTACTTTTGTTCTTTATTTATTTGTCAGAAATCACATGGGTGCAAGGCTACTGGCCGTGGCAATAAATGCTAACAAGGAAATTGTATTGGTTGCATGTAAAAGAATTTAACGTTTATTATGTAGTGGGTATTACTGTTACTTTATTTAGAACGTGAAAGTGGTCAAGCTTTGATTATTTAAATATGCTAACATGTTATATAATGTTGAATAAGCTGTAGCCAGTCAGATGGAAGGCTTCAGGATGGGGAACTGCCCTAGTCAGTTGAGTAATATTCGACGCGCGGGAAACGCAGCCGGAGACGCGAAAGCGGACAGTTCGGCCGGAGACACCAAAGTGGACAGTTAGGATTGAGACGCGAAAGCGGACAGTCGGTCTTTAGGTAGCTAGGAAGTGAAACGAGTGAGGATATTTCGCGTTGTGTGGTATCGGGGGACATAGCCTTGGAGCGGTGCGCAGCCGCGCGCCTGGTGTGAACTCCAACTTTTCGTGTAAATGACCAGGTGGAGTATCGGACTTGTGTTTCGCGATGAGAATGTGAATGATAGGTGTCAAATGGATCTGAGCTCAAGTGCAACAGTAACTCTAAATACGACCACTTTCGCTTTTAGTTTACTTTCTGAATAAACATTATTATAACCAAATCGCAACTGTGTGGCCTACATCATTTATGGGTCGTTAATTTAGTTCCTGATATTATTATTACTGTTATTATATGTTATGTTAACTTTGTTTTTCGCAAGCTTGCCATCACCCAGACAATTTAACCGAAGGGTCGCAAGTGTCTTATTTAGGGCGTGTAACGCGACACGTGCGGTTCAACCCGTAGACCAGTTTGAGCCAAGACATTTCGATGAAGGGGAACCCCATGTGAACCCGAACATCTTTGGGATGTTAGCTCGTAAGATGCATAGGGGCTACCTAAAACCACGAAGGAATTTTACTGTAGCAGATATGTTAGAGAAACATGACTCGTTTCGAGATTTGAGAGTTCCAGAAATACCATTCACTAGTGGTGGTACTCATTAAAGGACTTCTCAATAGGATACAAAGCAGATGGTTGAATGGAAAGACTTGATTCGAAATCCCAGACAGCATTTCTACCAGATAGCGTAACATTAGAGATCTGAAAAGCCTGTGTACATTTCTTACGACCTTAATCAGCACACCATCTACTGTTTGTAATCCTTCTCAATCAGTCTTCGCCTATAACCCAGTGGATATATCTGAGTACCACTGACATGGCATCGAGACAGAATGTTTTGCAAATACTGGATAAATAGCGCCGGCATGAGGGAGTTGCAAATACCGGTTTCATACCTCGTTTCTTATCCGAATCACTTTCTAAATTACTAAGGGTATTGGGAAATCATTTTGTGTCAGTGTTGAGTCTAGCTTGCCATTAGGAATTTTGTGAGTGGTGGGACCGTTAGAAGAGGATGAAGTATTAGACAGGCGGATCGCTTAGTTAAAAAAGCTATTGCACGCATACAGGAAAGAAAGGGTGAAAACAAGTTTCTATAGGTAATTCTAGCACAGAAGACATAGGATTAACAAAGGGGGTCGTTAATCGACAATATGGGTATCCTGGAGGAAGAAGACACGAGAGGTGTCAGCCATGGACAATCGCCGGATGCCACTGAAACTGCTTTAAGAGAAAAAGTGAAGCAATAGGGAATGGATGGAAAAATTACATTTGGAAGTTAAGGATTTATTTTCTCCCAAAGAACCATACCAGCTACACATATCACACAACACTGCATAGCAACAGGAAATGAATCACCAGTCTACTGCAAACCATACAGAATACCAAGTTGGAGGAATTTATTCATCAACAGCTGAAAGAATAATTGAAGGAAGTAATGGTGCATGGGCGGCAGGAATTGTCATTGTGCCTAAAAAAATCAACGGATGAAACACAAAAATATATGTTTTGTTGTGATTACAGATACCTAAACCATAACGGAGACTTATCCTTTGCCAAACATCACAAAATCTTGAATAATTTAGAACAATGCAAATATTTTTGAACAATGGATTTGAAGAGTGCTTATCACCAGCTAGAGGTTACACCGCAGTATCGCCACAAAACAGCGTTTTTGGCACCCTGGGGACACTACCAATTCAGAAGAATGGCATTCAGATTGAAAAACACACCTGCAACATTTCAGAGTTTGTTGAATGGAGTTCTCAGAAGTTTAAAACCACAGCAACGCTTACGGTACCTCGATGACATAATAGTTTATGGGAGTGATATGGAACAGCATATGTAGCGATTAAGAGAAATATTCCTTATGGTAAAAGCAGCGAAATTAATACTGAGTACAGAAAAGTGTAATTTTGTGATGGAAGAGATAGCACACCTAGGTCATATCATAAGTAAAGATAGGGTCAAGACAGACACAAGCTTAACTAGAACTGTACGTGAATTTCCTGTACCAGGATCTGGAAATGAAGGGCAATCGTTCTTACGAGTCGCGAACTACTATTGCCAGTTCTAAAAAGGATATGCGGATATTGCCAGACACAGTTGTTAAGAAAGGATACTAAACTTTTGGGGTAATAAGAGTGCCAGCATGCTTTTGCGGAGCCAAAAGAAGCTTTAACATCGAGGCTTTGATATTGGTCTTTCTATGTTTCAATAGAGGTTTTAATTTATCATGTGATGCATCAAACCATTATCACAAGAAGTGAAGGCATAGAACATCCAGCAGCTTACGCATCAAGGCAACTTAATTCTGCAGAAAGGCATTATTCCACAACAGAAAAAGAGATGTTAAGTTTTCTTTATGGAATCATATATTTTAAATATTTGCAAGATTACTACTCTCTTTTACAATCTGGACTTTAATAAAAATGGCAAGGTAATGTTAATCAGAACATAGGGAGAAGTTGTGATCTAAACGACGATAGATTTATTCATCCTTAACATCACAAGACAACAAAAATGACTAAAGAAACGTCACACAAACATTTTTATTTGACAAACGCTTTCACTAACATGGGGTCTATGGTGGACAAAGTGACCAGCTGGGGATCGACATACGACACTAACTGGAACACTAATCTCTTTATCTGATTTCAGGTAATGGCACAAAATCTACGCCACCATCAAGCATCTATACTCTACTATTCCCAAAAAAAGAAAAATTTGGTTCGAAAGAATAGGGTGCTGAGAAACATATATTGGAGCCCTACACTGTAGCAGTGAATTCTTTACCCTTCTGCAGGTCGGGGCGTCACACCACGATGCGTTCGACGACTGAAGTCATGGATGACAGCAATCTGTTATTAATGGCGCGTTCCCGAAAAATGCAAGTACACCGTCTAACATTCGGCGAATGTGAAACACAGGTATTTCCCTGTGAGCCTCTGGAACCCTGGTGGATTCCAGTGTGCAGGTGTACCCATTTGCTGGTCTGCCAAACCAATTTGACTCCGTGCCATGGCTATTCGTTACGGAATATGTCAAATGTTTAGACGGCCGACTCAAGGCAAATAAGTACATCCACGCACCATTCATTGTGTTCGTGATGCTAGAAGCAGTACTTCTGATGGCTCAGAAGGTGACTGGCACAGGTTCTAAGCCGCACACTAGCAAAGGACACAAATCTCAATGTTAAGGTAGAGACCTGCAGTTCTCTACTAGCGAAGCGCCAGTACAAGAGTGATCTTATGTCTTTCTGTCCGCTTCCTCCTCAGCTCGGTAGCAAAGCACATTTACATCTTAGACTTCCCCCACTTTAGCACAAGCCAGTCGCGGCCTGGAGCGTGGCATTCGAAGCTTGGAGAGCGCCCTTTGCTCTGCATACACTGATTTGACCAATCAGAACTTTAAAGTTAATTGGGAAAAAAGAAAAAAAGCTTCGGAAGATTCAGCTTCGCGGCCTCTTTCCCACGCGTTTACGCCGTGTCTTTTGCTAACAACATGACCAGGATGGAACCATAGCCCTCCATAAACAGCTTGTTATCTTCGTGTTGCGTCTATTTCGAAGTTTCCAAAGAATAGCAATAAACTCGCTAAAAGCCTCGTAGTTTCACAAATACGATTTGTAACAGAGTCTGGATGTCTGGGCGCCAGTGACCTGTCCCACGCAGAACGCACACAGATGTCCCGTCGGCTTCCTCCCTAACAAGGCCCCATCCTCTGTTTTATTGCCTGTCTGAAATGCACTGGCCATTGCAGCGGCGACTTCTCGGCGCTAGTCAGTCTACCTGGACATGGATGCCGACCGACTGGCCCCAACCAACGTGTCTGCACAATGAGACCGCAGACTCGGCTGTCCAGAAATGTTTCCACCCAGGTTCCGCAGAAGAAACGCGCTTCCCTCGGCCCATCGTCGCCGTGCTTTTACTGCAGTCGCTTAAATCGGCAACCTATTCCTTTGAATGCAGGTAAAGCTTAACGTTGTTCCTTCCCTAGAACACTAACTACTGTCCACCATGTCATCATGCTGTATGAAGTCAAATTGCAATAAATATCATATTCCCTAAGAACATGAAGCGGCATTAACACCGAATCAGAAGTGAGAGTACCCTGCACCCTCTCATATTAACTGTATGGTAAAAAGTTTAGAGTAATAACAGATCATGCAGCATTAAAATAGCTGTTGAATTTAAAGCATCCTTCTAGTAGGGTGATGCAATGGGCAGTGAACTAAGTGAATTTGATTTCGAAATCACGCATAAACCCGGGAAGAAGCACGGAAATGTGGGTGGCCTAATAAGAAAAGTGGCAATATTATATATTAGGTGTTGATGCCAAACCAGCAGGCAGCAACAATGACACAAGCACTAGCGAATAATGGATATTGCATTTTGGAGTGCCTGAACCAGGGAGCGAACTTCATGTCAGAGCTATTCAAGGAATGGTGTGTTATTGAATGTGAACAAGTTAAGGATGAATCCTCCACATCCACAAGCCAATGGAAAAACAGAAAGAGTTCGTAGGACGGTCGAGAAGTGCTTGAATACTAAGCTGACTTACATCACACGAATTGGGATGTCTATTTGATGCATTTCATCTCCACTTACAGCTCACAACAGCATACAAATACAGGATTATCGACACATGACCAGTATACGGTCTTAAAATGGTGACATATTGTAAACAAAGGAAGGGAAGGAATTTGCCAGACTGATCAAGGGAACTTGTAATAGAGCATGGAAGGCAAATACGCGAGCATTGGAGAAACAGGAAGAAGTAGTGGACGGTACGGCAAGAATATCACAGTATAAGGTTGGTCAGTGGATGATGCTATCAACTTCAAATAAGCGGAAGGGAAAGACAAAGAAGCTTTTTGGAAAGTATGAGGTGTCCTGCTAAGTGACAAAGACTACGTCGCTGGTAAATGTCAAGATTCAGTTGTCAACGGAGAACAACAGTTGTGTATGTAGGGCGGTTGAAAGGTTTTCAAGGGAATCCAGAAGTTATTCCAGGGATAGGAGATGCGGACCGGAAAGGGAGAGGGAGGAGAAACGTGTCGGAAGATGAGCAAGAGGTTGTGAATGAAACAGTAACGAGGAGCCCGTATGGATTATGGTCTAGGAGATGGTCATTTAATATTTCTTTAATGTTCGATATAGATTTAGTGTAATTAGTTTAAGCAGTTGCGGAGCAGCAATGAATTTAAGAGGGAGGAAAGTAATAGGTATTCCCACTCCTAGGTGTGGTACAGAGGAGGTGAGATGATGTGGTTCACAGCAGGACTACTGATCTTCCTAGGGATGGGAGCGTTATGGAACCAGCACCTGGAAGGGGTAGTGCTGTTCGCCAAGCATGAAGACGTTGTGATCACCAGTTATCGCTGGGTGATACAGGTGGTATTCAACGCTTGGGAGTTGCGTAACGAGGTGAGAAAATTGGAAGAAGCTTTCGACAAATTTCATCAGGGAATGGGGAGGCATGGATTACTCAAATGAAGTGCTCGGGTATTTGAGAGAGTATATTGAGCGTACGAGAAATTAAGGGGTGAGATAACACATACTGAAGTTATTCCACATAGGGGAAAGGAAGAGGGGTGTGATCTACATCTACATCTACATCCATACTCCGCAAGCCACCCAACGCTGTGTGGCGGAGGGCACTTTACGTGGCACTGTCATTAACTCCCTTTCCTGTTCCAGTCGCGTTTGGTTCGCGGGAAGAACGACTGCCGGAAAGCCTCCGTGCGCGCTCGAATCTCTCTAATTTTACATTCGTGATCTCCTCGGGAGGTATAAGTAGGGGGAAGCAATATATTCGATACCTCATCCAGAAACGCACCCTCTCGAAACCTGGACAGCAAGCTACACCGCGATGCAGAGCGCCTCTCTTGCAGAGTCTGCCACTTGAGTTTGCTAAACATCTCCGTAACGCTATCACGCTTACCAAATAACCCTGTGACGAAACGCGTCGCTCTTCTTTGGATCTTCTCTATCTCCTCCGTCAACCCGACCTGGTACGGATCCCATACTGATGAGCAATACTCAAGTATAGGTCGAACGAGTGTTTTGCAAGCCACCTCCTTTGTTGATGGACTACGTTTTCTAAGGACTCTTCCAATGAATCTCAACCTGGCACCCGTCTTACCAACAATTAATTTTATATTATCATTCAATTTCAAATCGTTCCGTACGCATACTCCCAGATATTTTACAGAAGTAACTGCTACCAGTGTTTGTTCCGCTGTCATATATTCATACAATAAAGGATCCTTCTTTCTATGTATTCGCAATACATTACATTTGTCTATGTTAAGGGTCAGTTGCCACTCCCTGCACCAAGTGCCTATCCGCTGCAGATCTTCCCGCATTTTCTAATACTGTAACTTCTCTGTATACTACAGCATCATCCGCGAAAAGCGGCATGGATCTTCCGACACTATCTACTAGGTCATTTATATATATTGTGAAAAGCAATGGTCCTATAACATTCCCTTGTGGCACGCCAGAGGTTACTTTAACGTCTGTAGACGTATCTCCATTGAGAACAACATGCTGTGTTCTGTTTGCTAAAAACCCTTCAATCCAGCCACACAGCTGGTCTGATATTCCATAGGCTCTTACTTTGTTTGTCAGGCGACAGTGCGGAACTGTATCGAACGCCTCCCGCAAGTCAAGGAAAATGGCATCTACCTGGGAGCCTGTATCTAATTTTTACTGGGCCTCATGAACAAATAAAGCGAGTTGGGTCTCACACGATCGCTGTTTCCGGAATCCATGTTGATTCCTACAGAGCAGATTCTGGGTTTGCAGAAATGACATGATACACGAGCAAAAAACGTGTTCTAAAATTCTACAAGAGGTCGATGTCAGAGATATAGGCCTATAGTTTTGCGCATCTGCTCGACGACCCTTCTTGAAAACTGGGAATACCTGTGCCCTTTGCCAATCATTTGGAAACTTCCGTTCCTCTAGAGACTTGCGGTACACTGCTCTTAGAAGCGGGGTAAGTTCTTTCCCGTACTCTGTGTAGAATCGAATTGGTATCCCGTCAGGTCCAGTGGACTTTCCTCTGTTGAGTGATTTCAGTTGCTTTTCTATTCCTTGGACACTTATTTCGATGTCAGCCATTTTTTCGTTCGTGCGATGATTTAGAGAAGGAACTGCAGTGCGGTCTTCCTCTGTGAAACAGCTTTGGAGGTCGGCTTATAGAAATAATATTTTGCACTGCTGATGAGGAAAACACTTGAAGGGTGAACGACACCGTAGAAGAGGTTAAGCTGGGACAAAATAAAACAAAGCAGTGAGTTATTGGCACACTACGCAGATTGCAAGTTTAGAGAAGGACGCATTGAATAACAGACGACTACTACGACAACAGACTGGAGAAGTAATGTGGTATGCTGGCTGCTTCTCTCTTTTTGTCCTCTTCGTTAAAAGGTAGTGTTGGTGGAGGTTGTCGCATTTGGACATTTCCTCCTCTTTTTTTGGGTGATGTTAAATGTACTGATCTTTTGTTAGTTGCTATTTGTTGAGAGTTTTTCTTTCTCTTATTCTGCTACTGCAGGAGTAGCGACTTGGGTCTTTTGTATTTCTCACTTTGTTGCTCGTATTGCCCAAGGTTGTTGATGAGTTCATTTTGCGAGTTTCATGCCGTGGCGTAGAAAGCTTCTGCCAGGGCACGGAAACGCGTTGATAGTGGCTCAATATCTGCAGCTTCATGTAGGTCTGCCGCGGGGAAGCGCGTGGGGACGTGTAAGGCACGTCTTAACGCTCTATTTTGTATTTTTTGTAAGCGATCTATCGTCTATCTGGCTGCATAGCCCCATACAGGTCACGCATACTCCAATATCGGTCGAATTAGACTTCAGTAAATCGCTACTCCTATTGCAGGATCGAGGGAACCAGTGCTGTTCAATACAGGGTACAGAACCCGCATCCTGGCGTGAGCCTTTCTGCGAAGCTCCTCTACGTGACACTTCAATGTCAGCCGGCCGCGGTGGTCTCGCGGTTCTAGGCGCTCAGTCCGGAACCGCGCGACTGCTACGGTCGCAAGTTCGAATCCTGCCTCGGACATGGATGTGTGTGATGGCCTTAGGTTAGTTAGGTTTAAGTAGTTCTAAGGTCTAGGGGACTGATGACCACAGATGTTGAGTCCCATAGTGCTCAGAGCCATTTGAACCATTTTTGAACACTTCAATTTCAGGCGCCTGTCAAGTGTGACACCGAGATACCTCGCACAATTTCTCCGTGGCGGGTTCTGCCCCTGCAATCACAGCAGTTGGTTTGGCTATCGTGGAGGTCGGCGTTTGCCATAGCGTCTGGTGAGCAGCATGGCTTGCGTTTTATCGGAGTTGATTGTGATGCGCCACTGCTTGGCCAAGTTTTCCGTCCTGTTATGGCGGTTTGCAGACGCCTTGTAACCAGGTTCCTGTTTGTCGAGCAGGAGAAGACTGCAGTGTCATCCGCATATTGTGCAGTGTGTACATGCTGAGTCGGGATGTCAGCAGTGTAGACATTGTAGAGGACGGGTCCCAGGACCGAACCTTGGGGCACGCCAGCACAGATTCTTCTTCTGGTCGATACGGATCCATCGATCTTAACTGAGAAGGTCCTACCGGAGAGGTAGTTTTTTACGATTTTGACGATCTTTCCGGGGAAGCCTAGGGTGTACATCTCATGTAGTATCCCGGTGTGCCAGACTGAATCAAAGGCTTTTACTACGTCTAATAAGACAAGCCCGCAGTAGCCCTTTCGGTTGAAGCTGTCCGTGGCTGCTTCAACCACTCTCGTGATTTGTTGGGGGGCGGAGTGTCTTTGCCGAAATGCGAATTGGAATTTCGGAAGTATCTGCTCTCTTGTAATATGGTCCTGTATGGGGGTAAGTAGGAGGCGTTCGTTAAGTTTACTGAGGGTAGGCAGTAGACTAATTGGTCTGTAATGTTGCGGGAACACCGAGTCTTTTCCTGGTTTCGCTATTGCAATGACTTCTGCTTGCTTCCACTGCGCCGGGAATATTTGCTATCGCGTCAGTTCGTTAACTGTGTCAGTCAAGTGGGCGATCGCTAGAGGCAGGAGGAGATTCAGTAATTCGTTTGTGACCTGGTCGTGTCCCGGGGTCTTCCTAGTGGGCAGGGACTTGATGCAACGCGTCAAGTCTTCAGTACTGAAGAGTGGTTTGTAGTCATCTTCGTCGTCTGCTTCCAGGAACACGGCCAGTTCTCGGCGGACTGTTGCGACTTGTTCTCTGTCCTGTACTTCTGCTGGTCTGAACTGCTTTTCGAACACGTCGGCTAGCGCGTTAGCTTTGTCGATTGGACTAAACTGCAATCCACGTTCGCCGTGCAGTGGTGGCATTTTCGCGCATCTTTTCGTAAACTGCTTCGTGGCTTGCCATAAACTGTTGCCTTCTAGTTTGCGAGCTGAGGGCCTTGCCGACCATTGTTGGTTGCGATACTCATTGAGATCTGCTTTCAGCTGTCTCTGTAACCTATTGAGTAGCCTCCGTGTATCCCTGTGTATGCGAGAGCTACAGAAAAGGCACTTAATCTGATACCAAGGAACTAGAAACCGAAGCGGAAGTCTTAGGTAGGGAAGTAGTAATGACAAAATGATTACAGTTCGTAGAAGATAGTGTTTGGGAAGCACGAGGCTAAGTAGCAGAATTACAGAAGGCTCTGCAACAGGCTGTAAGAGGTCAGCTAGGGGTAAACTTGCTGTCGCCAGAGCAGTATTTAAAGGGTCTAAGGAAAGTACAGAAGGAACTACCGCCGGAGCTGCGGTTGGGTTTAGAACCTGACCACAAGAAGTTACCTTTTTATTTCAAGGTAGCTACAGCATCCATGATAACTGATGGAATGAAAGTTCACTTTTCCGTTTCTACACCAGTAACAGGGAAAGAAGCACATTACAAGTGCTACATAGTTTATGTGCCAGTTGACGGATATTGAAGAAATTTGTAGTAGTAAAAACGCAGCAACTATTATTAATTGAAAAATACAAGACAAGATATGAAGAAATGGTGGAAGAAACGTTACAAGAATGCTACCAAGTGGAAATTGCAGTCTGTCCGAATATGACAATAAGAGAGGGGCAGGGTCCCTGCGCGGTGAAATTGCTAATGGTACAACAAGAGAGTGCAATAAAGAAGTGATCGAGCCAGAGTTATACTTTCAGCAGGTCGAGGGGCTTTGGGTATGCTCTACTTTTGACAAGGTGTTACTAGTGGCTAGTTGTTTCGAGCAGGGAAGCTTACGTCAACAAGGAGGTTAGGCCCCTTTATCTCGCACGCTGTTCCATTTAATAACAAACCACTCCAGATTAATAGTGATTTCCATCCACCCGCCACGATTTCAGGGGTAGCTCATCTGAATGCCTTGCGACCTCGTTCGTATTGTCCAGAGGAGTACATGGAAGTGCTACCTGCCACGGATTTAACCAGCTTAAATCAAATTCTAGGGCCGGAATTAACGCAGTCTACAAACACGTTGCTGAACCAGCAGGAGGGGCGAGTCTCCTTGGAAACCTTAGTGCAGCATGTCAATTTAAATCGGGAATGTTAGTATCAGAAAGAGATAACACTGGTTATTGTCATATCAACCATCGCAGCAAAACTTGTTCTGCGGAGTTCCATGGTGGTTGAGTTAAGGAGCAGAGCAAGGGGCCCTGATAAAAAAGATAAAGTGATATGGATAAGAAAATCAACTGTTAGAATAATTCTTAAAAGGCGAAACAAGGTCAGAAGTGCTGGTAGCCAGGAACTCTAGTGTAAAGGATAATCAAGTTTAATCGACCCAAGGGATTGAGGGCAATGTAGTACATCGACCGCATCGGGTCAAAAAGCACGGCGGAGCGGAAGTGATTTGCAACATAGCCAGCTGCAGGTAGGAAAGAGTTTATGCAATGCGAAGCACTGCGAAGCTGAGCCAGCTGTGCGTTGTATATCAACAGCCGACGCTGCAATGCACTAGCGGAAGGACGGCAGCCTTTCCCAACTTGGCACCACAGGAGTGCTTAGAGACGTGCCTTGAGCCATAAACGAACATATTCTGGAGCGTACAGATACTCAGCCATTCGTGTACTAAAATATTCTGGTCTCAGTGTCACAGCCTACACCCTGAGTCTGTGACGCCTAGAATGACAACCTGGAACGCAGTACGGGACCGCTGTTCGACCATGGGATGGGCAGCCTGCCCTGAGTCATGAGAGCAGCCACTGCTGGGGCAGAGAGCCAGCTGCCGGGCTGGAGGAAGGTCACAGCCGCCACCGTAATATCGTCAGCTGCGCTGTCGCGCTGTCAGCAACGTCAGACGTCAAGTGTTTCGCATGAGAAGCAACTGGACGCCTCCACCAACCTGTTCCTCATCCACTATGGCCGAAGACTGGAATAAACATGTTAATTAAACAAGTCTACTGCCGTCCTGATGTCTCATTTCACTATCCGCGTGTGACAATTCAGGGGTCATCTAACACTATGAACCACTGGTCCTTTGAGACTTTGAAACAGCAAGAGGAGGTACGAGACAGCATGTCTAACAATAATTTGCCAAGACTTGTGAAGAGTATCCAAAACAAATGCAGGTTAGATCCTGCATTGCTGTTGGCTATGGTCATACACCTCACTGATCCATTGGCATCTTTGGGGTATTTCAATGGGATTCTTCTTCTTCTTTAAGTGTCTCGTCCTCAAGTACACTGGCTATCAGTAACATGATCTGCTGCTTGCTTGAAGACTTCCTGAAAAGCGGTTCTGTGCTCAGTCCACACCACTGCCTTAAGTCCTTTTGCCACAAAAATCTTTTATGTCCTGCGCCAGGTCCGCCCTCAGTGTTTCGTTGAAGTATTAGTTACAACAGATTGTATATGTTGTTGCGCATTATATGGCCAAATTATGCGACTTTTCTTCTCTTGATGACACTGGTAATTTCCGAATCTTGGTTCATACACGGTAGTACCGCAACTTTCGTGATTATCTGTCGATGGTATCCTTAATATCCTTCGATATATCAACATTTTAGATGCTTAGAGTTTGTTACCTACTACTGCAGTAAGTGTCCATGAGTCAGCTCCTCGTGGTAGGATACTTAACACGTAGCATCGATGTTGTTGTGTGCGACGTGTAATACTAGTCAGAACTTCCTTTATTTTTTGGTAAGAGCTTCTCGCATATTCAGTTCTGCAGTGAATTTCTTGACTAATATCCTCGTTATCATTGATCTGGCACCCTAAGTATTTATTTGATGAAGCCCCTTCGGTGTTATCATTACATCTCGATTTCTGCTGGAAGCCATTCATTTTGACTTCTTGACGTTTAAACGTAACTCCATGGTGTACAGTGGTTGTTGCAGAACTTAGGTGCAAGCAAGATGGTGTCTTCAGCATGTCTAATATTATAATGGACTCCATTAACCACTACCCCTAAATATTTGCCATAAAGAGCATCTTAAAAAATCTTTGTAGAATAGATTTCCAAAAGTAATGGGGCTGAAACCAGCCCTAGTGAACTTCTTCCGTAAATATCCTGCCTCTGCCAACTGACCATCGACTCTCACACCAGAACATTTGGTTCCAGGACAGATTTCCAGTTGATCGGATGCCACAACCTTCTAGCGCTCGTTACCCTAAGACATGCAGCACTTTGTCATACCGAGCAGTGTCAAAAGCTTTTTCGTAATTAACGACTGGAAAACTGACAGCTGTTGCCGTCGCACAATTCTGTAATGAGAGTGCCTTTCTGTTGCTGATTATGCGCTGAGGAACAGTATTTATGAACGGAAGAAATGCTTGACTCGAATCTTTCGTTAGAAACTGAGCTCAATCTCATATGGACGATGGCAGCGGTAGAAATCTGCTGTGATTACGCCGCGTGGTCTAAGGCGCCGTGTCACGGTCGGCGAGGCTCCCCCGTCGGAGGTTCGAGTCCTCCCTCGGGCGTGGGTGTGTGTGTGTGTTGTCCTTAGCCTAAGTTAGTTTAAGTTAGATTAAGTAGTGCATAAGCCTAGGGACCGATGACCTCAGCAGTTTGGTCCCATAAGACCTTATCACAAACTAAAAACCTTGATGTACCTGAGACTCCTACAAGCATTCACCCAATGTTATAGTGGGAGACCAATCAAAACTTGCTCGTCAGATGATGATTTTTAACACTTTTTTCTTGAACACATATCTAGAACAAATTAACTGCTGTATCAGGTCACTGAGAGCAGAAGTTGTGCTCTTTTACCTAAATACAACCCACACGTTGTCTTTATTTTCGTGTGGTTCTCTGACGTTTACACATATTCCTTCACAATACATTGGAACTGTAAGACTGTGTAACAAAGGCTGTTTTTCCTTTTGATGCCGTTTTGCAGATAATGTTTACTTATCATACAAACGTTAGAAAACCATGGAACACATTATGTAAGTAATGTGATGTCCTGAAGCTCGCCGATTACTTTAATTTCCTTATCTGTTGTCATGGACGAATTTTTGAATTGTTGCACTGTTGATCTTTAAAATCGCAGGGTAAACATACTGTGCTGTGGACGATCTGTATGACTGGAAATGAAGAACCCACTTCGTACGCTGGGATCACAGTACACAAACATTTATTTTTCTAGGACAACCGGTTTCAACAGTCTTGTGCTGCCATCGTCTGATCTAAGGGGACAACATTAAGAGAAGGAAATTGTGGAGGGGGGCGCGAGAGGTTGCAATTAATTTCAACTATTATGTAAAATATACACATTTACATACTTTTACAAAAAAATACATAGTCGATAAAATGCACACAGCTGATAACATTCTCGTACCATCCACGCATATCGACGTCGGGCATGACGCTCCTAAGCTTGCTGCTCAGCACTGCGCTACAAAAATGTTCAAATGTGTGTGAAATCTTATGGGAATTAACTGCTAAGGTCATCAGTCCCTAAGCTTACACACCTCTTAACCTAAATTATCGTAAGGACAAATACACACACCCATGCCTGAGGGAGGACTCGAACCTCCGCTGGAACCAGCCACACAGTCCATGACTGCAGCGCCTCAGACCGCTCGGCTAATACCGCGCGGCACTACGCTTCAGACGGAGTCTTAACGCAGAGGCGGCGGATCCCTAAATAGCTACATATGTCGCCGTCGAATGGCGTAAGTAGTACACTCTAAGTGACCACATGCCGTGGTTATAAGCAATGGCTAGCGGCGCACCAGAAGTAAAGCTGGATTTTTCAAAATGGCCGCTATAACTATTAGGAATGCCAACTGACCATACATTTAAAATGATCATAGGCTTACGCTCCATATAAAATCTGTAGTAAGACACACATATTAACTGTAACACCACGAAGAGGGATTGCAATAAACGTCAAATTGGCATGAAGTAAGTAGACACGAGTAACGGTTCAAATGGCTCTGAGCATTATGGGACTTAATTTCTGAGGTCATCAGCCCCTAGAACTTATAACTACTCAAACGTAACCAACCTAAGGACATCACACACATCAATGCACGAGGCACGATTCGAACCTGCGACGGTAGCGGTCGCGCGGTTCCAGACTGTAGCGCCTAGAACCGCTCGGCCACACCGTCGGCCACGAGTAACGTCATCAACATTCAGTATACAAAAAAAGATCAAGCAGAGGGTTTCTCATTCAGCAATCACATTTGAGCGTTCTTTGTTTGTAGGGTCTGGTTATGCCTTGTGGAAAAAGAGGAAACGTTTACCAACATGTGTCACAATTCAACAATGGCAAGATCGTAGCCCATGGCGACTGAGGTCTATCATACCGCGATACTGCTGCCGGGATCCCAAGGAAACCCTGCAGATATGACATAGGCGGGTTACAGCAGGGCCATACTGAGAGTCACGAAGTATCACAACGGCCCCACGCAACTAGCACACAAGAGGACAGGCACATTTTTCGCTGATTCGTGCAGGATGGCGCAACCACGCACGTACCTGTAATCAGCAAACGGCCGTGTTAATGCGGTAACACCAGAAAATCAAGTATTCACACACACATCGCGACAGCGTCTGTAGCAGCACATTCTGTAGCTCTGGCATAGTGATGAAGCAGTAGGGAATGATGTACCTCTAATCTCATATAAGGTCAGTTCTTCGCCTTAGTGCCTAGATGGGTTAAAGCCATTGATTCCGCCTTAGTCGGCAGCTCTGTGTATTAAATTATGGACTCTGCACACTCCCCTATCACCTACTAACTTGATCACATTTTCCTTCATCTACACTTTATCAGCCCAATATGTAAAAATTCGTTATTTGATATTCTTGATGATGGAATTTTTTAAGACTACCTCTTTATTCGCAGCGTTCCACAGAAGACATACGCTGTTATTTGTAACCTGAAATTTTGTATCTTGTAGTTATTATTAGCTTTGTGTTTGTGAGTCAAGATCGCAGAAAAAAATTACAAATGTAAAAGTAATTAATAATAAATCTTGGACGATCGATAATCTACGTTCGACAGGATCATCGTGTCTATCTTCCCGAATACATGTGACGTGACGTCACCGAAGAGACGACAGGGAGGGCCCTGTACGCCGTCTGAAAGGCAGCTGTGTCGTCTCTGGCCCTGCACTGAGGCGATCACTGATCCACTGATGGCTGCTTTAATGAGCAGCACTGAGTGTGTACTCTTAGAGGCCTGGCGCGCGTCCTCAATTACCCAGCTGCTCTCAGCTTTACGATCACCTCTGTTCAGACGAATTATCCGCCCTTTACTAGTTAGGAAATGATTCAGAAATTCGTTTACACTAATGGACCCTAAAAAGAAATAGGTTTCGATAAGATAATCCACTGTTAACATACTCACGAACCATCTAGTAGCTGTTTCTCACTTCATAAAATCAAAAATTATTCTAGACTCAACAGTTTTATTTTTCAGTGCGTAACGACAACAATTTTTCCATAATCAACAGTTTTATTTCTCTAATGTTGAATAATGGAAGGACATGATATTACGCTATTCACTTCATGTTACCCTGCTAATAAAATCTTCGACACTAATGCCAAGAACAGAGAGAACTTAATACCGTATCTGATGCCCGAAAAATTGCATGGCAAGGGAAGACTTAACCACAAACAAATTTCAAATTACGGTGCTAACAACTTATGACTGTAAGGAAACCAAAGACATACTCTAAGAAAGTAACGTTCACAACAACAAAATAATTGATACGAGATGAGGTTCATTCCAGGCGCCTCACGTGACTGGTAATCACGTGGGATGCACTCTGTGAGGCGGAGCAGGAATTGTATTAGCAACAATTACTATTATCGTGAAAGGAGGGAGGATAGGGGAGCACTTGATACTGGATAATCACATATCTCCTCACCTGTGCATCGGACATGTGCTCTCGTAGATTTCCGTATTTCCTTTTGACTCGTTAGTCCATTTCAGCATTGCTTCGTAGTACTACCACTCGCTATTTGAAATATTCACTAGGTTTCAAAGAGTATCACAAATACTGTAAGGGGGTATAGCCAGCCAGTGGCGTAACTGGGGTGCCTGGCGGTCAGGGCAAACTTCGGCTTTGCGCATCCTTCCGGGTGCCCTCATCACACCCACCTTGCCAGTATCAGCCCACAGCTGATTTGTTGTTTAATTATCAGTGCTCTTTAATGGTTTATCTGTTTTCATCAACATTAATTTACAATGAATTAAAAGATATAAAGTTACATAATTCCTTTTGTGTCATTCAATCGAAAAGAATGACTACTGACTGTCCGAAGCTGCACTGCTTGCGGTAATAAAGTGATTCCTTTCTCACAGTATCAATGTGCATCAATGTGAACTCGTAACGCAAAACAACAAACGCAAAATATATTCCCTACATTTTCGTTGCGTTACTTAACTTGGCATAACTTGAACCTTAAAACGAGAAACAAGCGTCTCAGTACCAATGCGAGGTAGTCTCATTGATCCCTTGCTCGACGCGTCCAATCCGAAACTCCTCATTATTCCCTTTCATAGATCGCCACCCTTTGCCAGTTTTGGAGATCTACAGTACATCTTTTTTCTTTCTCTTTCCGCTTCTACTTCGTCCTCCCTTTTTCTCCTTTCTTCTCCTTTCCTCATCTACCTCGTCTGCCCCAAAACTGCCTTCTCCACGGGGCGGCGCCTTGATTGCCGTATCCTAGTTACGCCCATGCTGTTGATTTCTTTTTTTTTTAAAAAAAAAAGAGCGTTACTTTACATTTATTCAGATTTGATGACGCTGTTCTGAATTTCCTTCATATTCACTCATGGACGATGCGGTTCTCTTGACAACACCTTCGTTAGCAAACAATGCGAGAGCACTTCTGAACCTAGCCAGTAAACTGTTTCCATATATTGCGAACATTAATGGTCCTATTACAGATACACGTGACATATCTAGTATTTATCGAAGGCGCTGTATAAACTATATAAAATAGCAAAGCAACATAATTTAAGTACATCGAAAAATTAAACTAAGTCTGAGGCATTCCAAGGGTCACGGCCTTTAGCACGCGTGTTCGCATTAGAAAGCAAAACTATTGAACAAATTAACACCCTCAGAGTCTTGGCCTGTGACGTGTCGCATTTTAGCGACATTAATATCGAAAAAAGACTAAGAGACTCAGTATGATGTGCGGCACCTTCAATAGGACGCTCAGGTTAAAATTTTATGAAGTTATGGAAGTTCGCTGTGGTCTACATGGAAGTGAAAACTGGACTATGAAGTGCAGAACGTACAGTAGACTCCAAGCGGCAGAGATTATATTTTTTACAGCAGTCCAATCATCCGGAAGAATGCAGGAACTTACAACGAAAATAAAAATATTACATAAAACAATGGAAATAATGTATGGAAATAATGTGTGACGAACGAACTCCAAACAAATTGCTGTAGTACATTCCTAAATGAAGACAGAACAGTGGTAGATCCAAGAGGAGACGGTTGGATCAAGAAGCCGCAATGAACATCACGGTGTAACGCTTGAGAGAGAAGAAGCAGGTATGAAACTTCCTGGAACATTAAAACTGTGTGCCGGACGGGGACTCGAACTCGGGACCTTTGCCTTTCGCGAGCAAGTGCTCTACCGACTGAGCTTCCCAACCGCGACCCAGGCCCCGTCCTCACAGCTTTACTTCCGCCAGTACCTCGTCTCCTACTTCTCATTCAAGAACCAGGTATCTGATATTTTGCTATTGAACATTTACTCCCCTTTACAACGTTCCAGTATCAAACAAATATTGTTTGAGGCAACCACAAATCCGAGCTTTTGGTAGCATATTGGTGATCAACACTCTCTCTATGAGTAATATACTCAATTTTCTTTAGCTTTTTCGTTGGCACTGCAACCTTCTCGGCACTGCCTCACTCAACAAACATTGTCATCTGGACTGCATGCACACAAGACGTCACGACAGCAGAATTTCCTACGTTACTTTCGCTGCTTTAATTCTGTACATCAGGCATATGGACTGGACGCCTCAGACAGACCAACAACAGACAGCCCCAAAGGTTTACCCCTTGACCGGCATTGCACCCCCGTCGCCGCCAAACGTAAGACTCAGAGTGGCAGGGCAAATACGGGGAACAGAAGGGATACGTTGAAACCGACCCCCCCCCCCCCCCAAAAAAAAAAAAAAACTCGATGTACACGTATATTACTGCCCCACGTACCGCCTTGCCTCAATGAGTACCTCTTTTTTTTTTTTCAGCGAACGTTACCACTAGAAGTCTAGCCAGATGTTAGACTGTTTTCCTGTGACCAAAGATACTGCTAAGGAAGACGGCTTCACTCGAAGGGAAGAAATTAGCTCTGGTTACCACGTACCGGACATTGTATATTAAGAACAGGTGTATCAAGGCGCAGAATAAATTCGATCGAATGCGGGCATAAAGAGGACGTTACGTGCAGCTGTGATGCAGTCCAAACACCTCATCACCTAGTAAATATGCCAAAACATGGATGAAGTCTATACTCAGGGATATGTTTTAAATACCGCCGTAGACGCTATAAAAGTTTCGGAATTCTGGAGAGGAAATATGTGACTTTTTTTCTGTCGGACACGGAGAGTTAAATGGTTCAAATGGCTCTGAGCACTAAGGGACTTAACATCGATGGTCATCAGTCCCCTAGAACCTAGAACTACTTAAACCTAACTAACCTAAGGACATCACACACATCCATTCCCGAGGCAGGATTCGAACCTGCGACCGTAGCAGCAGCGTGGTTCCTGACTGAAGCGCCTGAAACCGCTCGGCCACAACGGCCGGCAACGGAGAGTGAAGAAAATAAGTATTCAGTACAGTATTGTATACATTGATCTTTTGCACTACTTCGACAAATTCTCTTGCAGACCATATTATGCAATCTCAGAAGCTTTGTCTGGATCTGTAAGTAAAGGTGACTGGTAGGGAAGGCCACGTACTGTCACGTGACTCCCTTACAAACTGGCTACCCGCTTTTCTTGATAACGCAGCTGCAGTATCGTCTTGGGTGCACCGTGTTGGCCCATCCTGACACTGCTTTGCGATTCACTGTACTCATTTCTGCCAACCGAGATTCATTTCATCTCCGTCGAGTGATTAGTTTCGCAGCTTATGCTTCGGAATACAGTGGCCCTGTTGAAAGGACTATACTGGCATTTGCCTGAGGCGGCTGGAAAAAAATGCAGATAAGCCAAATAATGGTGCTCGTCCTGATACGAGACAATGTCGCAAACGTACTGTAGAATTAAAATCGTTTTTAGGTTGTACTTTGTGTTTATAAGAAGTCAGAGCGTCACCATGAACCTCATCAGTCGTAAAAGTGTCAAGAAATTTCTAACGAAAGACCTTAGTTTGAATACTAACGTAGCTTCACTAAAAAGCTTTATTGAAAATATGACTGTGTAAGTGATTGTTTATTGCATGAATCTATTAACTGTAAACGGCGACACAGTTAATTTGCTACCCTAAATGTTAGCGTAATTCTAGGCCTTACTTCGTTACAGAACTAGACATGAGACGTTGTTTTATTTACCTTTCATGTGCGGCAGAGGATTATAAGCGAGTCACTTAATCCAGTCCAGACCTCCTAAGAACATAATTTTATCCCATAAACCGACGTTGTTAGAGGATGTAAGTACAAAGTCATTTGGGATTATTAAAGCAATACATGAGTCTCTAGGCAACAATGTTTCCTAACCCCGTGCTTTCTACCGTTTGAGTGCGCTATAACGCTGTTACTGCACTTACGTTATTAGTCCTTTGCGGTCTTTGGCGCTAATGCGCTACTTACTTCGTGTCGATACGATAGCGATGCTATGAAATTATTGCCGAGGAAACTTCTGTAAGCTCTTCGTTTCTGATATAGCAGTTTAATTACCGTAATAGTTCTGTTATTAAAGATCCCATTTTGCTCTCTCTAGTTTCCACAATGTAGTTATAACTGCATGCTTCCTTATATTAATCTACTGTTTGCATTGCATTTTAGTTTAATTTTTTTTAATTTGCAAATGCGATTCTAGAAATTATCTCTCTAATTTCTGGATGTATGGAAATCATCTATTACAATAGAGCTGCTCACAACGACGTACATTGTGCAGGGATTTTTAAGGGACCAAGAATCAAAAATTTGAAAAAAGCAGCTGGCAGGTAAACATCCGGACGAGTACCGACAGACATGTAACATGACAAACTGCACTTCTCGACTGACTATTACTCAGTTGTTTAATAATGAAGGACAATTTTGTTACTTATCCCAGTGACTGAAAAAGCTCCAATTAAAACTTCAACTTGTGAGTATGATGGTAACTCCTAAATGCGAGACAAAGATCAAATTAGTTCCACCTCACCATCACTTCCATTCCACGTATAGACGATTTCACACACATCCATGACATATAATTTTAATTATTATTTACGAATAAAAGTGCTCTACTAACCGAGGACAAAAATTAAATTCTGGAAGTGGATACGGCCGATATAGTTGATCATCAAGGCTTGATCAGATTACTAAAGCAGCTTCTTAGAACTGGGGGTATTCTATCAGTTGTGACGGAATGAATCAATACACAACTCCTATAAATCTTTAAATATGCAAAATCACTCTGTTATTATACTGACATTTCGGTGTACGTTTAGCAACCCTGATAATGAAGCCGGGGTTCACCAACAACAATGGTTTGTAACGTCCGATATAGACATGTAGGTGAATGCTTCACTAACCGACGCTTTGTGTAGAGATAGTAGTAATATATTTTATTTATTGGTACCAATGGATGTTAATTATATTAATATAAATAACAATTATGTCATGAAGATCTGCTTAACTTATTATTACTTGAGATTTTTGTATCTCGCGTTACTCACACTTGTTGTATTTTTCGTCTGTAGAATATTTCTCGTTCTCACTCCCCCTAACTAGTATTTTCTTTTCCAAACATACTGTTTTAGATGGACGCTAACGAGTATATCATCATCGGCCCAAAACATATCCTCGCAATCATTAGCTTACCGTCATTTTTCTTTACGGCGTATTGTGATATACGTATAAGGTGCATATCCGTTCTACTGATCTAATGACGCTCCTATCATGAAGTACATATATACTCGACAATTAGTTTACATCATCGTTTCACGTTTCAGTATCGTGAGTTTGGGAAGGGCGGACATTTTATGACTGGAGATTAGTTCCAGGCCGTCGTATTCTCCAGCTAACATTCACGGCGCCACCTCATTTGTGCGTGAAACAAAACGGCGATGGGCTTCGACTACTCCCATATTACTGACTTAATCATTGCAAACAGACACATTGCAGATACTAGAACCCCATGTTTTTGTTTCACCCCAGGAGGAGCCTATGTATTGTGAACAGCAACGGTCCTATCACACTTCCCTGTGGTACTCCGAATATTACCTCTAAATCTGTCAATTTAGTTCCGTTAAGAGCGACGTGTTGAGTTGTGTCTGCAAGAAAGTCTTGAATACAGTCGCAGATCTGCTCCGATACTCCGTAAGCTCATATTATTTTCATTAAATGGCAATGCGGAACGGTGTCAAATGCCTTACTGAAATCAAGGAACACGGCATCAACTTAAGCGCCGTTGTCCACTGCGCTGTGGATCTCATGCAGGAACGAAGCGAGCTGAGTTTCTCAAGACCTCTGCTTGCGGAAACCGATTTTTATAGAGGAGATGTTCGTTTTCCAAGAATATCATAATTCTAGAGCATAAAACATGTTCCATAATTCTACAACAGATTGACGTCAACGATATTGGTCTATAATTGTGTGGATCTGTCTTGTGGGCCTTATTAAAAACGGGAATGACCTGAGCTTTTTTCCAGTCCTTAGGTACCTTTCGTTGCTCAAGCGATCTACGATAAATTACTGCTAGAAAGGGAACAAGTTCTTTCGCATAATCTTTATAGAATCTTATAGGTATCTCATCTGGTCCTGACGCCTTTCCGCTACTAAGCGATTGTAGCTACTTTTCAGTTCCGCGATTGGTTATCTCAATATCTACCATCTCGACATTCGCACGACGATTGAAAGGAGGGACAGTGTTACGATCTTCCGCGTTGAAACAACTTGGGAAGGCCGAATGCAGTATTTCGGCCTTCTCTGTTATCTTCCGTTTCGGTGCCGGTGTGGTCGCTGAGAGAATGAACAGATGATTTTGAACCACTTACTGATTTTACATACGACCAAAATCTCTTAGGATTTTTACTCAGATAGGTTTCCAATGTATTACTTTCAAAATTTGCCACTATTAAAGTTCCAAACTTCGTATCGTAACATTCCTAGTACGACCCGTCGTCATAGCTGCTGTCACGGCGTTATGATCACTGATACCTTCCTGTACGTTAACTGATTCAAAAAGCTCAGGTCTGTTTGTTGCCAGGTGGTCTAAGACGTTACCCTCACTAGTTGGTTCTCTACCTATCTGCTCAAGGAAATTTTCGGACAAGACCTCCAGAACAATGCCACACAATTCTCTGTCTATGGCAGCAGTTTTAATGGCCTAACACTCCCAACCTATACCTGGCAAGTTGAAGTCAGCCCCTATTACAACGACACGACCAGGAAAATTACTATTGATATTGTGCAAGTTCTGTCTGAAGCGCTCTAGAACTACAGCTCCTGACCCAGGTGGTCTATAAAAGCATCCTATCATCATTTTTGACTGTTCTTTGATACTCAATTTCGCCCAGATTAATTCACATTCGGGACCCGTCATAATCTCGCTAGATTTTATCGAATTTTTTGCTGCAATAAAGACACCGCCACCATTGGCAACTAATCTATCGTTACGATAAACATTTCAGTCTGAACTTAGGATTTCGTTGTCACTGATGTCTGGCTTCAACCAGCGTTCTCTTCCCAATACTATCTGTGCATCATAACTTTCAATAAGCGATACTAATTCTAGGACCTTTCCTTGAACGCTCCTGCGGTTTATTAAAATCATATTAATCTTTTCTATCTCTGATTTGCGAGGACCAAGATTCTCTGCGGTCACTGTGACTGATTTAACAGGCAAATCATGTTTGCTCCCAAGGCAGGGGTCCTCTAACCTAAAAAAAGCCCCATGTGCACGCCACACGTACTCCGCTACCCTAGTAGCCTCTTCCTGCGTGTAGTGGACGCGTGACGTATTGAGGAGAACCCTAAAATTCTGCAACAGATAACGGAGGTCGGTAAATTCGGATCCGATACCGTCGCAGCATCATCTGAGCTTCTGCTTTAGACTTCCCACTCTGCTCCAAACCAGAGGACCGTGATCAACCTTAGATACGATGCTACAAATACACAGTGTAGCCTGGACTCCGTGTGCTTAGCTAGTTGCCTTAACCAAATCAGCCAGCCGAGGATGACCTCAGAAACCAAGCGGCAGGCGTCATTCGTGCCAACATGAGCCACTACGCGCAGCCGGTTGCACCCAGTACTCTCGATAGCGGCCGGCAAGGGCCTCCTCCACATTACCGATGAAACCTCCCGACGAGCATACCGAATGCACACGGGAATTCTTTCCCGCCTTGCCTACTATCTCCTTGAGGGGTTCCATCACCCGCCAGTCATTAGTGCTCCCAATGACTAGCATACCCACCCTCTGTTCTTGTCCGGCCTGGACAAGAAAATCGACCGCTGGCCCAACAGGAGATGCATCCCGTGCATCATCAAGACTGGGGAGCACCTCGTACCTGTTGCTAAGACGTAGGGAGACGGCTGCACGGCCTGCTCCCTCTTTCGCCTTCCTCCCAGTGACACGCGAACCCATCTCTGTCTGCCACCCACTCTGGACTGAGGACGGACGGGTCAGATGTTGCGTATCGGAAGCCGCAGTGACGTCCGAGTCACCAGGGAATTCCAGTGGCACCAAATGTCACACAGCTCTTGTCACTGGCGTCCCGACGTCACTGCAACTTCGAGCATTAGCTAGAATTTTTTCGACGGTAGCCAAACCAATTTCCAGCTGTTTACGGACAGCAGTCAACTCTCCTTGTGTCCGCTCACAAGAAGCACAGTCCCTAGCCATATCGTACTATGTACAAAACAGATATAAGGTCTCAAATGACACTACTGAGTTTGAAAATATACCAAAGGAGAATAACGTAACACTAAAAGTTGGTGTGCAGATTTCTCACTGCACTCGGAGACCGCAAGCTATTAAACAGAAATAAATTTCTCTACACGGAAAATTTACACTAGGAAGTCGCCCTACGCAAGGATCTTCTCAAGACTCACGCAAAAAACGAAAACTACGATGAATTTTCTAACCACTAGTCTACACAGTAAAATACACACGTACAGTTCACTTCTTTGCAAAAGCACGTGAAAAAAAAAGACTAAATTAATTTACAGTTTATCACACAGGTGCTGCTGCTACTGCTGCTGCTCTGCTGCGCATCCTCTCGGCTCAGCTACACGTGTTGTTTCATTCTATTTATCTCAATTGTTTCTGGCGTACTTAATGTCTTAACATCTTTTCAGAATTGTACCTTATCTCCTTCCACTGGGAATATACCTTTCTTAATAATTGCCCCTATCATAACTGCTGTCCTTACTAAGTTTTTATTTTGAAATAATGCCTAGATAGTATTTGGCATTTGTAAAATTAATAAAATATTTTTGTCCGTTTGTTTCGTGGGATTATAAAACACATAGCTAACGTTATTTATTTATTAGGTCACCAGTCTTTTGAATGGTCTGATATGACCTATGTTACGTGACAGTTTATGTCCAAACATTCACACAACCTACCAGTGGTCAGTATAGTTAATTCCTTAAACTGCATGAAAACTGCAGACAGTGCTCACTTCTGCTAATGATTGCACAGCTACTTACTGCTTCTTCTCCGTTCCTTGTATTACGGTGAGGGGGGCGCTCTTATTTTTTGCAGCCTCGGCAATTTTCCTTAGCTGGCTCCTGACGGGGAAGGTGACTTAAAAAAAGAACAGAGCGTCATAAACTTGTTTGGCATTGCAAGCAGCCCCCGAGCAGGTAGCAGACAAGTCACTGTGGCGTGAGTGGTGGGTGGGGAGAGGGGTGGGGGTGGGGCTGCGTACCAGAGGAAATACATTTCGAGAGACACGAGAAGGAACCTTCTAGGTGAGATAAGATCTGAAAGCCAGGTGAAGCACCAAGAAATTTAGACTGAGTGATTGGCCATTGTCTGCTGCCACCCCAGGAACGAATGTTTGTTCTGATCTGAGTACCAGGGACTGTGATGTGCGCACAATAATTATTTAGGTAGAAAGCACCTTTCTTCTGCCATGTATTTACGTGCAAGCCTTCTGGTTCGCCGGGGTGGAAACCTGTCATGTGGTGGGAGGGATTTTCTGCTTTTTCCGTGTCCCGTACCATTATTGGTCAATCATGACAAAATCAGAGCGATTGGAAATTTGTTAAACTAGTTCTTAAAGTTACTATTGGTAGGAACTCGCAAGGTCTGCTTCAGTTGGCCGACAAGATTCCTATGCTGACAATTGCAGCTAAGGTTCAGAGAATAAAATCAGGACACTTGCTCGCTTGCTTCAGGGAGACGGGAAAAAACACACGTGCTGCCAGGAGATCGAGGGACTCACTTTCTTCATAAGGGTCTATTACTCATTTCAAACAAAAGCCAAGATGAATGTCCTTAACTTAGAGCAGGGTACAGACGTCGAGCTGGACTCTGAATTCCCAGCCATTACTGCCACTGTCTTCCACACTGATACCAACTATGAGTGGTAAAGTGAGCTGTCACTTTATTGATCAAGACGAGAGAGATGTAAAACTAGTTAATTTACATCAGAGTTTAATTGCACAGTTTTAATGCACGCAGCCAGATAGTTTGTATCATCATGTACTTCGGCAAACCTGATGGTCTTTGTACTTACTTTTCTGGGGTTCTTTCTTCAAATCACTACTCTTTTTTTCAGTTACCGGCCCCATCCACAATATAATTTCGTATCATGCTTTCATGTATCCACCCTCCCGTGCCAAGGCTATAATTCGTAATTACAATACTTTGTCCACTGGTTAATTGTTTACGTGTTTGATTCAGTGGAAAAATCATTAGTCTGATGTTTTATGGTAATAAACCAAATTGTTATTGTGATCACTGGTTTCTTTTTTAAATTAGATGAGTCCGTTCATTAATATATCTGTGAGTTGTATGATACCCATGCTTTTACGCTTAATTGGATAACCCATAGTAATTTTCGTTTTCTGTTTCGTGACATTGTTTCTCTTAAATATGCATGATCTTTCTCCGTAGGTCACGGGGGATTGGACTTATAGCATCTTAGGCGTATGCTAAGCTGTCCAACCGACAACTCACACCTGCCACCACTTCCTCTCCTGCGCCAACATCTTCAACTCAGAGTAACACTTGTACCAATCTCCCTCGAATATTTCTTGGATCTTTTCCAATATCTGCCCTCCCTTGTAGCGTTTCTTTATCTCTACGGCTCCCTCTACTCCCATGGAGGTTATTCCCTGATATCAGAAAACATGTTCCATCAACCTGACCCTTCTCCTTGCAGTGTTTTCCGTATATTCCTTTCCTCGCTTATTCTTCGGAGGACCTCCTCACTAGTGAACATACCATGTCACCTAACTTTCGTCATCTTTCCGTAACATAGCAGCTCAGATCCTCCGATTCTCTTCGTTTTCGATTTCTCTGCAAATCGTGATTTACTTCCATGCAATGATGCACTGCTGATTTACATTCTCACCAATATCACTTCATGCTAAGACAGTTATTTAATAACAGTGCTTTAACGACTAGTGCTACGGCAGCCGTTACTCACTGTCACAGTTCTGTTATCGTAACTGACACTCGTCCTTTATCATTTACTCCACAAAATACAATGTAACATTTTTCCAAATGAATAGGGACTACCAGCATTTCCGTTTCAAAGGAGCCCGAAAAATTCAAATTTGCGTTCTGCCATAGATAGGGTAAGGCCAGGCATAGCGGCCACCCTAAGTTTTGACAGTTTTTTATATCTAAGTTGCTATGAGCCTGGAAACTCCGAAATCACAGGGTGTACAATCAGAATGTCCTGCTACTAAGCTGATTGTCTTCATTCTCGTTGGACAAAAGGAAAGCACACAAACAATCATTAACCCGAAAAATACTCAAACGGCCATTGTGTCAGACGGTTAAGGAATAATAGCCAGATAGCTAAAAAGACTGAATAAACATATAAAAATTCAGTTTTAAATCTGAAAAAGTTTATTGCGAATAGTGCAATATAGTTTCATTTGACTAAAGAATTCGTTGTTATGACAGAGAAAAACTATAAAGCAAAGCGATTCAAATAGTTTTAGGCACTATTTTCACACGAACAGACATCTTCATTCTCACCGATAGGCATGCGTTGTTGTAGGCCCACATTGCATGTTCTGGGCAACTGAATGTTGGAAACGTTTTCCGGAAACCAGGAACCCTCCCCTTTCCAGGCAGTCTGTCTCCCCATTAAAAATCAGGAGGAAGAGGATTCCCATTGTCAGTTCAAATGTACGCCGCAAAATATTGTCTCCAACAAGAGGAAATTGTCGCAAATTTCATTTCTTGTTTTGACGTTAAAACTCGAATAAAACCTTAAAATACTTTCTTGTTGTAAGCAGCAAGTAGTTTTCTTCAGACTGTCGTCTACAACGTATTCCTTGGAACTCGACAGGTCTTCGCAGCAGTTTTGAAATCCATGCTGTGGTGTCACCGCCAGACACCACACTTGCTAGGTGATAGCCTTTAAATCGGCCGCGGTCCGTTAGTATACGTCGGACCCGCGTGTCGCTACTATCAGTGATTGCAGACCGAGCGCCGCCACATGGCGGGTCTAGAGAGACTTCCTAGCACTCGCCCAGTTGTACAACCGACTTTGCTAGCGATGGTTCACTGACAAAATACGCTCTCATTTGCCGAGACGATAGTTAGCATAGCCTTCAGCTACGTCATTTGCTACGACCTAGCAAGGCGCCATTACCAGTTACTATTGATACTGAGTCATGTACAGTCAAGAGCGACGCTCATCATTAATGGATTAAAGTTAAGTATTCCACCAGCTACGTCTGTTTTTCTAAAGTCTAATTTCCTTGTCCTGTTCCAGACCTCACGCCAGCCTGCGTGAGCTAAAACGCGTGCCTTTCGGCTTTCTCTCATACCCGGTGTTGGCTCTCCTGCCAACCCACAACACATGCCATCCTTCGCCTTCATTGCTCTCTCCGGGTCACGTGGATCCCATGAATATCTCCTTTGGGTTATCTGTGTGCACTACCGATGCATGGAAGAATGAATTATTGCTGTTATTTAATTATTATTATTATTTATTGTAGTTGGGTAATTATTATATTTATTATTAGTTATTAGTTATTTATTACGTTTCGTCGTTATTATGTTACATTCAGTACTTGTCCACATAAATGACAGTAAAAATGGAACAGAAGTTTTAGTTTAGGGTGGCTGTATCGGCGACAGCGGCAAGCATACTGGCCACTGGTTGTCCAATGTGTTCGCCTGGACGCTATTTCACAAAAGCTGTTACTGATCATCTATTGCCTCCCATAAAACATCCGTCGACATTGCCGGCCGGTGTGGCCGTGCAATTCTAGGCGCTTCAGTCTGGAACCGCGTGACCGCTACGGTCGCAGGTTCGAATCCTGCCTGGGGCATGGATGTGTGTGATGTCCTTAGGTTAGTTAGGTTTAAGTAGTTCTAAGTTCTAAGGGACTGATGACCTCAGATGTTAAGTCCCATAGTGCTTAGAGCCATTTGAACATCCGTCGACATTGGAATTTGTCATTTAGTAACTACTCTTTCAATGCAATTATGTTAGCGAAACGTAACTTGTTCTCTGTGTGTGTGAATTCCTAAGGTACCAAACTGCTGAGGTCATAGGTCCCTAGGCTTACACACTACTTAAACTAACTTATACTACCTTATTCTAAGAACAACACACACACCCATTCCCGAGGGAGGACTCGAACCTCCAGTGGGAGAGACCGACATTTTCTCTTTATTTGTAGTAATTACATGAAGTGAGAACTCTCATTGGATCAGGTCTCAAAAAACATACAAAACGTGACTGTCAGCCAATGAGATATTCTGGCTCGTTGAAACCTAACATGCGTAACTAAGAAAGTTTCTAGTGACGCCTTTATGGAGTTGCCTCATCTTTGTAGCACAGTATAGACTCAGAAAGTCAAATGGCTGTTATGTCCGCACTGGCCATTCTGATCGCCCTTCCTCTACGACTGTTTGTCGTGCTAGATGTCAGAAAGCAGACCCACATGAAGTCCAAACAACGACGGCCGTTTAATAAGTAATGCAACATACATTTTTCTAAAAGCAGGTTGGTTTTATTTAGGATTCCATTACTTCATATTATTCCCGACACTTTTGGCTATAAAATCCTATTTTTCAACATTATTTCCATTCAAAGGATGACCTTACACCATCTTTCTGGGAACGCCTGTAAGCCTGCATGAGACGACTCTACTGGTCGACGTCGGAGCCAACGTCTTGCTGCATCAGTAATCTCCCTCATAACGCGTCCCTCATAACATGCAAGCAATTACGCACAGATGCGTCTTCGTCGCTCTTTATGGTCTTCTGCTGGATGCGGGTGCATACCTTTGAGTATCCCAACAGGTGGACGTGTGTGTCAGCACTACTAAAAGAGGCGTCCAATTGTGCAGCGAGATGTTGTGATCCTTCAGTCACCTTGAATGAGAGTGTCCGCCCGTTCAAATACAGTAGGAGTCACAGCTGTGTGCGACCAGTCGACAAGTGGGAGACTGGACCGATTCGTGCGACCTTGTTAGGATGTTGACAGATGTCTGGAACAACGATTCACTTTGACTTTGTTCACTGTCAGGTCTCCTCAGACATTCCGCAAGCATCTATGAATATCTGCGATGCTCTAGTTTTCAGCGAAAAGGAACTCAATGACAGGTCTTTGCTTGGAACGGACCTTTGTGACAGACGCCATTTTCAAGGCTACGTATAGCGCCGTCACATGTCCCAGCCTCATGAAACTGTACGGGCTGAAGCGGAAATATTCCACTACGTCTCACAACAACAGTTTTCAACCGGAATTGGCTGAGAAAAAAAGTGTTGCATTACTTACTGAACACCCTTTGTAGTATACTCAGGTTGTGAATGGCGCAGGAAAGATAGCATACCGTTCTTTTTCAGTATCTCTGATGTGTGAAGGTTTAAACTGGCTACCTGAAATACGAGCACAATTACCAGTGTTTATCAACGCAGTCACGCTTCGTCACGGTCGACGGAGAGGGGTACGCTGTTTGCAGCGGTCAATACAGGTCGACAGGCACTGCGTAAAAGAATTTGTTACTCGCCCAGCGAAGCCGCTCTGTTAAGTCTTTACAGAAGTAAGTGGTGCAATGCCTAGGGTGCTGCGTTCCTATTCGCCAGCTCAAACATCCGACCAACTACATAACTCCAGATTTTCAAAAATGGTTCAAATGGCTCTAAGCACTATGGGACCATCAGTCCCCTAGAACTTAGAACTACTTAAACCTAACTACTAACTAATCTAAGGACACTACACACATCCATGCCCGAGGCGGGATTCGAACCCGCGACCGTAGCAGCAGCGCAGTTCCAGACTGAAGCGCCTAGAACTGCTCAGCCACACCGGCGGGCTCCAGATTTTCAAGTTTTTCTAAAGAGAATAAAGCGGAAAGCTGAGATAATTATTTCAGCAATGGAGAGACAGTAACTTTATTATCTATTCTGGTCCAGCAAATTTTTTCATTGGCTCTAATAACGTTAATTTTAATGAAATGTGAAGTCATAACCCTTCTCCATGCTCTCCTACTTTTGTGCTTCAGCTTCATTCTACCTTTAAACGATTTTGTCTTACGTATCTCTCAGAACTCAGGAAAAGGGAGGGTAGAAATATTACTGATCTGTGAAGAACGTACACAACTTAAAGTTTAATAATACTACAAAACTGTAGTATATGTTCCCGTATTATAAATAACAAAACACTGACGAATTTCTTTTCTAACTTAAATTCTTCACAGCGTATATACCTTCTTTTCGTTGGTTTCCAGTGTGCTCACACACACCTTCAGCTGAAAACGACTGCTTAATTTCGTTCATCATAATCGATGTTTTAGGAAAACCTTCAACTATGTCATTCATGATTTAAATACTGAAAAATTGCACCAGTTACTTAATTTTCTGTGCTTAGCACCAAGCGTTTCGAGAATTTATTCTGCTTTTTAAGTGCATTTGTTTACAGGAACATTTCTGCTCATGTTTGCGTGAGTAATTTTCTGGTTCTCTTGCGATGCAGATGTCTTTCTCAAGTTATACTGCAATCGAAAAATCGGACAAAATCAATCCTGGAGTGTACTTACAGGTACTGTGCGTCCTCTATCAAAATGGTTCAAATGGCTCTGAGCACTATGGGACTGAACTTCTAAGGTCATCAGTCCCCTAGAACTTAGAACTACTTAAACCTAACTAACCTAAGGACATCACACACATCCATGCCCGAGGCAGGATTCGAACCTGCGACCGTAGCGGTCACGCGGTTCCAAACTGTAGCGTCTAGAACCGCTCGGCTACCCCGGCCGGCCCGTCCTCTATCACACAGAATGTTACACACATGCAAATCGTCACTTATAACAAAGGTATTACGACACTATGGTTTCATAAAAAGTTTGTATACAGTCATTGTTTTTGGATATCTGTATATTCTACACGGAAGAGCCAAAGAAATGCTAAACGTGCCTAATATCGTGTAGGGTCCCCGTCAGCACGCAGAAGTGCCGCAACACGACGTGTCATGGGCTCGACTAACGTCTGAAGTAGTGGTGGAGGAAACTGACACCATGAATCCTGCAGGGCTGTCCGTAAATTCGTATGACTACGAGGGGGTGGAGATCTTTTCTAAACAGCACGTTGCAAAGCATTCCACATATGCTCAATAATGTTTATGTCTGTTGTTCCTGAAGCCACTCTGTAGCAGTTCTGGACTTGTGGGGTGTCGCATTGTCCTGCTGGAATTGCCCAAGTCCGTCGGAATGCACAATGGACATGAATAGATGCAGGTGATTAGACCGGATGCTTTGGTACTTGTCACCTGTCACAGTCGTACCTAACGTATAAGGGGTCCCATATCACTCCAACTGCACACGCCCCACACCGTTACAGAGCCTCCACCACCTTGAACTGTCCCCTGTTCACATGCAGGATCCATGGATTCGTGAGTTTGTCTCCATACCCGTTCATGTCCATCCGCTCGATACAATTTGAAACGAGACTCGTCCGACCAGTCAGCATATTTCCAGTCGTCAACAGTCCAATGTCTGTGTTGACGGACCCAAGCGAGGCGTAAAGCGGTCATTAAGAGCACACGAGTGGGCCTTCGGCTCCGAAAGCCCATATCGATGATGTTTCGTTGAATGGTTCTCACACTGAGACTTCTTGATTGGCGAGGATTGAAATCTACAGCCATTTGCGGAAGGGTTGCACTTCTGTCACGTTGAACGATTCTCTTCAGTCGTCTTTGGTCCCTCTCTTGCAGGATCTTTTTCCGGCCGCAGCCAGATTCCTGATATTCACGGTACACTTGTGAAATTGTCGTATGGGAAAATCCCCACTTCATCGCTACCTCGGTGATGCTTTGCCCCATCCCTCGTGCGCCGACTATGACACCACCTTCAAGCTCACTTAAATCTTGATAACCTACCATTGTAGCAGCAGTAACCGATCTGACAACTGCGCCAGACACTTGTTTTGTTATATAGGCGTTACCTACCTCAGGGCCGTATTCTGCCTATTTACATGTATCTGTATTTGAATACGCATGGTTGTACCAGTTTCTTTAGCGATTCAGTGTATTTATACTACCGGCTGGATAATGAATTAGAGTTTTTTGAACTGGAAACGTTTTATGACTTTTAACTGTGAAGTCATAAATGGAAGCTAGTGGAACGTTTCTACGGCTGGCAGCCGAACAGACAATCTTAAATAAATCTGAAATAAACTTTCTGGGTAATTCAGTAGTAAATGTTCTTAATTTTATTTCTTTCGTAGTGGGAAATTTTATCTCTTCTTTCTGCTGCGATGGTCGTCTTGAATACAGCCACCGTTGAAGTTGCTAATTGTTGACCGTGCCGCTAATGAAATAAACTCATATTTCGATGCAGTGGGATGAACTGTTTGTCAAATAAATAGAAAGACACAGTATTTTACTTGACGTAATTTATATTACTAAAAAACCTAATATGATTAACAAGACTGTTACAATAAGAGGAGCGATAAAATTTTCGCATCCTCTCTTTATGAAGACCCCACTGCGTGAATGGAAACCCACGCATAAATAACAAATATGAAAACGACTGTGGGAGCGGTATGAACCAAAATCATCTGAACGCCTCTCCCAGTAATGCGCAGAACAGAACATGGCAAAATATCAATCGTGTTGTAAACATCGTAAAAGTGACTGACTGGAGCGGCAGCACCGCGTCGCCCCCTACGGTAAACGGCTATCGTTCGGCCTAGAACGCCGCCGCCGACCGAAAAGTGGAGTGATCGCATGGGTTAATAAAGATTTATTTGTTAAGGTATGACAAAGAAATCGATATGCAAGATGACCTAGATACATATAAGACAAGTAACAGAAAACGAATAAACGATGAAGTACAGGCGATGGTTACTGCCAAAATAGAAGCAACTGATGTACATGTGATACTAGGCTTTTCAATGAAACAAAAGGGAACCTTGATCTATCTACTTCACCTGTGCAGAAGTGCCATATTGTAACAGCTATAGGAAATAAGTCAAAAGGCATCAAGTGAAAAACCTGTATTCCAGTAACTTTCGCTGGAACCACAATTATTAACCGTCTCGTAGGAATGGATTTTTTCAGACCATATCACGTGAAAATTGAGCTAAGCAATGGCAAATGTTATCTTTACTCAGCCGATAACGTAATTTGAGTTAATTTAATCAAAAAGTCTTCAGTGCATAAACCATTAGCAGATAAAGTGAGTATCCGTCTGATGTATTCAGAAGTCTTTTACGTGAATGAGCAGTGTAATGAACAGATCGCAGAGGAAACGACAGTTTTACACACTACTCAGTGTAAGATTGAAGTATCGCGCAGTTTATCGGTCGTATAGAAACAAGATCTAGATAGACTGTTGTTTCAATATTTGCGATATAAAAAGGGGTAATCTAAGGATATGTGTATCACATCGAAGTATACTCCCATGAAACCTCTTGTCGTAAATCACATGCAATTCCTCGGACAAACAAAGAAACAGTAAGAAAGGACTGGAACATACAATTAACTGGAACGTTATTGAAATCCTTAGAAATCTGAAGAGATATTTGATTGTAAAAAATTAACACTTCTAGGATGTGACACAATATACGTTTTCCGGTTAAGGACACGCAAGACATCATATTACTTTTAAAACAAATTGGAAAATCTCATAATGAATGTTAGACTAGCTATAATCCAAGATAAGTACGAAGATTCTTTGAAATTCCTTATGAAAATGTTGTTACTCTGTTTAGAGCGAAATGATAATATACTACCTAATGCGCTAGTGCGCCGCTTAACAAACAGTGGTTGAATGCAAGAGACACAGTGCGTCTTTCGAGCAATGCTAGAGGAAAATGACAAAATAAGACTTAATTGCGCACAGGAAATACTATGAATTTCCCGCAGTTGTATCGCTCATTGGAAAAAACGGAAATATGTAATTTTAATGCCTCGGCAAGGAAATGGACAGCTATTCAGAGAAAAGTAACATACCTTAGCTCATGCACGGAGTCTATAGTGTGTCTTGGTAAAGAGAAGCTATGAACATTTTATCACTCCCCCTATTGTAACAGGTTTGTTAATAATTTTGGATTCTGGGTTAATATAAATAGCGTCAAATAAAATACAGTGCCTGTCTATTTATTCGCAAAATGTTCATCCCACTGCATCTAAATATGAGTTTCCTTCGTTAGGTGACACGGTCAACAATTCGCAAATTTCTACGGCAGCTGTATTCAACGCGATCATCGAAGCAGAAAGAAGAGTTAAAATGGCTCTGAGCACTATGGGACTTAACAGCTGTGGTCATCAGTGCCCTAGAACTTAGAACTACTTAAACCTAACTAACCTAAGGACATCACACACATCCATGCCCGGGGCAGGATTCGAACCTGCGACCGGAGCAGTCGCGCGGTTCCGGACTGCGCGCCTAGAACCGCGAGACCACCGCGGCCGGCTAAAGAAGAGTTACAGTTTCCCACTGAGAAGGTTATAGAACTAAGAACTCTTACTATTAAATTTCCTAGAAAATATTTTGTTACAGGTATGTTTGTTGGCATCTGTTCAGCAGGTGGTTGTAAAGCTTTCCATTATGATTTCACAGTTAGAAGTCATGGAACATTTCCAATTCAAAAACTCTAATTCGTTATTCAACCAGTAGTGAAAATATAATATAATACAGCTGTGAATTGTAAAACTAATTTTTCCACTGTTGGCAACTAAATTATCTATTACATATTTTTATATCTGAGGACTTTCTAATCCTCGCTTTTTATGGTGTACAAAAATTTGAAGACCCTTAATTAAATCCAATGCATGTGATTTTTGGATGTGGAACCTTGTGCAGGAGAAAAACGTGGTAACACCTTTGAATGCGTACAAACTCTATGTGAAACCATGGTGTCATGATGTCTTCGTAGCATTTTTTTTATTACAAAACTTAGAGGTGGCATGCGACTCTCTCACTTTAACAGCATTGTCAGTCAGATTAACGTTCATATTTTAGGACATGAATTCGGTGTTCGCCATTACTACATTTGTTTTGCGATGTTCATGACTTTTTTACATAGGGAAATTGTGGGCAAAATGTTCTTTAACTGCATGTGTAAGCTATATAGAAGTTATACCTGAGCGGCCATAGTAGAGGAGTTGGAGAACAGGGAGAGAGATGAGTTGGGGGCCACAAATGCTGAGTGCAGCGACCTGGCTGTCTGAGTGACTCTGAGAGGCATCACTCAGTGAATCGTACCTGCAGAGTTACTTCTGGCTGAAGCCCTCTCCTCCTTCTGCTTAGGGTTTGGCAGAATGGCATCGGTTCGCAAAACAATTTAGCTGGGCCAGGCAGCAGTCCACCACAAAAGTTGCCAGTTGACAGAAAGTGGGTGGAGGGAGCCATTAAAGAGAGACTGCTCTAAACTGCGCTTTTGTGCAAATGGTGAGAGGGTCATAACACTCCATGCGATCTCATGTTAGAGGCTGGGAGGACAGGGACAGAGCGGCTGGTGTATGTGTTTAGTGGAGGAAAGGCTGTAACCACTCCCCCTCCCCCTCCCCCCCCTGGCGTCAAGAGGTCTCCAGGTCTTTTTAGCGAGCAGCAAAAATATGTTTCATGGCTACAACTGTCTGGAAAGCTTAACAGCCTTCGTACATAAATTGGAAATGGTCAGCCTGGATAGATTAGATCTCTCTGTAAATGAGGGATATTAGTCCCATCTAGGTAGATGTTTGTTGCCAAAACATGGCCATCCTTACCATGAGAACGGCGCCTCCCTAGTCTAA
Organism: Schistocerca piceifrons; assembly: GCF_021461385.2. Taxonomy (NCBI): domain Eukaryota; kingdom Metazoa; phylum Arthropoda; class Insecta; order Orthoptera; family Acrididae; genus Schistocerca; species Schistocerca piceifrons. Next base: position 522,750,599 of record NC_060138.1, read on the forward strand.
AATCTTCCTTTTTCAGACCAGACAGATTTGGAATCGCTGATTGGCTCCTCTCAGGATGTGCAAAATGGAGGCTTGCTCCCTAGCATGGGAACCCCTGTGCTGTGGCTGGATTGGCTATCAGACCAACAGAAAAGTCAAAAGGGGAGATTCAATGAGTAGAGGACAGTTCGATTGGTTTGTGAAATGTGGGGTAGTTTCCTTTTTGCTACTTCGGCCGTTGCACCGAGACCTGATGGAAAATGTTTCTGATTCCTTGCCTTCTGTGTCTTCTGGTCCTTCCCTGGTGGAAAGCTTCAAGTCTATCCCTAGTGGAGGAGGCATGTAGCCTGTATCTTGTGGTGGACTAAGAGCCAGTGGCAGTTTCCAGCTGTACTGTCAGAGGAACTGCCCATCATCTTGCGCATATCGTGTGCCATGAGACTGAACTTATTCTTCCTGAGACGGACGTCTGACGTTTGACAATTGCAGCACGACCGTCATGCCTGTGAGTGAAATTAGTTTAGACGGACCAGCGAACCTCACACTGAAAGCTGACAGGATTTCGAGGCTCTGATAGGGAAGTTTCCGTAGTTTGCAAATTTCCGAGCACACGTCAGAACATTACAGCCGCCGCAGCGCGTCGCTCCTCGCCCACAGCGCGCCGTTTTCTCCGGCTTCCTGAATGAACGTGAGAGGGTAAAACATTGCTGCACCGGCGTAGCGTTGTTGAATCATATGCACGGCTCCCTGTTCTCAGGTGAACCCTAGTCTGTGGTATATCTGGTCGTAATTGATTCTATTTGAATACAGTGAGGACTCACAACGGATTCAAAGTCAGATTGAGTTGTAGAAGGGATTAATTCAGGGGAAAATTGGTATAGCTTCCACGCCAATCCATGCTTTGTCAATCAAACAGCATTTCTTTTCTGATTTGTGTTTGTGTAAGATTTATCAGCTACTTGTAGTTACAAAAGGATTAACAAAATGTGTCGTTATTTTGTAAACTTAAATACACAACTGATCTCATTCACACTCTGTCAACTATTATCTGTTTTTATTTTACTGTGGTGGTACGTGGGTACACCAGCAATTTAAGATTCAATTAATTCTATGAATTAATTTGAGTTCTGAAATTGACCACAAGCATAGGCAACAAAAGTGCCATGAGTAAATTTGCTAATTCATGTGTACAAATTAATGGTGTAGCACACGATTTGAAGTTTATTGAGAAGATAACATTTTTCTTTAGGTAAAAGTCACTCAGACATACATTTATGATTAAAGCAAGTGACAGCTTGGAAAACAGACTGTGTAAGTGATGATTTGCTTGTGTATGACATTCTGTGTAACTGAGGAGGCACAACACCTGTAAACAGATGACCTAAAATACCGTTTCTAATATCAGCACATAAAACTGCTGCAAGATTGATTTTGGCCGATTTTTCCAATTGCAGCATAACCTCTAAAAGACATCTCAAATGCAATAGAGGCAAAAAATCAAACACACATGCAAACATCATCAAAAATATTCATTTAATATAATCCGGTTGAAAACGATAATAAATTCTCGAAACGCGTTGTGCTAAGCATTAAAAATAAAGTAAGTGTTGGAGTTTTTCATTATTTAAATCATGATGAAGGTTAACTGAATGAAAAACGCTGAGCAAATCACAGATTCAGGTCTACCAACAAAAAAAAAAAAATGCGGAAAATGGTGGAAACTGCTTATGGCGGTCTCTACTGAGCATTCCGTCATGTGATTCTAAAAACTGTTACTAGACCGATGCCCCAACCAAAAAACATCGTGCGTTCCTTGCTACACTTCTATTCCAGCATGACGTGAGCACGGTAATAGATACAGAAATAATTCAGGGACACGTTGATAGGATCGTAACAACTCGGTATAGCCTGTATCAGAGTGTAAGAGATATTGCCGGGGAACTTAAATGTGGGAATATTTGGGAGGAAGGGGACATGAGTGTGATGAACCATTGTTGGACCAATTCAGAGAGCCTGTGCTCGAGCACACTTGGATCACTCTGTTTCCAATATCGTGTGTATGGCGTAGGTGACCCTCTGTGTAAATGCATCCGGTGACGCTTAAGGGCTGAGGATGAATCGGCGGCCGGTCGGTGCAGTTGGACCTTAAAGGCCTGTTCGGACAGTGTTTTCTCTATTATATTATGAGAATTAGATATTTAAATCCACATCTATATGATTACGCTGCGAAACACATTCAGCCTAATTCTCGACCGTTCTACCCTTGAACAGTACATGGTAAAAATGAAAACCGAAGTCTTCCCGTGCGAGCTCTCATTCCTCTTATTTCATTACGATGGTCATTCTCCCCATGTAGGTGGGAGTCAACAAAATATATTCATATTCTGAGGAGAAAATTGATGACTGAAATTTCTGGGAAAGATCTGGGTGCAATGCACAACACTTTTGATTTAATGATAGGCACCCAACCCACTTATATATATGACATTCTCTCCCCTATTTCGGGGTCATGCAAAACCACCTGTCTTAACGTTTCCGATGTTCTTCGTGAATCCTACTTGCTAACTATCCTATACAGCGCAGAAGAGGACGGACGAACGTAATGCAGGCAGTCTCTTCAGTAGATTTGTTGCTATTCTTAATTTTAATCTCTAGGTATTTAATCGATTCTACACGAAGAACTGACTTAGATGTCAGAGTGAAAGGCGTGTATTTAGTTATCTGACTTGCTAATTCAAATGGTCTTGTAGTAGGCAGAATGGATATTGTACTAAATGATAGATTTAAAAAATTAAGCCCTGGAATCACATAATAGACGATTATACTTTAATATAATTAGGTCACTCACTGTAGAGACAACCAATGGAAAGCACATATTTGTGTCAAAACTACATCAGTGGATAATTTAAAAAATATGCATGTATCTGACTACGATAATAATATCGCCACTAGTTTATCTATAAGACCAAAAACGAAAACTTGAAGCACCAATACAGTTTTGGCTGCTTCCAAAAGCCTCAACTTGATTCCATTGCCGCCTCACACACAATGGTTTGTATTGCTCACTGAATTTATCTCAAGGAAGTTGAAAATTCCAAAAAGATAGAGCGCTTTGCTGCTGTGAGTTGTAACAGAGAGAAAATTGCACAACAAATTAAATTCATCAGAAGACTCAGGGACTCGCATATGTTGAAAATGGTCTCTGGTGCTAGATAGTGAAGGTATGTTTCTTTGTTTCTAGGAAAACCACTTGTGAGACTAAAATTAATATGCACGCATCTATTTATTTAAAAAGAATTTACATATTTATGTACTGATGGTGCTCTTGCCGATTTTTGAAGGACATCATTAACTGCTCATGTATACACTGATAAAACTGCACCGCATAAAAACAGTCTCTCACAGAGAAATGACGACAATAAGAATTACGAAACTTACATCAGCAATAACTTTCTATTAACAGTTCCATGTAAATAGATAGTGATATACAATGGGAAACGAACTTATATTTCATAGTGATCATATAGCAAAAACAGTCAATGAAGGGTGTATGAGTTGCGACTGAATAAAATTTTCCCGACTCTCGAAATGGGGTAATTGATCAAGACAATTAAAAAAAAAAAAAATTCGCAGAACATCCCGTCTTACGATCTATCGGACCTATCTATCTTCTGTAAGCGATAGTTTACTCTGATTTCTTTTTGAAATAAGGTACTTATAGTTAGACTTCATGTAGGTGTGGACGGGCAGATATTAAAATGATACGTCCACCTACGTTGCCGCACCGTGCAAAACGATTCACAGAATCTACAAGTCCCTACTCCATACAAAATTAGAACGGTTACAAAACAAAACATAAACAGAACTGATACAAAGCAACAGGTATAAAGTAGTCACTCAGAAATGAAAGGGAAATTAACTGCAGCTGTTCGCTTCACACACATAACATGGCTAGATTCCGCCAAAGAAAACCACATACGAGGCCGTGAAAGTTTGCATCTGCTCTTTGCAGACGACGCAATAAAACTACCTACTGAATATGTTTCTCTTCACACTTGGAATATTGATTTTTGAGTGTGATACTTTCCTTCCGTTGTCAATTTTTAGTGCAAGCCGTTGATATTGTTAAGGATTTTTAAATCAGTTTCTATTAGAATTGAGTGGTGACTGCTAATTAAGTGATCACCGAGGAGCTATTATTTTTTTAATATTCTGAAATGTTCAATTTATCTTGTTTGCAAAGCAGATATACAACATCCAAAAGATGATTGCTGCTGGTGCAATGTAATTTTGGTCATAGTGCAAGCTCCCGACGACTGGTATTTAGACCGTAAATGTCGTTATTTCTCCCTGTCTGTGGCAGGCTGAGAAGGGAGTTTGCTTAATTTTATCAGAAGGGATTACTTTTATTCATTTTTATATAAGCGTGCTGTGAGGAAGGATCTTATGCACACTTTTTCTCTCTCGGCAGCGTAACCTTCCCTGACCATTCTGCCCTGTTAGAATTGATGTTTAGGCCCACCAAAGTTCAGAATACAATCTTATCGATTGAATTTGAAGTCGCAACGGATAACGCAATTGTAATTTTGGGTATGGTCAGAGAAAACTACATCCTGCACGAATCTAGTCTTGTGCCAATAATATTAGTAAAGGGGCAGCATGATTGATATGATTCACTTTTCTTAGGTATGGTTCAAATGAGCAAGCCGAGAACGGAAATTACTTCGAAAAGCAAAGTTAATTTTATTTTAACCAACATTACACAAATTTACGAAGTTCTTCTTAACAAACTTTTGAATACACATTTCACTAATTCTGCTTTGAATTTTCATGTAACTATGGACAAAGATTATTTAACTATGCACATAGATTATTTCTCCTTTGAATTACAAGCCGTGTTGCCTTTGATTTGCATCGTCCTGTGGGGGAGAAGGAAATCTTGGAGAGAACGTGGTCACTACTACTATGCTGATACATGCACATGCACTAAGTTATCACTGAAATGCAATATCGTAACTATTTCTCTATGCAGATTTCCTATGTACAGTGACTGGCATCGAGCAGGACTCGTGGCTGGTATCTCCAGCGCGAAGTGCTTGAATACGAAACGATTCATCTTAGAAAAGCTACACTCGTCACTAAATTTTCAATAAGTTGTTAAACATCGACACACGCTAGCATAAATGTTCAGCAATCGCAAAAACTGGCTACAACTCCCTGTATTAGCTTTCTCGGCGGTTGCAGTTTGAAACTATGCACCACGTGGCGGGTCTTAACGGGAATCTCGAACGGAGAAGATTATTCTTATATCGGATAAATTGAACAAAAATCAATAAATGGTTCTTAATTAATCAATCGCGAAAAAGCCTCTGATAGATAAATTGTTAACATTAAACATATTTAAACATTGAAATACCTTTGTCCTGATTTCGACGCAGCGTTATGAAGGAACGTCTGGTCGCTTACCTGTCTTCCAAAAAACTCCCCGTAACCGTTGCGCAGCTCTTTCTCCCGAGCAGCGCGAGGTGGTGGGGGAGGCCCATGAACAACCTCTGGTAAGAAAAAGTTTTTTTTAGACTTTCACACCTCTGGTCGAACCATCCTGTTCCTGCTCTTTGCCTTCCACTGACTGTGTTAAAGTTGGTAGAAGATTCTGAGACCCACTACATCTCTGGTTTGTCTGCTACCACACTCAAAACATTCACACCTGACCACATACTTTAAGGAGAGGTGGGGAAATGTAAATAGGGACACAGGACGTGCATATTGTAGTGAGAATAAAAGACTTTGACCCATAATTGTTTCTACATGCATGTAATTTGGGGCTAGATTATTTCACTGTTCATTAATTACGTAAAGTAATTGGATTTACGCTGATAATGTCTATCAGCTGATGATAGCAACATAACACTGATTTTAACTATGTAACGAAACCTATTGTGACGTTACAATAGCATAGATAAGTTGGCTGGAAGGATTTAAGAAGTTCGTGTAGAAACACTGCAGGGACACGATTAGGGACTTCACCTACTTTGGACGCCATGTAGGGCTGTGTTGAGCAGGTGGTCAGGCTGCTGGCTGGACAGCGGCGATCCGCGACGGCGCCGTATTATTACATCGTTAGAGCAGAAGTAAGCGCCCGCCATCCGGGGGCTGCACGTCGGACTTGTCGGTTGTTTAATTGGGCGGCAGCGGCGGGCCGCCGGAATGAATGCTGATGCGGCCACCTGCGCCGCCACAATGCATGCCGGGAGTGGAGGGGAAGCAGGACGTGCGTGACCGGTGGAGACAGACTCTGGTTCTTCGCGTCTGTCGCGGGCGTCTCCTGAGGATCACGCAGCTGACACTGTGTGGAGTTACTACCGTCCTGACCATCCACACTGCTATGTGCCCTGCGGCCAGTATTGGGCCCCATTTGTGCACGTGTAACAGCCACAATCACGGAAAATACTAATAGCAACCTCAGACTTTTTGCAGATGATGCATTTATCTACAATGACTGGTGTCCAAGGGACCGATGGCCCTAGTAGTCTGGTCCCTTCAATCCCACAAACCAACCAACCAACAGGTGTCCATTCAAATATCGCGCAGGTAGCAGAAGAGTGGCGGTAGTAGCTTCACTACGAGGATATAAATCTGATATGCTTTAAATTAACGATGTACCCATCGTGAGTGTTAGTTACCTTTGAGAGTGGACATGGTGAGATGCTGTTGGTCAATAATGCCTATAAAGAGTTAAAGACGCCATTGTGCCGACCGCTGTGGCCGAGCCGTTATAGGCGCTTCAGTCCGGAACCGCGCTGCTGCTACGGTCGCAGGTTCGAATCCTGCCTCGGGCATGGATGTGTATGATGTCCTCAGGTTAGATAGGGTTAAGTAGTTCTAAGTTCTAGGGCACTGATGACCTCAGATGTTAAGTCCCATAGTGCTTAGAGGCATTTGAACCATTTTGAACGCAGAATGAGATTTTCACTCTGCAGCGGAGTGTGCGCTGATATGAAACTTCCTGGCAGATTAAAACTGTGTGCCGGACCGAGACTCGAACTCGGGACCTTTGCCTTCCGCGGGCAAGTGCTCTAGCAACTGGGTTACCCAAGCACGACTCACGCCCCGTCCTCACAGCTTTACTTCTGCCAGTACCTCGTCTCCTACCTTCCAAACTTTACAGAAGCTCTTCGGCGAGCCTAGCAGAAGTAGCACTCCTGAAAGAAAGGATATCGCGGAGACTTGGTTCAGCCACAGACTGGGGGATGTTTCCAGAGTGAGTCGTGCTTGGGTAACTCAGATGGTAGAGCACTTGTCCGGGATAGGCAAAGGTCCCGAGTCCGAGTCTCGGTCCGGCACACAGTTTTAATCTGCCACGAAGTTTCATTTTGAACGCCACTGTCAACAGCTCACTGAGTTTGAACGAGGTTGTGTAATAGTGTACGAGACGCTGGATGTTTCTTCTGCGATGTTGCATAAACATTTATTAAGAATATGGATGTTGGCAGCGATGGTCACGAGAATATACGCTTGCAAGACGACCGGGCTCCGGACGGCCATGTGGCATTACCGAGAGGGAAGATCTTCGTGTTCGGCTTATAGCTCTGGCGCATCGTTCTGCATCTGCCGCACCAATCTGAGCAGTAGTTGGCTCCACAGTAATGCAACGAACTGTTACAAATCGGTTATTTCAAGCACATCTCCGATCTAGGCGCCCTGTAGCGTCTATTCCACTGACCCCAAACCACCGCCATTTGCGACTTCAGTGGTCTCAAGAGAGAGCTCATTGCAGGGCTGGGTAGAGGTCCGTTATGTTTTGTGATGGAAGCGGGTTACGCCTCGGTGCCAGTGATGGCTGTGTGTTGGTTAGGAGGTGGCCAGTTGAGGATCTGCAATCAACCTGTCTGCGTGCTAGACACACTGGGCCTATACCTAATCTGCGGTGCGATTTCGTAATAACAGCAGGAGCACTCTCATGGATATTCCACGCACCCTGACTACAAATTTGTATGTCAGTCTGGTGATACGGCGTGTTGTACTGCCATTCATTAACAGCATCACAGGATGTGTTTTCCAACAGGACAAAGCTGGCTCACATACCGCTGTTGTAACCTAACATGCTTTATATAGTGTCCACAATTTGGCTTGGTTTGCTCGATCATCAGGTCTGCTTCCGATCGAGCATATATGGGATATTATCGGACGAAACTTCAGCGTCATCCACAATCAGCATCAACTGTCCATTTACTGACCGACCAACTGGATCAGGCATGGAACTCTGTCCCACAAACTGACATGCAGCACCTCTACAACACAATGCACGCGCGTTTGCATGCTTAAATTCGACACTCTGGCGATTACATTGGTTACTAGCATACCAGCATTGCAATGGCTTATCTCACTCTTACATTAACCTGTGATCTTACAGTGTTAATTCTTTACCTAGACAAATGTATTTCCGAAATACCACTACTCTACGTTAATTACTTATTGGTGTAGCGATTTTTTTCTGTCAGTGTGAAATAAAGTACTGTACGAAAGAGCTGAATAAGTATTCAGTCAGCTCTTGATAAGGTTTCAAAGTGGTGCAAAGATTGACAACTTCCTTTAAATGTTCAGAAATGTAAAATTGTGCACTTCACAAAACGAACAAACGTGCTATTCTATGACTACAATATCAATGAGTCAGCTGGAATCAGCCAACGTATACAGATACCTGGGTGTAACACTTTGTGGGGATATGAAATGGAATGATCACGTAACCTCAGTCATGGGTAAAGCAGGTGGTAGACTTCCGTTGATTGGTAGAATATTGCAGAAATGGACTCACTCCACAAAGGAGATTGCGTACAAATCACCCACTCTAGAATATCGCTCAAATGTGGAGGACCCTTAGCGAATAGGACATAAGACTAACAGGGGATATTGAACGTGTACAGAGATTGGTAGCACAAATGGTCACAGGTCTGCTTGACACGTGGGAGAGTGTCACAGAGATGCTGAAGCAACTGAACTGGCAGACTCTTGAAGAGGAGACCTAAACAATGGCGAGAACGCCTACTTATAAGTTTTCAAGTACTGGCTTCAATTGATGGCTCTAGGAATATATACAACCCCATATGTATCGCTCACATAGGGATGTTGAGGACAAGATCACATTAACTACAGCATTCACAGAGGCTTTCAAATAATCATTCTTCCCGCGCTCCATACGTGAATGGAAAGGGAAGAAACCATAGTAAATACTACAATGGGACGTAACCTCTGACGTACACTCCAAAGGGACTTGCAGAGTATAGCTGCAAATGCTAATTTAGGGAAAACCACTCGTGCGAAGATAAAAAAAAAAGAAACAGCTCGCTTTCTTATGGTCAAACGTTTGAGCGGCACGAAAATAAGACTTCCTAGAAATTATGCAATGGATGTTTCTTCAAATTTTCATAGCCAGACGAAGAGTGGGAAAAGGAGTAATAGGGTATCAAAATGACCACAGTCAGGTTTAGTTATATAAAATAAAATTAATTACTTCGATTTAATCAGCGTAATTAAGAATAATTTAATTCGTGATTTGAGGAAATAGTTTTGACAGAATTAGGGTAGGAAATGGGCAAATGGCATATCAAATTGACCAGGGTGAATTCTAGTTTATACATAAAACTATTTAACTGCCTGAAACTAACCGGGGTAATTAACAGGTACTTAAATGATTTGAGAAAAAATCACACAGTGGATTTTTGTGCAACTTTTCATGGCCAATCGAACAGTGGAAAATGAACAATTGCAGTATCAAATTTCGCAGTGTGAGATATGGTTTTGCAAAAATATTCGTTGCTTGAAATTAAACGGGGTAGTTAGGAAAAACTTAATTAGTAATCTGAGGGAAAATTGAAATATTTCACTTACAGCGGGTATTAGATATGTAAACGATGTTTAAAAAAGTTTATCTCTTTCAAGACCTACTGTTTTGTGTATGAGAACTTACATTGGTGTGATATTCGATTTTTAAAATGGCTTCCTTCGAATCAGTCAGTAAATTTGGGACATTTCGAGAACAGTAGACACTAAGAAGACGAATAAGATGTCAAGAAGTCTATCTTGTCAAGGCCTTGCCTTTCGCACGTAAGAAGTTATATTGGTGTTATATTTAAGTGTCAAAATGGCTTTCTAAGAATCGTGTACTACATTCAGAATATTTCGAGAACAGAATATTGTAGAAGGGCCATGATTGCTGAACAAAATTTGATGTAAGAAAAGTTTTCAAAGAAAGTTCAGATGTTTCGTGAAATGATTTGCCTAAAAGTAATAAATAAGAAGCTCGGAAGATTAGGTTTTAAAGTCCCGTCTACTGCGTGGCCGTAAGAGACGGAGCACAAACTCTAATTGAGTAAAGATGGGGAAGGAACTCGGTCCTTTGCAAAGAAACCATCTCGGCATTTGCCTCAAGTGATTAAAGAAATCATGGAAGACCTAAATCTGAATGGCCCGACGGGTATTTGAAGCGAATGCGAGTCCAGTGTGCCAACGACTGCCCAACTTCGATGGGTAAGTAAGAAATAAATAGGTTAGAGGAGCTTTTGAAGCATCTTTGGATGATGCTCGAAATAATGTAAACCAAATAAGGCACCAATTCAGAATTTGACGTTCAATGTGGTGACAAAGAAAAAAAAAGAAAAGAAGACCTTCGTGGTGTACCGATATGCACATATACAGATGGCGGTAATATCGCATACACAAGGTATAGGAGGGCAGTGCATTGGCGGAGCTGTCATTTGTACTCAGCTGATTCATGTGAAAAGGTTTCCGACGTGATTATGACCACACGACGTGGATTAACAGACTTGGAACGCGGATGATACTTGGAAGTAGACGCGTGGGACATTCCATTCCTAAATCATTAATTCCAAAATCCACAGTGTCAAGAGTGCGTCGAGAATACCAAATTTCAGGCTTTACCTCCCACCACAGACAACTCACTGGCCGACGACCTGCATTTAAAGACTGAGAAAAGCTGCGTTTGTGTAGAGTTATCAGTGCTAACAGGCAAGCAACGCTGCGAGAAATAACTGCAGAAATCAATGAGGGACGCAAGGCGATCCCATCCGTTAGGACAGAGCGGCAAAATTTGGCGTTAATGGCCTGTGGCAGCGGACGGCAAACGCGAGTGCCTTTGCTAACCCTACATCCCCTGCAGCACTTATCCTGAGCTCCTGACCTAGACGACGTCATGTTCCCAAACGACGATGGGACTTCTATGTACGACAGCGTGCCTTCTCACAGAGCCATAGTTGTTCGCAAGTGGTTTGAAGAACATTCTGTGCAGTTAGAGCGAATGATTTGGCTACCAGATCTCCCGATACGAATCCCATCAAACATTAGTGGGACGCAATCGAGGGTTCATTTCGTGCGCGAAATCCTGCACCGGCAACACTTTCGCAACTGTGGACGGCTCTAGAAGCAGCGTGGCTCAATATTTCTGTAGGAGACTTGCAACAACTTATTGAGTCAGTTCCACATCAAGATGCTGCACTATGCCGGGCAAAAGGAGGTCCGGCCCAATTGGGGGGGGGGGGGGGGGCGGGGGTGGAGGGGGGGGGGAATCTGGTGAACTACGAGTATCTAGTCCGTGCAGTCTGCTGATGTCTAGCGTTTACATATTTCTGTCTTTTATGTCCGAAGTTCTAAGAAAGTCCCAACAACTTTTCAGTTTTAAAAACTTTTGAATGGAAAGCTCTTCAAATATCAGGAAAGAGAACGCGCGATCTCAATCGGCACATTTTCTCTGCATGGTTTCTAGCATCATACACAGGCGCGTCATATACTTCTCTAATCTGTTTTATTTCTTGGTTTTAGACAAATCAGACACTAAAGATTTGTCCGGTTCTTCGTTTCAATTTTTTTTATTATTTGCCATTGGTTTATTGAAACACACTGCCAACAACTTTTATTTAGAATATGCTTCACCGATTCTTCTCAGTCTTCTTAGCTACATTTGTGGCCACCTCCCTTCATCATTCCGTTACAGGACCATGTGACGGTAAAGCTATCGTATCTCGTTCACTTTCCCTAGGACCGTACGCAGACCGTACCCGTCTCTGTGGTGTTGTCTGTTGGGCATAGTTATGCCTTGTTTCGTCTGAGACAGCATCAGCTACAAGATTTAAGGTACCAAAGTCCTGTTTCACTCTATTTATGTCATAAACAGTAATACCTCACAGCCTGTGTAGTTCTCCTTGCTGTATCTTCAAGTAGGGGACATTCCCATAGGACATGATCTGATATTTCGGTTTCGCCAGTATAGGTCTTTGCCCTTTACAATTCTAGGTAGATAGGATATGGCCAATGTCCGGAAAAGTAGTGGACCAGTCACCTATTTGCTTCAAAATGTGTCGTCTGAAGTCTCTCAATTAGATTAGGAAGAGATTGAAACGTTCTACTTCCCGTGTCTGTTAAGTTCCATTCTTTATTAGTACTGAATTTCTTGCCAGCTCTTCGAGGATTCCTTACATATATTTTCGTATTACTTCTTTTTCAGCCAAAAGATGACAGCCTTTTTTGTTACTTGAAATTCCAGGGGAAATACGCCCATTAATATAATTAGGATGTCTGTAGATGTGATGCTGAAGGGTGCGCAGCATTTTAGCAGAATTCGTCGCTGTACTTTTCTCACTGCAGCAGTGGGTTCGACCGTATGTAACCTGTCCTCCCAAGCACTGACACCATAGACCACAACTGCAGTTGATATAGGCTCGAGGTAGAATGTAACTATATTTAGGGGCAAACGAAACCTCCTTTGTCCCATATAAACAATGTTATTCATTTTACAGTTCCCTTGCCTTGCTACAGTTTCTACTTGGGCACTGAGTGTCCACTGTTGGTTCAAGTGTACAACTACACAGCAGTTGACGGATTCCCTTCGAATTACCTCCTGCTTTATTTTATATATGGATCCCTAATAAGTCTTCCTATAAGCAAGATATATATGTCGATTCTTGTGGAACTACCTTGAGTCGCACCTCGCAGAAGATTCCAAAGAGATCGACATATTTACTTTCTAGCGAATCTCGACTGTTGGTAAGCAAAAAAATAAGTAACAAATCATCAAGAGATACAACTCCTAACGAGTCCTGACTGCATTATAACCTATCGAGGAGTGGTTCAAAGTTAACGTCCTAGAATTCAGAGCCGCAGACAGAGACGTGAGGGCATCGCTTCGTAGCTGTTGAAGTGGAACTTGATAACGTCACGTGTAGGGCACATGCAGTGGACGAACCAGGAGTGGTGTCGCGAGCTCTTCTCGACTGGGACCAGATTCAGTCTGACCAGTTATACCGGACGTACCGTCATATGCTGAGAGGTGGGAACACGTAATGTATCGGGACACATTATTGAACATGATCGTTTTGCTGGTCCAGGTGTTATGGTGTGGGGAGGCATGATGTTGCATTGGTGTACTGACGTCCAGAGCTTTGATCGCTGTACACTGACCACTCAGTGTTATTGTGACACTGATCTCCTTTCCTATGAGCATCTTTTCAGGGACGACAATGCGCGATCGCATCGAAGAACGCAGGTGGAAGAGCTCCGGCAACGAGGGGATGCTCGGCGAACAGACTGGCCTGCCCGTTCGCGCGACGCACGAGCACGTTTGGAGTGCGTTGGGAAGATGTCCTGCAGTACGTCCACATGCGCAAACCTCTATCCGCGCAGGTGGATGAGTGGGACGTCCTCCCTCAAGAACTCGTTACCAGCCTAGTGGGCAACATGCGGGCACGTTGCACGCATTGCTGTCCCTGGTGATAAGGCACCCAGTTAAGGAGCATGTCGCGTCGTTTGTAAGGTTGAGGGGACCTTCATAAATCGTGGTGAGTTCAGTGCAATTACTGTATGTGAATACAACTATCATTTCTGATCGTCTGATTGCGTATTTCTTTCAGTTACATTCTGTACTACACTGCAGTAGTTCTTTTTATCTAACCTCAAAGTTTTATGTTACTTGAGAGTGACACATCGTGCGAAATCTACTTTCGTTGTTAAGTTTTGCATACCAGCGCAAGTGATTGGCTCGAGGAATTTTTGAGGAATAGTACCCAGTACGTTACATACCCGCCAGGGTAACCGAGCGCGCTAACGCGCTACTTCCTGGACTCAGGTTGGCGCGCCGGCCCCGGATCGAATCCGCCCGGCGGATTAACGACGAGGGACCGGTGTGCCGGCCAGCCTGGATGTGGGTTTTAGGCGGTTTTCCACATCCCGCTAGGTGAATATTGTACTGGTCCCCAAATTCCGCCTTAAGTTACGTTGTGCAAGACGCGACAGTTGGCTGCGACTGCGACGCTGCCCCCTCCTCTTTTCCCACCCTGGCAGACGGCGACACGGCCGCAACACGACTGGAGTCGTCGCCGTTTCCCAAGCTCCGGACGGCGGCGGCGGATTCAAATACATAAGAAAAATATGAATTCAGATTTTCTTGCTGTAAAAAATACTGTATGTTAATGCAACAAAGTTACATCGGCTCCCAGAGTTAGTTTTTCGATACAGATTCTCCTTTTACTTTAAAAAATTGAAAAGTATCTCTTCCGGTTTTGCGTGTTTTTTTCGCTGTATATTACTTCTCAATCAATTGTGAGGAAACTAAAAGGCACAAAAAATTGATGTTTGCGTATCTTACAGTTTCACATCACAGCTTGATAATGAGGTGTGTATTTTTCCGATATTCGTCACAGTTATCCCGATACTTAATTTACAAGTAACCTACTGCATAAAATTTGAATTGTGTACAGTGAAAAATGTGGTCGCTGGCTACTTTACGTATGGTTCACGTTAGGTCATACATCGTTGCCGATGAAAAGAAGCTAACATATCGAAATTATTTTTTAAGTTGAGATCAGATTGATATCGATCTCCGTTTCCGAGATTTGGGCTCATATATCTCCGGGAGCGTCGCGACTAGCCGCCAGTTCTGTCGACGCGCAACGAGAATCGTGTGGTCATCACACGATAGAGAATGCATTTGCTTTGTTTCGCTGACACATTTGGACCTAATGAAACCATTTTATGTCATATTCCTCCGGTATGAGTTACTAATATTTCTCCATATGCTCTTGACAATTTCATTTAAAATGCCACGAAACGTAGGTTTCTTAAAGCCAAGTGATCAAGCAGAACGCATTTTCTTGGTTTTGCTGAGGCATCTGAACCTGTTCCAAGCTTTCTTTCTCGTTTATTTCTCTGATACGAGTCCCGAATATTCCTCCATCTGTTTTTGCACATTTCACCTAAAATTCCAATGAAAGATAAGTTTATTAACAATAAGCGCACGCTAGCTTCATTGCATTGTTTCAAGTTCTTGACAACAAGATAGGGTTACACCTTAAACATCTCTAGAATTTTGATTCTGAACGTCTACAGTATACACTGGCAGAAATGTGGAAGAAATAATGTCCATGCTTGTTCACAAAATTTCCCCAAATTATACTTGTCAGTTTCTCCCATGCAGAAACTTTTGGAACAAGCTAAGGCAACTTTCATAGCCGACTGAATCTTTATTCCCATCGAAATGAACTTCCATATTCTTGTATTCTGACAGCATACATCGTTATGAATGACATCAACATTTAATCTTGCCAAGCTGCACTCAAAAGATGACTCCAGGATTTACAAAAGACGAATTTCAATTGTGAACTGTGTCAGACCAGAAGGGCCTTTTAAAACAGTAGTGCACTTTTGGCACAAGTTTTTTGAGCACCATCTTCTACCAATGAATTGAAGTGAATGTGACAAATTACTTATTGCAGCATACTGTTTGCGCAATCTGTTGAGAAACGCCTTCCTCAAAAACGAACATATATTGATTACAGAAAGCTGTACAACAATCTGGTGGTGGTTTTTCACAACTAGAAGGTATCATCAAGACACCAATCTACCGTTTACTTTCAAAGTGAAGGTATTGTAAAATGTAACTTTCTCGTTGTACTTTAGATTGTTCATTTTATAATGTATTTGCCGTTTTCAATTTTTATCGTCACAAAAAAGAGTAATGCGAAAATTGACCTTCAAGTTCATTTTCATCATTCTAATTCTACATCTGCATGGATTATACTGATTTTCATAACAGGCCTGAAAAATTTGCATTAATGGGAAAATATTATATATTTCACTCACCTGCCAGTTTCAACTGTGCACCAATTACTTCCCAAATTCTGTCTCTGAACATAGTGTCTCTATATTTAGGGTTCTTCAAATCGTAAAGGCAAGGCTGTTGCGAGACCAGCTCACAGAGCATCACATCCTGTGAGTGGCTCATTTCAGTTTTCCTTGACTGGCTCGACATCTTTCTCGCAGCCGTACGTCTTTGTGTCGTGCGACTTCCGTCGCAACACTGCTCACTGGTGCAGTGCTGCGACAGCTGCCGCAACAGTCGCGCGTCGCATCCCAAACTCGAACTGCGCATGCGCCAGCGGACAACTTCTGACGTCACGTAGCGACCCGTCGCAGTCGCTAGTGTGCGTCGCGCCTTGGACAACGTACCTTTAGTTACACGCGTCGCAGACATTTGAAACACGTCCGCACTATTCCACGATTTACACTCGATGCAGACAGTTGGGGTACACTGATCCCGTCCTGGGGGGTACGGGGTAGCGGCAGGAAGGGCATCCGGCCATCCCTAACACTAACAGTGCCAAATGGATTGTAACCACGCCGACCCTGCGATCGCTGCGGGACTAGGGCGTAAACGAAAGAAAGAAAGAAAGAAAAGAAGTACCCAGTACGTTACTCCACACGGCGTATGTGCCACAGAAACGAGAGTAGTCTCGGTGTGCCCAAAGGAAGCATAATGAGACGTGTTTTTGGAGAAGAAGAGTGGTTCCGCATTTATGGACCACCTTGTATTTCAAAAGAATTTCCACGGCAGACAAGCAGCCTTCCACGCGATTAAAGGTACCTCGAGCGACTTACACGATCAACCTGCTTTCCCGCAGATGGGTGTCCTGTCGTTAGTGGCAATCTAATGTACTGTGGCAGACAAGGAAATAGAACAACCCGATGAGATATGAACATTCTGGTACTAAGAAGCGGCTATGTGGGCGGTAGTAGAGAGATGTAGTACGCTATTTAAGAGCGCGAGGGGGTTATAATTACAGTGTTCCACGCAGCAATGTAACGCGCACGCGTCGAATCGACCGGAGATGCTGGGAAGTCGATCAGGTGCAGCAGAGCGATTCGGCGTTGATTAGCACGTCCCGCGGCGTCACGCCGCATCTTTTTGCTGCGCAGAGTTCGGAGGTCAGCCGCTACAAGCGAAGAACTGGCCGACCGCTGTGCTAGGGACACTATCTGGGCGCGCAGATCTGCGGCGGCCGTGTAACGCAGCGCCAGAGCAGGACTGCGCCGAAAGCCCTAAAAGTGTCGTAAAATTTTACGGCCGCACTATTGAAAACGTTCGGCGGACGACGGACGCCTGTAAATTCGGCCACCGGTCGAGGAGAGACGCCGGGACGGCTGCCACTGCTGGTACCGCAACACACCGGGCATTACGGCGTGCTCATTAACAACCCTAGAGGCGATCTGTTCTGTTCTCTTCTACACGGATCTGTGCGAGAGCGCGCCGCTAGCTGCGACTCGCCCGCTGTCTGCACCGACGGCGGGTCGAACTCGTGACCCGGCGAGCCTTATCTGGCAGCAGGGAGGCGGACGTACTGGCGCGAGCGTGCATCGCGGATCGAGTAGCGAGAAGCGAGAGCATAAGAAAAACCCCTGCACATGCGCGCGTTTCCTAGCATCGGGCGCCATGCGAGGAAGCTTCCCAGGTTTTGCAAATAAATGCACAGCGGCAAGTTACGTCTATAAGGAAATGCGAAATGACTCGAACAGTACGTTGGCTTCCTGGAAATAAATTTAACACGTAGCTTGCAACAAGACAACTCTGATGACCGATAAAGGCATTGAGGAATCAAATCAGTCACTAGTCAAAAAATGTTAAACAACTATTCACGAAGGACATATTCAAAGAACAAAACTAAAACTAAACTCTGTCCGAACAGGCCATGAAGGCTCGACGTGACCGACCGGCCGCCGTGTCATCCTCTCTGACATCGATCTGTTGTAGAATTTTAGAACATGTTTTTTGCTCGCGTATCATGTCATTTCTGGAAACCCAGCATCTACTCTCTAGGAATCAACATGGATACCGGAAACAGCGATCGTGTGAGACCCAACTCGCTTTATTTGTTCATGAGACCCAGAAAACATTAGATACAGGCTCCCGGGTAGATACCATTTTCCTCGACTTCCGGAAGGCGTTCGATACAGTTCCGCACTGTCGCCTGATAAGCAAAGTAAGAGCCGATGGAATATCAGACCAGCTGTGTGGCTGGATTGAAGAGTTTTTAGTAAACAGAACACAGCATGTTGTTCTCAATGGAGAGACGCCTACAGACGGTAAAGTAACCTCCGGCGTGCCACAGGGGAGTGTTATGGGACCATTGCTTTTCACAATATACATAAATGACCTAGCAGAGAGTGTCGGAAGTTCCATGCGGCTTTTCGATGATGATGCTGTAGTATACAGAGAAGTTGCAGTATTAGAAAATGCGGGAAGATCTGCAGCGGATAGGCACTTGGTGCAGGGAGTGGCAACTGACCCTTAACATAGACAAATGTAATGTATTGCGAATACATAGAAAGAAGGATCCTTTATTGTATGATTATATGATAGCGGAACAAACACTGGTAGCAGTTACTTCTGTAAAATCTCTGGGAGTATGCGTACGGAACGATTTGAAGTTGAATGATCATATACGAGGCCTGTTCAGAAAGTAAGCTCCGATTGATTGCCAAATTGAAACCACAGTGAACATCAGAAATGTTTTACTTGTAACAATTAGCTACACCTTTCAGCTACTTCTCTACGTAGTCGCCGTTCTGACTTAGACTTTTGTCATAGCGTTGTACCAACTTTTCAATAGCCTCATCATAGAAGGCAGCCGCCAGTGCTTTCCGCCAATTCTCCACGCTGGCCTACACCTCGTTGTCTGTGTCAAAATGTTGTCTTCAAAGACAGCGGTACATGTGACCAGAGATGAAACTCAGGGGGAGACAATTGCGGACTGTATTGTGGGTAATCTCACATTTCCATTTGAAAACAATGCAGGAGCATCTTCATTGCCCCTGCAGAATGCGGCTGAGAATTGTCTTGAAGAAGAAACAGCACGACAGTTATGTGATGTTAGCTGCATAGCTTCAGGCGAAATTTCTCACCAGGCCCTCGTACTTGGCGGCAGACACTATTTTCTAGACATCTTTACGCACTCACTGCGAGCTCAGAAATGAGAAGAGCGACGTGATGTTAACTGGGGCTATACTAGAGACACTACCCAACACATCTGTGCAAAGCTTTATCGGATTTTCATAGTCGTTTCCATTTCGCGACCGATCTGAGCTTACTTTCTGAACGCCCCTCGTAAAATTAATTGTTGGTAAGGCGGGTGCCAGGTTGAGATTCATTGGAAGAGTCCTTAGAAAATGTAGTCCATCAACAAAGGAGGTAGCTTACGAAACACTCGTTCGACCTATACTTGAGTATTGCTCATCACTGTGGGATCCGAACCAGGTCGGGTTGACAGAGGAGATAGAGAAGATCCAGAGAAGAGCGACGCGTTTCGTCACAGGGTTATTTGGTAAGCGCGATAGCGTTACGGAGATGTATAGCAAACTCAAGTGGCAGACTCTGCAAGAGAGGTGCTCTGCATCGCGGTGTAGCTTGATGTCCAGGTTTCGAGAGGGTGCGTTTCTGGATGAGGTATCGAATATATTGCTTCCCCCTACTTATACCTCCCGAGGAGATCACGAATGTAAAATTAGAGAGATTCGAGCGCGCACGGAGGCTTTCCGGCAGTCGTTCTTCCCGCGAACGATACGCGACTGGAACAGGAAAGGGTGGTAATGACAGTGGCACAGTGGCACGTAAAGTGCCCTCCGCCACACAGCGTTGGGTGGCTTGCGGAGTATGGATGTAGATGTAGATGTAGATCCTCAGCGCACAGGCGTCACTGGATGCGGATATGGAGGGGCGGCAGGTGGTCAGCACACCGCTCTCCCGGCCGTATGTCACTTTACTAGACCAGAACCGCTACTGCTCAGTCAAGAAGCTCCTCAGTTTGCCTCACAAGGGCTGAGTGTACGCCGCTTGCAAACAGCGCTCGGCAGACCGGATGGTCACCCATCCTAGGGCTAGCCCAACCCGACAGCGCTTAACTTCGGTGATCTGATGGGAACTAATGTTATCACTGAGGCAAGGTCGTTGGCACGTATTCAAAGAGGTGAATGAAATTATCAAGGTAGGAAACTTGGAATCTGCCTACAAATTAATCAAACTGTTCTTTGGAAACAGGCAGCTGAAATGCAGTGGAATCCAAAATGAAGAAGGAATACTGTTATATGAATTACTTTTGAATGCATTATGGGAACAGCAGTGATCAATGTCTTATAAATAATTACTATTAAAAACAGTCTTGACTACAATTTATTTTAACAAGGTGACCGGTTTCGACCACTGCTGTGGTCATCTTCAGACCATTGAGTAGGAACTTCTTTGTTGGAGAATCACTACTGTTATATGAGCAGAAAGACATAGTAGACAAGTGGAAACAATACTTTTAAAAGCTGTATGCAGGGAAAAAATGAAGACGTGGAACTGAAGAACGCTGAGTAAATCAATCTGGAAGAAGATGAAGACTGTATCTTGCGCGAAGAGTTCAGCCTTGCAGTAAGGCAGCAAGAAACTGGGAAAGCCGCTGGAGTTGATTATATACCAGTAGAACTCAGCAAGGCAGGTCGAAAGCAGCTAAGTGAAGAACTGTTCCATCTGATTCAAGTTTCATCCGAAACCCGGGGCTCCCAACAGAGTTTAAAAAGTGTATCACAGTGCGAATGCCAAAGAAAGCATCTGTAAACAGATGTGAACCATATAAAACCCTCAGTTTGGTAACATATGCCTCGAAGATCTTGACTTCTAACATTCTAAGGCGGACAGAAGGCAGGATAGATGCAATGACCACAGACGACCAGTTTGGCTTTAGAAGAGGTGTAGGCATACAATAGCCAATACTTAACTTACGATTAATTCTATAGAAAAGATCAAAGAAGAGTGAAGGCACATATGTTGCCTTCATAAACTTAGAAGAAGTATTGGACAGGGTAGACTGGCGACCGCTTTTTAAGATGCTGGAACAGACTGGCATAGCGTATAAGGTAAGAAGAGTAGGCAGAGATTGTATAGAAAAGAGATGGCTGCGATAAGATGTGGAGAACATCAAGAAGAAGTTACTATTAAGCAAGGTGTACGAAAGGGCTGCTCACTCTTTCCTGTCCTGTTGAATGGACACATTCAGAGGGGAACAGATGAAATTAGGGATAAACTAGGAAACATAGGAAGAATTAGGGCTCATGATAAGAAAATACCATAGACATGCTGAGATTTGCTGATGATATCGAAGTGTTAAGATGCCGAACAGTTAGAAGCGATGCTGACACAGACGGAAAGGCATGCTCACATCTTCCCATAATATGAAAGTTAATCAAGATAAAACGAAAATCTTTGTGGTGAGCAGAAAAACTCTGTTGGCCAAAGTTCACTTAACAATGAGTGACAGGAGACCGTCGAATCCTTTGCCTACCTGGGGAGTATAATTACATCAGACGGAAAAGCTGCCTTTGACAAGAGAATAAATCTGTTCACATCCATCAGCATATACAAACACCTCAGAAAAAACCTCATAAAGACGTTTGTTTCGTGTGTGCTGCTAGAGGGAAGTGAAACACAAAATAACAACCTTCGAGATGTGGTGCTACCACAGAAATCGCTAGATTTACTGGACAGACCAGATACCAAACGTAGAGATATTCCACATAGTGGAGGAAAAGAAGTCTTATCTCCTGAAGAAACAACAGAAGAGACACATGGATCGGCCGTCTGCTGAGTAATGATAGTATCATTAAAAGTATCATTGAAGGGAAAATAGAATGAAAAAATACAAGAGGCAGACCGAGACTAGAATACATCAACTAGGTCATGGAGAATAAGGGTATCAGCTGCACCACCTTTCAAGAAGAAGACCGAAGACAGAAATGAATGGCGAACTGCTGCTAACCTGTCTGATGGCTGAAGACCTTAGAAGAAGACCCAAAACCCACCAATAAAATTTCGCACGCTGTTGAGCGATATTTTCTGAGCATTGTGGTTTCCGGTGGCCCGTTAGGGTAATTATTAAGGGCTGTCGAACGAAAACGAGATACTTGTAATTAAAGTAATTAAACTGTTTATTTTTCAAAAGTAATCGCCGTAACTGTTGACACATTTATCCTACTGTTTGAGAAGACGGTCAGTGCCTTCATGGAAAAATGTTTGCGTTTGCCGAAGGAACGATGATAGCACCCAGCCTTACAATTCTTCTTCCGAAGGAAATGAAAGGCCACGAATGTCTTTCTTCAGGTTGTCATAAACATGGAAATCGCGTAAGAAGAAATATATTTTCATTGCCCTGAAGAAAGACATTAGCGGCCGTCGATTTGCTTCGGACGAAGAGGTGCACCCCTGTGTACACTCATATTCCGTGGGCAACCGCGAACTGAGTTCCATGAAGACATTGACAGTCTTCTCTCACAGTGGGATAAATGTTATTACAGTTATGACGATTATTTTTAAAATAATAAAGAGTTTACTTGCTTTTTTCCATCTGTCCTGTTTTCAAGTGGGTCCCTCCTATACATTTCGTTTTATTTGTTACCGTCGTTTATCAGGTCTCATAACTATCGATAAGAGAAGGAAGTGACGAAAACTCTCTTTCCATTGGTGAATCCCACTTTGTTAAAACTCCAGTATGGTCCAGTGCGAAAAGTATTATTGGCATGGTGTTACATGATCTGGGATAATACTTACGCCTCCGTTATATATACACCTCCGGCTTAGAATTGGCCAGCTGCGGTCATTAACAATTTCAGTTCCTCTAATTCCTCGTTGTTTCCATCTCCTGCAGTACGATATCTCCTCACGACATTACTCTCTTATTTCTTCTTCTCATGAAGTTCCTGTTTTTTTCTGACTTTATAACCTTCTAATGTGAGGATCTTACTTCGAAAAGAATTTCTATCCATTTTTACTGATGCTTTGATGTTCTTTCTCTCCAGTTCTTTTCTTATTCTTCTACTCCATGCTGTCTTTGTTTTCTTTCCCCAGAAATATGAAAATTTTGTTTAGTCAGTCTGTCCTCTTTCATTCAATATAGATGTCAAAAGAAGACTAATGTTCTCTTAGCTATTACCTTCGGCATTTTATATATGTTTTGGTAGATCCCTTCATCACTTCTCATTTTCTAACTTTCTTTGCGCAACACCTACAATTATTGTTCTGGCCCATCTTTCAAATATCTCCATCATATACGCCTTGTAGTTTACTGTTAAAGCTGCTCCTGTACATCTGCATATTTACATTCCGGCATTACCACCATAGTATAGTGTTTTAGTTAAACAGTATGTTCTTCCCATTTAACTATTTCTTACCTACTGTAGATCATTGTAAGGTTTTCTGTTCTGTATTCTTCTAGACATTTCCATTTTCTAACCATTTATATTTTATCCATATTGTCTTTCTGTAAATTTTGGTGCATTTTAAATGTTTGTCAAGAATTTTTTTCAATTGTTATTCTGAGGATAGTTTTATTTTTTGTTTTCTCTAAAATATTTGGTTGAGTAATGGCTTCTGTCATATTTACTGAAAGAATTGGAAAGCCACATGCAGGTGCTGAGCAGCCGACCTTAAATCCATTCGATTCTCCTCATTTTTGTACTCCAAATACCAGATTCTTACAATGTTTTTACAAAAACCAGTTAAACTGTAGAAACGAAAACCCTTTCCCTTCTTGCATCAGTCTTTTTCTAAAATCCCAACAAATTCTTTTAAATTAATAAAACATACTCTTGTAGGTTTTCTTCTTAACATCCTGTGGCGAATTATTACGTTTGCGTTAAAATAGGTTTTGTTGAGGACCTTCCCTTTCTGAAACCACTCTCATATTTTCCCGTGAATTAGTACTATTTTCCATTCCCCTACAATTACATAGGCAAGTAAATGTACATCTTTTACAGTCTTTTATCGTGATCATTTCAGTAGTTCTACTGTGATTGAGTTTTCTTCGGTTGCTTTGTTACTTTTTTATGCTTTTGATGGCATCATAATTTTATAGCTCTGCTGGTGCTGAGTCTTCCTCATGATTATCTCTTGCCCAGAATTCTAATTTCATTGTTGAAATTTATCATTTTAAGAATTCATAAGAAATATTTCCGAATCTTTTAGTTATCACGGTTATTTTACCCTATTTTAATACTTCAATGGATGAAGTCTCTTGTATTACTTTCAATTAGACCGTGTTGTATGAGATGAGATTCTTCAAATGTTCGTTTCTGACGTTTCTGACGTTTCTTTTATTTCTTATTTGATTTGTTCCTAGTTTTACTTTTTACCTTTTTTTACATTTCCTCTTTCTCCAGTTTTGAGTTCTTGAGTCATTTGTCTTTCCAGCAAGTTTTCTCTTTATTCTTGATCTATACTAATGTTTTCTCTCCACCTTTAGCAGTTTGCTCTTGAAGTTCATGGGATGAGATTTCTAAATCGCGGAGATGTAAGATTAATCGTTTAATAAATGGCTCGTGGATTAATGTCCCACAGAAACAAACATACATGACTGTAATTTACTGGATAATTTCGTAAGGCTGTGCTTTTAGCTACACAGAACATAAGTACAAGCTCCTGTTGCTGTCTGTTACTATTAAACCACCTATTATTCAAACAATCGAACTCCCATTTAGGAACAGCTTCAAATGTCTAATTACTTTACCGACAAGTTAATGTATTGAATGCTTGACATTAAGCATTTAGGTTAGAAAGAGTTAAAGAAGGTTTGCAATTATGTTTACAGTTTGTTGGAAATCGTTAAGTGCTCTCATTGTTAAATATGTAAGTTAAATATGTTAGTTAAATATGTAAGATGTGTAAAGATGTAAGTATTAAACCTGTAAATATTAGAAGTTTAAATTTAATTCATGTACATAATTTTACTGTTTATTGACTGAGGATCATTAAAATTAATGAAACTCAAGTTTTTATAATTACATTTTTGTAATGTGTTCATCTGACATGTTCCACACCCAGGAGGATTCCCTCTTTTATGGGTCTGTGGAACGAATAATTAATCTAATCTAATCTAATCTATGAGATGTTGTACTGTCTGGCGAATTTGCTCGCAGTTTTAACCAAAGATAGTTTTCCACGGATCTCAGTGTTTATGACGTCATATCACTTTATCTATGAGCCGTACAGTGTTATAATTCTTCATGTAGATTCAGTGATATACACTGAAACTGTATCCCGAATATAATTAGTAGTAAAGAAGTAATAATTTTAAGCGTTACACCTTATGTACAGTTGTACTGCACGACCAGTTAAAAAGTATTAAGCGATATACTTTTTTCCTTCCATCATTTTTTGGGGAGTATCAGCGAGAAAAAGTTTCGTAAGTTTTTCAAACAACGTATAAAACTTGTTGGGAGTCGTTAGGTGGTCTCATTCTCAAATAATGGATGAACGTTGTTTTGGTGTTCAGTCTGGAGATTGGTCTGATACAGCTCTCCATGCCACTCTATCCTGCGCAAGCTTCTTCATCTCGGAATAACTGCTGCAATCTATATCGTTTTAAACCGGCTAACTGTATTCATCTCTTGGTCTCGCTATCTACGATATTTTTTATCCCTAAACTTCCTTCCAATTAAACTGGTGATCCCTTGACGTCTCAGAATGTGTCCTGTCAACCGAGCCCTTCTTTAGTTCAGTTGTACCACAAAATTCTTGTCTTCTCAGTTCTATTCAGTATCTCCCCATTAGTTACTTGATTTATCCATCTAATTTTCAGCATCCTTCTTTAGCAGCACATTTAAAAAGCTTCTATCTCTTTTTGTCCAATTGTTTATCAACCACGTTTCACTTCCATACGTGGCTTCACTCCAGAGGAACATCTTCAGGAAAGATTTCTTAATGCTTAAATCTAAATTAGATGTTAACAGATTTCTTTTCTTCAGAAACACTTTCCTCGCCAGTGCCAGTCTACATTTTGTATCCTCTCTGCTTTGGCCATCATCAGTTATTTTATTGCCCAAATAAAAAAACTCATGTACTCCTAATGTAATTCCCTCAACATTCTCTGATTTAATTCGATTACATTTCATTATCCTTGTTTTGCTTTTGTGGATGTTCATCTTACTTCGTCCTTTCAAAACACTGATTATTCCATTCAACAGCTCTTACAAGTCCTTTGCTTCTCTGACGGAATTATTATGTTATCAGTAAATTCGAAAAATTTTTATCCTTTCTCCGTGAACTTAACTTCTTTCTCCAAATTTTTCTTTGGCTTCTTTTATTGCTTGCTTAACATACAGATTTAATAGCATTAGGATACACTCGCGTCTCACTTCCTTTTCAACCACTGCTACCTATCGATGCCCTTCGAGTCTTATAACTGCCATCTCGTTTCTGTATTTTACCTCTCCTGCGTCAGGATTTCACACAGTGTATTCCGTTCAACACTGTCAAAAGCTTTCTCTAAACCTACAAACGCTATAAACGAAGCCTTGCCTTTCCTTAACCTATATTCTAAGAGAAGTCGTAGTCCCAATATTGCCTCAGGTTTTCTATATTTCCGAATTGATTTTTCCCGATTTCAGCTTCTACCACTTTTTTCCATTCTTTTGAAAGCTATTCATATGAGTACTTTGCAACCGTGACTTATTAAACTGATAGTTCGTTAATATTCACAAAGAAACAGTAACAAATAATGTAGTTCATGAAATAAGTTCGTGGCGTGTGGAAAATAATTTGATGCTAAATCACAGTAAGACTCAGTTTTTACAGTTTCTAACTCACAATTCAACAAGAACCGATATTTTGATCAGACAGAATAGGCATATTATAAGCGAGACGGAACAGTTCAAGTTCCTAGGCGTTCGGATAGATAGTAAGCTGTTGTGGAAAGCCCATGTCCAGGATCTTGTTCAGAAGCTAAATGCTGCTTTATTTACCATTAGAACAGTATCTGAAATAAGTGACACTTCAACACGAAAAGTAGTCTACTTCGCATATTTTCATACGCTTATGTCGTATGGTATTATTTTTTGGGGTAATTCTTCTGATTCAAAAAGGGTATTTTTGGCTCAAAAACGGGCTGTTCGAGCTATATGTGGTGTAAGTTCGAGAACGTCTTGTCGACCGCTATTCAAAAATCTGGGAATTCTGACATTGCCCTCACAGTATATATTTTCTTTAGTGTCGTTTGTTGTTAGCAATATTAGCCTATTCCCAAGAGTTAGCAGCTTTCACTCGGTTAATACTAGGCAGAAATCAAATCTGCATGTAGAATGCACTTCCTTGACTCTTGTGCAGAAAGGAGTGCAGTATTCTGCTGCATCCATTTTCAATAAGCTACCACAAGAACTCAAAAATCTTAGCAGTAGCCCAAACTCTTTTAAGTCCAAACTGAAGAGTTTCCTCATGGCCCACTCCTTCTATTCTGTCGAGGAGCTCCTGGAAGAACTAAAAAATTAAGCAAATTCCAGTGTTACATTGTTGATTTTCTTCATTTAAACTTACGAATTGTCACCTGAATATGTTTTTTTATATTTCATTTTATCTGTTTCTAATATCGTGTTATAATTTCATGTATTGACTCATTCCATGACCATGGAGACTTCTCCTTAATTTGGTCCCACGGAACAATAAATAAATAAATAAAAATAAATAAAAATATACACACACTTGTAGTTACGAATTCAATACAAAGAACTATGCCACAGCCAGAACATCATGACCACCCACCTACTACCGATAAAAACCCGTCCACGCGGTAGTAGCGTCACTTGGCGAGGAATGATTGCTAGTCAGACACACGCAAGGTGCATGTAGAAGCAGTTACCGTGCTATTGGTGTGTAGAATGGGGAAGGCGAGTGATCCATCTGAGTCTGACTAAGGAGAAATTATGATCGCCTGGAGGCTGGGCATGAGCATTTCGGAAAGAGCACGACTTGTCGGGTGATCGAGGAGTGCTGTGGTGAGTATCTTCAACACGTGGCGAAACCACACGTCTGGGTGTTGGGCGGCCACCCGTCATTACAGATGTCGAACATCGTAGGCTGGGCAGATTGGCAAAACGGGACAGACAGCGAACTGTGGCGAAGCTAACATCAGACTTTAATGCTGGGCTGACTACAAGTTATCTGAACGCACAGTGCACTGAACACTCCAAACGATGTTCCTCCACAGCATGCATGTGGCAATGTTAACACCACGACATCGGCAACTATGATTGAAATGGGAACGTGACATTTAGCCTGGTCAGTCAGGCAGCAGTAGTCAGTCGAGACACAAGCAGCAACAAGAAAGTAACTGATTTTGTGGTATTTCACGAATTTCTAACCAGGAGCGAATTATTTAGTCTCATTTACTTTTTACTTTTTGAATCACTGCGTGTTAATATAATACTAGATACAGTTCTTCCGTTTCAGTCAGTGTCTACAACAGAGTTTCATAGAGTGCGTCGATAGTCATTTGTTTGTCTATGTAGTGTAGTTTTCCACGGTCTTCAGTACGGATAGGGACAGTGATCGCAGTGTGCAGATGTGAGCTGAGTTGGTGACACTTCAGTCTCTTCTCCAGGCTGTGTTGACTTCAGTTACACAGCTTGAGGCTGCAGTGGATAGGCATCACTGTGTGGACTGGGCATGAGGGTCGAACAGAGATCCAAAACGACCGACGAATCCAGCATTCTGTCCACACTGGTGGCCAGCCCAGTTACTGCTCGCACTGAGGTTGACCCCTCAATTGTAGTCCTGCAGAAGGTCGCCTTGGGGAGCGGCAGGCGGCGAAAGACTTCCCAGGTTTGCCATAAATAGGACCTGCATGGTTAGTCTGACAAACAGATTCCAGGTGCTGTCTATGGCTGACACTGCCCCTCAGCCGAATGTAGTCGCTTGTCATGTTTTAAAGAAAACCTCTCAGCCTACAAGATCCGGGACGTCACAGAGGATAAAATTATTGGTAGTTGGGAGCTCCAATGTTAGGCGCATTGTGTGGGCCCTGAGGGACATGGCTGCCAAGGAGGGGAAAAAGCCAATATTTACTCCGTGTGCATACCGTATGGAGTCATTCCAGGCATGGGAAGGGTCCTTCTGGATGCCATGAAAAGAACAGGGTGCAGCCAACTGCAGGTGGTGGCTCACGTCGGTACCAGTGAGATGTGTCGCTTTGGATCTGAATAGATCCTCTCTCGTTTCAAGCAGCTATCAGAAGCGGTAAAGACTGCCAATCTTGCTTGCGAAATAAAAGCAGAGCTCGCCATTTGCAGCATAGTTGACAGGAACGATTGTGTACCTCTGGTACGGAGCCGAGTGGTTAGTCTGAATCAGAGGCTCACACGGTTCTGCGAGCGTGTAGGCTGCAGATTCCTCGACCTGCGCCATAGGATGGTGGCGTTTCCGTTTCCGTTGAATAGTTCAGGCGTCCATTACACGCAGGAGGCGATTGCGCGGATAACAG
Source organism: Schistocerca piceifrons (assembly GCF_021461385.2). NCBI lineage: Eukaryota > Metazoa > Arthropoda > Insecta > Orthoptera > Acrididae > Schistocerca > Schistocerca piceifrons. Next base: position 522,780,196 of record NC_060138.1, read on the forward strand.
TGGCTATTCGGCGTGGACCTGGCGGCATTTTAGGTTAGAGGGTCTCGGGGAAACACAGAAAGGGCTTCAGTCTCAAATGGTGCAGGGCGAACACAGGAAGAACGTAGTTCTAGTACTCATCGATATAACAATTGTAAACTGTCATAGCTGTGTTGGAAAAGTACCAGAACTCCAAGCGCTAAGAGAAAGCAATGATGCTCAAATCGTTATAGGCACTGAAAGCTGGCTAAAGTGGGAGACAGGTTCAGAGGAAATTTTTCCGAAGGACTTAACTGTGTTCATAAAGGATAGACCAAATAAAGTTGTGGTGGCGTGTTCGTTGCTGTTAGACGTAATTTATCTTGAAGCGGAATCGAAGTAGATAGTTCCTGTGGGTTAGTACGGGTAGACGTCATTCTTGGCAACCGGAATAAAATAATAATTAGATCCTTTTATTATCCTCCCAACTCAGATAGTACAATGCGGAAAGCCTAAAAAAACGTGAGTCTGATTTCAAACGAGTACCACATTCAGCCAGTTATATTTGTCGTGACTTTACTTTCCCCCCTGTATATTGCCGAAAATATATGTGTAAATCCGAGAGCATGCATATATCATCATCCGAAATTGTGCCAAACGCAGTCTTTGAAAATTATTTCGGACAATTAGTTCATGAGCCCACACGAGTAGTAAACGGTTGTAAAAACACATACGACCTCTTAGCAAAAAATAATCCTGAGTTAATAAGCATCAAAACGGCTACCTGGATTAGTGAACACAGAGTTGTCGTAGCGAGACTGAATACCGTACCTCCCAAATCCTGCAAAATAAACGAAAAATATAGCTACTCAAAAAAGCAGATAAAAATTCACTTGACGCCTTCATGAGAGACAATCTCCACTCCTTCCACATTAACGATGTAAGTGCAGACCAGCTGTGACTTGAATTCCAAGAAATAGCATCGACAGCAATTGAGAGATGTGTAGGAAATAAATTACCAGACAACGGAGCTGATCCTTCTTAGTACACAAAATAGGTCAGAACACTGTTGCAAAAACAACGGAAAATACAGGCTACATTTAAACGAACGCAAAATCTCCAAGATTGACCATCTTTGCCGGCCGCGGTGGTCTCGCGGTTCTAGGCGCTCAGTCCGGAACCGCGCGACTGCTACGGTCGCAGGTTCGAATCCTACCTCGGGCATGGATGTGTGTGATGTCCTTAGGTTAGTTAGGTTTAAGTAGTTCTAAGTTCTAGGGGACTGATGACCACAGATGTTAAGTCCCATAGTGTTTAGAGCCATTTTCTTTACCATCTTTTACAGAAAATCGAAATTTAACGCGGACTTCAATTCGACATGCTTATAATAGTTTTCACAACGAAATCTTGTCTCGAACCCTAGTAGCAAGTCCAAAGAGATCCTGGCCGTATGTAAAGTATGCTATCGCCAAGACACAATCAATCCCTTCTCTGCGCGGTAGCAATGGAAATTTTGTCGATGATCTTGCTGCTAAATCGGAGGTAATTAACACAGCCTTCTCACATTATTTCACAGCATAAGATGAAGTAAATATTCCAGAAATCATATCAAGAACAGCTGCCAACATGAGTAACGTAGAAATAAATATCCTCGGAGTAGTAAAGCAACTTAAATCACTTAATAAAAGCAAGTCTTCCGTCGAGACTGTACACCAATTAGCTTCCATACAGAGTATGCTGTTGCATTAGTTCCATACTTAACAACCATGTACAACCGTTCGCTAGATGAAAGCTCCGTACCTACGACTGCAAAGCTGCACACGTCGTACTAATATTCAAGGAAAGTATTAGGAGTAATCTACTAAATTATAAGACTGTATCGTTAAAGTGGATATGCAGCAGGATTTTGGAACATATATTGTGTTTGAACATTAATGATTACCTCGAAGAGAACGGTCTGTTGGCACATACTGCAGTTAATGCGGGCCGGCCGCGGTGGTCTCGCGGTTCTAGGCGCGCAGTCCGGAACCGCGCGACTGCTAGTTCGCAGGTTCGAATCCTGCCTCGGGCATGGATGTGTGTGATGTCCTTAGGTTAGTTAGGTTTAAGTAGTTCTAAGTTCTAGGGGACTGATGACCACAGCTGTTAAGTCCCATAGTGCTCAGAGCCATTTTTTTTAGTTAATGCGGATTTAGAAAACACGGTTTTTGTGAAACACAAGTAGCTCCTCACTCACAGGAAGTGCTGAGTGCTATTGACAAGGGATTTCAAATTGATTCCGTTTTTACAGATATCCAGAAGGCTTTCGACACTGTATCTCGCAAGATGCTTGTAATCAAAGTGTGTGCTTAGGTTACAGTTCGTAGCAACTGACGAGAAGTTGTCGAGTAAAACTCTACATTCCCCAAAGCAGCGTTAGAGGCCCTCTGCTGCTCGTTATCTACGTGGGCTTATAATCAAACTTTGCCTGTTTAACACGTTATAACACGGAAACTAATTACCATACGAGTACCAAACTTGCTAGCATTGATGTCCAGAGTATGGGGTGCGTGATTTCCACGCGTCACAGCGCCACCGTCCAGTCCCAACTATGGTCACCAGGTGCCGTGATCAGTGTCGCTATTCGTAGTTTCATACAACTGACCAGTCGCAGTGCACTTGTTGACCTGTCAACATGAACTTGGGCAAAAGGAGCAGGGCATTATTGGTGAAGCTCTACTATCAAAACAACAGTAATGTTGCAGATGCACTTCGAGAATATCGTCAGCTGAAAGGATTTCGGAAGGGTACTCTTTCTCCGTCTGCTGTGCGGAGCATGATGAGGAAGGTCGAATCAACTGGAGAACTAGGCGTCGCTCCGGGAAGAGGCCGAAGACTGGCTGCACCACAGGCGGTTGACGAAATTGCTGTTGTTATGGCAGAAACACTGAGAGCGATGCCCAATCGTCAGGCAATGCGAGTGCTGTGTCACAACAGTTGAACATCCTGTGGTCAAATGTACGGAAGGTGCTTCGAACCTTTCTCAAATGGTATCCGTACAAGATCCATATTGTACAGCAGCTTGCTCCACAGGACACACTTCTCGCAAGGATTGAAGTTGACGAGGACTGGCCCTGGATCTTCCTATGGACAAACGAAGCTCATTTTTCTTTTACGGGTGAGGTGAACACACATAATTGCCGAGTGTGGAGATCTTCATCTCCAGTCATTGCGCATGAAATCCTCTGTATCGTGAAGGTGTCACCGAATGGTGTGGCTTCACGGCTACGTTCATCATTGATCCATTCTATTTTTAACAGGTTGGCACTCAAAGACAAATGACGTGCGGTGTGAGTGCCCAGCGTTACTGCGATATGCCTAGTCAACATGTCATATCTGCCCTGCGGGAGAGAGACGCATTGAGCTCAGCAGTTTTCATGCAAGATGAGGCCTCACTGCACATCGCTCGTGAAGCTCACCTGCTACTCCGAAACATATTTGGAAACGATCGAAATATCGGGACCATCACCTGAACTCACTCCCTGTGATTTCTGGTTGAGGGGCTACCTGAAGGATGGGGTTTACCAGGGGAACATCACACATGTGCTGATCTGAAGCGCAGCATAGCAAAAGAGAATACCTACGGAAATGCTCCGTTCTGCTGTGCAGAATGCAATCCTACGCTTTCAGCCTCTTCTGGACGCTAATAGGCGCCGTATTGAGCCCCTTTTTTAGCAGCATGGTACCGGTATGTAATGTATCATGTACCGTATAAGCATATTAAAAGTGTTTCCGTTGAATTGATTATGCATTCTTTCTCTTTCCCATGTCCTTGACATTAATGCTACCAAGTTTCTTCCTCGCACGGTAATTAGTTTCCGTGTTATAACGTGTTAAATAGGGGAAGTTTAATTATAACCACGTGGTATGTAAATGATTTATGAGACAACATGAGCAGCAGTCTTTGGTTGGTTGCAGATGATGCCGTCGTTTATCCTCTAGTAAACTCATCAGAAGATCAAAACATACTGCAAAACGATTTCGAAAAGATCCTATATGGTGCAAATATGGGCGTTTAACCCTAAATAATGAAAAGTATGAGGTCATCCATACGAGTGCTAAAAGGAATCAGTTAAACTTCGGTTACACCATTAATCAATCAAATCTAACGGCCGTAAATTCAACTAAATACCTAGTAATTACAATTACGAACAATGGAAAGAGCAGACAGAAAATGTTGCACGGAAGACGAACAAACGACTGTATTTTATTGGCAGAACACTTAGAAAATGCAACAGATCTACAAACGAGACTGCCTACACTACGCTTGTCATTTCTCTTTTGGAGTTCTGCTGCAAGGTGTGGGATCCTTGCCTGGTATGATTAACTTTGTACATCGAGAAAGTTCAAAGAAAGACAGTGCGTTTTTTACGGTCGACAAATAGGGGAGAGAATGTCACGGACATAATACAGGATTTGGGGTGTACATAATCAAAACATACGCGTTTCTCGTTGCGGCAGGATCTTCTCACGAAAAATCAATCACCTACTTTCTCCTCCGAATGCGAAAATATTTTGTTGATGCCGACTTCGTACATAGGCAGAAACGATCATCATAATAAAATTATGGAAATCCGAGCTCGCACGGAAAGATATAGGTGTTCGTTTTATCCGCACGCTGTTCGAGAGTGGAATAATAGAGAATTATTGAGAGGCTGGTTCGATGAACCCTCTGCCAAGCACTTAATTGTGTTTTGCAAAGTATCCATACAGACATACATGTAGACCATCGGTACTGGACGTTCGTGAAGTGGCAGGGCGTTGCATGGCCTGATGAATCCTGATACCTTCTTCATCGTGGCGATGGGAGGGCGCGAAATCGTCGTTGTGCAGGGAACAGCCCTTTGACACCTATACTGCTGGACGGAGACAAGCTGGCGGCGGCTCCTTTATGCTCTGAAGAGTATTCACGTGGGCATCCATGGGTCCAGCAGAGCTCGTGCATGGCACCAAGACGGCCAAGGAGTATGACGCAGATGACGCAAAGACCTTCATGACGATCATGCTTCCCGACGGCAGTGGCATTTTTCAGCAAGGTAGATCGCTGTGTCATAAGGCAGGGAGTGTTGCGGAGTTGTTCGAAGAACACAGTGGCGAGTTCCAATTGATGTGCTGCCTCCCCCCGCCCCAAATCCAGCTCGTCAGATCTGAAGCCGATCGAACATATCTGGGATATGATTGAACACGGCGTCAGAGCTCCTTGGGCCCCCGTCCCGGAATTTACGGGAATAAGGTGACTTGTGTGTGCAGATGTAGTGCCAGCTCCCTACCAAGGCCACACTGCTTCCATGCAACGACGCGCTGCGGCAGTTATTCATGCCAAAGGTGGGACGTACCTGCCATTAGGTAGGTGGTCATAATGTCCTGACTGATCATTATTATAATCGTGAGAGTATCTATTCAATGAAATAATTATTTGTTCCTCAGAGCATCAGACTTCCGAAATAATTTGCAACAAATTAGCTTGTGCTCATAAGAATGAAAACCTAGATACGTATTTAAAAAAATTACTCTCTCGTGCGTGAGGGCGTGCTTCATCATAGCCGTCATTTTGGCCCCCGCGTTACACTTTCGTGGATATTGCAGAGTCGATGGTATGCATGGTATGCAACACACAAGAGCAGCTGACAGTTATTAGTTATATATTTTATTCACGTCGCAGGTCATATAGCACTTATTTGAGTCCAGCTTGATTCTTCATAGAGTTTGGATTTATATTGCAACTGTGCCCACGGTGCGTAGAATTTTGAATGTGTGTTACGAAGCATATTTGCCTCGTTTTAGTGACCTCAAATTGATGGCCGACTCGTTGTGATAATCAAACTGTGAACTCAAACTAAAGATGGTTGTTACGAACCGAAATTAATTACCTTACGTACTGAAAATTTTTGTGATTCTTAGTTTGAATAAAACACACAAATTCTTGCTGCAACCATGTCGCAACTCGTTATGGTATTTACTACCGTGCGGAGCACACGCTGGTCGAAACTCTCTGCCACTAATAATTTGAAACAGCAGCCGGCGGTCGTTTTAAACGATTTGTCAGCACCAGGACCTATTAATGTTTTTCGAGCGCACAGTGGCGGCAGGTGACTGGTATTTATCTGTTCACAGCCACGCCCGCGCGTCAAACGAGATTGATCTAAACATGGTGCAGCTCAGTTATTGTTTAAAGTGACAATCATTATACCTTCGTGGATTTATTTGATTTATAGCTGTACGCAGTCTCGTTATCGAGGTGAAGTGCGTCTTGGCATTGAGGGCAGTACAAGCAATCAGTCCATTCTTCCACCCAATTACTATAACTACCTTACCCTGCGACTGGGTCCAGATAAGCAGTACTATTATTATTTATCAAATTATCATTTCAATTTGAGACCGTAAGGCTAAGTGGGCGTATAATATTATTCTCACTGTCAGTGACTATCGCCACCAGTACACTGGAGAAGAATGATTAACCGATATTTTAACTGCAGCAGCCGTTCATAACCACACTAAGGAAACTACGATATTCGAATGGAAACGCTGTTAACTGTAATATGTGATATTGTTGAACATATTAATGTTTTAGTATAATCAGGTTCGTGAAAGGAAAAGTATTTTCCGTCGAATCAATAGAAGGCTGTGAGAAACCAAGCAAGAATTAGTAAAGATACGATCAAAAAAGTACAGGTCCTGGTTATTCCGCAGATACCAATTCAAAACACAAAACATCCAGATACTGAATATTCCCAGGTTCTCGCAGGAACAACAGTTGGCGCATAAACTGTAGACGACTACACTCATAAAATGATAGTCGTCCTGTGAATATTTTATCGCCAGAACTGAGCAGTACGATGTTTTATTCGATTGAATCATCAGAAGCAACGATGCTCATCCTATAGCCTGAACATACAACTAAGGGGGAAACAGTGACAGTTTTGTAAACAAAAACTAGTTATTGTATTTTTTCAGCCTCGGGTCACACAACTTGCAACATAACCGCTTTCGAATCTTCTTAGAAAGTCTTAATCAGATGATCTGAATACGTCACGAGGTAACTTATCAGGAGGATGCGTACAGCACTTTGGTGAAAGCACAATTTCTACAACAACACAAACAATGCCACGTTCTTCAGACCTACATCGATTTCACATACGTCAACCATCATAGCCAGAACCTTGTCACTGTAGGCGATGTGTTCTTATCCAGTTTATACCGACGGCTCAAAAGATTATGACCGTTTACTTAATAACACAATTGCCCACCCTTAGGACGCAATACAGAAGTGATATTGCGTCGCCTAGTTAGAAAAGTCCTTCGTACGTTTCCGGAAGTATGTGACTACCAGTTTCTACGCAGAGATGAAGCATTTCCAGGTCTGGTCGTTGTAAGAACGCGAAACCGTCCCGCAGGTGATCCATCGGGTTCAGATAAGGCGAATTTGGTGACCAAGACCTGAACGTGAATTCACTATCATACTCTCCAAAGCGCGTGTCATATGGTTTTGAATTCACGGCATCGAGGAATATGTGGCACTGTATGACAATATCGTTTATTTTTTGGAGATGCATGTGAGGCCTGAAGATAGCATAGTGGAATGCCGAAATACTGTTGGCGTTATCATTGATAATTGCTCTACAGGGTGCCAACATGTTGTCTTGGCCTTCTCTATCACTAGATCTGTCACTTTTCGAGCACATATGTAACATCATCGGACAACAACTCAATTGTCATCCACAACCAGCATTAACTGTCCGTATACTGAGCGACAAAGTGTTAACAGGCATGGAATTCTGTCCCACAAACTAACATCCGGCAACCGTACAACGCAATGTATGTACATTAGCATGATTGGACTCAACACTCTGGAGGTTACAGCGGTGCTTACGTAAATCTGCGATCTTGCAGTGTAAATCACTTAAATACGTCTCCCAGACAAACGTATTCCCGAAATTTCATTCATCTACATTAAATATTTTTTGACGTTGCGATTTTTTTCCATCAGTGTATGTTTCGAGCTCTAATATTTGTGCGTGTGAGTATACTGAATTTTGGCATGGTCAGTGGAAGTAAACTTGTATAATTCGCATTGTTATAACTAACACAGCTTCCGAAATCAATGTTTAGCCGGAGTAGCGGGTAGCGCATAACGCGGCTCTGTCGGTGCCGCATCGTGGAATCATACACGGCGTTACTATGTGTACGACGTTCGTTACTCGCTCGACTGCCGTGCCGATAATGAGCAAACGTCCCTCCTCCTTCTCTCTCCACCCACTACAAAGCGGCCGAAGCGTTTAGCTCCGTCTCTTGTCAGCACGAGTCGTGACGAATAATACCCCGTTCAGTTAACCAGCGGTTTGCTCGTTATTGAGGCACGTGTGCATAGCAACGCCCTACTGGGACAGCAACTGTTAAGCGCTCCCCTCCTTTCGCTCCCTTAGGGCAGGAGCGTCGAGCACAGCGAGTTAAACCAGCCCCTGTGTGACTTGCCTTTTCTGCATATGACCGCCGCTACTGGATCTGGTGTGTGTATATTTCTATGCTGAACGAAACTAATTTTCTGTAAGACATCTAGAGACCCGATGCCAAATTTATAAAGTGAACTGAAGGAAAGAACCTTTAATGAGGTGGTTGATGCCAATGATTAATATTTTGTTTCATGTTTTAATTCATGTACGCTGTTGCATGTCATGTATGATTTGCGATGCGTAATATTGTTTAACGACAGTAATAATATTCGGTTTAAAAGGTAAATAATTTATTTTCCTTTATCAACATAGAGAAAACTTTTCCATGCTGTCTGCTAAACAGAATTGCTGAATTTAGTCTCGTTGCTGTTATTTACTGCAATAAATATGCTATAACAACCTCTAAAATTAAAAAATAAAAATAATACTTTCAAAACAGAAAATAGTAAACTCGATGTTGCAAGAAGACTGAATATTTCACATTTGTCAGATTTCAGCATCCCAATTCTCCAGTTCTTTGCTCATTGATTAGTCTTTTCTTTCCTGTGCGAAACACATTTATATCTTTTGGTCAATGGTGGTAGTGGTTGACTTGAACTTCTCTTCATTTCGTACTCTTCTTCTTCTTTACCAACGTCTTCTTCCTCAGCTTTTGTATTTCATATTATGTTCTTTCCTCTTTGAGTGTTATTGTTTGTAAGATTTTCGGCAATATGCTTCTTGAAGGACTTGTATCACATTCTTCTTTTCGTTCACTATTTCTCTTCAAGGGGAATGTTCTTATACTCAGTTTATCATTCAGTAGCAGGAAAATAGAAAATGTGATGGCGTATCCTGAACTTAAAAAAAAAAAAAGGAATGATAGCTGAGCTCCTAAAATAACAAAATATTGTGGGAACTAAGTGAAGAAAGTAAATTCATGTGAAATTCCAGTCACTCACAGGTATATGAAATGCATTCGCACAGTCCCAAATTACCAAATACATATATCTAAGAAAACATAACTTTGAGAACTTAAAAACAGCTTTTATCTCGGTTTCTATGGAAGAATAGTAATCAAGAAACTGTTAACAAATGTTTAGCACTGTTCTAAGAGAAATACAGCTAAATCAACAATATAAATTCACCCTCCGTGGCCGAGCGGTTCTAGGCGCTTCAGTCTGGAATCGCGTGACCGCTACGGTCGGTGGCTCGAATCCTGCCTTGGGCATGGATGTGTTTGATGTCCTTAGGTTAGTTAGGTTTAAGTAGTTCTAAGTTCTAGGGGACTGATGACCTCAGATGTTAAGTGCTCAGAGCCATTTGGACCATATTTTCACCCCCCGCAAAAGTTTGGTTGGCTGCTCCGAAATCACATGTTCCTTACTGGCTGCTCCTTACACTCAGCGGTCCTTCTGAGCTGGAGAGTCGCTGGAATATGGCCTGTTGTCTTATTTACTAGCTCCTTATTTACTGATCTGTTCCCCAGGTAGACTTGCAGATAATAAACTGTCGACTCGGCCAGTTGTGCAAAGTAATTGTTTATTTGAAATAAAAGAACAGTCTATGTAGAGAAACAGAAAATGCATGGTTTATGCAGACTCCAGTATTCCTTTTTTTTCTACAACTTTTTTTTAAAGTCATCTGTCATCTGGTTGGTTTGATGTGGCCCTCCGTGAATTATTCCCCTGTGTCGATCTCTTCATCTCGCCGTAGTATTTGCACCCTATGTCCTCAATTACGTGAACAGTGGAAATGGAATGTTTCTAAGTGCATATCTGATATTCGTCAGGTGTATGAATAAAAGTAGTAGGCCCTTATGTACATAACTAATTTGTATCCAAAAATTTGAGATGGTATACGGAATCATAGAATTATGTTGCTCACAACCGCATCGAAAAGCAAATCGTTAGACAAATCAGAAAATTAATTCTTTGGTCGGAACGTCCTAAGAGAGTACCAGGAAACTCACTGGTTATAAATACCAATGACAAAAATTTTAAAAGTTGATTCTTGCAAAAAAGTGACCAGCAACCAGCCACTGTTACTAATACTATTTGTTTACGCAAATAGCTCTCTTACCGGTTTCGAACCGACAGGTTTACCTTCAGACGGCTGTTATCATTAACATTACATTTGTTGTTTAGAGTAGTTGTTGGTTGTTTATTAACTAATGTAAATAACAAATGCAACATAAACGTGAACATCAGATTGAAGATGAACTTGTCGTTCCGAAACAGTTAATATATGTATGTGTGTGTGGGTGGGTGTATGGGTGTGTGTGTATAGCGATCAGACAGAGATTCCGAAATCAGATGGATTGCAAGGCATGCCCTGGAGCAGATATAGGTGAAGATCACAATTTTTATAATAACCAGGCGTCACGTCACGGACGGCGCGGCTCCTCCCGTCGGAGGCTCAAGTCCTCCCTCGGGCATGGGCGTGAGTGTTGTTCTTAGCATAAGTTAGTTTAAGTGGTGTGTAAGTATAGGGACCGAAGACCTATGCAGTACCGTAGTTTAGAAATTCAAACACATTTGAACATCTTTTTCTTTTTTTTTCTTTTTTTTTTTTTAATAAGTAACCGCAGCCTGATGTTTAAGAGGAACTCCCGGAAGAATGATGCATAAACGAATAGGGTACTGAAGCATCGAGGAATGATGAGACGAATTGTGGGGTTCTCTAAGGCAGTAAATAATTCGATGGTGAACACCGAAGGCAGTTCAGCTGAAGAGGAATGGGTACGTCCAAAACAAAAAGAGCAGTCGACAGACAAACATAGATAGAAGGGAGGCAACTGCGAAGAGAGCTTGGGTAGCAAAATAAATACTTCAGTTGATCGACGAAGGAAGGAACTACAAAACTGTTAAGGGAAAGGTAGAAAAACTTATATATTAGCCATTATAAGTGAACCACGGACATGTTTACTATGGCCAGCACCACGTATCTCATGAATTGCGCCACCTGCAGTAGAACGGGATGACTCGTGTAGAAAGAGTTCTATAGGTCACTTCTGCACATTTTCATTTAATGTTATGAAGTTTAAAAGGACACTGTATGCGGATGCTAAAACGAAATGTCTTTTACTTGTGGTCAATGTAGATAAATAAGCGTGAGAGGGGGGAGACGATGATATCTATCACAGACAATACAGTTTACTACAAGAAATAAAAATGGATAAATGTCAGAATGTGGAATAACCATTATAAAAACTGCAGAATTACACGGTGTTGAGATCAACATCAGCCACGAAACCGGACAAGCATTGGTCGCGACGTTTCAAAGCGTATCCTGCTCCTCCCCCATTTTCCATTCGCAAATGGTGACTGGTATGAGGACTTTACAGACACACAATTTCTTTCAAAAGGAGTGAAAGTCTCTAGCACAGCTGTCCTGACGCTCAGCTTTCTCTTGTCAGCAACAACTCGGTTTCATTTAAATCTACGTGAGATCCGTGTTCATCGGGTCTGCGGATGAGTTTCTGTGTACATTTAAATCAATAGCCGGCCGGTGTGGCCGAGCGGTTCTAGGCGCTTCAGTCTGGAACCGCGCTACCGCTGCGGTAGCAGGTTCGAATCCTGCCTCGGGCATGGATGAGTGTGATGTCCTTAGGTTAGTTAGGTTTAAGTAGTTCTAAGTTCTAGGGGACCGATGACCTCAGATCGAGCGGTCTAGGGCGCTGCAGTCATGGACTGTGCGGCTGATTCAGGCAGAGGTTCGAGTCCTTCCTAGGGCATGTGTGTGTGTGTTTGTTCTTAGAATAATTTAGGTTAAGTAGTGTGTAAGCTTAGGGACTCTGATGACCTTAGCAGTTAAGTCCCATAAGATTTCATACACTTTTTTTTTAAATCTCAGATGTTAAGTCCCATAGCGCTCAAAGCCATTTGAACCATTTTTTTTTTTAAATCAACACCTGTAATGACTTATATGGAAACAGATAAATTTCTCTCTTTCGGCGTACGTTTCCCGTCGTCTAGAAGACATGTCTCTTGAAACCGGAGCATCGAGACACTTTCCATCTAACAAAGAATTATCAACAAGGGCCAATTAAATTATTCTGGAATTGGTCGAGGGTCAGATGTGACATGCCTCCACATTCACCAGATACCACGCCCATGCTTTTTCCTGTGGGGTGTCGTCAAGGTCTCTGTTTTTCCCAAAAACCTCAGACCATTGCTGAACTAAGAGACTGCATACACGATGCATTTCATGATTTAGACAGTGATACCATACTATGCCACAGAGTATGCAACAGTGTTCTAAAATGAATTCAGAGACGTATTAATGAAAACGGAAAGCAGTTTGAACATAAAAAAGATAATTGTGAGTATTGTTTGTATCTGTAATGAAAAATAAATTCAATCTTTTGTTTAAATCAGTGCCCAGTGCCCAGTGACTTTTGCACCATACTGTATAACAGTGACTGTAAAGGCAATCGGTCAATTACAACTAAATACAAACGTAACTAAGCAATTACTTTATAGCGCTTAGGAGTAGTGCAGCCATCACTTTCTACCGTATCTTCCTTCGCCGTCTGCGTTGTCGTGGTTACCGTGAGACACCGTTATACCAAGAGGAAAGGCGCGTCGATCTTAGAGCATGAGATATGATGACCTTAAGCCATAGACAACACACAACGGTCACGGTAGCACCTGATTCCAGAATAGCTGCAGTAGTTAAGAACTATCCCCTGTTGACCAGGTCCCCAAAACTTAACTCGTAACGAGATCCCTTCAAAGCAAATTGTCATAACGATCGTCTATAAAGGCTTCGTACAACGAGAATAAATGTTACGGTTTATGGAATAATAACAGATACGACCAAACTGTCTTGTCTCTTCTGCTTTATTTAACATAACTTCGTTCACAGTTTCATTTCGCATTCACCACTCATTCACCGAAACCCTTTGATGAACAGTTTTGGTTGCATAACACCAACAGTCAATGATAATGATACAGCTTTTCTCCTTTTTATAAATTGAAGCCCGTTCTCCGTGATATAATAAAAAAAACCGGTCTCAATTCCGCGTGCCTCGTGAGACGCGAATAGACTTATCCTGGAATTGACCGCCCTGTAGGTGTACTCAATTTAATGACCACACTTCACTGTCCGCTATTTCGCGTAACTGAATGTCCATTTGTTAGTCTGATTATACACTGTAGCTATTTAAAATTCGCCCCTATATTTTTCACAACGCACAATTAGCACTTCGTTACTGGTTTTCTTTTTTTTCTTCTAAGAGTAAACGGAAAAAAAAGACGCCGTATCATCGGCTAAGTCGATATAAAGCAAAACACCTTAATATGCCCAATTTTACCTCTTCTTATAGGATCGGCTACCTTAATCATTAATTTATTACATATTATTTCCAATAACGCTAAACAGGTATCGCCGTTATATTTTAATTGTATTCAAAAGCATGTTACTACTATTATGACCGACCAAATCATAACAAATCGCGCGGCGTGCGTTTTTAACTATAACTTTACGCTATTCAAGTTCCGTTACAGCTGTCTTGACTCGTAATGTTACACGGCCCCCCAGACTGTGATGTCTTGAAGAGGGTTCCAGACAGAACAGGCTTAATTTTTTTTGTGTACTGTGACGGGAGAGGGTATTTGTTTCGGCGGATACACTCACTCTCAGATTCACTCAACAAGTCAGTACATACATTCTACAATATTTAAGTTGAGTTAATGGGCCTAGACAAAATGCCCTTAACTAAATTCCACATTTGTTTATAGGTTGTCTTAGAAGCACTTCGCACTAATCACTTCATATTCACACCACATTTTTTTTTTCTTGATGAAGCCCTCAGTTCTTCAACCGACTGTGCAAGGCAGGGATCACAGCCGGGTTCGACGATTGGCATCCTAGGCCAAAACCCTTATTAGGCCACTTGTTTAACCAGAGAGGATTTGGTCCTTTTCTTTTCCTCTTAATTCCACTTTCAAATCATCCATCCCCGTCGTTCAGTGAGAGGATAAATCGTATTTCAGCGTCGTCATTGTTGCTGATACCAAGAAGGTATCTCATGGAAATCATCGGTACATTCTTTAATTTTCTTTGTAAGTTAGTATAAGTACGTATTTATCCATTGGTGCTTTTATTTAGTCCACTGAGTGTAGTCTTGGTATCATTCAGTGTTTCTTGAATCTATATTTTGCTCATTATTGATAATACTTCTTCAGGTCTATGTGAGGGAACAAGCCTTTAATTACATCAGTATCACAATCTGCCAGGAGGTAGCTCCCTTCATGAGGTATTTTCATTATTTTATATGGACCTGTATATAAATATTGCCATTTCTTATTCAGTCTTTTCCTGGTTGATGCTTTTGGGTGATTTCTCAATAAAATTTCTTCCCCTACATCATATGTGACTACTTTCTTCACATTTTTATCAAAACGGGTTTTTCTCAATTGTGCTTGACGCTTCAGGTTTTCGTAGACCTTCTTCACCATATCTTCTTTCTTGGTAATCTTTTGTTCTATTGCAGGTAATTTCTTCATCCATTCTGGCACAATACTTTCACCAAATACTATTTGGTTAGGTGAATAACCTGTCGATAAGTGTGGTAAGTCATTATACACTTTCTCAAATTCATAAATCCAATCGATCCATTTATAATGTTGTTTGGGTATGTACGTCCGTAAAAATCGGTTCAACTCTCGGAAGATTCTTTCAACCGGATTTCCACAAGGGTAAAATCTTGAGATGTAAATGTGCTGGATTCCTTGTTCTTTCATAGTGTCTCTCCATACTTTGCTTGTATAATAAGCAGCGTTCTCTGTCAAGATCATTATAGGTTTGCCAAGCTCAGTTAGATAGTTGTTGATAAATTTGCGTAACATGGGTCGAACGTGGAGATTTTTCAAAGGATATAATTTCACATATTTTGAAAAGAGATCATAGAAAGCCAATACATATTTGAACCGTCCACGTGTCATGGGACATGGCCCACAGACGTCACATGACACCAACATTAAAGGTTGTTGTGGGATGATAGGATGTAATTCTATCTTCCGACAATAGTTTATGGGTTTCGTCTTCTGACATATTTTGCACTTCTTAATAATATTTGTAGCTATACGTCCCAAATTTGGATGATAGCAGTATTGTGCTATTTTGGCTGTACATTTAGCGGCACCAAAATGACCCCAATTCAAGTGAGTGTACCATACTAGTGATTCTAAATATTTATTTGGAACACAAACTTTCCAAACATCTTCTTCATCCTTCCTCCGATACAATATTCCGGATTTTAATTGATACTGTTCTTGAGAGTGACTTAGCGTTTTGCTTTCAACAGCCTGCCTAGTGGCTTTCCACAACTTATCATCTTCTTGCAGTTGTGGAAGACTTCGAGATAGCTGTGAAATCTGCCTCTCACAATATTGCCTTGATAAATTCATGACTTTAAAGTCAATAGTCCGTTCTTCACACTCGTCGTCATTCTTTCTTTTCGGTAGTCTTGAAAGAGCATCGGCTATGATGTTGTCTTTCCCTCTGATGTATTTGAGCGTGATATCATATTCTTGCAGTAGCAAGGCCCACCGGGTTAAACGTGAATGGAACATCCTTCCTGTTAAAATAAGAGATAAAGCTTTGTGGTCGCAGAATACAATGATCTTCTTTCCATATACAAAATAGCGAAACTTTCTAAGGGACCAGACCACACCCAGTACTTCCAATTCAGTAGTACAATATGCACGTTCACAGCTAGAGAGTGTTCTGCTGGCAAACCCAATTATCTTGATGGTACTGATATCTTCTGGATTGTCCATCTGGAAAAGAGTGGCACCCAATCCTGTTTCAGAAGCATCCGCAGCAATATAAAAATCTTGATCAAGTCTCGGATGATGTAACAGTGGAGCATTAGTCAAAGCTTTGCGAATGTTATCAAAAGCTTGCGTGCATTCGGAATTCCACTCCCACATGACATTTTTTCTTAACAGCCGTAACAAACAGTCTTGACTTCCTAACTGATTGGGTAAAAATCGTCGAAAAAATGAAACTAAGCCGATAAATGACTTTAATTCCGTTCTATTCTTTGGATAAGCACATCTGTTAATCGCATCCATCTTTTTAGGATTTGGTTTTATCCCTTCAGGAGTGATTATATGTCCAAGAAATTTCAATTGGTTATGAGCAAACTTGGATTTGCTCAAATTTACAGTAACTCCGTATTCCAAAAATTTCGCAAAAACTCTTCTTAATAAGTCCAAATGTTCCTCCCAAGTTTCAGAAGCAATTAGCAAATCATCCACATATAAAGTAACTTCATTCAAAAGGTCTCTGCCCAGTACGGTATCTAATGCCGATATGAAAACACCACCGCTTATTTTCAACCCAAATGGCATGACAGTAAACTGGTAACTTCGGCCCAGAAAAACGAATGCAGTATATTTTCTAGATTCTTTCTATATTCTAGTTTGCCAATATGAACTACGCATATCCAAAGAAGTTAAGAAGCGGGCACCATAAAAGTTTTGTACTAACTCTTCTAGGTTCTCCGGTCGGGTTTGTACAGGTATAATGATCTTATTGATCTCTCTGGCATCCAACACCAATCTGATGTCACCATTGGGTTTAATTACCGCCACAAGAGGGTTACAATATTCAGAATCTGAGGGCTCAATAATACCCCATTCTAACATTTTATTGATTTCCTTTCTGACTACTTCTTTCTTTGTCCATGGGATAGAATAGGAAGTACGACAAAAGGGTTTATGTGCATACGTCTTTATATGGTATTCAAAGTCTTTTATTATACCCGGACGTTTACTAAAAATTGACTGATATGCTTCCAACAAGTAGTACAGTTCATCCCTTTGGATAACAGATAAATATTCTGATTCTAACACCTTTTCCTGCAATGACATTTTATCCATCATTTCTTCAGAACATTCAATAAGGCATATATCATACACATTTTCATCATCAATACTGACATATTTTGCCATTAGATTCATACACAATTGATTTGGAATTACTCGGCCCTTTTTCAGGGTAGTTGTCAAAACATTACCATTTGAATTAAATATACATTCACCTTTCTCTAAATTAATGATTGCACCGGTCTCACATAAAAAATCCAAACCCCAGATACATGGTACTGTCATTTTAGGAACAACCAGGAATGTACTTTCTATTTGAGCCCCCTGTATTGTAACGTCAACACGTACCTGTTTCACAACTTTTTGCATTTTTGCGCTGAACGCGCCAGACACGGTACATCCTGTAATAGGAAAAGTGGGCATTTTTACCCCTCGGCTTATCTGTTTTAAACAGTCCAACGTCATGACACTAATAGTTGCTCCAGTATCAATTAATATTTCAACATCAACATTATTTATACTTGTTGGAATTATTGCCTGTAAAATTTGTCCACATTTATTAGAAACTTCAGGTTTTTCTTCAATTAATTCATTCCTTATATCCTGATCATTATTATACCTTAATACTCTCAGTTCAAATTGATGCCTGCCTTCCTTCTGCTTTCCAGTCATCCTAGGAAGGCATTTGGTGACTGGTATTAATTTAATCTATCTCGTTGAGTCATCGGTGGGGGTTCATGAACTTCCACAATCCGTACAGTATGATCTGAGTTATGGTATTCACCCCGTCGCACATTGGAGGCTCCTTCGCCCGTTGGTATAACTCCTTGTGCTGGATGAGGACTCGAGGCATTTGTTCCATCCTGCCGATGAACATTATGCTTCGAATTATCTTCCCAAGGTCGAATGCAATTGGGTTCATCACTTGGGTACCTGTTACCCTTATTAATATCACTACTATGCACATTCGCGTCACCATATCGAGGTTTACCTCTAGCACAGTAAGGATCTCTTCTATATTTATTATAATCATTGTTTTTATTGCAACCATAGGATGAAGATTGTCCACGCTCCTGTGATGCGGGTTTGACCTGGTTTTCGGTATTATTATTATCATACGTTAAATTATTATTATAATTATTCGTATTACTATGAGGGTGAGTCGACATTTGATTACTACTCATTTGTCTTGCGTCTTCCATAATCATATCTATTGAGTCACTCACCGACAAGAATTGTTCTACATCGTGGTCAGGAACATTTATTAACTTTTCACGTATATTTATGGGCAACCTTCCCTTCAAAATTCTGATCACTTCCTTGTGAGAAATTGGATCACTCCAATAACGTCTCTTATTTATGTACTTTTCAAAATACTGCCTTAAAGTACTCCTTTTACTGTTAAAATACTCAGGTTGGTAAACCTCTTTTCTTAATTTCTCTTGTTTACTCGACGACCAGTATTTAGCCAAAAAAAGTTGTTCAAACTCAGCGCAAGTATGGCAACTTTCACTTACTTCGGCGGCCCATAATGCGGCTTCTCCGGTAATTTTGGATACTATAAATTGAAGTCGGTCGTGTTCTGACCAGCTACGCGGAAATATTCTTTTGAAATTATTGATAAAGATTTTCGGATGCAGGTTGTTCTTTTCAGTGGAGAATGTTGGGAATTGTCTACTTTTAAAAATGCTGTTCTCCACCTTTAAAGAAGACAAATATCCTCGCTGACCAAAAGAATCATCATCTTTACCAACCGAATCATCAACTTCTCAATGCAATTTTTCACCACAATTGTACTTCGTATTATCACATGTTCGGTTGTTCTTCGACCTACTCTCCGAACGTTCGTCCTCTGTCAACAAATTTTGTGATGACTTTCGTTCTAACTCCGCCAATTTATGATTGGTTTCCTTTTGCCATTTAGGTAACTCATCAACTATTTTGTCTTTTATTTTCTGAAATTCGCTAGTGAAGAGCTTAATTAATTCATCATTTCTACTTAGGTGCTCATTGATATTTTCATTTGGCTGGGATCCAAAAGTAGTCTTAACCTTGTCTACAATTTCATATCCTTTTATTTCTATCCATTCAGATAGATCTTCATCAAGTCTTTTAGTTTGATCTACTAAATACTTGTCAATCCCCTTACGAGCATCAGACTCAAACTCGACTATTTGTTTCGAAAGCTCTTCTATCTGTGCGCTAGCATTGAAACAGCTGCTTTCACACTTAACCATCCTGTTGGACAGGCCATCATAACTCTTCGAAACTACCTCATATTTCTTTTCTACGTCATGAAGTTTTCCCATTAAATTATTATATTGCTTTTCTAAGGTGTTAGAAAACTCTACATCTAGTTCTCCAAATTTCGCATTTAATTGAGTCTCCCAGTCCGCCTTTAATTCTTTCTTAGTATTTTCCAGTTTATAATCAAAGGTGTTCAGTTTGCTTTCCAAAGAATCCATTTTAACTTCTAATGAACCAAATTTGGCCTCAAATTTTTCATTTAACTTTTGATTGTCCTCTTTTAATTGCTTATTATCTTTTTCTAGTGAACCAAGTCTTCCATTCATTACACCCATTTGAGTATTTATTGATACCAGCATATCAAACATTTTTTGATTAATATTTCCATTTTGAGGATCAACTTGCTGATCTACATCCGAAACCTCAAGATCTTTATGTTCTCCCACGCTGCTTACCTTACTTATCATTGTATTTGAATCTCCTAACGGCTCTAAATCAATAACTGTATTATTATCTGTACATGTCTCCTGTCCCACATTGAGCTCATGGGATGCATCATCCCTATCCTCTTCACTTTTCTCACTCTCTCTACTCATTACTCTACTCAACTGCACATTATCATGTATTCTTTTCGTTCGTTTTGACATGATTATTCACTACCAAGACATACACTTATTTTCACTATGTATTTACATATATTTATCTTCCGAAATCACAAGTCTCAACTTCCTTTTTTTTATAATTATACAGTTATTTTAATCATACCTGGTAGTATCGCTCACTTTTAGCGATTATTGAAGAATACCTCTTTCATTGGACAGACTCACTGGCTGCTACAATATTTTCCAACTCGAGGGTTCGTGAATCCGGATGACACTCGACTCGATGCAGCAATCCTCCTCGATCGAGCCGCACGTTGTGGCGCCACTTCTACCGTATCTTCCTTCGCCGTCTGCGTTGTCGTGGTTACCGTGAGACACCGTTATACCAAGAGGAAAGGCGCGTCGATCTTAGAGCATGAGATATGATGACCTTAAGCCATAGACAACACACAACGGTCACGGTAGCACCTGATTCCAGAATAGCTGCAGTAGTTAAGAACTATCCCCTGTTGACCAGGTCCCCAAAACTTAACTCGTAACGAGATCCCTTCAAAGCAAATTGTCATAACGATCGTCTATAAAGGCTTCGTACAACGAGAATAAATGTTACGGTTTATGGAATAATAACAGATACGACCAAACTGTCTTGTCTCTTCTGCTTTATTTAACATAACTTCGTTCACAGTTTCATTTCGCATTCACCACTCATTCACCGAAACCCTTTGATGAACAGTTTTGGTTGCATAACACCAACAGTCAATGATAATGATACAGCTTTTCTCCTTTTTATAAATTGAAGCCCGCTCTCCGTGATATAATAAAAAAAAAACCGGTCTCAATTCCGCGTGCCTCGTGAGACGCGAATAGACTTATCCTGGAATTGACCGCCCTGTAGGTGTACTCAATTTAATGACCACACTTCACTGTCCGCTATTTCGCGTAACTGAATGTCCATTTGTTAGTCTGATTATACACTGTAGCTATTTAAAATTCGCCCCTATATTTTTCACAACGCGCAATTAGCACTTCGTTACTGGTTTTCTTTTTTTTCTTCTAAGAGTAAACGGAAAAAAAAGACGCCGTATCATCGGCTAAGTCGATATAAAGCAAAACACCTTAATATGCCCAATTTTACCTCTTCTTATAGGATCGGCTACCTTAATCATTAATTTATTACATATTATTTCCAATAACGCTAAACAGGTATCGCCGTTATATTTTAATTGTATTCAAAAGCATGTTACTACTATTATGACCGACCAAATCATAACAAATCGCGCGGCGTGCGTTTTTAACGATAACTTTACGCTATTCAAGTTCCGTTACAGCTGTCTTGACTCGTAATGTTACAACTTAATGTACCTAACTTCAACTGATAATGACAGTGTGTGGTTTACACGACGATACAGTCATTCTCTGTTTAAAAGTGTCCGTGGAAATTGCATGTACTCCTTAATTATTTCCCGTATTGACTATCAAATATATATTGTTCCTTTCAGCTACACCTTCAAGTGTACTGTATGCTAAAAAGAAAAAAACAGATTAAGGAAACCAAATTTAAGCGATACGGAATTTGCACCAAAAGTCTAAAAGTAATTACCTTCGCTTCTTCGCCCTCTTTTTTTTCTATTTGTCATGTTTCGTGTGCGTTTATGTAGAGTCTGCTATGAAACTGGAAGTAGAAAAATGTTTCATGGAGTCCACTGAGCACCAGCTTAAAGTGCTCCCAATTTTGAATTTGCAGCTGTTACTTCTCTTGGTACACATTAGTCAATGTTGGTATCACGTGTTCGTTTCAAAACGGGACAAATTCTTCCTAAAGTCCAGTTTTAAGTTTTGGCGTAATGTCCAGGTAGTCCGTGCCACTAGAAACGCAAGCGAAGAAGCGCAATGGGTTTCGCACTGGACTCGCATCCTGGTGAAGTGGGGTTCAGCTACGCACTCGAAGATCCAGGTTTCGGTTTTACATTGGCTTCTTTAAACCATTTCACGCGTACGTGTTAGTTTCTCAAACAAAATCAAGCGACCGTTTCAACGTGACATTTTTCCGTTTAAAGTCTGTGCTTCATCTTCAACCACATCGTCGTTGATGAGACGTTAAACACTGAATTTCCTTCTTTCACTCTTTCCGCGAAGTCAAATGAGTTAGTTAGGTAACGCAGTTCCGTGAGAAAGTGCAGCCGTTATTGTCGGGGTAGTTCATAAATGTGTGAAAACAAGAGTAGAGAACACAGCAGGTGTGCTGACTATGAGCAGTGCGTCGTACCATGTGTTCAGAATCGATCTGCGGTGACGTTCGCTACGCAAGCAGAAACAGCTGCAGTGTTGGGATAGCGGGCCGCCTAAACAAGGCTATACCTTCTATTTGCGCTGTACGGAAGCTGAGTTTCCTGTAAAAGTTTTCTCGACCTGTGACAGGTAGCGAGGGGAGGTATCTTATATTGGAGTCAAGACCACCTTTTGTTCAAGGGAAAAAGAGCCTCTAAATGTCTTACCTATGAATTACTAATTAGCAAATTTCACAAATTTAAATGTTAAATTGCTTAAGTAATAGAAAAATAGCTTCTGAAGGTGGTCAAGTGACGCTACAGACGTTTAGTTAATTAGCTGCAGATGTCTGTTCTATGAAGCAAAGTATTAAGCGCTAAGGATTCATTCAAGATACTACTACCAAGTAGCGTGCCACAGGTAGTGCGTGATTCTGTAAACTGCATGTTTGTTACAATGAAAGTCAATGATCACTCTCGTATTGTGCTGAATTGTAACGTAACGTAAGTAACATGTTCAGTACCACATAGGTTCAGATGAAGTATGAAAGAACTGAAAACAGCCCAAATTAGCAAATTGTTACAATACGGCGAACGAGAAATTATTGTAACTAGCAGAATGTCGAGCTGAGCTCCTATGCGACTGTGGATAGCCCTGATGTTATCTTGGGGCACTTGATACACTTCTCGAGCGGAGCCGTGAGTCGGCTTGTATCTATGTTCGGAAGAGAGATTTTCACTTGTGAACTATACTAATAAAATAATAAAAAATAAATATCGTGTGACTAGGGCCTGCCGTCGGGTAGACCGTTCGCCGGGTGTAAGTCTTTTGATTTGACGCCACTTCGGCGACTTGCGCGTCGATGGGGAACTATACTGACTATACTGACGGCAAAAAAAAAAAAGTCGCAACGCCAAGAAAGAGTCGTGCGACATAAACGAATGTTGGTAGGTGTGTTTCTGCATCTGAAAGACAATGTCTATTCAAATTTCGCGGCAGTCGCAAAATAGTGACACTATAGGGAGACGGCCGGGGTGGCCGAGCGGTTCTAGGCGTTACAGTCTAAAGCCGCGCGACCGCTACGGTCGCAGGATTGAGTCCTGCCTCGGGCATGGATGTGTGTGATGTCCTTAGGTTAGTTAGGTTTACGTAGATCTAAGTTCTAGGGAACTGATGACCTCAGAAGTTAAGTCCCATAGTGCTCAGAGCCATTTGACACTATGAGAATCCAAATCAGGTTTGCTTTAAATACATGCTGTAATGATCGTGAGCGTTCGTTACCTTCGAGGTTGAACGTGGAGAGCTGATGTTAGCCAAGAATGCCTTTAGGACGACAAAGCCGACATTATCAACAAGTCACTGAGTTTGAAAGAAACCGTTTAATACGGCTACAAGAAGCTTGATGTTCCTTATGCGAATTTGCAGAAAAACTTGACAATAATGTAGCCACTGCAAATGATTGCCAGCAGCAGTGTTTACGGGAATATACGGTCGCAAGGATACAGGGCCACGTAGCACTACCGTGAGGGAAAACCGTCATGTTCGGCATGTGGCTCTGGCGCTCGTACTGCAACTGCAGCAGAAATCTGAGCAGCAGCTGCTACTACAGTGACGCAACAAACTGTTACAGATAGGTTACTTCAAGGACAGCTCCGAGCCAGAAGCCGTGCAGCGTGCATTCAACCAACATAAACCACTGCCATTTGAGATTTCAGTGGTGTCAAGCGAGAGCTCATTGGAGGGTAGGGAGGGTTCTGTTGTGTTTTCGGATGAAATCCGGTTTTACTTAGTTGGCGTTGGTAGCCATGTGTTGGTTAGGAGGAGGAGAGTTGAGGGCCCGCAAACAAGCTGTCTGCGCGCTAGGCCCACTGGACCTGCACCTGGAGTTACGCTCTGGGGTGCGACTCCGTATGACAGCAGGAGCACTCTCGTAGTTGTCCCAGGCACCCTGACTGCAAATCTGTATGTCAATCTAGTGATTCAGCCTGCAGTGCTGCATTTCATGGACAGCTTTCCAGGGGTGTTTTCCGACAGGACAACGATTTCCCACTGACGTAACCAAACATGATCCACAGGCTGTCGAGATGCTTCCTTGTTCTGCTCCAGCACCAGATCTGCCTTAAATCGATCACATACGAAACATCATCGGACGACACCAGCGCAATTCACAAACAGCATTAACCGCCCCTGTTCTGACCGACCAAGTGGAACACTGACATCCGGTGCCTGTACAAAACAATGCATGCACGTTTGCATGCTTGCATTCAACATTCTGGCGGTTACGCCGGATATTAATCTACCAGCATTTCACATTTGCAATTGCTTTTCTCGCGCTTATGCTCTGGCCGAGCGCTTCTAGGCGCTTCAGTCTGGAATCGCGCGACCGCTACGGTCGCAGGTTCGACTCCTGTCTCGGGCATGGATGTGTGTGATGTCCTTAGGTTAGTTACGTTTAAGTAGTTCTACGTTCTAGGGGATTGATGACCTCAGATGTTAAGTCCCATAGTGCTCAGCGCCATTTGAACCATTTTTTTCTCGCGCTTACATTAAGCTGTGATTTTGAATGTTAATCACTTAAATATGTTACCTAGACAAACGTATTCACGAAATTTCATTACTCTACAGTAATTATTTTCAGGTGTTGCGACTTTTTTTCGTCAGTGCATGTTTGGTAAAGCGTTATTCAGTTGGGAAATATTTGCGTGTCTGTAGGTGAAAGCAAAATGTAGTTCGTGTTGTGTGCCTCCCCTGCACAGAAACATGTCCTAATGTACTGCAGCCAACAGTAATGCCGCTGACAAAATGATTCTTGCATATGCTGTTATTTATACAAATTTCACGATGCTGGCGCTAATTTTGTGCTTAGCATTTGACGATGCCGCTATGGCTGCTGTACATTAGGACATGTTTTTATAAAACAAATCTGAAGACGGTCATTATAAACCTATACCGGTAGTCTGATGACAAAAACTTTTTGACAATAGACGTAAAGTAAAGGAAATTTAAATTGGTCACAAACAGAATTTCTTCTTCTCTCTTAGGTCGCATCATAATTGTATAATACTTTGTTCTACACGATGCGGAAAAACTGTGATGGTAAATTTCAGATGATAATAAAATACAGAAAACGAACTGCTTTAGATAAGAAGTAGGGTTTCAGAAAGGGATGAGTTTTGCTCTTGGAACCAAAAGCAGAAGTGGTAGAAGAAAGTGAAGTAATATCGGTAAGTGTTACATTTTCAGTTGTGTAATTTTTTTTCTTTTGTCTTACTGTTAGAGTGTCCCAATATTAATGAATCAGAGTTTCCAACTTCGGCATTCAGACAGCAAGTGCAAGTGCGCAGCAAAGATCTATGAATCACGAGTCAGGAAATTTTCCGTTCACTCCTTGTGTACACAGGGTGCAACAATAAGTTGTGGTCAAATTTTCAAGGTACATTTCTCACATTAGATGAAGAAAATATGGTATATGGACACTGGTCTGGAACTGTTTTATTTCTGTGTCCATTTAACACAGTTTTTTCTCCCATGTGTGAGGAATGTTTCCTGAAAATTTGACCATACCTTTTCGTTATACCTTGCAGAATGCATCACGTCCTCCTCAAGGCCCTTCAAAAAGTACTTCCATAGTGTCAAATCTGATGAGTCTGTGTTTTCAACGCCCAAAACTTACAGTCTGTGATGCTACACATATTTGCGCGAGCTAATTCACCGGCCAATATCGGGTCGAGGTGAGGCGGGTTTGCTGTGGGGCTGAACGCTAGCAGGCTCAGGTCTCTGGGCGCGCCGATGCGAATCCGGCTAAATGACCGGTGTGGGTGACTCAAGGTACGAAGACGAGCAGTGTCGCTGGAAATGGCTAAATCCCAGAGCTGGGAATTTTGACATTCGGTTGCTTAAGAGGACAGATAATGCTCCAAGAAATACCGGAATGTCAGACAAACTTAAAAATGACTAAGTTACAGCTCACCGACACTCAACAATAATTCACAGTCAAGTATTAACGTAAATCTGAGTAGATTGACGACCTCAGATAAATGTGACACATCCAGTGACTTAGCAATATTTTCGATATCCTTAAAACTACAGAACTTAATATTTCACAGTGAATAAACGTTTTCACAATGAACCTCTGAATTAACAACGTTTAAACACTTCTTGCGATTTCGACAAACAATATACTGACTTATGACGTCCCTAAATATCCTTTTACTATGCAAATGATGGTCATAACATCGTATTCTCCTCAATTACACAGCAAATGAAGCCTGCATGAATACCTCACATATTGTCATACTTGTGTATCTGTGTAATGAACAGTTTACTGTTTTCTCACAAACTTTATTTGAATGTTGATTGCATGTGCTATTAAAAACCTGTGCTAATTTGGAAGTAGTCAGTCGCTTGCTTTAGCGGATACCACGATTGAAAAGAGAACCAAAAGACACTTCATCAGGAGGGCATAAATAATTGTTCAAACAGTATTTAAGGACTATCTGTTGTTATTTATTATGAACGAACTACTACTAAATGATCTTAGTGTAACCAAATGTTAATGACATTTCTTTATTTAAATATTATAATAACAATTTAGTTTAGTCTGGGAATTTGTCAAGATTTGTCAAAGCACATCTGTAGAATTTCAGGGCAATGTTGTTTTGGAGGAGTCAGCCTTCAGCCAATGGAAAAGCAGACAGCAGTGGAATATTACTGGAGTGCAACACAGACTGGGACTTTTTCGAGTGAAGAGCTCAAGGGAGCGATTCTGGATACATTTACGTTTGTTCTTGAAGGGGGCAGACCTGCCTGTGATTTAGTGCTTTATTCAGTCATGGTTTGATATATTCTGAGCAGTGAATGGCTGATAATAACTTTTGAAGGGACTCTGACTCATGAGAGGTCTGAATGTGCCTCAGAGCAGGACTCTAATTCTTCCGCTTCTATTAAGAAACTGAGGATGTACAGAGTAGAGTTGCTATTCTTTGTACTGCATGTGGTAATACGTAAATCTATAGATCTGATATAATTAAAGTGACGATCTAAGATGGGGAAAATAAGCTGAAGGTTTGTGTTAGGGAGGACTTTAGACTAACGTACTCCGTGCAGGTGTGTTAGCTATAGTGCTGTCGTGGCATATGTCGTGGCATACTAGCCTAGTAAGCAAGAAGACCTGGCTTCAGGAACTGGCCATGGCACAAATTTGAATTCATTCCTTCAGCTCCCCTCACTATCGTAGAATTTTTAAATTGTCATGGTGAACTCTGAACGATTTTGAGCTGGTGAATATTTCATGTTTTTTGATTGCAAAATGGACTTAGATTTCATATATCTTTGATGACTGTTCAGTTGGAGATTTTGGTACCATTCTTGTAAAGTTCTCAAAGTAGCTATACTGCATTTGATAAGAGTATTTTCTGTCTCTATTTTAATTGAATATCGTAGGACCACTTCCCATTTATTTAAGATGACTTTTCTTGAAGAACCATTATTTAACATGATTCTCTATCGCCTATATCAATAACGGACTTTAGAATAGAACCCTCATTACGAAGCTATTCATATAAGTTTTTCTTTGTATTTCTGTATATTTTATTAACTCTCAGTTCTAGCCAGTGCATAGACTGCTTGACTGCAGGATCACAACTACAGGTTAGTATTTGCAGCTACTTAGCTGCATGGCGTGAAAGCAGATGCGCTCGGCTCGATACTGTGACTACATCAAGCAATTCTTTTTAAACAGAGCTGTGCGTAGTCCAAGTACGTAAAGTAAGAGTAACCAAATGTAAAGACGCAACTGGTTTGCCCATATGAGAACTGTTTCGAAGAGTAACTTCACTGAGCAGTAACCGTTAGGTACCGTCGCAAGGCTTTATAAATACAATTACGTATTTACGATCCGTGTTTTCATATATAAAGTTCTTTCTTTTCATGTGATCACTCATCTCTTGATGCTGGTAAAGTTGCTTTCCTGCACTTTAGATTATCATCAACAGAAACATTTAAGCTTTCTTCCCTGCAATATCTTTTACCATACATTTCTGTACATAGTACAGTCGTCCATAATAGTAAACTTATGAACGTCAGCATCTGTTTTAATCCAGTTTACGCGTATGGCATCAACAATTAATTTACTCGTGAACGAATACATACGGTTTACCTACAGAAACAAATCCTGATAATTTGCCTCATTAGGTCCATGCAGTTTCTCACAACATTAGCGTCTTGTATGTTATAACATGACGAAGTTCCAAGGCAGGAACAAAGGCGGCCTTGGTTTCGTTGTGTTATCTGTGTGCGTGAAACTTCTACCTGTGTGTGTGTGTGTGTGTGTGTGTGTGTGTGTGTGTGTGTGTGTGAATGTGTGTGTGTGTGTGTGTTGTTCTATGGAGTGAATAAGCGCGCACGTTTTCGATGTGTTACAAGGCACCGACGCTGTTAGCTTTCCGGCCATCCGCCTGCCGTGTGAACAGTAATTGATAGATAAACAAGGCGTGATCGGAACTGTGAGATGTAGCACCACGCACAGAACAAACAATTACGCCACTTTGCCCATTCTATACGTCACGAGTAAAATACGAGGACAGAAATTGGAGCGTAACTCACCCACAAATAACCGAGAATTTTCATTTAAAAGGAGCAGTTACGATAGATATCTGGTAACATGTAATTTGGTGCGAATACCCCGCTGTCGAAAGCATTTTCATGTCCAATTGTTTGATTTGGGGCTCTAAGCAATATTACGTAAATCCTAATTTACCATTGGTTTAGACCTTCGTACAACTCAGCCGCTGCGTTTTAATGTAGTGCTATCGATCGTGACGACTCGCAGAACGTTTTTATGTCGATAACGATTACCTCGACCTTATTTGGCTCAGAAGTCTCGGAAAATTGAAACTAGAAAGACAGATACTTGCACGTGGCCATAAATTTCTGAATAATGGTTCTCGGTCTCTGCCTCCCAGCGGCCAGATATAACGTTTCTGTGAGGACACCCGAGACCGGTTACCGCCGTAACCACTGCGTCGGCGTGCGTGCAGACGTGACATTGCCCTTGCGTTCTCAGTCACGCTTTCTTTCCCGCCAAAATATTTCTATCATTGCCCCACGATACCTCAGCCCACTGGCAGGAGAATGCAATCATTTCATCTACATTTCTCTCTGTCGTTCAAATGTGTTTCATTATAGGAGCTGCTAGAAGGGTTGACTTTTGTATATGAATGAAATAAACGTTACTCTGTTTTGTCAGAATGCCACCTCAGCCACTGCTGAATATCCACAAAATTTTCACAGGTTTCTACATCATCTGACTTTATGAAAGTAGCACTTAACAAATACATAATAACCACACTCACATTAAACAGGAATCCGGGTCATAATTTCCTAAATTAGCTATGTCCTAAAACAAAAACTAAAAATGAAACAGAGAACACACTCACATGTATATTCCGTGTGTCTAACAAGAGGACCGCACGAACTTCCACTCACCGATTATATTCATATTAACAGTGTGCGTAGGGCACGACTTGGACTTCAGTAGATGTAAACATGAAGACGCAACTCTCAAACGTTTCCTAGACAATCGAGTTTGAAAATTTTATACATCTCATATATTTCGTAAGCGCATAGGTTCATAAGGGCGTAGTCTGTGGATCAAATCTCGCTGCCAGTACTCTTTCCTTTTTTCATTCCCACGTAATTCCAGCAATAGGTAAGAGTAGTACGCCACGAAATTGTGTGATGACCGAGGACCGTTTATGAATGTAAATCAAGATTGTTTTGCAACAGACGCACCGAATAAAAACTATGGGCATACAAAAGTTCAGCGTTCATTAAAAGTGCCTTGTGTCGCAATAATTATTGTTTTTCATATTTCTACCATCGGTATCATCCCGATTAGTGCAGAGCTTAATAGGTTATACAATATACTTGTCACAAACTTAGATACAAAACATATGTAATATGGCTGTTCTGATATGATTGAAAATTTGTGTGTATCCTTGCTTTTGTTTTCAATCTCCTTGCGATTTTTGTCTTCTTTTTTCAGGATAAAGATTATGAAAGTACTAAATGAATCATTAAATACTGAAAATTTTCGCAGCCATAATAAACCTGTTGCTACAATTAGTGCGAATGAAAAAAAATAGTATCGTCAGGGAGATTCTATACTTAGAACACTCCCTTTTGAAACTAAGTGCTTATTCTCTCGGCTGCGCACCCCTTGAACACTAGCGAGCATGCGAAGTATTATGGGGGAGCAAAATGTTCAAACTCTATATTCTAGAAAACAGTTGCATTTTCCTGTTAATGTATGTCCTAGTCGTGCCCTGCACACCCTGTCCATATGAATCAAATCTGTGAGAGGAAGTTCGTACGGTCACCTTATACGTTTGTTTTCCATCTGTGTTTCACGTCTGTTGCGTTTAGTTTGAGTCAGGAGGTCCAACAGAGCTAACAGAACTTCACTGCAGAAAGAAACGTAGTCGAGTAATAAGCCTCTAGTACGCGTAAAAGATGCGTCGGAGAAGCTCGGTGAATGATCTCGGAAAACAAAGGAAACAAGTATTACTGGCATGCAAAGTAATCACCATTAGCAACAAGACACTTGTGGAATCAGTTCTAAAGCTATCGGAAACAGTTAGTAAACGCTTGTTGTAGAGTTTCTCAAAGCACCGTGGTCACGTGTCGTTGAGTGTTGGCGTTATTACAGGAGACGGGACTTGGCGCTGCCAGTACGATCCCAAGACCAAGCGACAGTCAATGGCATTGTGTTCAACGTCTTCACCGCCTTCCAGATAAAGGTCGGCTGAAAAACACTAGGATTAAAACGATGCTGAACGCCTTTTTCGACGGCGAGAGCTTGATCCATATGAATTTCTACCTGAGGAAGGCAGGAATACGATGAACACCGTACCGCTGACTGTCGCTTAGTCTCCGGTAATATCAGGTCTCATCCCCCGTAATGTTGTCGATATCCAACAAAGCATGACAAAGGTGCTGCAAGCGACTCCACAAGAAGCGTTGGCTGACAATTTCCAACAGCTTTACGAACGATGTCGGAATACTTGAAATGTATTCTCAGGCGCGAATATGGACAACCATCAGCCGTGCAATGAAAATTTGTGCCGAATCGGGACTCGAACCCGGATTTCCCGCTTATCGTGAGCTGTCACTTTACCATTTGACTATCTGACCACGACTCGGGACCAGGCCCAAACTTCATATATGTTGTCATCCATGAGTCTACAACCTGTACTCGCCTAACTGTCGTCATTTCTTTATACAGCTGTAGGGTGTCCATATTCGCAACTGCGAATATATTTCATGTATTTCATAACGGCTATAGTCGCCGCAGTGCCTGTTCCTTCGGACAGGCGTGCATGTCTTAAGGAACATGGCATCCTAATTGGGAATAACACAGGCACTTCAATATCGTATCGTCGTCGGAAGTATACTGTAGCTAATAGCGAATACTTTGAAGGCCAGTAAAGGCATTTTGTTTGCAACTCTTCTTTATTTGCTTTTTTAGACCATTCACCTACCTTTTCAGAGGCAGCTAACAGGTTTGTTCACATTACAAGTTAGAGTGCATCTACATCATTTTCACTTTTCTAAAATAGTGCAAAAAAATAAAAGCATCGAATAAGATTCTTCAAAATTGAAGACTGAAATACATAATGAAATGTGTCATACAACAATGCAGGCTTCCAGAGCAGTGAACGTTTAGCAAAAGATCTCCTGTGCAAGAACGTTAACCACACCCGGGCAAACATCACCACCAATAGCACTGAAATGACCGTGACGAATTTTTTGAAGCTGGAACGGAACTGTGTAGGGCGCCACGATGAAGAGGATGTGAATTGTAGGCCTAATATTCTTACGTACGGATAAGTTTGTCGGCTGATTACTGTCGAAAGAGAAAAAATCCGTACACAGACAGGCTGACGGCAGAGGACGACCGTCCACCCTTCCGTGTTACTAACGGCAATCGATACTGACTTCTGACATTTCGACTCGTATCTAGGCGCTAGTACAGCCACTAACAGCAAAACTTACTATGCGCAACCGACAGCGGGAGCTCAGTTGCGCATTGTCAAACCAAACGGACACTGGAGACCGACACAAGAGGCACGTTTGAGAATTGATGTACATCGTAATATCACTCGCCACATCTTGAGATAGAGACGTACGTCTGCACAAACGCCGACAAAAAAAAAAAAAAAATAGTCTGCGTTTGCAACGTCATAATGCGTTGAAACATCTCGTTACAGAAAAGATGGATGCTACGAATTTTATGACAGGGTTTATGTTATGCTGCTTGTAGTGATTTTCATGATTATCAACATAGCAATCGCAAACTAACTACACACGAAAATCTCAGTACATTTCACATTAGCCTCTGCCTATGGCTTTTTCGTGTTTTACTTCTAAGGTTTTAGTGTTTTTACATTCTGTGTATTATGTAGCTACCTCCATCACAAGTGATTAATTAGTGTCACTTGGTACCATGGAATGTGGGAAAGAAAAAAAATGACAAAGGGTATTGTTGTTGCTCTTGATTTTGGAATCTATCTAGCCAATGAGTTTTCAGAATCCTGTAACACAAG
This sequence comes from Schistocerca piceifrons, assembly GCF_021461385.2. Taxonomy (NCBI): domain Eukaryota; kingdom Metazoa; phylum Arthropoda; class Insecta; order Orthoptera; family Acrididae; genus Schistocerca; species Schistocerca piceifrons. Next base: position 522,813,183 of record NC_060138.1, read on the forward strand.
CCGAGAACGGTTATGAAATGCATTTTTCTCTTCTACTGTTTTAAGATTCAGCTTAAACGAATATATGAGATGCATAATTCGTTACTTGGACGTCACTTTAAATGTTTCAATCAGTGAATTAAACTACACTGTTGAACGTAATGCAGCTGGCTTAGATATCTGAAGTACGTTAACCGTTTTGTAAAACACAGCAGCACATGACATGTATGACTACGTCATGTAGTTCTTACTGCTGGAGTGATTAACACACAACGTTTGTACTGGATTTCATGTCATTATGTAACCAGTTGAGTCTAACAAAAAATGAACCAAGTTGCAAAGGCTGTTACCGTTGTGGGTTGGCAGGAGAGCCAACACCGGGTTACTAGAGGAAGCCGAAAGGCACGCGTTTTAGCTCACGCAGGCTGGCGTGAGGTCTGGAACAGGACAAGGAAATTAGACTTTAGAAAAAACGGACGTAGCTGGTGGAATACTTAACTTTAATCCATAACTGGTGAACGTCGCTCTTAACTGTACATGATTCACAATATCAATAGTAACTGAACATGGCGCCTTGCTAGGTCGTAGCAAATGACGTAGCTGAAGGCTATGCTAACTATCGTCTCGGCAAATGAGAGCGTATTTTGTCAGTGAACCATCGCTAGCAAAATCGGTTGTACAACTGGGGCGAGTGCTAGGAAGTCTCTCTAGACCTGCTGTGTGGCGGCGCTCGGTCTGCAATCACTGATAGTGGCGACACGCGGGTCCGACGTATACTAACGGACCGCGGCCGATTTAAAGGCTACCACCTAGTAAGTGTGGTGTCTGGCGGTGACACCACAGCTACCACCTACATGTGTACATGTTATTAAAATATCATCGATTTGGTCTCATTTTTATTGCTATACTCTTAATAGTTACAAACATGCCGGTCATTAACAATATATTGAGAACACCCGGAAAACTGATTATGACAACCATTCAAATCAAAAAACAGTTACACGTTTGATTATTTCAGTACACACAGTATTGCATAATCTTGCAAAGACCGTGAATAAATTTTTCAGTCATGTATTTGTAACAAGTAGACTGCACTTTTAATTTTTCTGACACTCATCTCGTTTAGGACTCATGAGAGTACGGTAAGAGACAAATCTGCATCAAGAGCCATACAGCCATTTTGCCCTCGCTCAATGTGAGTGGAATATGAGATAAAATCGATAATATTATCGTAGAATTATGTACCCTCTCCCGTGGAATGTACAATGTGCTGCGGAGAATATAGGGTTGGGGCCTCCTACCTTTTACATCTCAAATTACTTTTGATCCGTTAAAGACATATATATTCTATTTGGACCTAGCCGAACAATTACGAGGGGATCATGAAACAAACAACAATGCTGTTTTGTCGCAGAGTGACATTCTGAGCCCGTGACTGTGTACAAAATATAGGTTGACTCTTGCATAGAGGATAACAGCAACCAGCGACATTTTAGAAGCTATTTATGTATTTAAATAGCGCCGTTACCGATTTAGAACCGACAGGTTCATCTTCAGACGGCTAGTTCACGTTAAGATACATTTTATATTAGCTTTCGCTTTTTGTTTTCGCATCTGATGAAATTTCCTTGGGGTGGTGGTGCCCTACAACCAAAGTAAGATGTGAGACAATGTCTTTTTAACTGTAATTGTGCCTCACAATGATTTTAAGTGATGTAAACAAATTATTAAAGGGAAGATGTTTCGGTTACTTACGACGAATAATCCGTGCTATTACGTTCTAGTGCAGACTGCTTGTGATCTTGCAGCATCGAAAACTGTGTGATGCAATTTTTTCTGTATATGTATGCACATAATGTTACGGTTGTAGGGGACCACCACCCAAGGAAATTTCATCAGTTGGGAAAACAAAAAGCAAGAATGCTAATGTAAAATGTACTTAACGTGAAATAGCCATATGAAGATGACCCTGTCGGCTCGAAATAGGTAACGGCGCTATTTAAGTAAATAAAAAGCATTATAAAAAGTAGATGACTGCTGTTATCTTCTATGTAAGAGTCAACCTACATTAAATAGATTGCGTTCTCGCTACTTCGTTAATAAACGAGATAAGGCGTAAACTTGTTTCTTTTTCCTTTTTTTAGTGGAACTATGCAATTTGCTCCCAGAATAGCAGATAGAGATGAGACGAATTCAGTGATATAACACATTTCTGTAGATACACCAAGAAATCACGGATTAAAAATAAACAATTAGACAAGAAATGCGTAGACCTAGAAGGAGAGGAAGAAACGAAATGAAACTTGACGGGTTGACAGGTAATGAGATGTTATATCGGTAATTACAATATCGATTCATACGTACAAAATACTTGGCATTATGAACCCACTTATCAGTATGACGTTGCGCCTCCTCTGGATTGGATGCATGCACTGGTTCAGTTGGGTGGGTGTGATGGAGCCGTTCTGTCTTCTGAGATAAGCTGGCCCACAGCTTATGTAATTGATTCTTGACATCGTGGATACTGGCAATGGGACAGCGTTGACGTACGAGTTGATCTCACACATGATCTATGGGGTACTGATCTGGGGATCTTGCTGGCCACGGGATTACCTCAACATAATAGTTCATAGTGGCAGCTGCCACGTGTGGACGGGCTTGTCTGTTGGAAAATGACACCATCATACTGTTGTATGAGAGGTGACGCTTGAGGACGCAGGATGTCCGCCACGTACCGTTGTGCCGCCAGAGTTTGCCGTCGCTGTTCCCTCAGTCATCAGCAGACGTGGCATGAAGTCATACCCGATGGCTGCCAACCCCAGGACGTCGTGAGTGACACTGCTGTGCCTGTCCAAGACATTGGAAGAATGGGACCTCTCCCCAGATCGCTGCCACATTCGTCGGCAATGGTCATACAGGGTGGTTCATCACTGAACATAATGCGATGCCATTCGTCATCAGTCCGTGCTTCCCTGGCTCGGCACCACTCCATAAACAACCGCTTGTGTTGTGGCGTTAACGGCAGCATAGGCCTACGCATGGAACAATAATTCTCTAACCTCGTCGCTGCTAGTCTCCTATCAATGGTCGGGAGTGACATAGTAAATCGTAGGGAGTCCATTACTTGCTCTGCAATGGCAATCACAGATGAAAGAGGTGACAGTGTGGTAGGTGCGCAGTACGACGATGTCTCTTGTGGTGGTCAGACATGGTCAGCCAGAACATCGACAACGATTACAGACTGCCCTCACGTTCACATGCAGACCGACATCGGGCCACTGTCACTTCCAAATGCCCAACAAATCTGGATATTGCACGACCAGCAGGCCACACGGAGACCCACAATGAGCCCACTTTTACACTCTGTCAGGGGCTGACAACGCTGTGTCACTCTCGTATGAGGCATTTCCGTGTCCTTCACAGCGATCACTCAACGTCAGATTCTATTCGCGCCCCTTAGGTGTCCTACCAGGACGGTAACATTGCTAAACACAAACGCAGTGCAATATAGCGCACTCTAGTGGCTGTTCTACCTGTCACTGAAAATTGTAACTCTAATCATTTAAAAACCTGGTGACGGTGTACACGAGTACTGCTATGACTTCTAGGTGGTTCACTTCTTCTACCAGGCAGTGTATGGAAACTGAAATAAAACAAATCATGAAAAACTATGTTTGTAGCAAGGGCGCTACTAGCATGGGGAGTCGGAACACTGCCCCAGGGACCCGGAGGTTGAAAGGCACCTAGCACACAAAAGAAGTAAACGAAACTAAATCAAACGATGGAAATTCCCTGGGTGGAATGTAACAATATTAAGAGAAGGAAAGTTGTTCCCAGAATGAGATTTTCACTCTGCAGCGGAGTGTGCGCTATTATGAAACTTCCTGGCAGATTAAAACTGTGTGCCGGACCGAGACTCGAACTCGGGACCTTTGCCTTTTGCGGGCAAGTATTCTACCAGCTGAGCTACGCAAGCACCACTCAGGCCCCGTCCTCGCAGCTTTACTTCTGCCAGTATCTCGTCTCCTTCCTTCCAAACTTTACAGAAGCTCTCCTGCGAACCTAGCAGAACTAGCACTCTGAAATGTAGGAATCGAGATACTGGCAGAAATAAAGCTGAGAGTACGGGGCGTGAGTCGTGCTTGGGTGGCTCAGATGGTAGAGCACTTGCCCGCGAAAGGCAAATGTCCTGAGTTCGAGTCTCGGTCTGGCACACAGTTTTAATCTGCCAGGAAGTTTCAAGTAAAGTTGCTATTCACCATATAGCGAAGATGAAGAGTCACAGACAGGCACAACAAAAAGACTGTCACAAATAAGCTTTCGGCGAGCAAAGCCTTCGTCGAAAATAGACGACACACACACACACACACACACACACACACATATATATATATATATATATATATATATATATATATATATATATATATATATAGAACTACAAAGAACGAGACTTGTCTAGCTTGAAGGGCGAAACCAGATGGCGCTATGGTTGGCCCGCTAGATGGCACTGCCATAGGTCAAATTGATATCGAGTGCGTTTTTTAAAATAGAAACCTCCATTTTTTATTACATATTCGTGTAGTACGTAAAAAAATATGAATATTTAGTTGGACCACTTTTTCCGCTTTGTGGTAGATGGCACTGTAATAGTCGCAAACATACGGCTCACAATTTTAGACGAACAGTTGGTAACAGGTAAGTTTATTAAATTAAATTACAGAACGTAGGTACGTTTGAACATTTTATTTTGGTTGTTCCAATGTGATACATGTACCTTTGTGAACTTATCATTTCTGAGAACGCATGCTGTTACAGCGTGATTACCTGTAAATACCACATTAATGCAATAAATGCTCAAAATGATGTCCGTCAACCTTAATGCATTTGGCAATACGTGTAACGACATTCCTCTCAACACCTAGTAGTTCGCCTTCCGTAATGTTCGCACATGCATTGACAATGCGCTGACGCATGTCGTCAGGCGTTGTAGGTGGATCACGATAGCAAATATCCTTCAACTTTCCCCACAGAAAGAAATCCGGGGACGTCAGATCCGGTGAACGCGCGGGCCATGGTATGGTCCATCGTGTTGGAAGTACATCGCCATTCTGTCATGTAGTGAAACATCTTGTAGTAACATCGGTAGAACATTACGTAGGAAATCAGCATACATTGCACCATTTAGATGGCCATCGAGAAAATGGGAGCCAATTATCCTTCCTCCCATAATACCGCACCATACATTAACCCGCTAAGGTCGCTGATTTTCCACTTGTCGCAGCCACCGTGGTTTATCCGTTGCCCAATAGTGCATATTATGACGGTTTACGTTACCGCTGTTGGTGAATGACGCTTCGTCGCTAAATAGAACGCGTGCAAAAAATCTGTCATCGTCCCGTAATTTCTCTTGTGCCCAGTGGCAGAACTGTACACGACGTTCAAAGTCATCGTCATGTAATTCCTGGTGCACAGAAATATGGTACGGGTGCAACCGATGTTGATGTAGCATTCTCAACATCGACGTTTTTGAGATTCCCGATTCTCGCGCAATTTGCTTGTTACTGATGTGCGGATTATCAGCGACAGCAGCTAAAACACCTACTTGGGTATTATCATTTGTTGCAAGTCGTGGTTGACGTTTCACATGTGGTTGAACACTTCCTGTTTCCGTAAATAACGTAACTATCCGGCGAACGGTCCGGACACTTGAAAGATGTCGTCCAGGATACCCAGCAGCATGCATAGCACACGCCACTTAGGCATATTGATCACAATAGCCATACATCAACACGACATCGACCTTTTCCGCAATTGGTAAACGGTACATTTTAACACGGGTAATGTATCACGAAGCAAATACCGTCCGCACTGGCGGAATGTTACGTGATACCACGTACTTATATGTTTGTGACTATTACAGCGCCATTTATCACAAAGCGACAAAAGTGGTCCAACTAAAACATTCATATTTCTTTACGTACTACACGAATATGTTATCAAAATGGGGGTTCCTATTTTTAAAAAACGCAGGTGATATCCGTTTGACCTATGGCAGTGCCATCTAGCAGGCCAACCATAGCGCCATCTGGTTTCGCCCTTCAAGCTCGACGAGTTTCGTTCTTTGTATTTTTTTCGTTTGATGCTTATTTAGTGAGATATTTGGCCCGATATACTCTGACTGTGGCTTCAGTTTCCAGAGACTGAAGTCATGTGTGTATGAGTTGCGTCTGTGTGTGTGTGTATGAGTTGCGTCTGTGTGTGTGTGTGTGTGTGTGTGGGTGGGTGGGTGGGTGGGTGGGTGGGTGTCTGTCCTCTATTTTCGACGAAAGTCTTGCTGGCCGAAAGCTTATTTGTGGCAGTCTTTTCGTTGTGCCTGTCTGCGACTCAGCATCTCTGCTATATGGTTGCAAAGTACCCATTACTGCGCAACGTATTTATTTGCGGGACCTTTGCATAAATGCCCTAACTTGAAAGCTATCTCAATTCTGCTTGGCCCAATGATTGACATTCAAACATTTAGTAAAATTATTAAATAAAATTTCTTTTCCAACCGATAATAAAACAAACTAATGAAAGGTTTGTCTATTCTTATACAAAGAATATTCCGACTAAAATTTGAATTTTTATACAACAAATTGGTTTATTCATTAAGTATTTCAGATAATTATAAGAACAAAAAAATTCACGTCTTTAAACAAATATTAACGCGGCTGATCTTTACACAGTGTGAAATTTGCATCACATTCCACAATGTAATTTAAACGCATCTGACTTTCTTATTAACAATGTAAAATTTAACGCATCTGACTTTTTATCTTAATTTATCGTTAAAACGCATCTGACTTTCTTACTAAAACTATGGTCTCCTACAGAATGGTATCTCTTATTGCCACATGTGCCCACTTTTGGATCGGAAGAAAAGGATATTCCACAACTGTATCCATTAATCAACATGCACACACAATTACTGCACCAACTTATGTACAGGGGAAACTTAACGATCGAGGCGTTAGCAGTTCCGATATTCACCATACAGTAACTATCTCTACTCAAAATTATTCCACCGAAAACCAAAATCATTACATATAACTTCCGATCCTATTTGATCATTCACGTTAATACTCACTATTGTCCTGCTGCCTACTCCCGACACAAATTCACCCATTGAAATATGAAAACCCTTCCAAAAATAGACATACAAAATACACACACTCAGGATGAACTACTTACTTTTTTGCAACCAAAATTCATGGCTACGTTATCAGTTTACTAATCTCTTTCAGCGCTTTTCAATTTGAATTATTCAGAAAATCTGCCCTCGTGACTCTACATTCCAATAAACATTATCTTCACTTGATTTGCTAAAATTCGACACACGCTTTTACACGAGATACCACGTGTCCTTAACGAAGGATCCACGTTACCAAATCTTTCAAGATTGCAGATATGTAAGAAAATTGAAAATTTATAACAGTACTTAATTTCACACGCATATTTCATGTAATAGCACACTTCCTTCTTACATGCTATAGGTCCCTAGCACTTGTGCATCCACAAGTTATGAAATTCTTGATCAGCTCCACGTGGTGAGTGCCAGGTGTAAAACTAAATAAATTGCCACACGTACTTAAATATTTCATTTTTCCTAGTGAACTTGCTTGCTCAAACAAATTAGATTAACTTATTCTCCGCAAAATTGTTATAAAACCCCAAAGTTGCAAATTACTTCACAAAGGAAAGAAATAATTTTACATCACCTACTACTGCACATTACCTACCTAAGTAAATTTCGTTCCCCCAAAATATTAATATTACTTTACGTCTAGCTGCAAAATATAGCACATTTTCCACACTTAAATCGAGCATGTCTCGACCCATCTCAGAAAGTGTCCTCTCTCGTCCAAGTCTTCAGCAGCAGTCCACGACTCGCACCCACGCTACCGTTCTGCTCGCCTGACCGCTCATGGTGGGGGTGGCTCCCAACCAATCATCAACTCAGAATTTCCCCGGTTTAAAGTTGCCGGTCAAACCCCCCTTCTACATAATGGGAAAGATCCCTCGCTTTGCTTTCCAAAGACTGAAACGTAAGTTTTGCAGACTGTCCAACTTTCCTACACCTCGCTACAGACAAAGGCAGAAGTTTCAGAGCTTCCATAATCGCTGCCTGTCGACTAGTTATTTCCTATCGTACACCCACAACCGCTAAATATCGTTCGATCCTTATTCTCTCCCCAAAAATTCTTCCTGCAATTGTTTTCAAACATTCATTTCTTTCTCCCTCCTGCGGTGGTCACAATAGGATAAGGAAATATAGGAAACAGTGGGCATTCTTAACTTATTCAATCAATAAAAACCGTTCGGTTCCTCTGGTCATTTTTTTATAACTTGGTGTTGGTTTGCAGACACCGACGGTAGGTCTGTGCTTAGTAAATTAAATGATATTATCACGGACAAAAATGATGATATTTCGATAAAACTCGTGTTCTCAGAAGAACACGACGATAGATTGCATTAAGTATTGTTACATTGTTTAAATATAAATGACAGTTGCCATTGCCAAAGACAATGGCCGCCTCTCATGGTGAGTAGCAACTTTCCTTTTCTTAATATTGTAAACGAAAAGAAAACAAAAAATTAAAATACAGAGAAAAGTGGAAAAATAGTGGTATCGATAAGTCAAATGAAGATTTTTCATGTACTGAAATAATGAAAGAAGGTTCTGGAACTGTGTCTGACCTAATAAATGCGAATCATTTAGTCAGCTTCTGCCAGGACTCGACGATGAGTTCTGTGCATCTGTGTACCCGGTGTTATTTTCAGTTTCGGTCACCATGTCGAAATCTAGCGCCCTACATCTCATCGACGTCTCCGATGCTCATATTGCTCATACTGAAGAAACTGCATAAGCGGCGGTTAATAATAACATCAACATTTTGCCCTTTCTCACTCGTTTGACCTCTTCTGCTGTAGTCCCGTTTCTAATCCATTACACGTGGAAACATTTCTATGAGTTTCTCTTTCATTCACTTAATAAATTGCCACACGCACTTAAATATTTCCTTTTTTCCTAATGAACTTCCTTGCTCAAACAAATTAGATTAACTTATTCTCCGCAAAACTGTTATTGTTGTTTAGCTTGTGGCCAAAACTGGAAATAATTTTTTCCAGCGTAAATCAGTTACGCATTAACGCATTACGATATCTACCAAGTTTCGGTGCCATACGATAGTTACAGCCCACACTAGACCTCTGTGGGTAGCTGCTTTTTAATGTAACCACCCGGTACTTGTAAACGAAAGCAAACGTAACTCGCAGAGTTAAAGACCATACAAATGCCACGTGTAACTGAATTGGAAATTTATTGACATCTTCAACGAAGGTACTCTTTGTACACAGGTACTGAAAGTCAAGATCGATAACCATCGGAAACAAGTCAATAACAGTCCGAAGTCATACACAGCCTTCCGATTACCATTGAATGAGTCACTGGTCCGAGAATCTTCTCAGAATGAAAGAGTAATACGTGTTGTATTAGATCTTGGGGCATACGATGGTGTAAAGAGGTCATGCACAAATGATACTGCTGGAAATTGCTAATCCACGAGATGAAACACGGCATTAAACAATGACGCCCTATGGTGTCAAGCATGTTGTGTGCAATATCACCTGATAGCGAAAGTTGCCAGCGAGAAGATTCAACATATTTTCAGCTGCAATCCCACTACTGCGGAGATGAGAAGCCAATAAAATGTGGGAAAAATGTACTGGGGTTGTAGATACGAATTACCCCGGCACAAAAACAAAAGCTGACTCAATCTACATACGTCAGCAGAAACATTCCATTTGTAAGATACACATGATTTAAAAGGCAAATCAGTTTCCTTACAAAAATAAAGCAAATATTTGTAATTTGTGTGTCATTAGAAATTTCTGTAATGATTGTAATATTTTCTCGTGATGAGTGCATGGAAAACGTGTGTTTTAAGAGGCAGTGCTAATACTATTGACTTGTCGAACAATGTCTGTACTAGCGAATACAGAGATGACTTCGCACGAGAACTTCTTTGGAGAATGTTTAATTGCTAGTAGCCTGTATTCCGGTTCTCCTGAAATTACAAGATTTCTAAAATTCAAGTTTCTCCAATACAAACTGCCTTGGATAAATCTAGGTAAACAGTCTAGATGCCAGTCTTAGCAAAATTAAATTACGCTGAATGTGGTGTCACCGCCAGACACCACACTTGCTAGGTGGTAGCTTTAAATCGGCCGCGGTCCATTAGTACATGTCGGACCCGCGTGTCGCCACTGTGTGATCGCAGACCGAGCGCCACCACAAGGCAGGTCTCGAGATACGGACTAGCACTCGCCCCAGTTGTACGGACGACGTAGCTAGCGACTACACTGACGAAGCCTCGCTCATTTGCCGAGCAGATAGTTAGAATAGCCTTCAGCTAAGTCCATGGCTACGACCTAGCAAGGCGCCATTAGTAACATTGCATGTATCTAAAAAGTCTCACTTGTATCGCCACAGTCTCCAGATGTACCAAAACGATGGATTAAAGTTAAGTATTCTAGAAGCTACGTACTTTTCTTTCTAGCATTCATTACGTATCCTGTTACAGACCTATCTCTTGCCTGCTAAACGCGTGCCTTTCGGCTATTTCCGTGGCGTGGCTGTCTTGCTACGCCACAACACTGAATACGGCTGCAGAGCCAAAGATCTCCGTGCGTCTGCAGAAAGGTGCAATGAATTTGATGCCTGCATTTCGGGTGCCACGGATTGACGTTCATCAACTGCTTACCTTCTCATTCCTATCGTTGCTTTCACATCCTTCCTGCGTTTCACTGCTTTCTTAAGAATTTGCTTACTGAGGACGGACACATTCATGTTGATCTCCTGCCGTCTTGTCTCAGACTGATGCTAGGCAACGGTTTCGGTCGTTGATGGTCCCTCCTATTGTTCAAAACCCTTCTCGTCGCGTTTGCGAATACGCGGAAGAGAATCACAGCATAATTAAGGAAACTCTGCATCGAAAATAGCACGGGCGTAACTAGGCTGCCGGGACCGGGACTATGCCGACGAGGATAAGGATCAATAATGGCTCAAATGGCTCTGAGCACTATGGCACTTAACATCTGAGGTCATCAGTCCCCTAGAACTTAGAACTACTTAAACCTAACCAACCTAAGGACATGACACACATCCATGCCCGAGGCAGGATTCGAACCTGCGACCGTAGCAGTCGCGCGGTTCCGGACTGAGCGCCTAGAATCGCTCGTCCACCGCGGCCGGCTGAGGATAATGCATCCCAGGAATCGGAAAAAACGAAAAAATGAGAGAAAATTAAAATGGGAAGGAAAATTGATTGCCATCAATGGACGAGTTAACTTTTGTTGCGAATTGAAGGAAAACTAATGTTTCAAATATTGTGAAACTGAATGTCAGAATTCTTCAGGTAAGCTACATTGTAGTGTATAACCTTTATTGCTGCAACACCTTTAATACTATCTGAAAAAAATGCTGAATTATCTTCTGTAAAGGTCCATTCATAGATACCAATATCCATCAATGGATCAGTTAAATACCGTGACTAGACCTTTGGCCGTTACTGACGTATCAATGACTACCGGTTTTCAAATAGCCTGAAATCGCAAGAAATTATCACTGTGACCTTCCAGAACAAAACTTTGTGCGTCCGCCGTAGAATGAGGCGGTGCACAGGAATCAGCGAATACAAATCGGATAAATACACAATCTTGGATAGATAAATATATCTCAAAGAAGAACGTCACTTTTACTCGGCGTAACTACAAGAGAATAACCATTGATTAGAAAATAACAACAGAATGACTATTCCTGAAAATAATATCTAAGCTCCGTGGCGCCTGTGCAATACTCAATGCCGATTGCATCGCCCCTGGCGGCTGGTACGGAAAGCCAACTGACAGCCGCGACGTAAACAAGACTACGCTCGCGCACGACACGCGCGACACTGCGCTGGACTGATCGAAAGTGAACTTTGTCGCTATAGACCATTAGATGTACATCCGAAATTTCGTGATTAAACACCTCTTATTCGAGTATACAATGACTGGGAGGATTTGGGTATGGCCAAGCAGCTTAATTAAGAAAATAAAAGGGTGACGGAGTGGAAATTAATTTTAATATGAACATAAAAAGAACTAAATTATAGCAACATTTAAGTGCGATAAAATTGTAAACTGTCATTATAATGAAATTATATGAAATTTAGGGAACTTTATAACAAAATTGCCACTGCATATAATTGTGGACAAACTATGAGGCAGTTCAAACTCTTCTCCAGAACACGGGGTACAGTATACCTGCAACTGACACCTTATTATCTTTTAGTATTCTTCCTAACTCCGACGCACATTTCACGTACCCACTTCCTACATGCCATGCACTGAATCATGTCTTCCGCTGATCGATTTTGACGTATTTCAAAACACCAATCATTGGTGTTTGTGCTTTCATTTGTTTCGTTTCACTTACTACAGCCAGCTTTCTATTTAGGTTATCGGAAGGTTTAGCGCTACGTCCTAACTGATCCTTGTGTGGAGAACTTACAAGCATTAAAGCTTTTTGTGTGCCTATTCTTGACTCGGCCTTCATTGATGTGGCAGCTTTGGAACAGGAGAAATTACTGCTAAAGCAACCATCAAGCGACTGGGTTCAGCATTGGTTTTCCTGTGGTCTTTGCGGTTGTTGGTGGTCTTGCTGACGTTTCTAAGCATGATATTGGACCTAACGCCGGTCCCGTCGCTGCTGGTGATGGTGGCGATGTTTTCTCTCTCACTACCGGTAACTCTTCACTAAACAGTTCGGAGTAAACTGCATTACACGCAGGAAACTGACGATCCTTAAAGAATTCTCTGTCCGCCGGCCAGAATCCAGAACGAGCAAATCCATTAACTGCCGTTTCTACAGTTGCTGCCCTTCTATATGCTTTTCCAAAAATTCTTCAAGCTTGGAACTGGGTCACTACACATCCTGGGTGCCCTCGTAGCCATTTTTCCATTTCGTCTATATAGCAACTACTTAAATGTTCGCAGAAAGACGCATCTAAAGGCTAAAGTCTACGCATGGTGTGTCCGGGAAAATAAAGCAATATCCTCCTTTCTTCCGAGCTAGGTGCACGGCTTCTAGATTTTTTTGTATGGATTGTATAACCATCAAGAAGAAGAACTAACTTACGCTCCTTCGAATGTTTTACATTAGAAATAAACTGTTCCAGATGTTTCACAAATAATTCTTTTGTTTCTGTACCCGCTATCTGAACTGAAAGTGAAGACTGTCTCAGGAGGCGCTCCATCCTTCAGCCCATCTTTACCAAGAGCGCGTATGAAGGTCACCGTCGATGGCACACATTGTCCAGCAACATTGACACATCAAACAAGAGTTGTAACTCGACTATTCCCGCTCGAGATGGATCCAGCTTGTTGCTTCCCCTTCTTTTTTCCATCCAGATGATGCTTGAGAGTTGCTTTGGGAATACAATATTGTTTTGCAGCAACATTCAAACTGAAATCACCATTTTGCAAAACATCAAGTGGTTGCTGCGTATTCTCTTCCTTCTGTTTTCCATATTTAACACCTGTCGGCATTTTGAAAACTGCAAAAGAATAGTTTAAATACACTTTGAATAATTATAAATCAAAGGTTACTTATAAAATGAGTTTCAAAGCCTTGAAAATTTTATTCGGCTTTTTCCTGATAAACTGTAAAATCATTTGAATTTCAAGATGCAACTTCTAAGTGCGAAGTATATGTTGTTTTCGCTTTAATATATTTAAAGAGTTCTTTTTTTTAACTCATATTACTAGAATAATTTTAACATGTTACAATAATTTAAAATCATTTGTTAAATATTTAATTGCAGTTATTGCTTATAATGTGCAGTATTTGTACTTTATACTCGTATTTATGTAATTGTCATAGAAACAGCAATGGCCTCTTGCACGTATTTCGTGTCAGTAAAATAAATAAAATCAAAACTGTTTGCACAGATGATATCTTTAAGTAATTTTGCGGTGTCCATTTATGGCAGCTAGCAGTGGTTCGATGGTGGCAACATTGTAGCGTATGATATGCACGCCATTAGGTAGGAAACTACGGCAAATAATACAAATCTAAACACATTCATGAAAAGTAGACAGGTTTCACCTACCAGTAGTATACACCAAGTAGACCTGGAATAATCGACGTTGTTACCATCCACAGTCCAATTTGAACCCGACACTAGATCAAATAACACAATTTTCTTCATGCATTTACATCATGTGTTCACTGTAAACTACAACTTCCTAACTAAAATGGTGACATGTTTCTCAGCTAGTAAGTCGGTTCACCATAGCTAGATGGCAGCAGCTATCGACTAAACGAAAACATAGCAATGGTCAATCCATGGAACCGGTCCACTGATGACAACCTTACCCTATAATCGATCAGGCAATTTAAATGTTTCACTATTTTAAAATAATGAAAGACTGTATTGGAAATTATTCTGACGTAAAGATACGTAATTCATTTATCTCCTTACTCAGCTCAAAGATCAGTCTGCATTAGGATACGATAATTAGTTGCACATACAGAACGTGAGGGAGCAGACATGAGCGAAAGTTTCGGCCAGGGCTAAATGGGAGCATCCGTCGTGAGTGGCGTACACAACGGTGTGCATAAAATAATCAAGTCACAATACAAATTTAGTATTAAAAGCCGCGGTTAAAGCTACGAGGCTAGTCAAGAAACATCCCTGTATTTCAAAATGTTCAAATGTGTGTGAAATCTTATGGGACTTAACTGCTAAGGTCATCAGTCCCTAAGCTTACACACTACTTAACCTAAATTATCCTAAGGACAAACACACACACCCATGCCCGAGGGAGGACTCGAACCTCCGCCGGGACCAGCCGCGCAGTCTATGACTGCAGCGCCTGTATTTCGAAACTGTTGAAAACATCTACAATCTTTTTGGCCGCAGCATACTACAGTCGTAGGAATTAAGGAACTTGTGGCGTCAGTACTCCCAAGGTGAGGCTAAAGACACCAAATCCAGGAACGGAAGGGAGATAAGGGTTTAACGTCCCTTCGACATCGAAGTAATTAGGTACTGAGCTACGAATTTTTCAAGTATGGGGAAAGGAATAGAGGATGTCTTTTCAAAGGAACCATCGCGGTATTTGCCGGGTGCGATTTACAGAAGTCACGAAGAACCTAAATCTGGATGGTCGGACGCGGATGTGAACCGTCGTCCTCCAGAGTGCGAGTCCAGCGTGGAAAGGCACTGCGCTGCCTCGCTGGATTGTAAACCGCAAGAAAGAATTTATAGAGCATCTAAGGCCATGCTGTCTGATAGTATTGGCATTGGAGGTGTATATGGTTTAGGAAGACCTCTGTCAGAAATACATATGAAACATTATTGTGTACCATCCTGTCCACAACGAGGTCATTATAGACAGAACACAAATACAGGCGTGAGAAGGATGGGTAAGCAAATCGACCGTCTCCTCTTCAAAGGAACCACCTCGGCATTTGCCTCAGGTGGTTAGGTGGGAGAATGGGGGGGGGGGGGGGGGGGGAAGAAATATGCCAGTCTCGATGGGCTGACGGGTATTTAAATCGCCATCCTCCCGAATGCGAGTCCAGTGCCTTACCACCGCGCCACCTGGCTCGACTGCTGTCGGAAATTGCTGGTATCAGAGCATCATGCGAAAAACTACTTTACGAAACTTTCAACACCCGTGGAATATGGACCATTGAGCGTTAACTGACCAGCGTACATATTAAAACAGTAGAGAAGCACTTTTACGAGCTTCACGAGGACTAGAGGCTGACAGAGCCAGTGACAAATTTTTATCCCGTCATTGACACCAATTTAGCCGGAACTAAGTGTGAGGCGCAAAGCGAAAAGAGACCTCTTGTCGCAGAAGTAAAATTTTCAGTGCAAGCAAACACGTTCGACAGTATCTAAAATATTCATTTTCGTTTTTATGTGTATTGTAATAATTTACTTCATTCTGTATATGCCCGTACCGATTTGAAAGTTGTCTGAATGCAACACGAATCAGTAACAATGTTAAAAGCAAACGATGTACGGCTTTTGAAAACGGACATGTTCTTGTTGTAGGGAAATAGCATTGACCTGACAGGAGGTCCCTTTTCAAAATCTCGTAGCTGTGTATGCAGTGCTTCACAGAATAGCATTTTGAGGAGCTCAGAGTAGTTTTGTATAAAAGAATAACATTTTGCAATTACAATAATTCCAAAGAATACAACTGGCCCCCTTTTATATTAGAGTTATAGATGCCTACAGATATTGATAATTTCCTGTTGGTCAAGACATAGAATAAAAATACCAATACTTTGCCAAAAGAAAACAGCACAGGATTCACTAATTTCTGCCATTTTTGTGCCAATTTATCTCGTTTTAAATGTTTGTACACTACAGTGTGCTATAGGCATACAGGGGTTAGCCACATAGAATGTAATGTTAGCTGAGAAAGCTCTGTACCATTTGTTAAAGATAATTTTAAGGGTAATATACACTCCTGGAAATTGAAATAAGAACACCGTGAATTCGTTGTCCCAGGAAGGGGAAACTTTATTGACACATTCCTGGGGTCAGATACATCACATGATCACACTGACAGAACCACAGGCACATAGACACAGGCAACAGAGCATGCACAATGTCGGCACTAGTACAGTGTATATCCACCTTTCGCAGCAATGCAGGCTGCTGTTCTCCCATGGAGACGATTGTAGAGATGCTGGGTGTAGTCCTGTGGAACGGCTTGCCATGCCATTTCCACCTGGCGCCTCAGTTGGACCAGCGTTCGTGCTGGACGTGCAGACCGCGTGAGACGACGCTTCATCCAGTCCCAAACATGCTCAATGGGGGACAGATCCGGAGATCTTGCTGGCCAGGGTAGTTGACTTACACCTTCTAGAGCACGATGGGTGGCACGGGATACATGCGGACGTGCATTGTCCTGTTGGAACAGCAAGTTCCCTTGCCGGTCTAGGAATGGTAGAACGATGGGTTCGATGACGGTTTGGATGTACCGTGCACTATTCAGTGTCCCCTCGACGATCACCAGTGGTGTACGGCCAGTGTAGGAGATCGCTCCCCACACCATGATGCCGGGTGTTGGCCCTGTGTGCCTCGGTCGTATGCAGTCCTGATTGTGGCGCTCACCTGCACGGCGCCAAACACGCATACGACCATCATTGGCACCAAGGCAGAAGCGACTCTCATCGCTGAAGACGACACGTCTCCATTCGTCCCTCCATTCACGCCTGTCGCGACACCACTGGAGGCGGGCTGCACGATGTTGGGGCGTGAGCGGAAGACGGCCTAACGGTGTGCGGGACCGTAGCCCAGCTTCATGGAGACGGTTGCGAATGGTCCTCGCCGATACCCCAGGAGCAACAGTGTCCCTAATTTGCTGGGAAGTGGCGGTGCGGTCCCCTACGGCACTGCGTAGGATCCTACGATCTTGGCGTGCATCCGTGCGTCGCTGCGGTCCGGTCCCAGGTCGACGGGCACGTGCACCTTCCGCCGACCACTGGCGACAACATCGATGTACTGTGGAGACCTCACGCCCCACGTGTTGAGCAATTCGGCGGTACGTCCACCCGGCCTCCCGCATGCCCACTATACGCCCTCGCTCAAAGTCCGTCAACTGCACATACGGTTCACGTCCACGCTGTCGCGGCATGCTACCAGTGTTAAAGACTGCGATGGAGCTCCGTATGCCACGGCAAACTGGCTGACACTGACGGCGGCGGTGCACAAACGCTGCGCAGCTAGCGCCATTCGACGGCCAACACCGCGGTTCCTGGTGTCTACGCTGTGCCGTGCGTGTGATCATTGCTTGTACAGCCCTCTCGCAGTGTCCGGAGCAAGTATGGTGGGTCTGACACACCGGTGTCAATGTGTTCTTTTTTCCATTTCCAGGAGTGTATGTCCAGAATTTGTTTCTTAAATATGTCTAATTAAACATTGGTAATAAAGTGAAACTTTAAAACTCAACATCTCAAGAGACCTCTTTTCGATGAGAAATATTCAACCTGTCATAGCTCACTCAAATTTAGAGATAGAAATCGATATTTGTTTTAAATTGTTCAGAATTTGCCGGCCGGAGTGGCCGAGCGGTTCTAGGCGCTACAGTCTGGAACCGCGCGACACTACGGTCGCGGGTTCGACTCCTGCCTCGGGTATGGATGTCTGTGATGTCCTCAGGTTCGTTAGGTTTAAGTAGTACTAAGTTCTAGGAGACTGATGACCTCAGAAGTTAAGTCCCATAGTGCTCAGAGCCATTTGAACAATTTTTTGTTCAGAATTTAATGGTGAACGTCAACATTACGAAAATTCAAAATGAAAAATTTTCGAAAGGAAGTCTCATTTAGCTTTCCGTCTCACAAATACCTTTTCTAAAGGAATTACGTGCATTATAGATGTACACATAGCAATATAGCCGCTTTTATTATCTACCGTCTATGGTGAAGACCTTAAAAATGAAACACTTAACTTTGACAATGTTATTTGCTCATAACGTTTCTCTTATGTTCTCACCACAAATGGTTCAAATGGCTCTGAGCACTATGGGACTCAACTGCTGAGGTCATAAGTTCCTTATAACTTAGAACTACTTAAACCTAACTAACGTAAGGACATCACACACATCCATGGCCGAGGCAGGATTCGAACCTGCTACCGTAGCGGTCGCGCGGTTCCAGACTGTAGCGCCTAGAACCGCTCGGCCACTCCGGCAGGCTTCTCACCACAGTTAATGCTGATAAGAACATTGTTTAATGTTCCAGTGTTAAAAAAGTGTCTGGTGTACGGGAGTTAGCAGAACCGACGCGATTTATCCTGAGGTATACGTACCTGTCCTGATATCTAAGGGGGAGTTAAATGAAAACGAGGCAGATGGAAAAAATTAAACTAATTGTTTATTATTTCAAAAGTAATCGTCATATCTGTTAATATGTTTATCCCCCTGTGAGACAAGCCCGACAACACTTTCATGAAAAAATGTTTGCGATGTCTATAGAACCATGAATGTACCCAGATGTGTCGGAATAATCGAACGGACCCCAAAATTTAGTTGAATCTATAGCTGAGAAGAGACACCTGTCATAAAAGAAAAATGTAGAATGAATCATTAACTAATTTGATAATACTTCAGTGTCATGAAGTGAGCAAAAACCTAAATAAAATGGTAAATTGGGAAACTGGATTCGGCTCCTCTATTGTCTTCAAGCCTTTTTCTTCAAGTATAGCATAAAATTTTGGGTAGGATACTGTATTATAAATAAACATTGTTTTAAAGAAATGATTTTGCATGACATATTTCTTTAGCGACAGTCTGACAAAACCGTTGTATGCTCAGCATATCATTTTGATTTTTGTAAGTCATCTATGTACGAGTCGGAGAGAGAGTAAATTATGCTACTACTAACCAATTTTTAGTCTTCTTGTGAACAAGTCTTTTCCTGTGCGCAGTCTGACACATTCGTGGTGGGACTTTGGTAAGTAATTGACGTATTCTGTAGTGCTGTGTTGACTTGTGATTGTATACGTTAGATGAAGAAAGAGTTATAGTAAACTACAGCAAGAATGAGTATGATGCCTATATTAAAAGGCGAAAGAATATAAATTTTGAATAATGTGAGTTTTAGTTTCTTTTTTTTATTATTTTAAGAAGTTTGAGTTAAGAGATTACAGGACTGCGCAACTAGTTTGTAGAAATGATTATTGTCAACTAGTTGACTTTGTTCACTTGCTCAGAGCTGAGAGAAAGACCACCCCACTTCCTTAAGTCGTGCATTAATATAACAACTGATAAAAGCTGTTTGGTTTTTATAGAAATTCTCTGTTAACATTAAACCTTTTTCATATCATTGCTCGCCGCGCGGGGCAGCCTTGCCATGGTTCGTGCGGCTCCCCCCCGTCGGAGGTTCGAGTTCCCTCTCGGGCATGGGTGTGTGTGTGTGTTGTCTGTAGCGTAAGTTAGATTCAGATAGATTAAGTAGTGTGTAAGCCTAGGGACCGATGACCTCAGCAGTTTGCTCCCATAGAACTTACCTCAAATTTCCGATATTTTCAAATCATTGTTCACTTTGAGAAGCATAGTACTGTTCAGAACAATGTTATGAGTGAAGATCACGTGAAGTTTTACTCTCTCTTTCTGAATGCGTACTTCATTCTAAAATCGTTGTCTTGGCACATCATTACTATGGAATAGCTACTCTCCCCATCCCACTTTTTAAAGGTCTATCATTACACATTACCACACTGCACTTGGTATGCAACAGTCAGAATACTGTTTAGAAATTGTACTTAAAAATAGAAATCAAGCTTAGCCGCTGTCTGATTACTGTTTGCTGACGTGATCTCGAGAAATCTGCAACAGTGTTGTCAAAACGCGAGGTAAGTCGAAATTTTGATTAGGGCCAGATAACTGTCTTACTTGAGCTACGCATTTAATATAAAGACGTATTCAGACCCGTTACAGTTCAATTCAAATTAGGGTCTGTTTAATCAATGATTAGCATACAAGTTTAAGTTGATAGCAGATTGCGGGTACACAGTACTGGTAATACGTAGACGTTTTACAGAGTGCGAGGTAAATTTGGGCTAAATTTTATACAGAAACACATAGTGGGGATCCTACAGGGTTAGTAATAGAACTTCCCTCGTGAAAATTTTAAACAACAATATAAAAGAAGTCTAACCACAGCATAAATGGAACATGTAACAATGATCAAAAAAGAATGTCGCAAAGATGACAAAGGTTTGTTACTTATTGAAAAGAGCACTAATTATTTAGCCTGGTCTAGTATTCCACATGCAACAGTTCTGACAGGAAAAGTTACTATGAATAGAAGCTATAATGAATACATTAAAAAAATACATTCACCAACTAGAAAAATTTACAGAAAAGAGAAGGTAATCATTCGCTAAACCATGCTTCCTGCAGGTCAGTCGTGCGCCATGTGGCGTCTTCTCATCTCAAAGGTTCCAGCAATGCAGACCGGAGCAGAATAGCCATGTCAGTACTTTAATCATTCCTCCCCGAATGCCGATGAAAGTTATATCTGGCGGCTACTTAACAGACTACGAGGGGGCACATCACAGTTTAGCTGATGGAAGGGTAGCGTCTGGGAAGTGTGACGGAATCTATAGCTAAGTTACTGGCATGCGCCTGCAGACGAAGCAAAACAGCAATACGTGGAGAAGCTGTACTTGAGACGGCAGAACTCATTTAAAAATTGGTAAATAGTGATTAAGAGAGACGATGCTTGGCGACCATTTATTGTGTTGGTACTGGAGTGGAGTAGAGAGGTGGTGGACAAGGAGGAGGGAAAGGAGGCCCAATTTATGTGTCTGCAGAAAGTGATTTTGAGTTTACTGTGGTTCTGTTAGCTGGACGTCACTACTGGCTGGGTAGGGCGTGGCCACTGTGAGGACAAAGCAGCGTGGTGAAGCAGTTGGTGTCTTTTCGCAGAAGGACGAGCACTGATCCCAGAGGAGGCCGTGGAAGGGGATTCTGCATATAAAGAGGAGCACAACCTTGGTGCAACAACTGATGGTTGGACGCTTGCGGTTTTATGGTTGGTACAGTCCTCTGTGTGGTATACGAACGGTGCATTGGGTTTGCTTGCTACCCACCTATTTTGCACAGAAGTCCTTGTTTGTCGTGTGACAAGTTGTGGTTGTGTATTGACGGCATACGAGAAAGCACGTGTGTAAACTGTCAGCGGGAGCAGTTCTACTTGTTGGTTACATGCTGAGAGCGTGATCCACTGTATTAACCCTAAAGTGTTTTGTTTAAACTACGCCGTGAGCGTAACTGCTACGAAGTCATCTTGTTACTTGTTCTGTGTGAATAATAGATTTTTTACGATACTGCAGTGGCTGCGTTGTTAAGAAGAACGAAGGTACTTCGGCGAATACAGTTGTTATGAAATACGTGAAATATATTCGCAGTTGCGAATATGTACAACCATCAGCTGTACAAGGGAACGACAACAATGAAAATCTGTGAAGGACCGGCACTCGAACACGGATTTGCCGCTCTACACGAGCGATCGCTGTAAATGCTTTGGGTACGCGAACACGACTCACGGCCGGTTCCAAACTTCCGTATCTTGTCGTTCCTGCGTCACAACCTGTACTCTTACTCACATTATATAATTCCCGCACAGAGGAGGACGTTTTAATTGAAAGTCGTTGCCTGGTATGGCACTGCATTATCGTATTTATCCGCGGATACCAGTCGCCGACTTTCATTTAAAATGCCTGTACGGGAATTACATAATGTGTGACGTCTACAGATTGTGACCTAGGAACGGCGACATATGGAAGTTTGGCTCTTGCCATGGTTTCCTTATGCATAGCCGAAGCGAATAATACGTTTTCACTGTCGTCATTCCCCTGTACAGCTGAATGTTGGAATGCATTTCGTGTGTGTAATATTTTTTATATAACTGTATCAGAATTTTTTAAGATATATCCGTAGGTAGTTTGGTACACTATTATGTGTAGCTTGTTGTGGTAGTTATCTCGCGACGTTGGTCGTAGTAGAGCAGTGTGTGTCTGTGTCTTACGATGCTAGTGAAGCCTAAGAGTAGTTTTTCCATCTTACCTACATCATACTCCGCAAGCCACCTAATGGTGTGTGGCGGAGGGTACTTTCTGTACCACTATCTGATCCCTCCAACCCTGTTCCACTCGCGAATAATGCGAGGGAAGAATGATTGTCGGTAAGCCTCTGTATTGGCTCTAATTCTCGAATTTTCTCCTCGTGGTCAATACGCGAGATGTATGAGGAGGGAAGTAATATGTTGTTTGACTCCTCCTGAGAAGTGCTCTCCCGAAATTTCAATAGTAAATCTCTCCACGATTTACAATGGCTCTCTTGTAAAATTTGCCAGTGGAGTTTGTTTAGCAGTTCTCTAGCCAGCTAAACGATCCCGTGACGAAAAGCGCCGCTCTTCGTTGGATCTTCTCTATCTCTTCTATCAGTCCTACCTGATACGGATCTCAGATACATTAACAATACTCAAGAATAAAAACGCAGTAAACGAAGCAGGCAAAAAGGAATACAAACGTCTCAAAAATGAGTTCGACAGGAAGTGCAAAATGGCTAAGCAGGCATGGCTAGAGGACAAATGTAAGGATGTAGAGGCTTATCTCACTAGGGGTAGGATAGATACTGCCTACAGGAAACTTAAAGAGACCTTTGGAGAAAAGAGAACCACTTGTATGAATATCAAGGGCTCAGATGCAAACCCAGTTCTAAGCAAAGAAGGGAAAGCAGAAAGGTGAAAGGAGTATATAGAGGGAGTATACAGGGGCGATGTTCTTGAGGACAATATTATGGAAATGGAAGAGGATGTAGATGAAGATGAAATGGGAGATACGATACTCCGTGAAGAGTTTGACAGAGCAGTGAAAGACCGAAGTTGAAACAATTTGTACAGAAACCAGATGGCAGTTATAAGAGTCGAGGGACATGAAAGAGAGGCAGTGGTTGGGAAGGGAGTAAGACAGGGTTGTAGCCTCTCCGCGATGTTGTTCAATCTGTATATTGAGCAAGCAGTAAAGGAAACAAAAGAAAAATTCGGAGTAGGTATTAAAATCCATGGAGAAGAAATAAAAACTTTAAGGTTCGCCGATGACATTGTAATTCTGTCAGAGACAGCAAAGGACTTGGAAGAGCAGTTGAACGGAATGGACAGTGTCTTGAAACTAGGATATAAGATGAACATCAACAAAAGCAAAACGAGGATAATGGAATGTAGTCGAATTAAATCGGGTGATGCTGCGGGAATTAGATTAGGAAATGAGACACTTAAGGTAGTAAAGGAGTTTTGCTATTTGGGGAGCAAAATAACTGATGATTGTCGAAGTAGAGAAGATATAAAATGTAGACTGGCAATGGCAAGGAAAGCGTTTCTGAAGAAGAGAAATTTGTTAACATCGAGTATAGACTTAAGTGTCAGGAAGTCGTTTCTGAAAGTATTTGGTTTGTATGGAGTGTAGCCATGTATTTAACTGAAACATGGACGATAAATAGTTTGGACAAGAAACGTGATGCTACAGAATAATGCTGAAGATTAGATGGGTAGATCACGTAACTTATGAGGAAGTATTGAATAGGATTGGGGAGAAGAGGAGTTTGTGGCACAAATTGACAAGAAGAAGGGATCGGTTGGTAGGACATGTTCTGAGGCATCAAGGGATCACCAATTTAGTATTGGAGGGCAGCGTGGAGGGTAAAAATCGTAGAGGGAGACCAAGAGATGAATACACTAAACAGTTTCAGAAGGAAGTAGGCTGCAGTACGTATTGGGAGATGGAGAAGCTTGCACAGGATAGAGTAGCATGGAGAGCTGCATCAAACCAGTCTCAGGACTGAAGACCACAACAACAACAGCTCAAGACTCGAGAAAACGAGTGCTTTATAAGAGACTTCTTTCGTGGATAAGTTACATTTCCTTAAGATTCTTCCGATGAATCTCAGACTTGTGTCTGCTTTTCCCACTATCTATTTTATATGGTCATTCCATTTAAGGTCGCTCTGGATAGTTACGCCTTCGTTTGGACTGCGGAAAGAACGAGACAGCGCAGAATTCACCGCGCATTTTGCAGCTGCCTGCATTTTGGTCCTCCGGGCCGGATACAACTATTAGAACATGTTCCAGCACGATAGTTATGTGCTTTGATTTGCACGTACCGCGTATTACTAGTATCCGGTTATGGTGGCTTTCTGTCTGATTCTCCGAGATTAGCATACTCTCCGTATTCCTCTCAAGCATCAACAATGACAGACGTCCGCACTAGAGCTCTCCATGGTACAAAGGCCGCGAGAATCGCGTTGCGAAGTGCACACCAAGCCAGCAGACGTCGAAACACAGCCAAGCAGTTCCGACAGCACGACACCAGTGCATCCGTGAGCGCCGTCCGTCGCCGTCTCCACCAGCAGCTTCAGTCCAGTCAGCGCTCTATGCTTTATGGCTGAAGTTGTCTCCGATATTATTGCTGGTGAAGTCTTATTGCCAAACACCGTAAATTTTTAATGTTGTTGCCCGTTTGTGCATGTTAGGGAAAGGAAGGATTTTAGCTCTTTGAGTTAATGGAAAACATTTTGCTGTATTGATTGTATGTACACTCCTGGAAATTGAAATAAGAACACCGTGAATTCATTGTCCCAGGAAGGGGAAACTTCATTGACACATTCCTGGGGTCAGATACATCACATGATCACACTGGCAGAACCACAGGCACATAGACACAGGCAACAGAGCATGCACAATGTCGGCACTAGTACAGTGTATATCCACCTTTCGCAGCAATGCAGGCTGCTATTCTCCCATGGAGACGATCGTAGAGATGCTGGATGTAGTCCTGTGGAACGGCTTGCTATGCCATTTCCACCTGGCGCTTCAGTTGGACCAGCGTTCGTGCTGGACGTGCAGACCGCGTGAGACGACGCTTCATCCAGTCCCAAACATGCTCAATGGGGGACAGATCCGGAGATCTTGCTGGCCAGGGTAGTTGACTTACACCTTCTAGAGCACGTTGGGTGGCACGGGATACATGCGGACGTGCATTGTCCTGTTGGAACAGCAAGTTCCCTTGCCGGTCTAGGAATGGCAGAACGATGGGTTCGATGACGGTTTGGATGTACCGTGCACTATTCAGTGTCCCCTCGACGATCACCAGTGGTGTACGGCCAGTGTAGGAGATCGCTCCCCACACAATGATGCCGGGTGTTGGCCCTGTGTGCCTCGGTCGTATGCAGTCCTGATTGTGGCGCTCACCTGCACGGCACCAAACACGCATACGACCATCATTGGCACCAAGGCAGAAGCGACTCTCATCGCTGAAGACGACACGTCTCCATTCGTCCCTCCATTCACGCCTGTCGCGACACCACTGGAGGTGAGCTGCACGATGTTGGGGCGTGAGCGGAAGACGGCCTAACGGTGTGCGGGACCGT
Source organism: Schistocerca piceifrons (assembly GCF_021461385.2). Taxonomy (NCBI): domain Eukaryota; kingdom Metazoa; phylum Arthropoda; class Insecta; order Orthoptera; family Acrididae; genus Schistocerca; species Schistocerca piceifrons. The sequence goes on from NC_060138.1 coordinate 522,839,205, forward strand.
AGCCCAGCTTCATGGAGACGGTTGCGAATGGTCCTCGCCGATACCCCAGGAGCAACAGTGTCCCTAATTTGCTGGGAAGTGGCGGTGCGGTCCCCTACGGCACTGCGTAGGATCCTACGGTCTTGGCGTGCATCCGTGCGTCGCTGTGGTCCGGTCCCAGGTCGACGGGCACGTGCACCTTCCGCCGACCACTGGCGACAACATCGATGTACTGTGGAGACCTCACGCCCCACGTGTTGAGCAATTCGGCGGTACGTCCACCCGGCCTCCCGCATGCCCACTATACGCCCTCGCTCAAAGTCCGTCAACTGCACATACGGTTCACGTCCACGCTGTCGCGGCATGCTACCAGTGTTAAAGACTGCGATGGAGCTCCGTATGCCACGGCAAACTGGCTGACACTGACGGCGGCGGTGCACAAATGCTGCGCAGCTAGCGCCATTCGACGGCCAACACCGCGGTTCCTGGTGTGTCCGCTGTGCCGTGCGTGTGATCATTGCTTGTACAGCCCTCTCGCAGTATCCGGAGCAAGTATGGTGGGTCTGACACACCGGTGTCAATGTGTTCTTTTTTCCATTTCCAGGAGTGTAGTTTGAATGTACGGAGCCCTGTTTAAGTCCCTTTACGGACTACAGAGGTATTGATCTTTTTATTAAATGTGCATTTCCATTCTTTTTCCGTGTAAATAAAATAAACGGTAAACTAAAACCAATGTCTGTACAGTCCCCAGCCAAAATCCAGCTCCACCTAAATCCTATCGATAGTTTTGGAGCTCAGTTCTGTACGAATGTGAGAATGACGAGCGTAGAAATGAAGCGATTAGAAGTCTTTGAAATCTGGTGTCACAGGAGACTGCTGAAGATCAGATGGATTGATCGAGTAAGGAAAAAAGACAGCCTTCATTCAATTAATGAGAAAAATGCTAAATACAGAATATAATGGAACCAAGCGGTATAATGGTCGTTACTGAAAACTCTAGGCTAAGAGAAGGTGCAAGGTAAGAGTCGCAGGGGCAAGCCTGTATAGGGCAGACTGTTTATTATGTAGGATTTAGAAGCTGTGCTGAAAAGAATGTGAGAGCCGGTATACGACAGGAATCGGTATCTGCTTTGATTACTGAAACAAAAACATTAGCTCAGGACTTCTAAGAACTGGCAAAACGACAACTCAAGGAGTCTGCCGTTACTGTACAGACTTTCGGCAGCGTAACAGAGACGGGGCTCGTGTTAGGTAGTACGCCATTTTGTTGTTCTTTCTCTTTCTTTACGCGCCTTTCACAGTATCTGAATCTAACACATTCGTGTGCATATTTCCTTCATGCGCCACTTCAGTTTCCGTTTGTTTGGTGTTCGGCGTGCAGTATGAGTAGGAAAGTAAAAAGGGAAAATTGGTGACTGCTTTACTTTAACTTTCTACTCAAGAACATCTTACGCTATGCGTAATGTTATTATCGCCCGTTTCTCTCTCTCTCTCTCTCTCTCACACACACACACACACACACACACACACACACACACACACACGCAGACGCACACCCGTACCCACGCCCGCACACACACACGCACACACACACACACACACACACACACACACACACACACACGTTTGAAGCCGTTCCTTTTTCTTCTCCTTCCACTTACCTGATTGCCTTTCTTTTTCTTTGTTATACAGTTTCTTACAGCCATCAAAAGTCTCTCCCGGGAGATCTGAGATGTCGTCACCGTCTCTTCACATAGGGAAGGGGTAATTTTCCGATATGAAACGAGTATCCTGGTGTGTCATTTTCGGCCGTAATGTTTCTTCAGTTTATTACGGAAAATGTCCTGGATACAAGTAATAGTCATCCGGAAATTATACCGTATTAACGGTTCCATCTGCAGGCGTAATAACCTATCTTAACCGAAGCAATTACAGAATATCACTTTAGGGGTCTTGCGATGTCAGAAAGAGCGGGGTGAAACTGCAGCTGTTACACGGAAACGCGCTTCTGGAGACCCTGCACGGCTTTACGGACAGAGTGTCGAATTTATGAAGTTGCTGTGTCAAAGTATCTACTTACTTAGACCCTCACCGATCGTCGAATCGTTGACAGCCCAATAATTTTGCGGTAAACTGCACCACACGCCTAGGTGGAACCAGGGTTCTGCTGTACGAGCTTACAATGAAGAGTCATAACATTATGACCACCTTGTTAATAGCGTATTGGTTTAGATCTGGGACGCAATGCAGCAGCCATTCTGCGTGACACGGATTCGACAAGTCCTTGTCAGGTGCCCAGAGATGCGTGAAGTAGATGCCCATGCACAGACCACACAAGTTCCGCACCTTACGGACAGGTAGTTAGTTTGTGAGCATGGAGCTGATTACCGATTGCGTCCCAAATGTGCACCATCGGATTCAGATCAGGCGAATTTGGTGGGAAAGACATCAAAGTCTTCTTGCCGCATCTATTCAGGGTAACACCTCGAGCTTTCCACGATTTCCTCCAGCGTCGTCGTCAGGAGCTGATTTATATCTTAGCGCCCAGAGCTTTCGCCGTCAAGTCCAGAACAGGCCAGCTTTAAATACATTGTTACACAGAGAAAAAACCGTTTCTGACGAGGCCGAAAATTAAATTTACTGATGTCAACATCAAATTCTGTGTGCGTTCACCTTCAAATTTGCGAACCAAGTTGCCTAGTTCACGACAACACCACTACCAGAGGGTGCTGTTGGCTCTCCCCCACTTCCCTCTACACTCGCCCCTCCCCATCTGGAAATTGGTGGGAAAAGGACTCAGTCTGTATAGGGCTGCTGGATAGTATAGATATAACTCTTTGTTATTTTTATGCAGTGTAGTATATTGATTATATAAACAATTTGAGTTGCCACTGATCGATCACTATATAGTAGCTCCATCCAGTTTCGTCAATAACAGCTAGATTTGTAGCGTAAATTTTCCATATTAATCAAGCACTGGAGAGTTGCTCCAGTCAGTCTAGCCAATAGCCCTATGTAGGAAATAATTATAGGATGACAAGCTATCACTGAAGTACAGGGAAGCAGAAGAGTAGTCTCGTGTCAATTTACCAGTAAATGGCTGCTGCTGGGAGGAACCTTTTTTTTTTTTTTTTAATCATCCGTCTTCTGACTGGTTTGATGAACTCCTCTCCATCCCAGAGTAGCACATGCAACCTATATCATCAATTATTGGTTGGATGTATTCCAAACTCTGTCTTTGTCCGCAGTTTTTGCCTTCTACAGCTACCTCTACTACCATGGGAATCGTTCCCCGATGTCTTAACAGATGTCCTATCATCCTGTTCCTTCTCCTTGTCAATGTTTTTCACATAAGCCTTTCCTCTCCGATCCTACGCAGGCCATCTTCATTCCTCACCTTAGCTTCGATTCCCTTCTGTTTTGGTTTTCCCACAGTCCATGTTTCACTGACGTACAATGCAGTGCTCCAAACGTATATTCTCAGGAATTTCTTCCACAAATTAAGACATGTTTGATACTAGTAGACATCATTTCTGCTACTTCACACGACTTTCATATTTCCCCGATTTTCTCTCAATTCATATTCTGTACTCAATAGACTGTTTATTCCATTCAGCGGAGCATTTAATTCTTCTTGTCTTTCACTCAGGATAGCAATGTCATCAGCGTATCATATCATTGATATCACCTTGAATTTTAATTCTGCCTTATTTGAGGTTAAGTCTTCCAAAGCTCTCTTAAATTCTGATTCTAATACTATTTCTCCTTCTATCACATCAGACATATGTTCCCCCTCATAGAAGCATCCAATGTGCTCTTTCCACCTATCCGCTCTCTTCTCTGCATTTAACAATGGAATTCCCATTGCACTCTTAATGTTAACAGCCTGGTTTTTAATTTCACAGAAGGCTCTTTTGATTTTCCTACGTGCTGAGTCAGTCCTTATGACAAATATTTCTTTTTCAATTTCTTTACATTTTTCATGCAGCCATTTCGTCTTAGCTTCTCTGCACGTCCCATTTATTTCATTCCTCACCGACTTGTGTATTCCTGAAGTTCCCTGACCATTTTTGCACTTTCTTCTTTCGTCGATCAACTGAAGTATTTCTTCTGTTATCCATGGGTTCTTCACATTTATATTCTTTGTACCTATGTTTTTCTTTCCAAATTCTGTGATTGCCCTTTTTATAAATGTCCATTCTTCTTCAACTTAACTGCCTACTGGGCTATTATTTATTGCTGTATCTACAGCCTTAGACAACTTCAAGCATATCTCATTATTCCTTAGTACTTCGGTAACCCACTTCTTTGTATATTGATTCTTCCTGACTAGTCTCTTAAACTTCAGCCTACTCTTCATCACTACTACATTGTGATCTGAGTCTGTATCTGCTCCTGGATACACCTTACAATCCAGTATCCAATTTCGGAATCTTTGTCAGACAACGATGTAATCTAACTGAAATCTTCCCATATCACCTGGTCTTTTCCAAGCATACCTCCTCCTCTTGTGATTCTTGTACAGAGTGTCCGCTATTTCTAACTGAAATTTACTACAGAACTCAATTAGTCTTTCTCCTCTCTCATTCCTTGGCCCAAGCTCATATTCTCCTGCTATCTTTTCTTCTATTCCTTCCCCTACAACTGCTTTCCAGTCCCTCATGACTATTAGATTTTCATCTCCCTGTTACACACTGTATTACCCTTTCAATATCCTCATATACTTTCTCTGTTTCTTCATCTTCAGCTTACGATAGTGGCATGTATACCTGAACTATCGTTGTCAGTGTTGGTTTGCTGTCGATTCTGATAATAACAAACCTTTCACTGAACTGTTCACAGTAACACACTCTCTGCCCTACTTTCCTATTTATAATGAAGCCTACTCCTGTTATACCATTTCTGATGCTGTTGATAGTACCCTATACTCATCAGACCAGGAATCCTTGTCTTCTTACGATTTCACTTCACTGACCCGTACTACATCTAGACTGAGCCTCTGCATTTCTCTTTTCAGATTTTCTAGCTTTCCTGCCACATTCAAGCTTCTGACATTCCATGCCCCGACTCATAGAACGTTATCCTTCCGTCGTTTATTCATGCCTCCTCTCATGGTCACCTCCCCCTTGGCAGTCCCATCCCGCATATATGAATGGGACTATTCTGGTATCTTTTGCCAATGGAGAGATCATCACAACACTACAGGCCACATGTCCTGTGGATTCACGTTACGTGTCTTTAATGTAGTGGTTTCCATTGACTTCTGCATCATCATGTGGTTGGTCATCGCTACTTCTTCCACCTCTAGGGGCAGTTTCCCCTGAAACTGAGAGCGCCCTGAATCTCTGTCCGCTCCTCTGCCTCCTTTGATGAGGCTGTTGGCAGAATGAGGGTGACTTCTTATGCTGGAATTCTTCGTCGACCAATGCTGATTATTAATAAAAATTTAAGCACTGGCAAGTTTCGAACATGGCGCCAAGGACTTTTTGATTGCAAAACAAAGACGCTACCCGTAGACGATGGGTAGTAATAACATTAGAACAGCAATCCACTATTCAACTGCACATGTAGAAGCCTGTCCTATAGGGGTCACCTGTAGCAACATCATTTGAGAATGGGGGACACTTAAAGCTAGTTATGAGTCACAAGTTACAGCCTAACCAACAGAAACATTGGAAATATACTGTACAATACTTTTTATGAGTGTAGTGCTCATTATGTAACTTGAACATGGTGTCTCAAGACAAAAATGAAAACTGACCACTCACCTCCAGTCTGCTACAGTGCTATCTACCAGGTGAACTGTGTACCTGAAGAGCCGGCCAGCTGGGAAACTATTACTGACAAGACACCAAGCTAATCCTTTACTTCCAGCTGCCCCAAACTCTCCTGCCGCCATTCGCATTAATACACTCCTGGAAATGGAAAAAAGAACACATTGACACCGGGGTGTCAGACCCACCATACTTGCTCCGGACACTGCGAGAGGGCTGTACAAGCAATGATCACACGCACGGCACAGCGGACACACCAGAAACCGCGGTGTTGGCCGTCGAATGGCGCTAGCTGCGCAGCATTTGTGCACCGCCGCCGTCAGTGTCAGTCAGTTTGCCGTGGCATACGGAGCTCCATCGCAGTCTTTAACACTGGTAGCATGCCGCGACAGCGTGGACGTGAACCGTATGTGCAGTTGACGGACTTTGAGCGAGGGCGTATAGTGGGCATGCGGGAGGCCGGGTGGACGTACCGCCGAATTGCTCAACACGTGGGGCGTGAGGTCTCCACAGTACATCGATGTTGTCGCCAGTGGTCGGCGGAAGGTGCACGTGCCCGTCGACCTGGGACCGGACCGCAGCGACGCACGGATGCACGCCAAGACCGTAGGATCCTACGCAGTGCCGTAGGGGACCGCACCGCCACTTCCCAGCAAATTAGGGACACTGTTGCTCCTGGGGTATCGGCGAGGACCATTCGCAACCGTCTCCATGAAGCTGGGCTACGGTCCCGCACACCGTTAGGCCGTCTTCCGCTCACGCCCCAACATCGTGCAGCCCGCCTCCAGTGGTGTCGCGACAGGCGTGAATGGAGGGACGAATGGAGACGTGTCGTCTTCAGCGATGAGAGTCGCTTCTGCCTTGGTGCCAATGATGGTCGTATGCGTGTTTGGCGCCGTGCAGGTGAGCGCCACAATCAGGACTGCATACGACCGAGGCACACAGGGCCAACACCCGGCATCATGGTGTGGGGAGCGATCTCCTACACTGGCCGTACACCACTGGTGATCGTCGAGGGGACACTGAATAGTGCACGGTACATCCAAACCGTCATCGAACCCATCGTTCTACCATTCCTAGACCGGCACGTCCGCATGTATCCCGTGCCACCCAACGTGCTCTAGAAGGTGTAAGTCAACTACCCTGGCCAGCAAGATCTCCGGATCTGTCCTACATTGAGCATGTTTGGGACTGGATGAAGCGTCGTCTCAGGCGGTCTGCACGTCCAGCACGAACGCTGGTCCAACTGAGGCACCAGGTGGAAATGGCATGGCAAGCCGTTCCACAGGACTACTTCCAGCATCTCTACGATCGTCTCCATTGGAGAATAGCAGCCTGCATTGCTGCGAAAGGTGGATATACACTGTACTAGTGCCGACTTTGTGCATGCTCTGTTGCCTGTGTCTATGTGCCTGTGGTTCTGTCAGTGTGATCATGTGATGTATCTGACCCCAGGAATGTGTCAATAAAGTTTCCCCTTCCTGGGACAATGAATTCACGGTGTTCTTATTTCAATTTCCAGGAGTGTATGTGGTCCAACGTGGGTTAACTGGTATCCCAGTTACGAAACAGTGATGTTATTTTGTCAATACACCTCGAATTTTTCATGCAAAGAGTGGATTTCCCCCTTTTATACGATATATTTCCAAAGAAGAAAGAAATCTGACCATACATGCATTTTCACAAGGCTAAAGTATGGTTACTGGTTGAGAAAATCCTGTACAACACTAGGGCATGGCTTATATTTCCTGTAGATATTCTCTCATCAGGTAGAAAAATCTGTTCTTATCTGCCACGTCCTGTATCACAGCACTAGAATATTAAACTCACTTTTGGCTAATGATGGAGGATCTCCTTGCTTTCGAACTTTCTTAAAGAAACTGAAAGCTTCGCCACATACAACGTCTCTTAAGGTAACAGTACAGAGAAGTTGTAAATATTGGGTTTATACTACATATCACTTTACAAATTTGATAATAGAGCAGATTTTATTACAATGATCATCTCGCCCTGTGTAGGCTCCGTTAAAAGGTCTCACCACAAAGAAAGAAAGAAAAAAAAAGCTTGATCAGCACCTCCTCACTTTCGAACTCCCTCTTAAAGTATACAAAATGCCTCGTCACATACAAAGTCTCTCAAGGTAAAAGCACAGACTAGTTGTCAATATCATGTTTATAGTACATGTAACTTTATAAATTCGGTAATATAGCTTGTTTTATTATGATGATCATCTCGTCCTGTGTAAGTTCTGTTAGAAGACCTCACTGCAACGAAAAAACACCTGAATAACGCTCCAGCTCTCGAATCCTATCCGTGGCAGTGTCATTCCTCGAAATGAGTTACGTGTTTCGAACCTATCTGCTAAGGACACCAGGAAGCAAAACTCCAGCGTGGTTTTAGACAGTCTCTCTGTATCTTGCAATTGTTCCTCAGTCTCTGCCCCACTGTACCTACAGAATTGTCCTCCTTTCAATTTAAATAGGAACTGAGGTGAAGTCGGAGAGTGCTACATCCACCACTTTCTGCATCCCATGGAGAAACACAGTGAGCTGAGATAACGTGACAGGGCAATGTTTTGACCGCTTGGTGGAAATGAGAACATGCTGTCATAGTTCCACAAACTATGTACAGTATATAAGGCCAGCACCAAACGAAGCTTTCTCTTGCAACACGAGGTACTAGAAAAGACAGTACCAGCAGTTATCATGTTTGTTACTCGGAAAATTGGCTTGGTTCAAATGGCTCTGAGCACATGGGATTTAAAATCTGAGGTCATCAGTCCCCTAGAACTTAGAACTACTTAAACCTAACTAACCTAAGGACATCACACACATCCATGCCCGAGGCAGGATTCGAACCTGCGACCGGTAAGGTCGCGCGGCTCCAGACTGAAGCGTCTAGAACAGCTCGGCCACACTGGCCGGAGGAAAATTAGAAAGACTCTATATCATATGGGAACTGGGAGAAGGATGAGGATTAGCCGGCCGAAGTGGCCGTGCGGTTAAAGGCGCTGCAGTCTGGAACCGCAAGACCGCTACGGTCGCAGGTTCGAATCCTGCCACGGGCATGGATGTTTGTGATGTCCTTAGGTTAGTTAGGTTTAACTAGCTCTAAGTTCTAGGGGACTAATGACCTCAGCAGTTGAGTCCCATAGTGCTCAGAGCCATTTGAACCATTGATGAGGATTTTTCTACTGCATTGCGATGTGTCTCCAAACTACATACAAGTACTACAGCCAAAGAAGATCTGTGTCCCTCAGGGTGCATTCATGTCTGTCATCTAAACATTCTCTCTATCCTCGTTATTTTCTACCATTCAAGATAGGGAAACTACAAACTATAAAAACTCCACTAACGTCACCTGGTAGAGCACTTGCTCAAATATTAACATATCCCTCTCTTCCTGTATATCGAAAATAAATACTGTCTGGGTGCTCACATACACGCTGAGAGATCAACGGAAGAAAAGGTTAAAGCAACATCTCCCTCTCTAGATTGCATCATCAGTCTGTCATACCTCGTTACAACCCCATCTCAACCGATGACTCCATCTATTTTCTATCATCCTTTAACACAGATCCAAGTCAGTTTAGAGGCAGATGGTTCTTTTTATTTTTTCAGGAAATCATCAAAGACAGCAGTAACCTGGTTGTGTTACTACTACCTTAATAGAGATACAGTAGAATACTATTTAAAAAAATATACAACAACTGTTCTGTAAGGTATTTGTTGGTTGACACTGATGGTTATCATTAGTGGAGAGTACAGAGAAGCACATTGTAAATACTGTTTATTAGGGTTTAAAACACCTTAACAGTACTGCATAGGGTCAAACACATGATCCATTCTGTAATTGTACATTGCAGTCCTCCAGCTGGTAATACAACGCTTTTCAGCAAAGGACACTTTATAAAAATCTGTAAGAGGGTTGCCAATAATTTTGAGGTCACACCTCGGCTTGTGATCCGACATTTGTAAATTTATTACTCTACATTTGATGCTCATCCACATTAAACGTTCTTTTCCAGCCGTCTTATCAATTGCTCTTGCTGCCACATACTCACCCCATGTACAATAATTTTCCTGCACCAAGCAGAAGACATCCAAGTAGTCCCTCGTTCCCCTTAATGTCCCCACATTTCGGCATATTTTCCCTCAATTTATAAATATTTTTCGTCAGTTTTCCTAATTTTATCGATTTAAGGCGAGACGATCATCGTGATAAATCAGCTATATTATCGAATTTATAAAGTGACACATAGTATAAACCTGATGCTTTCAACTTCTCTGTACTGTTAACTTCGTATGTGGCGAAGCATTTGCTTAATTTAAGAGAGTTCGAAAGTGAGGAGGCATCCTGTGACAGAGGTACAGCATTCTCTTATCACTCTGTCATCAGCTAAAAATTCTAGTCCTTATGTAGGATAGGGCAGATAAGAGCAGATTTTTCTACCTCATGAGAGAATACCTAGAGGAAACATAACCTATGCCACAGTACTGTATAAGATTTTCTCAAAAAATAACGGTACTTAGCCATATGAAAATACATGTATGATCCGATTTCCTCTGTCTCCGAAAATAACTCGTTTAAATAGAATGAATCTACTTTTAGTATGAGAAATTGGAGGTGGATTGACAAAAGAACGTTCCTATTTATTTAAACTGAGGAGTCTCTGCGAGAAATGGGGCTGCAGTTAGCCCAAGTTGTACCGCATACTAATGTAGCCGGTTGTGGGAATGTTAGGTGCAGTCACAAGCAGAGGATGAGCTTGGCCTCTGGCGAGCCGCCGTTTTCCGGCTGGCCAGCTCTTCAGGTACACAATACATCCAGTAGATAGCGCTGGACAAGACAGAAGGTGACTGCTCAGTTTTCTTTTCGTCTTGAGACACTATGTTCAAGTTAGATAATTCAAAATATTTTCGTAAAAAGTATTGTATGATATATTTCCTATGTTTCTGTTGGCTATAATGCGACTTGCAACTCGTAAATACACTCCTGGAAATGGAAAAAAGAACACATTGACACCGGTGTGTCAGACCCACCATACTTGCTCCGGACACTGCGAGAGGGCTGTACAAGCAATGATCACACGCACGGCACAGCGGACACACCAGGAACCGCGGTGTTGGCCGTCGAATGGCGCTAGCTGCGCAGCATTTGTGCACCGCCGCCGTCAGTGTCAGCCAGTTTGCCGTGGCATACGGAGCTCCATCGCAGTCTTTAACACTGGTAGCATGCCGCGACAGCGTGGACGTGAACCGTATGTGCAGTTGACGGACTTTGGGCGAGGGCGTATAGTGGGTATGCGGGAGGCCGGGTGGACGTACCGCCGAATTGCTCAACACGTGGGGCGTGAGGTCTCCACAGTACATCGATGTTGTCGCCAGTGGTCGGCGGAAGGTGCACGTGCCCGTCGACCTGGGACCGGACCGCAGCGACGCACGGATGCACGCCAAGACCGTAGGATCCTACGCAGTGCCGTAGGGGACCGCACCGCCACTTCCCAGCAAATTAGGGACACTGTTGCTCCTGGGGTATCGGCGAGGACCATTCGCAACCGTCTCCATGAAGCTGGGCTACGGTCCCGCACACCGTTAGGCCGTCTTCCGCTCACGCCCCAACATCGTGCAGACCGCCTCCAGTGGTGTCGCGACAGGCGTGAATGGAGGGACGAATGGAGACGTGTCGTCTTCAGCGATGAGAGTAGCTTATGCCTTGGTGCCAATGATGGTCGTATGCGTGTTTGGCGCCGTGCAGGTGAGCGCCACAATCAGGACTGCATACGACCGAGGCACACAGGGCCAACACCCGGCATCATGGTGTGGGGAGCGATCTCCTACACTGGCCGTACACCACTGGTGATCATCTAGGGGACACTGAATAGTGCACGGTACATCCAAACCGTCATCGAACCCATTGTTCTACCATTCCTAGACCGGCAAGGGAACTTGCTGTTCCAACAGGACAATGCACGTCCGCATGTATCCCGTGCCACCCAACGTGCTCTAGAAGGTGTAAGTCAACTACCCTGGCCAGCAAGATCTCCGGATCTGTCCCCCATTGAGCATGTTTGGGACTGGATGAAGCGTCGTCTCACGCGGTCTGCACGTCCAGCACGAACGCTGGTCCAACTGAGGCGCCAGGTGGAAATGGCATTGCAAGCCATTCCACAGGACTACATCCAGCATCTCTACGATCGTCTCCATGGGAGAATAGCAGCCTGCATTGCTGCGAAAGGTGGATATACACTGTACTAGTGCCGACATTGTGCATGCTCTGTTGCCTGTGTCATGTGCCTGTGGTTCCGTCAGTGTGATCATGTGATGTATCTGACCCTAGGAATGTGTCAATAAAGTTTCCCCTTCCTGGGACAATGAATTCACGGTGTTCTTATTTCAATTTCCAGGAGTGTATGTGTAAGTGCCTTTTGTTCTCAAATGCTGTTGCTCCAGGAATCTTTATATAGGACAGGCTGTTACCCATTCAGATTCCTATGTTACTCCCACCAGCAGCCATGTACTTGCAGATTAGCACGAGGCTACTCCTCTGCATTTAAGTGATAGCTAGCTGCCTTATCACTAGAGAACGGATTGTATGCATTTACATGTTTGGCTCCTTTTCACTGGTTATTGCATATTTTAACTAAAAGCTTGTGACGATGCATATTTTCCGTCTATGTTTAAAATATTTTAAAAATTAGACGGGCTGTCTGTAGCTCGATCTAGTTTTGATGTCTCACAGTTTGACAGCGGTCTAGAACTGCGTGCAGTCACTAACCAAAAGGCCACTGCCCAGCGAAATCATTACAGAAGATTAACAGGAATAGGAACAGGCAAGCAGAGTCAATGCTCCTGCGCTCGCGCCCCTGCTAACCCCTCCGCTGTCATACCATATGCGTCGGTAATAATGAAATTAAACTACACAAGCCTTTAGTCGCATGTCCATTGTTTCAGTTTAGCTTTCTATTAACTTGTACATAGTTCAACTTGTTTACGACGTGTAGTGTGTAACGTGTTGTGCGCCATGCCGCCTGAAAAAAAAAAGAAACGTTGTTTTGTGGAAAGCTGAACATCCTGGAACATTTACATATGACGGAATGGTTTTATATTGTAGGGTTTGCGAGAAACACGTTTCGTGGAAAAAAAAAGTTTCAAATAGACCAGCACGTCAAGACAGGTCTTCATATCGCAGGAATACAGAAGAAAGGACCACGACAACACCTTCTGACAACAGCAAATTGCATTAGCAGGGATTTGTCCAAAGGTAACCAAAAAAGTCAGTTTAACATGGATCTATGTGAAGCATTCATTGCAACCAATATTCCTCTTCACAAACTTACAAACCTTACCCTGAAAGGCTTCCTGCACAAATACTGCTTAAATCAACATTGCGTAAAAATTACGTACGGACAATCTACGTAAATATTCTGGAAGAAATACGCAGCGAACTGAAGGACAGCATTATCTTTCAGCTGACGAAACTACAGACATTTGCGGATGCTACATTGCAAATTTAATTGTTGGTGCATTAAAAGAAGAGATTCCTTTTTTCTAATTAGCGGCCTGCAAAGAACCTGAAAAGTAAATCATTCTACAATCGGCAGAATTGTGAATGAGGGTATTAGAAAAATATTTCTAGAATCTTCTTCAGATGAAATTGTGTTTGTGTTTATTTCAAATGCTGCAAGAAAAGCCCTCTGAGCATTTTATGCCAATTTGTTTCATGTGACCTAATTTGCTCATGGAGAACATCGCCTTGCTGTAAAGTACGTTTGACGTTTGTGAATGTAAATACAGGGTGTTTCAAAAATGACCGGTATATTTGAAACGGCAATAAAAACTAAACGAGCAGCGATAGAAATACGCCGTTTGTTGCAATATGCTTGGGACAACAGTACATTTTCAGGCGGACAAACTTTCGAAGTTACAGTAGTTACAATTTTCAACAACAGATGGCGCTGCAAGTGATGTGAAAGATATAGAAGACAACGCAATCTGTGGGTGCGCCATTCTGTACGTCGTCTTTATGCTGTAAGTGTGTGCTGTTCACAACGTGCAAGTGTGCTGTAGACAACATGGTTTATTCCTTAGAACAGAGGATTTTTCTGGTGTTGGAATTCCACCGCCTAGAACACAGTGTTGTTGCAACAAGACGAAGTTTTCAACGGAGGTTTAATGTAACCAAAGGACCGAAAAGCGATACAATAAAGGATCTGTTTGAAAAATTTCAACGGACTGGGAACGTGACGGATGAACGTGCTGGAAAGGTAGGGCGACCGCGTACGACAACCACAGAGGGCAACGCGCAGCTAGTGCAGCAGGTGATCCAACAGTGGCCTCGGGTTTCCATTCGCCGTGTTGCAGCTGCAGTCCAAATGACGCCAACGTCCACGTATCGTCTCATGCGCCAGAGTTTACACCTCTATCCATACAAAATTCAAACGTGGCAACCCCTCAGCGCCGCTACCATTGCTGCACGAGAGACATTCGCTAACGATATAGTGCACAGGATTGATGACGGCGATATGCATGTGGGCAGCATTTGGTTTACTGACGAAGCTTATTTTATCTGGACGGCTTCGTCAATAAACAGAACTGGCGCATATGGGGAACCGAAAAGCCCCATGTTGCAGTCCCATCGTCCCTGCATCCTCAAAAAGTACTGGTCTGGGCCGCCATTTCTTCCAAAGGAATCATTGGCCCATTTTTCAGATCCGAAACGATTACTGCATCACGCTATCTGGACATTCTTCGTGAATTTGTGGCGGCACAAACTGCCTTAGACGACACTGCGAACACCTCGTGGTTTATGCAAGATGGTGCCCGGCCACATCGCACGGCCGACGTCTTTAATTTCCTGAATGAATATTTCGATGATCATGTGATTGCTTTGGGCTATCCGAAACATACAGGAGGCGGCGTGGATTGGCCTCCCTATTCGCCAGACATGAACCCCTGTGACTACTTTCTGTGGGGACACTTGAAAGACCAGGTGTACCGCCAGAATCCAGAAACAATTGAACAGCTGAAGCAGTACATCTCATCTGCATGTGAAGCCATTCCGCCAGACACGTTGTCAAAGGTTTCGGGTAATTTCATTCAGAGACTACGCCATATTATTGCTACGCATGGTGGATATGTGGAAAATATCGTACTATAGAGTTTCCCAGACCGCAGCGCCATCTGTTGTTGAAAATTGTAACTACTGTAATTTCGAAAGTTTGTCTGCCTGAAAATGCACTATTGTCCCAAGCATATTGCAACAAACGGTGTATTTCTATCGCTGCTCGTTTAGTTTTTATTGCCGTTTCAAATATACCGGTCATTTTTGAAACACCCTGTATATTGATTTCATCCACAAAGGAAGTGTTCCTATATGCTCCTGCTTGCATCATCATCTACAAAGAAAAACAACCAACTGTGCCTTTACCTCCCGAACCAATGGTAACTCGTTGGGGTACTTGTGTCGAAGCTGTGTTTTTTTTTTTTTTTTTTTTTTTTTTTTTACGGTGACATTTCGAGGGCATTAGAGAGGTAGTAAACGACTTCGATAGTGCAGAGGCTTTGGCAGTTTGCCAGTGCAAGGAAACTTTTAATGATTATGATATTAAAAAGACATTGCTGTGATTTGCACTCTTTTTCCCATACACCTGTAAGTATTAAAAAGCCTGAAACTCAAGGTTTTGCGCTGAATGAATGTATTCAGTTGATGAATAAAATTATTCTAGAAAACGCCTCATTGCCAGAGGTATTACCAAAACAACTTAAATAAAAGTTTGAAAACATTTAAAACAATAACCCAGGGTTTGAATCCTTTTGCCAAATTGATAGTTTTATTAATGGGTCAGGTGAACTTTTACCAGCAATAATAAGTGCCAACATAGCACCCAAATTCAAAAACTGCCCAGTTACCTCAGTTGACATAGAACGGTCATTTTCCTAATTTTGCTTATAAAAATATTTTGAGTGATTGAAGACACTATCTTACTGCTGAACATTGGGAGCAGTACTTAGTCATTTATGTTTACAATAGTAGAAAAATGGTTCAAATGGCTCTGAGCACTATGGGACTTAACATCTGTGGTCATCAGTCCCCTAGAACTTAGAACTACTTAAACCTAACTAACCTAAGGACATCACACACATCCACGCCCGAGGCAGGATTCGAACCTGCGACCATAGCGGTCACGCGGTTCCAGACTGAAGAGCCTAGAACTGCACGGCCACACCGGCCGGCTTACAATAGTAGAAAAATGTAAAATAAACTGTAAATGATGCTTTGGTTCAACAGTATTAATTAAAAGTTAATGCCAATCAAAAATATTCACGAGTCTTTGTTGTTTTTTAAATAAAATATTATGGAGTTTTTTAGCGTGCCCCTCTGCGTGTGATATATCTCGAAGTTGGTCTTGTACATATCGATTGTTTCGCTGTAGCTCACTCGCATCGCATCCGCTTGTTACTGACAACAATAACAAAGAAGGAACAATTCTTGAAACACCATATGTGTCCCCATTTTGGAAATTTTCAGAAAATAGTCCCAGAAAGGCCCTGTTCCGAATGTCTACCAGAATGCATTCAGAAAATATCAGCTCCTAAATGTAGCAATTTTTCACTTGGCCGGCGCTCTTCATTGTAATTAATATGCACAGATTCGACTTTGTGATATAATCCATGCAGTTACTACCATGTTTTTTTATTATTTGATCTCGCATATTTCGACACTTTTCATGCATTTTTAAGCATTTTTCGTGCACATTTGTTTGCATATTTGAAGGTTTTTATGATGCATATAATCCGGTTTGTACTTATCAGTGTTGCCCATATATGGCTATTGGCTAGACTGGCTGGAGAAACTCACCAGTGCTGTTCTGATAGCGAAAATATCTACTCCACATCTAGCAGTTATTGACGAAACTTGCTATTGGCCAGACTGGCTGGAGCAACTCTCCAGTGCTATCCTAATAGCGAAAATATCCACTCCACATCTAGCTGTTATTGACGAAACTGAATGGAGCTACTGTCTAGTGATCGATAAATGGGAACTCAAATTGTTTAAATAAACAATACATCATACTGCATACAAAATAATGAAGACTTACATCAATCCCATCTGGCAGCCCAGCAGAGACTGAGTCCTTTACCCACGAATTTCTGGAGTGGGGAGTGGGGAGTGGGGAAGAGCTAACAGGAGTGGGGAAGAGCTAACAGCGCCCTTGGTAATGATGTTGTGAACTAAACCAGGTGGTCTCTGAACCTCAGGGTGAACACACAAAAAACTTGACATTCCAACCCATAACTTCGAATTTACCGCCAAAATTTCTATTTGCCACCATTTCCAGATGTGGGTTAGGGGAGGGGTGGGAGCTGGGGATTCCCTGAGGGGACCCACGTGCCAGCTAGGGAAAACCCATGACTTCATCAGGTTGTGTGTGGTAATTAATTGTTCAGTTAATTGATTTTCATATTTAATTTGATTTAAGTCTGAGATCAAAATTGCGCCAATACGCGCTTTGTCCCACTACTCTCGTTCGCAAGAGCTGGACCACATCAATCTCCCATTTGTCAAAGACACTTATACATGGTACTTAACCCTTCTCGGCCAAATTGTAACAGGTGGTCGTGGGCGCACAACCGATAGTATTGAGGTAGGGAACCAATGGTTGTACATGGATATTTGTTGTGTTATGGACGTACCCAGCGTACACTGCACAGCAACAACGTAACTCACAGCAATTGCTCAAAGAGGCGACCGCCAGTCTCAATGCATGTATCGCAACTGGACATGCAGTTCTGCCACACTTGCAAAGATCCATTGTCTTTGTTGTACACTGAAACAGGCAGCGGATGAGAAACAACATGCACCCCAGACCTACTTACTAGGGTCTGCAGTACAACAGACACCAGGGATCTTTGAGAGAGCACAGCAGAACTTCATGCGCGATTCCCTAGGGTGCACTGAGACCAGTGGTCGTCAGTTTGAACAGTTAGTATGAGCTGCACTGTTCATTGCAACGGGACAAAACTACAGCCTTTGAGAAGTCACTCCGACTCGACTGACTTCCGCGTCGCCGACGATTACGGCGGATCCTGGGCATCACCCCGTTCCGGGTGGTTCGCCATGGCCCTCGTACGCAGCCTCTCCGCGAATTCGTCGCCTCTAACCAGCATTTATATGCTGTCCCAGCCGAGTATGTGACATTTGGCCACAGCAGAGTCACACCAGGCGCCTGCCAGGAATCCTTTCTGTGAAGTCTGCCGCCACCGGTCCGCGAAGAAGGGACTTCTGCCTGTCTGCCCAGCCCGGGCAGGCAACACCACGCCACCGGCCCATCCTTGCTCCTCACAGTCGGTCCAGAATTCGAGTCTGGGCACCGCTATCGCCGTACCTCAGGATTACAGAAGACCTGGTGGCCGTTCATCGCATCGTGCTGTTTCAGGTCGCCTCGCATACCGGAGACACCAGCTTTCTGCCTCCCTTGCAGCGCCTGCACGAAGCCTGCTATACGTCAACATCTGAAGCTACGAGTCCGGAATATTGTGAGGGAACGCCAGACCGCGCCAGAGAACGGAGCACAAACAGAAGAGTGTCTGAACTTTATCAAGTGGTAATGAACTAATAAAGAGTTGTCATATCTTTACCAGGGCCTGCCTCTGATGCTGTCCACATCAACCTGTTCAACAGAGAACCCACGTCACACCCACACAGGCTATCATTCTCACCTTTACAACACTGTTGTTACGCGATGTACGCTGTGTACGTCCATAACACAATAAATATGCTTTTACTGTCATTGCTTCCCTATATCAATATAATCGATTGTGGGCCTACTGTCACCTGTTTCAGTTTGACCCGAAAAGCTTGAAACACCCTGTACCATTAGGCTTTTCCATTTGTAGCCAGTGTCGTTGCTAAAATGTTTCCTAAATAGTCTTTGCTCCGCTTATATACTGTATTTGCCGCCTCACATCTCCGCACAGCCACCAGGCTGCATTCTGTTTCGCAGTGGTCAGTGATCATAATCATTTGCTTCATTAGTGTATGTTTCTTTGCCATCCGAGTGCCATTTTATTCCCACCCAACGTATCATCTCTGGCTAGGGACCCTACTCTTAAGGCATCCGATTGCAGAATCTCAAAAGTGTATATAATCAAACAGTTGCGGTAGCTCTTTTTTAATGAAAAAGATAACAGGTGATAGACAGGTGACAGACTGTTAGGAACGTTCAGAGTGTTAACGTTCTTTTCACCATGATGTTTCCCGATATGAATCGAATAGGCGCTCACAACAGAAGTCTTCGGCTGCAGTTAGGTTTCTGAGAAGCTGACGAAAGTCTCCGCACAGGTTATTGGGTATCGAAGACTATACTCGTGTTTCACGTTGGACACAATTCGCGAACAGTGTCTTCAATGATGATGTTTCGAAGCCCTAGTCGGATTCAGGCTGATATGGCTTCACAAACAATGAGGGAGTTCGCGCAGCCAATAATCGGGCGTGAATTGACGGGAAAGAAGGCACGGCTGAGGGAAAGTGGCAGTGGTCATTGCCGTGCGACTGTTCGTCATAGATGGCTTATTTAACTAAAAAATGCTGAAAATTACTCAGCGCATCAGAGGAGAGAAAATGAGTGAAAAATATGATATCTCCGGTTACTTTCTCATGCTATAACCATCTCAGACAGTCTCATTAGTTAAATGTTGTTGTTTTCTATTTTAATTAATTGAGGCATGCGTCTCTAGCGTGCAGTAAAATGAGCTTTTATTGTCTGTTAGGAATAATTAATTAGTTGTTCTTTTATCATCCAGATAACTGAGTTGTTTTTATTTCCGTTAATTTAAAGAAAATAGTAACTCATTAATTAAAGCATTTCCTTCCGTGTCATATGTAATACAACTAAGTGAGAGAAAGAGAGAAAGATTGAGTTACACGTCCTGTCGACATCGAGGTCATTATAGGCGGAGCACAAGCTCGGAACATCTCAAGGATAGGGAAGGAAGTCGGCCGTGCCCTTCAAAGGAATTACCCGGCATTTTCCTGGAATCATTTAGGAAATCACGGGAAACCAAAATCTGTATGGCTGGACGCGTGTTTGAACGATCGTTCGCCCGAATGCGAGTCCAATGTGCTAACCACTGTGCCACTTCACTCGTTTATAATTAACTCCTAGAAAGTCTCTCAGAAGAAAAAACAATCTCTCGGGAGTGGGGTAAATGTTTCAGGAAACATTCCTGCCAGGTTAAAGTTGTATGACCAAATCAGGACTTAGTGACCTTTGCCGCTATGCCTTTGGTGCCCTCTGCCTGACCTCCCTAGGCAGCCCTCAGGGCCCGACTCAAAGCTTCAGTCTGCCTGTACTTCTCCATTACAACCCACAACTCCACAGGCTTTTGTTATGCGAACATGTCTACACTAAAACTTTTGGAGAAAGAAAATAGGAAATGATAGTTCAGCTGTTGCCTAAGGGTTGTTTCTCTGATGAATCTCCCACATTGCAGCAGTTTTTGAGTTGTAATGAGATTACCTTACAAACTGAAACCACGTGTCGGACCACGACAGAGAACCCAGCCACTTGCGCTTCATTCAGGTTTCTTCCCGGTACGACATATAATTTTAACTCGTTAAAATTGTTACAAATAGGGATGTACGAGGACAAGGGAAACTTTTTTCGTTCTGGAAGGGAAAAACTTCTTCTGAAACGGCCAATATCTGGTGTGTATATCCAGTAAGCATATCTGTTCCTGAAGCACTGTGTGTTCACATTGAACCTCTCTGATTTTCAAAAGAAATAAAAAAATACTGAGTCATGCAGTAGATACTTGCGATTTGCAGCATCATGTAAAGAATCTCAAAAATTTTTGCGTACATATAAAGTGCTAAATAATTGTGATAAATGACTAAATATCAGGAAAGAGCTCAATGTGTGGAGAGTATGAGGAAAAGAAATCACCTGCTGTTGTCCAAAGAAATTTCCGAACCGAATTTCCAAAGGAGCCACCAGCCATTTTGACGATTAAGGCTTGGTATGAGATGTTACTAGTCATTGTGAGTGTAAACAATCAGGTTCTGGAGAAAATGTACATGTTAAAAAATGGAAAAGGAGATCAGAGAGACTTTCCCATCGAATTCAATTCATCAAGCATAACGAGAGCTAAACATCTCTCGCTCAACAGTTCAGAAAGCTCTGCATGAACTACTTCGCTTGAATCCTTTCAAAGTTCAAAAAATGCAAGCACTGATGCGAAATGACTTACAGCTACTGAGATGGTGGATCGGTTCAGACAAAACTTCAACTCTCTATGAAATGTCGATTTATCCGACGAAGCAATCTTTCTCACATGCGGAAGGGTTAACATGCAGAACATTGCCACCTGAAATTTTGAAAACACGTACAGTTTTCAGGAACATGTCAGAGAAAGCGAAAAGATGACTGATAACTGTGTGGAGTGCGTTGATGAAAGCCAGCATATCATTCCGGAACCGCGCGACTGCTACGGTCGCAGGTTCGAATCCTGCCTCGGGCATGGATGTGTGTGATGTCCTTAGGTTAGTTAGGTTTAAGTAGTTCTAAGTTCTAGGGGACTGATGATGACACATGTTAAGTCCCATAGTGCTCAGAGTCATTTGAACCATTTTTTTTTTAAGCCAGCATAGTTAGAACATTTTTCTTCATCATGCAAACAGTAACAGGAAGTGTTTACCTGAACAAGCTTCAGTAATTTTCTTTCCTTCAGTTTCTCCTCATTCAGCCAAATGTGATCTTCCAGCATGATGATGCACCACCACTCTGGAGTTAACATGTTCGTAAAATCCTGAAACAATGATGGAGCACGAAAGTGGCCACCATGTTCTCCAGACATGACAAATCTGGAGTTCTTCCTGTGGGTTTATATGAAAGACACAGTGGATACCTCAACTTTACGTCAGCGTGGCGATTTGTGCAGAAGAATTATGAGGGAAATAGCCTGAAAGAAGCAAGAAACGCTTCTGCGCACTCTGCTAGAGACGGTGTCGTCTAGACATTTACGGGCTTTAACTTGCCTCACCTTCTGAAATTTGAAGCTGAATCTAATTACTTGAATGGAAACTTTTGGTCGAAAGAAGTCGCTTCCCCAGTATTTTAACACAATTATCTCCCAATCTTCCAGGTACAAAATTAATTACTCCACTTGGAATAAAATCTTTGTGGTGCTGCATAATTCCGGAGATTGTCGACTCCGAAAATTCTTAAAATAATCAGAGGCACAATCGTAAGCCGCGGGGAAGCAGTCTTGGCTGTTATGACGTACTGACTCTGCGGCCTGGGAATCAGTTCCAAGTTGTGTATCAGTTTCGATAAAGTCCAGAATTTAATCCCTTAAAGTAGAGTATAAACGACCGTGGTGCAGGCTCTACTGATTTCCCAGGATACAAACTTCCCTACGAGTTACGACACGCCAAATAATGTTCCCTGCCACGAACAAGAATTGAACGTACTTTTTCCATTCATTAAATAATATTTTTCCATAAATAATTTTCCAGTACACATTATCGTCTTTTATGAGATGAAATATTACCACAATTAAACACATTTCATTCCGTATTCAAAATGGCAGCTAACACCAATGCCGCTAATTACAGTCCCTCTGCGATCCTACTCTCCACAATTCTCAATCAGTAATAGTCAGACCATTGTACATATAATGTTCCACGTTATATACAGAGTCTTTTATCACGAGTCAGAGATAATCTGTCTGTCGCAGTCGTAAGGAGCCTTTGAGCCATATAAATCACTCGCTGCGGCACCAGCTAATTAACTGATAAAAAGTTATACTACATGGTTATGAAACGAGCCCATGCAGAACTGCATTATTTGCTCTCACAAAAGTTTTTTAGTTACTGTACATGACATAGCAAACTGCAAGTACTGGGTGGTTAAAATTAAACCGACTGTGTTTTGTAAGCTATGTGGGCTGTATAAATCGCAGGAAGCTGTAACATCGTAGGTATGTTCATTAATCAGTGTGCTCGCGGAGTACGTTGGAAAATATAATAGCTCCACTTTCTGTCACCAGGTGAGAAAAGGGTGCTTAAGCAGTAGGATGTGGTGTGGTTGCAGGAAAAGGGGAGCAACCATCAAACACATGATAACGGTGGTTCCGACTCATTTATTAGGATACGTTCACAAATTACACCACGTGTTCAGTATAGTCTCCCGACTCTTCAACGTACTACATCCGTAACAAGGCATGATCGACAGTTCCTCGGTGCATGTCCGGTGTAATCGGAGTCGTATGGTATCCTTCAGGTCAGGAAGAGTTCGTGATAAGTACGATCTATCAGATACCCCGATGACCATGTGTCACGTGGATATAGGTCTGGGGATCTGCAAGGCCACACATCTTGAAATTTCCTAGAGATAATGCGGCCGTTACCAAAGGTTTCTCCATTCAGATCTTTCACCTGGCAAGTGACAAGCGGTGTCGCCCATACTTGCATGAAAATTTATGGTGTGGACACAGTTACGTTCTTGCAAAGTTGGAAACAAGTTTTTCACTGGGAGGTGCTTACAACGTGCAGATGTCTCTAGACACCCGACCAAGAACGAAGGAGCTTGTAAAAACGCAACGTACAGTCCCGTAAGTTGAGTGCAGTGGATGCTCCTACACAACATGTAGCAGAGTAGTACCTTATGTGCGGCACCGTCCTAAGAATATTCCCCAGCCACGTGTCAACTATTTCAATGCGTGCCGAAAAACGAAGGGGAAAGTCACAATGCTATAGTCTACCTTGGAGCTTCATTTGGGGCACAATCTGAATCTTGTTGCGATACCAGTGTAATGTTAGTTCGCCTCCACGCGGTGCACCCTGGGTAACGCTAAATGAACTAACACAACTGACGGCAGACCGTACGAAGAATTTCTGCCCCACCTCACAGTGAAACAGAACGACGGAGAAAGCGATATGCAAGATACAAACAACGGTCCTTTTAGGGACCAACTGACTAAGGATCTCGGACCATGCATCCGAAACTGCCAATTCAACATTGAGGGCATAAGCAGAGCAAAGTGTCAAGTATTGCAGAGAATTTTACACGACAACGACATTGACCTGGTAGCCATACAGGAAACTCACGCTGAAAATAGAGCCCAACTTGACGCTAGAGAAAGGATACTGGGATATGCTCTACTTGGAGCCACGTATGACAGACACTATGGCGTTGCGACATATGTGCGTGAGGGCATAGAGGACGCCTTTCTAGCTGAAGCCTCCATTGCAAATGATATCAGTGAAGTTGTCATCAAAATAGGAGAAGTTACAGTAAGTAACATCTATAAACCTCCTGCTACCACATGGCCGGCTGAAGTGATACAAATCCACCCACACCCAAGCGTATACGTTGGGGACTATAATAGTCACCACGAAATGTGGAAATACGGTATGAATGATAGCAATGGAGACATGCTGGTCGACTGGTCCGAGGAACAAAATACATATCTGGTCTTTGATACCAAGGACCGAGGGACATTCAGGTCAGCCGCATGGAACTGCGACTATAACCCGGATCTGTGCTTTGTTTCGAGGGATACAAACGATAAACCACTGACAGCCTCTAGAAGGGTCCTGACGGACTTTCCTCATAGCCAGCACCGCCCTGTGCTAATTAATATCGGTATATCCATCCCGATAATAAGGTCTTACCCTCTACCAGGGTGGAATTTTACAAAAGCTGACTGGACAAATTTCTCTGAACAACATGATTATACATTGAGCTGGATCCCTCCAACCAGCAAGAGCTAAGAGAGCTTTGTGGGAGCGGTCATTAGCTCTGCGAAAACAGCTATCCCAAGAGGGTACCACAAAAAATACATTCCCGGCTGCACTGGGATATGCGATGACCTGTACGCGGAGTTCCTCAAGAATGGGGACCGGGAAATAGCGGAGGAACTATTACATAACATCGACTTTATTAGACGGCAATACTGTTGAAAATCTAGACTTTTCAAAGTCAAGCCGACGAGCTTGATCCCTACTGCGTAAACTTGGAGGCGCAAATCTACCTGAACATAGAAAGGACGAAATATCTCCCAACAAGGTTGCATCCCGCATAGTTTCTGCGTCTAGAGCCCCACGAGATAGAAAGCACACAACAAAAGTGAAGAAAGACTTAAAAACATTAAAAAGGACCCGTGCAATGGACTCAGAATATTCATCAGATATTCGTATCGAGGGTGTTACGAATGCCCTGAAGAAGGTTAAACCAAGCATGGTCCGGGTTTCGATGGTATCCACCCTGAGTTCCTCATACATGTCGGAGCTTACACAAAACAATGGCTGGCTAAGTTCTTTACGGACATTCTCCAAGTGGGTAACATTCCTCCCTCACTTAAACGAGCAAAGATCATCGCAGTCCTGAAACCTGGTAAACCAGGCGATAGACCAGAAAGTTACCGCCCCATTGCCCTTCTCAGTATGGTCTATAAATTACTAGAAAGACTGCTCCTCAACAGAATAGGCCAACCATACTCAAAAAATCCCTATCGAACAAGCAGGATTCCGTCCCTATCGCTGCTGCACAGATCAAGTGCTATCACTGACAACATATATAGAAGCGGGGCTGCAGAAGAAACATAAAGTAGCTGCAGCATTCATAGACCTAACAGCAGCCTATGATACAGTTTGGAAACAGAGACTCATGTACAAATTAATGTGTGCCGTCCCCTGCAAGAAGATAACGAAGCTCATTGACGATATGTTGTCAAATAGAACCTCCCAAGTAATAATGGGGAATGAGAGAAGTAAACAGATGAAACTTAATAACGGACTCCCACAAGGCTCTGTCCTTGCGCCCCTTCTTTTCAGCCTTTACATCGCTGACATGCCTGCAACCAGATCGCGCGTTATGCTGACGACTGGGCTCTAGCAACAGCCCACAGAAATATGGAAACTGCCGAAGATATCCTTACGAGTGACCTAAGGATTCTCAGCGAGTACTTTAGAAAACTGAGGCTACAACCTAGTGCTACAAAGACGAAAGTATCTGCCTTCCATTTAAACAACAAAATGGCCAACAGAGAACTACATGTATATCTAGACGGGAAATTACTAAATCACAACAAACACCCAAAGTACCTTGAGGTTACCCTAGATAGGCCACTAACATTCAAAGAACACCTGACGAAAACTGCAGCGAAACTTAAAACACGCAACAATATATTGCAGAAGCTCTGTGGCACCACTTGGGGCTCCACAGCATCTACCTTAAGAACATCCGCACTTGGCATGTTGTATCCAGTGGCAGAATACTGTGCCCCAGTGTGGCTCAACAGCAAACACACACACACATGGTAGATAGCCAACTTAATGCAACAATGCGTATTATATCAGGCACAATCAGGCCAATTCCTACAGTGTGGCTGCCCGTTCCCAGTAACATAGCCCCTCCTAACCTGCGCCGAGAACACGCTCTGGTTAGAGAATTTCAAAAAATCATGACCAGCCCTCAATTACAAATCCATGAAGATACTCACGACATCCAAGGAAACCGATTCCGGTCTAGACATCCTCCACTAAAGCCCGCACAGGCGCTGCACCAAACCAACTTTAAAATAAATGACTGATGGAAAGAGGAATGGGAGAACAGAACAGCAGTAAACTGCCACAGTATGCCATGCATCTTTAGTAAACCGGAAGGATTTGATTGCCCTCGAAAAGTTTGGTCAACTCTTAATCGCATCAGAACCAACTGTGGGACATGCGCCGACTCCTTATACAGATGGGGCAAACTTCCTTCGGCCGCTTGCGACTGTGGCGCTGAGAGACAGACGGTCCAACACATCGTGCAGGAATGCCCACTAAGGGCATATGAGGGTGACCCACAGGATTTCCTAATGGCGACCCAAGAGGCTATCGACTATATATTATCCAAGCTGGACGTTTGTTTGTGATTGCTCTTCTGTGAGTGTAAATTTACAATTGGTGGTGCCCTTGTATACAAACTGTTATTTATTGTTCTGTTTACACATATGTGATTTTTTTTAAAACCGTGTTGTTTCTGTAATTTTTACTGTGATGTTATGAGCCATACGCTAAATAAATAAAAAAAACAGTGTAAAATGCACCGCAATATCTTTTGAGCTGTTGACCAGAGGAGAGACAGTTCCTGTGACACAGGCTCGAGCACTGGCTGCAGAATTTGAGGCATGTGCTGCACAATCGGCTATAGCCGCAGCAACCTCATCAACTACGATGGCATTGGGCCGCCTCCCTCTCCCTGCTGCAGCAACTAACTGTTTCATCAAACTTCTTGTAAATATTTTTTAGCGCATTTATTGACATGGGACATCTTCGCAGCTGTTTCTGTCCACTATATTCCCGCAATGCAACGCTGCTATTGCTTCCGTTCTTATACAACAGCTTCATCAGCAGTATATAATATTTCTTCTCAGTAGCCATTAGGTTTCCTACGGAAAACTTCAACCTTCTTAATCCTTTACACCGTCATTTCACAGAAGAAATCAACACTCGTCGCCAAGCAACTAACCGCATACCGACGTCAAAACGGGAAACACATGACATTCTAACTGCATACAGCGCCATATTTCCATCTGGTGGTAGAAAGTGGAACTACTATTTTTTCCAGCATAACCCGCGAGCACGCCGCTTAATGTTTCAGCATCCCTGCGATGAATACAGCCCACAGTGCATCAATTGAGACACCATCAGCTTAATTATAACCACGCCGTATCTACCCTTCAGTTGTTTTAATTGCATTTGGAAATCAGGGAGGTTACATATAAACACCCACTAGAATTCTAGAAAGTTTAGAAATTC
This sequence comes from Schistocerca piceifrons, assembly GCF_021461385.2. Classification (NCBI taxonomy): domain Eukaryota; kingdom Metazoa; phylum Arthropoda; class Insecta; order Orthoptera; family Acrididae; genus Schistocerca; species Schistocerca piceifrons. Next base: position 522,866,768 of record NC_060138.1, read on the forward strand.
TTGCCCATGTCCGACATAACCTCTCTGTCTGACATCGAGAGAATGGACCGAGTAGTAAGATAATGGACTCGCAAACAGGAGGACGGCGCTTCAAATCCCTGTCCGACTATTTAAATTTAGGTTTTTCCGCAGTTTTCGTAAATAGCTTGAGGTGAACGCTGGCGTAGATCCCTTGAAAACAACGAGGCTGATTTGCTTTCCCATGTTTTTCAACCCCCAACGTGTGCTCCTTCTCTGATGGCTCCGTCGTCAACGGTACATTGTACTCCAATATTCTACGCCCCGTTTTGTTGCCCTTCGTGACAAGCTATCCTGGGCTTACATTTCAGCAAGATAATGCCCGCCCACTTATGGTGAATGTTTCCACTACTTGTCTTCGTACGTGCCAAACCCTAACTTGGCCAACAAGGTCACCGAACCCCTACCCAGTTGAGAATGTCTGGAACATTATCGGCACGGCCCTCCAACCAGCTCGAGACTTTGACAATCTAACGAACCAATTGGACAGAATTTGGCACGATATCACTCAAGAGGACATCCAACAACTCTGTCAATCAATGTCAAGCCGAATAACTGATTGCATAAAGTCCAGAGTTGGACCAACGTGTTATTGACTTGTTGAGTTTGTGAAGCTCTTTATCTTGAATAAATCATCCAGTTTTTTCTGAAATTGCAATCATTTGTTTGTCTGTACATGTGCATCACATCTATCGATTCCCGTCCCATTCGGATAATTTCCAAGTGGTGTTTCATTTTTATTGTCTTAGAGAGTACATACAGGGAGGTACATGTGTCATATCTTATAAAACATTCTCAGAAGGTAATGCCAGATTACATATTGAGCTGTAATAGGTTCTTTGTGAGAAATATAAGGAGAACTACCATGATTTCAAGTTATATTCTACTAATTTCCTGACAAGCTCGAAAAATGGTTCATATTATAGCACTGACCCTGTCTGACTTCTGCTGCTTCCTATAACATAGCCCAAATAATATCTTTGAGAGTCTCGACCTTCTGTGTGAGATTCATGAGCAAAACGCCATTGCGAGGCAACACTGCTCCTTCCCCCAGAAGATTGTCCTGGTTCTGAATAGATGGAAGTCGCTGTTGCCACATACCTTACAGGTCCCACCTCCAGCTCACTGATCCTGATCAGTATCCGGAAGATCTATGCTCACTTACCATTTTCCTGCATCAGCAATTCTCACTGTACACTCGATTCTTACATTATAAGGTACTCTTCATCTTCCCTGGTAACAGGAGTATTTACAGAAAGTCCTTCTGCGCAATAAACATTTATCTGCAGAACCACTCTCTCACACCATAGAAGTTAGGCATCTACCTATTTTCAAAACTAAACCAGTGCAACACTGAATAGAATTTCAGCACCAGTTGCACTTTTATTTCATACACGATCGTTTTCAAACTTCGTAAGTTAGTAGCACTTAGACTGGCGACATGAGTGGTACTTAATTATGATTTTGGAGGCTGATACCGATCGTGTATAAGATAAAAGTGCAACTGCTGCTGAAACTCTATTCATATCATTCTGTTTTGTCGGGAATGGTCTATGTTGTCATTCAGATCATACTGAATATGCTGGACCAGGAAATTAGTAGAATGTAACTTAAAATGATGGTATGGTATTAGCTTCACAAACATTGTTCACAGATTACCTACGCAAGCTCATTATGTAATCTGCCAACTTTTTCCCGAAGTCTGGATTTAACTTCCTTCCTCAATACCCTAATTCGTCCTTTCTTGTTCCTTTCCTACTCGCTGGAAACTATGAACTTTGTGACACACGTTATTACAGTATACATTAGCGTTTGTAAAATGGCAACACTGAAAATGGATGATTTGGAAGAATCCAACCTCGGGGGAAAGATATAACCGAGCATCAGCAAAAAGTGCGTGAGACTGCGGAAGTGCAGCATTGGCCTCTCTTTGTGAGGTAATAAAGTTTAGTCTAATGCCATGCTCTATCGCTGAAGCGCCATCAGACCAAGTGGAAATAGGAATTAAGTGATAGTGTGTGTTTCCAACTTGGAAGGGTGCAATTTCAGTGAATGAGTGTGTTCAGACGAAGAAGACGATTAGTCTTCACGAAGCGGGTTTTTCATATCGCTTTATTTCCGCTCGCACTGGGCGTGATGCTACGATAGTCATGTGTGATTGAAGACAGCAGACAGTACAGGGAATTACGCAACTGGCAGTTGGCAAGAGGGTGGCTAGGAAGAGGAGGTATTCAGACAGTTATACTTAGCGTATATGCAACAGATTTGACCAACTGTCAAAACTGAGTGAAGAGCAGCCTCGTGTAGCTGTAGATGTAAGGAACATGCAGCAGTCCTTAGCAGTTAGGAGGCCTACGTCAGTTGCAGAGCCTAACAGAAAGACTAAGGTTCTGCTGCTAGGTAGTACGCACGGTGGATGTGTGCGTCAGCAGTTGCAGGAAGTGTTGAGGAGTGAGTACCAGGTCACCAGCATTGTGACGCCGAGTGCAGGGTTGGCTCAAGTGACTGTCAGCATAGGGGAGTTACTTAGGAATTTTACGAAGGAGGATCGGGTAGTCATAGTGGGTGGTGCAGGGAACAGTATTTATAGGGACGGGGCATATGATGTAGTTGGTGACCTGGTAAAGATAGCTACTCAAACTGGTGGCAGAGGGCATGGGTCACATCTCGGTGGTGCCAGTCGTGTCCATGGCCTGCACCTCAGTAAGTATGGGAACGGAAGGCTGGCAAAGCTTATAGATGACGGTGTTAGTGGGTGGTGGTGGTGGGATCACTCATGGAAAAATTCCTGCTGTAGTTGATGTTAGAGCTGCACCTTTTTTAGATTGAAGTCAGCTGATAGGTATACCTGCTTAAAGGAATTCCTTCTAACTAAGGGCCCACCTTGAATGGATGTAATGTTTCCAAGTAGAGATGGAATTAGCATATTTCATCAAAATATAAGAGGTATTGGAGATAAAGTTAGTGAACTGCTTATAGATGTTTACTCTGAAATTATTGGTATATCAGAACACCACTTAAATAATTTGACAATTCAGAGGTCTCCTTTACTAGGATACAGATTAGCTAGTTGTTTTCAAGGAGTTTCTTGCGTGGTGAGGGAGTGGCCATGTACGTAAGAAACAGTATTCCATTTGACTCCATAGACTTATCACAGCACTGCACTGAACAGATATTTGAATGTTGTGCAGAGGCAGTTGAATTTAGTGAAACTGAACTTCTAATTGTTGTTATTTATAGGACCCCTAACTCCGACTTCAGAGCATATCTGCTCAAGCTAGAGAGGGTTCTTGATTCACTTTGTAGGAAGTACCAAAAATTATGTGGTAACTTCAAAACAAATTTTGTATATGATGGTACAAGAAAAAGGGTTTTCGTAGATCTCATAAATTCATATGATCTGATGCAGACAGTGTTTTTTCAACTAGGGTGCAGGGGAACAGTAGCACAGCATAAGACAATATTTTTATTCATTCTTCAGAACTAGATGGGCATTCTGTTAGCAAAAGGGTGAATGGCCTTTCAGACCATGATGCACTAATTTTAACACTAAAAGGCTTTAGTACTCAAACAAATGTCACATTTAATTACAAACTATGTAACAAAGTGTGGCAGAATGTTTATAGTGCCGATAAGATATATGATAAGTATAATGCTTTCCTTAACACATTTCTAATGCTTTTTGAGAGTTGCTTTCCATTAGAACGTTCTAAACGGGGTATTAGCAGTAATAGGCAGCCCAGGTGGCTGACTAGTGGAGCAAGGATACCATGTAGAACAAAGTGGGAATTATATCAAAATGTTGGAAGTAGTCACAATCAAGCTACAGTAGCCTATTACAAACAGTATTGTAAGGTACTTGAAAGTGTTATTAGGAAGGCAAGGAGTATGTGGTATGCAAATAGAATAGCTAATTCACGGGATAAAATTTAAACCATGTGGTCAGTTGCGTAGGAAATGTATGGTCAGCACCACAAGGTGGACGATATAAAGTCAGTTCGCAGTAAAAATATTTCTGTTACTGATAAATCGGATATACGTACAGTATTTAAAAACCGTTTTCTGAACACTGCTGGTGAATTAAATAAAAATTTAGTTTCTACATTGCATCATATAACTTTCTTGGCAAATGCCTTTCCGAGATTGATGTCTGAAATAGTCCTCTGTGATACAGACAAGAGGAAGATTGAGTCAACAATTAAATCATGGTTATGATGGAGAACCTAACAGAATATTAAAGTACTGTGCTGCACATGGTAGTCCTGGTATTTAGCCATATTTGCAATTTTGCCTTTAGGAATGGTCAGTTTCCTGAACGATTACCGAGCGAGGTGGCGCAGTGGTTAGCACACTGGACTCGCATTCGGGAGGACGACGGTTCAATCCCGTCTCCAGCCATCCTGATTTAGGTTTTCCGTGATTTCCCTAAATCGTTTCAGGCAAATGCCGGGATGGTTCCTTTGAAAGGGCACGGCCGATTTCTTTCCCAATCCTTCCCTAACCCGAGCTTGCGCTCCGTCTCTAATGACCTCGTTGTCAACGGGACGTTAAACGCTAACCACCACCACCACCACCTGAACGATTAAAGTACTCAGTAGTAAAGCCGTTTTATAAAAAGGGAGACAGGGATAATGTAGATAATTTTAGACTTATTTCTATGCCGTGTTTGCCAAAGCTATTGAAAAGGCTGTGTATATAAGGTTAATTGGTCATTTTATATCACACGATTTGCTATCAAATGTACAGTTCGGCTTTAGAAGTCAACTGAAAATGTTATATTCTCTTTTCTCTGTCTCGTACTGGATGGGTTAAACAAAAGGTCTAAACCCTAGGCATATTTTTTGATTTAACTAAGGCATTTGATTGTGTTGATCACAAAATATTGCTCCAGAAGTTGGACCATTACGGAATACGGGAAGTAGCTCACAATTGGTTCACCTCTTACATTGGCAACAGACAGCAAAAGGTCATTATTCACAATGTTGAGAATGGCTGTGATGTGTGGTCTGAGTGGGGTACAGTCAAGTGGAGGGCGGGGTAACTCTAAAATATTTCTGTTTGCAGATGACACTAGCTTGGTAGTAAAGGATGTTGTGTGCAACATTGGTTCGGATTCAAATAGTGCAGTTCATGACCTAAGTTCATGGCTTGTAGAAAATAAACGGTAAATCACAGTAAGACTCAGTTTTTACAGTTTCTAACATACAATTCAACAAAACCTGACGTTTTAATTTTACAGGATGGGCATATGATTAGTGAAACTCAGCAGTTAAAATTTCTAGGTGTTCATACAGATAGTAAGCTGTCGTGGAAATCCCACGTTCAAAGACTTAATGCTGCCATTTTTACTATTCGAACGGTATCTGAAGTGAGTGATCATCCGACACGAAAATTAGTCTACTTTGCTGATTTTCATTCGCTTATGTCGTATGGTATTACATTTTGGGGTAACTCTTCCCATTCTAAAAGGATATTTCTGGCTCAGAAACGGGCGGTTCGGGCAATAAGTGATGTAAGTTCACGGACCTCTTGTCGACCCCTTTTCACGAGACTGGGTATTTTGACATTGGCCTCTCACTATATATATTCCTTACTATCATTTCTTGTTAACAATATTAGCTTATTCCCAAGAATAAGCAGCTTGCACTCAGTTAATACTCGGCATAATTCAAACCTGCATTTGGATCGGACTTCCTTAACTCTTGTGCAGAAAGGTCTGCAGTATACTGCTGCATCCATTTTCAATAAGCTACCACTCGAGTTCAAAAATCTTAGCAGTAATCCACGCGCTTTCAAATCGAAGCTGAAGAGTTTCCTCATGGGTCACTCCTTCTATTCTGTAGAGGAGTTCATTGAAAAATTACGCTAATTCTTGTTGTATTGTTGATTGCTTTTACTTAAACTTATGCACTGACTCTTTTCGGGTTCATAAACATTTATTTTTGTCCTTTATTACTTTTATGTTGTAATTTCATGTACTGACGCTTTCCATTACCATGGAGATTTGCTCGTCAATTTAGTCCTACGGAACTTGACGAGTAAATAAATAAAAATAAAATAACATCGATCAGATAATGAATCACATAGTGCGACCATAGAACCGTAATTTTCTTCGTGTGGTCTTAGTTCTCAAAATCAGATATCACGTATCGGTTTGTAAGCTTAATCATGTGGTTATATGTGTTCTGTTTCATTAATTCCAGAGTTCCTCATTAATTATGAGGCATGAAGTAGTAGTACTGTAGTACCTGACATTTACACAGTGTGATCTCTCAGGCCTAAGTAAGACATTGCCGAGTTCTAGGTTCAAATGGTTCAAATGGCTCTAAGCGCTGTGGGACTTAACATCTGAGGTCATCAGTCCCCTAGACTTAGAACTACTTAAACCTAACTAACCTAAGGACATCACACACATCCATGCTCGAGGTAGGATTTGAACCTGCGACCATAGTAGCAGCGCGGTTCCGGAGTGAAGCGCCTAGAACCGCTCGGCCGAGTTCTAGGTGATGAGGTGCCCGTGGTCTAGGTTATTTGAAACCCGAGGTCTAGGTTTCGTGGTGTTATGGTCCCTAGATGATCATAAACCTGATGTTTAGGTTCTGCGATAGCAGAGATCTAGATTGTGTGCTGTGTGTATGTGTATTTCGCGTTCCTTCGGAAAAAGACATAATACAAGAATACAGTTTTTGTAATATTTATACGTTTCTCTCGTTTTATACGTACAAAGATAAAAGTTCACATATTCAACGAGATGGTTACTGTTAATCGATGCCACAATATATTATCAGTTACCTATAATACAAGTCGACTACTAAGAAATGACCTCCACAATATAAAATTTCTAGATTTATGGTATATATAAAAAAGTACTTTGACGTACTGCTATCAGCAGAGATCAGTTATTTGTGCTGTCTGCCATTATTAAATTAAACGTTACATCGTATGAAGTTCTTTACGAAAAGCTTTCTGTAGAGAATTGTTACCAATAAATGTTAATTGAGGTGTTTCTGTGACCGACGTCATTCTGGACTGTAGGCGAATGTGTTATTGGCTTTTGGATCTGCTTAGGATAAGTATAAGTGAGAAGTGATCTTTAGTAGAAGAATAAGCAATAATAATAATAAGCAATAATGCTTCAGATGTTGATAGTCTACGTTTTATTGATAGTTGGCGGTATATAAATCTTTGAATACAACATTAATTCATTACTAACAGATGACCTTTATGTAGTAACATTTGTAGATTTCTCCTATATGCACAAGTTCTTTGATCTTCTCAGGACAGTCCTCGTGTTACCACCTTAATGATCATTCTGTTTAATTACAGTGAAGTCAATTTTGTTTTCGTATCGAAGTCAAGGCTCTGTTAATGTTTTATGAGTCTGAGTGTTTTCAGTTTATCCAGTGGAAACTTGAATTGCATATCCGTTTAATGTACAGCTTTTTTTGTAAGTACTTACAAATGTTTACCTTGATTAATTTGACAACTTATTTGTTACATGCTGTGTGCACATTGTTCGTTTGTTTTTGTTGATATAATATTCCTGTTAAGATGATCGTTATGACTAAAACCGGTAGAAAATAAATAATAAATATGGACAGCTGATGACAAACATGCAATTCTTTTAACCATTTGTGTGTTCTCATCTACCTGATCTGTGATATAAGATTCCAGTCTCTCATATGTATGATTTTTGGTGCAGCATTTTTAAAAACTTTAATGTACAAATATTAATTATGTGCTCTAACGTGTTGTGATTAATTAATAGTAAAAGAGTCTATGGATAGCGTCTCTGACTAATAATGAAATGTCATGGATCCCGGGATCGAAACCCATCACTGCTTCAGTTTTGAGCAAAAATCATCAGCAGTGGAGGTTGAAGACTTCCGGCATGAGTATTCACCCTTGTTGCGCCAACGGCCTTGTCTGAGAGGGCTTAGGAGCGGACAAAGTTATAGGCCCCTCTTAGGTGGGAAACTGTCCCAAAAAGATAAAGGTATAGAAATAATGAGAAGGAACATGTCACACCGGACGATTAAACGTAAGTTTAAGGATATGGTGTCAAAATTGAGACTAAGTAGTTCCAGTGGAAGCACTCTGGAGATCACTGAGACCGAAAAACCAGTACAGTCAAATGTGATAGTTATGCTCGCTGTATTTTTCAATTTTAACGATTTAATGCACCATACGAGGTATTGCCACATGGTCGTCCGATCAGTACGGAGTGCTACTTACAAGTACATCGTTTGCGTGAAGCAACCCGAAAAGAAAGCCAGATTTGTGGCGAAAGAGCGCGCGGCTTTTGCACCTGAGGACACTTACTTGATTGCTCATGATTTTTAGGGGCGGAAACTATGCTGCAACTTTGCCCCAGCCTACATAATCGCCAAAAACGACTTAAACAAGTTTGAGGATATTGAGCCCAGTTGTCAGTCGTGTTATTATTGCCGCAGTATGTTTCGCGTCAACATTATGCCATTTCGAGTGCCAAAACCAGGAAACCAGGTACAACAATCCTCTTTAGATCGACATCCATGTAAGGATTACAGACATACTGCGTTAGAACATACCTTAAAAAATATTTGTTCTATTAGGCCTCGTTACAGCTTAAAAACAAGCTGCACACGTTCATTGTCAACACAAACCATAAAACATCACAGCTCAGTGCATCCACCGTTTCGAGGTACAGTTGCAAACTGAAAGCCGTTGGCATCACTTACCAACGATGATATTTGCTGAAAGCCTAATGCTCAGCGGCAACGATACTACTGTCTGTCATAAAGGAATTTGTCAAAAATTTTATGGCAGACAGTAGTATCGTTGGTGCTGACAGAACATTAGGCTTTAAATAAATATCATCGTTGGTAGGTGATGGCAGCGGCTTTCAGTTTGCAACTGTACCTCGGAACGGTGGATACTCAGAGCAGTGATGTTTTATGGTTTGTGTTGACAATGAACGTGTGCAGCTTGTTTTTAAGCTGTAACGAGGCCTAATGGCTAAAATTTTTTAAGATGAGTTCTAGCGCAGGATGTCTGTAATCCTTATATGGCTGTCGATGTAAGGAGGATTGTTATACCTGGTTTTATGGTTTTGGCACTTGCAAATGGGATAATGCTGTCCTGGAACATGTTTGGCAATAATCACACGATTGACAACTGGGCTGAATATCCTCAATATTACTTGAATAACAGTGTATGTTCAATTGACATCAGTGACTTAGTTTCTGTTCCCAAAAATAAAAACGGTCTGAAAGGGCCATCGTTTTGCAGGGATAGATATTAAAAACAAATCTCTGAAAGATCTGAAAGCTATCCAAAAAATTCCAGGAGTGTGTCCTGGATTGGAAAAAGCGCTGGCATAAGTATGTAATATCGAATGGAATTATAATGATGCGCATGAATTTTGAAGTAAACGAATAAAAATTCTTTCCAAAAAACCGATATTTCCGTTGCTACTTGAACACAGTTTGTAAGCTGAATAACTGAACAGGCGCTGTGGAGTAGTGGCACGGCGTCTGGATGTCCATGGCGACCGGCCGACCAGCCGGGGTGCGGGTGTTTACGTCGTGCCGCTCCAGTGGATCCGGACCGCAAGCTGCACGTAAAAACCAGATGCTCACTCCGCTGGAACGCCGCTGGAAAAAGCCGACAGCGTGGCCCGTACTCTGGGTTACGCAGCGCCGTCTTGACTTCGGAAATCCTTGGCAGCATGTCACAACGGGAACGGCCATTCAGAAGAATGATTAGGACTCAGTGAAGCGTGTTGCTATCTCATCGTTGTCTCTCCGGCTCCTACTATCTCGTCCACTCATCCACGTACGCGTATTCTGTTTTTGGAGGGAACGACAGACAACGTTAAAAGACAAACACGACAAAACTTAAAGAGGAAAAACAATAAGTACACACGATCGGGAACTTACAAGGTTTCATGCCACGACTGTGATTTGATATACAGGGTGTTTCAGAAGTGGTGGTCAGTATTCAGGGATATAACAGGAATGATCATTCGAAACAAAAAATTCAAGTAAACATGGGGTCTAAAACGCGTACCTTAAGATCTATGAGCAATTCTTGATCTTCGATACTGTGAAACAGATCTCTTCTACTTCAAGCTCTTTGCTTTTCATATTTTGGGAGACAGTAGTAGTACAAGCAGGGCGTTCAGCTAGGTATTCATACAGAATCATATTGGTGTAACGGGATGATGAGAACTGGCGGAATGTGATGGCATGCAACCGAATGTGAGACAGTCTGTCGAGGAGCTTATCGTGGAACTGGCTATTCTATAAGGAGTAGTGCGTAAAGTGTAACAATAAGTTTTATAGGGACGGAAAAAACAAACACCAGAGACTGAATGTGTCTAGTGGTTCTTGGGAGTATGAATTAAAATGTCACACTTTTCAGGAGGAATAGTTTAGTCTCAAGGAGTACGATTTTTATATAAACCAGGAATGAAGCAAAAGCATCTTATTTTGATCAGCTATTGGCGGAAACCAATGCTCATACCATAACTGTAGTTTCTTACGCCCATTTTCCCTCTCCCGCTAGCTGTAATGTAAATATTCCTTACTGCCCGCAAGATCTCGCATACGAGAAAAAATCGTAGGATGCAGGACACCTACACCTTCTCGCAGCACAATAAATAACTTTCCATCCAATTTATCATCCAGATTAACATCGGCATAATTGTATACGACTGCGTTTAGGCACTGATGATAGTTGATTTTGATAAAACTCTGTTGATCCCACTAATTTCCAGGGTCCCATTCATATGCATTTCCTCTTCAAATTCTGAGTGATCGGAGTTGAAAACAAATTCCTTACTGAACTGTGAAATACGTTTGTTGATCTGACCTACAATTTTCGGGCCTCGTCAAGTTGAAACTCTATGTGAAATTTCGTTATCTTACGTCTTACAATTTTGAAGCACTATTTGAAGTTACGCAACCATGCACTGCTTCCCTTCAAATCACTGTAAACTATGTCGGGCACAATTTGACGTGTATGAAGTAGTAGGTCACTATTCTGTACAACTTTCAAATTGTATCGACCATCCTTGAAACACGCAAACACCTGTTTTTGTAAGAAGTGCGCCTTGTCCTCCCTTGAATATCGGTAGTTCTTTTATGCAGTACATGGTCATACTGCCACGCAGTTATTCGAAATCTGTTCGTGATAGTCTTTCTTATTATTTTGTGGATGATCTTCCATGAACATAATTTTGTTTAGTACCCTCTGGTTGCAAAACGATTCTGCTTCACCACGTTACACTGGAGACATGATCTGTGGTTCCCTGTCCGGCAGGGATGATGAACTACATGGCTCGACACGTATTTCAGTATCACTTTCACTTGTTAAGTCATCATCATCATCTTGGACAGTTTCCAGCCACTGGCTGGGTCTGTCGGGAACACAAGCCTCTCCACCGTTTTCTGTCTTTCCACCATTCCCCCTCTTCCACCTTCGTCCAGTTCTCTCCTCTTCTCACCACACATTCCTTCACTCCCTTCACCCATCTATCTCTTGGTCTTCCTCTGGGCCTCTTCCCCTCCAGTTGCAGATCAAACATCCTCTTTGGAATTCTTCCCTCATCCATTCTCTTCATGTGTCCATACCACTGCAGTCTTGATTTTTCTATCCTGTCCTGTACTGGTTCCTCCTTTAGTCTTTCCCTCACATACAAATTTCGCAATCTGTCTCGTCTTGTTACACCCAACCTGCTCCTCTGGAACTTCATTTCACTAGCCTGTATTCTACTTTTGTCGCTTTTGTGCATTACCCATGTCTCACTTCCGTATGTCAATATGGGGACAAAGTAGGTTCGGTATATAATTCCCTTGGATTTCTGTGGCACCTCCTTGCTCCAAATAAGCCCCCTAATGCGTTTGTAGAACTGCCCTGCTTTTCTGCATCTTTCATTTATTTCCATTGCGTTTCCCCCCTTACTTTCAATCACGCTTCCCAGGTACTTGAAGTTCTCTACCACTTGTAGTTTTTCCCCTCCACAAGTTATATCCACATTTGGCCTATTCTTCTTCCTTGTTGTGACGATTATTTCACTTTTCTTTGCAGAGAAATGCATTCCATATTGTGCTGCCGTTGCCTCCCATGCATCTAACTGCTCTTGCACCTCCTTCACGCAATTTCCCCATAACATCAGGTCATCGGCAAAAAGCACTGCTTTCATTTTATGATCTCCAATTGCATCTGATACTTGCTGTAGGATTTCATCCATAACAATAATAAACAATAAAGGCGAAAGTGCACTTCCCTGTCGCAGCCCATTTTCCAGCTTGAACCATGCAGTACGTTCCCTCCCCACTTTCACACAACTCTCACTTCCCTCATACATTTTTCTGACTTTTCGTGTAATCTCTTCATCTATCCCTTTTGCGTTCAGCACATCCCAGAGCTTGTCCCTACAGATACTATCATACGCCTTCTCAATATCCAAAAAGGCCATGATTAAGTCCTTCCCGTACTCATAGTGCCTTTCCTGCAGTTGCCTTACCGCAAATATGAGGTCCGTTGTTGATCTTCCCGGTCTGAAACCGTACTGCTCCTCTTGCAGTCTACTTTCAATACTGCTTCTTATTCTCTTCTCCAGCATCTTTTCATAGATTTTTCCACAGTGGCATAGCAGGGTGATTCCTCTGTAGTTCTCACATCTCCTTTTATCCCCTTTCTTGAAGATCGGGACTATAATTCCTTTCTTCCAATCCTCAGGAATTCTGTTCTCCTTCCACACCACCCTCAGCACTCTGTATAGCCACTGGGTTCCTACTTCTCCTGCTGCTCGTATCATATCCACTGTTACTTCGTCCCAACCTGGTGCCTTGCCCCCTTTCATCCTCTTTATGGCTTCTTCCACTTCATTCCAAGTTAGATCATCAATTTCCCCACTATTATAATCGTCTGCTGCCTTAGGCTCTCCATCGCTGTTAGTTACCTGCTTGGCAGCATTCAACAGATCTTCAAAGTACTCCTTCCAAATCTTTTTGAGCTCATGCATTTCCTCCACAACTCTTCCATTATTAACCATGATCCTCAGGCACTCGCTTCTGTCATTCCTCTTATTTCTTACCATGGTGTAAAGTACTTTTTTGTTCCCTTCACTGTCCTCTTCTAACATTCTTGTCCATTTTTCCATCCACTTCTTCTTCTCCGCCCTTACTATGGTCTGTGCCGCTTTCTTGCTTTCCTTATATTTTACCCTAGCTTCCTCTGTTCGGGTCTGGAACCATTCTCTGAAGGCTTTGTTCTTTCGAAGTACTGCCTCTTTACATATGTTGTTCCACCATGGGGTTTCCCTACTTCTCCTCTTTGTGCTAGTTCTTCCGCACACAGTCTCAGCTGCCTCAACTAGAGCCCTCTTAAAATCGCCCCATTCTTCTTCCACTGTTCTCTGATCTTCCTTTGGCAGCTTCTTCCTGATCAGTGTCTGGTACTGGGTCCTCCGTTCATCCTCTTTCAGCATCCATGTCTTCAACCTTTTCTCCTGTATATCTGTTGCCCTCCTATCTTTTTCTCTCTTAGGGTGGCTACCAACAGCCGATGGTCGCTGTCTAAGGCCTCAGATGGTATGACCTTAACATCTGTGAGGCTGCTCATCATCTGCCTATCCACTAGTACATAGTCTACTACTGAAGTTTGGGACCAGTCCCCACTGTACCAAGTTATTTTGTGACTACTCTTCTTCTTGTACCACGAATTTGCGATCGCCAGCCCATTCCTCTTGCAGAATTCCAGCAACAATTTTCCTTCTCTATTTCGGTTCCCCCAGCCCTCTGGTCCCATTATCTCCTCGAATCCTTTCCTGTCTGTGCCAACATGTGCATTGAGGTCCCCTATTATAATCTGATTTCCTCCATTTAGCTGCTTTTGCATGTCATCTTCAAATTCCTCCTTCTCCTTTTTTGTACACCCCACCTGTGGGGCATATGCTTGGATGATTTCAATGCTTTTTCCTTTCACCCGTACCCTGGCTTTTATCATTCGATCATTGATACCTTCCACCTCCTCCTGCAGACCCTCTCTGACCACTATTGCCACTCCATTTCTTCCCCTCTCATTCCCTATCCAGTACAGTTTACATCCTTTACTTAGTGGTTTTTCACCAACTCCTCTCCACCTAGTCTCAGCAAGTCCCAAGATGTCCAATTTCCTCCCTTCCATCATTTCTACAATTTCTTCTAACTTCCCAGTTAGAGTCCTTATGTTTAAGGTGCCCAGCCGTAAACCATCTCGTAATCCTTTTCCATTGCTTGGTCCGTTTCCTTTAAATCCGTTCCGTGATCCGAGGCATGTTCCCTTTTTGAAAGCAGTTGATTTATCCACTACTGGCTTGCTAGGCCTATCGCAGCTTCACCAGAGCCCCGTTAGCCGTCACGTTTCAGGGTTCCCATAGGGCCTTCTCAGCTACCGTAGCGGTCCTGGGGCACACGAAGTCCCCGCTGTACATCGCCCCTAAAGGCAATCCCCTACTTTGTGCCGTTGCCCATCTCCCACGACTTGGACGAGGGGTTGGACTTACGGGAGACACTTGTTAAGTATGTATCATAATCATTATACTCCTCGTGTACGTTGTCCGCAAAGTCAAGCGTATACGACACCATACATTCCATTGATTCATCTTGCGAAAAAGCTGATATTTTATCTGCCACTTCTTTTTCTCTCTGTAAAGTTCCTCGGGTTCCTTTCTGACGAAATATCACCTTAGATACTTGTTGCAGATACAATGCAGTGTTTATTTTGTTATCGTTGCAATTGCTCCGCTTTGTATGAACACTACTAGTATTGTAGCACTGTTCTGAGTTACTCGTCGACTAAGCAGTTCAAATACGCTCCGTAGCCCCATGCCATGCTCCCCATTGTCCAGTCCCAGTCTCGCCCCCTGTTGCCATTAGCAGCCAATATTGTGGTTGCATGGTAGACAATATGTGGTGCTTCGAATGCCGTAAACATCATTGGCCTTTTCCGACCTCACACTGAAGGAGTTCCTTGTGAACCTAAGTAGTCCTCCACGAGAGCCTTCGCAATTCCATGGGGCTCCATGCTCAATCTCTGCTATATTCTGGCAACATATGAGATCGCAGGTAGTATTGAGGTCCTGTGCAGTGGCTTCGGCATGCTGACGTCCGCACTGCACTCTACTGCATGACTTTATATTGCGCCGATCGGTAACGCCAGATCCTGCCACAAACCATGCGGCCTAGGCTTGTTGCAGAATAGTTACTTATCATAAATTTTCATACAACGTACATTTCCCTTTCTTATTTCCTAATCTTTCATATTACTCAGTGTGCTAATAGTTCTTAATTTAGAATTCGCAGTCTGGCACCATTGTTTATTCCACAGTTCCTTTGTTCACTTTAAATTTCCCCTCCTGTTGAGGGCGGGATGGGGAAGAGTGAAGTCCGTTGTGTAGCGACTCCTTTGAGAAAGTATGTGTCAGATTAGGGGTACAGTTTTCTCCGGGCAGACAGAGGTGACTCGCCCCCCCCCCCCTTACTCCCTCCACCTTCTCACTCATCTCTCGCACTGCTTCTCCCATCTCCATCCCCCAACCACACGGCCGGCTTTGTCCGACAGAAAACAGCCCAAGATTTCAGTTTTATTTTTACTGCGACCATCTCGTTACCTTACAATGTCACGGTCCTTTCGCCACTGTTTGTCAGTGAAGAAAATCTAGCAGCTTTATTTAACGCAGATTACTTAATTCCTCTAGCGTTGTGATCAGCACAATAAAACGGTCACAGTTACTGAATTTGTGCTGTCACAGCAACATCCTAGATCCCACACTAACATCAGAAACAATATAATCTGTTCCACATGTTGCCGAAGACCGGTATTGTACTTTAGACGTTCGCTCTTTATGGCTCAGCGGTGTAATCCTAGCAGTACGATGGTCTCCTCGAAGTGCAGGGAGGTTCACGAATGATACAAATGCTGCGGTTAACACTGCGCGAAAACCAATACTGAAGAGGCAGACTCCGGCTGAAGCAGAGCGTCCAGCCTATTTCTCGGATCAAGGCAGACGACGTGTTAGTTTTAACCGCACTAGACGAGCCAGAGAAAACCGTTCGCAATTCAGCAGTTCACTCTGGCGCGTCGGTAGCATCGGCTCACAGGGCAGTGCACAGACTCATTGTGCTGGTACCGCAACTCTATATCAGATGGAGATTTGATACTGAAGTTCGAATTTACGCACCTGAAACGTTTTTCCTGAAGTTAACTAGCAAAGATTAAATACTGATGAACTGGGAAGGTTCCTTGACTTTGCAAACCGAACTCAACTTCCGACCAGCCACAGACACACCGACATATCAATTCATTATCAGCTTGAAGATATTCAAAACATGTAACAGATACTGACTAGATTCAAGTATACACCGAGCCATTTTTCGTGTAATCTCTAAATTAAAAGCCATTCCTCGCTACTCTCCTTGCAAATAAAATGGCAGATGAGTCTGATTTCTGAAAGTTTCCAGCGTCGTCTTACCTTCAGCCTGCAGGGTTCGGTACTCTGTCGGTAAAAACGGAACCCTTTTACGATTACTTGGTTGTCCGTCTGTCTCTCTATCTGTCCGTCTGTCACTGTTAAAATCCCTTCTTCTCAATAATGAGCGGATGTACCAATTTGAAATTTATTTGACTTACTAAGGTCTACGATCCGTTAGCGGTGTAAAAAATTGAAGCTTTAAAACTATATCGCTTATGTCACATAATTCTGATGCTCGCAAACTCACTCATCGAAACTAATATGGTACTTTCCGTTTACCTAGAACCATGAAATTTGGAAAGAAGCGATGTTTCACAGTACAACCAAAGGACGAAATCCAGAAATTGTCAGTTTGTAATTATATCACACGAAAAAAAATTTCGCTTGTTGTGAAACTTCCTGGCAAATTAAAACAACTGTGCCAGACCGATACTCGAACTCAGGAACTTGACCTTTCCCTGGCAAGTGCTCCAGCAACTGACCTACCCACGCACAACTCAGTACCCGTCCTCACTGCTGCACTACTGCCAGTACTTCGCAGAGAGGTGTGAAGTTTGGAAGGTAGGAGACGAGGTGCTGGCAGAAACGAAGGTGTGAGGAGAGGCTCTGAGTCGTGCTTGAGTAGCTCACTTGGTAAAGCACTTGCTCACGAAAGGCAAACGTCCCGACTTCGAGTCGCGGTCCAGCACACATATTTAATCTGCCAGGAACTTTCATATCAGCGCACACTCCGCTGCAGAGTGAAAATTTCATTCTGGATTTAGTTTGTTCTTTGTTATCCGACTTCAAACTTTAAATTAAAACATTCTCGAAAGTCTTGGAATCCCTGTTAGCAATACCTTGCGAGTATCAATGATAACAGGCAAAAATCGTCGAGATTCTCGATTCGATTCCTGGAATGGATGAACTGTCTAAATACATAATTAAGTTTGTACCTAACCCTCAGTACACGAGTCATACTCGCACCTGGCCAATTTTTTGTGTTTACCAGCCTTTGTCAAAAACTACTAAAATGTGAATATGGAAAGTACTTGCATGTATACAAACGTTGTCTTAGTGATTATAAAAGAATATGTACAAATCCCATATAAACCGTTCTTTCTCAGTTAAATACATTGTAGATAGTAGGTACCTATTATAAAGTAGTGGCGTTAGTATGTTTGGTGATTAACAAGCACTGGTTTTCAACAGATTTGTTTTGTAAGAAATTGTCGTCCTTCGTTTCTCCTCCAACCCCCCCCCCCCCACCCCCTTCCCATCCACCATCTCCCTGCCATCACCCGCCCCCTGTCTCCCAGCCTCTCTCACACTCACCTTCAGATCGGATATCCTGGGCACACTCTTAACTCTTTTGTAACACATTTGGAGTCTACATCGCATACAACTTCAAGGAGTTTTTCAAAAGAGTGTATAAGAAGATTTATTGTTTCTATTATTGTTGTTGTTGTTCTTGTTGTTGTTTTTGTTGTCGTCGTCGTTGTTATCGTTACTATTGGTCCGCCTCTGCAGCTGAATTGTTAGCGCAGCTCTCTGCCTTGGGGGGTGTGCGGGCTCGATTTCCGGTACTGCTAGGGATTCTTTTTCTTGGTGGCAGGACTGGTGCGGGGTGCATTCTGCCTTTGAGGCCAACTAAGGAGCTACTCAACCGATTAGTAGCGGTTCCGAGGTCAAGAAACCCTACCCTACAACGACCGACAGAGCGGTGTGCTGACCGCATGCCCCTCCATACTGTATTTGATGACGCCGTCGGCAGAGGATGACACGGCGGGCGGTCAGACCCGACTGGCCCGTCTAGGGAACTTTACCTTTACCTACGGTTATTATTAGCATCATCAATAGAAAGATCGGTGGCGCCCCTACGTTTAATATGGTCAGGAACTTAACTGCGTGAATTCTTTGGACAACTGCAGGAGACCGTGTTATTACAGCGCAAGTTGAGAATTTCCTCGTCGATCCACTATTGCCCAAATTAAGCATCGTTTTAGCCATTCTCGGCACTACAGGATCTACCCAATAGCCTGGAAAAATGGACTCACAAAACTAGTGTCCGAGAAAGACTCTACCAAAGAAGACTCCGATGACAGCCCATGAGCGTTTTACCTTTTAGACAAAGTGACAGGTTTCAGAATAAATCGTAGCACGAAGACTGCTCTTGTAAAAGTGAGTGACGAACGGAAAAGAGCTATCGACAAACAAGACGAGGCTGCTATGTACTTTTTGGAATTCAGGGAAGCTTTCGACATGTCGACATTGACAATCCACTAGCTGTAAAATGCTTCCACTCATAGCTTAAAGCCCGCATCTCGTGGTCGTGCGGTAGCGTTCTCGCTTCCCACGCCCAGATTCCCGAGTTCGATTCCCGGCAGGGTCAGGGATTTTCTCTGCCTCGTGATGGCTGGGTGTTGTGTGCTATCCTTAGGTTAGTTAGGTTTAAGCAGTTCTAAGTTCTAGGGGACTGATGACCATAGATGTTGAGTCCCATAGTGCTCAGAGCCATTTGAACCACAGCTTAAAGGCCGCCAACAATGTACAATGATGGGAACATAAGTCACAATGGAGGACGTTGTGCCGGCGGCGGTGGCCGAGCTGTTCTAGGCGCTTCAGTCCGGAACCGCGTGACTGCTACGGTCGCAGGTTCGAATCCTGCCTCGGGCATGGATGTGTGTGATGTCCTTAGGTTAGTTAAGTTTAAGTAGTTCTACGTTCTAGGGGACTGATGACCCCAGATCTTGTGTCCCATAATGCTCAGAGCCATTTGGACCATTTGGAAGACGTTGTATCAGGATCCCACAAAAAAAATGGTTCAAATGGCTCTGAGCACTATGGGACGTAACATCTGTGGTCATCAGTACCCTAGAACTTAGAACTACTTAAACCTAACTAACCTAAGGACATCACACAACACCCAGCCATCACGAGGCAGAGAAAATCCCTGACCCCGCCGGGAATCGAACCCGGGAACCCGGGCGTGGGAAGCGAGAACGCTACCGCACGACCGAGGATCCCACAAAGATTGGTATTAAGTCCATTACTTTGCTCATTATATGTTAATGTCGATGCTCTCTCCCATTCCAAATAATGCTCATACGTCGATCACCTATAGTTATATCTGCGTGAAACCCCAAGAAACCTGCGCACAGCCATCTATCATATAAAATCTGACTTACTTACCTTATTAAAATGGGTGCAACACAGGTTTGAAACTTAACCCACCCAAAACAAAGCAACATTAGTCGCTCACAAAAGACTAAATACCCCCCAGTTCAGGCATTCTCCTCCACATTAAATCCTAAACGGCACAGTAATGACTTTCTCATCATCTGAAGGGAATCTCGATATAACTCTGGACGACCACTTAGACTGGACCGAACATACAGCTGCAGTCTGTAAGAACGTGTCAACGTCAGTTCACTCACTACCTAAATACCAATATAAAAAAAAGTTAAGCTGCAGAATAAGATCCGCTGCAAGTCACCACTCAAAATGATTTATTTAATGCACGACCGGTTTCTTGTTTGTGGCAATCTTCAGGTGCTTATACATTCAGTTTGTGTTTCCATATTCATTGTTGGCGTCAGCTGTTTAAATAAAAAAATAAAGTACCTGATGTTGACTCAGTAACCCAAGTGAAAGACTTGGAAGTGTCGCAAAGACATGTGTTGAAAATATTAGTGCACTTGCATGTAGCTGGAGTATCCATATCGTAATCGCACATTTGTCACATTTTTTACAAACACATTGTCGATTGAAACTTCTTGGCAGATTAAAACTGTGTACCCGACCAAGACTCGAACTCGGGACCTTTGCCTTTCATGGGCAAGTGCTCTACCATCTGAGCTACCGAAGCACGACTCACGCCCGGTCCTCACAGCATTACTTCTGCCAGTATCTCGTCTCCTACCTTCCAAACTTTACAGAAGCTCTCCTGCGATGGTAGAGGACTTACCCGTGAAAGGCAAAGGTCCCGAGTTCGAGTCTCGGTCGGGCACACAGTTTTAATCTGCCAGGAAGTTTCATATCAGCGCACACTCCGCTGCAGAGTGAAAATCTCATTCTGGAAACGTCCCCCAGGCTGTGGCTAAGCCATGTCTCCGCAGTATCCTTTCTTTCAGGAGTGCTAGTTCTGCAGGTTCGCAGGAGAGCTTCTGTAGAGTTTGGAAGGTAGGAGACGAGATACTGGCAGAAGTAAAGCTGTGGGGACCGTGCGTGATTCGTGCTTCGGTAGCTCAGATGGCGTAGGTTGAGAAATACGTGGACGCAGTGCAGTGGAAGGAATAAGGGAGTTATTTATTGCATCGAGGTTGTGTTTTTTCAGAAAAGACAGTTTCTATTTCGCACTTAAAAAGTCGTTCTTCTACCGGCCACAATGGTTGCGCAAAAGAAACAGAAAAAGGCAATGGAGAGCATAAACTCCCGCCTGGCTCTTGTCATGAAGTCGGGAAAATATGTTCTTGGCCTGAAGCAAACTCTGAAATCCCTGAGGCAGGGAAAGGCGAAGTTGGTAATAATTGCAAACAATACACCACCATTACGGAAATCAGAAATTGAATACTATGCCATGTTGGCAAAGACTGGAGTTCATCACTATTCTGGTAATAACATTGAACTTGGAACAGCATGTGGAAAATATTTCAGGGTTTGCACACTATCCATCACAGACCCAGGAGACTCGGATATCATTCGTTCGATGCCAACTGCTGATGGACAGTAATGTTATAATGCAATTGTGTGTGAATAAAGTTTTTAATATTTAAAGTTCTTATAAAAAAAAAAAAAAAAAAAAAAAAAAAAAAAAAAAAGATGGTAGAGCACTTGCCCGTGAAAGGCAAAGGTCCCGAGTTCGAGTCTCGGTCGGGCACACAGTTTTAATCTGCCAGGAAGTTTCGTATCAGCGCACACTCCGCTGCAGAGCGAAAATCTCATTCTGGAAACATTGTCGATTCCCACTCATTAACTGCACGTAAAAAATGTGAAAAATTGACAAATGTGCGACTACGATTTGGATACTTCAGCTATATGGAAGTACAATAATATTTTCAACACATATAACTTCGCAACTTCCTATTCATTCACTTGTGTTATTGAATCAGCACCATGTAATTTGCCTTTTATTTAAGCAGTGAAGGCTAACATTGCACATGGGAATATAAAATGAATGTATAATCACCTCAAGACAGTCACAAGCCCGAAACCGTTTGTATCTTAAATAAATCACCTTTAATTGTGACTGGTAGTGGATCTTATTCTACACCTTATAAAGCAACAGTCACTGAGCATCAACAACATTCTTTATGCATAAGTTTCACTTAAAATATTTACTTTCGAGGTTAAAAAGAAACTCAAAATCAATCTCACTCCTCTTACTTGATTATTGTGATCTTATCCTCCAAGGGCTTTTGTATGAGAAACTAACGACAAATGATTGTGCGACATGCACTATTTTGACCATATCATTTCTGCCTGTGAACAATTATCACAGCTGTCTGCCAACATCGCCAGAGACTATCGTACTCTGAGTTCGCTCTATTGTCTTCTCAACTATTACATGCTGTCCTATTTGTTTTCAACTGTTACATCACTATCAAAATAGTACATCAGAAATACTCGTTCTCAACAAAGTAAAAATAATACAGCCATCTTCTAAAAATTATTTTCTGTATCAGGAACCCGAGGTTAGATCGATATCCTTAAAAATATCAGAGAAACTAAATCCTCTCAATGTTAAAAGCTAAGATTTTCTGTCATATTAGCTATCTCTTCCACGTAACTGTCTGCGGCTTAGTCTTGTCAACACTTCTCCCCCACCACTTCTCTCTTCCTTTTGCCTATAGAGTCTCCTCCGTTGAGAGTCTGCCCTTTCTTAAGAGAGGTTGAAAATACCGCTTCAGTTGTAAAGTTCACGCCCGGTTTCGGGTTCTTATATACCTCTCATCAGGTGTTATACTGAAAGTAAACAAGAGGCTGGAGCTAATAATAGTTGCGAGCTTCCTACTTTGAATATTGTAATCAAGACTTTATTTAAAATGGCAAAGGTAGTTTTAATGAGAACAGTGGGAGAAGTTGTGATCTATATAACAATAGATTTATTCATTCTTAACATCACAAGACAAAAAAATAGATAAAGAAATGGCACACACTTCTTTTTTTTTTTCAAACGCTTTCAGTGATATGTGGCCCATGGTGAACAAAGTGATCAGCTGGGGATCAATACACGGCACTAACCAGAACTAATCGCTTTACCTCATACATGTGAATCTGTGGTATGGCTCAAAAACTACTCTACTATCACGCATCTATACTCTACTATTCCATAAACAAAAATATGGTTCCTAAGAACTGGGTGCTGAGAAGCATATATTGGAGCCTTATGTCATTGCAGCTAATACTTTACCACAGCCTCTAAGTGGCACACTAGCAAAGGACACAAGTCTCACAGTTTAGGTAAAGACCTGCAGTTCTTTACTAACGAAGCTCCAGTACAAGAGTGTCCTCTTCTCTTTCTCTCAGCATTCCTCGCCAGCTCGGTAGCATAACACATTTACATCTTAGACTGCTCCCACTTTACCACAAGCCAATCACGAGCTGGAGCGGCGTATTCCAAACTGGGAGGCTACCCCTTGCTCTGCATACAAAGATTTGACCAACCAGAGACTTTAAAGTTAATTGAGAGAAAAGGAAAAAAGAGTTTTGGCCTCTTTCCTATGTGTTTACGCCATGTCTTTTGCTAAAAACATGACCTGGATGGAACCACAGCCCTTTATAAAAAGATCGTTATCTCCCCTGTTGCATCCATTTCAAACTTTGCAAAGAACGGCCATAAATTCTTTAAATCCTCATGCCGTCACAAACATGTTTTGTAGCACAGTCTGCACGTCTGGGCGCCACTGACCTGTCCCACGGAAATTCGCATAAACACACTGTCATCTCATCGGCTTCCTGTCGACCTCCTCTGCTTTATTGCCGGTCTTCAATTCTGTGCCCATTGCAGCAGCGATTCCTTGGAGCTAGTCAGCCTACCTGGACACGGATGCCGACCGACTGGCGCCATCCAATGCGTGTGCACAATGAGACCGCGGAACTTGGTAGTCCCCAAATGTTTTCACCCAGGTTCCTCAGAAAGAACGCTCACCTCAGCCCTCAGCTAACGTACGCTTTTACTGCAGCTGTTCAAATCAGCACCCTCTTCCTTTGAATGCAGGTGATACATCTCATAGTTTTTACACGTAGTAGTAAACATAAAAAAGCAAAAAAGAAGTTCCATATAACATTTTAGAAACTAGCGGTCGAGCTAGCTGCGGTAAATCCTAAGTGAATGGCAAACTGACACCAGAAAATACTACGGACGACTGCCTGGGTAAAGAAATATGTAATGAACACCGGGACAACTACACTTCGTTCTGTGACACCAAGCGCTGTGGTGGATGAGTACAGTACACGATGTATCACCAGCGACTGCAGAGCATGATGTAGCGTACGTGAATGGGGAAGGGAACTGGTAAACCAGAGTGGCAAAAGTACTGCCATCTGTTTGCGGGAAGAAGAATGCTGGGCCAATTACCCAAGCCATTCATGATTTGAATTACTGATTTAAATTTTAAAAAAAGAAACATTACATTGAAAGTTATACGGAAAGCGTTAAAAGTACGTTATGAGTGGTAAAGGAACATTTTGGACAGTACAGGGCTGTAGTACAACTGGAAGCTGGAGACCTAAAATGTATGTATTAACCGTAAAACACAATGAAAATTTTTCCCTTTCCACGAGTGGCATGCAAGTTTTTAATTTATTGGGGATACATATTCCGACGTGGAACAAAGTGCCAGTCATGAGTTTAAAGAACATACACATGTACTACTCCTATTAACAAGTTTCTCACTACTGAACGAAATGGAAGGTAGCAAAACCTTACAGTATACACTGTCAAAAACTCTCATACCAATTAATAGCAAGCAGTAACAGCTCTAAAAGAATGCATTAGAAGTGGGATTAATTTAAAACACGCTAACTGAAAGCCGACAACTAAACGAGGCTTACGCAATACAAGACCTAAGAAAAATTTTACACCGTGAAAAACAGGTAAATTTGAAATTATTGAGGACACAGACAATGATGTTCAACGGTGCCCCTTAGTCGTAGGATGAAAAATTAAAAATATACAAACTTCTATCAAAAGATGACATTTTACAGCTACGTAAAATAAACTGGATGGACCTCTCAGACCTTAGTATAGGAGACAGACATATGCCATAGAGTCGTTAAGCCTAGTTAAGAGCCACCAAAGCAATGGCGAAAAACAGTGACTCAGTTAAGAATTGTACATGTGTGGTGGACAATAATCAGAAACCAGAAGGAGATGGGTATGAGGCTGGACGCTTCTCCAAAGAAGAGAAGTTATTCAGCAGTACTGTGTCCTTAAGCAGAGTTTGCTCATTCAGAATGATGGAGAGGTCACGGTTAATGCTGCAGATAATTTCTATTTCTTCTAAAATGTTTAAAACGGGGCTCTTACGTTGAATATGTTGAATGCCGCAATTTGTGTTTCTTCTTAACAGCTGTTTCCAGTGTCACTTCAATCTTTCTCTGTTTCATTATTGCTTCCGTTTCTGCTGGTACTAAACATGACTTCCAATGTGCTAAACTAATCACTGTATTGTATGTTAAATGCTCTTCATTGTTGTAATTATTATTACTGATGGGAATTAATAAATTGTTCACTGTTATTATTTATGTTGGTAATTATAATTGTTCGGGCAATAATTTTTAAGTGTACATAATTGAACCACATGTAAAAAGATAATACGAGATTTTTTGTTATAGTTTTTGTCCTGGTGTATGCTGTCGCCAGCACACCTGCCGGCGAAGGTGTAGCGCGAAGATGCGAAGATCGACAGGAGGCGCCGGATCAAGCGCACCTACCACGAGAGAGGTCTGAGACACACCGACTGGCAACGCGCTGCCAACGCCCTCTCGACAGCAAGCACTTAGGCCGCCGCGGCTAACCGGAGAGCCTCACTCATTCACACTCCAGTTTGGCGTCTGTCATCAATTCGCAGAGCGGCATAGTTCACCACAGGCAAAGCCTGTACATAGCGTCCCAGTTGTGACTATAGCAGGATTACTGACATTGTCTGCAAGAGGACTATTACCGATGAACATGTATCACGAACATGGACTCTATTCAAGTCAAGTAGCAGCTTCATGTAAATAAAGAATCGTATTAATGCACGTGATCTTTTGTGTTGCAAAAGAGGATACTGGCCACCCGTAACAACAACCTCTCGTTTGCTTCCTTATGGTACAACACTCTACAGTTTGCGATATGTGTTGTTCCCTGTTCGTTGTACTAAACTGTCTTAAGGCCTTAATTGGTTAAGCTACGTAAACGGTAAGTAAATACATAGCAGTCAAGTTAGACTGAAAGGCTACATCTGGCAGTTTCTTGAATTCCCACATCTACGTTCTCCTCCGCAACTGCAGGGTCTACTTTGTCTACGTGGATACTCTGCAAATCACATTTAAGTGCCTAGCAGAGGGTTCATCGAACCACCTTCACAATTCTCTATTATTCCAATCTCGTATAGCGAGCGGAAAGAATGAACACCTATATCTTTCCGTACGAGCTCTGATTTCCCTTATTTTATCGTGGCGATCGTTCCGCCCTATGTTGGTCGGTGTCAACAAAATGTTTTCACATTCGGAGGAGAAATTTATAAAGAATTTTAATATTGCACAGCCTACTGTCCATTGCTTACAGCCGTCTGAATTGAGAAGTGCCTCGGCTGCGATTGAAAACGTTTTCATTTGGAGGGCTGGACTGCCGCACAAATCGAAACGTAATTGGATGAAGTTCACACGGACTCTGCACCATCATTGAAGAACATTTACTTTTGGATTAACGAATATAAACGTGGTCAGACAAGCACCGAAGACGAAGCGAGCTGCAGGCGTCCAATTGAGATCGCCACAATGGAAATCATTGACAAAATCAATGATATGATAATGCAAGACCGGCGAGTAAAAATTCGTAGAACTGCTAACACTGTAGGCATCTCAGCTGAGATAGCGCATAGTATCACGCATGGGGACTTGGCTATAAAGAAGCTGTGTGCAAGGTGGATGCCAAAGTTGCACAGTCTCCCAAAAGCGCACCGAGCAGATCATTCCTCCACAATGTCTGGCGATATTTAACCTCAATCAGCAAGACTTTTTGAGCCGATTTGTGACTGTTGATGAAACCTGGGTTGATCACTACACACCGTAGTCAAAACGTCTTCTTGGGATTCCCAAGGAATAATCCTCATATATCACCTGAAAAAAGGTAGAACCATAACAGGACTCTATTATGCTACATTGTTGGGTCGTTTGAAACTTGCGTTGACTGAAAAAAGATAAAGATTTGTACACAAAAAAGTGCTCTTCCCACAGGGTAATGCACCATACCAGTCATCAGAGATAATCATGCCGAAGGCGCATGAACTGGGCTTTGAATTGGTTCCCCATCCACCTCATTCACCAAAATTAGCCCTAAGTGACTTCTTCCCGTTTCCTAACTTGAAACTTATACTGTTGAAGTATCTGTTATTCTCAGCCCCATCAGACGTCAGTCGCTACGCCTCCCTGTAGGTATGAGAGTGTGGTTGGGTTGGGTTGTTTGGGGAAGGAGACCAGACAGCGAGGTCATCGGTCTCATTGGATTAGGGAAGGATGAGGGAGGAAGTCGGCCGTACCCTTTCAAAGGAACCATCCCGGCATTTGTCTGGAGCGATTTAGGGAAATCACGGAAAACCTAAATCAGGATGGACGGCCGCGGGATTGAACCGTCGTCCTCCCGAACGCGAGTCCAGTGTCTAACCACTGCGCCACCTCGCTCGGTTCGTGTAGGTATGAAATCCTCTAGTGACGTTCGCGGAACGCCTTCTCCCGGTAAAGCTGTTCCCAGAACTGCTTCAGCTACACACCTCTGGAGGAAGCATTGTGGGCATTGTGGTATCCGTTGCACTGTCAGGGAGAAAAGTGCTCGCTGTCTCCTCGCCTTTTTACTTGTTCCACTTTTTAGGATAAACACATCCTGTCACACTCCGTTCAATAGGGAGAGGTACCTCGCAGAACAGCTCAGAATAAATCCCTGCTACGAAGCTTCTCGGTTCTCTCCCTGTAGCTGTCAGCTTACGGGTCAATTCTGTGCGCGTCTCGGCGCCCGCTCTGAAGTAGTGTGTATGTATATAGGTGGGTACGGTATGTCCCGAGGCGACGGGAGAGTTATGAGCGGCTGGGCGGCGCGCATTGTAACGAGACAGTGACGGATCTGCGTCCCGGGGAACTGGTAACTGGTAACCGCTCTGGGCTGGGCTGGGCTGGGCTGCCAGCTCCGGTCTCGCAAGGCCTCCTCCGCCACGCCCTGCTGCGCCGTGTCCTCTGTGGTGTGGTGTGTGTGTGGCGGTGTCCCGCGTTGTTGGCTGTCAGCGAGGCGCCTTATCGGCGCGCCGGCCGTCACCTCTCTTGCCGCGGCCGCTGTCAGTGAAGGCTTGTCGCAGGCTCGCAGCCTCACGGCCTCCTCCATCAAGGAAAGCCAGGTCAATGAACCGCACTTGATGTGTACGGCCCGTGGCCTCTGCTGAAATGAAAAATTAGTTAGGTCTAACAAGGGGGCATTACGGACTGGGTCTCTTTGATTTCCTTCGAACTGACTTGATCTGAAAACCAGTGCCTAGATATCAAATAACACATCTACCAGGACGTGCCAAAAACTAATCCCCCCCCCCAAAAAAAAAAAATTTCTTATGTGAAAACTCTTAAAGTCTTTGAGATAAAACAAACATTATTAACACTCTCTATCTTTTTTCTTCATATCTACCTTTTTTTCAATTTATTGCTTTTCGGGCCGTACCCATTCAGACATCTCAACAATGTAATGTCAACTATGACGATACGAGCGTGAGGACAACACAACACACGGTCCCTGAGCACAGAAAAACTCCGACCTGGCCGCAATAGAACACGTGCTCCTTTGCTCTACAATCCGAGGCGGACCAGTCTTCATATTTCTGACTCCTCTACCGTTACAAGATTCCGAATCGTTGCGTGAAACATGGCGACGAACACTGAAGAGACAAAGAAACCGGTACACCTGCCTAACATTACGTAAGGCCCCTGCGAGCACGTACAAGGCCACAAGACGACATGGCATGGACTCGACTAATGTCTGAAGTAGTGCTGGAGGGAACTGACACCTTGCATACTGCAGGGCTGTCCATAAATCCGTAAGAGTACGAGGGGGCGGAGAGCTCTTCTGAACAGCGCGCTGTAAGGCATCCCAGATATCATCAATGTTCGTGTCTGGGGAGCTTGGTGGCCAACGGAAGTGCTTAAACTCAGAAGGGTGTCCCTGGATCCACTCTGTAGTAATTCTGGAGGTGTGGGGTGTCGCATTGTCCTGCTGGAATGGCCCAAGTGCGTCGGAATGTACAATGCACATGAATGGAAGGTGATCAGAAAGGATGGTTACATACTTGTTGCCTGTCAGAGTCGTATCTACACGTGTCAGAGAAACAGAGACATGTAAACTGGCAGAATACCGCGCTGCGGTCTGCAACGCCTATATAAAGCAAAAAGTGTCGGACGCAGTCGTTAGATCGGTTACTGCTGCTATAATGGCAGGTTATCAAGAGTTAAGTGAGTTTGAAGGTGGCGTTATAGTCAGCGGATGAGCGATGGGACACAGCATCTTCGAGGGAGCTACGGGATTTTCTCGTAGGACCATTTTACGAGTCCGAATATCAGGAATCCGGTAAAACATCAAGTCTCCGACATGGCAAAGGCCGGAAAAAGATCCTGCAAGAATGGAACCAACGACGAGTGAAGAGAATCGTTCAACGTGACAGAAGTGCAACCCTTCTGCAAATTGCTGTATCTGTTCACGTATCACTCCAACTGCCCCCCCCCCCCCCCCCACACACACACACACCATTACAGAGCCTTCACCAGCTTCAACAATCCCCTGGTGACATGCAGAGTCCATGGATTCGTGAGATTGTCTACATACCCGTACACGTACATCCGCTCGATACAATTTGAAACGAGACTCGTCCGACCAGGCAACATATTTCCAGTCACTAACGGTTCGATGTCGGTGTTGATGGGCCAAGGCAAGGAGTAAAGTTTTGTGTCGTGCTGTCATCAAGGGTACACGAATGGGTTTTGGGCTCCGTAAGCCCATATCGATGAAATTTCATTGAGTGGTTCGCACGCTAACACGTTGGTGGCCCAACATTTAAGTCTGCAGTAATTTGCGGAAGGGTTGCACTTCTGTCACGTTGAACAATTCTCTTCATTCGTCGTTGGTCCCATTATTGCAGGATCTTTTTCCGGCCTTTGCCATGTCGGAGACTTGATGTTTTACCGGATTACTGATATTCACGGTGCACTCGTGAAATAGGCGTACGGGAAAATCCCCACTTCATAGCTACCTCGAAGATGCTGTGTCCCATCGCTCATCGACTATAACGCACCTTCAGATTCACTTAACTCTTGATAACCTGCCGTTGTAGCAGCAGTAACCGATCTAACAACTGCGTCCGACACTTGTTGCCTTATATAGGCGTTGCCGACCGCAGCGCGGTATTCTGCCAGTTTACATGTCTCTGTTTTCTCAATACGCATGTATAACGTAACCATGTAGCCGTGTTAGAAATAGCAAGCTGCAATCGAGTTCGAATTCGAAGACTTTGGCCACACAACGAGCACTCTTTAGTTCGGAATCACGATGCCACATTACACACGAGCGCTACGACATATGCAACAATCCGACATCTTCTGTTCACTGTCATCGATCGTCCTCCCCATTCGGCTCCATCCGATTTTCCTCTGTTTCCAAAACCTAAAGAACGCTCTAGACGTCTTCACTATGATAGTGATGAAGTGGTACAAGCAAACGTGAAGTTGAGGCTTCGCCAACAAATACTCTTCAGTGATTTTATCAACAAACTGATCTTTCGGTGGGACAAATGTGTTCATCGCCATGGTGTGTATGTTGAGAAATAAATATGTAGACATGAAGAATAAAGACATAGAATGTTAATAACGTTTGGTTCATTTAAAAACCTATAAGTATTTTTACACAAAAAAATTCGCAGGCATTCCTTTTCACCAATCCCTCGTACATCTACATGTATGCTCAGCAGTTCACACTTCCTTGCCTTGAAGAGGGTCCATCGAACCAACTTCAGACTATTTTCAAATAGAGTTTTTATTTCTCTATAGTTCCAGTCGCGGAACAGAACACTTCAATCCTGCCGCGCGACATCTGATTTCTCTTACTTTGTTAAAATGATCGGTTCTCTCTGTGTAGGTTGGCGCCAACAAAATATTTTCGCTCTTGGTGGAGACAACTGAAGATTGAAATTTCGTGAAAAGAACTCGATCCTAAGAACAACGCCTTTGTTTTAATGGTTACCACACCACGTCGCGTACCGTATCATGAATATCATGATTCTCTTCCCACGTCCCCCCTCCCCCCATCTCAACCTATTTCGCGATAATACAAAAGGTAAAGCCCTTATTTGACGTTTTTCGATACTTTCCATCAATCCCGTCTGGTACGGATCCCATACCGCGCAGTAGTGCTCAAGAAGAAGATGGACAAGCGTAGCGTATGTAGCCTTGCATTTTCTAAGTGATCTGCCAATAAACCACAGGCTTTGCTTCCCCTTCACCACAACATTAGTTTAAGTTGTTCGTAAAACTTTACGAAGCAGATCTTGAAAAAAATTCTCGAAAGAACGCTTTTAAGATTAGAAGATTTTCGAGCGGTGTTAAAACCATATCATTTGGAATGTCGTAATGTACACTATGTGATCAAAAGTATCCGGACACCTGGCTGAAAATGACTTTCAAGTTCTTGGCGCCCTCCATCGGTCCACCGGTAATGCTGGAATTAAATATAGCGTTGGCCCACACTCTCGCAGGCATACGTTCGATCAGGTGTTGGAAGGTTTCTTGAGGAATGGCAGCCCATTCTTTACGGAGTGCTGCACTTAGGAGAGGTGCTGATGTCGGTCGGCGAGGCCTGCCACGAAGTCGGCGTTCCAAAACATCCCGAAGATGTTCTGTAGGATTCAGGTCAGAACTCTGTGCAGGCCAGTCAGTGCTCTATCGAGTTAAAAGATGCACTCGCAACCCCGAATTGCTCTTCGTCAGTGGGGAGCAAGAATGTGCTTAAAACATCAATGTAGGCCTGTGTTGTGATAGTGCCACGCAGAACAACAAGGGGTGCAAGCCCCTCCATGAAAAACACTACCACGCCATAACACCACCGCCTCCGAATTTTACTGTTGGCACTACACACGCTGGCAGGTGACGTTCACCGGGCATTCTCCATACCCGCACCCTGCCATCGGATCGCCACACTGTGTACCGTGATTCGTCACTCCACATAACGTTTTTCCACTGTTCGGTCGTCCAATGTTTACGCTCCTTACACCAAGAGAGGCGTCATTTGGCATTTACCGGCGTGATGTGTGGCTTATGAGCAGCCGCTCGTCCATAAAATCCAAGTTTTCACGCCTCCCGCCTAACTGTCATAGTACTTGCAGCGGATCCTGATACATTTGTGAATTCCTGTGTGATGGTCTGGATAGATGTCTGCCTATTTCACATTACGATCCTCTTCATCTGTCGGCGCTCTGTGTCAGTCAACAGACAAGGTCGGTTTGTACGATTTTGTGCTGTATGTGACCCTCCAAGATTCGACTTCACTGTCACATCGGAAACAGTCGACCTAGGGATGTTTAGGAGTGTGGAAGTCTCGCGTATAGACGTGCAGTACAAGTGACACCCAATCACCTGACCATGTTCGAAGTCCGTGAGTTCCTCAGAGTGCCCCATTCTGCTCTCTCACGATGTCTAATGACTACTGAGGTCGCTGATATGGAGTGCCTGACAGTAGGTGGCAGCACAATGCAGCTAATACGAAGAACGTATGTGTTTGGGTGTGTCCGAATACTTTTGATCACATAGTGCAGTTGTATGTAGCTGTGTGTCCCTTCCTCAAAATGAAGTGTTTAGAATAACACACTTATAAACGTGAAGTCACTAATTTGAATTTCGCTGGTTACAGCTTTTTTTCTTGATTTTACTTAAATTCCATAGTTATTACAGCTAGAAATGTTAATTGACAAATACTGAATCATACTTTTTTAAAAAATAACACCTTTTTTATCTTCGTTACTGTTTGTATCAGAATAGATAATAATTTGATACAGAAATGTAAAATTCTTAATTGTTAATTGAAAAAATGCGTAAGTCAATAATACGTTTGAATCTTTAGAAATGAACACCTATTTTATTATCTGTTTGACTTAGCTATTTTTAACGAAACTTTAATTAGTTGTGGGTACTGGTATTTCCGCCAATTCATGACTAAAACGTAAATGATATTATTTTTATTAAAAATGGGTGCTTCAATATTTGTTAATTAATGTTTCTATTTGTTCATAAATTTGGGTTTCAAATAAAAGTAAAAGAAGTTGTGACTAGCAAGATTCGAACTAGCAACGAAATACACACAAAAGTTTTACGCTATACGCTGAGGTACCGACACTACGCTATTAAAGTACAAATGTTTTATATTTATATATTTCTTGCCACTGGTAAATCGGGAAATCTTGTAATTTTCCCACGTGATTTTTTCTTGTGTCCTTTTATTTTTTTTAAAGTAATTGTATCGCACTACTTTAGGAAACTGATGGCCAGTCGATGACCCTCAACACCTATAAATGTCAAGAAAATAGACGATGCCCGGCAGTTCCTGAGGTCTTCTTGTGAGGGGGACGTTCAGCTTTGTAATACAACAGGCCTATATTGAGTCGCCTCTTATCTGGACACGGACGCCTCTAACGAAAAAATTAATCCAAAGTAATTAATGTTCCATACGTCACATTGCAGACTCTGGACCCATTCTTAATGACTCACTCTCCGCTGGAGTTATTATCGTCTATCAGTTTTATTTCGGTGTTCCACAAATTTAAAATGCAAATGTTATATATTCGGAGAAAATAGACATCATAATACGAGGTGCATTCAAGTTCTAAGGCCTCCGATTTTTTTTCTAATTAACTACTCACCCGAGATCGATGAAACTGGCGTTACTTCTCGACGTAATCGCCCTGCAGACGTACACATTTTTCACAACGCTGACGCCATGATTCCATGGCATCGGCGAAGGCTTCTTTAGGAGTCTGTTTTGACAACTGGAAAATCGCTGAGGCAATAGCAGCACGGCTGGTGAATGTGCGGCCACGGAGAGTGTCTTTCATTGTTGGAAAAAGCCAAAAGTCACTAGGAGCCAGGTCAGGTGAGTAGGGAGCATGAGGTATCACTTCAAAGTTGTTATCACGAAGAAACTGTTGCGTAACGTTAGCTCGATGTGCCGGTGCGTTGTCTTGGTGAAACAGCACACGCGCAGCCCTTCCCGGACGTTTTTGTTGCAGTGCAGGAAGGAATTTGTTCTTCAAAACATTTTCGTAGGATGCACCTGTTACCGTAGTGCCCTTTGGAACGCAATGGGTAAGGATTACGCCCTCGCTGTCCCAGAACATGGACACCATCATTTTTTCAGCACTGGCTGTTACCCGAAATTTTTTTGGTGGCGGTGAATCTGTGTGCTTCCATTGAGCTGACTGGCGCATTGTTTCTGGATTGAAAAATGGCATCCACGTCTCATCCATTGTCACAACCGACGAAAATAAAGTCCCATTCATGCTGTCGTTGCGCGTCAACATTGCTTGGCACCATGCCACACGGGCAGCCATGTGGTCGGCCGTCAGCATTTGTGGCATCCACCTGGATGACACTTCTCGCATTTTCAGGTCGTCATGCAGGATTGTGTGCACAGAACCCACAGAAATGCCAGCTCAGGAGGCGATCTGTTCAACAGTCTTTCGGCGATCCCCCAAAATAATTCTCTCCACTTCCTCGATCATGTCGTCAGAGCGGCTTGTGCGAGCCCGAGGTTGTTTCGGTTCGTTGTCACACGATGTTCTGCCTTCATTAAACTGTCGCACCCACGAACGCACTTTCGACACATCCATAACTCCATCACCACATGTCTCCTTCAACTGTCGATGAATTTCAATTGGCTTCACACCACGCAAATTCAGAAAACGAATGATTGCACGCTGTTCAAGTAAGGAAAAGTCGCCATTTTAAGTATTTAAAACAGTTCTCATTCTCGCCGCTGGCGGTAAAATTCCATCTGCCGTACGGTGCTGCCATCTGTGGGACGTATTGACAATGAACACGGCCTCATTTTAAAACAATGCGCATGTTTCTATCTCTTTCCAGTCCGGAGAAAAAAAACCGGAGGCCTTAGAACTTGAATGCACCTCGTAGAATTATGAGCCAGTGAGGAACAACATTCCCTAACTCGGTTCCAGATGTGGTCATTCCGCGCAGGGTTCGTTATTTGATGAAGATGGTGGGAACCATAAATTTCAGATAACAATTCAAACAGCACCTTTCTTTCTTCCTTGAAGTGGTGCAGTGATACAAAGACAAGAGGCAAGATGTGAAACCTCTGTGAACTGAAAAATCGTCCTCAAAGTTTCAGCAGGTAGTCCTTGACCACTGCTCCTCCCAACAGTTTGTAAGGTGTCAGGCAAATCCAACACCTTCCATGAAAACCCTGACATGATAAGCAAATCCAGCAGTATGTCACATAGCTCTGAATAAATCGTGGCATTAAATTAACCAAAGTAATACGATTAACGAGTGAGCAAATGTAATACCACAGACTTACACAAGAATGCCTAAATGCATGTCATAACTTCCCACCGTGAAACAGACGCAGTTCCGAGGGGAGAAACGAGAACAGAAGCCGAGAGCAGAACCGTGTTAAGCTAGAAGGCCCTGCGGTAAAGGACGGACACCCACGTCGCCAGCCAACCGACAGGACCACCCCCAGCCCATGTTAAAAGATAGAGCCCTCCAGAAGAACAGTATAGATCTTACGATAACACTAAAAGGGCCACACCAGCTACAAGTTTTAGCGTGAGACTTTTTCGCGTCTCTGTTACGTTGCAAACGTTAAAAACATTGCCCCACCACGAAAAGTATAACGTTTCTCATTGGATAGACAGAATTTTGTAGGCGGAGCTTACGGTTAACATTGAGACCCTGATTGGTCAGTTGAAAACACAGCCAGATAGATTTTTTTAAACCAACTGCGGTAAATTGTAGTAAGGAGAAGTTAGGGGAGAGTTGCTTCCGAGACGGCGAGCTGTATGGAGCTGCACCGCCCGCCGCCCCCTGAAACTGCCTAACCAACGACAAGGTAATGAACTCACGCGATGCCGCATAACAGCGCATAAAGCTTCACTCAGAACTGCAGAAGTCTCATCTGTTACCCCCCCCCCCCTTTTTACGTAATACTAGTGTCGATCGTCAATTAAATCTCATGGTGTTCACATTTGCTACTTGAAGTAAAAATCTGAAACGCGATGATTTTTATGTTATATAATTATTGAGAAGCCACATCAGCCACTCTAATTTACAAGTTAGATAATTACTTAAAGACAATTGAGGGTCACTGTAGACCATTTTGATCGTTTTCTCTTTTGTGAAACTTAATTTAAACCTAGATTATAGATGTGATATGCCATAGGTCATCCTTCGATCCATTGTAGAACTTGGAAACCTATTCAGGGAATATTCGTTCACATTTTTGTTGAACGCAGTTGGTTTTTATCATCCTGTATTAAAACATTTCCTTTTATCAATAGTGCAATTTATAAACAATGTTTTGTGAGTAGAATAAAATTTCCAATGGTAAACTTAACTGCTTTTTCGACGTTATTTTACCAGCTAACTAAAAATAGGAAAGCCTTGAACCCCTTCCACTAAATGCAGTTAGTATTAAGATTATTTTACAAGGAGTGCAGTGGAGCTGACGCTGAAATCATTAAGTATTTGGTTATATCATCGCTAGTCTCACTGAACTCTTCTGAACTCTACATGTCATGTGTGGTCTGGCGTCTCTTTACCAGCAACAGGTCCCAGGTTCAAACTAGTCAATTCCCTAAAAAACACGCTCAGAGCGTCGTTGCGCGAAAGTGGTAGCGAGACACAACTTAGAACAAACAGACACCACGCAGAATGTTAGAAGTTGGTATTGCGCCTTTATTTTTTTTAGGCTGAACACTCACTATTGAGTGGACACTACGAAGTCATGCGACTGTGGAGCCCAGCCATCTCAGCTCAGTTTCTCTTCCTACCGGTAATTGCAGCCAAAGAACTCACAGTGTCGAAGGCTTTCCGATCGTGGACTTCGCGACCTGTGACGTCAGCATGGTGTTACCGACCACGAATATTTTACCCGAGGGCTTTCCGACCATCAAAGGAAGCCGCAACAGTGGGAGAGGCTCTACCGGCCGTTTTGTAATAAGAACATCACTTCACGTTTTATGCAGGCGCAGGAGAGGCTAAGCGCGTAGTTCACAGACATGTTTAATATTTTTTTGGATTGTTGCTTTTTGTTGTTTTTACCTTTTTAATTTTTACAAGATTACTGAAGCAAGTGACTAAACTTTTTGTCTCTTTTTATGAATTTTAATTTCTGACTCAATTTTGTGGAAGAAAGTCAAGGATTTTAAACATCTTAAATCCTCCTTGTCGTTATACGTTTTTGTAATGTCTTTGAACCTTTTGTTACGATTTATATGTCTTTTTTTTCTTTTTAGAAGGACCAGGTCAACGAATCCTTTTCCAATTTCAAATAAAGCAATTACCGCTTCCGCCTTCAGTATACGTTCGGATGTTTTTGATTTACTGAGTTCCTTTTACTACCCCAACATTCAAAAGCATTTATGATCTTGTGCCCCTTTCACGTTTTACTTGGTATGCTAGGATTTTTTATCCATTGATTGACCACAATGTCTGCGAATTTTAGGACCTCTTCGCCACGAGGCATTTCCTCCATTATTACCACTCAAACGCAATCAACACTTTTTTTGTGAAGATGTGCCATTGCAGCACATATGCGGCAAAACAGTTGGACTTTTCTCTATCCCTGTATTCCTCCGTTAGTCACAGTTCTTGCATTTTCTTACTAGTTGGCAACCAATGCTGTACAATAGCAATAAAGCCATGAGATGTTCAATTGACTCTTTTATTAGAACATGTTACGCGTTTCGGGATTTTACCCATCTTCAGACGTCACAAACTTCAACTCCTTCCGAACCAACCAGGCGCACAGCCTTGACAACTCAAAGAAAGTGTCGAATAACATATGACTGCGACACAAGCACTTTCTTTGAGTTGTCAGGGCTGTACGCCTGGTTAGTTCGCAAGGCGTTTAAGTTTGTGATGCCTGAAGATGGGTGTAATCCCGAAACGCGTAACATGTTCTAGTAAAAGAGTCAATTGAACATCTCATGACTTTATTGCAATTGTACAGCACTGGTTGCCAATTATTAACATAAAAATGATCGCAGGCCTCAGACGGGATTTTAGTCCCGTATATCTTGCATTTTCTACCACAGACGTTGACTGAAGTGAAAATTGTAACCCAGCGGCAGTAAAACGAGCACATAGGTGCGGCCAGTAAATAATTCAAATGGCACTGAGCACTATGGGACCTAACATCTGGGGTCATCAGTCCCCTAGAACTTAGAACTACTTAAACCTAAGGACATCACATCCTGCCCGAGGCAGGATTCGAACCTGCGACCGTAGCAGTCGCGCGGTTCCAGACTGAAGCGCCTAGAACCGCTCGGCCACAATGGCCGGCGGCCAGTAAATGATATTTTACGTAGGATGCGCTGCGAGGTGATATCCAAAAGTTCTCAAAATTTCGATTTTATAGCACAAATGGTTACAAGTACGCTAAAAATAGAGCTAGGTATCTCCCCAAACATCCTTGTTGAATCAGTGTGGCAAGTGGCTGCAAAATGAGTAGTCTGGTTAGCTGTTGGTGAGCATATTTCCACTTTATCGTTCCCTTGAATTTGTGGCTTTTCAATGGCTCGCCGGAAAGAGCAAGAACAACGTGTCTGTTTAGAACTTTCTTCCTTTCCACAGCGGGTTACAAGAAATGGAAGCTAACGCAGGACTCCAGTACTGAAACAAGTGTTGGCTAAGATCTCTGACGGTAATTGCAAAGCTTTATATTTTTTTTCCGAAAGCGATTAAAATCTGGACGGAGACGGCATATCCTTATGCAACACCAGATCGTAGTACAATTCTTACAAGTTTCTGTCGCAATATCGGAAAGAGATTGTTTACCATAGTGATGGATGAATAAGAGGAAACGGATATTTCAGTGGAAGTCATTTAATTTAATTAGGAGCAAAGAGTTTTGGTCGGTAGTGTACTTGAGTATCTGGAGTGCTGTAAGGTGACATGATTAAGCCCGCTTAACGATGTGAAATCGTATCCACTCCCGAGTACAGCCTTGATGTTGATGGTGATTCGTTCAGCAGATGAGCCGTAAAATTTTGTGGCGCTACTGGGGCTCCTCGAGAAGAGTAAGCTGTGGATTAAGGATGAGTGTCGCTGCTGACTGTGCTCCGTCCGTCAGCCGGGACCATAAAGTGAATGAAATATTCTCGACCTCCTAGCCGTGTCACGTCGTTAAAATGCAACGAGCTTCCGACCAATCACTCCCAGGCACTTTTTGAGTGGAATTATTGCTGATGGGCTGCTCTATGCCTTTGCACCGGGATGGTAAGAAAAAGGATTCCTTATTTTCAGAGGCGGTAGCATGGTTCAAAACAAGAAAAGAATTCAAGTAAACGTGGGCTCTAAACTCCATACCTGGGGGGAGGGGGGCGGTAGCTGTACCACTACTAATCATTTCCTTTCCTGTTTCACTCGCAAATATAGCGAAACAAAAACGAATGTCTGTACACCTTCGTATCAGCCCTAACTTCTCGTTTCTCATCTTCGTGGTCCTTAGGTGAAATTTATGTTGGCGGCAGAGGAATCATTTTGCAGTCAGCTTCAAATATCGATTCTCTAAACTTTCTCAACACCGTTCCGCGAAAACAACGTCGCCTCCTTCAAGGGATTCCCGTTTGAACTCCCGAAGCGTCTTCGTAATAACTGAGTACTGTTCGAACCTACCGGTAACAAATCTAGCAGCCCGCCTCTGAACTGCTTCGACATCTTCCTTCGATTCGGTCTCCTGATGATCTCAAACACTTAAGGAGTGCTAAAGAACAGTCGCACTAGTCTCCTATATGTGCTCTCTTTTACAGCCACCCTAAAATTCTCCCAATAAATCGAATTCGACAATTCGTATTCCCTACCATAGCCCTGCGTATGTGCCCTTGGTCTAGAGTCAGAGGGTTAGCTGCCCTCTGTAATAAAAAAAAAAAAAAGAACTGAGTGAATGAGTCAACGATGAACTTGAACAGGTGTCTTTGGACGACCGCCCTGATCATATGCAGCGAACAACGAACAAAATGAGAAAAAAAGGGGTTCGAACCGTCCCCTCCCTGACCCCAACTCCTAAAATTTTGAACAGAAATCATCAGCAATGGTGGCCGCGAAGAGTTCCAGCATAACAAGTCACACTCATTCTGCAAACGGCCTTATCAAAGGGGACGAATAAGCGGACAGAGGTTCAGGTCACTCTCTCGCCCATGGGGTGGGAAACTGCCCCAAAAGGCGGAAGCATCAGCAATGATCAACGGCTTGGGGATGCAGAAAGCAATGAGAATCTCTGCATTAGAGACACGTAATGTGTATACACAGGACAAATGGCCTGTAATTTAGAAAGTGTCATGATGATCTCTCTATTGGCAAAAGATTCCGGAATAGCCCTATTCGGATCTCTGGGAGAGAACCGCCAAGGGGGAGGTGACCACGAGAACAAGGTAGAATAAGCAACGGAAAGAAAGCGTTCTACGAATCGGGGCGTGGAATGTCAAGAGCTTCGACGTGATACTGGAACTAGAAAACCTGAAAAGGCGAGTGAAAAGTCTCAGTTTATGGTGGAGCTCAGTGAACTGACAGAGAAAGAAGACAAAGATTTCTGGTGAGACGAGTATAGGGCAATATCAACATCAGCAGAAAATAGTATAATGGGAGTAGGATTCGTTATGAATCAGAAGGTACGGCAGTGAGTGATTTACTGTCAACAGTTCAGTGATAGAGTTATTCTCAACAGAATCGACAGAGACCGATAACGGTAGTTCAGGTATAAACGCCGACGTCGCAAGGTGAAGATGAAGAAATAGACAAAGTATATGAGAATAGTGAACGAGTAATTCAGTACGTAAAGGGAGACAAAAATCGTGGGGGATTGTAATGCGGTTGTAGGGAAAGGAGTAGAAGAGACGATTACGGGAAGATGTGGACTTGATAATAGGAATGAGAGAGGAGAAAGAGTAACAGCAAATACTTTGTTCAAGAATCACAAAAAGAGGAGGTGCACTTGGAAAATATTTCCGCTGGATTGCATAATCGTCAGGAAGAGATTACGAAATCTGATATTGGGTTGTAAGGCGTACCCATGAGCAGATATAGACTCAGATCACAATTTAGTAGTGATGTAGAGCAGGCTGAAGTTTAAGATATTAGACAGGAATAATCAATATGCAAAGAAGTGGGATAGGGAAGTTCTCAGGAATGAAGAGAGACGCTTGAAGTTCTCTGAGGTTATAGACACTGCGATAATAGTTAAGTAGGCAGGTCAGTTGAACAGGAATGGACATTTCTGAAAAGAGCGATCGCAGAAGCTGAAAAAAAAGTAGGTAAAAAGAAGATAGCTGCGAAGAAAACGTGAGTAACACAAGAAATACTTCCGTTGACCGATGAAAGAAAGAAGTACAAAAATGTTCACGAAAAATCAGGAGTAAAGAAGCATACATCACTTAGAAATGAAACAAATAGGAAGTGCAGGGAAGCTAAAGTGAAATGGCTGCATGAAAAATGTGAAGATCAGGAAAAATAAATGATTATCGGAAAAACTGTCTCAGCATATAGCAAAGTCATAACAGCCTTCGGCGAAATTAAGGGAAAGGATGGTAACATTAAGAGTGTAATGGAAATTCCACTGTTAAATGTAGAGGAGAGAGTATATAGGGGGAAAGAGTACACTGAAGGCCTCTTGATGAGAAATTCTTGATAGAACAGTTCCATCTATACATCTAAGCCGAAATAAAGGAAAGAAAGGTTCATGAGTAGGATTAAAATTCAAGGTGAAAAGATGTACATTCGCTCATAACATTTCTATCTGCAGTGAAAGTGAAGAAGAGTTACAGAATGTGCTGAAAAGAATGACCAGTCTGATGAGTCAGAATATGGGCTGAGAGAAAATCGAAGAAAGACGAAAGTAGTGGTAGAAATAAGAACAGCAAGGAACTTAACATAAGGATTGGTGATCACGAAGTAGATGATGATAACGAATTCTGCTCCATAGGCAGCAAAATAGCCCGTGGCGGACTGAGCAAGAAGGACATTAATAACAGACTAGCACTGGAAAAGATGGCATTCCTGGCCAAGATAAGTCTACTGGTATGAAACATAGCCTTTAATTCGAGGAAGAAGTTTCTGAGAATGTACGTTTGGAGCACATCACTGCATGGTAGTGAAAAATGGGCCGTGGGAAAACCTGAGTGGAAAAGAATCGAAGCATCTGAGAAGTGGTGCTACAGAAGAATACCGAAAATTAGGTGGAAGGGAAAAGTAAGGAATGAGGAAGTTCTCCAGAGAATCGGCGAGGAAAGGAATATATGGAAAACACTGACAAAAGAAAGGGGTAGGATGGTAGGACATCTGTTTAAGACATCACGGAATAACTTCCGTGGTACTACAGGGAGCTATAGAGGGTAAAAACTGTAGTGGAGAACCGAAACTGAACTACATCCAGTAAATAATTTAGGACGTAGGTTCCTTGTGCTACTCTGAGATGAAGAGGCTGGCACAGGAGAGGAATTCATGAATTCTTAGAGGGCCGCATCAGAAAAAAAAGTCCTCATATGCTCGTTCCATTTCAAATCGCTTTGCTACGTTACGACCAAATATTTAAATGACGTGACTGTGTCAAGCAGGATAATACTAACGCTTTGCCCGAACATTACGGGTTTGTTTTTCCTATTCATGCGCATTAAATTACATTTTTCCTTATTTAGGGCAAGCTGTCATTCATCACACCAACCAGAATTTTTTTTAAATTCCTCTTATATCCTACTACAGTTACTAAACTTCGACAGCTTCCCGTACACCACAGCACCGTCAATAAAGAACCACAGAGTACTGCCCACCTTCTCATGTATGTATATAGAGAATAATAGTGGTCCTATCACTCTTCCCTGCGGCGCTCCTGGTGATACCCTTGCCTCCGATGAGCACTCGTCGTCGAGGGCAACGTACTGGGACTGGGCTCTATTATTTAAGAAATCTTCGAGCCACTCACATATCTGTTAACATATTTCATGTTCTACCTCTGTCAACAGTCTGTGGTGGGGCACCGTGTCAAAAGCTTTTCGGAAATCTAGAAATTTAGAATGTGCATGTGGCACTTCATGCATAGTTCGCAGTATATCACGCGAGAAAAGATCTAACTTTGTTTCGCATGAGTCTGTCTAAAACCGCGTTCATTCGTGGACATAAACCTTTCGGTCTCGAGAAAATTTATTAAATTCGAACTACGTATATGTCCAAGAATTCTGCGGAAATAGATGTATGGATATTGCCCAATTAATTTGACAGGTCCATTCTTTTATCCTTCTTTTATACAGGAGTTACCTGCGCTTCTTTCCAGCCGCTTGGGACTTTGCGATGAGCGAGAGATTCGCTACAAACGAAAGCTAAGTAAGGGACCGTTGCCATAGTACACTCTTTGCGAAACCGAATTGGGATTCGATCCAGACCTGGCGACATATTTGTTTTGAGCTGTTTTAGTTGTTTGTCTGTGCCAGAGATGCTACTTACTATGTCGTCCACATGGGAGTCCGTTCGATGATGAAATGACGATATGTTTCAAC
This sequence comes from Schistocerca piceifrons, assembly GCF_021461385.2. Classification (NCBI taxonomy): domain Eukaryota; kingdom Metazoa; phylum Arthropoda; class Insecta; order Orthoptera; family Acrididae; genus Schistocerca; species Schistocerca piceifrons. The sequence goes on from NC_060138.1 coordinate 522,910,271, forward strand.
GACTCTCCTGCGAGAACGATTTCTTAAACGTGTAATTTAAAACTTCGGCCTTCGGTCTTCTATCTTCAACTGCCACATAATATTGGTTAACGAGTCTCTGCATGAAAGGCTTAGACTGCCTAGCGATTTCATGAAGAGCCAGAATGTCCTCTAGTTCTTTGCCAGATATTTTGCTTAGGTATGATGGCGGTCGTTCTTTTATGCAGCGCATATAGATCTTTTCACAGACATTACGAATCTCTACTAATTTTGCCTGTTGTCAATTATGCATTCTCTTTTGAACGAGAGGGCAACAGCCTTTGCTTCCTCAGCATTTCCCGAATTTCCTTATTAAATCAGGGTGGACCATTTCTGTCTTTAATCCACTTACTGCGCACTTACTCCTGCCGACCACGATTTACAATCTGTTTAAACTTTGCCCAATATCTTCTTCATCCACCGTATTGGATCTAAATGATGTCAGTTTCATTGTCTATATGAGATGTTAATAACTGTTTATCTGCTCTTTCTAGCAAAAAACTCCCCTAGTCCACTTGACTGTTTTATAAACTTTCCAAACCATAGTCGCTACAATGACACCATGATCATTAACCTTAGACTCTATACTGACGCCGTACGACATGGTCGAAGATATGAAATGATAGTTAAATCAAGACCCTAAGCTGCCGACAGGCGTTGATCTACATCAACGGGAACAGTTGAAAATGTGTGCCCCGATCGGGACTCGAACCCGAGATCCCGGGGACTCGAACCCGAGATCCCGGGTTCGAGTCCCGATCGGGCCACACATTTTCAACTGTCCCCGTTGATGTAGATCAACGCCTGTCGGCAGTTTAGGGTCTTGATTTAATTATCATTTCATTCTAGAGAGCTGCACGGTCACCGACGATATCTGTTCTTTCGGACATGTCCGAAAGAACAGATACCATTTTCATACAGGGTCGAAGATATTCCTGTTGCGTATGAACTGCCGAACTAGCTGTTCAAGACAGTTTTCGGCAAACGTATTCAAAAGCGCCTTCCTCAATAGAACACTGAGCGCCACCAGTCAATCAATTCGCTGGAATAAAATCTCTTGAAAAATTTCGAAAATTTGTTGTGTCTGAAGCGCAGTTTGCCATTTATCTTAAAATACCACTGAAAACCACAGGTTTACTTGGTATAATTCACTTACGACACATTTTTATATAAGACTAAGCTGTTTCATAGTTAGATGTATTTAATGTGAGTTTTTAACTCAATAAATTAAAGCTTTCATTTGAAACTTGTTTCTAGTAACACTTTTCATTAATACCAAATTTAATACGACGAAATTCTCCACTTTACGATCCACAACTAGGACCATAACTTCTTGATGTTAGTCATTCCAATGCGCACAATAATTTCAGCTTGGGTCTTAAATGTGTGTCCATCTCTTGATTAACTTCTTTTGTCAGGATAAAAATTTTAAAGACGCTCGGGTTTCGGCACATTAACTAACCAGGTTAGCAAAGAACATCGACATAGTTACAGTTGTAGAACACAACTTTTAGCTGAGTCAGTTAGTTGTAAAGCTGGTTTGCAATCCTCAGGGGTCACAAAACTGCTCTAAAGAAGTTTTTCACATCGAACTGTGTCATCCATCAATAGCGAATTCGTGAAACTGTTTCGATGCGAAAGGTCTTCTTATTTTACTTGTTCCTTAGCCACTCATCGACACAAAGTTGGCATGGTTATTAAGTGATTTGGCACGGTTAATTTAATACGTGGCCGGATGCTCTTCCTGTGACCATCCCATTTCCCCCTCGTACGGAATATGAGTACCCCAATGGTCTGCGCGTACTGTTATGCATGTCTTAGTGAAAGATAGTTTTCTAACTGTTTGCGAATTGCACAAGTGAGGCGCCACTTGGATACTAGCCCGGTATTCACTCAGTGTGATGTGAGAAACGGCCTGAAACCCACATCCAGGCTGGCCGGCACAGCGAGTCTCTTCGTTAATCAGCCGGGCGGATCCGATTCGGTAGTGGTGTACCTCCTTGCCCCGGAAAAGGTGATCTAACGTTCACGGCTATCCAGGTGGGTTCGCAATATTCTGTAGAGCATCCAGATCTGTTGATTTCTGTCAGTATTTATTGAACAGCTGTACCTCACTGCATGAGCCACTTCGCCAAATTTGGCGCTTTCTGCGTCATTCTAAAGTTTCAAATTCGACATAGACGCCTGATAGAAGTACTACTAAACAAACCAACAATTTTGTTTTGAAGAATGTGGGCACCCATGCACATAGATTAAGAAAGTAAATAAATAAATGAGTGAAATATGGTACACTGTGTGGTCCTAAGTATCCGGACACCCCCAAAAACATACGTTTTTCATATCAGGTATATTGTGCTGCCACCTACTGCCAGGTACTCCATATCAGTGACCTCAGTAATCATTATACATCGTGAGAGGGCAGAATGGAGCACTCTGCAGAACTCACGGACTTCGAACGTGGTCAGGTGATTCGGTGTCACTTGTGTCATACGTCTGCACGCGAGATTTCCGCACTCCTAACATCCTTTGTCCACTTTTTCCGATGTGATAGTGAAGTGGAAACGTGAAGGGACACGTACAGCACAAAAGCGTACAGGCCGACCTCGTCTGTTGACTGACAGAGACCGCCGACAGTTGAAGGGAGTCGTGATGTATAATAGGCAGCCATCTATCCAGACCATCACACAGGAATTCCAGACTGTATCAGGATCTAATATATAAGAAACTATCAGCCTCGATTGCGGTAATGAAACCAACCTTTACCTAGGTTTCAGCCCAAATAATTGAGCCTTCTTCAGAAGATATACCTGAATCTATAATTTGTCTAAGAGGGCATGGTCTAGAAATAAAACTGAAACAGCATGAAGAGGTGTAGTCACATTTTAAAAATGCGGTACGTAAGTACTAAATCAACGCCAAGACTTAAGCTCTGGCGTGCGCCTCGTTTCCATTGACGTCGTGCGGTGGGCCTAGGGAGCTCACGTGGAACTAAGTAGGACTAGATAACGCGCTGCAAACCAACATGGCGGGGAACATTGCGCATGTCTAACTGAGACCATGACTGTCGAAGATAAAAGCCCAACGCAGTTATATCTTAAAACAAATAACTTAGAGAAGGTTGAGAATCTTAAACATTAAGCCTCTGCACCAGTTTATGACTTAAATGTAACAAACTATGCATGGATTTATATACGTTCGAACACACTACCGCGACTATTAGAATGTATCGGACCTTTCACAACGAATGCTGCATAACGCACCCATCGTTATTAATGAAAGATGGCATAAAACAGCGAAACTGTAGTATGTAAACGCCATAATGCAATAATCTCGGTATCAGGATCCACTGCAAGTACTATGACAGTTAGGCGGGAGATGAGAAAACTTGGATTTCATGGCCGAGCGGCTGCTCATAAGCCACACGTCACGCCAGTAAATGCCAAACGACGCCTCGCTTTGTGTAAGAAGCGTAACCATTGGACTATTGAACAGTGGAAAAACATTGTGTGGAGTGATAAATATGATACACAATTTGGCGATCCGATGGCAGGGTGTGGATGTGACGAATGTCCGGTGAACGTCATCTGCCAGCGTGTGTCGTGACAACAGTAAAATTCGGAGGCGGTGGTGTTATGGGCTTGCGGTGTCTCTCATGGAGAGGGCTTGAACTCCTTGTTGTTTTGCGTGGAACTATCACAACACAGGCCAACATTGATGTTGTAAGCACCTTCTTGTTTCGCACAGTTGAGTGCTGTTCGGAGATGGCGATTGCATTCTTCAACACGATCGCGCACCTGTTCATAATGCACGGCCTGTGGTGGAGTTGTTACACGACAATAACATCCCTGTAATGGACTGGCTTGCACAGAGTTCTGACCTGAATCCCATAGAACACCTTTGGAATAATTTTGGTTCGCCGACGTCATGCAAGGCCTCACCGATCAACATCGATACCTCTCCTCAGTGCAGCACTCCGTGAAGAATGAGCTGCCACTCCCCAAGAAACCTTCCAGCACCTGATTGAACGTATGCCTGCGAGAGTGGAAGCTGTCATCAAAGCTAAGGGTGGGCCAACACCATACTGAATTCCAGCATTACCGATGGAGGGCGCCACTAACTTGTAAGTCATTTTCAGCCAGGTGTCCGGATACTTTTGATCACATAGTGTATACGGAACTGAGGAAGCAGTTATTTTATGCTTGTTGGAAGGTGAGATACACTCATTATTAATAGAGATATATTTTAACTTGTCAAAACAATCAGAATGCATGTAACTCTATGGACTTAGGTTACTACAGAGGCACTAAGCCATGTGGGGAATGTTGAGATGTGGCAAATACTTGGGCGTACATTCGTGGAGTGCTGCAGACTATATAAAGCAATAAAATTTTTACTGTCTGGAATATAATCTTCTGAAACGTACCATAGTGTTATGTTCCAAAAGTGAATAAAATATTATTTTTATTTATTTTTCAGGTTCTCTGCGGTCATACGTGCCAAAACTACAGGAGTCGGAAAAATATAGAAACACCGCAATAAATGCATGCTTGAACATAACTGCAATGTTCCGATGTTGAATTTGACCACAGACAGCACCTGTGCAATGTCCTCAATAGAGTGTATAACCAAGGTAGACCGACTGCTTAGTCACAACGCGGACGGAAGTGTGAGTTAAGTGGTCGTGACGGACGTGACTGAAGAGAATTGTGACGAAAAATAAGGGGACGACAGCTGCAAAAGTCACTGCAGAGCTCAATGGCGCACTCGTGAACCACTTCAGCACCAAAACAACACCAAGGGAGTTCCACGCGCAGGGAACTGAAGGGCGGGTTGGAATTCCAAAACCACTCATCAGTGATGCAAATTTCAGTAACAGCAAAACGTGCCCCTGAAGCGAAAAAACTTGGACTGCGAAATGGAAGGAAGTCATTGGTCTTGTTTTCACAGTATCTCCAACTTCTGGTCGACTTTATGTCCGAGGATTCAAATAACGCGAATTTTTGGTGATGCTTTGGGCACCCATATTGTTGTACTCCATGTGTACTTAGCAAAGGTCATATCACTGCGAAACGTTATGTGATTATGCGATTTTTGCTGATCAGGCCCATCCCATGGTTCAGTGTTTGTTCACCAGTGTTGATGCTATTTTCGAAGACGACAACGTCGCTGTTGACACAGCCCTCATCGTCCAGGGCTGGTTCTGCGAGAATGATTTGTCACATCTCCTCTGGCGACCAAGTCACCAGATCTCATTATTTTTGACCCTTTGTGGTCTACTTAGGAGAGAAGTGGGCATTATCGCTATCCACTTCCATTATCGTTACCTTGCAGGAAAAATGGTATATGTAACCTTGAAATCCATAAAACGCCTGAACTTACCAGTGAGAGACTACTGGAAGCTGTTTTGAATGCCAACAGTTTCTTACATCGTCTTAGTAATGATGATGTTCAGTCTTCCATATTTTGGTCCACTCCCTGTAACTGATCACGGAACGAGTCAGTACAGAGACAGCAGAAAATTTATAAACAAAAGAACTAAGGAATTAACAAAACAGGGTAAAATTTCTGACAGGGTGTACGAATAAGTGACACATTACAGAAAAAAGCTACTCAGCCACAGCGACGAATTCCTGTACAGAATGGAATGAGTGAATCATGAGGAAAGCTCTCAGCTTATATTTCAAGACTTGGTATTTATTACTCAATTTTTCAGTTCTACTAAAATCCTGTTGAATTACAGCGCACGCTTAAGGAAGTGTTACCTAAGTACAAATCGTTTTTCCATCTAGTGTTCGCTGAATGAATGTTGCAGTTTTCTCTGAATGAGTCAATGTTAGCAAAAGTAAATCTCAAGATCGGGCATACGTCCAGCAGTAGCGGAGCTAGAATCTGTATGCATGTGACAACATGCTTAACTATTCTGTTACAAACGTTGCGCATAAAAACGGGATTTTCCGGTGCTCATACCTTGGGTTCTGTTGGTGAAAAAAAAACTGAGTCAGATGTTTTGGATAGCCATTGGACTAGGGACAATTTGCATACTCAACATAAGGATTGTCTTAGTGACGCTATCGTACAGTAGAGGGACGAAGTATGAGTATTACAGACTTCCTTCTGCTTAGGCAAATGCAGTAAATCGGGTAGAACTTTTTGCGTTTCAAGTGGTCTAGGGTGGACTTGACGGAACTTGTGGAGACACCATTAGTTCATGGGTGGTTCTTCGGAAAACCTCACAAAGGCTTTTTTACTGTACTGACACCATCACCAGCGGACTAATACTCAGCGGAGGATTCCAAGACTATTAATCAAATTGCTTGCATATGGAGTATCGTCTCAGTTGTGTGGGATCCTTACCAGGTAGGATTGACGGAGGACCTCGAAAAAGTGCAAACAAGGGCAGCCCGTTTCGTGTTATCACGCAATAGGGGTGAGAGTGTGACTGATGTGATACGCGAGTTGGGGTGGCAGTCACTGAAATAAAGGCGGTTTTCTTCACGAAATTTCAATCAGCAACTTCCTCTCCTAATGCGAAAATATTTTGTTGACACCCACCCACCTAGGGAGAAACGATCATCGTAATAAAATAAGAGAAATCAGAGCTCGAACGGAAAGATGTAGGTGTTCCTTTTTCCCACGCGCTGTTCGAGAGTGGAATGGTAGAGAAGTAGTATGAAAATGGTTCGATGAGCCCTCTGCCAGGAACTTAAATATGAATTGCAGAGTAACCATGTAGATGTAGATGTACTGCAAGTAGTTGAAATTTTTGGGATATTCTCCTAAGATCCCGGTCTCTAATTACTTGAAAATTCTCTTGGTGTTGGGTCCTGCCCACTCGTCTCGTATAGGGTGCCTAAAAGGATGCTGCGTTCTCGGAATGATGTACAACAATTCAAACAATTAACGTTAGTAGTTTTATTTCCATAAAGCAGATTTGACAATATTTAACTTGAATGATCTTTAAGTTGTCGCAAGTGATGGGCGACAGGCAATATAATTCAGAGGCCTTGGATATATGTAATGTTCTTGCAAGTTTGACACACGGTTTGTGGCTCACTACTAACTGTTCTCCTCGCACTCTCTGCTAGGCCGTGCTAATACGCTGCCGAGGTTGGCAGGAGCGGCGCTTATATTCACTTCTTGCAGAGGTCGCTGCTGTCGTGGCGCGGTCCTTGTCAGTAGGCTATTGGCTGACATCGCCGCACCGTCTTCTCTGGTCTTGCGTTCCTCCTCTTCGTTCCGACGCTTGTGGTTACGCGAGAACACTTGGTATCTTTACCCATTCCCAAAAGCACAGAGTGTCAAAGTTGCTCTATTTGTACACGTAAAATACACACGTAAAATCCGGCCTGAGGCGAAAACATTATAAAATGATGTAGCACGGAGAAATATGTTGTAAAATGTCTGCATTATCATCTGGGAACCCCATGTGGTAGTACTGAAGCACGTGCAAAACTTTTTTTTTTTTTTACCTAAAACCCGGTCCGCGATGTAAAATTAGTTTGGCGTTATTTCAGTTTCAAATAAATAATTTATTTAAATTTTACTGGCCAATACATTTGTTCTTGTATAAGTTACATGCCCTGCTGCAGCATGGGAAAGAAGGGAACAAACGGAAAAATAGTCCTATCAAAGCACAAAAAAGGCAAATATGCTCCTGTTTAAAAGACTCTGAAAAGTTGAGCACCAACTGCCTCACCTTTAAAAATTTTCCCAAAACTTTTGGCATGAAAACATATTCGCGCTTTTCTATGCTGAGAGAGAAAGTAGCGGTGGCAAAGAGACAGTAAAATATTAAATACTGGAAGGTAGTAGGCAGTTGTTATGATACAGAAAGAGCAAAGGACACAATGGCAATGTGAAAGAAAGAGAGGTATACAGTGGTAACTCAACAGAGATGACAGTGACAGAACAGTACTAGGAAAAGAGTGAAGGAAGCAGTGCCAGTGGAAGAAGACTAAAGATAAGGAGAAAGAGGAAAATGAGATCGAGGAAGGGAAAGACAACGATAATGAGAAGAGACACACCAGTAGGAAGGAAGGTATGAGATATCAGCAGTAAGAGAGAGCAAGAGAGAGGTATAGTGGCAGTGAGAAGAGACTGTAGTAACAGGACAGAACAAAGAGAACTGTGGTTCTGCCTTAGGAGACTATGACAGAGATACACGAAGAGATAATGACAATGAGTTGAGATGAATAAGTGAGTGAGGAATGAAACTGGGAGTGTATGGGCGTGAGCGATTTACAGCGACTGATTAGCGTGTGTGAGTGAATTACGGTTAGGGGAGATTGTGGGTATTCGAAGTGAGTTGCACGTTAAAAAAGTGCGAATATGTTTTTGGGAAAATTTTTGAATATTGTGAGGAAGATAGAACCAAGCGGCTGGTACGTCACATTTAAGTCAGCGTCTTTTAAAATAAACAAGAACATGTTCGCATTCTTTGCGCTCCGATGCAGCATTTTTCCTCTGGTTTAGACATATCCGAACAACGACCTACAAGATGCTCGCGATTTGACACAGCAGATCAGTCTGACCGCTCTTTTGTGGAATAAGAATTTTCTTGGTAAGCATCACAGAGTTGATCCAAAATTTATCATAGGAAATAATGCGAAAGTGTTACGGAGATGATAGATAAACTCCAGTGGAAGACTCTGCAGGAGAGACGCTCAGTAGCTCGGTACGGGCTTTTGTTGAAGTTTCGATAACATACCTTCACCGAGGAGTCAAGCAGTATATTGCTCCCTCCTACGCATATCTCGCGAAGAGACCATGAGGATAAAATCAGAGAGATTAGAGCCCACACAGAGGCATACCGGCAATCCTTCTTTCCACGAACAATACGAGACTGGAATAGAAGGGAGAACCGATAGAGGTTCTCAAGGTACCCTCCGCCACACACCGTCAGGTGGCTTGCGGAGTATAGATTTGGATGTAGATGTAGAATGGAGTGAAAAATAGGCAAAGTAAACAAACCTTCGCCGTTTAGCTTCAGAAACAGTGGAGATCGTTCTTATAGTGAAAATAGCTGCATTCAGTTTCTGCACAAGACTTGAGAGAGATATATGAAATAAAGTTTTTCATCTACTCTCATTCCTGGTTGTCTGACCACCTTTGGAGTCTAAAGTTCAGCTTTTACTAGCGTTTCGTGTCGAAAACTGTACCCATTGCGTTTTAGAGGCAGGCACTGTGGTTGCTAGTCCTACGCTCCCGTGTGTTTTGTTTGAATTGGGTGTGACCCCCTATGACTGACTGACCAGACTGCCACACATTTTCGTTGGCATAATTATTTGATGGCACCTGGAGATGAAGCTTTATGCTTTGGAACTGGTCGCGGAATAAATTAAGAAATTACTAGCTTTTACCTTATAAAAGTACATGTTCCAGTTAATTTCTAAGTACAGTGACTTTCATTTTGCTGCATCATTTCAGTTCGACATGACTGCTAGGATGGTTGAGTTCAAAGTGTTGCCAGAGCTTGTCAGCACGGCTGGTAACGAGAGCGTCCAACCCGTAATCTCTGAGGATATCTCTACCTGGCGGGAACGTGGCGTGTCTGAGCGCCGAAGCGGAAAAGCGGCACGAATCTCCGCGATCGTTGCAAACGCCAGACCTATGCAAAGCTCTGCCGACATTTCGTGCAAAGGTCTTTATTTATCTGTTACTTATCAGCGTCTTTTGTACATGCTTGACAAACACATTATTGGCTCTAAGCACTAAGGGACTTAACATCTGAGGTCATCAGTCCCCTAGACTTAGAACTACTTAAACCTAACTAACCCAAGGATATCACACACATCAATCCCCGAGGCAGGATTCGAACCTGCGACAGTAGCAGCTGCGCGGTTCCAGAATGAAGCGCCTGGAACCGCTAGGCCACAGCGGCCGGCAAACATCTTATTACATAGATGGTAAATCTAATAACTAAAAACTCTGTGGGAAGACATAAACCACGTAGCAACCGATAATAGATCAGGCACTAAGATACCATGGTAACTGGCAATAGACTAATTTCTTTAGATTATTCAGGAAACAAACGTAAAGAACATTAGAGGTGCAGTAACTGGTGCGGAAATAAAAACGTTAACCATTCTCCTGGTTACACCGTGGATTCCATAAGGTGTGTTCCGTTCTTCACTGATACGGAATAACCTGGTTCGCAGACGAGCTTCTGTGAAGTTTGGAAGGTAGGAGACGGGGTACTGGCAGAACTGAAGCTGTGAGGACGGGTCGTGAGTCGTGCTTGGGTAGCTGAGTCGGTAGAGCACTTGCCCGCGAAAGGCAAAGGTCCCGAGATAGAGTCTCGGTCCGGCACACAGTTTTAATCTGCCAGGAAGTTTCATACCATCGCACACTCGTTAAGGACGAATCAATTCGACACATAGAGAGTTTCCACAAGCGGTCGGCGACCAAACACACTTCGTCCGATGAGACGACCGACCGAATGACCAACCAAGGTCGTTTCCACTCCAGTTACGTGTGTCGGCAACGGTCAGGCGAGTCTTAGCTGTCCGAAGCTGACTGCAGCTCCAACCCGACTCAACTCGATGCCCGTTCGGAACTCGGAGACACGGCGATCCGGGTACACTGGCTCGGACCCAACCATGCAGAGGTAAGTCCTGCCCATTGGCCACGACATCTCTGCACAAGAATGGAACCGAGCTACGTCCGGCAAGATGACCAACTGACGAGGCCCAGAAACGGTCAAAAGACCAAATACACGTCGCCCGATGAGACGACCAACCGAACGACCAACCAACGGTCGTTCCCGCTCCAATCTCCTTCCGTCGGATAGTACACGTGTGTCGCCAGCGGTCGCGGAATGCTGGCTGTCCGCACCTTACTGGGGTTGCGTCCCGACTGAACTCCAGACACACGACACCCGGAAGTACTAGCAGTCGCTCCAGAGGTAGTACGACAGTGGACTTATCGATAAGCTCTGCTGCTGACACTCACGGGTATGCTAACCAGCAACCTAGTGACGCCAGTAAATCGAATTAAAAGAAAACGAGGCGACAGAACCATAAAAACAGGACGACGAGCAATAAACGGCTTGACCGCGAGCCGCACACGGCTCATTTCGTATTTGTGAAAAATGACAATTTGCATTGCATGTTATACTGTAGGCCCGGCAACTTAAGAGAGTTGTATAGAGGTGTGATGGACATTTGCTGTAGGGTATATTTTCTTGCACTTAGCTCAATACTGATGTCATAAAAAATAAATAAACTCAGCTTATTTGCAGAAGCATACAATGACTTCCTCCTAGTGAACAAAATGGCTGAATGATCTCAATTATGAAACGGTTTAATGCATTCTGTCTGCATAGAGGGTATGCAGACTCAATTCATAGTTCCCATTTTTAATATAGTTTCACTGCACACTAACAGTTATCCAGCAAGTGAAAAGTAAATGAAGTAGCTGAATTCTTACCACCAAATCTCTCTAGATAAGGTTCGTATTTGTGTCCTTCTGTCTTTAACAGGATTTTCCACATATTAAATTTTGGGTCAGCCTTAGACTTCAGGCTGGCGTAACTCAATTCGACTTGACGTACTCACCTCCGTAGTGGAGGTCGTTAGCGCATAGTTGTGCTCAACTGTGAGGTAGTTGGTTCGAATCGAGGTAGGGAAAGAAACTTACATCACAGTATTTGGCTGTAAAGACGAGGAGAAGCGGCGACGTACAGCCAGAAGTCCCAGAGTGTTCAGTTCAGGGTGCACTCCTATTTCTTATATCGATATATAGTATGTGCGAATTACCTTCCACTTAACATTTATCAAGCAGAGTTAGTACTTTTGTAGAATATACTAGCGTTACACTCAATCCCATTAGAGAGAAAGAAACAGAAGAAAAGGTTAATCATGTTTTCCAACGAACAGAGAGGCTCTCTGAAAATGGATTCTCCATTAATTTTGAGAAAATACACAATATTCATATCTGTACAACAGAGTAATATCAACAACTGATGATGCACATTGTGCCGTTTTTCGGCACGATTGTGTTCAGGCAGCGAGTGTTAAGGTCGTTATTGGCCCCGCCAGAGAAACTGGGGCGCCGAGTTGGCGGCGAGAGGCACTCTGGCGGCGAGGAGAGGAGGGTTTGAGAGTACCGAGTGAGGACAGAACGGCAGAGTGTTGGGGGCAGATGGTCCGAATTGTGCATTAATAATTATGGCACTCTATGGTTATGAACTGATGGTGAAACCGAGAAGCTTGGGAATTCAACGCTGCTGTTGAACGACAAGTTGTGGGCTCCGAAATATGGACACAATTTACGACGAGCTGTAGCCGATGTCGTTTGTGGGTGTTCTGCCAAAGGCAGATAAACAAGACAGCATGGGCCCAACCTGAACACACTGTGCTGTAGCATGTTCGCCTGCAATAAGGATGTCATGATATTGGAGAAGAAAGCAGTGGAATACGGTACGTGTATTAACCTTCAGTGATTTCTGCGGTGTTAGTTTACCTAACTGTGTGGTGACTGAACAGTAACTATCACTTTTCAACGGAATTTACGATTGTGTAAAAGTGTGGCCAATGCTGGATGGGCGTTGTCATAAAGTTATTATATTTCTCATTTGTAAACATAATTTTCTGTTATCAGGATTACTCATTGAACAGATTTGAAATTGTCAGTTCTGCACTGCGCTGCGCCCGGGACTCGAACCCGGGATCTCCTGCTTACATGGCAGACGCTCTATCCATCTATCCGCATAGAAGATAGTCAAATGGCCGGTGAGCCGAGCTGCACGGTCATCGATGGTGTCTGTTCTGTCGGACATGTCGGGAAGAACGGACACCATCTTCATACAAATATAGTTAAGGCTCACCGGCCATTTGACCATCTTCTATGCGGATGCACACACATTGCCCAAACTCTTAGGGAATCGGTAAAGCCGCGAGCAATGTGAAACGCTCTGCTTAACCCGCAGGATAGGACAAATAGAATAAATTGTGGAGAGGCCAAAATAAGGGGCTGTCCATTACACTCGAACATACAACTTTATTATTTGATCAAACATTACAAAAGCACAAAAAAATTTAAAGACACAGCTTTAATCTTTGAGACAATTACCGGCTGAAAGCCACATTAATTTAAAAGCGGCTGAAGTCCAATAACTTAAATCGCAAGCATATTCAGAAATTTAAATGCAAGCCTTATCTTAAAACTGTTCTTTAGTTAGACTGAAGTAAACAAGTTGAATTAAAATGGCTGAATGCCAAACACTTAAAACTCTAGAACATTTTTTTTAATACGAAAGTACTTACATGAAACACCTCTTCAATTTAGGCTGAAGGCCTTAAGAACAAACAACTAAAATTCAAACCAGCTGAAAGCCGAAGACTTAAAAATTAAAAAACTTTTTAAAATTTCAAAGGGCTTACGTGAAACAGTAAACTAGGCTGAAGGTCGTAAGAGTAAAACAGCTCTAATTTAAAACACAAAACTGGCTAGAAGCCATACAAGTACCAGCAACAAGACAAATTTTTAAAAAATTCAGTACACACAAGGGCGCCCAGATGTTCGAGTGTCGGCCTGTAATTCGAACACTAACGTTCACTTGGGTGAGACAGGCAGTCAGCCAAACCATCCTCAATCCGACGGTAACCCAACCGACAGACTGCCAATAGACCATTTTTCAAGGTGGTTTCCGCTCCACACTTGCACCAAGGTCCCGCTTCGCACTCGCACCAAACTTCCAACGATGCTGACAGCAGAGACTGTAGGACCCAAAAGAACGGATCACAGACGACCCATAAGAGGTGGAGGACCCGAAAACCCACGCCGTTTAATCAAACGGCCGACTAACTCAGAGGCAGTACGCCGACAACTCTTAAATAAACTTGTCAGTGAAAATCACATAAACTACACACAGCCCCACGAACATTTGCAGTGACTGTGCAATAATGAGGACGAAGCACGAGTCGGTACACACAGCCAACCCATAAGAAATAGCCAGCCAAATACACGTCGTCGAACAAGACGACCGACCGACGATCAACCAAAGTCGTCCCCACTCAAACATGTGTGTCGGCAATCGTCGGGCAAGTGATGGCTATCTGCACCTTCCTGACGCTGCATCCCCCACTGGTGCTACGTCGTAACTGCGCCAACCGACCAACTGCTACACATCAGCACCGAAACAGCACTAAAATAACTGGGCAGTCGACACCACAAGCTATACACAGTATCACAAACACTTGGACGAAGAACTCGACCAGTGGTAAAAGCAGTGACTATGCAGTGACGAGGACGAACCACGAGTTGAGACACACACATCGCCAACCCATAAACGATCGGCGAGCAATCACGTCGTCCGGTAAGACGACCAACCGACGATCAAACAAGACCGTCCCTGTTCAAACCATGTGTGCCGGCAATGGTCGGGAGACTCATGGCTATCCGAACCTCACTGCCGCTCCAACCCGATCGACTCCTGCCGCATCCCAACTGCCCGACTGCCAGGTCTGAATTCCACTCCTGGCGCTTTGCAACTCACTGCCAGATACGAACTCACTTACGACACATCAACCGGGAAGTCCTAGCAGTCCAGCAAAGATAATACAGTGGGGCATATATCGATAAGCGCTGCTGCTGCCGCTCACGGGCAGGCAAGGCAGCAACTCAGTAACACCAGTAATGAATTAACAAAACGTGGTGGCAGTACAGGAAAAACAAAATGTAAAAGAGAGAGATGGCACGAACACGAGCCACAACGGCTCATAATGAGTGTAATGAGCACGGGCACTACGAATACAGTGTGGGACAATAAGTTGGGAATGTGAGTCTCACGGGAGGCGTGCCAGAGATAAGTCCCTGCAGTCGGACTATCCTCTGTGTCCTCGGTGGCTCAGATGGATAGAGTCTCTGCCATGTAAGCAAGATATCCCTCGTTCTAGTCCCGGTCGGGCAACATATTTTCAACTGTCCTCGTCGACATATATCAACGCCTGTATGCAGCTAAGGGTATTCATTTCATTGTATTAGTTTGATTGTAAATTCACATAACTCTCCTTAGTTAAATTTTAAACATATCTGTAGTTTCTTCAGGACAAAGACTGTGTGACACCGTTAGCAGTGATCCGTACGTCGGACTGAGAACATCTTCGGTTTTAATGCAAGCTTAACGGTTTTCAACTGCTTATTTCTCTCTGACCACTGCCAACAACACAAGATTGCACAAGATCTCTTCACAGTCTCATATAACACATCCGATGAACCAGGAAACGTTGGGAACTGCAGGGTGATTTGAAAATGGAATCAGTATAGGAACTTTGGACTAAAAGAATGAAATTATGGTTATGTATGTCGTTCACTCTGAAGAACTATTGGTGAGCTATACATTCTGCTATTGACTTAAAAGCGTAAGATTTTATGGAGTATATGTTTACCATGGATGTAAACAAACTGACCACAAAGTTGATCGACTATATCATTTCCACAGCTGCATCACAGATACTGGTAAAAGCAATACTACCGAACAGTTAGTGTTCCCTCGCCACTGGCAGTACCATTAAAATCTTTTATAAGCGACGAACCGCACTTCAGTTCAGCGTTTCTGATCTAGCAGTCTTATCAGTATTGTAACCGCGCCGTCTATGGGCACCCAGCTGTCAAGAAAAATCTGGGAGCGTCTCAACCGCGTAAGGTGTAAGAACGCAACATGGGAAGCATCCCCTGTAAATGGGAGATCGCACACAGCCCTGAATAATACAATACAATACTTAAAGGAAAAAATCGGCATGATTCATGACTTAAAAAAGACCGTAACATCTTGAATGCTTCTCAAAGGAGCCGGTGGGGGTGGCCGAGCGGTTCTAGGCTCTTCAGTCTGGAACCGCGCGACCACTACGGTCGCAGGTTCGAAGCCTTCCTCGGGCATGGGTGTGTGTGATGTCCTCAAGTTAGTTAAGTTTAAGTAGTTCTAAGTTCTAGGGGACTGAGGACCTCAGATGTTAAGTCCCGTAGTACTCAGAGCCATTTGAACCATCTGAGCTTCTCAAAGAGTTATCACATGGTTAAGCTCGCTGACTATAGAACTATGATGTAACTGTGAAATTAATTACGTCTCATGTTTTTGTGAAAATAAGTCATTGATTTTGAATAAATGGGCCAGCTCTAAACTTAAGAAAAACAGAGCTTATCCAATTTCCAACTGAAAAAAATATCCCACGTGATATTAACCTACCCTATCGACATTAGACAACAAACAGGGTAGACAGTGCTAAGTTCTTAGGTGTGTTTGTATTGATGAAAACTTAACAGGAAAAACCATATAGTAGGCTTGCTGAAACGTTTAGGTTTTGGCTACTTTTGGCATAAGATCAATTGCCAAGTTATGGGATACAGAACTCAGTAAGATAATATATTCTGCATATTTTCGCCCACTAATGTCTAATAGGAGAATAATATATTGGTGCAGCTCCTCACTTAGATAAGAAGGCACAAAAAAGTAATTTGATTTATGGTGGCGTTTACACTTGTGCATCTTGTAGGCATCTCTTTAAGGATCTGCGAACATTGACTACAGCCTCACAGGGCAATTACTCACTTATGATATTTTCCACCAGCAACCCATCTGAGCCGCACGGGGTAGCCGCGCGGTCTAGGGTCGCCTTGTCACGGTCAGTGCGGCACCCCCGTCGGAGGTTTGAGTCCTCTCTCAGGCAGGAGTGTATGTTTTGTCCATAGCGTAAGTTAGTATAAGTTAGAGTAAGTAGTGTGTAGGCTTAAGGACCGATGATCTCAGCAGTGTGGTCTCATAAGACTCTACCACAAATTTCCAATACATCTGAGGTTACGAGTAACACATGTATTCATAAGTACAATACTTAAAGGAAAAAATTATCTGCATCATTTTTTTAAAGAAGCTAACTTTTGTACAAAGAGCGATGAAATATGCAGGAACAAAACTCTTGGTAAACCACTAATGAAATTTTTGTTTTGTTTAACTTGAGACTATGATTAAGTTCATTTATTCCAGCGGCAGTGGATAGACAAATGTTTCCCAATTCCGTTTGATTCTCAATTTTGAGTAATTTCCTATACTTCTCTTATTTGATAGTCTGCATGCTGAGCTGTGAATCGTGATTTTCCAGTGTCTTGATTGCGTTACCTTTGTGTCTGGTGGGGTAACTTTTAGCCGTTAACATCCCACGTGCCTCAGAGTTGGTGTTGTTCACAAAGTAATGAACCCAATTGTAGGTCATATATTGCAGAATTTCTGTACGCTTTCTGATTTTTGAATTTTTTGAAGCTAGTGTAAATTCTGGCCTTCAGCACACCACGTGTCCCATACTACGCTGCTACTGTCGCTCAAATTGTAGATCACAAAGTATCGAATTCAACGACTACCTATATCTATGTATGTGGGATTTCTGTTCGTTTTTCCCGATTTTTGAACTTCTTGAAGATAGTATAACTTCCAGCTTTCAGCCTGCCAGGTGTCCTGTACTTTGCTGCTGCGGTTTACTGTTGTTTATTTTATAGATCTTAAGGCAACAAATCCAACGAATACCTATATGTGTGCATGATTTCTGATTTCGAATTTTATAACTTCTTTGCTGATAACGTAATTCCTGGTGTTGAGCCCACTGTATCTTGAATATGGTCACTACAGGTGCTTGTTCCAAATCACTTTACAGGACTCGTAATGCTGAGTATAATGGATACTACTTGTGTGGGAATTTCTGTATTGTCTTTCCCTTTCACGTGATGGTCATGGATACATACCGCCAGACCTTAGGCATACTCTGACACTTCCAGTTGCTCTCTGATCACCTGAAAGATAGTAAACTGTAGATATGAATTTTTTGGGTTCTTAGACGCATCTGCATGCATGTGAAGTAAGTGTCCTCCGCAAGCCTTGCCATATTGCGTTTGACTTCCTGAAACTCGGCTATGTTTTATCATATTTACTACTATCTTTGCTGATTTTCCTTGCCTAGGTTTGTATTAAGGACCGCGTACGGAGTAATTTGTCATGAATTAATATGTTGTTGGGCTGTGTACCGTCATTGTTCTTGTAAGTGTATAATGACGTGTAGAAAGGTGTCCTTTGACGATATATTCATGCGACTCCTTAGTCTTGCTTGATAAATTCTCATTGTTATTAGTGAATCTTGGCAAAAATGGTTCAAATGGCTCTGAGCACTATGGGACTTAACATCTGAGGTCATCAGTCCGCTAGAACCTAGACCTACTTAAACCTAACTAACCTAAGGCCATTACACACATCCACGCCCGAGTTAGGATTCGAACCTGCGACCATAGCGGTCGCGCGGTTGCATTTCATTTCCCAATCCGTCGCATATGACGCCCCAAAATATTGATATGCGTGGTGCCTCAATATCAGAGAAGGAATAATGATTAGGAAGCAGTTTAATGGACTTGAAACTGCAACAAAGTATCGTCCATGACATCAATTTCTTTCTCTCAAAGGATAAATGAGTCTAATCCTGATCCGTTACGTATAAAATTGTAACAGTCACTTTACTCACTGGGCCAGTTCAGTACTATGAAGTTAGATAGTACAGGCCTATGAATATGACGTAGACGAACGTAAATGTGGTCACAGACGATCATAGACGACCGTGCAAAGATAAATAAGCACCACTGAAAAATTACAAGCACCCCCCTTTCGGATTACTAACGAGACCAGAACCACTGGTGTTGATTCTTTGTGCACACCACAAATGTGTACGAGAGATACATTTTTGTTTGTAAATCAGTTTTGCATACAGAGAAAATGTACACTGATTTTTCAGCCACTGTCAATGACCACACCTTTTCCATGTGCCCCCTCTTCTCCGAGGTAAAGAGTTGTCAGATGCCGAAATGGCATGACTAGGAAGCAAAACTATCATCTGTGAGCCACTTTCCTGCACAGAACATTGCAACACAGTATCTTCACAGTTTTTTTTTTTTTTTCACAAACCAAGGACAAACAGCACCGTGTGATTAAATGTATCAAGACAGCTAGTAGTGCACATTAATATGGGGCACGTCCACCTTTCTTCTTCAGGGCAATTTGATCACTACTGGGGACACTTTCAAACAGGGGTCTAATGTCTATGGAGGAATGGTAGTCCATTCTTCCTCAAGAGCAAAACTCACACGATTTATTGATGTTGTACGCTGAGACTTGTAACGACGTCAACGTTCTAACTCATCCCAAATCTGTCCTATTAAGTTCACATCGAGAGTCTGGACAGGCTATTCCATTTCAGGAATGTTATTGTACAAAGGGCGTTCAAAATGTTTTGCACAATCGTCTGTAATTTTTTTATTTTTTTGCAGAAGGAGAATGAAATTTTTTGTGAACATACTTGGAACATGTAGCCTCCATCAGCTGTGACGCATCTGGCCCAACGTTCTTTCCATGATGTAAATGCACTTTGGTAAAATTCCGGGGATTGACTTTTACACCATCACCTGACACAGGAAATAACGTCTTTCTCACTATTAAGTGTTTTACTGCCCAGGTGGGCCTTTAGACGATCAAAGAGGTAAAAATCAGACGGAGCCAAGTCCGAACTGTAGGGAGGATGAGGAACAATTTTCCAGCTCTTTTTCTTGATTTTCTCCTGCGTCATTAAGGGCTGTATGGGGTTTGGTATTGTCATGGTGTAGTCTGATGAGCTGACCCTGAAGATGTTGTCTGTTGGTCTTGATGGCACGTCGCAACTTATCCAATGAAAAACAGTAACAGTCCCGGTTAATTGTGGGGCCCGGTTCCAAAAAGTCAATGAAAATGACAGCAAACTGATCCCAGAAGAAGGAGGCCATCACCTTTCGGAGTGATGTTCGTGAAAGTCTTGATTTCTTCTTCCGAGGGGAACACGGATGACGCAACTCCATGGATTGGGTTTTACTCTCAGGTACGGACAAAAGCAAACTGTTTCGTCCTGGGTAATGACGCCGTCAAAAGACTGTTTCCACTCTTCAGTAAAGGTCTTCAAGAGACCCTCGCACACATTCTGCCTCATCGTTTTCGTTTCTCTTGTCAATAATCTAGGCACCCAACGTGCACAGATTTTTCCTGTATCCTAGTGACTGTACCACTGATACTACACTACCCAGTGACAAACGAGTCATTTCAGCAAGCTATCGTGTCGTCACACATCTGTCATTTTGGATGATTTGATCAATGGTCTTATTCACATCACTCACTGCCGTCGATGGTTTACAGCATCGTGGATTGTCCAGTAGAGAGGAATCACCTTCTTTAAACCTCTGCAACCACCGCTGGATACTTCTGCGATCAACTGTGTCCTCCCCATAAACAGGGAGCAACTTCCTGTGAATGGATGTGGCAAGTCATCGCTGCTTTTGAAGAGGAACTCCATCACCGACCGTTGGCGCAACCTGACAGCTACTTCACGGTTCATTATGGGTCACCCGTAAATAAAAGAAAGTACTTTTATATACCAGCTTATAGCTAAATGTTCCAAGTATGTTCACAAAATATTTCATTCTCTTGCTCCAAACAATAAAAAAAAATTAGAGATGTCTGTGCAAAACTTTTTGAACGCCCTTTGTACAGAAACCTTTACCCCAAAGATGCAGCTGTACGACAGGGTGCATCGTCATGCTGATACAATCATATTAAGCGACCTGTTCCTTTACTATACACAGTTCACAATGCTGCAAAATGTATTCCTATCATTCTGCATTGAGCGTTTTCGACTGTGCGGCTGGTCCCGGCGGAGGTTCGAGTACTCCCTCGGGCATGGGTGTGTGTGTTTGTCCTTAGGATAATTTAGGTTAAGTAGTGTGTAAGCTTAGGGACTGATGACCTTAGCAGTTAAGTCCCATAAGATTTCACACACATTTGAACGTTTTCTTAAGCACAATAACGGCATTACACCCTAAACGCAAAAAGTAAAACCACGTCCCATGTACTTCACTGTTTGACCACATTTGATAACAGGTAACGTTTTCCAGGCATTCATCAAACCCAAAATATTTCATCAGATTGCCATATAGTGCAGCATGATCAATCAAATTACTCGTTTCCAGTCATCCGCTGTCTAGGGGTGTCACTCTTTGCACATCATGTGTCGCTTTGACTTTACTACAGAAATGTATGGCTTATGGGGTGCTGCTCCACCATTGTACACCATGCTTTTTAATCTCGTACGTAATAGCAGCACTTTGGAACACACAAGTGATTCCTTCCGCTGATTTCATGCGATTTTTTACCACCCCCTCAGCTCGACGGTGTTCTTCATCAGAGCATGAGGTCCGCGTGGTCTGGGTCTAGCCGTGATTATTTCTTCTCGTCTTCATCTTACAGTCACATCACCAACAGGCGGCATAGGCAGTTTCAGAAGGGTTTAAATATCCCTTCTGGATCTGCTACTCAGTTGACATCCAAAGAGTAGTCCATGTCTGAAGTCAGTGAGCCCTAGTGATCGACCTAATCGGCTGTTACTGTTTCTGTACAGACGACATAATACTCCCCGCTTCCTTTTACACGTCCTCTCGTGGCATATAGTGGCCAGTTCCGCATAGCACAGGGGTGTCCCTATACTTTTGATCACATAGGGTATATCAGACTGAGCAATGTTTGGATGTATGATGCGAGAATAAAAAAGGTATACACCTGATTACGTCTCCGTAATGACATACAGAGCGATTGTGGTTCCTCAGTTAAGAGGGCAGGTGTTTCCACAAGAGCCTGTTATGAAGCTCCGCTAAGGATTCCTCCTGACACTGTGTCTAATGTGGCGTTAATGTAAAACACGAATATTTTTATGAGCCTTGTAATAAGAACGACTGCTGTGTAGAAGTGCGGCACAATTGCCGACTATGTTTTTGTCTTCTAACCGTGGCGCTGCGCGCCTTCTCCTTAATGAGATCATCCAAGGACCTCTTCCAGGCCTGCTGACCACTATACGAATAGTGGACCTTAGTGCACTCCTCAGAATGGCTAACAGCTCCGGTGTGACAATTTACGGCACACATAATTCATCTCCTGTCTGTTTATATTTTTTCTTTCATGTACTGCGTGTAAGCTTCCTGGAAATAAGAGTGATTCTCTTGGTCCGTTGTAAATGCACTGAAAAAGTTGACAGCCTCGTATCTGTTAATGGGTTTTAGGGGCAACTAAAGGATTCCGGGTTTCTTTCTCGTCACTGCCTTAGAGGAGGTGATTTACCATTCGCTTCTTGTCATCTGGGGATGATGTGTCAAATTTGTAATTTCAGTGCGTGGATAACTACGATGAGTCTTCCTCAGATTTACTGCAGTCTTTTGTTTTCGTGGATGAGAATGAAATGAGAAGAACGAAGAGGGTGAAACCCGACTCTACCACTTCAGGCCAATCTCTCGTAAAGCACCGACGGGCGGGCCACCGTCAACAGCGTCTTACACCACTCTTCACCAGATATTGCGAGTGAGATGGCATTAGATTGGAGCGCGATTCAAACTCTCATTCGCCCATTTCGGTTTATGCATTCAGTGACTCGTCATAATTGCTTCAAACGATACTATGAGGTTTTCTACCGTAAAGTCGAGTCCGATTCCTCCACCCAACCACCTAAAACAGAGTTAGCGATCTATGTGGAATGACTTCTACGTCTTATGCCACCACTTTGCTTAAATTCAAGCGATGAAAACCCCTCCTCCTGGTAGGGACTGAACCAGATTTCTCGTGTTCTAGTAGGGTCGCATTTAATTGACTTTGAAAAGTCCCCTTAGAAAAATTAATGAATTACTGTGCTGATAAACCTCTTACATTATTTGATTTTCAAACAGCAGATCAAAACTGAACGTACTCAGACATTTCGCTCTTTACCTATTCTGATCAACACTAAACTGTCAGCTAATATTTTTAGCGCAACGCAATCTGACTTTCAATAATCCCTACAAGAGTATGGCCCTGACTAACATTAACTTATACGTTTCACAAATCACTTACTCGAACTACTGCAATACAGCGAGCGCCACTACTGCCACCTAAATAAAAGATTCAAACTACTGAAGGCACTAACTACTGATAGGCATACTTAGCAAATTAAAGATTTTGATAGAGAACAAACAATGTATTTGCCTTAATAGTGTTCAAAAGTCATAATATACATAGCAGCTCATGACATCCAATATTACAAATTTACTCTTTCTGATGGACACACGTCCAGTTCGTCCGCTCTCAAAATTCCGCCATCTCTCTCCCCACATCCACCACTGCTGGCGGTGCACCTCCAGCTGTGCAACGCTACGTGCTGTTCACATCCAGCTGCCCAACACTACAATAGCCAACAACAATGCAAACCAGCCACAGATTGCACACAGCACAGCCAGTGATTTTCATACAGAGTACTACGTGGCGTTACCAATATAAAAACCTAAACAGCCTACTTACATAGCCCCCTTGCTTCCCACAAAAAATTTTACAAATAGTTTTGGGCCATGGACAATACAGATTTGATAAAATTTTTCATAATTACAATAACAATGATATCAAATGCACACACGTATTGATACACTGGTGGTCAAAAGCAAAAATTGTTCTCATAGTCCATAAAGACAGTCCTGATCATTCATCACAGTAAAATTGCAGTGTTTTTTTTCTTAAAGTCTGAGCAGTAAAAGAAAATGCACTAGGAAGTAGTGAATTTCCATGCAGTCTTGAAGAGGTAGTGTTGTCGTTCCAACAGAAAGACAATGCTGACCCATGACATGCAGACAGGTAATGGGTCACAACAGAGCAAACCCACAGCAGAGTCAGTCGAAGTTTTGAAGAATATTGGTAGGTAGGTCATCACAGAGCAGACCCACTGTAGTCCTGGTAGAGAGTATGGTATTGGTGGGCCCACCAGAGGTGCAGACCCACTGCAGTCCTTGTAGAAATAATGGTATTGGTGGGCCATCAAAGATGCAGTCTCACTTCAGTCCTTGTAGAAATAATGGTATTAGTGGGTCATCAAAGGTGCAGACCCACTGTAGTCCTTGTAGAGACGGCCAGCAGCCATCTATTGCGACTGTGCAGCTGCACAAACACCATCGAAGAGTCTTGCGGATAATATAGCAAGTCCATAAACCACCACTTGTGCACCCCAAAGTTTTTGGAATTGTCCTTAGAACCAGCAATGCTGTTAACCAGTCCCTTGTTGAATTATCAACACATGTGCAAACACTAACAGTCCCAACTTCTCATCTATTGTGCATATACCATGACCAACAGAAATGTGTGCAGTGAAATGTAACTTAATTTGAAGAACTGATGTTTATACAATTATAAATTTACAACATAAGAATACAATTACAAAGGTACAAAATACATCATTAAAGAACATAACAATACAGATAACATTTTTAGTAATAGGGGCTTTACAAAAGAATCGAAATAATATATACATCATTGTTACAGGAATTATGACATGAGTACATACATAAAAGGCCTGAATAACTTTTGAAACATCAACTTCACACGTGAGCATTAAAACAAAACAGAATAAATAATGTCTAAACATCTTTACAAAGTAAATAATACATTATTAGAAAAATTCTACAACATATCTCTTATCAGATAAACACATAAAGACAGGAAGAACACAAATACACAAGGGTACACAAACACATAGTGGGATAACACAAAAGGAAAAGTCAGGGTTTGTTTTACTGCAGTATTTTCCAAACAAAACTTCTCCCTTCATTCATCACTATTCCCAAAAAGCCCTATCTCTACCTCTTGTCCCTAAACCCTACTGTTTTGTTCATATCCTCTTTAAAAATTCTCTTTTGGCCAAACCATTTTCTTATAGCTTCTCAATGCATTTCTTCCAATTCATCACAATTCGTTCTCTTGTATAGCCTACCGCCTCCTAAGCTAACTTAAATCTACTGAGCTCAGATGCTAAACTAAGAGACGAGGCAATGACAAAAAATGCAAACTGGCAAAGCAAGCAGCAATAAATATAAATTAGCAAAGCAAATGCAACATATCACTAATATGAGCCAATGTGCAGCAAAAAGAAAAATAAATCAGTAGTAAAAGTGGCTCAATACAATGTAAAATTCGGTAGAACTATACCTGGCAAACAACAGCACCAAATGCTATAACTTATACCTAAACATGACAAAGCTCAAGCAGAAAAAATATTACAGTAAGAATAGGAAATGTCTAATAACTATGTCACATCTTAACACTAGAGTGATGCATCACCTTGACTTACTATATGAAACTAGTTACCCAGTCATTGACAAAAATTATGTATGCAACTCCTGTGAAGGGAAATGTCTTTTTGTGCTCCCTCGTTTTTTTTAAGTAGATCATAAAATTATTATTTATTGGATCTGTAGGCATAAAATTCTATATTAGAACTTCTATTAAATTTTATTCTAACTAATGCTGCAGTGCAGCTATAAACTAGATATTAAACAAAATGAGCAATCTCTCAACTAGAAAGACAATAGATGTAAAATGTTTCTCATCATTTCATTTGGCATTTTGGTAAATATCATAAATTAAGAGCTCCACAGTGTAATAATATGCTTTCAAGTTTGAGCGTGTTGTATTTGCGATGCTTTCTACAAAGAAATGTCAATTGCGAGAATAATGGCCTCTTTTTCTTTCACCTAATGGCTTTCTTTTTTCAGACGACTATCTCTCAGATGGGCGCCCAAAACGCATTACGTCAAGGTCACTTACCTTTCTTTATGAAATATTTACGACACAGTTTCCACTACAGTGACAGTCTCATATAAAAATTTCACAGGTTGAGATTTTGCGTTACAAATCTGTAGAAACAAAATCCTATTGATATAACAGTGTCCAAAAAATTTTCGTCGACATTGTAATACATTCACGCATTTACATACATTTCATAACTCTTAAAGTAAAATTCTCGGTTTCCAACATCCTTTTTCACAACCAGAGTCCCTAACCACTACTCATTATTCCTTACTTTATTACACATATACACATTCATAGACACTTCTTCAATATTTCATCATAATAAATATGTAGCATAATCAAATTCCTCATATAGCATCAGCTTATTGATCATAAACATACCTCAACAGCATAATACACATCGTCATCGTAATAATAACATCATAACACCTCAGTCAAATCTCAAAATCGTCGTAGCTTCATCCAATAACTTCAAAACCTAAAGAAAATTCTCTGCTCATTTCAACAGTGTCATCTACCTCAAACTTACTTTAAAACCATGATCCCATACCAAACATAGCATTCAAAGCTCTCATAGTATCACAATGGTTCTGATAAAATGTGAAGAGTTCACAAAGTACAGACGAAATACAATTTCATAAGTGTGAAGTTATCCAACTGTGTAATTACGTAAACATCTGTCACTGACGTAGTAAAAATGATCAGATAGCTGTGTAAGTTATGTGTTAAAGAAATATGGTACCGATGTGTAAAGTTGTATAAGCAAATATCATATTAGCTAGGGCTCCTTGTGCTTGCCAAACACATGGTACACAAAGTAAGTGTGTACCCCCCTGAGGATTAATGTATTTATACCCTCAGGTGTTACAGATTACAGCAATGGAATGAAATGTATCACGGAAAACCTTTGTATCATTGTAATTCAAAAATCTTTAAAAATAAATGTTTTAAGTACAAAATCAGTCACTCAAATACGTGTACTATAGCGCTAAACTGTGCGTCTTGTTGTAAGACAATCTCTGTCATTACTTAAGGGTAAAAAATGTGCCAAGTGTCGTAATTATCGTCGTCCGTAAGCAAAGTTCTGTAGAAGTCAATGTACTTACCTCGTAATAAACAAAGTGAATTGCTATGCATATAGATATCGTAGTTGTTACGCTTATTGCCATGATGAAGTAAGTACTGTGCTGTAACGTATTGTTGTGCTACAGAAAAGGCTGTCTCATTGTAGCTATACCACAAAAGTTACTACTAAAACATGTATTCCTTTCCAGAAGAATTCAGAAAAACTGTGCAGATATGAAACAGATACACCACAAAAGCAACCATGTACATTGTGTCACACATTAGTAGCGTCGTGATGTAGTTATGTAGCTGTCAAATAAACTAACCACTGTGTCATCTGGTATCTCTCAGAAAGCACTTTAAATCCATAATATATTTTCAAATAAAACAAATGTTGCATTAAAATCTCATTAGCAGTACCGGTATATGTTTTGAGTATGTGAGCCTTATAGTCGTTACGTAATCGTGCAACTAACAAGCAAGAACGTTCACACACAATAACACTGTGTCGTCTGTTTACTATAACAATGCATTCGTAATTACTGTCTAAGTAGGTTCCCTAGGTTCTAGACTGGATAGTTAATTTTAAAACATAGTTGCATGTTAACTGTTTGTAAGTGTGACAAAGAGTACTAGCAATGTGAAGTGAAACATTTTATAGCAAAGACTAAGTTAAAAAGCAGATTATCTCTCAATAAGCGGTTTTACATGTGAAGTGTGGTGCAATCCTTTACTCTTCATAATACTCAGAGTTTGAACTTGAATGCAATTATCATGCGGTATACGTCGGTAAAGAATACTGGAATTTTTCTCAAGGTTAGCGTCTATGTTATTTTTCTCTGAGCCAGCTGGCGCACGTGGCTGCTTGCGGTGCGAGTCATTGTCTGTCTCTTTGTTGGCGCGCGTCGTTATTGGGATTAGGAGACCAAACTTCTACAAATTAACCTTGTCGAGAGGGCCCTGTCCTGTTTGAATCCCAACAGTTCTGATGCCATTCAGGTATGTCGTTACGTCGGTAGCTTACATAGTTTCTTTTTTGTCGGTCATGTGGTGGAGAATTTCTCCCGGAATCGTAACTGCACGGTGGACCGTTGCGTCTGAAGTTATTCTGTCTCCCTTGATAATAATTATTTTGGTTCCCATATTGTCTGTTTCTCTGATTGTCTCTGTGACAGTCATTACCGCGGAGAGGTGATCCTTCCCTGTAATTCTTATTACTGTGCCAACGGTTGTCATACGGGTGGAGTCTGTTTTTGTCACGATTTACGTTGTAAGAATAGCCTTGTCGTGTCCAGTTATTATTTCTGTCATCGCGGAATTGTGATGGATGTGACCTGTAATTGTTGTGCTCAGTGTCAATTTCCAATTCTTGTAACTGTCCCTGAAAAGCTTCAATGTCGTCTTTGCAACGTCCTGCCAAAATAATATGTCGTAAATGTTCAGGCAATTTGATTAAGCAAATGCGGATGAGTTCTGAGGGGCTGTATGGGTTTGAAAGATACTGATTCCTATGTAACATGTCTTCGAAATATTTGACAAGACTGGAAAATTAAGATTGTTCGAAATGTTTCATCATTATGATGCTATGTTTTACTCGGTCTTGAGTAGCTTGAGACCAATATGCTGAGAGGAAGGCATGATAAAATTCTCCTTCACTGTGACAATAGTGAATGACCGATCACATTCTTACAGCTGGTTCATTCTCTAAGTAGCCACACATAAATTCTAACCTGTGCTCCAATGACCAGTTGGGAGGAAAACAATGAGAGACTTGATGGAGCCATGCTTGTGGATGAATGTCATTGCCAGAATTCTTAAATGTTTTGAATTTACGTGTAGTAATGAACAGCTTATGGTCAAAATCATCATGTCGGCGATTCGCACATCGGTCATTGTTACTTCTTTCGGCGTTTCCATCTCAAAATTCGGTGTACCTTGCCAATTTCTTTCATAATTTCCGAAGTGCCCTGTGTTATTATTTTGTGGCTGTTCCGTATTTCTAAGTCCCTCTTCCCTTGTTGGAGCGCGAGTCTCCTCTGAAATATGTAATTCTTGTATTACCTGTGTCAGCTGATCTTGTACTTCCTGGATTTCTCTTTTATACTGTGTATTGATTTGATTTTGATTTTGTTTGAATTTTCTAATTTGTTCATACACTTCTGTGTCAGTGAAGGCTACAAGTCTTGTGTCATTCAGATCATCATCTACCTTTGTAGATAAGTTAGTGAACTGATCCGAAAGTTCGGCTACTTTCTCCGACAGTGAACTGATTTCCTCAGTGTGTTTCTCTGAACCAAGTTTCAGAGTGTCCATTTGTGTTGAAATCGTATCTACTGTGTCCTTTAAGTTTTCCTGAGTTTTTGCAAGTTGCTGAACCGAATCGGTACATGCAACTGAGTCAATTTTAGCTAGCAAGGTGTCGTGATTTTCATGAACAATAGTTTGTAGTTCTTTTATAGTTGTTCATGATTCTATAATGCATTTTCATGACGCGAAAAAATAGATTGAAAATGCTCACAAATTTGTGTTTTTACGTCATTACAGACTTTTCGACATTTATATTCGATTTTAAGTAACTCTGCAGTTAAATCTTCACGTGTTTGTTCATGCGCTTGTTCCATTGAGTCTAACTTTTGAAGATTTTGTTCCATTGTGTCTAACTTCCGAAGATTTTGTTCCATTATGTCTAACTTTTGAAGCTTTTGCTGTGTTTGTCTCTGATTTTGTTCCATTGTGTCTAACTTTTGAAGCTTTTGTCCCATTTGTTGTATTAATTGTAATAACAATGCACTGTTGTCTGAAACATGTTCCTCAGTGCTTTTCGGCAGTGAATTTGCACCGGCAACATTCACATTTTGACAAGCAGAAAATGTGTTTTGACTTATTTGAGGAAACGGTGGGGACTCAAAACCTGAATCTACAGTATTTGCGAGATTGTGTCTTGTCATTTCGGATTCCTGAGGCGAGCTGTTGCCGACCGATCGATCGATAATGCCTCCCTGTTCACTAATTGTTTCACTGTCTACACCATTGTTTGCAGCCCGCTCCATTTCCCTATGCACAATTACCCAATTACTATGTTGAACATTAGTTACTTCATTACACGGTGGCGCTAACACACTGCTTTCGTCTTCACTGTCATTTCTCAGTTTACTTTGGAGCCTAGTAGTACGTTTTTCACACGCAATTATTGTCACAATATTTCACACGATAACACATTTGAAGAGCAAAAATAAAAAAAACACATTAACATATCTCTGAAAATAATATCTAGTTAATCGCAAGCGCAGCTGCAAAATACTTGGTGCAAATCTACATGCATGCCACAACTGTTTTACTGTACAACAATTAAAGACTGCAACTACAAAGGGGATTCTGTCTACAATTACACACTAGCAATAAACAAAAACTACACTAATTACACAAACTACAAGAAAAAATCAGAAGATTCCAGTGAGGTATCCTTGGCTAAGGGTTGACATTTGAAACGTCCCCTTAGAAAAATTACTGAATTACTGTGCTGATAAACCTCTTACATTACTTGATTTTCAAACAGCTGAGCAAAACTGAAAGTACTCAGACATTTCGCTCTTTACCTGTTCTGATCAACACTAAACTGACACATAATATTTTTAGCGCAACACAACCTGACTTTCAATAATCCCTACAAAAGAATGGCCCTTACTAACATTAACCTATACCTTTCACAAATCACTTACCTCACAAAAATCTTCGTTACTCGAATTACTGCATTACAGCGAGCGCCACTACTGCCAGCTAAATAAAAGATTCAAACTACTGAAGGCACTAACTAGTGATAGGCATACTCAGCAAATGAAAGATTTTGATAGAGAACAAACAAGGTATTTACCTTAATAGTGTTCAAAAGTCATAATATATATAGCAGTTCATGACATCCAATACTACAAATTTACTCTTTCTGATGGACACACGTCCAGTTCGTCCGCTCTCAAAATTCTGCCATCTCTCTCCCCACATCCACCACTGCTGGCGGCTCACCTCCAACTGCGCAACGCTACGCGCTGTTAACAGCCAACTGCCCAACACTACAATAGCCAACAACAATGCAAACCAGCCACAGACTGCACACAGCACAGCCAGTGATTTTCATACAGAGCGCTACGTGGCGTTACCAATATAAAAACCTAAACAGCCTACTTACAACTTCAGTTATTTTATTCCATATCCATGTGACAGAATTGAAACCCATTGCCCCTGTGACGTCCCAAAAGAAAATAAAGCTCAAAGATCAGGCCCACTTCAGTTTTGTACATTGTGTAAATCTTTACATTTTTATCAATTTCTTGTTGAGTGCTTATTGTCATATATTTTTGGTTTCTTCGACTCTTTGATTTGGCACATATTGTCTGTGCTTTATAAATTTGACAACTTACATATGCTTTCAATTAATAAATACACAGTTACACAGAAGGTTTATTTCTATATCTGTCATTTTCGTACTAATCTAAAATTCACACCACACTTTCACAGGCACAGTAATTTAGTAAGTCCAAGCACCTGATCACTTTATATTTAGCGTTTCATTCAACATTGAATTATCTGTGTAAGAAGTTTGAAAACATGGCTATGTGTAAATTCAGTTATGATGTTTTAATATTTCATGTTTTTCATTGTGTCAACTGATTGAAACGATATTTACAACACATAATCAATTTTCTCTTGTTGTAGCTGACAGTCTGAAAACACTTTAAAATCCTATAAACATTTTAAAGTTCAGGGATATACTGCTTATGTAATAACATGAGTGGAAGAGGCGCCATATTAAAAGGCAGGCTGAATAATAGATTCAACGTATACATCATAATGTTGCCTTTGACCACAGAGAAAAGTCTGTACTTCATATTGTTCAGCAGGTACTCTATTCCTTATTTACTGTTGCATATTCCGCAATTGCTCAGGAGCTGCTTTCAACATGGAGCAATAAAGTATTGTTAGATTGGTTCCTTTGAGATGTGTGAGACTGTATACAAGTGCCATTAAATTGTCATTTACTCATGGTGATTAACAGAGTTGCTTGGTATGACACTTATATTCAATAACATAGCTTGTCATTTGGGCAAAACAGATATTTATGCAATTTCAGATAGTTAGTGGCTAGAAAAATTTTGCTTGTAGCTGCCTCTTCATCTAAGTTAAGAGTTTCAACTACTGTGCAATATTTTAATAGACAGGGGTATGTTACGAATATCTGTCCACAGGTGATTTTAAAGTGGAATTAGATGGAATAAAATATATTCCCTCCACCAGTGGCTACTTTCCAGTCCTGATAGATCTCATCTTACATAGGAAACAAAAACTGAAAATTATACCCATCCTCTATACTCCGCCTGCTGCCCTTCCACTGTATGCAAGGCATGGTGTACATTAACATATTTAGGAGAGGTATCACAGATTTCAGCAAAAATCCTACAAGCATAGGATTTCTTACTGTGTTAACTACACCACAGCCTGGCCTATTTTAAATAGCAAAGATAAGATACCAAATTACCTGTTCTGGCTGTGTCAAGTTTTACGTTGATCAGTCAGACAGACACATAGCAACAAGCCTGGCTGAACACGAACTCAGCTATAGGTTGCAGGATTTTGAGTCCACATTTGCTGAGCATGTACTGAGTGAGGGTCACAACTAACAGCCAGAGTCCCACGTCCTTCACTTAGCAAAGGCCAAAACTCAATCTTCTGGAAGTCTTGGAAACTAGGCAACATCTAGCTCACAGTTCAGATCTAATATTAAATTACAGGACACAGCTTAATAATTATCCTCTTCTAAACTTCACATAATCCTTTCAGTTTTTCATTACTTCCGACACTGTCTGTTCCTCAAGTTATTAATATATTCTGTAGTTACAATTGATAACTTTCTTGTAACCGGTTTGCGCATCACTCTCCATGTTTTATACTTCTCGAAGCAGCCTTGTCAAGTACTAATTTTATTTCGTTATACTGATTCTGTTTATTAATATAAACTGTTGTAGGCATGATTTTACAGTTTGGTGTTTAAGTTTTCCCCTTTTTTTATTGTTCTACTTTCTACTTTTATGTTTCAATACCACCACACTGTCAAATATTTCATCTACTGTGCGTTTGTGCTTTAATCTAGATGTGTAACTTCTTTTCTAGTGCCGTTAGAAACATTGTAACTTGTTTGACGACAATAGTCAATAAATGTCTAACGATGGTCTTGTAGGCTGAAAACCGGTTAACACAATAAATTAATACTGTAGAACAAAAGCAAACTAGCGCTTTTCATCTATTACAACGCCAATCGCCTCAGAAAATGCCTTCCCATTTCTATAGAACAGTCGCTACAGCTCCATCTCCATGATGCAACTGACTAATTTACAAATGGTGCTTTTTTGCATGAGATGTGAGATGGTGTTCCATTGAGTGGAAAGCAGCATGTTTGTGAACTATGGGGTGTTGCGAGCAAGTAGGTATTATTGTGTCTGTAGTTGTAGTTTTTCTATAAATTTTGAAACAATGTGTCTGTGTACTGATATCAATGGTGAGATTTAAGAATTTTATAGATTTTTATTTTGACTGTTTAGCTTTCGCAAAAAAAAATTGAGCTGTCTTGTAGTGCCAGTACACACACCCAGCACATTGCCCACACATCTAAATTAATATTTAATATTTGCACTCAAAGGTTCTCTTTTCCGACAATGTTGTTTAGAATGGCCCATGAATATTTCAGCCAAAGCGGACTAAGAGGGGAATCCATACTAAGCAATCTAATTAATTATACGGAGTCCCTTGGATCTGGAAGTAGTTTTGTGCTAAGCATGTCTGAGTAACCAGTCTCAAGTCATTTAATTCCACAGAATTGACATTAGACCTGTACATCAACTGTCAGAATATTAATGCATTCCACTGCTGGTATATTGGAAAAGAAACTGTAGACATCACAGGATACTCATTTATCACTGTGTGAGACAGATATACCTTTTATGTTATTTACAAGGTCCACATAGTTTGAAATACCATTGTTTGGCTTGAATGTGGTCTTGCTCTTAATTAAGGTGTCCAGTTTACCAGCTAGTTTGTAACATGGAGCAGTGAATGATGATACAACTGGTGGAATAGGAACACCTTGTTTATGCAATCTAGAAAGACCATACATTTTAGAAGGCACTGGGTTGATATTAGTTAAATGTTTTGCTTCAAAATCAGATATATGCTTTTGCATGGATTCATTGTACATGTAACATTATCTTTGAATAATTTAGTAGGGTCTTTAGGAAGTACTTTGATTCATTTGGAACTGAAGAAATCGTTAACTTTATCAACATAATCACGTTTCTTCAAAAGTACAATCCTGCTGGCTTTATTAGATTTCTTAGCAATGATCTCTTGCTGATGTAATTTCTGTTTTAAGCTCTTGAGGGTTTGAAAATCAATAGCCTGTAGGATGTTACGCTCGAGTCTGGTTCCTTTCTTTAGTGCATTAGCAACTAGATATTTTAAGAGGCGTCTTTCGTTACGGCATATTCAGTCTCTACTTTCATAATATCTAGTTGTTTTTCAGATGGAGGATGGGAGGGAGCACATTTAAAACCGTTCTCAAGCACTTTTTCTTCATTTGACGACAGAACCAAATTCGATAGATTCGTTGGATTTTTTTTTCAGTTTGGGGTTAGGGGTGCATTGTCACAAAGATATATCTCACACTCTGACAAACTTCACGATCAAAACATTAAACGAGTACACACGTTGACACAACCGCGATATCATTTCTTCATTTCTTCCTTTATCCACGTGTAACTTGTGACCTCAACGGCTTTATTTGCAGCGGCATATGTTCCTCCTTTCTTTATGGTGACGTACTTTGGCATAATTTTTCGCTGCAAACAATGTTTGTTGAACCAAGTGAGTTGTGCTGACCTTGCTTTTTGTCTCAGAAGTCTAATGTAAAAAACGAATAATTCTGCATTGGAGGCACATTTTCTCATGTTTTCCTGTTAACTGAATCTTCCATCAGATCTTGGCAGAACAACGTCATAATAAATTAAAAGCGCTAGCTTGCTTTTTCTCTACAGTATTAATTTATTGTGTTAACCGGTTTTCGGCCTACAAGGCCATCATCAGACATTTACTGACTATTGTCACCAAACAAGTTATAATGTGTGTAAACGACATTGGAAAAGAAGTCACACATCTAGATTGTAGCACAAATGGACTGTGAATGACATATTTGTCTGGGGTGGTAACGCAATGTAAAAACTTTAAAAAAATGAACAATAAACAAATGTAAATGGAGTAAACAGGAAATACTTTAACACCAAACTGGAGAAGCTTGCCTACATAATAGTTTACATCAATAAACGCAAAATCCCCAAGATTGGCAAAGTTTTACAGAAGTTCGAAATATGGCGTGTACTTCAATACGAGATGCTTTTAATAATTTCCACAACGAAATTCTGTCTCGAAATCTGGCAGAAAACCCAAAGAGATTCTGGTCATACATAAAGCACACCAGTGGCAAGACACAATCAATACCTTGAGTGCGCGATAACAACTGCGAAGTCACTGATGACAGTACCACTAAAGCAGAGTTATTAAACACGGTTTTCCGAAACTCCTTCACCAAAGGAGACGAAGTAAATATTCCTGAATTCCAATCAAGAACAACTGCCAAGATGAGAAACATAGAAGTAGATATCCTCGGTGTAACAAAGAAGCTTAAATCACTTAATAAAGGCAAGGCCTCCGGTCCAGACTGTATACCAGTCAGGTTTCTCTCAGAGTATGCTGATAAAATAGATCCATATTTAGCAATTATATACAACCACTCGCTCACAGAAAGATACGTAGCTAAAGACTGGAAAATTGCTCAAGTCACATCAATACCCAAAAAGGGAAGTAGAAGTAATACGCTGAATTACATGTCTATATCACTAACGTCGATTTGCAGTAGGGTTTTAGAACATATACTGTATTCGAACATTATGAATTGATTCCATATTTTTAGATTTCCAAAAGACTTTCCACACCGTTCCTCACAAGTGTCTTCTAGTCAAACTGGCTGCCCACAGAGTATCGCCTCAGTTGTGCGACTGGATTCGTGATTTCCTGTCAGAAAGGTCATAGTTCGTAGTAATAGACGGAAAGTCATGAGTAAAACAGAAGTAATATCCGGCGTTCCCCAAGGAAGTGTTATAGCCCCTCCATTGTTCCTGATCTATATTAACGACATAGGAGACAATCTGAGTAGCCGTCTTAGATTGTTTGCAGATGATACTGTCATTTACCGTCTTGCAAAGTCATCAAATGATCGAAACGACTTGCAAAATGATTTAGATAAGATATCTGTACGGTGCAAAAAGTGGCAATTAACCCTGAATAAAGAAAAGTGCGAAGTTATTCGCATGAGTACCAAAAGAAATCAGTTAAATTTCGATTATGCGGTAAGTCCGACAAATCTGAGGGCTGTAAATTCAACTAAATACTTAGGGATTACAATTACAAATAACCTAAATCGGGACGATCACATAGATACTATTGTTGGTACAGCAAACCAAAGACTGCCATTCATAGGCAGAACACTTAGAAGGTGCAACAGGTCTACTAAAAAGACCGCTTACACTACGCTTGTCCACCCTATTCTGGAGTACTGCTGTGCTATGTGGGACCCGCATCAGGTGGGACTGACGGATGACATCGAAAAAGTACAAAGAAGGGCAGCTCGTTTTGTATTATCGCGAAATAGGGGAGATAGTGTCACAGACTTGATACGTGAATTGGAGTGGCAATCATTAAAACAAAAGCGTTTTTCGTTGCGACGGGATCTTCTCATGAAATTTCAATCACCAGTTTTCTCCTCCGATTGCGAAAACATACTGGTGGCACCCACCTATACAGGGAGAAATGATCATCGCGATAAAATATGAGAAATCAGGGCTCGCACGAAAAAATTTAAGTGCTCGTTTTTCCCGCCTGCCGTTCGAGAGTGGAACGGTGAAGAGACAGCATGAAGGTGGTTCAGTGAACTCTCTGCCAGGCACTTTATTGTGAATAGCAGAGTAATCACGTAGATGTAGATGAAACAATCCCAACATACTAAAATAAAATTAGAAATATATAAAATATTTAGGACACGAATTCAGGTTACTTTGCACATACATTTCATTGGTGGTTTACATTTTTACGTGGAAGTTGTAATGTTAGTAATTTTCGCCTCACAAACATTAATATACGCTCAATAGGAAACGCCTGATGGCCTAAAGTTATCGAACAATTGTAAAATAAAAGAAATGAACCATCGCATAGCAGCGACAGAATCTATTATTCTTTATCTTTGCCGTTCTTGCGCGGTGCCTGTAAGTCTCTATGTACATGTATCGATTAATGATATAAAAAAGAATTCTTAGTTTCAAGACAAATGAGGCATTGGGCGCCTCACCTTTTACTGTTTGTACTCCATGAAAGGCGGACGCGAACTTGCTGCGTTCCGCATAGGTATTTTATATTTTATGTGAAAATATTCAGTAAATATGCTTATTGTTATTTTTACAATCAGAAAACATGTAGTTTCTTGTAACTGATTACGAACAGACAGCATCAAGAGGACATTTTGACTGTTATGTATAAAGTATTTATACCACAATGGTCACCTATTGTAATTTAATATGAAATGATACGTAGCATTAAAAATGTGTGTTAAAGATGTGTGCTTATTTTAGTAAATTAACCTTGATGATTTCCATCTCTTAATTTACTTGAATGATAATTATTTTGTGTTAGTTCATCACCAGAAATTACGATCACGCTGATGGGCCGAACGCAGCATGAGGCAGAGAAACATTATCGTTTTCCTATTATTTCTGAATGAGCGCCTTTTTTAATTGTGTAGTGTTGCATTTCTTTTAAAGTCTCATCTTCTGGTCCGGATATGACTACATTGTGACAGCAAAAATGAACAGAAATGATAATGTTTCTTCCAAACGATCTCAAATAAATCAATCTGCTGCTCTTATTTAGGTATTTAATACTCAACGTATGTTATTATAATAGTGTAATCAATCACTGATTCTGTTCCCAAGTGGCCCAATAAAATATTCACTTTTTCGACATTTTTCAAAAAATATAAAAATAACAATTCTTTTTCTTTTCGCCCCCCAAGAGCAACGCTACAAAGTTAATAGTTAGGTGCTTCTTTGAAATTATCTTTTTATTCCTGTTTTGTCTTACAGTGCTGTATTAGACATTATTTGACATTTTATGAGATTATTATGTATTGTAATTGATTTATTTGTATTGTTTTTGTTCTTAATATAAGATGGTATCTAACGAATAAACAGATTATCGTAAGAAAAAGTATGGTTTTAAATTTAATTCAAATGTATCTTTGACAGTGCGCAGTATTTGTTATTTGCAATGATTTAGTGGCGAATAGATGTTTCATATAATGATAAACAAGAAAGAAATTGTTCTGATAATATTAAAAATGAGCGTTTTTAACTCTTCGTTACTTATTTCACTGCTTCATTGAAGGCCAAGGAGAGCGTCCAGAGTGTGATGTTTAGTGTGTGTATGCTGCTGGGAAGGGGCAGGCAGGGGGGGGGGGGGAGTTGAGAATTGGGGGAAGGAATTAGAAAAAATGGAAGATAAGTGTTAAACATCACGTCGACAACTAGATCATTAGAGACGAAGGAGATGGAAATGGGGAGAGGTAATGTGCACGAGGTAACGGAGGCTGCATTTAATGTACTTTCCCAAGGGCCTCCCTGTTTATACGTAGACCTCTGTTGCGGTGCGGTGATTTCAGTTTCTACCCAGACTGAATACATGTACGTGAAAACAAACAAAACATTACTTCCATCACCTTATTTTGTTCAGAGTAATAGTTAAGACTTTATGACTAAACACCTATCACTCTTTCAGTCAGCACAGGGACGAATATGGAACACAGGCTTTTACAAGTTTAATTCCATAGCACGAAACGCTACGTCTCCAGACCTGTGTTCCTGTTCAATACCTTATCCACCTAGCGCGTCCCACATATCGTAAGAGCTTTAAGGGGAATTTCTAAATCCGCTGTAGATGAATCGAATGTAGACGTAACACAATCAATGACAGGAGCTGATACACGCTGTCTGCTGCATTGTTTGTTCATCACGTGCTGTGCAGCTGAGACTTACGGTTATCAAAACATGCAACAGATGGACTTCTCAGCTTCCACACTCATATTTCAAGGCCAGAATCGTAGGCTACTTCTCAAACAATCGCGCACTTAACTCGTTATTATTTGCTAGGATTTAGGGTGTCATCTCTTTGGTTCTAGCTGCTAGATGTTATTATTTCGCTTGAAGAGTGCCAGAAGCGGTCGACCGGCGAGGTCTATTTCTTCGGGAGATTAGTACCTCCTTATTTATCAGGTCAAAAACTGGAAATTCTGTATCCTTTTTACTTTATTTATTTGTATTTCCCTTCTGAGCAATCATCTTATGACATTCAAGTAGACTACAATTGTTGTTAGAAATATTTTCACAGTTTCAACTTTTAATTTGCAGACCCAATTCACAGTTCCGTCACTCATTCTCAAAAGGGAGATCATTTGTAATGTAGCCTGTGTAGTTTCGCTTTCGGTTATGTATTTGCGAATTTAATTGATGTGACTTTTATGAAATAGGTATCTGTTAGTTGAAATGAAACGAATTGCTCTATAGCTTGCAGTTTCTGTACTTCTTCTTTGAGTAGTATCCTTCCGTTGTAATACGTACTTTTTTGGTGGGGGCCTTGGATAAATTTGATGCATTAAAACAAAAAATGAGGGAATAAAGAGAAAAATTTGATTACTAACGAAGGACCCATTGAGACTGTGGATCTACGATGATCCATAAATACTTCCATAGAATTATAAGTATGAAACGCTACATCGAAAGCTGGTCAGAACGTGTTGCGTTGGGACTGCTCCTGCACGTAAGAAGACAAGGATGGCGCTGCGAACAGTGACCGTAACTGTCTGCGTGGACACATCTGGAGGCATTCAGTTGCCAAGTATTCTGTTTTAGCCAGTAAGCAATCTAAAAAAAAAAATTAACATGAATTGTGCTCCGCACTAAATAATGCTAACTTTTCGAAAAACACAGACGTGATGCCATACTTCTGTAAAGAATCTTACATTGATCAGTTAACAAAAACAGGTTAAAAAGTTACGTGTAGAGTCTAACAAAACAGTGAAACCATAGAGAAGATCACGAACTACCAATAAATCATAAAAACACGGCACCATATAAGAATCTGTCCAAGTTTGGAATACGCTGCTGAGACGAAACATTATGAGCGCCCGCTCAATAGCATTTTGGTCGACCTTTGGCACCGATTCTGCGTGGCATAGACTTGGCAAATCGTTGGTGTATTTCTGGAATTATGTTGTGCCAGGTCACACAGTTCACGTAAACTACTGACCGGTGGTTTGTAGGCAGCGAACTGAGGCCCGATAACGTCCTAGATGCGCTACATCAGGTTCAGATCAGACGAATTTTTTGGACAAGACTTAAACACCAGTTCACTACCACTCAGATCAAGCTAGCAGGGTTCTGGCGTTATAAAATGGATAATTATCGTGATGGAAGATACCATCGCCGAAGGGGAAGACATCAAGCTTGAAAGGATACAAGATGCCCGCAATAATGCTCACAAAGCCTGTGCTACCACGATGCGTGGTAGCCCAAGGGAACGTCCCCGTAGCATAAAACTGCCCCCATCGATATGTGTCCGTGGCCGAGTGCATGTTTCGAAGAGGCATTCATCTAGAGAACAATGTAACTGGACACTACCATCGACCTGGTGTAACAAGAAACGTGATTCATCCAGGCAGACGACACATTTTCCATTGATCCACTGTCCAATATCAATGATCATGTGCCCACTCCAATCCTAATTGACGATGTTGTTGGGTCAGTATGGGAACACGAAGAGCTTGTCTGCTGTGGGGAACCATGTTCAATAATTTACACTGAACGATATGGTCCAAAACAGTTGTGTATGCACCAGTACTGATCTGTCATCATATCTGCCACAAGTCGATGTTTATGTCATTTTACTTCCATATTTTGCAAAGAGGTGTGGACGTCCAACACCTTGTCACTTGCTTGTAGTTCGATCCACTTTCTACCACTTTAACAGGTGCTCACGAAAGTAGCATGTGAACAGGCTGACCAGCTTTGCCGTTCCCAGGCAGCAGCTTATAGCAATCTGCCCTTTGTGGAAGTCGCTTACGTCAGTGGATTCCCCCATTTGCAGCCCATACTGTCGTTGGAATGTTTCCTCGTCTTCTTTTATTATCAAGTGTGTCTTAACCCTCTCACTTCCAGGCGACCTTTACTTTATCACTCTGTGTAAGAGCTGTGGGTACACTTT
Organism: Schistocerca piceifrons; assembly: GCF_021461385.2. NCBI lineage: Eukaryota > Metazoa > Arthropoda > Insecta > Orthoptera > Acrididae > Schistocerca > Schistocerca piceifrons. The sequence goes on from NC_060138.1 coordinate 522,951,396, forward strand.
ATTTCGCTTTAGAGAAGGAGTTCTTGAGCCGCAGCTTGCGTCTGAGACAATGTTCTTATACATTTTTTTTTTATTTTTTGCACCATGCGGGCTAGCGTCTTAAGAAGTCTTAATCGTTGCCAGGAACGTGGATTCTTTGTGTCTCTGTGTTCCTGTGTTCCAGCCGTCTAATTACTCCACATATCTCATCAAGCTTACTACATAGATTCGTCGATAGTTTCTGCACTGCTATTTCTAACTGATGCGTTCGGGAATCGTGGTGTAGGTCTGTGATTCTCAAGTATCTGTCACCTCTCAAAATCCATCTAGTACTTTTATTTTGTACATGAAATGTATTCGTAACTTGCGAATACGACAATACATCAGCTGTACGGTTTACTAGAAACACATGAAAATGTGTGCCGGTCTGGGTCTCGCTCACGCATTTCCTGCTTATCACAAGCGGTCACCTTAACCACTTCGGCTATTCGGGTGTACCTCCGGCGCTAGTCCAGACTTCCATATGCCTTAGTGTCTGGTGCCATACTGGCTCACACATTTTGTGATTCCTCCACGGAGAACGAGACAATGTTTTGCTCCTCTTTTTGCGTTTGCTTTGGAGTGAGATATAATTATTGCAGTGCCTGTTACGTATTTTACGATGTCTGTCTAATTCTATGCAAATGTCCTTCAGATATGCATGCGTTTCATGTAGTTAATATGGCTGTAAATCGTCAGCAGTGTCTGTTCTTTCAGACATACATGTACTGGACAACGCTGCTAAGTGATTTACTGTATCCCATTCCTATTGAATGAATAACGTGTCTGCAGACTTGAAACAGTATTGGGGAAAGTAGGTTAGCTACAAACAACTGTCAGGTGCATGCAGGTTACTACCCTCTGGGCAAGAATATAGGGGAGATCATCCGCAAAAAGTCATGTTTGTACATGTCTAAGTGGTTTACTGTGTTCAAACGTTACAATCGTAGCGAATTTCTTCTGAAATGCTCTAATGGGAGAGCTCTGTAAGTCTTCACCAAATCATTCTCTAAGACTTGTATATATAAGGACACCACTCAGTTTGCTCGTCCACCATACTCTGGATGGTCTTGCTAGCATACATCAGTTTTCTGAATGTGTATTCCCGAAAGCGAGTGCACTATGTAACTTCTCATTGCTGTATATTTTCATTGTTTGGGTGGTCCTCACCACATGCTGTACTGGAATCCAGTGAAACTGTCAGCCTTCGAGGGTTGAACATTGAAGTTATTGATAATAGTAACTTTCGAGAGTGCTCTACATAAAGCTATACAACATGTATGTGTATTGAGAGGTGACTTGTTACAATTTTTTCTGAAACATGGGGACAACTTGTTACAGTTTTTCTGCAATATGGACATTTTGTTACAGATTTTGTCATAACATGGAGCATTTTGTCATAATTTCGCTGTACCAGATGATTTTTTTACAGTTTTCTTAGGCAATTAATTGTAATATAGAACATTTTGTTACAATTTCACTGTAGCAAGAGGGCAATTTGTTATGAGTATGCTCTAACATGTAGATTTATGGATGAAATACCATGTAGTCTCCATGGTGCAATAGCGTAAGTTAGCATTACCACTCCATAGCAGTTGTTAATTCCTCAGCACAGCACAGTCACCCATAGCTAGTTACATGCTTCCCACATCATTACCACCTCAAGAGTACCTCCTGACAAGAAACATACAAGACATATCAGACGACAGCTTCGTGACCTTAAAAAGAAGGCATCTCCCTCATCTGAGTATACCCATCCCTTCACAGTTTCAGACATTGACTCTGGACTGAAGGACCTCAAACCTCTTAAGGCACCTGGATTCGATGGTATCCACCCAGAATTCCTGATCCATATGGGAGGAAAAGCTAAGAAATGGCTGGCAGAATTCTTCACTGACATCCTGCTGACTGGTCAACTTCCATCTGAGTTTAAAAAGATGAAGATAATAAGTGTTCTGAAACCTGGCAAACCCAGCAACAGGGTAGAAAACTATCGCCCCATTTCCCTACTCAGCTGCTGCTACAAGCTTTTTGAAAGGCTAATATGTAACAGAATAAGTAGCGCTATCTTAGAGAACGTTCCAGTTGATCAGGCAGGCTTCAGACCAGGGCGTAGCTGCTGCGACCAAGTATTGTCTCTCACATCCTTCATAGAGTCAGGATACCAAATGAAGCAGAAAACATCTGTGGCATTTGTTGATCTAACTGCCGCCTTCGACACTGTGTGGAGGGAAGGCCTTATCTACAAATTTCTCCGCATCATACCCTGCAGAACAATGGCTCGACTGATTAACAGCATGCTAAGTGATCGGAAGTTCCAGGTAATCACTGGAAGCAACATAAGTAAGGAGAGGAAGCTGAACAACGGATTGCCTCAAGGATCAGTTCTCTCACCCTTACTGTTCAACCTATATCTATCTGATCTACCTTACACTTCGTCCAGAAAATACTGCTATGCCGATGATCTGGCTCTAGCCGTCAAACACCAGGAAATGAAGACAACAGAAGAGATTTTAGCCAATGACCTGTCTGCATTAGACAATTACTTCAAAATCTGGAGACTCCAACCCAGTGTGAGTAAAACAGAAGTGTGTTGCTTCCATCTAAATAACCAGTTGGCGAACGTAAAACTGGAGGTAAGTTTCAGAGGCAGAATTCTTCATCACAACTGGAACCCAAAATATCTTGGTGTCACCCTGGATCGTACACTATGCTTCAAACAACACCTTCTTAACTTAGCTCAAAAGCTGAGGACTCGAAACAACATCCTCCATAAGCTATGCGGAACTACCTGGGGATCTTCAGCAACCACCCTGCGAACTTCAGCTCTGGGCTTGGTATACTCAAGTGCTGAGTATTGTGCACCTGTTTGGATGAATAGTCATCATACAAGGCTTGTTGATACCCAGCTGAATACGACAATGCGCATAATATCTGGCACAATCAGATCTACTCCAGTTTATTGGATTCCACTGTTAACTGGTATAATGCCTCCTGATCTACGCAGATGTACTGCCCTTATGAGAGAATTCCACAAGATCTCCTGGAATTCTAACCTACCCGTGCATAGCGACCTGCCACTTTTAAATCGCAAGAGATTGAAATCACGTCATCCAACTCTGTGCGATGCTGCTGACATGGTGGCTAAGAATTTCAAACCTCTTGAAGAATGGAAAGGTCGGTGGGAAGCAGTGACAGATGTGCACCTGCATAACATCTTCTCAGGTGCTAAACTTCCAAGTGGATTCGACTTACCACGCAAGACGTGGTCTACTCTCAACAGAATCCGTACCAGCCATGGGCGATGCAGGGATGCTCTCTTTAAGTGGAACAAGCTGCCTGATCCAGCTTGTGACTGCGGGGCTCCATACCAGACTGTTCACCACATCGTCAGTGAATGCAGGATTCGAGCCTATCACGGCGCCAAAGAGGACTTCCTGCTAGCAACTCCAGATGCAGTGCGCTGGATTGAAGGACTGGATATTCAGTTGTAAAAACAAACTTAAGTTTCTTGTGTGCCAATATGTACATATATATATGTAATTTCATGATATGTCTGTATTAGCCATACGCTAAATAAAAAAAAAGTTACATGCAGTTTAAATAGCCACTGATCAACGCATGAATGGTTCAGTTTCCATCCATATTCCAGCTTCACATAATATGTTCGGAATCCAGATTCAAAACTATTTCAGAGCAGTCACAATAAAATGAAAATCCCTGCAACCTTGAATAACTCCACGTTCATTGATTGTCACAAGTATTTCAAAGTCTAACAACAGTCGACATATTTCAATGTCCCACAAACTAGCAGGCTTGTAGAATCGTCCCATGTCTGCAGACACAGCCGTTTCACCTACTATCCCCCAGAATTCACAGCCTTGGAAGTGACAAGTGTGCCTATAACTGTCAGTGGTACAAAGCTCCAATTACGTCACAGTTGTTTGAGGAGCAATCACATTGGTGTCTTATTCATCAAATTCGTTTACTCTGAACACATTTGGGATCCTACTGGACATCAGCGTTGCATCCATATTTTACATGAAGTGTGTAAATATAATTTGCTCATGTTGTAATTTATAATACTAAAAGGCAAAATCGCTTGGTGTGAAATAGTTTATTTCGTCACCAGTTTCGAGTTTAACTAGCTGTCATCTTCAGATTCTCAGATCTCCCAGAAATACAATTACTCATCAGTCTCATCAACATACTGAGAAAATGCTCCATTTGTAATAACACAGCTCCACACTGGTTTGTCAAATATATAAAACTTGCAAAACATAATATCCAGCAATAAGGAGTTCAGGAGCAAAAACAGGTGCTTCAGTAAAGATGTTGCATGAACAACAACTCAGGAGGTTTAAGACAAGCGATCTTGGCTTTTAATATTATAAATTAGAAATGTGTAAACACGTGGTGCCAGATTCCTCTAGAAACTGGAACCATGATGGACCTGTCGATAATCCTAAGCCACCACGCAGAGTGCAGGGTTCCTGCACAAATACCCTTCCTGAAGCAACCACACCTGCACTCATCTGAAATGATTTAGATATCATGCGGGAAGATTTAATGTCTGTATCATGCTTCTAGGTATGTACCCAGCAGACTAATGCTGTTAAAACCTGTTTTAATTATAAATGATGTTTAAATCGCATGGGAACGTTTGACGTCTGCACTTGACGATTGACTCATTGTATGTCTTTTGCGACCCTTCCGCATGAGTGTACAGCACCGTTATTTGTGTTCAATAGTCAACGTTCGTCCGTTATGTAGTAAGACTATTCTCCCATCTGTACAGGTATGTGCAACGCTTGTCGGTGCAAGGCTTTCACTCTACTTCCATCAGGCTGCAGACTGCAATCTTAGACATGTGTCTGTGTGGAGTGATTGAGTAACTGCTTTAGGTCACATACAATGTGCTCCAAACTGACAGAAAGATTTGTCTGCAAGTGAGTGACCAAAATCATGAACAGAACACCTACATTTCAATGCTTCCATTGTCCTAAGCAAGAGAATACTACAAATCAACACTCATTAGGTCTATACGTAATGTACTTACGTTCATCTTCCTTACGGTGACAACGAGTTCCATGGATCATAGGTCCTCCTGATTTACCCTTGGGTAACAGAAGAAATATTGAATTTAATTGATGAAAAGACAAAATATAAAAATGCAGTAAATGAAGCAAGCAAAAAGGAATACAAACGTCTCAAAAATGATATTGACAGGAAGTGCAAAATGGCTAAGCAGGGATGGCTAGAGGACAAATGTAAGGATGTAGAGGCTTATCTGACTAGGGGTAAGATAGATACTGCCTACAGGAAAATTAAAGAGACCTTTGGAGAAAAGAGAACCACTTGTAAGAATATCAAGGACTCAGGTGGAAACCCAGTTCTAAGCAAAGAAGGGAAAGCAGAAAGGTGGAAGGAGTATATAGAGGGTCTATACAAGGGCGATGTACTTGAAGACAATATTATGGAAATGGAAGAAGATGTAGATGAAGATGAAATGGGAGATATGATACTGAGAGAAGAGTTTGACAGAGCACTGAAAGACCTGAGTCGAAACAAGGCCCCCGGAGTAGACAACATTCCATTAGAACTACTGACAGCCTTTGGAGAAGCAGTCCTGACAAAACTCTACCATCCGGTGAGCAAGATGTATGAGACAGACGAAATACTCTCAGACTTCAAGAAAAATATAATAATTCCAATTCCAAAGAAAGCAGGTGTTGACAGATGTGAAATTTACCGAACTATCAGTTTAATAAGTCACAGCTGCAAAATACTAACGCGAATTCTTTACAGACGAATGGAAAAACTGATAGAAGCCGACCTCGGGGAAGATCAGTTTGGGTTCCGTAGAAATGTGAGGCAATACTGACCCAACGATTTATCTAAGCGTAAGAGGTAAGTACAACAAAAATCTGTGTTAGTTACACAATAAAACTGCCATCTGTCGTGGACAGTATATTTTTTCACCGAATTCGATTCTCACTGTGACTTACTTGTAAAAAACTATTAACCAGACTCTGGTAAAAGTGGCGAAATTCCGCTATAATATTGGGCTTGCGTTGTCCTTTCAGATTCGTTTATTTGGAAAGATAGGTTGATAGTCTCGGTGTCAGCTCGGTATGTATAGGATGTAAGTTACTGAACTACGTGAAATACTTCTTGTATGAATATCTCGTTAAGAAGTCGAATATGCGTTCCAAATGAGAAAGAGCCTTACTTACAAATACCGTAAGTGTTTTGAGCCGTGGCGAGCTGGTGCCAGTGTTATTTTGTTCATGTATCGTTGAGATCGATTGTGGTTGAGCTAAGCTATCTTTGCCTTTCACATGTCTTATCTTCCGAGTTGGCGGGTGAAACGATTTGGTTGTTAGCCTTCGACGGGTAACCCTCGAGATCTCTTGACATTCGCTGTGAGACGAGTGTCAACGGCTGCCGAAAGAGCGTGAGGACCGATGTAAGTTGTGGCGTGATGTTGGTCGGGCGTTCTGGCGACATGGGAAGCTTGGAGACACAAATTCTGTGACTTCGCTGGGAACAAAATTTGAAGTGAAGCGGTGAAGCTGTGGAAACTGCTCCTCCGTATTGTGTACGTGATATGAGTAAATGGTCGTAATTGTGTTTTGTTGACCGACGCACTCAGAGGCATTTAAATTTTATTATTATGGTGAGACTTTCATAGTCGAAGTTTAAGATGGTGTGGCAGAGTTCAGTTGGCCTAGTTAAATGGTTGCCGAAATTTGAAAGCTTCCTCAGAAGTTTTACTAGTGCCCTGTGTTTCTTGTAGTCAAGTGATTTTATGTTGGCGTTTTAAAAGTTTGCACTCTATTAATACAGTTGCCCATATGTAAAAAGCTTAAGGTCAAAGTTGCGAATTTGTCAGTAGTGTAACATGTTCCTTTACATGCTTACCCATATATCGAGTCAAAGATTCTGCCGAATATTTCTGTGTTTCAGAGTTACTGAATGTCTTTGTGATTCGCGCAAAAACCTTTGATTGTGCCAACGCCTTGGTGGGGAGTTAAATGTCATCCGAAGTCTATGCCTGGCACTGTTTAAGAACCTGGCCACTACCGGTAGTTGTCCAAATACCGCCTTCGCAAGTTTACTATTTATCTTCCTTCCACCAAAGCGGGTTAAGCTGGTAGATATTTAAATACGTATTGTATGTAACATGTTCTTATACCAACCTGTTTCCCTAAATATTAGCGACTGGAAACTGGCTAAACTTTAAATTGCATAGCATCTGCTGAGTTCCTTGCGCAGCTCTTTTAGTACTCTTTCATTAACACGTCTGAGCACGTGAACATTCATTTTTAAAGATCAGTGTTTCTGCTGTAGTTTTTTTATGTAAGGGGTTCTATCATGTTATGTAATTGGATCCTAGCTGGGCACTGGTGTTGAAGTGTAAATAAGTCACCCTTTATTGGTAACTGTTTTCATTATACGTATTTTGAGGGAAATCCTATATGGGAGTTTGAATTTCTGAAGTTCGTCGGTAATTCTGTTTTCTTAATAAGGGAAAATAAAGCGAGAGGTATTAGTGACCGACAACGTTAAGTTTGTAATTGACCTTTTAACAAGTGCTCCAGTAACGGATTGAAGTAGTAAGTTATAAGAGTATTTTAATGATGAATGTTTTAAGTGTGGCCTTCTTAATGTAATAACTGGTTTTAAGGAGTTTGATGAAGTGGCTTTGTGAAGTAATTGATAATTGCTATGCTTAAGGTTTCTATAAATGTCTGGCACATTAAGTTTTTTATAGCTCGCTCTTAAGGGACTGTTTGAGTACTAAGTACATTGGGTTTCTAACTGTATTTGCAAAGCTTTATCTAGTGGATCGTCCTCAATTTGTAATGGTCAAATTTCTTCAAAGGCTTAATGTCAGTAAACTGTCTTGATTGTAAATTGTGACTACCAACCACGATTCCATCCCGCTTCCTCTTTTATGATATCTAAGATATGGTGGGTAAGCGTGGTACGAATAGGGAACCCAAGTACCATGTTGTCTCACACTGGCGTGTTATTTTGAAAACAGAGTGCATTTTCGTGTTATAAATGCCACTGCGTTGCTGCATATTGTGTTGTAGTAGCAGTGGTCAGCAGGGTCGTAGCGGCCTATGCTCTTCGTAGTTAGATACGCTTGTTGGTTCGTGAAAGCTCTGAAGCTGTAATTAGCAAGCATGAGATGGCAGGTATCTGCACGGATTCCAGTTGTATGATGCGGAGCTAGCCGAGCACACTCGTATTGCGCAGGGGAAACAACCGCAGATGTGGTGCGTTGCAGAGGCCCTGAGCAGTATTAGCGCTGAGTAGGTTGCAGCCGGCCGGCGTTGGTACGTGCTCCGTGGTGCTCTTTTGATAGCTTGGCCAGGGTCGTGCTTGACTTGCACGTCAGTACTGACTGTAAAGGTCTGCCTGGCACAGTGCGACAGCAGCAGTCCAGCACTAGGAGTACTTGGGAGTTCAATGAGAACAGATAGAACACAAGTGTATACCGTCCCCATTACTATCCTACCACACATGCACATGACAGTAAAATTACTGACACCGACTGGGTCGCACCACTGAGCTATACAGTGTTTATCTTAGGACAAGCACTGTATTTCGGACAAACAGTGGGCATCGCGCTATTTTAAACGTAGCGTAAGTGGATTTTTTAATTTCATGCTACGGTAAACACAGGAAAAATGAATTTCGCATTTTAAACTTAGGACATTTGAATTTTTGTATTCCATCATCTTAAACTTAGGGGAAGTGAGCTCTTAGTTTCCAGAATTAGGGTGTCAATCACGCAAGTTGCGACAGCAGAGGGGTGCGAGGAAATTGCTTAGCTGTTACATGAACACGTAACTGTCCCGTTATACTCTAGTCACTCGTTTCCTTTCTCTCTATTTCAGTCCTGCCACATACACTCAGGTGACAAATGGGGTAGCGGTATGCACATACATAGATCGCGTACGCAAGGTACAAAAGAGCAGTGCATTGGCGGAGCTGTCATTTGTAGTCAGGTGATTCATGCAAAAAGATTTCCGACGTCATTATCACCGCAAGACGGGAACTAACCGATTTTGAACGCGGAATGGTACTTGGAGCTAGGCACGTGGGACATTCCATTTCGGAAATCGTTAGGGAATTCAATACTCTAAGATCCAAAATATGACAAGAATACAAAGCCTCTCACCATGGACAACGTAGTGGCCGACGGCCTTCACTTAAGAAGAAAGGGCAGTGGCGTCTGCGTAGAGTTGTCAGTGCTAACTGACAAGCATCGCTGCTTGAAACAACCGCAAAAAGCAATGTGGGACGTACGACAGACATATCCATTAGGATATTTGCCCTTAATGGGCTATGGCAGCAGATAACCGGAGCGAGTGCCTTTGGTATTAACACATCGCCTGCAGCGCCTCTCCTGTATCGGTTGGCCCTAGACGACTGGAAAATAGTGACCTGATCAGATCAGTCCCGATTTCAGATGGAAAGAGCTGATTGGGGTGTGGCGCAGACCTCGCGAAGCCATCGACCGAGTTTTTCAATAAGGCACTGTGCAAGTTGGTGGTTGCTCCATAATCGTGTGAGCTGTGTTTACACGGAAGTGACTAGGTGCTCTGGTCCAAGTGAACCGATCAATTCCTGTAAATGGTTACATTCGGCTGCTGAGAGCCCATTTGCATTCAAACAACGGCGGAATTTTTATGGATGACAATGCTCCATATCACCGAGCCACAATCGTTCGCGATCGGTTTGAAGCACATTCTGGACAATTCGACCGGATGATTTGGTCACCCAGATCGATCGACATGAATCCCATCGAACATTTATGGGACATACTCGAGAGATCAGTTCGTGCACAAATTCCTGCACCGGCAACGCTTTCGCAATTATGGACGGCTGTAGAGACAACATGGCTCAATATTCCTGCAGGGTCTTCCAGTGACTTTTTGAGTCCACGCCACATCGATTACTGCACTACGCCTGGCAAAACGAGGTCCGATAAGGTGTTAGAAGCTGTCCCATGACTTTTGTCACCTCAGTATATAATTCTCTACAGCGAGCTGTTGCGTCTGCATTATACAGAGTGTTACAAAAAGGTACGGCCAAACTTTCAGGAAACATACCTCACACACAAAGAAAGAAAATATGTTATGTGGACATGTGTCCGGAAACGCTTACTTTCCATGTTAGAGCTCATTTTATTACTTCTCTTCAAATCGCATTGATCATGGAATGGAAACACACAGCAACAGAACGTACCAGCGTGACTTCAAACACTTTGTTACAGGAAATGATCAAAATGTCTTCCGTTAGCGAGGATACATGCATCCACCCTCCGTCGCATGGAATCCCTGATGCGCTGATGCAGCCGTGGAGAATGGCATATTGTATCACAGCCGTCCACAATACGAGCACGAAGAGTCTCTACATTTGGTACCGGGGTTGCGTAGACAAGAGCTTTCAAATGCCCCCATAAATGAAAGTCAAGAGGGTTGAGGTCAGGAGAGCGTGGAGGCCATGGAATTGGTCCACATCTACCAATCCATCGGTCACCGAATCTGTTGTTGAGAAGCGTACGAACACTTCGACTGAAATGTGCAGGAGCTCCATCGTGCATGAACCACATGTTGTGTCGTACTTGTAAAGACACATGTTCTAGCAGCACAGGTAGAGTATCCCGTATGAAATCATGATAACGTGCTCCATTGAGTGTAGGTGGAAGAACATGGAGCCCAATCAAGACATCACCAACAATGCCTGCCCAAACGTTCACACAAAATCTGTGTTGATGACGTGATTGCACAATTACGTGCGGATTCTCGTCAGCCCACACATGTTGATTGTGAAAATTTACAGTACATACTGATGAAACTAAAATGAGCTCTAACATGGAAATTAAGCGTTTCCGGACACATGTCCACATAACATCTTTTCTTTATTTGTGTATAAGGAATGTTCCTGAAAGTTTGGCCGTACCTTTTTGTAACACCCTGTATACATCATTTTCTGTAAGAAGAGACACATTTACATTCCATTAAAAGTTTTCAATTTGACAGTAGGCAGACGCATTGCAATTACATGTATCTTTCTATAAGAAGAGGTGCGTTGGTGGTACTGAAATATGATCACTCGCACTTATCGTCAGACAGATGAGTGGAATAAGCACTGGATTTGTAATGTATCTCAAGGGAAGCAGCCTTGCCCGGAAGCAGCAGCAGCAAGTGGTGCTTGCAGCCTGCCCCCAAGCGGGGTCGATGCGATGCCACAGGGACGGCAGTCTGTGTCGACGCCCACAAACTTTGCGATGTGAGCTGAAGATACAACAATGCATTTTTGTTTGAATAAATATTTAATTGCTCGTAGCCTACTGTAAATGTTTAATCATTAAATATGAGCCTGACACAAGTGGACTTAAACTTAGGGCAAGAGAGCTACAAACTTAGGTGGCAATTGTTTAAGTAGCACAAGTGCGTTTGCGACTGAGTGCGGGAAATAGTTAAATTGTGAAACCAGAGGGGGGAGAAAATTGTTAAGTAGTTAAGTAAAAGCGCATTTGGTCACATCTTATCCCACCGTAAACGTGTAAACAGTATCGAGTTTTAAACTTGGGGTAAATGTGATGGGCGAAATTATTTAAACATACAAGCAGTCTGAGTTTTAAACTTAAACTGAATTTGCCACCATTTTATACTTCAGACGGTATTCCACATTTAGAACAGATGAAAACTGACAACCATACTGTCTCTCCCAGCATGCACCATGTCCACCATCTTGGATTCTGACGTCACAGGGCAGGGTAACATCCAGGAAATATGACAATAATACTGATTGTTCTAAGGTCTGCCATCTCGCATTTTAGATGTGGGATAGGTCTGGCATCTTGTATCGCTATATTGGATTCTGACGTAATAGACTGTGCGTTTTATAGTTGGGACAACTGCTCGTTTTGACTTTCACAACAATTTACACCACGCTCTCAGCTGTGGAGTCGCAGGAGTGGAGAAAAACCCCAGCTGTTATTAATTTCCTGCAATTCTGAATTTCCCACAAAATCATACAGAAGGGAGTTCGCCTGTGTCAGTGGAGTGGGAAGGAAAAGGAGGGGGAAGTCTGGCCAAGTTGCTTGCTGGTGTCGTGGACGGCATTTTATACTTCTAAAAAGTGACCTACTTTCATAGTGAGGTCAGAGAGTGGCGGAAAACCGTCCAGCAGAATAGTCGCGTTATTTTAATTTCCTGCCATATTATGCAAACGGCACTTGGCCCATGTGCACTGTGACAACATAGACGTGGGGTCAGGAGTGGGGGGAAGGTGGAGGGCAGGGGAAAACCTGGCAACCATATATGATGACATCGTCCGGCCCTGGCAACAATGTAATTTCGGCTGAAACCTGCTTATCTACGCTACTACGACACCAACAAAAATCAGAAAAGAACCATATGTTTATCTTCACTGGCCCCTTAATATTTCACTGGCGGTAGGCGCTAGCCATTCCTTGGGGATGTTGTTACGCGTGGCGATAAATGGGACGTATATAAAAAAGCGGAAAGAACGATTCATCCCATCTAAAGAAGTAACGCATCAAGCGTAGGATACTGTGAACCTTCATAAAATCATGTTATGCGTCTAATGGAACAAAATTGGCATTCCTCATCGTGAACTGCTACCAACAAACGAAACGATTGAAGCTACTGTGTATGTTAAACAGCTAAGACGACTCGCTATTGCTACTGAAAACAAAACACCTGGTAAATTTGCGTTCTTATTCCACGACAATGTACGGCTGCAAATGGTCAGAATCCCCAAAGACCAGATTGATGAACTTCGTTAAGAACCATTTCCTCACCCTCTGTATTCACCAGATTTAGTTCCTTCTGGTTACAATCTTTTTCGGGCTCTTTCTGACGACATACAGGGAGAAGCGTTTCGTGATGAAGCTTACTTTCGCAAGTGGCCAATAGAATTATTCAGCTCGAAAGCAGCACAGTTCTACACAGGTGAGGCATGGAACTCCTGCCTCAGTGCTGGCAGGAGGTCATTGATAAAGATGGTGATTACGTCAACGAGTAGTCTTACTATTGAGTATTTTATTGTAATGTAATGCAGTGCTTTTATATGAATAAAATCACGGCACTGTAAAAAATCCACGAACTTATCCATCGATCCAATACAACACATTTAAACAAATATTTCATTTTATTAATATAAGTATCACATGTTCACTTCCTCATTATACACGTGAAATTATTATTGCAGGAAAAAACAAGTTTTGTTGCAATCTGCTGTTTAATTTCTCTACTGTACTGATGTTTGCACAGAGCTCGATCCCTTTTTCGCACTGTTTTAAAACTTCGTTTAAATCGTCAATATCGTATGCACCCGGTTCAATTTCCACAATTTCGTTTTTACTTTTAATATCCCGCTGCAGTTTATTGTTACCCTTTGTGATACTTGGGATGGTATTATAGTCTACAGTCCAATCAGCGTGATACTCCAATCTCCAATGCTGAAATCAATTGGTGGGATATAATTCGCACGTAATACAAACGATCGATTTTTTAAGTCATAGTTTACGACATTGCGTCTGAACATCAAGTGGGGAATGAATGCTTAATACCCGTCCTTATATATCATTCGTAAACGTCAGGAGGAATATGATGCGTAGATGCCAGCAGCGAATGTACACACATCACAAAAGTTTTGCAGCACCCCGGTTCCCAGAACTCCTGAAGATAGACGTTGACTGTGGATGTTGTATCACAGACACAGTGCCTTTGACTGTTCAGATATGTCACTAAACCCGCCCAAAGGTGTAACAACCGTGCGTGAGCAGCGCCTTTTAGAAGGAGGGGATCCGATAGCCGGTCAGTTCCAGTCATTCCACCAGGAAGGAGGTACACGGGTCGTGTTGTCTGTGGTTCAATCATGCCTAGACGGTTAATACCGCGTGCCAGGAAGGGCTCTCAACAAGGGAGGTGTCCAGGCGTCTTGGAGTGAACCAAAGCGATGTTGTTCGGACATGGAGGAGATACAAACAGACAGGACTGTAGATGACATCCCTCGCTCAGGCCGCCCATGGGCTACTACTGCAGTGAATGGCCGCTACCGACGGATTATGGCTCGGAGGTACCCTGACAGCAACGCCACCATGTTGAATAATGCTTTTCGTGCAGCCACAGGACGCTGTATTACGACTCAAACTGTGCGCAATAGCCTGCAAGATGCGCAACTTCACTCCAGAAGACCATGGCGAGGTCCATCTTTGCAACCACGACACTATGCAGTGCGGTACACATGGGCCCAGTAACTTGCAGAATGGACACACTGTCCAGCGAATGCAACAAGGTGGATGTTCCCTGCTGTTTTGGGGTGGCCTTTATGTGAGGCTGACATACGCCGCTGGTGGTAATGGAATGCGCCGTAACGGCTATACGATACGTGAATACCATCCTCCGACCGATAGTCCAACCATATCGGCAGCTTATTGACGAGGCATTCGTCTTCAAGGACAACAATTCGCGCCCACATCATGCACATCTTGAGAATGACTTCCTTCAGGATAACGACATCGATCGACTACAGTGGCCAGCATGTTCTCCAGACGTGGACACTATCGAACATGCCTTGGATAGATTGAAAAGGACTGTTAATGGACGACGTGACCCATCAACCACTTTGAGGGATCTACGCCGAATCTCCGTTGAGATGTGGGACAATCTGGACCAACAGTGCGCTGATGGACTTGGGATAGTATGCCACGACGAATACAGGCATGCATCAATGCAAGAGAACGTGCTATTGGGCATTAGAGGTACCGGTGTGTACAGCAATCTGGGCCACCACCTCTGAAAGCATCGCTGTATGGTGGTACAACATGCAATGTGTGCTTTTCATAAGCAATAAAAGGGGCGGAAATACTCTCTATGTTGATCTCAATTCCAATTTTCTGTACAGGTTCCGGAACTCGCGGTACTGATGTGATGCAAAACTTTATTTCATGTGTGTATTATAGTTTTAGAAGTATAGAAAGTTCTGGAACACATGTCTTCTACCTGTAAAGTATCGTTGTAATTGTTATGGGAGCTACAGGTTGCCGAACGAGTCGAAATAGTAGACGGTATTTGCATTTCATTTTTTTTTTAAATATGCGCCGTCCAGTGAGTACCAGGCTCTCCTGCTACATGCAGAGTCTCAATTTCGCATTGTATTGATTTCTACATAGTCTTCGGTAATGTATTCCGTATAAACACACCTCGGAATCTGGGAATGTCAAATTTCTTCTTAACAAACTTACGCAAATCTGTATTTTTAAGCGTCCTGTCTGATAGGATTGCTAGGGGCTTTTTTTATGAAGAGACATAGTCCTTTCTTGTATGGTTTCAAGTACAGCCCTTTTCCGATGGCTGCTGCCTCCATCATGCGCTTGTCATCGTGCCTCCTGTAGTTGCTTCTGAGAATTTTGTGCGATCTTGACTATCATGACAACAACCGTAGTTCGTCTAGCCAGTGAACCCACCGCCGAAAGACCGGCTAGGGCAGGAATGAGGAAGGGAATACTTCCACCCGACGTCTTGGATGTTGGTAGAACGGGTGGTTTAATCGATCTTCCATTTCTCGTTGCTTTCTGCTTCACTATGCTTTTAGCTGCATACAGTGTGTCAGGATACAGTTTTTCATGCAACCTTTGGTTGTCATCTTCTTCGTTAGCGCCCTATGTGCAGTGCCCATAACTTGGCTGAACTTGTTCGTACCCAAGCCCGATTTAAGTTTGCCACGCATTGTTTTTTCAGATGTAAATGCTCCTAGACCAATATACTTCTCGCACGTATTGCCTTAGCTTTATCAGCTAAAATTCGATCAGCGGTGTGACGCTCATTATTTGTCACGTATGCGATGTCGTGTTCCATACACGATTCGTCGAGCAGGTTTATCCCCCTATTAGCGCTTGCCAATCATTTCTGAAGTTTTGTTCCCGGTCCATATTGGTTATATCCAGGAATGTGTGATTCGAATTTGTCGACAACAACGCCACTTTCTCTAAAGCGTCCCCTATCACGCATGTTATTCTACACTAATGGCCATTAAAATTGCTACACCACGAAGATGACGTGCTACAGACGCGAAATTTAACCGACAGGAAGAAGATGCTGTGATATGCATATGATTAGCTTTTCACAGCATTCACACAAGGTTGGCGCCGGTGGCGACACCTACAACGTGCTGACATGAGGAAAGTTTCCAACCGATTTCTCATACACAAACAGCAGTTGACTGGCGTTGCCTGGTGAAACGTTGTTGTGCTGCCTCGTGTAAGGAGGAGAAATGCGTACCATCACGTTTCCGACTTTGATGAAGGTCGGATTGGAGCCTATCGCGATTGCGGTTTATCGCATCACGACATTGCTGCTCTTGTAGGTCGGGATCCAATGACTGTTAGCAGAATATGGAATCGGTGGGTTCAGGAGGGTAATACGGAACGCCATGCTGGATCCCAACGGCCTCGTATCACTAGCAGTCGAGATGACAGGCATCTTATCCGCATGGCTGTAACGGATCTTGCAGCCACGTCTCGATCCCCGAGTCAACAGATGGGGACGTTTGCAAGACAACAACCATCTGCACGAACAGTTCGACGACGTTTGTAGCAGCATGGACTATCAGCTCGGAGACCATGGCTGCGGTTACCCTTGACGCTGCCCCACAGACAGGAGCGCCTGCGATGGTGTACTCAACGACGAACCTGGGTGCGCGAATGGCAAAACGTCATTTTTCCGGATGAATCCAGGTTCTGTTTACAGCATCATGATGGTCGCATCCGTGTTTAGCGACATCGCGGTGAACGCACATTGGAAGCGTGTATTCGTCATCGCCATACTGGCGTATCACCCGGCGTGATGATATGGGGTGCCATTGTTTACACGTTTCGGTCACCTCTTGTTCGCATTGACGGCACTTTGAACAGTGGACGTTACATTTCAGATGTGTTACGACCCGTGGATCTACCATTCGTTCGATCCCTGCGAAACCCTACATTTCAGCAGGATAATGCACGACCGCATGTTGCAGGTCCTGTACGGGCCTTTCTGGATACAGAAAATGTTTGACTGCTGCCCTGGCCAGCGCATTCTCCAGATTTCTCACCAACTGAAAACTTCTGGTCAATGGTGTCCGAGAAACTGGCTCATCACAATACGCCAGTCACTACTCTTGATGAACTGTGGTATCACGTTGAAGCTGCTTGGGCAGCTGTACCTGTACACGCCATCAAAGCTCTGTTTGACTCAATGCCCAGGCGTATCAAGGCTGTTATTGCGGCCAGAGGTGATTGTTCTGGGTACCGATTTCTCAGGATCTATGCACCCAAATTGCGTGAAAAAGTAATCACATGTCAGTCCTAGTATAATATATTTGTCCAATGAATACCCGTCTATCATCTGCATTTCTTCTTGGTGTAGTAAAATTTATGGCCAGTAGTGTACTAAGGTGTTTGTGGCCCGCTCACCATGTTATAAAGCAAATCGTCAGCGTCGATCCAGCTGTTTTGTGATGCAGGAAAACCAAGCCATTCGACTAACGCTCTGTCCCATCGACGCCTCATGACGGTCTCTACGGGATACACATCTTGTTCCAGGCTCTTCTGTAACTCTTCTGTGTAAAAGCATCCTGTAATTTCAGTACCACTGCTGTTCTTTAAGAGGTAGGTTCTAGGATTCGTTTTCTACACTTCTGGAACTGTGAATGTCTCGGTTGACCAGTTTAGCATACAAGACGTCTCAAATGCTATCCTTTGTTTTGAAATATGTACTAAATCACCTACACTAAATTGCTGTTTGCGCCGATCTAGCATTTTAATACGATTGTTTACTGTATCTAGAAGTCTATTATCACGAACATTGATTGGTCTCATTTTTATTGTACGCTGTTTGATTCGATTATACTGCGCAATTATTTGCGGGAGGATATCGATCCATTTCTGTGAGCCGCGAAGATTGAACTGCATCCACTTTTGTGTTTTCACTGTTCTTCTCAGACGTTCGATGATACTTGCCTTTACGTGGGAGAACGTCGAGTAGTGGTGCAGTCTATACTACCCCATCACAGTCTTGAAATATCTATCGTAAAACTCGCCGCCGTATCTGTCTGAAAGTTGTCTGGGCTTCGATTCGTCCCAGTCCGCATTAATCCCTCAAACACATGTGCGACATCCTTCCCTGTTTTTGCTTCCACGGGTAATTCCCAGGCATATTTAGAATAAGTATCAATGAACATTAAAATGTACTTGAATCCATCACTCACACGTGAATATTCCCTCGTGTTCACAAGATCCGCCTGCCAAAGAGTTTCCAAACTTTTAATCATAACATATCTTTGAAGGTATGTTTTGTGTGATAGTTCGTGCAGTTTTTGAACTACAGTCTCCATATTTATTCGATGATATATCTCTCTCTAAGCTCAGAAATCACTGAAACAACGTCATTCGAATGAGCTGTATTGCCAGCGGCAGCTGATCCCATGAGCAGTCGTAGTCGGCCTATCAGCTCATTCGAGTAGTCGCCATAAATATACTGCGGGACTTGATTTCTCACTCTTTTATGCTGAGTCTCAATACCATTACCACTGCTACTTTTTTCACCATCCAATATAGGTTTTATAAAGGATTTGTGTTTCACATTTCTTCGGCTTTTTGCATTCCCATGCAGATCAGTCAAAAGCAATATTCACGATACATATCCAGATATGTAGGCGAATAATTTACAGTTTTTGTGGGTCTTAGGAAAATATGGTTCGATAGATAGGTTGTTTATCGCTGATCTGTATTGTTTTTTCATTTAAGGTTACAGGCTGCGTGCTCATCATGTATGGTTTTTCACCACCGACACAGAATGTTTTGTCTATCCTAGCGACACTGTGATGGTTAATGAAATCTGCAATAGCGTCGTCATCATCGTTGTGGAATTTCGCTGAGAGCTCATCGAGAGATTTAGAAACTGGTTTAAAGGGTTCTCACATTGTCTGCTCCCTCTTAAAATACCCTAACCTTAGCAACTGTAACTTCTTGCAAATGGCCTTCCGACTCTCGATCACTTTATGCTTGGTAGCCAACTCTTTGTATACTAATCGGACTTCTGTGCAGTATGAGGTTTTATCTATCTGTTCTTCTTCTTCTTATGCTGCTTCCCCTTCTCTGTAACAGCTATTTTTCCTTCAGTTAAGGGCCTAATTTCTTTCCAATTGTGTCGACCCGTTCATATAATGTACCCTTCTCAACAACATCTATTTCCCTTCCACTTAAGTTTTTTACTTTCTTCTCGATTGCATTAATCCGATCATTCAGTATATTGTTTAGTCTCAGAAGGGCATGACAATACGTCTCTAGCTCCTTGCGTACGCCTCCAACTTTACGCTTGAGAGTTGAATTTTCGCGTCCATGAACAAGAGATACCCATCCTATCAAACTGAGCTCCCAGCATGAGTGCGAATTTGTGTTGGAAAGACTGAAAAGATGTGTATTGTGATGCTCTCACGTCTTTGCTTGGCTGTTTGTATGTAGGAACTCCTGAAAGTTCCGTCAGTACTTGCTGTCATTCAATTGTATTGTTTTATTAATAACGAGAATCCCGTACTGTCAGTGATTCCAGCAGTCTGCGCATATCTGTACAGAATCATTGAACGACACATTGGTTCCTACACGAGCCTGGTAAACGTGTTTTAAATTCAGACTGTCCTGTTTGAAAGCTATAATTAGATTTGCTTTCTCCCTCACCAGCTATTTTGGAATCCTGGAATATGCCTGACTTAGATAAACTACATCAATAGCTATATGGCGACCAAATCAGAAATATTTTCGAATTTGATCTTTTTTCACGGCAACACCGTCAGATATTAACATTGTGTTTGGCTTTACTTTTTCCGGTGGACGTATATCACTGTTCTCACTGTATGTGAGGTATGTCAGACCATCTACACCCAGCAATATCTCCTGTAATAGTTGATATTTTGGCTGAAACAGTAATTTTGAAAATACACATACATGCTCAAAGTGGACTCTACATGAATGTGTTAGCAGCGACATGAGAACATTAAGTCTTGCTGCAGCTGGATGGACCTACAATTATCGCACTTACTCTACGTGCTCAAAAATATCCGGACACCTGGCTGAAATGACTTAAACGTTCGTGGCGCCCTCCATGGGTAATGCCGGAATTCATTATGGTGTTGGCCCACTCTTAGCCTTGATGACAGCTTCCACTCACGCAGTATACGTTCAGTCAGGTTTCTTGAGGAAAGCCAGCCCATTCTTCACGGAGTGCTGGACTGAGGAGAGATATCGATGTCGTTCGGTGAGGCCTGGCACGAAGTCGGCGCTCCAAAACATCTCAAAGGTGTTCTACAGAATTCAGGTCAGGACTCTGTACAGGCCAGTCCATTACAGGGATGTTATTGTCGTGGATTATGAACATGTGCTCGATGGTGTTGAAAGATCTAATTGCCATCCCCGAGTTGCTCTTCAACAGTGGGAAGCAAGAAGGTGCTTAAAAACATCAATGTAGGCCTATGCTGTGATAGTGCCAGGCAAAACAACAAGGGGTACAAGCCCCCTCCATGAAAACCACCATAGCACCACTGCCGCCGAAATGTACTATTGGCACTACACACGCTGGCAGATGACGTTAACCGGGCATTCTCCGTACCCACAACCTGCCATCGGATTGCCACATTGTGTACCGTGATTCGTCACTCCACACAACGCTGTTCCATTGTTCAATCGTCCAATGTTTACGCTCCTTACACCAAGCGAAGCGTCGTTTGGAATTTACCGGCGTGATGTGTGGCTTATGAGCAGCCGCTCGACCATGAAATCCAAGTTTTCTCACCTCCTGCCTAACTTTCAAAGTACTTACAGTGGATCCTGATGCAGTTTGTAAATTCTGTGTGATGGTCTGGATAGATGTCTGCCTATTACACATTACGACCCTCTTCAACTGTCGGCAGCCACTGTCAGTCAACAGACGAGGTCGGCCAGTATGCTTTTGTTCTGTACGTGTCCCTTCACGTTTCTACTTTACTATCACATCGGAAGCAGTGGAGTGTGGAAATCTCGCATAAGTGACACCCAATCACCTGACTACGTTCGAAGTTCGTGAGTTCCTCAGAGTGCCCCATTCTGCTTTCCTACGATGTCTAACGACTACTGAGATCGATGATATGGAATACCTGGCAGTAGGTGGCAGCACAATGCACCTAATATGAAAAATGTATGGTTTTGGGAGTCTCCGGTTACTTTTGATCACATAGTGTATGTTGTCAGAAGGAGGAAGCCATTCTTCTTCCGGTCTTCTTGTACACTGTCACAGCTCCAGTCACTTACAACAATGTCTTGATGCTTCACCCACCCTACCATGATACCTACTACGTCAGGTACTGCTGTGCAATGGGTTTTTATAGAAAATAGAGAACACTATGTCGTTCCATGATACCAACTATGTTTGGTATTGGCGTGCAATGGGCTTTTACGGAGAATTTAGTTAAATAACATACTTTTCTGCTGTTGCATTTTTGCCGTGAAAATACTGGTGCAATTAGCTTTAGTACTTGCAATATGAGAGGTAAGAAATAAAAAACACATACACAGTTATACCCATTTTTATTCCGTAAGCATACACTACGTCAACTGGTTCTTTCTTTGTCTTAAAACCAGTACAGAATATAGGAAACAAAACCTTCTTGTAAGCACAGAAATTAGCATGTATTTCTCTCAAACTTACTGGCAGTACATTAGTCTGCGTTGCCACCATACTGACCCATAATCAAAGTCTTCTAAATGAATACTGCTCATACTTAGATACCCTGCAATGTCTCTATACACTGCTTTAACATAAAAGAATCATCTTTTAAGTCTTTGCAGTACAATGGATAGCAGCATCTGTGGACCGAACAAGTTTGTAACAGTGGAGTGCTGTAGATAAATGGATGTGTCGCCTGATTTCACACGAAATGTAGAGTCATTGTACACTGTTGTAATGAAAAGAGATACAGCAGCACAGTAAATGTCTGGATGTGGACGGCTCGGATGATACTCGCTGGTCAACTGCTGCTTGATGTAAGCTTTTGCACGACAGATTTCATCCCATTCCACCTCCGTAATCTGCACTTTACCACTTTTAGCTGCATTTTCCATCTCTATCAAAACACTCCACTCTCTGTCTGTGGTTGCTTCTATACCAATTTGTAAACGCTTCGAACCACTAACGGTTAAACTGTACACTGAAGTGAACAGTAGTAGTGCATAGGACTGAACTGGTATCTTCTCATCCACTACATCCTCACTTTGTACATGCAATATCACTAGAATACTCTGCGATGGCGCGTATGATGGGGTCCAATACCGACCTGCGTCATACTGATTAGGCCCCCCGGTGCACTTCAGCGAGTCAGGGGCTGGCTCGGTGTCTTCAACCGACAACAACAGCTCATTGTCCTGCTCCATCAAGCTGACCAGGTGCGCAGCAGGATCCCATGGTGATGCCGCTACTGTGGGTCCCCATGGGCTGGGACACATCGCTGTTGCAGACCCCCGCAGGCTTGAGGACGTCGCATCCACTGATGAGCAAAGAAGAAAAGCCGTTACTAACGATAATAGCAGCACAAAGACTTCATCTTTCTCACACGACAATAAACACGAACACTAAGCAACGGGCACTTACTCTCCCGCGGCTTCTTCCTGTTCTGCTGCTGCTACTGCGGCTGGGTAGCGCTGGACAGTCTCATGCTGACTGCTATTGAGGCTGCAGGCTGCTGACCCCGCCTT
Source organism: Schistocerca piceifrons (assembly GCF_021461385.2). NCBI lineage: Eukaryota > Metazoa > Arthropoda > Insecta > Orthoptera > Acrididae > Schistocerca > Schistocerca piceifrons. The sequence continues at coordinate 522,974,230 of NC_060138.1, forward strand.
ATATACCCGATGTGATCGGATGCTGGGTTCCTATTAGCTACTGATAATTTCAGATGCCTCTTGTGGCCTATTGTGAATTAAACCAGTTGCTTAATCCTCTGGATCGCTGGCAATGAACTCTTGTGAGGTGGAAAACTGACTGTGAATTTCAAAAATGGTAGGCAGCTATAAGAGCCTTTCCATTCTGCATGTAGGAGGCTGTGGACGCAGTCCTCGTCTGTATGCTTACCGGCAACATTGGTGTTAAACTACTCCCCGTCACACACCAACAGCTCTTCGACAGAACACATGCCGCACAGCAGCCAGGGTGGGTTGGTGGAGGGGAAACTGGATGGGGATGAGCAGCTGCTCTTCAACGGTATATATGACGAATATGTATATGCTTCCACTGCAGCGAATTAGTATCAACAGCCTGCCTCTTCCGTTTTGGAAGATTGAATGCTTCATGTGGAATATCTCGGCAGTTTGCGCATATGTATGAGCATGTATTGGTTGCGACGTGCATCTTGGCTCCATCCCTCTGCTTTACTGCATTCTGTTGAACTGGTTTCTTCTGTTTCTTTTTCCTACACTCTTCCAGTATCATAGTTTCCCATTCCCCGTGTGGTGAACTGTCGCTACAGTCCTCATTCGAATGCGTACATGTAATGCAGCAATTGAAGGCTGCTTTATCCTGTACATTCATCTCATTGACTGAACACATCGCCGGCCGTTGTGACCGAGCGGTTCTGAGCGCTTCAGTCCGGAACCGCGCTACTGCTACGGTCGCAGTTTCGAATCCTGCCTCGCGCATGGATGTGTGTGTTGTCCAGATTAGTTAGGTTTAAATAGTTCTTAGTCTAGGGGGACTGATGACCTCAGATGTTAAGTCCCATAGTGCTTAGAGCCATCTGAACCATTTTGACTGAACACATCGCGACGCTTCCACAACGACAGCTCAGCATATTCTCAATCTCCGTCACCAATTCTAGTCACATGAGCGGAGAAATAAAGAAAGAATTCCCACCAATTTCAGTGGGAGGCGGTGGGGATGGGACGTCGGCACAGTCCTGGATCAAAGAAATTGCCTCCAAAAATCGAAATTCCTGCCAAAATTCGAAATTCTCGCCAACGGAGTAGGTGGGGGAGGAGCAAGGATGGGAGGGGGAGAGGAGGTAATTGATTGGTCAAATTAATTAATTTGCATATCAATTTGATATCAAACCTGCACCCAAGCCACCCTTATCTTACTACTACCGTACCCATCTTGCTCCGTAAATGATGCCAATACTGTGACGGTTTGCGATCGCCTTTGTCTTCCTGATTCGGTATCTGTCGTATACGATCCTCTTCTGACCTCTCCGAATTAATTTTCGTACGAGTTTTCCTCCAGTGTCGTGGTAATGACATCTTGAATCTCTGCTGAGAAATGGTGGTCAAACTAGCTCACGACGATATAGAATTTCGTCCAATAAACTGCGATTCCCATGTAGCACAAGCTTGATTCCATCTTCACAAACCGCAACACAGGGTTGTTAGGCCAGAAGGGAGATAAACGGTCCGCTTGCCTGGACGTCACTATTTCCTCGAAATGTCGCCAAGAAACAATTTCAGCAAAGGTTCTAGTTTTCCGTAGGTCCGAATCCTCGACTAAGGTGACGTTGAAGTCATCACTTGTCGGATACAGCGAAATTTAGGCTCACTGACCTTGAATACATGTTCAGTCTGAGGCAAATTGAGCTGGGTTGACAAATGTTCATTGATAAATAACTGATTGCTCACTAGCTCATTAAACAGATCCTTACAGGCGAACGCAGATTATCAGGAACACTGAACCAGTAGCAAAAACGTTTCTGAGTGTAGGGATGATTGAAACGACAAAACTTGTTTCCGCTGTAGCCCAGAGTTACAGGCCCTACAGAACTAAAACTAAAAACATGGAACATACGAAACATATAAAATTCACATACCAAACATCTGCGATCACTTGATACCACGTCCACGCGACGCTATCGCGTAACATCACTGGCTGGCGCGAATCGTGATTGACGACCGTGACACGCACTGTAGACGCTGCGGTGTTAGAAATCATGCATGATGTTTATGACGTCATATTTCATGAAGTATGATAGGTAGGTGGTTCATACTCCCACAGCGATTTTTGCCTAACAGTAAGGGATCTGGAACAAGTTTGGTTGAAATCGGTGAAGTGAAGATGTCAACATACCAATAATATGTACATGCATAATACATTTTTATAGTATGTACGGATTTGATCATGTTTTATATAATTAACTGTTTGCTTAGCGTGAATCATTTTCGGGATATGCATGTAATGTCTAAGCTATACATAAATATTTGTACAAAATTGTAGTTCATTCTAGGTAAGCACAGTAAGTGATTTCCAGAGAAAAAGGAGAGAGAGAAAGAGAGATATACGAGGTGCATTCAAGTTCTAAGGCCTCCGATTTTTTTTCTAATTAACTACTCACCCGAAAGCGATGAAACTGGCGTTACTTCTCGACGTAATCGCCCTGCAGACGTACACATTTTTCACAACGCTGACGCCATGATTCCATGGCAGCGGCGAAGGCTTCTTTAGGAGTCTGTTTTGACCACTGGAAAATCGCTGAGGCAATAGCAGCACGGCTGGTGAATGTGCGGCCACGGAGAGTGTCTTTCATTGTTGGAAAAAGCCAAAAGTCACTAGGAGCCAGGTCAGGTGAGTAGGGAGCGTGAGGAATCACTTCAAATTTGTTATCACGAAGAAACTGTTGCATAACGTTAGCTCGATGTGCGGGTGCGTTGTCTTGGTGAAACAGCACACGCGCAGCCATTCCCGGACGTTTTTGTTGCAGTGCAGGAAGGAATTTGTTCTTCAAAACATTTTCGTAGGATGCACCTGCTACCGTAGTGCCCTTTGGAACGCAATGGGTAAGGATTACGCCCTCGCTGTCCCAGAACATGGACACCATCATTTTTTCAGCACTGGTGGTTACCCGAAAATTTTTTGGTGGCGGTGAATCTATGTGCTTCCATTGAGCTGACTGGCGCTTTGTTTCTGGATTGAAAAATGGCATCCATGTCTCATCCATGGTCACAACCGACGAAAAGAAAGTCCCATTCATGCTGTCGTTGCGTGTCAACATTGCTTGGCAACATGCCACACGGGCAGCCATGTGGTCGTCCGTCAGCATTCGTGGCACCCACCTGGATGACACTTTTCGCATTTTCAGGTCGTCATGCAGGATTGTGTGCACAGAACCCACAGAAATGCCAACTCTGGAGGCGATCTGTTCAACAGTCATTCGGCGATCCCCCAAAACAATTCTCTCCACTTTCTCGATCATGTCGTCAGACCGGCTTGTGCGAGCCCGAGGTTGTTTCGGTTTGTTGTCACACGATGTTCTGCCTTCATTAAACAGTCGCACCCACGAACGCACTTTCGACACATCCATAACTCCATCACCACATGTCTCCTTCAGCTGTCGATGAATTTCAATTGGTTTCACACCATGCAAATTCAGAAAACGAATGATTGCACGCTGTTCAAGTAAGGAAAATGTCGCCATTTTAAGTATTTAAAACAGTTCTCATTCTCGCCGCTGGCGGTAAAATTCCATCTGCCGTACGGTGCTGCCATCTCTGGGACATATTGACAATGAACGCGGCCTCATTTTAAAACAATGCGCATGTTTCTATCTCTTCACAGTCTGGAGAAAAATTAATCGGAGGCCTTAGAACTTGAATGCACCTCGTAGCTTGGTCGATACAACATTTACCCACAAGAGGCAAAGGTTCTGGGAACGACTGCCAGTCCAGAACACAGTTCTAATCTGCCAAAAAGTTTCTGATCAGCGCACACTTCGCTGTAGTGTGAAAATTCCCTTTGAACCCTTATCTCGTACTTCAGCGGTTGATTCTTCACTTGTAAAAAGCTTATTTTCTTTTTTGTAGTGTAGTTGACTTTCATACTCGTCAGGCTACATATTCAGTTTGTGTGAAAACAATTGCTTGTGATTCCACTGCTAACTGAAACTGGACACTCGCTCCAACTCTTCAACTGCATTGTTAAGCTAAAGTGTGAATTGTGTATTGTACTAGGGACCTAGAAACGAAGGAGAGGCTTCGTCCCGCCGTAGCCCTCAGTGGTTCACAATCCCCAGGAACGTCTCATACCAGTCGAGTGTACCCCGAATGTTTGCGTGATTGAGTAATTATGGCGTACGCGTACGTGGAGACAGTGTTTGTGCAGCAATCGCCGACATAGTGTAACTGAGGCGGAATAAGGGGAACCAGCCCACATGCGCCAAGGCAGATGGAAAACCGCCTTAAAAAGAATCCACAGACTGGCCGATACACCGGACCTCGACACTAATCTGCCGGGGACCGGCACGCCTCCCCGCTAGGGAGGCAGCGCGTTAGACCGCGCGGCTAGCCGGGCGGGCTCTAATCTGAAGTACTTAAATCTCGAGGATGAGTGAGAAAAATGTTGGCTGCGTGGACAGTAAGAGCAGCTAATCAGAGTTCTGCTCCTGTAGCCAAGGACAGTTCAGCACCTACTATCTGCTCGTCGAAATTGAAGGCCGGTTTTGACAGCCAGCTGACCAGTCAGTATCTGCGAAGCAGCCCGGCGTGCGAGCCTGCGCAGTCGAGATGCGCAGTAGCAGCGGGGGCCCGCGCCTTCTGAATGGAGACAATTTGAGGCGTCAGTGTGCTGGCTACGTTTGTGCCGTGAGGTTGTGTGCTGAGCAGAGCAGCGCGGCCGTCTGTCACGCCCAGACACGCCTATACGTACTCACGCCTTGCCCTCTACTGCTGCTCCGCGCGCGCTGTCCTAGCACCGACACTGACAAGAACAGCTGCTGCCGGTGAGTAACACAATAAAATGCTTATGATTTCTATCCGAGGAACTACAAATACGCACGCTGCACATTGACTAACACGGGTGTATGTGGGTGAGTGTGTGTGTGTGTTTGTGTTTATGTTTATGTGTGTGTGTGTGTGTGTGTGTGTGTGTGTGTGTGTGTGTGTATGTATGTATGTATGTATGTGTTCCCTTTGTGCCTCCTCTGCGTCCAGATCTGACAATGCGATGACAGTGGCTTTTTTAAAGTATTTATTTCCCTAATCGCAGGGAAATAATAGAGTGATCGAAAGTACAGAGTATGATGGTTCTTCTGTTATATTCATCTGCAATTGGTGACTAATTCCACATTTGTTTCATGCTTGTAATTCTGTGGCATCATCAAAACAAACAAAATTATGTCCTTGATGACAGCGCCGTCGTCGCAGCAAAAACGTAAACATCGTTTGACAAGCGTTGGATAGAAATCTAAGTGGTTTTTTTCTACGTATCTATAACAGCTATTGCATCAAATGTCTCCGAAACACTGATCCTATGTTCGCAGCTAACACTTATTCTCGAAGTTTCAGAACAAAAACCCCTTGGTGTCCCTGTGAACGGTGTGGAATATTAACCTTGTAAATCATAGTTTGCAGCGATCAGTCGTCCTTAAATTTTATTGTGCAAATCTAGATTTCGGCTAGAAGCTAGGCATTCTCAATGCACTATTATTTTCGCTCAATGCATGTAATTCCCTGTTGGTAGGCATTCATCCACAGTTCATTGAGTATTTAATAGTGCATTGAGAATGGCTAGCCAAAATCTAGATCTGCACAATAAAATTTAAAAAGGACGACTGATCGCTGCAGTCTATAATTTACAAGTCAGTATAACAGTCGCTGAGTGCAACATCTTTCTGAATGGAAAGTAACGTGATGAATATTAACCTGTTAACGGTTAGTAAAATTACTACTGTATTCATGATAGAAGATTTTATTAAATACTAAATGATGTATTCCGTTGATTTTACGTTTGAAGACAGCGTTTCCATAAATCTTCACATACATTTCGAAGCACAACGTCTTTGCTAGTGCTTGTGCTTCCTACTGAAGGAACTTCATTTTGATGTCATGGCTACTGACATTCGTATCGGGTAATGATATGCTGTTGTTGCTATTAGCTTTTTTCTCTCTTGTCTACTCTTTATATACACTGTTATATACACTGCGGATATGTTATTTGTACACAATGTGAAAGTCCTACACGTTCGGTTAAAAGCTTAAGGCTCGCTAATTATCAGAGAACGAAATAATTTCACAAGACTACGCATGTATCAAGTGACCACTAACATGGTATCACAACCATACACAAACACAGCCCGTTCATATTCATTGTAAGTACGTACGCGAAGTCTAGATCACACAAAACCACACCTAAAGTACTTGTATACATCAGTCATGCACGAGATTGGTTCTTGTTTCTCTTCTGGTGACAGAAGTCACCTATTCGAATCTACTGTGAACGTTCCTCCTATGTACGTTTCTCCCACTGAGATGGTTATAAGACAGTTTTTTTTTCTTATAGTCATTGTCATCGCTAGTTTTATTTTTTAATCAGACAGCGTTAGGATGAAGAGAAGCTGCAAAAGGGCATCCCTTTAGCACTCTTCTCACCTTCCGTCTGAGTCACCGAATAGCATGTCTGCTTATTAGCTTAGAAATAACGCAAAACGTCGCTAATATAAACATAACTGACTCACTTATAATGTCTGGTTACTCTAAAACCTCTGGTCTAATCCAGCCTGGTAGTAAGGAATACCCCTTTCGATGAATAGATGTGTACAGTCTCTCTTTATACGTTCAAAACAAAACATAACGTCTCACCGTAAACGCTTAACTCACGCTGTTATTGTCGTTATGGGGTCTTCAATCTGGAGACTGGTGTGACGCAGCTCTCCAGCTAATCTATCCTGTACAAGCCCTTCATCTCCGAAAAACTTCTGCAACCAGCTTACCGTATTGAAGTATTTGTGTCCTTCTACAATATATCCAACCGCCACGTTTCCCCCTACTGACAATTCATTGATGTCCCAACACGTGTCGTATCAATCGATCCCGTCTTTTAGTCTGCTTTTTTTGCAGGTTCGGTTCAGTACATCTGCAATAAATACGCGATCCACCCATCTGATCTTCAGCAGTCTTCTGTAGAGCCACATATCAAAATCTTCTATTCTCTTCTTATATGAACTGCTTGCCATCTGTGTTGAACACCCATACAAGGCTACACTCGAAACAAATATCTCCAGAAAAAAATTTCTAGCACCTAAACTGATATCAGATGTTAACAAATTCCTGTTCTTCAGAAATGCTTTACTTGCTATTGCCAGTGTGCATTTCGTATCCCCTCTACCTCGGCTACAATCAGTTATTTTGCTGCCCAAATAGCAGAATCCATCTACTACTTATGGTGTCTCGTTTCCTAAACTAATTTCCACAGTATCGCCTGATTTAATTCGACAACATTCCATTATCCTTATTTTTCTTTTGCTAATTTTCATCTTGCATGCTCCTTTCAAGATTCTGTCCCTTCCGTTCAACTGCTCATCCAAGTCCTTTGCTGACTCTGACAGAATTACGGTATCATCGGCCAGCCTTTAAGTTCTTAATTCTTCTCCATGAACTTTAATTCCCTTTCCAGATCTGTCCTTGGTTTTCTTCATTGCTTTTCCAATGCACGGATTGAATAGCATTGGGGATAGGCAATGATCCTGTCTTACTCCCCTCTCAACTGTGACGTCCCTTTCACGTTCTTCGACTGACAGTCTTAGTAAGATAAATGAAGGAATCGGCAGAACTTCGTCCCCTGCGCCGGCGCCAGTTAGATCAGAGTCGGGTTCTTCACCTCCCTGTCACGAGCTAGCGTATTTCCTGCTAAGCGACGTTACTCGCGTTGCGGTCCCACTCCCACCGCGGCGGCCTTGGGGCCTACCCATACGGAGACGTACGCCCACTACTACGTCAGAGGCGGTCCAGCGGACGCGCTCGTGTGACGACGGCAGCGTTTCCGGCGTCTCTAGCGTCCGCGTGGACTTCCAGCGCCGCAGCGACTGGAGCTGGAAGCTAGGGTCCTTGAGCATTCCTGCTGCCGTCGCAGCTTCCCGTACGCTAACCCAGGCGGCGAGCGTATTGTACCACGGCTACGGCACGCGGCCTTGGGACGTGACTCACTTCTCTGCGCCATAGTGGGATGGCGTCTTCTTTTTCTCTCTCTCCGCAATGTGATGCAATTCGTCGACTGCAGCTGCGCATTCCGCCTTCTTTGCGTCACCCCTTGGTCCTCGGTTTTTAACGAATGTCTCGGATTAGCTGCCGATGCATTTGCAGGCTAATTACGCTGTACGGCTCCACCTTTTCACCGCAGTATCAGCCTCTTCATCACACGAAGACAGGATGTGGAAAACGTTCTAAGTGAAATTTTTTCACAAAACGCATTTTTAGTGCTATTGTGTTTTAGGTAATGTGTTTCATGACATTCTAACAAGGGTACTATACGGACTTCCCGTACCGAATTGATTTATGTTGACAGTATGTGTAAGGTACAACTAGGGTTTCAACACATGTAACCGAGAAGGCGCAACTTTCAACCGTTTTCGAGAAAATAGAATCCGAACATTCTATTCTTACTAATAAGCTTTGTATGGTCGGTCGTAGCCGAGGAGTCTGCAGCCGAGCGAGTAAGCACTTAGCTGCGTTAGCGCGAGGTCTCTGGATCGAATCTCGCTGCTGGTAACTTTTTTCATTACCACATAATTCCAACAACAGATTTATTTTGACTTTGTAATTATCAACATTTAATTTTTTTAAATTGTTTATAATCTGTATCCTGAAAAAGGAGAAAAACAATTTCTTCTTAAGGAAATTCGAAATAAAAAAGGATACACGAGAACTTCCGATCAAATCAGTACATTTATTTTATTTATGTTACTATACCTCCATTCACGACAAGTATAACCTGTAACCTACGAAGCACTGTACGAGTCAGCATGATACTAATAGCACAAAATGGAAAATATTAGTTATTGCGACATACAGTACACGTAATGAACTCCGAATTTTTGCATGTGCATGATTTTTTTTTTCTATTGCAACAAACTTGGTTTATATTAGTAACTGGTTGTTGGTCATCATCTCATATCGCGGCATACCAGGCGGATGGAAGCTCTGGTACAGACAACTGACGGTGAACGATTCAGTGAATTTATATGCAGTATTCTCTAGAAGCTATCTCTCTCTTCTTTCCGGTGACGTACACGTATTTTTGTCGTCGTTTTGTAAGGTATTTGACATGCCTGTAAAAATAAACGTCGCGGGTCTGCACAGCGGAGACATTTTGGAGGAACTACTTTTAACACTGCATTTGCCAGTACATGTTTCCGAAAAGTTTAAGTAGGGATGATAAACAAAAGCAGTACCGGACGAGATTCGAGGCACAGACCTCTCGCTTATGAATCTAAGCCCTTACTCGCTCGGCTGTCGACTCTTTAAATCCTAACGACTATACAACCTATACCGTATAAGCAAGCTGACACAACGACTCTGCCGAACTCAGGGAGTTGTGCAGACAGCAAATTGCCGCACCGCAGTGCTAACTGAAATGTCGGATTGTTCCGATTACTTCCGAGAAGGATCGAGCAGAGCCGAGTGACAGGCCAGGCTTCAGCTGTCCCGCGGGCCGCAGACACTGCACGCGTTATGTTAGGCACTCTGTGGCCGGCCCTGCCGTAAGTCATCTGGAAAGCCAGCCGCGTTTATACACTATGTGAACAAAAGTACCCGGACGCCTGGCTGAAAATGACTTGCAAGTTCATGGCGCCCTCCATCACTAACGCTGGAATTCGATATGGTGTTGGCCCAGCGATAGCTTTGGTGACAGCTTCCACTCTCGCAGGCATGCGTTCAATCAGGTGCTGGAAGGTTTCTTGGGTAATGACAGCCCATTCTTCACTAATTGCTGCACTGAGGAGAGGTATCGATGTCGGTCGGTGAGGCCTGGCAAGAAGTCGGCGTTCCAAAACTTCCCAAAGGTGTTCTATAGGATCCAAGTCTGGACTCTGTGCAGGCCAGACCATTACAAGGATGTTATTGTCGTGTAACCACCCCGCAACAGGCCGTGCATTATGAACAGGTGCTTGATCGTGTTGAAAGATGCAATCGCCATCCCCGGATTGCTCTTCAACAGTGGGAAGCAAAACATCACTGTAGGCTTGTACTGAGATAGTGCCACGAAAAACAACAAGGGGTGCAATCCCCCTCAATGAAAAACACGACGACACCACCACACCACCGCCTCCGAATTTTACTGTTGGCCCTACACACGCTTGCAGATGACGTTCACGGGGCATTGGCCATACCCACGCCCTGCCATCGGATCGCCACATTGTTTACCGTGATTCCTCACTCCACACAACGCTTTTCCACTGTCCAATCGTCCAATGGTTACGCTCCTTACACCAAGCGAGGCGTCGTTTGGCATTTATCGGAGTGATGTGTGGCTTATGAGCAACCGCTCGACTATGAAATCAAAGTTTTCTCACCTCCCACTTAACTGTCATAGTACTTACAGTGGATCCGGACGCAGTTTGAAATTCCTGTGTCATAGTCTGGATAGATGTCTGCTTATTACGCATTAAGACCGTCTTCAACCGTCGGCGGTCTCTGTCAGTCAACAGACGAGGTCGACCTCTACGCTTTTGTAGTATATGTGTCCCTTCACGATTGCACTTCACTGTCACATCGGGAGCAGTGGACCTACGGATGTTTAGAAATGTGGAAATCTCGCCCATGTGACACCCAATCACTTGAACACGTTTGAAGTCCCTGAGTTCCGCGGAGCGCCCCATTCTGCTCTCTCACGGTGTCTAATGACTACTGAGGTAGCTGATATGGAATACCTGACGGTAGGTGGCAGCATAATGCACCTAATATGAAAAATGTATGTTTTTGTGGGTGTCCGGATACTTTCGATCACATAGCGTAAGTTGCAAATGAGAAAGACCTGTTGACGATATTGCCATTTCTTCCTCAACAGCACAAGGAGCTTGGCGGTAAATTTTGCAACATATGACCTCAAAAATGGAGTTGTGGGAGAAACAGAAGTCAATACCGACAAATTCTTCTCGAATTTAATAGTCATATTTTCCTTAAAAGATTTTAACCAAATGTAAAATGGAATAGTTGACCACAGTTGTCTAGTTAAAATATTACATATGAACTTCTGTACTTGTATTATCATAAATAAAACGTAATTCCTCTGTTAATAGTACCTGAAACAAAAATGTTCGTACGAACTTCCCCCCCCCCCCCCCCCCCCCCCCCCGGCTGATCTGATTCGTATTAACAGGGTGCGTAGGGCGCTACGAGGACGACAACTTGCGTGAATAGAAAGACGCAACTCTCAACCGTTTTCAAGATAATCGAGTCTGAAAATTTCAGGCGTGTTTGTATAATTTGTATGATCCCTAATAGGTAAGATGTCCTCGGCCGACCGAGTAAGCCCTTAGTTTCACAAGCGCGAGGTTGCTTGATCGTATCTCACAGCTGGTACTGCCTTCTTTTGTGAGTTAACTGCACCAGTAGTCTGTGCTGTTCTTAGATTTGCGTGGTACGGCCAAAAATTGTGTACGACCGAGAACCGTTTATGAATGTAAACGACGATTACTTTGCAGCAGACCCATTGGGAAAAAAAATAAAAAAAAACATGGAACTCAAAAATTCGTCGTTCCTTACATCTGCTATATGTCGTGATGATTATGGTTTTCCATGTTTCTGCAATTTCTGTCCTCCTGATTCGTGCAGTGCTGCATATGTTACGCATTATACTTCTCACAAATGTTGACACAGTAATATAAATAAAATGACTACATTGATTTTAATGAAAGTTCTCGTGTATCCTTTTTTTTCTTTCATTTTCAACCTCCTTAGGAAAAAACTTTTTCTGCTTTTCTCATGTTCAGGATTAGGAAAATAGTAAATGAATGATTAGATATTGATACTTTCACGATCGTAATAAATCTGTTGTTATAATTAAGTGGAAATGAAAAATCAACTCCCGGCAGCGAGATTCGATCCAGAAGCCTCGCGTATATGGAACTAACCGCGTACTCGCTCGTCTTCGGGTTCCGTGGACAGCAGTACGCCTACAAAGCTTACGGCATAAGCACGCCTGTGATTTTTAAATTCGATCTCCTTAGAAATGGTTGAAAGTTGCGTCTTCCTATTCACACATGTTAAAGTCCTAGCCATGTTCTACAAACCCTGTCAACATGAATCAAATCGGTGAGGGGAAGTTCGTAACGTCCTCATGTCAGAATCAGTCGGTTTCCTCTTTCAGTACTTGGAAAGTTCTAAGTAAATTGTTTTCTCATTTATTCTTAATAAATTATTTTTCTCATTTGTCGCATCCTTCTTTGCAGTGTTGGGTTGGGCAACACGATGACTATACCTTTTCAGTTTTTTGGATGCAAATACGTTTTTTACAAAAAGAGAGAAGTTGTTTTCTGAGTCTCCTGACAGATATGCTATTTCACACTTAGAACTTTTTCTAATTCTACTCTTGCTATGGTGTCGTATACTGAAGAATCTGCAACACAAATCAAGCTGTGTGGTGTCTGCTACATCATCGCAGTACCCTCGTTGCTATAAATTGACATAACATCACAAAAATATCTGTAGCCTCAGAAAATCTACAGAAAATGACATGAAAATGCTTACGTGCATGCCACAGTAGAGCTGCAGAAAACAATAGCATGCAAATTAGCAGAATTACAGTAATCTTGCGTCACAAGCGCATTACGAACATCATCTTAGCTAAGACAGCAGTTCGCTTAGTGAGGTAGAGAGAAAGTAGAAATAATCAAATTGGTAGAATGGCAACGAGGAATCGTAACTGAAGAACTGCAACGGGAGACCACTGGTAAACTGAAGGCAGCAGTAGCTAGACGGATAGATGTCCGTCAGGGACAACAATTTCGAATCACAGATTCGGCAGGCAAAACTTTCAACAAACGACAGTCAAAATCTACGGCACCTGTTAAGCCGTGACCTCTCGTCGTGGCTGCAGCCACTGGATGGATATTATTCCATACTGTGCGCAGGTGGTTTTACGGCCATGTTGCGTACTACTCCAATATCACTTGCAATTGTCATGACAATATGTGCACTGGACTGCAGATCCTCTTTAAGGATAAGTCGGCGTTTCGCTTTTAGAATAATTGTAGATTTTTTTTTATTTCGCATGAAGACAGAGGCCGCTACATTCCATCAAAATCTCTGAAAGGAACGCTTTAGATATTGGCTCTATATGTTGTTGTTGTTGTGGTCTTCAGTCCTGAGACTGGTTTGATGCAACTCTCCATGCTACTCTATCCTGTGCAAGCTTTTTCATCTCCCAGTACCTACTGGAACCTACATACTTCTGAATCTGCGTAGTGTATTCATCTCTTGGTCTCCCTCTACGATTTTTACCCTCCACGCTGCCCTCCAATACTAAATTGGTGATCCCTTGATGCCTCAGAACATGTCCTACCAACCTATCCCTTCTTCTGGTCAAGTTGTGCCACAAACTTCTCTTCTCCCCAATCCTATTCAATACTTCCTCATTAGTTATGTGATCTACCCATCTAATCTGCAGCATTCTTCTGTAGCACCACATTTCAAAAGCTTCTATTCTCTTCTTGCCCAAACTATTTATCGTCCATGTTTCACTTCCATACATGGCTACACTCCATACGAATACTTTCAGAAATGACTTCCTGACACTTAAATCAATACTGGATGTTAACAAATTTCTCTTCTTCAGAAACGCTTTCCTTGCCATTGCCAGCCTACATTTTATATCCTCTCTACTTCGACCATCATCAGTAATTTTGCTCCCCAAATAGCAAAACTCCTTTACTACTTTAAGTGCCTCATTTCCTAATCTAATTCCCTCAGCATCACCCGACTTAATTAGACTACATTCCATTATCCTTGTTTTGCTTTTGTTGATGTTCATCTTATATCCTCCTTTCAAGACACTGTCCATTCCGTTCAACTGCTCTTCCAAGTCCTTTGCTGTCTCTGACAGAATTACAATGTCATCGGCGAACCTCAAAGTTTTTATTTCTTCTCCATGAATTTTAATACCTACTCCGAATTTTTCTTTTGTTTCCTTTACTGCTTGCTCAATATACAGATTGAACAACATCGGGGAGAGGCTACAACCCTGTCTTACTCCCTTCCCAACCACTGCTTCCCTTTCATGTCCCTCGACTCTTATAACTGCCATCTGGTTTCTGTACAAATTGTAAATAGCCTTTCGCTCCCTGTATTTTACGCCTGCCACCTTTAGAATTTGAAAGAGAGTATTCCAGTCAACATTGCCAAAAGCTTTCTCTAAGTCTACAAATGCTAGAAACGTAGGTTTGCCTTTCCTTAATCTTTCTTCTAAGATAAGTCGTAAGGTCAGTATTGCCTCACGTGTTCCAGTGTTTCTACGGAATCCAAACTGATCTTCCCCGAGGTTGGCTTCTACTAGTTTTTCCATTCGTCTGTAAAGAATATGAACGTGGCATAATGTATCTTTATATGGCAGCACATGTAAGTGCCACTATGTGGGTGCCACTACATATATCTACAGAGATCACATCTGAATGTTTATGAATATCTTTCAACATGAGCATTAGGTAATGGTTTCTTCCAACATCTGAAGTCCGCAGCTCGTGGTCTCGCGATCGCGTTCTCGCTTCCCGAGCACGGGGTCCCGTGTCCGATTCCGGGAGGGGTCAGGGATTTTCACCTGCCTCGAGATGACCGGATGTTTGTGTTGTCCTCATCATTTCATCGTCATTCATGCAAGTTGCAAGATTGGACAGAGACAAGGTTAGGGAATTTGTATGGGCGCTGATAACCGCGCAGTTGAGCGCCCCACAATTCAATCATCATCATCATCATCATCATCATCAACAACAACATCTGACTAAAATGGTGTAATCTCATGACTGAATGTCAACAACAGCCAATAATTCAGCACATTAATTGGTCAGTTCAGTCGCCAAATTAGCATACGATGGGCGTTCAATATGTACTGCTACACATTTTTTTTTTTTTTTTGTAAAAGTAGGTTTGTTTTGTTCACGATTCCAATAACCACATTATTCCCCACTCTTTTGGCTGCAGAACCCAATTCTTCACTGTAATCACGGGGAGGTACCACTTTACTGGTCGACGTCGGAGCCAAAGCCTTGTTGTGGTGTCGATAGTTCCGATGCCACAGCGTAGGTGCACGCTCGTAGGTTGGCACTACGAGAGCGGATGAACGACGCCGACCACAGAACCCTCTAGCCGACGTTGTGGAGCTCAAAAAATGGTTCAAGTGGCTCTGAGCACTGTGGGACTTAACTTCTAAGGTCATCAGTCCCCTAGAACTTAGAACTACTTAAACCTAACTAACCTAAGGACATCACACACATCCATGCCCGAGACAGGATTCGAACCTGCGAACGTAGTGGTCGCGCGGTTCCAGACTGTAGCGCCTAGAACCTCTCGGCCACCCTGGTCGGCCTGTGGAGCTCAACGAGCGCCGCTCGGCTTTCTCCCCAGTTGATCAAGAGCAGACGACCTAGCAACTTAGCTTCTACTTCATAGGGGGCTAGCCATTACAGGCTTTGCCTTTCTTACTTCAATGATAGTTTGTCCAACTACCAGTAACTGCTAGCTTTGATACATGGACAACGGCTTCGCACCTACGTGCTCATCTTTACCAAAAATTAAGTATATGTCATTGACTAACATTCTCTGTTAAATGTGATTTTACTTTACATGCAGCACCGAAGTGCTTTACCTCTCCTGCTTCTACTCTCTTCCTTCATTAGGCCTATTTTGCAGAACAAAGGAGCAGACCCACGCGCACCTTCCAGACGGTATACAAAACTTGCTGCGTCATCATCATCCACGTACTGCTTCCGGTAGAGCCCATCCTACAATGGACCAAACACATGGAGGTTGGAAGAAAATACGGGCTGTAGGGTGGATGAGGAAGAGCAGTCCAATGAAGTTTTGTGAGCTCCTCTTGGGTGCACAGACTTCTGAGAGCTCCTGTGTTTATGACTTTATGACTCTGAGCACTATGGGACTTACCATCTATGGTCATCAGTCCCCTAGAACTTAGAACTACTTAAACGTAACTAACCTAAGGACAGCACACAACACCCAGTCATCAAGAGGCAGAGAAAATCTCTGACCCCGCCCTTCTGTGTTTGTCATGGTACTTTTGTGTCAACGTCGTTTCTTCAGTTTCCTGAGAGCATTACAATACACTTGATAGTTGATCGTGTAATGTTGTTACATTAATTTGTTCTGAAAGCGGTGCTGATATTCAAGACCATAAAAGTGAGTTAAAAGCTGTGAGCTATCTGGGGAAGTTAACCTTGCATTACTGCGCAACTGTTTCACCAGGTATCCAGTCTAGCTTACCAAATTCCCAACCAGACTAACATTAATTATAATCTTTTAGTACTCATCTTATGATAACCGGTGATATATACACTCCTGGAAATTGAAATAAGAACACCGTGAATTCATTGTCCCAGGAAGGGGAAACTTTATTGACACATTCCTGGGGTCAGATACATCACATGATCACACTGACAGAACCACAGGCACATAGACACAGGCAACAGAGCATGCACAATGTCGGCACTAGTACAGTGTATATCCACCTTTCGCAGCAATGCAGGCTGCTATTCTCCCATGGAGACAATCGTAGAGATGCTGGATGTAGTCCTGTGGAACGGCTTGCCATGCCATTTCCACCTGGCGCCTCAGTTGGACCAGCGTTCGTGCTGGACGTGCAGACCGCGTGAGACGACGCTTCATCCAGTCCCAAACATGCTCGATGGGGGACAGATCCGGAGATCTTGCTGGCCAGGGTAGTTGACTTACACCTTCTAGAGCACGTTGGGTGGCACGGGATACATGCGGACGTGCATTGTCCTGTTGGAACAGCAAGTTCCCTTGCCGGTCTAGGAATGGTAGAACGATGGGTTCGATGACGGTTTGGATGTACCGTGCACTATTCAGTGTCCCCTCGACGATCACCAGTGGTGTACGGCCAGTGTAGGAGATCGCTCCCCACACCATGATGCCGGGTGTTGGCCCTGTGTGCCTCAGTCGTATGCAGTCCTGATTGTGGCGCTCACCTGCACGGCGCCAAACACGCATACGACCATCATTGGCACCAAGGCAGAAGCGACTCTCATCGCTGAAGACGACACGTCTCCATTCGTCCCTCCATTCACGCCTGTCGCGACACCACTGGAGGCGGGCTGCACGATGTTGGGGCGTGAGCAGTAGAGATGGGGGATCCGCTCCTCATCTAATTCATAGAGTTGAATCTTTCAAAGGAGTGAACAATCAGTGATTCATAAAAAAAGAACGGTAGCTCCAAACGTTTCCCACAGCAGAGAGAGAGAGAGAGAGACGGAGCATATCAGCGGGGCCTCTGCTGGTCAGAGCACACTGCACACAACACAGCCAGCGCCGGCCTCTGCCCTGCTTCTGCCTTGGCTGCCTGCATTGTGCAGTGCCCCATTGGATTTTGTTTCACATATGCTGTGCCCTCTCTGTGCTTCCTCTGTCGCTTGCAGTGTCTGGCGCACCTTAACTTATCGTAGCACTCCGTCGGCGATCGTTTCAGTCGCACGTCCTGCCCTCTGGGCAGTTGATGCGAGCAACAGGACAGAGAGCCTCCTAGCGGAGAACATAAGAACTACTTGCAACAACCTGCTCGCAAGAGAACGGACGATTTGCCTCCGAGAGCGGGTGAGTGGTGGCCGTTCACTGCTCCCCCCCACCCTCGGAACTCGCCCGCTCAGCACTCACCCCACCGTTCTCGACTCTAGCCAGAGCGTTGAGCAAAGCAACTCCGGTGTCACGCTGGTCACTGCGGTCTTAGCTCGCGCAGTAATACAGCTCGCGGCTCGACCTGCTTGACTCAGCGCTTCTGCATCGGAGTTCGTCTCTACTGGATATTGTTCTTCATAGTAATACCGTTATGCAAATTACATAATTATGTTATGTATACATCATTTGTTTTTATTTTATTTTTATTTGTTTAAACTGATCAGATTAGGTTCCTGACGGCTCCTCTTACTATAGGATTTTTTTTTATGGTGACTCGAATTTACACTTTCATTACGAGCGAACCGATAAACGTATAGCAAAAGTGATACACCAATATTTTCCTTGTTTTATTCTGCGGAAGGCTATATGCAGCACTTTGGTCTTACAGTCAAATTTATATATTTTTTTCTTATTGTAGTACGGGTTTTGCGATTTTAGGCGTCTTTGGAAGGAAACGTTCACTTTAAAAATATATGGCTTGCGATGTACTTGTACGAGGTTAATGAAATTTTAATACATTATAGCCAAATATATTGTTAATGTAAATCTCAAGTTGCAACATTTTTCGATCACCCAAAAAACCACGATAGTGCAAAATAAATCAGTAATCAAAAACTTTGTCATACCGTGGAAATTTCAATAAACAATACAAAATTCTTACTCATTATCTGTTTTACTTCAAAATAGGATTAAATAAGATCAAAATACAGGTATAGTACTGGAATAAACCAAGTTTAAAGGGCAATGTGCCTTCCATTTGTTTTCTGTTGTGAATGAGTGGTGAGTCATGAAAAAGAGCTAGTTCATTTCAGGGAGTGAACAGTTCTGATCCGATCTCTGAAAAGAACAGTTTTGCCCATCTCTAGTGAGCAGAAGACGGCCTAACGGTGTGCGGGACCGTAGCCCAGCTTCATGGAGACGGTTGCGAATGGTCCTCGCCGATACCCCAGGAGCAACAGTGTCCCTAATTTGCTGGGAAGTGGCGGTACGGTCCTCTACGGCACTGCGTAGGATCCTACGGTCTTGGCGTGCATCCGTGCGTCGCTGCGGTCCGGTCCCAGGTCGACGGGCACGTGGACCTTCCGCCGACCACTGGCGACAACATCGATGTACTGTGGAGACCTCACGCCCCACGTGTTGAGCAATTCGGCGGTACATCCACCCGGCCTCCCGCATGCCCACTATACGCCCTCGCTCAAAGTCCGTCAACTGCACATACGGTTCACGTCCACGCTGTCGCGGCATGCTACCAGTGTTAAAGACTGCGATGGAGCTCCGTATGCCACGGCAAACTGGCTGACACTGACGGCGGCGGTGCACAAATGCTGCGCAGCTAGCGCCATTCGACGGCCAACACCGCGGTTCCTGGTGTGTCCGCTGTGCCGTGCGTGTGATCATTGCTTGTACAGCCCTCTCGCAGTGTCCGGAGCAAGTATGGTGGGTCTGACACACCGGTGTCAATGTGTTCTTTTTCCATTTCCAGGAGTGTATATAAAAAGACAATTTAAATAAAATTACATAAATCAGTTTATATTTGGACATTTATTTTAACATTGATCATTGTTCCGTTAAAATTTCAGCGTATAAAAATTGATTCATAAGCAAACTGGTTACTATCGTCTTACTATTAACCTGATGGGCCAAACAAAATGTGAATTTGTAATCTTACGGAACACATCAAATAGGGAGCCAAGATTGGGAGACTACATACAACACTGCATTCATAAAATAGCACACGAAGAACGTTGAAACATATCCAAGAGGAAATTAACCACAACCAACCTATTCAATTTTCACCCAAAGAAGTTACGTTCGTAGCGCAATCCTGTCCGTCATGTAATTACCACACACTGGTATACTAAATTCATACTAACTCTCTCTGAAATCTTCCCGAAAAGAATAGCTGAGGACTACTTTGATGATTACACCACATGCTTCACGTGGTCAACTTGGTTTACACAAAGAGTGTAACTCCACAATAATTTTGATAATTAAAATAAATTAGATCGAAAAGCAATTTACAAAAGAAAAACCTCGAACTGGTTACTATCGTCTTACTATTAACCTGATGGGTCAAACAATTGTATATGCACGTGGTACTGGTCTCACAAAGTACATCCCACGTGGGTTGAACATAAAGAAAAGTTGCTATATTGAAAAATATTGTCAAGACGAGACGTTATAATCTCACTCACATTCACATTTAAGATTGATGATCTGATCAAGACGTGGTTCCACTTTCCTCACCAAGTAGTGACAAAGCAACTACTGGAAGATATTCTGAACTTCACACTCGATATACACTGCGTTGCAATTTAAGATAACATTAGATATTTTAGATCCAAACCTGAAATAAAGGTGATTAAATTTTCAGTTAGGCTGAACTTAAGAAATCCATTGTCCTACGGACTTAGCAGAGACGCGCTTAGCCAGAGATCTTACCACTTCTGATGCTCGCCGCGGACAGACTGCCTGGGCCCCTACCGAGCGTACTTAACAGATACAAACGGAAGTGACCAGAGAGGCAGCTTCCTATACCAACATGACAAGGGATGGACAGGACCATACTAAGAATAGAAACCTCTCTGCTTTTAGAAAGCGTAGCTACCTGTTCTGATGTTGGTCCTACTGTTCTTTAGCAGACAGGCTTGTCTGCTACCATCAAGCATGCAACTAGAAATACATTTGCTCATTCATCCTCTCACACAGAAGGAAAGGGGGATGACAGTATCTTATCATATACAGTATATAAAAGAAAGCAGATGTAGGTTCCGTATGAGACTGTGTGACATGAATTACATATAAACTGTGTTTTAAAGTGTAGTAGTGTGACAGATCTTTCTTGTTTATGTGTAAAAGTAATATGTTTCACTGCTCAGTCTCCTCCCAGATAGTCAGAAACACCACAGTAAATTTAGAAGAGGAATTTATGCCGTAAAGGACAACAGATTTAAGAAATTAAACATAAAAGGAATCCAACAGAGACCTTTCAATCGTTGCACTATAAGGAAGGACATCTAACAGAATAACACCTTCAAAGTCCCAGAAGACCGTCGGCATGACTTTACCGGCCGAGGGTTCGGCTTTGAACTTTTCCTTCGAAGGAGAGGTGGTACGGCGACACTCCACGGACTGCCGCTTTGTTTCCAGTTCAAAGTAATAAACTCATATTTATCACCTGTCACTATGTTCGACAAAAATTTTTCATCATCAGCTTCATATAGCGCAAGCAATTCCGTTTCTCTTTACAGTATCCCAACTGGTGGACGAGTGTGTCAGTACCACCTGCAGAGACATCCAGTTATGCAGCGAGGTGTCTGACAGTGCTCTGTCGATTACCTCGAACTAGTGTGTCAGGACGTCCCGACATTGCAGGAGGCTCGGCGGTGTGCGGCCGGCCGGCGCGTAGGAGATCGGACAGACTTGCGCGACATTGTTGGGAAGATGACAGACGTCTCACCCAAAGACTCAGAATGCTTCTGTTCACTGTCAGCTTCCCGTAGACGTTATTCAAGCGCCCACGAATCTCTAAGATGCTCTGGTTTTCCGCCAAAAGAAACTCAGTGACAGCTGTCTGCTTGGAACGCATCTCCGTTACTGACGCCATTTTTGGAGCCTACGTATAGTGCTGCCACCTATCGGAACTTCATGAAACTATGGAGGGTGGAGTGAGAATATTCCACGATGTCGTAAAACAAATTACACGTTTTTAAACCGAAACTGGCTGATAAAAAAAATGTGTTGCATTACTTACTGAAAGCCCTCGTATCTGAGTGGTTTCTGCTTTGGTCCTTTGCTGTGTAATGAATAAAGCACCTGAACTGGTGCCAATGTTTTCTTTGTGTTGTACCAAGGTCACCAAAGCTAACGTAACCGACATAAACTACCATTACATCTTTTACCGTGTCCTATGACGGTAAACGTTAAGTGGTTCGAACATTAATGAATGCGAGTAAACTGGCGATCGTTCATACCTAAACTGTTCACTCTGCAGCCACTATATTGCAAGTTTTATTTCTAGGCTTCAAAGCACTAATACAAAAACATCGAACTTAGTTCCTCTGTAGATAGCACACAGCTTCCATCAATCTAGGCAATGGATTATAAACCTTCCAGATGAACCATTTCTCTTTTTCTATCCAAAAGACGGGTTGGATTTTATCACTTAAACATGGGTAATTGTTCACCAGTTTAGATTCCTTACAAGACCATCGCAGAATCCAGAGCTCCAATTCTAAATAAAATCTTCAGAGCCAATCTTTGTTTAGCTGTTAGGGAGTTTTTATGAGAAGAAGATCACCAAATATTCACCTACAATATTTTTCCCACTACAGTCACTATAGTAATATTTAGAACTGAACAGAACCTATGCAACGCAGCAATGATGAATGCATCACCACTACCAATACAGATTACAAAAACTGACCAAGAACGGGATATGAAAAAGCCGGAATTAAACTGCGCGCGGTTCACACCACCCCTCCCAGCGCCAGCACTTTTCCCCCAAACCTCTCTCATGGCCTGTTCAACTTGTTCATCGTATGCATATCTTTGCTTCTCTTGCCCTGTCCATGTTGATAGCCTTTCCTGGGCAATTTCCGAGTGAAGTGCATCTTGCAAGGGGATTCCCGCTGCTTCCTAGATAGGGCATGTCGCCTGCCTTCCTTCCTATATCTTCCAGTTCTTTTTTGTCCCTAACCTTTGTTGACGTTTGGTAGCATTTGGGGTTTTCTTCCCCTGGGTTCTGAGCGGTAGGTCATCTCTGATGTACAGCCATGTAGACCTGTTTGTTTGAGGAAAAAGGGTTTGATCAACTAAGACATTTAGTCCCTCTGATCATCCAACAAACCATTTCCATGAACATTGTACGCACAGTCGAGCGTATACGATACCACCTCTTCCACTGACTCACCTTGCAAAACAATTCAAATGGCTCTGAGCACTATGGGACTTATCTTCTAAGGTCATCAGTCCCCTAGAACTTAGAACTACTTAAATCTAACTAACCTAAGGACATCACACACATCCATGGCCGAGGCAGGATTCGAACCTGTGAACGTAGCGGTCGCGCGGTTCCATACTGTAGCGCCTACAAGCGCTCGGCCACCCGGCCGGCGACTCACCTTGCAGAAACGCAAATATTTCATCTGTTGCTTTTCACTCAGCAAACTTCCTTGGGCTCCTTTCTGAAAACGTCAACTTCGACGACTGCTGTTGTAGATACAATGCAATGTGTCTTTTTTTTATCTTTGCCACTACTCTGCTTTGTATCAACACCAGTACCACTGCAACACTATTGTGATTTACTCGTCGACAAAAGTTCAGTTACTCTCCGTAGCCTAGCGCTGTGCTTACCATTGGATACCTGCAGCCATATTGCCATTAGCACCCAATTTTGTTCGAATGCCGTAAACATCAGTTGCCTTTTGCGACTTCGCACTCGATGCGTTTCTTCTTAGTTTTCAGACATTCTTTTTCCCTTACTCTGCTTCATTCAAAATATGTCATGAAGGAAGAAGGGGCTTATACCTCTTAACAGCTCAGTTTTAAAAACACTAGCACAGGCTATTATGTCCGCCTCCGTAGCTGAGTGGTCAGTGGGGCTGACTGCCATGTGGGGTCCTGGGTTCGGGTTCTGGTACTGGCAGGGGCTTTTTCTTGGTGAGAGGACTGGTACGGCATGTACTCAGCCTCTTGAGGCCAACTGAGGAGCTACTCGACCGATTAGTAGCGGTTCCAAGGTCAAGAAAATCAGCAACGCCTGGGAGAGCGGTGTGGCGACCACATATACCTTCCGTACCGCATCCGGTAACGCCATTACCAGAGGATGATACGGCGGTCGGGTGGACATGATTTGTCCGTTTAGGGCAGTGGTAGACAACCTGGTCTCTACCTCCCACTAATGGGCGTTTCAGCTTTCAAGGTGGGAGGCAGGCTGTAGGGACTACAAAAACATTTTAATTTGGTTTTCATAAAATTTTGGCATAAAGCATTTGGTAAGTAATTATTATCGTATTTAACAGGATGTAACTCGTTTTGCGAATTTTATAAAGCGAACCTACTTCCCTGCTTTATAAACCATCATCGCTGTGGAACTGGTGGGTGTTAGAAAATTTTACTACTAACAGAGGTACGAAAGTGGACGGTGGGTAAAAAAGATGGACTACCACTGGTCTAGAGCCAGGATGCGGAACTTTACGTTATCCAGTCACAGGCTCAGTTGTGGCTCATAAGTCTCATGAAAGCTGAATATCTAGTCCGAAGGCCTCCTGAAAGAACTTTATGGAATTTTTGAATACTTGCACTCGTGCTCGGACGCTCTGAGATAATGACGCCTCAAGAAGTAAGTGTGATTTCTGTTGAGGGTTGGGTTGGGTTGTTTGGGGGAGGAGAGCAGACAGCGAGGTCATCGGTCTCATCGGATTAGGGAACGACGGGGAAGGAAGCCGGCCGTGCCCTCTCAGATCCCGGCATTTGCCTGGAGAGGATTGCTGTAGAGAAATGAACACTGTTGACTGTTGGATTCGTGATATTTAATCGGTTAAATCTGCCGAAAACGTTTCGATAGAAGTTTTCCTCAACAGGTGATTTGGTCAAGCGAAGCAGTACCGGCATTCATTTGTTGGGTGTTAAAGTTCTCTTCCACAGACGGTGGAGTTATTATATATATTTCGACATATGTGTACCTGAAAATCGTCGATCATATGGGTTACAGCAGCAATGAAGCAAGGAAAAGAGTAACAGGTAAACAACAGGACAGCCACCCTTCGAATTAATGATAGAAGTAACAACAGTTTTTAGATCGCGATAATCGCGCACGAAACAACTCGTGTGTGAATTGGCGCAGGCTTAGAACGCGACAAACGAACTAGCGGCTCAAAAGCGAGCTGGAAGAGTTAGCGACTGCAGGGCAGCGACCCGCAGAGTTCCGGGATTGCGGAATACAGAGAGAGAGAGAGAGAGAGAGAGAGAGAGAGAGAGAGAGAGCGCCACAAAGGCAGGCGTTCCCTGCGCCGCGGCGCTCTGCTCACAAAGCGCGCTGTGCTCATCGTGTAGCGAGAAGGCGTGCCTCGCTTGTGGGCTTCGCTGTTTAAAACGCCTGCCGGATGTGTGTCAGTGTAACATAGCGGGCCGCTCACTCGACAAGAAGCTGCATCTCCGCCGTCCGCCACGTGCAAGCTGCCTCTCCCCTCCCCTCTCCTCTCCTCCAGCTCCACCATCTGCCGCCCTATGCCTGGCTACACAGCGCAGCTGCGCGCCTTGATTTGCCGCGGCGAGACGTGTCTGCCTCGGCCTTGTCCTTCACATCCGAGCAGAGCTGCAATACACAAGCTTGTTCTACTGACGGAATTCAAATGTCCGGTTCAGGTAGATCCTCTTCGATCGGTGTCTACATTAATCGTCAACTGGATTAGAGGCACCAACTTGCACTGTATGATCAAAAGCATCTGGAAAACCACAGGTAAAGCGCAGTTCAGCACTAGAAGTCACGTAAAACGACCCGCCGGTATAACAAGAGGACTGGAGTATTGTTTTGTTAGTAGAGCGGCATCAACAGTAGAATGGGTCGGTCTGCAGAGCTCGGTGACTTCAGACGTGACCAGCCATTGGATTCACCTAACAAATCAATCAGGGACATATCATTCTTTCTAAAGTTGGCCAGGTCTACTTTTGACGTGACTGCGAACTGGAGACACGAAGGAACAACCACAGCCAAACCGAGACCAGCAAGATCTCATTTAATGACGGACAGGAACCGTTGAGCATTACGGGAGGTGGCTGTAGAAAATGGTGCGAAATCAGCTGAAGGGAATCGCGAGTTTCACTCTGCTACCAGCAGTCCAGCTAGCGTAATGACTGTGCGTAGGGAGCAAAACAGAATGGGGAACAGTGATCGAGCAGCTCCTGATAAGCCACAAATCTCTGTTGTTAGTGTTAAGCGATGCTTTAGGTGGTGTAAAGAGCAACGCAGCTGGACAATGGTGCCTGTAAGCGAGTGATTTGATGAATCACTATATACCTTGTGGCAGTGCGATGGAAGGCTTTGTGTTTGCTGAATGCCTGGAAAACCTTACCTGCCTTGTCGTGGTCCATGCGGCTCCCCCCGTCGGAGGTTCGAGCCCTCCCTCGGGCATATGTGTCTGTGTGTGTGTGTGTGTGTGTGTGTGTGTGTGTGTGTGTGTGTGTGTGTTTTGTCCTTAGCCTAATTTAGTTTAAGTTAGATTAAGTAGTGCGTAAAATTTGGGACAGATGACCTCAGAAGTTTGGTCCCATAAGACCTTACCACCAATTTTACCTTACCTGCCATCCTATGTAGTGCCAACAGTGAAGAACCGAGGAGATGGTGCTACGGTACTGAGGTGCTGTTCGTGCTTAGTGTGTGGTCCTCTTATTGTGCTTAACAAAAAATAAATGCGGAATGATATGTAGGTATTTTAAATCATTGTTTATTGCGTGCTGTATAGAAAGAGTTCGGAGACGTTGATTGTATCATCATGACAATGGACAATGTTAAGCAATGGTTTCTGGACAGTCACAGTCTCAAAAGGGACTCCCGATCTGAATCCAATGGAAAATCTTTGCGATGAGTTAGAACGTCGTCTTCGCTCTAGACCCTATAGTCTAAAATCATAACCTTCTCTGATTTTGACTCTTGAAGAAGAATGGGCTGCCATTCTATTATAGACATCTCATTGAAATTGGGTCCAGCACAGCTCATAAAGGAGGAGGGTGGACACATCCCATATTTATGTCCACTAATAGGTGTCTGGATGCATTTGATCCGATAGTGTATACTGACGGGAAGCGCTGCCTCATGAACACGTTGACTGAAAGGCTGCCAAATTGATACTGTGGTAACTCCAAACGTGATTAAAACATCTTCCCTATGCAAAGTTGCTTTCAGTATAGGAAAAGGCCTATTCCACATGTGAAGAATGGTATGAGTACACGATGACTGCTGTGGCTAATGTTACTGGAAATTTTCAGGCGGAGATCCCCACATAGCATCCTCAGAGGACTTACACGCCTAGCTTATTGCCATCTTCCAGACTTCAGGAATTGTCAAATCTTTGACAATGAGACATAGGATCCTCGTACCAAAGACAAGAGACACTCCCATGGTGTGGAACCAGATTCCACTGGGACACTCAGTGACCTGTCCGTAGACTTAATGCAATTTTGTCAAATAAAAGCTTGATTGTAGACCGTGGCTGTTATCAGATGCAGATTTTTGATGGTGTGCACCAGCAACTAGGTGCAAATTAGTTTTGGCGTAATTTACTGGAAAAGTACCGTTACCAATTTGAAACTACAAAAAAAAAAAAAATCATCCTCATAAGGCTTCCAAGTTTTCATCGAAACATGTGTTGCGTTGGTTGGCAGTTGAGTTGTCTTAGGATAAACAATAATTCACAGTTACGAAAGTCTTATAATGATGGTTACGCAACACACTCGTGCAAAACAGAATTTACGTGAAATGTTCGCATATAATGTTTTTACAGATTCTTTCTGGCGAATCATATTTGCAGTGTTGTTCGTTTTTCGCAGATACGCACCAACGCGCACCGAGTGTTTTGACTTATTTATAACATTCGAATACAAATATGGTACAGAGTGGTTACAATGCAGAGGACTGTCAAAGATGCTGCAGTACAGTGATGTATTACAGAGATATGGCGTTCCGGGAAAAGTTGGCGTACATTACGGTTGTATAAACTGGACATGTATTTTACATTAAATATAGAACATTAAATACAGAGAAATAGACGGTATTTACTAGACGACCTGGTAAAATTCCACAGGAGGCAGCAATTTTTGCCTCCTATACTGTTCAAATACCTGGAATCATGATGTGGGGAGTCAATGGATACAATGACGGAACTGAGTCGGTAATTGCTGAAGAGAGATTGAATTATCGAAAGTATGTGTCAAGGATGATAATCCCTGTTGTTATACCTTTCATGACCAGGATACGAACTGCTATATTTCAATAGGATAATGCAAAACCCCACACTGTAATCGACATCAGAAACATCTTAAGGAATGTCCGTATCCTTGACAAGACCGTCCTGCCCTCTGGTTTGTTACTCAAAAAGTATATCTGGAATGAGATGGAAGATGTATACATTCATACCAGCCTTCAGCCGGTAAATCTCATGAACTGACACGGCACATGTTTCAGGCATGGCAAGAAATTAGTCAGCTTAGCATCTGGAGAATGTTTGCTGCCATACCACAACGAATACACAGGGGTCACACCTCATACTGATGCTGGTGATGTAATGTACATCTCCGCAATTTTGAGACATGTCAAGCTGGTGCTTCATGATGTAACACTTTCCCTTTCCGTCGTCGCATTACCGTGCAGCGTACATCTACAAACTGTTTACAACAGCACTATGTCCCGGTATGGTCTCCACGAGACGATGAATGAGCAGAGGAACCTTCCTGATGGATTAACGCTCAGCCACTGAGGACAACTCACATCGTACTCGATAGTGTCCCAGATGTCGTCTGCTTGATTGATGGCAACTGTCCTGCAAGGCGGCGAGAGCACAGTAGCTCCCTTGCGTCCGTGGAGCGTTGCCAACACTTTCTGACAGCATTCAGGAGCGTTTTGGGTGCTGTGTTGTTTCGTAGGCGCCGTAAGTCATCCTCTTCGTGCCGTAGGCGAAAGAACATATGCTCTTGTCGACAGTAGATACGTGAACAGTGCACAGAAAAGCAGAGGTGACTCAGAAACACAATTCCGTGCAGGTACCCCCACATGAGAATACCCCCACCATTTGCCTGAACGGAGACCTGTTGGTAGAAACAGGCATGGTCTCATATTAGTTTTCCACTTACGCCTAATCTTTCATTGATATGTATCAACGTGCACTGTTACTCATCTGCCTGAGAAATTATCGTTCACGCGTGTAACGCCCTTCCATGTTTCAGAGTGCTATAGCGGTGTTCCTACGATACTAACCACCTCTCTTCCTTTTGATAGTGAGAAAAAGTCCTCGAATTTGGAGCGGAAGGTGTAGTGCATAACGAGGAGGTGATTCTGGTTGATACGGCTGCTCACTGGTTTTTGCTGTCCACCAGTGAACTGGAAAATGAAACGAATACAAGGTGCCTCTTGTATCTGTTGTTGCAATACGTGATAATAGACGACGACCCGTGCTAGAGCCCATGCAGGATATCGTGGCCGATGTGCAATGATCAGTTGTTGTCCAAAGTGCTTGGAAAGTTCATCCGTTTGTTCAGAAGGGGAGGCCGACAAGTGTTTGGCACCTTTCGTCAGATCGGCGATGGCAGCGTTATATGTCAGGTTCATGATGGTGTACCCATCATTTTGTTAATGGTCATAGTTACTGTAATACTTATTTGGAAGTAAGGCAGAGCTCGAAATTCGAAAAATTTAGCAATAAAAAATAGGCGTCACTATGATTTTGCGTTTGGTGTATATTACATATGTTGCTGGGTATGAAATTTAGCTATCTTGGGTACAGGTATCCACCTGCCACCGATCTCGATATTTATCAGTATGTCGTTGCACCCATCTGATCTGGATGCATGCACTGATTTCGTTGGCAACGGTATCTCCTGAGGCAAGCTGGGCCACAGCTGTTGTAGCTGATCTCGACACCGAAGATACTGGAACTGGTCGGAGTTGATGTCCAAGCTGCACCAACACATTTTGTCGCGGAGAGATCTGGTGATATTTCCGGCCATAGGAATAGGTCTGTGATGTATCATTGTACCGTCAGAGTTGCCTCAGTCACTACCACCCGTGGCCGTGAAGTCATACCTAGCGGCTTCCCACCCTGCCAGGCCGTGAGTAACAAAACTGCGTCTCCTCAAAAACATGGGAAGAATGAGCCTCTCCCCAGGTCGCCGGCATACTCGCTGATGATCGACCTCCAGGGTAGTGCAGAACCGTGGTACGTCGCTGGACACAAAGCAGTGCCATTCATCAGCAATGGATGCTTCGTGGCCAATGTCCATCTCCAAAGGCAACCGATTGCGTTGTGATGTTAACAGCAGTCTACGCACGGGACAGTATTTCCTTAGTCTGGCTGCTGCTAGTGTCCGACTAGTTGTGCGTGAGGATACTGAATGTTGCACAGAGTCCATTACTTGTACTCGAATGACAGGCGGAGATGTGGAGGGGTTACGATGTGCTCGGCGCAGCTGCCGCCTGTAACGAATCAGCAGAGCAATAGTTACGTATTTATCATGATCTTTGTCATCAGAAAGTTATTTAACGCAATAAACAACTTACATAGTATTTTACTTACGTTATTCACATACAATACAAAGAACTTCAACCTCCAGTATAGTACACTTTACTTTACATATGCAGAAAGAATAGTACCAATATGGGAAAATTTTAAAGCAAAAAAATTATGAAAAATTTAAATGACCAATAAACAAATATTGTTATAAGTAGTGCCCCAGGGCAATGTGATAGGACCGCCCTTGTACTCATAAGCAATATGACGGACATGGTGATCAGCAATCTGTCGTTGTTTTCTGATGATGTTTTGGCGGACAGGCAGGTTTCAGCATTGAGTGACTGTAGGACGATGCAAAATTGCTTACAAGGGGAAGGCATCAGACACGACCACCCGATTCGGCTCAGATTTGGCAGGTCGCTTGTGTACAACCTAAAATGAAGGACTCTTAAGATATTTTGGCTAACACCCCTAAATGTTATGACGAGCAATGGACTCAAAATTGGCAGGATCGATAGATAATTGTAAGCAGAGCACTTTCCATCATCAGATATAGGGTCCACAAATACATACTTCCCCAGAAATCAAAGAAAGAAACTTTTACAATTGCCGCTGATGTACCCACTTGGTAAGAGCCTTCGGCCGACAGCGCCAGTAGCGCAACGGCTAAGGGAACTGGCGGGGAAGCGGAGAACCCGGGTTCGAATCTAGAGGTAACCCAGCGGATGTTATGTTTCTCGTTTCTATTTTTTCCATATCTCAACTGATAGGAATAGGAGGGTTAATATGGTAAGTAAATCAAAAAGGAATGATAAAAAGATAGGCAAGTAAATTTCTCAAACCTCATGGGATAGTAAACAACTAAAATGTTACTCCTGGTCACTTCACAGTGGCTCTTCCAGGCACACTGTTACGTGTCCTCACTTTTCTTCGAACAACTAGATGGACGGCACTTGTCACATAAACGTTCGCGGCACCAAGACCATCTAAAGAATGCAACCTTTCGACAGCTACACTGTTCATTCCGAAGAGTCGGCGTGAAACAAACTTGGATTACATTTAAAAAATACGTGATTCTTGGGAGTTAATTTTGATGTGTAAAACGCATACGATATCATTGCCTGAAAAATTGGTGGTGAAAGTTGGTCATGAACTATGTCGTGAATAGTTATTGCATCCGTGCGGTTGTGCAATTCCCGCTGGGTTTCCAGAAGCACACTGCAATTCTGAAGCTTCGAAACGAAGTTTTTAACCTGGCGATAGAAATAAACATCGTACGGCTGCCACACAGGTGTCCAGTTTGGCGGTATTACTTTTACCGTGCAAGTCGGTTGACCCTCGTCATCTATAGACGTAGTGTCAAACGTTAGAGTATTAGTTTTTCCTCCTCAGGAATCCAATAGTAGAAAAAACTTGTTATGAGCAGCGTATGGTTTTAAAACATTATCAAGAAATGTTTTGTAAATCGCATTTGTCAATTTCCCGGATTTGAGGCAAGTGATGTAAACATTTTTCAACGATCCTGTTAAGCAATTGACCTATTCAATAACCCGAGGATCAACTGTAACATACGTTTCTTGTAAACACAGGGAAACCTAGGGTAACACTGTTCTAGAGGCTGTGATGGCATAGTGCGCCTTAAACGAATGTGTAAGTTTTTTTTTTTTTTTTTTTTTACTACCAACTGCAATAAGGGTTCGTTTTTCTCCATTATGCGATAACGTGCAGCGAATGTTCACCCGATACTCGCATCCTGTTTGATCGGTGTTGTTCACGTAATCACGATTAAAATCGGTCATAAGTGACGGTGTTTGCGTGCTGAAAAGAGCCGCCACTTTCTGTATATCTCCTATATTTTCTACCTCATAATGGGAGACGTATTATGTGACGTGCTGTTGACGAATTTTATACTCCGATTTAAATTCCTTGCCCAAGATAATGATGTAGCAAACGTGTAATCATTGTTGGTCGTATATTGAAGCGCTGCACCTGTAGCCCACTCCTGGAGTATTCTCGTTGTTACAGTCTCGTTGTTACAGTCTCGTTAGGACGACGAGATTCGACAAATCGGTCGTATGTCCACTTATTTATAGCCTGGTATTTGTCGTATATTGTCCCTCCTTTAACGATATCATTTTCCCACAGTTTTACGTCCTTCTTTGTTTTCAGGGCTGTTGCTGCTCTATTCTTTTGCAGGGTTTGTATGTTCCAGTTTGGACTATTCCCGGCTAGCGCTACCGCCTTTACTTTTACTTCGAGGGATATAGCGCCGTAGTTCAGTCGTTTAGTAACCGGTTCATACTACTCATCGGGAACAGATGAAGCACAGATTGCCTGCGATACGGACATTTCCAAAGTGTTACGAGCAGTTTGTAATTCACTAGTCGTGATATCTTCCACTGAATCACCTTCTGCTTCCCCCCCTGCGGGTCCGAGGATTAGAATAGGCCCGAGGTATTCCTGCCTGTCGTAAGAGGCGACTAAAAGGAGTCCCTCCCCCTCAAGGGGGTAGTTAGCGCCTGCGTCCGGAGACGGACGGTTCCACGACCTCTATTTGCGGTCATTTTGCTTTTTCACTTCTCGTTTCTTCCTTCCTTTGGTTGGTTCCTTTCTTTGCTCTTCTCCATCTCACTGTCTTCCTTACTCTTTCCCTTGTCTTCTTCTCCTTCTCATTGCCTTCTTCTCCTTGCCTTCTCTGGTCTCCGCCTCGACGTTTGAGACAGTCTGTCCTCTCTCTCCCTCTCTCTCTTCTTTTTCCTCTTCTTTTTCCTCTTCTTCCTTCCTCCCTGCGCGCGCCTGAAGGCCGACCCATGCGTTCGCACGCGTAGCCGGTGACGGGGTAACGCGTCATTCCCCGCCCTGGGTAGACGAGTAAGGCCAGGCCCAGGGAGGGGTGATTGCCTGAGCTGATACCTTCTGAACATGCCGATTGGTCCCTCCGTCTGTTTCTCGGGAGGTGTGACCTGAGGTGTAAACATTCACCTAAGGCGGGAGTGCCCTCTGAGAGGGTCCCCACAAGGAAGGAGCGCGCCATCGGAGACGCTGGCAATCATGGGGGATTCCTCCGCAATGGATTTCTCTTCTTCTCTCTCGACTTCTGCCCATAAACGGAAACTTGACCAGCCACCAGTGACAAAAGTACTACCGCCTGAACCAAAGTTCCTCGAAGTTTCTCGCTCTGAGGACGGCAAGGATTTTTCCTCTGTCAACCCTTTCGTTATCCAGAAGGGCGTAGATGCCATAGCCGGATCTGTCAAGTCGTGTACCAGGTTGCGTAATGGTACCCTGTTACTAGAAACTGTGAGCGCCTTTCAGGCACAAAAACTGCTTCGGGCCACACTCCTGTACACGTTCCCTGTCCAGGTGGAGGCTCACCGCACTTTGAATTCGTCTCGTGATGTGGTATATACTCGATCACTTGACGGATTGCCTGACGAAGAGATTCAGTCTTTCCTCGCTGAGCAGGGCGTGACGGCTGTCCATAGGGTCATGAGAAAGGTCAACAATGACCTTGTACCGACCCGGACACTTTTCTTGACCTTTGACAGTGTTCAGCTGCCGTCGCGTATCAAAGCGGGCTACGAGGTTATTTCTGTTCGCCCCTATGTCCCGACACCTACGCGCTGCTACCAGTGTCAGCGTTTTAATCACACTCGCCAGTCTTGTTCCAATGCGGCTAAATGTGTCACTTGTGGCAGGGATGCCCATGAGGGTGACTGTCCACCTCCGTCTCCTCGTTGTGTGAACTGTCAGGGTGACCATGCAGCATCCTCCCGCGACTGTCCCATCTACAAGGAAGAACGCTGTATCCAAGAAATTCGGGTCAAAGAGAAAGTGTCCACCTCGGCTGCTCGCAAGCTATTTGCTAGTAGGAAGCCCGCGCTGCTCCCAGCGGGAAAGTACAGTACTGTCCTCGCCTCTCCTCGGACTACCAGGGAGGTGGCGACGCAGACATGCGATCTGACCTTCGGCACCACGGTCGTCCGTTCGGCCAGTGCTAAGATCGCGCGGTCGACGTCTCCTCTTCCTCCCGTCACCCCTCCAACACAAGCACCTTCATCAGCTTCTGCCAAGACGAAGACCCAGAAATCAGATGCACGGGCCTTCAAGAAGGAACCGTCCCGTGCAGACTTCCTACGTACCTAGCACTCCCAGCCGTCGACCAGTACTTCCACTAAAAGACCTTCCAAGAACGCTCAAAGGAAGCACAGTTCTCCTTCTCCTCCACGGCGCATTTCTTCTCCTGCGCCACCCAGCGGTTGCCGCCCCAGGCCGTCATCCGTTTCGCCTGGCCGCACCGCTGGTAGCCGAACATCTGGTCGTCCACCGGCGGAGGAAGCTCCTCCTCCCGGCCATCTTAACGAGATGGCCGATGAACCTATAGAACCAATGGACGATGACTGTCCGCCTACTGATAGTGGCGGCAGTACTCGCTCGAAGCCAGGCCCTCAGCGGCCTTCGAGGTGACCCCTTCTTTCATCTTCCTTTTCTTCTCACGATGGCACTTATTCACTGGAATATTCGCAGCATTCGCTCCAACCGAGAGGACTTGAAGTTGCTGCTCCGCTTGCACCGTCCGCTCGTCGTAGCCCTCCAGGAAACGAAGCTCCGCCCATGCGATCACATTGCCTTGGCACACTACACTTCTGTGCGTTTTGACCTACCCCCTGTGGTAGGTATTCCGGCTCATGGAGGGGTTATGTTGCTGGTCCGGGATAATATTTACTACGATCCCATCACATTGCACACCGGCCTGCAGGCAGTTGCCGTCAGAATTACTCTCCCCACTTTTACATTTTCTATTTGTACCGTTTACACTCCATCATCGTCTGCCGTTACCAGGGCAGACATGATTCAACTTATTGCTCAGCTACCTGCACCATTTTTGTTAACTGGAGACTTCAATGCCCACCATCCCCTTTGGGGCTCTCCAGCATCCTGCCCGAGGGGCTCCCTGTTAGCAGACCTTTTCAACCAGCTCAATCTTGTCTGCCTCAATACTGGCGCCCCTACTTTTCTTTGGGACACATCTCACACCTATTCCCATTTAGACCTCTCTATATGTACTACCCAACTTGCACGCCGGTTTGAGTGGTATGCCCTTTCTGATACATAATCGAGCGACCACTTCCCGTGTGTCATCCATCTCCTGCATCATACCCCCTCTCCGTGCTCAGCTAGTTGGAACATCTCCAAAGCCGACTGGGGGCTCCTCTCTTCCGGGGCAACCTTTCAGGATCAAACCTTCACAAGCTGCGATAGTCAGGTCGCACACCTCACGGAAGTCATTCTCACTGCTGCTGAATATTCCATCCCTCACACCACTTCCTCGCCACGTCGCGTACCGGTCCCCTGGTGGACCGCAGCATGCAGAGACGCTTTACGTGCTCGTCGACGTGCTTTACGCACCTTTAAACGCCACCCTACAATGGCGAATTGTATCAGTTATAAACGATTACGTGCGCAGTGCTGTCGTATTATTAAAGAAAGCAATAAAGCCAGCTGGGCTGCTTTCACAAGCACCTTCAACAGTTTTACTCCTTCTTCTGTTGTCTGGGATAGCCTGCGCCGGCTATCTGGCACTTAGGTCCACTCACCAGTTTCTGGCTTTACGGTCGCGAATGACATCCTTGTGGCCCCTGAGGATATCTCCAATGCCTTCGGCCGCTTTTTCGCAGAGGTTTCGAGCTCTGCTCATTACCACCCTGCCTTCCTCCCCCGAAAACAGGCAGAGGAGGCTAGGCCACCTAACTTCCGCTCCTCGAATCGTGAAAGTTATAATGCCCCTTTCACCATGCGGGAACTCGAAAATGCACTTGCCCGGTCACGGTCCTCCGCTCCAGGGCCTGATTCTATTCATATTCTACATCTACATCTACATTGATACTCCGCAAGCCACCCAACGGTGTGTGGCGGAGGGCACTTTACGTGCCACTGTCATTACCTCCCTTTCCTGTTCCAGTCGCGTATGGTTCGCGGGAAAAACGACTGTCTGAAAGCCTCCGTGCGTGCTCTAATCTCTCTTATTTTACATTCGTGATCTCCTCGGGAGGTATAAGTAGGGGGAAGCAATATATACGATACCTCATCCAGAAACGCACCCTTTCGAAACCTGGTGAGCAAGCTACACCGCGATGCAGAGCGCCTCTCTTGCAGAGTCTGCCACTTGAGTTTATTAAACATCTCCGTAACGCTATCACGGTTACCAAATAACCCTGTGACGAAACGCGCCGCTCTTCTTTGGATCTTCTCTATCTCCTCCGTCAGACCGATCTGGTACGGATCCCACACTGATGAGCAATACTCAAGTATAGGTCGAACGAGTGTTTTGTAAGCCACCTCCTTTGTTGATGGACTACATTTTCTAAGCACTCTCCCAATGAATCTCAACCTGGTACCCGCCTTACCAACAATTAATTTTATATGATCATTCCACTTCAAATCGTTCCGCACGCATACTCCCAGATATTTTACAGAAGTAACTGCTACCAGTGTTTGTTCCGCTATCATATAATCATACAATAAAGGATCCTTCTTTCTATGTATTCGCAATACATTACATTTGTCTATGTTAAGGGTCAGTTGCCACTCCCTGCACCAAGTGCCTATCCGCTGCAGATCTTCCTGCATTTCGCTACAATTTTCTAATGCTGCAACTTCTCTGTATACTACAGCATCATCCGCGAAAAGCCGCATGGAACTTCCGACACTATCTACTAAGTCATTTACATATATTGTGAAAAGCAATGGTCCCATAACACTCCCCTGTGGCACGCCAGAGGTTACTTTAACGTCTGTAGACGTCTCTCCATTGATAACAACATGCTGTGTTCTGTTTGCTAAAAACTCTTCAATCCAGCCACACAGCTGGTCTGATATTCCGTAGGCTCTTACTTTGTTTATCAGGCGACAGTGCGGAACTGTATCGAACGCCTTCCGGAAGTCAAGAAAAATAGCATCTACCTGGGAGCCTGTATCTAATATTTTCTGGGTCTCATGAACAAATAAGGCGAGTTGGGTCTCACACGATCGCTGTTTCCGGAATCCATGTTGATTTCTACATAGTAGATTCTGGGTTTCCAGAAATGACATGATACGCGAGCAAAAAACATGTTCTAAAATTCTACAAGAGATCGACGTAAGAGATATAGGTCTATAGTTTTGCGCATCTGCTCGACGACCCTTCTTGAAGACTGGGACTATTTGCGCTCTTTTCCAATCGTTTGGAACCCTCCGTTCCTCTAGAGACTTGCGGTACACGGCTGTTAGAAGGGGGGCAAGTTCTTTCGCGTACTCTGTGTAGAATCGAATTGGTATCCCGTCAGGTCCAGTGGACTTTCCTCTATTGAGTGATTCCAGTTGCTTTTCTATTCCTTGGACACTTATTTCGATGTCAGCCATTTTTTCGTTTGTGCGAGGATTTAGAGAAGGAACTGCAGTGCGGTCTTCCTCTGTGAAACAGCTTTGGAAAAAGGTGTTTAGTATTTCAGCTTTATGCGAGTCATCCTCTGTTTCAATGCCATCATGATCCCGTAGTGTCTGGATATGCTGTTTCGAGCCACTTACTGATTTAACGTAAGACCAGAACTTCCTAGGATTTTCTGTCAAGTCGGTACATAGAATTTTACTTTCGAATTCAATGAACGCTTCACGCATAGCCCTCCTTACGCTAACTTTGAAATCGTTTAGCTTCTGTTTGTCTGAGAGTTTTTGGCTGCGTTTAAACTTGGAGTGGAACTCTCTTTGCTTTCGCAGTAGTTTCCTAACTTTGTTGTTGTACCACGGTGGGTTTTTCCCGTCCCTCAAAGTTTTACTCGGCACGTACCTGTCTAAAACGCATTTTACGATTGCCTTGAACTTTTTCCATAAACACTCAACATTGTCAGTGTCGGAACAGAAATTTTCGTTTTGATCTGTTAGGTAGTCCGAAATCTGCCTTCTACTACTCTTGCTAAACAGATAAACCTTCCTCCCTTTTTTTATATTCCTATTAACTTCCATATTCAGGGATGCTGCAACGGCCTTATGATCACTGATTCCCTGTTCTGTACATACAGAGTCGAAAAGTTCGGGTCTCTTTGTTATCAGTAGGTCCAAGATGTTATTTCCACGAGTCGGTTCTCTGTTTAATTGCTCGAGGTAATTTTCGGATAGTGCACTCAGTATAATGTCACTCGATGCTCTGTCCCTACCACCCGTCCTAAACATCTGAGTGTCCCAGTCTATATCTGGTAAATTGAAATCTCCACCTAAGACTATAACATGCTGAGAAAATTTATGTGAAATGTATTCCAAATTTTCTCTCAGTTGTTCTGCCACTAATGCTGCTGAGTCGGGAGGTCGGTAAAAGGAGCCAATTATTAACCTAGTTCGGTTGTTTAGTGTAACCTCCACCCATAATAATTCACAGGAACTATCCACTTCTACTTCACTACAGGATAAACTACTACTAACAGCGACGAACACTCCACCACCGGTTGCATGCAATCTATCCTTTCTAAACACTGTCTGTACCTTTGTAAAAATTTCGGCAGAATTTATCTCTGGCTTAAGCCAGCTTTCTGTACCTATAACGATTTCAGCTTCGGTGCTTTCTATCAGCGCTTGAAGTTCCGGTACTTTACCAACGCAGCTTCGACAGTTGACAATTACAATACCGATTGCTGCTTGGTCCCCGCATGTCCTGACTTTGCCCCGCACCCGCTGAGGCTGTTGCCCTTTCTGTACTTGCCCAAGGCCATCTAACCTAAAAAACCGCCCAGCCCACGCCACACAACCCCTGCTACCCGTGTAGCCGCTTGTTGCGTGTAGTGGACTCCTGATCTATCCAGCGGAACCCGAAACCCCACCACCCTATGGCGCAAGTCGAGGAAGATGCTGAAGAACCTTTCTCCTGCGGGTAAAGGTTTCCTTCTTCATACTTATAATCGCATCTGGATTGAGGGACATGTTCCCGCATGCTGGCGCGAGTCTATTGTTGTACCGATTCCTAAGCCGGGGAAGACAAGCACTTGCCTTCCAGTTATCGACCCATCTCGCTTACCAGCTGTGTCTGTAAGGTGGTGGAGCGAATGGTTAACTCTCGTTTGGTTTGGCTGCTCGAATCTCGGCGCCTACTTACCAATGTACAATGTGGATTTCGTAGGCGCCGCTCTGCTGTTGACCATCTGGCTACCTTGTCAACCTTCATTATGAATAACTTCTTGCGGAAGCGCCCGACCGCGGCTGTGTTCTTTGATTTGGAGAAGGCTTACGACACCTGTTGGTGGGCGGGCATTCTCCGCACCATGCATACATGGGGCCTTCGCGGTCGCCTCCCTCTTTTTATTCGTTCCTTTTTAATGGATCGACAGTTCAGGGTACGTGTGGGTTCTGTCCTGTCGGACACCTTTCGCCAGGAGAATGGGGTGCCACAGGGCTCAGTTTTGAGCGTCGCTCTCTTCGCCATAGCGATCAATCCAATAATGGATTGCCTCCGAGCTGATGTATCAGGCTCCCTTTTCGTGGACGATTTTACCATCTATTGCAGCGCGCAGCGTACATGTTTCCTGGAGCGCTGTCTTCAGCGTTCTCTTGACCATCTTTACTCCTGGAGTGTCGCCAATGGCTTCCGTTTTTCTGCCGAGAAGACGGTCTGTATTAACTTCTGGCTCTACAAAGAGTTTCTCCCACCGTCCTTATGACTCGGTCCCGTTGCTCTCCCATTCGTGGAGACAACAAAATTTTTGGGTCTTACAATTGACAGGAAACTTAGCTGGTCTCCACATGTGTCATATTTGGCTGCCCGTTGTACCCGTTCACTAAATATCCTCCGTGTTCTCAGTGGTATGTCGTGGGGAGCGGATCGAACCGTCCTACTTCGCCTATATCGGTCGATCGTCCGCTCAAAGCTGGATTATGGGAGCTTCGTATACTCCTCTGCACGGCCGTCCATCTTATGCCGCCTCAACTCCATACAACATCGGGTTTTACGTCTTGCGATCGGAGCATTTTATACTAGTCCCGTCGAGAGTCTTCATGCTGAAGCCGGTGAATTGCCACTGCCCTACCGGCGCGATATACTGCTTTGTCGGTATGCCTGTCGGCTAGTGTCAATATCCGACCACCCGTCTTATCGTTCCTTTTTTGACGACTCCCTCGATCGTCAATACGGGTTGTATGTCTCTACCCTGCTACCCCCTGGAGTTCGCTTTCGTCGCCTCCTTCAACACCTTGATTTTTCACTCCCTGCAATCTTTAGAGTGGGCGAGAGCCACACGCCACCTTGGCTCCAGGCTCAGGTTCGCGTTCACCTTGACCTCAGCTCGCTCCCAAAGGAGCTTACCCCCGGTTCGGTATACCGCTCCCGTTTTGTCGAACTTGGTTCGAAGTTCATTAATATGACCTTCATTTATACAGATGGCTCTAAGACCAATGACGGGGTCGGTTGTTCTTTTATTGTCGGGGCACAAAGTTTCAAATACCGGCTCCATGGCCATTGTTCGGTCTTCACAGCTGAGCTCTTTGCCCTCTACCAGGCTGTTCTTTACATCTGCCGCCACCGACATTCTGCTTATGTCATCTGCTCCGATTCCCTGAGCGCCATCCAGAGCCTCAGTGATCCGTATCCGGTTCACCCTTTCGTGCACTGGATCCAACGCTCTCTTCGGCAGCTGGTGGACGACGGTTCTCCGGTTAGCTTTATGTGGGTTCCTGGCCATGTCGGTATCCCTGGGGACGAAGCTGCAGATGCCGCGGCCAAGGCTGCGGTCCTCCAGCCTCGGACAGCTTCTTGTTGTGTCCCTTCATCAGATTGTAGCAGGGTCATTTGTCGGCGCATTTTATCGCTGTGGCATGCCGATTGGGCTGCACTTACGGACAACAAGCTTCGGGCCTTGAAACCTCTTCTCGCGGCTTGGACGTCCTCCTCACGCTCCTCTCGGCGGGAGGAGGTAGTTTTGGCCCGGTTACGAATTGGACACTGCCGGTTCAGCCATCGCCATCTACTGACGGCTGCGCCGGCGCCGTTCTGTCCATGTGGGCACTTGCTGACGGTCCGCCACATTTTAATGTCCTGTCCGCATTTTACTACACTGCGTCTTGATCTTGGCCTGCCATGTACTCTCGATGCCATTTTAGCGGATGACCCAGGAGCAGCTGCTCGCGTTCTTCGTTTTATCAAATTGACCAACCTGTCTAAGGACATTTGATTATGCTGTTTTTTTAATCCTACGCCTGTCGATCTTTTATCGTGTTTTCCCTTTTAGTTGCTGTTTTAAACTTGTGCCTCGCGGTGCATTCCTAACGTAGTCTGGGCGCTAATGACCGTTGAAGTTGAGCGCCCTAAAACCACAAAAAAACCATCTGCTTCGCCTTCATGGTATAGTTCTTCAGTATCAACAAAAGTTATTTCGTTCGTCAGCTCCAAAAATCGCTCGACGTTAGCCGCTCCTGTCAACCTGGAACGCCAAGAAAGAGAACTGCCTGCTTCCGGTTGTGCATTGAAAATACATCTGTCTTGCAACACTTTTACAAACCAAAACGCAGCGTCGGTAGCTTCCCGATTGCCGTCGGCTGTGACAGGCTCTCACCTATATATTTCAGCGCTGGTCGAAGGGTGTACACACCCCATTATTCAGATTATGAAACTGAAAGATATGACACAAAAAATGGTTCAAATGGCTCCGAGCACTATGCGACTTAACTCCTGAGGCCATCAGTCGCCTAGAACTTAGAACTAATTAAACCTAACTAACCTAAGCACATCAAACACATCCATGCCCGAGGCAGGATTCGAACCTGCGACCGTAGCGGTCGCTCTGTTCCAGACTGTAGCGCCTAGAACCGCACGGCCACTCCGGCCGGCTATGACACAACAAACAATAACTAGGTACTACGGCATAAACAGAAAAGCCAAGTACTACAAACTACATACAGTACAAGTCATATGTTACTTTCGGAAAATCACTGTATTCTTTCACAAAACATATTTTATTCGGGCGATTAACGATGAAAAATCATTACATGTATCCTCGAGGTTCGCGGCAGCCTAATGGCGAAAAACAACTGTTCGCGATTCACGTCTATAAGGTTAGTTCTGGACACCCTCACTCTTCGAGGCTTACAACTATGATATGACGAACAGGCAAACGGGACAACATAAGCCTCCCCGCGAGTATTCTGTCCCGTGCTTCGCTGTAAACAAGCGTCGCGCGGTTGGCTATCTGTGGTCCCTCGAGAGTAATTCGTAGCACTCTTACTCGGAGTTGTTTTCATGTGACAAAGCTTAACAGTTTAATTCTTCGCTAATTCAAGTCTTTTGGGAAATTAGTTTGCCTACCTTATTACTATTGTGTGATGAATGACAGCTTGCTATAAGTGCAAAAAAAAGTAAGTTAATGTGGATAAGATTGAAAAAGAATCTAGTTATATTCGAGCACATCATTAGAAAGTTGCTGTTTGACACAGTCAGAGCGATTAAATTTCTGGCGTAGCGTTGCAAAGTGATATGGCAGGGAACGTGGATGTAAAGACGGTAGTAGGGAAGCCGAATGGTAGACTTGGGTTTAGTGGGAGAATTTCAGGGAATTATGGTTGATCCATAAAGGAAACGGCGTGTAGTACATTATGCGGCCAATTCTTGCGTACTACTCGCATGTTCGAAAATCACTCCAGGTCCAATTAAAGGAAGATATCGAAGCAATTCAGAGACAGGCTACTAAATGTTACCAGTGCGTTTGTTCAGTACGCGAGTATTACGGAGATGCTTCGTAAGCTCAAATGGGGAAATTTAGAAATTTTTGTGGTAAGTTCCTATGGGACCAAACTGCTGACATCATCGGTCCCTACACACTACGTAATCTAACTTAAGCTTACTTACTCTAGGAACAACACACACATCCATGCCCGAGGGAGGACTCGAACCTGCGACGGGGGGAGCCACGCGAACCGTGTCAAGGCGCCATAACCACGCTGCTACACCGCGGGGCATCTCAAATGGGAATTAATGTAGGGAAGACTACTTCTTTTTCTTTCACGGTTCTATCGAGAAAAAATAGAGAGCCGGCATTAGAAGATGACTGCAAATGATTCTACTGCCACCAACGTACATTTCGCGCAAGATCCCGCGAGCAAAATAAGAGAAATTAGGGCTCGAACGGAGGAGTATAAGCAGTCGCATTTTCTTCGCTCTGTATAAGAGTGGCGCAGGAAAGGAAGTGACTAGCACGTATCATACGAGTGCTTGCGGAGTGTATGTGTAGATGAAGATGTAGATACGGCGATCTTCTCTTGTGGTGGTCAGGCGTGGTCAACCGGCCACTTGACAACGAGTGCACCTCCCCACACGTTTCCATGCAGTCACACATTCGGCCATTGTCACATTCGAATGCTTCCAAAATCTGGATACACCACGATTCATCCAGCCAGACAAATGTAAACTCACCATGATGCCCCTTTTATACTATCAGGCGCTGATAATGCTGTCTCACTCGAATACGTGGCGTCTCCATGTCCTTCATAGTGATCACTCAACAAGCGACGCTGTTCATGTCCATTATACACATAGCAGACCCGGTAACAATACTAAACACGAAAAGCGCCAAAGCAGTCTGGGACCGTTCTACATGTCACAAGTAAATGGAACACTAATCTTTCACGTACCCTCCGGCCGCAGTGGACGAGCGGTTTTAGGCGCCTCAGTTTGGAACCGCGCTGCTGCTACGGTCGCAGGTTCGAATCCTACCTCGGGCATGGAAGTGTGTGATGTCCCCAGGTTAGTTAGGTTTAAGTAGTTCTAAGTTCTAGGGGACTGATGACCATAGATGTTAAGTCCCATAGTGCTCAGAACCATTTGAACAATTGTAATGTAAGAGTAAACAAATCAATTCTGAATGATAGTTTTCCGTCAACAAGTACATTGCTTCCCAA
This sequence comes from Schistocerca piceifrons, assembly GCF_021461385.2. Classification (NCBI taxonomy): domain Eukaryota; kingdom Metazoa; phylum Arthropoda; class Insecta; order Orthoptera; family Acrididae; genus Schistocerca; species Schistocerca piceifrons. Next base: position 523,018,125 of record NC_060138.1, read on the forward strand.
AGGATAATACACACACACAAAAGTTTTGCATCATCCCTGTTTCTAGAACTCCTGAAGATAGACGTTGACTGTCGATATTGTATTACAGGCTCAGTCCCTTTGACTGTTCAGAGATGTCACTAAACCCGCCCAAAGGTGTAAAAACAACCATGCATGAGCAGCGCCTACTAGACGGAGAGTGTCAGACAGCCGATCAGTTCCAGTCATTCCATCAGGAAGGAGGTACACGGCTCGTGTTGTCTGCAGTTCAACCATGACTAGACGGTTCATACCGCGGTTCGATCGCGTCCGCATTGTTACTTTGTGCCAGGAAGGGCGCTCAACAAGGGTGAAGTGCCTGGGCTAGGAGGCCAGAGTGGGTTAGGTTGTGGAAAGGGGTCAAAACAGGTTGATGTCAGTTGCATTCAACATACAAATTTATTTATTCACACTCAATATTACAACAAGACTGCAAAACACTCAGAACTTTAATCGACCTCCTTGATTAACTTTATATCCGCTGAAAGCCACACTTAAACTGGAAGAAACAAGGCCTAAGCAAAAGTTGAAATACAAGGTTCTTCTGGAGGTTTCACCCAAGAATATTTTCTAAATCTTCAGTCTAATCGGCTGGAGGTCGCATATTAAGCAATGAGAAGAGTTTCAATCAAAAGGCAGAAGGCCTTATCTTAAAACACTGAATGCAAAATTCGGCAGAAGACCATACAAAAGCATCACAATCTTATGCCTTAAGGGCAAGACAAGAACATTAATTTGAGAGATACTAATACTCGGCTGAAGGCCACACATCAACACACTAATTTATCGGCCTAATGCCTTAAAAGATTTTATGTAAAATTCGGCTAAAAGCCCCACATAAGGAATAACAATCTTATGCCTAAAAGGCAAGAGAGGAACATTAATTCAGGATATATAAAAACTCAGCTGAATGCCACACATCAACCAAATAACTAAAACTACAGGCAAGTTACTATGTAACAGACACGGAACAGCGCTCAGAAGTTTCCAAGGGTCGGTCTGGGATTGTGACACTAACGCATTTAGGTGAGACAGGCAGCCTGTCCAACAATTTCTTAATCTGGAGGCAACCCAACCGACAGACAGCTGACCGACCAATCAACCAAATCACTTCCTCTCCACGCAACCAGCTAAACGACCACAAGATTTCAATACAACGACACACAGAATATTGGCGCCCACAACGACCATCAACACCTCAGCTGTCGAACTACACGCCACGCTGATCAGCAACAACATGACGAGGAAAATACACTGCCTAAAATTACGTCAACGATTAGGGCAGGTAACCGGAATGTCAAGGGCTACAAGACAGAAGATACCGCTGGTGAACTTCAATAACAGGGAATAAATTAAGTTCAATTCGACAGGAAGACAGCTGGAATCTTAGCCAACTTAAATACACACACGTTGTTGCTCATGGGAATGTCCCAAAAACGACAAACGAAGAAATGTAAACAGTTGAGGTTCGATAGTAAGGACTAAACTTTTATGTCCAAGATTGGCGAGCGACGAACTTCATAGCACTCACAAGCGGCACCTCACACTCCAAACGCACGAGTACGCCGCCAGCGGCTCCAGCCCGACTCCGCGCGAAGGAGGCTTGCTTGCTGCTCCACGCCAACCGACCGACTGGACTGTTGGTCCGTCCGCGACAGCTGCTCCGTCGTGACTGCATTGCTGGTGCGTCTCCCACTCACTGACTTCCTTCGGACGGACGACGTCCCAGAGACACTGGCTCAGGCCCAACAATGCAGAGGGAGCACAACCGACATCTCTGCACGTGAAGGAACAGACCCAAATACACGTCGTCGATGAGACGACCGACCGAACGATCAAGCAACGGTCGTCGCAACTGGTACTGGCTGTGCCCGACTGCACTGGTGCTGCGACCTGACTGCCTGTTGGTCCTTCTCCAACTCAACGACTGCCAGGTGCGATCTCACTTCACGACACACGACGACCGGAAAGTAATAGCCATCCAGCAAAGATAACACGGCAGGGCTAATATCGATACACGCTGCTGCTGCCACTCACGGGCAGGCAAGACAGCAATTCAGTGACACCAGTAATTGAAATTAAAATGACGAGGCTACCGTACGGTAAAAACAAGATGTTAAATAATAGATGGCACTAACATGAGCTACGCACGGCTCAAAGGGAAGTGTCCAGGCGTCTCGGCGTGAAACAAAGCGATGTTCTTCGGACATGGAGGGGATACAGAGAGACAGGAACTGTCGATGACATGCCGCACTCGGGCCGCCCAAGGGCTACTACTGTAGCAGATGACCACTACCGACGGATTATGGCTCGGAGGAATCCTAACAGTAATGCCACCATGTGGAGTAATGCTTTTCGTACAGCCACAGGACGTCGTGTTACGACTCACTGTGCTCAATAAGCTGCATGAAGTGCAACTTCACTCCAGACGTCCATGGAGAGGTCCATCTTTGCAACCACGACACCAGGCAGCGCGGTACACATGGGCCTAACAACATGATGAATGGACCGCTCAGGATTGGTATCATGTTCTCTTCCCCGATGAGTGTCGCATATGCCTATAACCAGATAATCGTCGGAGACGTGTTTGGAGACAACCTGGGCAGGCTGATCGCCTTAGACGCACTGTTCAGCGAGTGCAGCAAGGTGGAGGTGGTCTGCTGTTTTGGGTGGCATATGTGGGGCCGATGTACGTCGCTGGTGGTCATGGAAGGTGCCTTAACGGCTGTAAGATACGTGAATTACATCCTCCGACCGACAGTCCAACCATATCGGCAGCAAATTGGCGAGGCATTCGTCTTCAAGGACGACAATTCCCACCCCCATCGTGCACATTTTGTTAATGACTTCCTTCAGGATAACGACATCGCTCGACTCGAGTGGCCAGCATGTTCTCCAGACATGAACACTATCTAAAACGCCTGAAAAGGGCTGTTTATGGACGACGTCACCCACCATTCACTACGAGGAATCTACGCCGAATCTCCGTTGAAGAGTGGGAAAATCTGGACCAACAGTGCCTTGATGAACTTGTGGATAGTATAGCCACGACGAATACAGGCATGCATCAGTGCAAGAGGACGTACTACTGGGTATTACAGGTACCGGTGTGTACAGCAGTCTGGACCACCACCTCTGAAGATCCCTCTGTATAGTGGTACAACATGAAACGTGTGGTTTTCATGAGCAATAAAAAGGACAGAAATGATGTTTATGTTGATCTCTATTCCCGTTTTTGTACAGGTTCCGGAACTCTCGGAACCGAGGTGATGCAAAACTTTTTTGGATATGTATAGTTCCAGGAGATGCAGCAATTTGTTTTCCATATGAAGTCGTTTAGGAGGCTGTTGCCTTCTGGGCAACTCATTAACTCTCAATAAGCGTCTTGTAGTTGCTTCAGTGTGTGGAGTCCAACCACCAAACGTACTGTGGACCATCCATAGTTCGCTGAGGTAGACTATTATGTCAGTCGCAAAAAATATTTTGTTTAAAATGGATTTTTCAGCTTTGTTGAACTCCTGAGAACATTCTGTCTTCTCGTGCTGATTGCTGCCTTAGTCACCATCGTAACACTGTTTTTAGTGTCTGACCATGAAAATAGACAGTATGATTAACAAGTGGCAGAAGAGTAATTGCAGGTAGTGACTGCTTACGGATTTTGGAAAGCGCACTCTTACTATCTTAGATATCAAATACAAATTTTACTCACGTTTGATTTGAGTTTTAGGAGGACGAATATAGGAACTTTAAAAGATCCGAGCATCCGCTTGTCAGAGGCGATTGTGGGACATTTACCCTCTCCATAGTTTTATCACAAAGAGAAAGTAAGAAGATAAGCGTTACAACGTCATACAATTTCTTGTGAATGACAGCAATCCACCACACTGGTTGCTGTGGCTTGAATCAGGATATCGTTTTATTTTGTCTTTTTCACTACTGCATAGTATCGTTTGTGTAAGCATTTGCAGGTTTACGGCATAACCCGTCAAACGGACATATCTGGGTTATGGGCAAGGGTTTCATCTGGCCATATAGTGTTAAAATGCTATCAACCGGTCGGTATTTAAAATTAGCAGCATTACATAAATTTTTCGTTTTCTTGTTTTCTATGTAAGTGTACGAAACCACAGTGCTCACTACAGCGGTAATCCACAGGAGACTTGAAAACCGCTTATTAGATTTAACCTGGAAACATTTCAATCAAAGTTCAAGTTTGCAGTTTCCGAGTCAAGGCTGAATAGCGGCCAGCTGTCTGTAAGTACCAGAGACCTTGGCATTTGCAGGAAGGAGTCGAAGCGGGGATGGATTTTAACTGTTTCTTAAATGCCGGGAGTTTCATTTCGACGAGGCAGAAAGACACCGCATAAAACGGCGCTTCCTCCCTACGATGAGGTATTTAATACCGGCAGTTTCTACAGAGGCAGGAGGGGCGTTCAATAAGTAATGCAACTCATGTTTTCTTTCTCGGCCAGTTTCGGTTGGAAAAAAATGAGGAGTTTTTTGTGGGTCATCGTGAAATATTAATATTTAAGCCCCTATAGTTTCATGAAGATCGGATAGGTGGTGGCTTCGAAGTTGCGTCTGTAGCGGAGGTGTGTTCCAGGCAGAAACTGTTACTGAGTTTCCTTTGCCGGAAAATCAGAGAATAGCAAATATTCATATGTTTTCGAAGAATGTGTACGGAGGCTTGGAAGTCATCAAAAGCACGGTGAGTCGTTGTGCAAGGCGTGTTATCATCGCAGCAAGGTTGCGCAAACCTGTCCGATCTCCCGATCTCCCGCTCGCTAGCCGGCCGCACACAGCTGAGAGACCTGCAGTGATGGAAGTGCGCGCATTCTCATTTAAGGTGACAGTCAAATACCTCGCTGCTCAACTGAACGTCTGACAAGAGTGGGCGCTCGAGAGGAGCTCACTAAATCTCATTGAACTGTCCTTACTCAGCCGGCCTCTGCGACCGAGCGGTTCTAGGCGCTTCAGTCCGATACCGCGCTGCTGCTACGGTCGCAGGTTCGAATCCGGCCTCGGTCATGGATGTGTGTGATGCCCTTAGGTTAGTTAGGCTTAAGTCATTCTAAGTTCTAGGGGACTGATGACCTCAGATGTTATGTCCCATACTGCTTAGAGCCATTTTAATTTTGTCCTTACTCATACGACCAACAGCCCGGAATTCGCACCTTCAGACTTCCATCCGTTTGGCCCAATGAAGGATGCACTCCGTGGGAAGCAGTTCTTTGATGATAAGAAGCTCATTGATGAATCAAGACGTTGGCTCCAAAGTATAAAATGTTCAAATGTGTGTGAAATCCTGTGGGACTTAACTGCTAATGTCATCGGTCCCTAAGCTTACACACTACTTCACCTAAATTAAGGACAAACACACACACCCATGCCCGAGAGAGGACTCGAGTCCCCGCCGGGACCAGCCGCACAGACGCTCCAAAGTCGACCAGTAGAGTGGTACCGTGCGGGCGTATAGGCCGTCCCAGTAAGGTGGCGTAAGGCCGTGGCAATGAACGGAGATAATATTGAAAAAAAGGGTTCTGTAGCCAGAAGAGTGGGGAACAATATGTTGTATGAGAAGCCTGAAGTAAACCAACCTGCTTTCAGAAAAAAAAGTGCTGCATTACTTATTGAACGCCCCTTGTGCTTCAAAATGGCGATATGTTATCGTGCGTGTTCTTTGATCATTTGGTTCTTTCAGAGGTATCCGTCCATTCGTGTATTTGAAGCAGCATGTCTTAAAATTTGTAAGTCGAAGCGATACTGATAGACCGCTATGTAACATCCCCGATGAGTGTTTAGAACTACTCTGACCTGCCATTATTCGGCAGCTTGAGTAGCTCGAGTATACACCAAACCGATTTAAACCCTCGGTTGCTGTAGTTAAATATTAATCGACATGCAGTCATTCATTTCAATGTCCTTCTATACTAAGTTAACAGAAAACCTAAATGTTGTTCTGATAGTGTTCGTCTTGTGTTCGGGAGACTGAATTACCGTGCTGTCTGCATAAATTTGAGTAATTTGCGACTAGAATTTAAGTAATAGGAATATCCGTTGGCATCTTTCATCGTTTGGACATCTGACTGAACGACAAGAAAAATAATGATCTTCTACAACTGGGATCTAGCACTAATCAACCAAAACATCATGACCATCTGCTTAACGTCGAATTTGTCCGCCATTGGAAAGCCTTAGGGCAGAGATTCTGCGTTACTTGGATTCTACAAGTCCTTCGTAGGCTTCAGGAGGTTTGTTGCGCCAGATGTCTACGCACAGGTCACCCAGTTCCCGTAAATTACTGGCCGCTGGTTTGTGGACGTGGGGCTAGCGCACTGTAGCTTTCTACGTGTGTTACATCGGGTTCAGATCATGCGAATTTCGTGGCTACTCAAAACTTAGACATCAATGAGGGCTGACTATAATGCTATTCGAAACCACTGTAGCACGATTCTGGCTTGGTGAAGCGGACAATTGTTCTTACGGAAGCTTGTATCGTCGTCGGGAAAGACATCAAGAATAAAGACGGCCTGCAAAAATATTTATATCGTCCACAGCTGGCATAAAGTCTCTGCTTACCATCGCAGATCCTATAGAAGCCAAGGTGAACGTCCCGCATAGCATAAGACCGATCCAAAACCAGCATCTGTGGCGTGGTACATCCTTAGAGCAGCCGTTTGCCTGGATGGCGCTGTATCTGGACACATCCATCGAATTGGTATGACAAACTTCATCGTAAGCGTAGGCTTTCGCGGCCGTTCGCACAATCAGTAAAATGCTTCTCAGAGGTCTCGGCCTCTGTTGTAAATGATCTTCCTCAGTGTGTCACATACCCAAAAGAATTTTAGTGAATAAAATTCATCTGACCAGGCGACACATTTGTACTGAACTAGGGCCGAATTTGGATGATGACTGCAATCGTTACCGACCACGTTGCTAGATCAACATCGAGACACCTTCTGCTGCGGAGACATTCGATGACTTGCCATGAAGGGAACAAAACTGGGTGTACAATATTTTCGACATATTGCGGTGCTTTAAGTGTGCCGCGTATGAAAAGAAGTGGCACCACAGACCATCACCCCTGGTTGTCAGACTGCATGCCTTCTGACATTTGGATTGATATCCCAGCCCCAGACACGTCTTTAATTGTCATCGGGGCAAAACTTGACGCGGTACTCCCAAATGAAAATAATTCTACTCCAGTCTATGAGATTCCAGGCCGAAGACGTGTCTGGAGACGCCTCGGACAGCGATGGGATACCAATCTGTTCATCACCCACTATACGGCCCGACAAGCAGGAGCGATGGTCTGGGACGCCATTTCTTTTCATACATCTACCTGATTGCTCTGCTATTCACAATAAAGTGCCTGGCAGAGGGTTCAATGAACCACCTTCAAGCTGTTTCTCCACTGTTCCAGTTTCGAACGGCACGCGGGAAAAACGAGCGCTTAAATTTTTCTGTGCGAGCCCTTCTTTCTCTTATTTTATCGTGATGATCATTTCTCCCTATGTAGGTGGGTGCCAATAGAATGTTTTCGCAATCTGAGGAGAAAATTGGTGATTGAAACTTCATTAGAAGATCCCGTCGCAACGAAAAACGCCTTTGTTTTAATGACTGCCACTCCAATTCACGTATCATGTCTGTGACACTGCCTCTCCTATTTCGCGATAATACAAAACGAGCTGCCGTTCTTTGTACATTTTCCATGTCATCCGTCAGTCCCACCTGATGCGGATCCCACACCGCATAGCAATACTCCAGAATACGGCAGACAAGCGTAGTGTAAGCAGTCTCGTTAGTAGACCTGTTGCACCTTCTAAGTGTTCTGCCAATGAATAGCAGTCTTTGTTTTGCTCTACCCACAATATTATCCATGTGATCGTTCCAATTTAGATTATTTGTAATTGTAATCCCTAAGTATTTAGTTGAATTTACAGCCTTCAAATTTACTTGACTTATCGCGTAATCGAAATTTAGATGATTTCTTTTAGTACTCATGTGAATAACTTCACACTTTTCCTTAAACAGGGCCAATTCCCACTTTTCGCACCATACAGAATCTTATCTAAATCACTTTGCAAGTCGTTTTGATCATCTGATGAATTACAAGACGGTAAATGACAGCATCATCTGCAAACAATCTAAGACGGCTACTCAGATTGTCTCCTATGTTATTAATATAGATAAGGAACAATAGAGGGCCTATAACACTTCCTTGGGGAATGCCGGATATTACTTCTGTTTTACTCGATGACTTTCCGTCTATTACTACGAACTGTGACCTTTCTGACAGGAAACCACGAGTACAGTCGCACAACTGAGGCGATACTCCGTAGGCATGCAGTTTGGTTAGAAGACGCTTGTGACGAACGGTGTCGAAAGCCTTCTGGAAATCTAAAACTATGTAATCAATTTGAGATCCCCTGTCAATAGCACTTATTACTTCACGATTATAAAGAGCTAGTTGTGTTTCACAAGAACGATATTTTCTGAAACCGTGCTGACTATGTGTCAATAAATCGTTTTCTTCGAGGTATTTCATAATGTACGAATACAGTATATGTTCCAAAACCCTACTGCAGATCGACGTTAGTGATATAGGCCTGTAATTCAGCGGATTACTCCTACTTCCCTTTTTGGGTATTGGTGTGACTTGAGCAATTTCCCATTATTTAGGTACAGATCTTTCTGTGAGCGAGTGGTTGTATATAACTGATAAATATGGAGCTATTGTATCAGCATACTCTGAGAGGAACCTGACTGGTATACTATCTGGACCGGAGGCCTTGCCCTTATTAAGTGATTTAAGCTGCTTCGCTACTCCGAGGATATCTACTTCTATGTTTCTCATCTTGGCAGTTGTTCTTGATAGAATTTAGGAATTTTTACTTCATCTTCTTTGGTGAAGGAGTTTCGGAAAACCGTGTTTAATACCTCTGCTTTGGTGGCACTGTCAACAGTGACTTCACCGTTGTTACCGCGCAGTGAAGGTATTGATTGCGTCTTGCCACTGGTGTGCTTTTTGCATGACCAGAATCTCTTTGGGTTTTCTGCCGGATTTCGAGGCAGAATTTCGTTGTGGAAATTATTAATAGCATCTCTCATTAAAGTACGCGCCATATTTCGAACTTCTGTAAAATTTTATCAAAGTTGTGAATTTTGCATGCTTTTAAATTTGGCATGCTTTTTTCATTGCTTCTGCAACAACGATCTGACCTGTTTTGTGTACCATGGGGATCAGTGCCATCACTTATTAACTTATGTGGTATATATCTCTCAAGTACTGTCGATACTATCTCTCTGAAAACATTCCACAACTTTTCTACACTTAGATGATCAGATCGGAAGGAGTGAAGACTGTCTCTTAAAGAGGCGTTAAGAGCATTTTATCAGTTTTTTAAATTTATATACTTGCGTTTCTTTTTGATGGTTGTATATGTTACGGTATTCAGCCTAACAGCAATTGCCTTGTGGTCGCTAATCCCTGTATTCGTCACAATACTCACTATTTGCCCAGGATTATTTGTTGCTAAAAGGTCAAGTATGCTTTCGCAAACATTTACGCTTCGAGTGGGCTCATGAGCCAATTGCCCAAAATAATTTTCTGAGAAAGCATTCAGTACAATTTCGGATGACGTTTTATGCCTGCCGCCGGCGTTAAACGTATAATTTTCCCAGCATATCGAGGGTAGATTAAAGTCACCACCGACTATTCCGATTGTCAGGTATAACCTCTACCCATACTATTTCACACAAACTATCTACTTCAATTTCGCTACAAGTCAAACTGCCTCTGACAGCAATAAATACTCCACCACCAACTGTATTTAATCTATCCTTTCTGAACACTGTCAGATCGTTTGAAAAAATTTCGGCTGAACTTATTTCCGGCTTTAGTCAGCTCTCCGTACCTACAACTATTTGAGCTTCAGTGCTTTGTATTAGAGCTTGGAACTCTGGTTCTTTTCCAACACAGCTACGACAGTTTACAACTACAATACCATTCGTTTCTACAACTACCTTACTGTGTTTTACCTGCCCACTTTCTGACGCACGCCCCTTCTGTGGTTCCCTGAGACCCTCTAACCTAAAAAACCGCCCAGTCCTTTCCACACAGCCACCGCTACCCGTGTAGCCGCCTCCTGTGTGTAGTAGTCTCATGACCTATCAGGCGGAACGCGGAGACCCGCCACCAGATGGCGCAAGTCAAGGCAGCTGCAGCCTACACGGTCACAGAACCGCCTGAGCCTCTGATTCAGACCCTCCAGTTGGCTCTGTTCTGAAGAACCACAGTCGGTTCTATCGACGATGTTGCAGACGATGAGCTCCACCTTAATCTCGGAAGCAAGACTGGCAGTCTTTACCATTTCCGCTATCCGCCCGAAACCAGACAGAATCTGCTCCGATCCAAAGCGACACGCGTCAGTGGTACCGACATGAGCCACCACCTGCAGTTGGCTGCACTCTGTACTCTTCATGGCATCCGGAAGCACCCTTTCCACATCCGGAATGACTCCCCCCGGAATGCACACGGAGTGCACACTGGCTTTCTTCCCCGACTTGGCACCCATCTTCCTAAGGGGCCCCATTACGCGGCTACCGTTGGAGCTCCAAACTACCAGAAAACCCACCTTCTGTGAATGCCCAGACATTGCGGGCCGAGAAGCTTCCTCTGGAACAGGGTGGCTGCATCCGGCTCAGGGACATTGTCAGCCACAAATAACGCGCGAAACCGGTTCGTCAAACGAACGGGGGAGGCCCTACGATCGGCCCTTCGGAAAGTTTTTCACTGCCTGCCAGACTTTGGAATGATCTCCCACTCGACCAAGGGTGAGGGGTCAACCTCAGTGCAGGCAGTACCCGGGGCGGTCACAGCACTGGACCGATCGGAGGACACGTGGGACGTGCTCGACGTCCTTCGCGTCCCCGCGTCCGATCCCCCACAGTGATGCCCCTTTGCAGCAGCCTCAAGCTGTGTGACGGAAGCCAAAGCAGCCTGGAGCAGTGAGCGAAGGGTCGCCTGCTCACCTCGCATCTGTACACAACAATTACAGTTCGTATCCATTACCGCAGTCGCTGCTGTTTGAAGCTCAAAAACACATGCAACAAACGAACGATGTACTCGCCTTATTAGCAGTGGGAAATCGAAGTGCCCTCTCACTGACAGTCTAACCGACAATGAGCTGGAATGAGATTTTCACTCTGCAGCGGAGTGTGCGCTGATATGAAACTTCCTGGCAGATTAAAACTGTGTGCCCGACCGAGACTCGAACTCGGGACCTTTGCCTTTCGCAGCTTGCAGGAGAGCTTCTGTAAAGTTTGGAAGGTAGGAGACGAGGTACTGGCAGAAGTAAAGCTGTGAGTACCGAGCGTGAGTCGTGCTTCGGTAGCTCAGTTGGTAGAGCACTTGCCCGGGAAAGGCAAAGGTCCCGAGTTCGAGTCTCGGTCGGGCACACAGTTTTAATCTGACAATGAGCTGTTCTAACCAAACAAACAAAAGCCTGTACGATGCGAGGGTCGATAGCAACAGCGATACTGTACAGTACACTGTTATTCAAACAAAAGGTTGTGACTAGTAAGCACACAAACACGCAAGAAATTACAAAGATAAACTAGTAACTACCCAGTTAACTGAAAATAAGTCGCTCCTGTTTAAAGCTCGCAAAAATATGTAACAAGCGAACGGTGTACTCGCCTTATTAGTAGCAGGAACTAGCGATGCGCTAACTGACACTCATATCAGAACCCCTTTGGTTCTCATGAGCGGCACCCGAAGCTCAGCGGTGCTTCGACGATATTCTACATCACATTTTGTTTCATCATGACATGCCAACCAGGGCCTACAGTTCAGAAAAGCTGGCCGCTGTGGGCGAGCGGTTCTAGGCGCTTCAATCCGGAACCGCGCTGCTGCTACGGTCGCAGGCTCGAATGCTACTTCGGGCATGGATGTGTGTGATGTCCGTAAGTTAGTTACGGTTAAGTAATTCTACGTCTAGGGGACTGATGACCTCAGATGTTAAGTCTCATAGTGCTCAGAGCCATTTGAACCATTCGAGTTCATAAAAATAATGCCAGCATGCACACGGCGAGAGTTTCTACTGCTTGCCTTCGTACCTGCCGAACCCTACCTTGGCCAGGGAGGTCGCCGGATGTCTTCTCAACTGAGAACATTCGAGGCGTTATGGGCAAGGTCCGCAATCCAGCTCTGGTTCTGACGATCTAACGGTCCAGTCGGGCAGGATCTGTCTCGATATCCCTCAGAAGCACATCTAACAACTATAACAATCAATGCCAGGTCGAATAACTACTTCCATAAGGGCCAGAGGGGACCAATGCGTTACTGACTTTTTAAGTTTGTGAAGTTCTTCCTCTCTAATGAGGCATTCAGTTTTTCTGTTGTTTGCCGGCCGGAGTGGCCGTGCGGTTCTGGGTGCTACAGTCTGGAGCCGAGCGACCGCTCCGGTCGCAGATTCGAATCCTGCCTCGGGCATGGATGTGTGTGATGTCTTTAGGTTAGTTAGGTTTAATTAGTTCTAAGTTCTAGGCGACTGATGACCTCAGCAGTTAAGTCGCATAGTGTTCAGAGCCATTTTTTTTCTGTTGTTTGTCTATACATGCACATATTGTTTGTCTATACATGCACATCACATCTACCGATATCCGCCCTGTTCGGATTATTCCTTATTGTTGAGTCGATTTTTTAAATTTTTTTTCTCTTAGAGTGTATTCTCATAGTCAACTGTGTAATTGTATGGAACTTATCCTTGAGGAGCACCCGTAGGGACTCAGTTGTTATCTGCCGCCTCCGAATTGGACATACGCGGTTGACCCACAGCTATCTCCTTCGCCGTCAGCACCCACCCTAGTGTTGCTGTCATGCAGGGCTGACAGTGGTCCATCTTCTGATGGACTGCCCCCTTTTAGCCCCCTTGAGGCAGTCCATTAATTTACCAGGTGCACTTCCTTTAATTCTAGGTGACGATGCCTCTATAGCTGACTCAGTTTTGCGTTATATCCGTGCAGCTGGGTTTTATCACTCACTCTAGTGTGGGTGCTCTCGCATGATCACCCACTCCAGCGACTTTTAATTGTGACGTGGATACCGAATTAGTGTATTTTATGGTAACAAGTTGTGTTGGTACCTCTATCAACGCTTTCCAGTTAGAGGTTCTTCGTTTGTAGTTGAGTGTTGAAACGTCCCCTTAGAAAAATTAATGAATTACTGTGCTGATGAACCTCTACGTTATTTGATTTTCAAACACCTGAGCAAAACTGAACGTACTCAGACATTATTCTCTTTTCTTATTCTGATCAACACTAAACTGACACACAATATTTTTAGCGCAACACAATCTGACTTTCAAAAATCCCTACAAAAGAATGGCCCTGACAACAATAACCTATACCTTTCATGAATCACTTACCTCACAAAATCTTCGTTACTCGAACTACTGCAATACAGCGAGCGCCACTACTGCCAGCTAAATAAAAGATTCTAACTACTGAATGCACTAACTACTGATAGGCATATGAAAGATTTTGATAGAGAACAAACAATGTATTTACCTTAATAATATTCAAAAGTCATCATATATATATATATATATCAGTTCATGATATCCAGTATTACAAATTTACTATTTCTGATGGACACACGTCCAGATCTTCCGCTCTCAAAATTCTGCCATATCTCTCCCCACATCCACCACTGCTGGCGTCTCACCTCCAACTGCGCAACGCTACGCGCTGTTCACATCCAACTGCCCAACACTACAATAGCAAATATTTCAACAATGCCAACCAGTCACAGACTGCATACAGCACAGTCAGTGATTTTCATACAGAGCGCTACGTGGCGTTACCAACATAAAAACCTAAACAGCCTACTTACAGTGGTTAACCTTTTCAAAAATGGTTCAAATGGTTCTGAGCACTATGCGACGTAACTTCTGAGGTCATCAGTCGCCTAGAACTTACAACTAATTAAACCTAACTAACCTAAGGACATCACACACATCCATGCCCGAGGCAGGATTCGAACCTGCGACCGTAGCGGTCGCTCGGTTCCAGGCTGTAGTGCCTAGAACAGCACGGCCACTCCGGCCGGCGGTTAACCTTTTCCCTGATCCATCAACCACTGTAGTCTATTTTACTCTAGTAAACTATTTCCCCTGCTCCTTTTAAGTGTCCTCTATTTTGTGTTATTGCGGTGTTCATTTTAGCTCTGTGTTTCCTCCCTCCGGGTGCAGAGGTTACGCTTTTACTGTATAGGCCTTTTACAAGTATGTCTGTTTGGAACAGGGGACTGATGACGTCGATGTGTAGCCCCCATCAAACGCCAAAACCAACCAACCAACCAACCAACCAACCAACTGTGTAATTACATCTAGAAGCGGTGCCGCTTGCGTTCTACTTCGTCTGGGTTACGTGGGCAGTGACTTACTACATTCTTCTTCGGCAAAGGGAAGGGACAGTTTACGATGATTGCCTTTCGTGTGCTGGTATGTGGCTCCGTGCCTGTCAGAGACAATAAACAGCGTAGCCATTCGCACCGTTGTAAATCCTACCTCATGACGATTAAGTCGTAAGTGATTGCGCGCGCGTAGCCAGCAGGCACACAGTGCGGAATAACATGCGGTGGCGATAGCCCCGTGGGAACGGCTGCGCGGTGACGTACTGCCGGAGAGGGTGCCAAGCGCGGTTTGGCCGCCGCTTTGGTGCGCATTCCTGAGCAGAGCGCGAGGCCACGCTGCGCCGCGCCGCGCTGCAGACGCCGGCCAGCCAGCCAGGTGCGTGCGTCGCCCTGGCGCGGCTCCAGCGCTCCATTCCATTCAGCGGCACGCCGGCGGCTTCTCTGGCTCCGCGTGGGCCTCTCCCCTGGCGCGACCAGCCGGAGGGCGGCGACCGGCCTCTGCACACTGCAGCTCGCTGGAGCGACCGGCCGCGGCAGCCGCACCAGTCTGCAGCAACTGCAGTGCCTACCAGGCGCTTTCTAATACTACAAAACTCATTCGTCGAAACTTATAGGCTGCTTCCCGTTGATCTAGCATCATGAAATTTGGCAAGAAGGAAGGTTTCACTGTACAAATACAGGGAAAAAAAACGAAAATTGTTAATTAGATATGGCCACATGGAAGAGGAAAAAAAAGCTTCAAGAGTTTCTCCAACATCTGAATTCTCTGCATCCTAACATCAGATTCTCCATGGAGGTGGAAGAGAATGAACTCCCGTTTCTGGACGTCCTAGTCAAACGCAAATCCGATAGCACCTTGTGACACAATGTGTACAGGAAAGAAACCCACACTGATCTGTATCTCCACGCTACCAGCTGCCATCATCCTTCACAGCGTGAGTGTGTACTGCGAACACTGGTACACAGGCCCCGCGCATTATCGGATGAGGAAAGCCTACGAGGAGAACTTGACCACCTTAAGGATGTTTTCAAGAAGAACGGATATAAGAAGAGTAAATTCGACGTGTTTCCAGGCAGAATGCACAAGCCCAGCAGAGAGAGAACGAAGAGGACGAGAACACAATGGCGTACCTGCCTTACGCCGGCGAAGTATCCAACTAAATCGGCAGAATTCTGGGTCGGTGTAACATCAAATGTGTCTTCCGCCCACCTCCGAAAACACGTGCCCTGGTAGGTACAGTAAAAGATGACCTGGGGCTCCGCAAACCGGGTGTTTACCGTATTCCGTGTAAATACGGTAAGGCATACGTCGGGCAAACTGTACGGATAATCGAAGAAAGATGCCAGGAACATAGAAGGCACACTGAACTGAAGCAGCCTACAAAATTTGCAGTTGCGGAACATTAAATGGATACTGGAGATACTATGGAGTACGCGGAAACGGAAGTTTTACGGCAGGCCTCGTCGTTTTGGGACTGTGTTCTGAAGGAGACGATTGAAATACGTGTAGCTGATGGGCTGAGACGCCGGGTTCAACCTCAGCAAAGCCTGGGACCCAGCACTCAGCCAACTAAAAGCACAGCGCCGACCCAAAGCGACTCCGCGCCCGACGAAGGCCACAGGACATCTGATGGTCCACAGTTTACATCCAGCAGCCAGCAGCCCGCCCCTCCCCACCACCACTCCACGCGGTGCCACGTGCGGCATGACGCGGGGGAAGGTTTTGGGGAGCGATCAGAGTATAAAGGGGAGGAGATTCAGCGGAGACGCTCAGTCTGCAGGTATCGCCTGAAGATGGCGGCAAGGAACGCTGTCGAAATATCGTGGTTTGAAAACGACTGCACCCGGCTGGAGACCCGAGAACAGTACAAACAATTTGTAATTAGATCATACGAAAAAATATTTTTGTTATTTTATTTGTGTGTCCGTCTTTTAAGACCCTTTTTTCTCTGGAACAGGTTGGCATGTCAGATTCAAATTTATGTTACATACTAAAGGCTATGGTCCCTTGGCGGTGTGAAATATTTAAGCACTTAAGTCAGTTCGATCAGAAGGTTCTGTCGTTTATGTTACATATCTTGATACTCGCAAACTCACTCATCAAAACCAGTACAGTAATTCCCGTTAAGCTAGAATCTTGAATTTCCTCAATAAGTAAGGTTTCACAGCGAAACTAAAGTACAAAATCTGAAACTTGTTAAACTGTAATTATATCTCATAAAAATATCTTTTGATTTTTGAACATACATTGCATTCATCATCTACCAAACCTCAAGGGGGCTCACCACTTTTTGGCGAGTTTGTGCTTGGCTCCCACGGGGCCCCAGCCTTTGTAGCATCTTTTGCCTTACGTTCTCCATGTCTGTTCTCCTGCTCCCCTGCCTTGGGGAACATGTATGGCATATTTTTGGGAATGTGTTGTGCATTTTCTAGCCTGACATCAGAACAGTCCCTCCACTGTTTTTTCGTTTTTTGTGTTTCTTCGTTCCCCTTCTCCTCTCCTTTCTCCGCTTCGGGGTTTGAGGTTCCTCTTCTTCCTCCCTGTGCGCTCCTGAAAGCTAGCCGACGCGTCTGACGCGTAACGGGTACTCGGTAACGCCCAGTTCCCAGCTGGGTCGACAGGTAGGGCTCGCGTGTATCCCCTGGCCCAGGGAGGGGTGACTGCCTGAGTTGTTACCTTCCCAAATTGCCAATTGGCCCCTCTGTCAGATGTGACCTGAGGTGTTAACAAGCACCTAAGGCGGGTGAGCCTGCCTCTGAGGGGGACTCCCAATTGGAAGGAGCGCACCGTCAGAGACACTGGCATTCATGGAGGATTCTCTCGCAATGAGCCAAACATCTTGTTCTCAGTCTACGTCTACTAAACATAAACGGAATGAGCTTAACGATTCAAAGACCCTCCCGGATGCACCTCGGTTCCTCATGGTTTCCTGTGCTGGAGACAGGCAGTCCTTTGCTACGATTAATCCGTTTATTATTCAGAAACGTGTTGATGCAGTTGCTGGTCCTGGGAAATCCTGCTTTCATTTACGCAATGGCAATTCGCTTTTGGAAACTAATTGTGATACTCAATCACAACAACTGCTTGCAGCGTCGCTCCTTCGCAGCTATCCTGTTCGTGTCGAAGCTCATGTAACACTGAGTTCTTCGCGTGGTGTTATTTACACTAGGCTGCTCTATGGTATGACCGAGGCAGAAATCAAAACCTAACTCTCTGATTAGGGCGTCATTGTAGTCCATCGGGTGATGAATAAGATAGATGCATCCTTAGTGCCCACGCACATTATTTATCTCACGTTTGATAGAGTAATGCTTCCATCAAATATCAAAACAGTCTATGAAGCTATCACAGTCGGACCATACATTCCGAGCCCGATGCGCTGCTACCAGTGTCATCGTTACAACCACATTCGAATGTCCTGCCGACACCCCGGCAGATGTGTCACCTGTGCCAGAGACGCTTACGAGGGCGACTATCTGCTTGCTTCTCCCCACTGTATCAACTGCAATGGCGACTTTGCAGCCTTCTCCTGAGATTTTCCAATGTATCTCGATGAGATCCGGGTGAAGGAAAAAGTGCCTTAGCCTGTCTTTCACAAGTTGTTGGCTAGTAGGGAACTCCGCGTTTTACCATCCGGCATATAAAGTACCGCTCTTGCTACATCATACTCCGACTCTGCAGTTGTAAAATCGTCCAGTGTTAGGGTAGCGTGCCCGTCTCCTTCTCCTCTAGCTGTGCAAAAAGCCATCAAATTTTCGCCTCACATGGCGAAATCACCTACTACACAACCAGCAGGCCAGAAAGAACAGAAGGCATATTCCCACGAACACTTTGTACTTCCTTCCAGTCAACATACATCTGAATCGTCATCTGTCAACCCCAAGGACCCAAGAAATAAAAAAAAAAACGGTCTTCTCCTTCGCTGACTCAGAGATCCTCTTCAACGGTGTCACCTCGTGATACACTCATTCAGCTGACCTCCGTGTCCTTCGTGTGCACCGCTAACCACTTTTCTGCCCCTGGACTCTGCAGATCGACCAAGGGAGAATGGTCTATAGATCTCATGGAGCAGGATCCTCCAGTATGTGTTCCCTGTAACAGTGAGACTGCCCCTAAAATCCAGGAAACCTATATGGGAAGACGAAGTCCTCAAATTCCCAGAAAGGTACGACATAGCAAGAGAATTGAGGCAATACTGGTCGCTGAATAATCACAATCTTCTCATCACTGATTCTGATCCTTCGATACCGGTGGAAGGAATGCAAATGCCCAGAAGATCTTGGTGCAGACTTAATCGTGTGAGGACTGACCACGGCAGGTGTAAGGCCATTCTCCACAAATGGAAAGTCACTGATGACCCACGATGCGACTGTGGTGCAGAAGAACAAACAATCCCTCACCTGATCTTCGAATGTCCTGAGAGGAGCTTTGAAGGAGAATGGAGGGATATCATGAATGCTACTCCACGTGCTGTTCAGTGGGTGACCTGCTTAGACGTGGACTTGTAATAGCTGCAGTGGCTGTCTCCCTAATCTGTCGCATATTGTTGTTTGCAATCAATCATTTAATAATATATTTGTAATTCGTTTATTATATTAATTAATAGTGTTGTTGTGGTCTTCAGTCCTGAGACTGGTTTGATGCAGCTCTCCATGCTACTCTATCCTGTGCAAGCTTTTTCATCTCCCAGTACCTACTGCAACCTACGTCCTTCTGAATCTGCTTAGTGTATTCATCTCTTGGTCTCCCTCTACGATTTTTACCCTCCATGCTGCCCTCCAATACTAAATTGGTGATCCCTTGATGCCTCAGAACATGTCCTACCAACCGATCCCTTCTTCTGGTCAAGTTGTGCCACAAACTTCTCTTCTCCCCAATCCTATTCAATACTTCCTCATTAGTTATGTGATCTACCCATCTAATCTTCAGCATTCTTCTGTAGCACCACATTTCGAAAGCTTCTATTCTCTTCTTGTCCAAACTATTTATCGTCCATGTTTCACTTCCATACATGGCTACACTCCATACGAATACTTTCAGAAATGACTTCCTGACACTTAAATCAATACTGGATGTTAACAAATTTCTCTTCTTCAGAAACGCTTTCCTTGCCATTGCCAGCCTACATTTTATATCCTCTCTACTTCGACCATCATCAGTTATTTTGCTCCCCAAATAGCAAAACTCCTTTACTACTTTAAGTGCCTCATTTCCTAATCTAATTCCCTCAGCATCACCCGACTTACTTAGACTATATTCCATTATCCTTGTTTTGCTTTTGTTGATGTTCATCTTATATCCTCCTTTCAAGACACTGTCCATTCCATTCAACTGCTCTTCCAAGTCCTTTGCTGTCTCTGACAGAATTACAATGTCATCGGCGAACCTCAAAGTTTTTATTTCTTCTCCATGAATTTTAATACCTACTCCGAATATTTCTTTTGTTTCCTTTACTGCTTGCTCAATATACAGATTGAACAACATCGGGGAGAGGCTACAACCCTGTCTTACTCCCTTCCCAACCACTGCTTCCCTTTCATGTCCCTCGACTCTTATAACTGCCATCTGGTTTCTGTACAAATTGTAAATAGCTTTTCGCTCCCTGTATTTTACCCCTGCCACCTTTAGAATTTGAAAGAGAGTATTCCAGTCAACATTGTCAAAAGCTTTCTCTAAGTCTACAAATGCTAGAAACGTAGGTTTGCCTTTCCTTAATCTTTCTTCTAAGATAAGTCGTAAAGTCAGTATTGCCTCACGTGTTCCAGTGTTTCTACGGAATCCAAACTCATCTTCCCCGAGGTTGGCTTCTACTAGTTTTTCCATTCGTCTGTAAAGAATTCGTGTTAGTATTTTGCAGCTGTGACTTATTAAGCTGATAGTTCGGTAATTTTCACATCTGTCAACACCTGCTTTCTTTGGGATTGGAATTATTATATTCTTCTTGAAGTCTGAGGGTATTTTGCCTGTTTCATACATCTTGCTCACCAGATGGTAGAGTTTTGCGAGGACTGGCTCTCCCACGGCCGTCAGTAGTTCCAATGGAATATTGTCTACTCCGGGGGCCTTGTTTCGACTCAGGTCTTTCAGTGCTCTGTCAAACTCTTCACGCAGTATCATATCTCCCATTTCATCTTCATCTACATCCTCTTCCATTTCCATAATATTGTCCTCAAGTACATCGCCCTTGTATAGACCCTCTATATACTCCTTCCACCTTTCTGCTTTCCCTTCTTTGCTTAGAACTGGGTTTCCATCTGAGCTCTTGATATTCATACAAGTCGTTCTCTTATCTCCAAAGGTCTCTTTAATTTTCCTGTAGGCGGTATCTATCTTACCCCTAGTGAGATAGGCCTCTACATCCTTACATTTGTCCTCTAGCCATCCCTGCTTAGCCATTTTGCACTTCCTGACGATCTCATTTTTGAGATTAATAGTATGTGTGCAATTTTACTCTGTAGATTCCACACGCTAAATGAAAATAAACAGTGAGACTTCGAAGGCTGGCAGTCGGCAGCCGCCGAGATGACACACATCCATTTTTCCTTTCTCCCATTTCAACGTCATGACTCTCCTCCAATGGAACGTTCGCGACCTTACATTCAACGAGGAGGAACTATGGCTGCTCTTGGAATCGCAGCGTCCACTTGCTCTCTGCCTCCAGGAAACAACACAGCGTTCTAATGACAACTCCCCCTGCAGGTCTGGGGACTAGAATAGGCCCGAGGTGTTCCTGCCTGTAGTAAGAGGCGACTAAAAGAAGTCTCACACTTTTCGGCCCTGTATGTTCAGGTCCCATTTTAGGGTTTGATCTGACACTTTCCAAATTCTACAGAAGTGCGGGCCATATGGGGAAGGACGCCGTACGTGGTGCACGAGCTATCCATAGAGCCCTTAGATTAGATCTCTTTTTGTCATGGCTTTGCCTCTCCACCTGCAATTCAACTATTTGGGCGAGGATTCTTTCCAGGGTATGTCATCTTCTTCCGTTGTCTCCTGTCCTCTTTCGCCCCCACGATAATATTGGATTTCTCTGCCCCCAATATCCAACACGGTAGCCAGTCCGTTGTGGTGGAGCCGTCATGTACCCATTTGGTGGTAGCCCCCTGACAACACAGGGATCGCACTTCTGGTGCCTGAGCTGTGAACTCCCCACGTATGCCAAGGAGTAGATGCCTGTCTTCCTGGGGCACCAGGACTCCCAGCAACAGCTATCGTGCCAGGTGGCCTTTGCTGTGGCTGGGTGGCGCCTGTGGGGAGAGCCCCTAATCTGAGTGGGTGGCATCAGGGCGGATGACTAGCAATGATGCGGATTAAGTAATCCCTTGCTGGTGACCGTACGGCGCCAGCAGTCTCAAAGAAGGGCAAGATCGAGTACAATGCCGACAGGTATGACCCAAAATCGTTTCCTTCTCTCGCTACACCATGGGAGGAACGTAGGGCTACAGAACGAAGAGAGCCATATTCGCCTCGGTTTTCAGTCTGTAGCAGAACTGATGGGGACTCCATTCTACCTACGAAGCCTCAGTTTTTCGTTGAACACCTTGAGGATAAGTTTGGAGAAGTGACACCGCTGTCCATGATGCGCAACGACGCAATCTTGATTCAGATAGCATCCCCAGCCCAGTTCCGAGTGTTACTCGCCTGTGACAAGCTGGATGATATTCCTGTTTCCGTCAGTCTGACGACGAGCTCCGCGCTAATTTAGAACGGCGGGGTGTTTATTTTATGCAGCACGTTTACAGGAGACCCAGAGACAACAGGGTTGCTACTGATGCCTTCATCTTGGCCTTTGAGGGTGATTCACTGCCTGACAAGGTCAATGTGATGGTTTACGGCTGTGACATTAAACCATACATCCCTCTCCCTATGTAATGCGTTAAGTGCTGGAAATTCGGGCACACGCCTTCCCACTTCTACATGTCAGCTTAGTCCACTAACCACTGTGGTACACCACGACTGTGGGAAGTAGTTACATTAGTGAGTCATGAACCAGTTACCACGGTGAGTTGCAGCCTCAGAAAATTCGGCTTCACGCATTGTCGTGAGGATCTTGCCTAAATATAAGCCGATTTCTGTGATTACACGGTGACAAATATGAAAAAAAACGTAAATTAATTATAAACTACGGAGTGCACACACTTCATTCAACATGTAAACATAACTACAGGTATTCGGATTTAGGTTATGTTCGATAAGCCTACATCATTGACGATGATGTGGCGAAGTCGAATAGCAAAATGATGCATGACCTACCGCAGTGTCGGAACATCGATGCTGTCGACGACCTCCTAAGTGGCTGTTTTCGGCTCAGCATTGGTTTTTGGGTTATTACTGTATAACTTGTCTTCAATATAGCCCCACAAAAAGGAATCACATGTTTTCAGATCCGGAGAATATGGCGGCCAGTCGAGGCCCGTACCAGTGGCCTCTGAGGACCGCATTCTGTGGTACCCAAAGTGCTCCTCCACGACATCAAATACTCTCCTGTTTCGATGAGGTCGAGCTCCGTCTTGCATGAATCACATCTTCTCGAAATCAGGGTAACTTAGGATAATGTGGATGAAATCATCTTCCAAAACGTTCACGTACCATTCGATAGTCACCGTGCCTTTAAGGAATGTCCCACCGATTATTCCGTGATACCATACAGCCATCCGTCGAGGGTGAAGAAACTTCTCGATCGCGAAATACGGATTCTCAGTCTCCCAAATGCGCCAGTTTTCCTTATTGACGAACCCAACCAAATGAAAGTGGGCTTCCTCTCTAAACCAAATGCGCATGCGGATACTAATTCGCATCATGTCCCGCAGCCAAGCGTGCAGTTTGAATGTTTTAACGCAAACCGTTCAGAAGTTGCTACGCTTTTATTTCATATAATTCAATAATTGTCACCCTCTATGGTAACTGTATACACTACTGGCCATTAAAATTGCTACACCACGAAGATGACGTGCTACAGACGCGAAATTTAACCGACAGCAAGAAGATGCAGTGATATGCATATGATTAGCTTCTCAGAGCATTCACACAAGGTTGGCGCCGTTGGCGACACCTACAACGTGCTGACATGAGGAAAGTTTCCAACCGATTTCTCATACACAAACAGCAGTTGACCGCCGTTGCCTAGTGATGCCTTGTGTAAGGAGGAGAAATGCGTACCTTCACGTTTCCGACTTTGATAAAGGTCGGATTGGAGCCTATCGCGATTGCGGTTTATCGTACCGCGACATTGCTGCCCGCATTGGTCGAGATCCAGTGACTGTTAGCATAATATGGAAGCGGTGGGTTCAGGAGGGTAATACGGAACGCCGTGCTGGATCTCAACGGCCTCGTATCACTAGCAGTCGAGATAACAGGCACCTTATCCGCGTGGCTGTAACGGATCGTGCAGCCACGTCTCGATCCCTGAGTCAACAGATGGGGACGTTTGCAAGACAACAGCCATCTGCACGAACAGTTCGACGACCTTTTCAGCAGCATGAACTATCAGCTCGGAGACCATGGCTGCGGTTACCCTTGACGCTGTATCACAGACAGGAGCGCCTGCGATTGTGTACTCAACGACGAACCTGGGTGCATGAATGGCAAAACGTCATTTTTTCGGATGAATCCAGGTTCTGTTTGCAGCATCATGATGGTCGCATCCGTGTTTGGCGACATCGCGGTGAACACACATTGGAAGCGTATATTCGTCATCGCCATACTGGCGTATCACCCGGCGTGAAGGTATGGGGTGCCATTGGTTACACGTCTCGGTCACCTCTTATCCCCATTGACGGCACTTTAAACAGTGGACGTTACATTGCAGATGTGTTACGACCCGTGGCTCTACCCTTCATTCGATCCCTGTGAAACCCTACATTTCAGCAGGATAATGCACGATCGCATGTTGCAGGTCCTGTACGGGCCTTCCTGGATACAGAAAATGTTCGACTGCTGCCCTGGCCAGCACATTCTCCAGATCTCTCACCAATTGAAAACGTCTGGTCAATGGTGGCCGAGCAACTGGCTCGTCACAATACGCCAGTCACTACTCTTGATGAACTATGGTATCGTGTTGAAGCTGCATGGGCAGCTGTACCTGTACACGCCATCGAAGCTTTGTTTGACTCAATGCCCCGGCGTATCAAGGCCATTATTACGGCCAGAGGTGGTTGTTCTGGGTACTGATTTCTCAGGGTCTATGAACCGAAATTGGGTGAAATGTAATCATATGTCAGTTCTAGTATAATATATTTGTCCAATGAATACCCGTTTATCATCTGCATTTGTTCTTGGTGTAGCAATTTTAATGGCCAGTAGTGTATGCGACTGAGTCGCTTTTTTTGCAGAAGAGTCCAATAATGTTTGGTTAATGCCATGTATGAACTGGTCAAGAAAGAATTCCAGAGAAGTTGAAAGTGAACTGACCAATTGTTGAGACACTTCGGCAACTACAAACAGCTCTGGCGTGACGTTGAGCACGCTGATTGGAGTAAATCAGCTCCATTGCTGTCAAGTAATTTTAATCGGGCTGTAGTTTGTGTGTGGCGGTTCAGTGCTGCCGACGACACTTGCTGGCGCCCCCGTCACCGTGCGTTGCTCCGTCGTAGCGGAATACATCAGGCCAGCGGCCGGCCGGCCAGCGTCGTCGTAACGGGACGCCGCGCTCCGCTCTTATTACGGCAGACTGCCCCTAATTATGACGCTCCGGAAGACGAGATGGGTGAAAAGTGGAGCGTTACTGACCACAGCCGCGCCTCGGCCTGCCATGAATATGTATAACCTGACTGAAGTAGTGGTCCGTTCCCAGGTTTTATAACGTCGTGGCCAATGTAGTTTTAAGGTGCTTACCTTTTTAATAAGCATAAATTCGGTTTACTGTTATTAGGAAGGCAGTGACGGTTAACTCTAGCCTTGCCGTAGGTCACCTTGCAGGCGCCACGAACGGTTTCGTTCTTCACACAAATATGAACACACTAAAAGCGCCCTTTTAGGGCTTGCATATGCTACTACAAGGTCTCATCCCGAGCACTCGAAAAGCTGGCAGTAAATGTTATACTAACGTTTTTCCGGTCACCACAAATACTGTCTGATCAAAAGTATCCGGACACCATGTTACTGTTACTTGAAGCTGTTTTTGTTCTGTTGTTGCAACTACAAAAATGCGTGTTCTTTTTCACCAAATGCGTTTCGCTTTATTGAAGTAAAGCGCCATCAGCGGTCTGTAATTAAGTTATTTACACTCTGATTTGCTTTAAGATCGAAAACTGTTCGTTATCAATATGTTGTTTTGTACTTACGGTGATTCCTGCTAGATTTATCGTTAGCATCGGGAAATGCCATCTGCTAGCACATCGTTGATGTTTTCCTTCTTTAGACACCCGTAGTTCTGGTCTAATTTTTAGTTGTTCTGCAGCACTATGCGTTTCTTATGTTTTTCACACCACACTGTTTCCACACCACTGTTTACTGTTTGTTACTATACTTTTAAGTATGTGATGTGGGCACAGCTCAGCACATCACGTCGCACACTCAGAAGTACAACAACAAACAGTAAACAATGATGTGCGCAAAAGTGTTTTGTGAAAAACATAAGAAATGCATAGTGCTGCAGAACAACTAAAATTTAGACGAAAACTACCAGTGTCTAAAGAAGAAAAACATCAACGATATGCTAGCAGACGGCATTTCCCGATGCAAGTGATAAATCTAGCGGGAATCACCGTAAGTACATACCAAAATATTGATAACGAACATTTTTCGATCTTAAAGCCGGTCGCCGGCCGGTGTGGCCGAGCGGTTCTAGGCGCTGCAGTCTGGAATCGCGCGACCGCTACGGTCGCAGGTTCGAATCCTGCCTCGGGCATGGATGCGTGTGGTGTCCTTAGGTTAGTTAGGTTTAAGTAGTTCTAATTTCTAGTGGACTGATGACGTCAGATGTTACGTTGTATAGTGCTTAGAGCCATTTGAACCATTTTTAAAGCAAATCAAAATGTAAATAACTTTATTACCAACCCTCGATGGTGCTTTACCTAAATAAAGCGAAACGCGTCTAGTGAACACAACATGTATTTTTGTAGTTGCAACGACAGAACAATAACACCCTCAAGAATTGAAAAGCAACTACGGACAACATGGCCACACAAATGAAGTGTTTAGTGGACGTAAATATGAGGTATCTCCACCCTTCGCCGTATGACGGCTTGAACTCTGTTGGGGACACTTTCACTGCAGAGTCTGAATATGTTAGTGGAGAAATTGCAGCCAGGTTTTCCTCAAGAGCCGAAATCAGAGGGGGTAACGATGCTGGACTCTGGTATTGAGGGTCCTGCCCACTCGTCTCTTATAGGGTGCCTAAAGGATCCTGCTTTCTCGTATTGCTATATAACAGTTCAAGCAAATCACAATAATGATTTTTATTACAATGAAATAGACTGACAACACCTAACTTTGTATTTACGAGTTGTCGCAAGCGATGGGCGACATGTAAATAATCAATGCCCTTCGCTATGTACAATGTCCATGCAAGTAATGGATATGGATCACTAACGACGGGTGTCCTTGTGCCTCTCTTCTAAATCCAGCTGCAATAGTGCCCGTCTTCTACTGTCCGCATCTTCTACTATCCGGCCGAGGCTGGCAGGAGCGGCGCTTACATTGTCTTCTTCTAGAGGCCGCTCCTGTCGTGGTGACGTCCTAGTCAGCATGCTATTGGCTGACGTCGTCTCACAGCCCTCTCTGCTCTTGCGTTCCTCACCTTCGTGCCGGCGCTTGTCGTTAGGCCGGAACAAGTGTGGGGAGCGAAATCGACGTTCTAGCTCATTTCAACGGTGCTCCATCGAGAGCAGGTCGCGCCGTTACTATCTCTAAACCATTGTCTCACAGATGCTGCTTTATGACAAGGTGCTTTACCATGCTGATCGTCTCCGAAATGTTCCTCTACTGTACGCATTACGCAATGCTGTAAATTCTGTTCATATCCTTCAGCGGTTACGTTCTCTAAAGAGCAATAAGGCCATAACATCCTAACCACGAAAGATGCCCACATATGATAACGCCACCTCCTCCACACTTCACTGTTGGCGCCACACATGATGGCTGGTAAAGTTCTCCAGGCATCCGTCAAACCCAAACCCTTTCTTCGTACTGTCACCGGGTGGAGAATGATTCGTCTCTCAAGATCACTCGTTTCCAATCATCTACTGCCCTGTGTCTCTTTGCACTACCTCCACAGCTGATTAGCATTCACCGCAGAAATGTGTGGCCCATGAAGAGCTGCTCGGTCATTGTACCGCATTCTTCTGGAGTCCCTTCGCACAGTCGTCGTGCTAGCTGGACTGCTGGTAGCTCCTTGAAACTCACAAGCGATTCATTCCTCTGATTCAATGAGACTTCTTTCAGCCACCCTCCGCAATGCCTCAGTCGAAGCTGCGATTGCTCCTTCGCGCGTCCACTTCACAACATATCACCAAGAGCCGACTTGGGCAGGTTTAGAAGGGTTGAAATGTCGCTGATGGATTTGTTACTCAGGTAACATCGAGTGAATAGTCCACGTTTGACGTCACAGAGCTCCCGCGATTGATCCATTTTGCTATTACTGAATCTCCTCTGACACCACAATACGCCCTGTCACGGTCCGTGCGGCTTCCCCCGTCGGAGGTTCGAGTCCTCCCTCGGGCACGTGCGTGCTTGCGTGCGTGCGTGCGTGCGTGCGTGCGCGCGCGCGCGCGTGTGTGTGTGTGTGTGTGTGTGTGTGTGTGTGTGTGTGTGTGTGTGTGTGTGTGTGTGTGTTGTCCATAGCGTAAGTTAGTTAAAGTTAGATTAAGTAGTGTGTAGGCTTAGGGGCCGATGACCTCAGCAGTTTGGTCCCATAAGGCCTTCCTTACCACAAGTTTCTAAATTACACCCTGCCTTCATTTTCATGTATCGTGATATCTAATGGTCAATTCTGCGTTACATATGGGGTTGCCGGATAATTTTGATCAGACAATTTATTTTAAATCGAGATAGGTGAATTGATTTGAAACCCTTCTCTTTCCTTTTTCTTTAGAACATGTATTTAAATTACGTAATCTTCACCAGTTTTTGCTGTTGTGACGTCTTCCTCTTTTACATTCCCACTCAGTATAGGTTACATAGGCTAGGTACGATGGCTGTTTTTGAATAAATACCCATTAATTTTATCCTTCGAAAATTTCGTCCTGTTAACTCGTTAAATCTTTTCATTTTGACCCACACGTGACGTAGCAGTAGTACAGTTACCGACCGCTATCCGAAGACACTTTTCAGCTACGAAAACACGATCCTTTCAGGTGAACTTTCTTTCTCTCTTTTTGGCTTTTTCTTAATGATGGAAACACACAAGTGCGAAACATAATAAAGTGTACACACAGAAGATTAGTACGAATTCCGAATATATTCGAAGTCCACTGTTGTAAAAAAATAGTCGACTGAAGTGCTGGAAAGTTTCCTTCATGAATGGACCTTAACCACTGCTCTAGTTAGAGACAAGTTACGAAGGAATTTGTAGACGGACAGTAAATGTAGATGTACCACAACCCTGGGACCGAATCTATTCCCCGTAAAATCGTGGGACGATGGTACAGATCTGACGGGGTGGGGCGGAAGGGGGGTGAGGACGAGAGGGGGGCGGAGAACTAAACCAAAAAGAAGTACGTTTCTGATCTAAAAGCAGTCTTTTACTGCCAAGGTGAGTTCATCTTGCCTTCGTGTGGAGGCGGAAGATTCAGCAACGATTTGTGAAAATAATGACCTAGAAATTCAGAACGCAGTGGAAACTCCCGGTCTCAATAAGCTATGTGCATCCTCAGGATACACAGTCTCACATCAAATTCAGTTGTCTGACAACTGCAGAACGATCTGGAACGTGAGGAGGCTGAGGTCTGAGGTTTCCAGCATAGATTTTTGATAGCGATGCCTGAGACAAACCCAGCCGCTGTGACCGAGCGGTTCTAGGCGCTTCAGTCCGGAACCACGCAGTTGCTACGGTCGCAGGTTCGAATCCTGCCTCGGACATGGATGTGTGTGATGTCCTTAGGTTAGTTAGGTTCAAGTAGTTCTAAGTCTAGGGGACTGATGACCTCAGATGTTAAGTCCCATTGTGGTTAGAGCCATTTGAATCACTTGAGCCTGTAACAAATTACTACGGCTGAAAGAGTTTACAAATAACTGAAGGATCTCTTAGGTAGCGAGATGATTCAGAGCACGGTATTGACCAAAATAATAAAAAGAAGACGTAAAGAAAAAGATGAACATAACACACCTAGTATCATATCAACTAGTTATAGTCTATTTTAATTTTCGTTGACTGAACTTTAGGGTCATAAAACTCTATGGAATATATCGTCGTAGCCCTTTATACTTAAATTATATATTTACAAAATCAGTGATTGCAATTTCACTTTCAAATGAAATAGGGGGAAAATTTCATAGACGACAGCTATGGTAACATTAAACACGCAGCTTGTTAATGTGATGATGGTATGAAGCACAACATTTGCACTGATTCCACTAGAAAATGGCTAAACGACCGAAATTTAATACTGGTTTTTATGAATAAATACTTTTTCCAGTCACAGGCAACGATAACGTCTTTCAAACACTAGTTACCATTTTGACCGAATTATCCGAAAAAGGTGTAGCTTCTCTCTCACGTTCCCTTGTTCACACGCCGTATTTCTTCGTAAAGAGAGTATGTTTTGCACTCACGCGTCCTTTCCGACAGATAACGGCTCGCATAGGTAATGGACAGGGAAAAATGGCGTCAGTCACGCCCAAATGGCCGTGTCATGAAACATTCGGGCCGCCAGATCGCTGTGCCGTCCTCATTCTCGTGGTATTCGGGGCGTTGACAGCCCAAACAACACGACTGCTGCCCGTCCAATGAAAGCCACTTCGCATTTTCTCTATCATGGTGCCTTCACCTGCGTCTGTTGTTACTGTGGCTCTTTCTGTAAGTGTAAAATTAATTACAGAAGATTAGTAAGAAAGGGAATATAGATACATATAAGGCTTTGACGTAGAAACAATGTAGTAATAGTTTCCTGCCGGCCGATGTGGGCGAGTGTTTCTAGGCGCTTCAGTCTGGAACCGCGCGACCGCTACGGTCGCTGGTTCGAATCCTGCCTCTAGGGGACGGATTACCTCAGATGTTAAGTCCCATAGTGCTCAGAACCATTTGAACCATTTGGTTTTAATAGTTCCCTCGTTACGTACTCGTAGAGGCCAGTATGCGCTGTGTTCGGGGTAGTAGCAACCAAAAACAGGGCGTGTGTGAGTTGAACAAATAACAAATGGTTCAAATGGCTCTGAGCACTATGGGACTCAACTGCTGAGGTCATTAGTCCCCTAGAACTTAGAACTAGTTAAACCTAACTAACCTAAGGACATCACACACATCCATGCCCGAGGCAAGATTCGAACCTGCGACCGTAGCGGTCTCGCGGTTCCAGACTGCAGCGCCAGAACCGCGCGGCCACTTCGGCCGGCTAGCAAATAACAAGTTCATTTGGCTTTCCTTTGTGACTGGTCTCTTACTTAGCACATGGTGTTTATAAAATGTTGCATACATGCCAAGATGATGAACAGTTTTGGAATAATTAACTGAGTTTTAGCAAGGTCGTGCTTAGGGCTCCCGAGAGAATACCACAGCACGCTGACGTGAATTATTACTAGTCTATTGTTGTTGGCACTGGCGAACCCGTTCCAATAGAAACATCTAGATAAATATAGAAAGCAGGTCTGCGGAAAGTTAAAGAACGATATTCAGACGAAGAAAAGACTTCAGGAAACAATGAGGCGAGTAACAACCACCAACGTGACTGAGTTGGCTTCGACGTTAGCAGATAGTATACAAGGTGATTCTGCTGCCTCTGCCGATATCGTTTAATGCCACCAATGTTACATTTGGTTTTTATAAGCCACGCACGACATTTTCCTATTTTCTCTCTCTCTACACACAAGCTATTAGTTCTATGAAAAAATGAACGGGACCTATTTGTAGGAAATTTAATGTACAGTAATTAAATTTTGTACTGGAAGGTGTTTACGACAGCGGCCGTAGTCTTCTAGTCATTAACGAAAAACTCACGAAAGTTGAAACTTCTAATTAAAAACTTTTTTACTTTGACTGCAGAGTGAAATTCAACGTATTGTCTCTTTGCTTGTCTTTATCATTTCATTTCTCACCTACAGAATTATCCCTGACAAATACAACTCAAACTTATTCATTTATTACCCACAATATACAACGTTAACGCACTCTGACTGCTCAAATAATTGACACAAAAGAATGGCCCTGAATTAGAAGAAATCCTAACAATAACCTAAACATTTCATAAGACACTTACCTCACAGGAAATCTTCATTACACGAACTACAGCGATACAGCAACCACCAATACAGTCAGTTAAATAAAAGATTCTAGCTATTGTAGGCTCTAACTACTAATAGGCATGTAGTTAGCAGAGGAAAGATTTTGTTGCAGAGCAAACAATATATTTAGCAAATTTTACCTTAATAATGTGACATCCAGTTCAAAAAAGTTATATAATCGCCCGTGATATCCAGCTCCAAAAAGTTACATAATCATCAACAATTTTAAATCTCTATGACGGACATGTCCAGACCGTCCACTCGCGCTAACACTTCAGACCTTTAACCTCTATCTCTGCTAAGTATAAACTTCCATCCTCCACCGCCGCTGGCTGTTCACCTCCAACTGCGAGTCCGACCAGCCACACAGAGCCTCTTACAGACGGCACACAGCGCTGTCAGAGTTATTAATGCAAGTCTATCACGCTGCCAACATCGCGCCGGCCCCGGATCGAATCCGCCCGGCGGATTAACGATGTAGGGCTGGTGTGCTGGCTAGCCTGGATGTGGTTTTTAGGCGGTTTTCCACATCCCCCTAGGAGAATATAGGGCTGGTCCCCACGTTCCTCCTCAGTTACGCGACTCGCAGACATTTGCAACACATTCGCACTCTTCCATGACTTACATTAGACACAGACAGCTGGGGAACACTAATTCCTTCCCGCGGGGGGTACGGGGTGGCGGCAGGAAGGGCACCGGCCACCCCATAAACTTAACATGCCACATCCGATTAAGCATGGCCGTCCCTGCGTAACTGCGGGACAAGGCTCAGACAAAGAAAGAAAGATCACGCTGCCAACATACAAACACCCAAACAGGCTAATTACAAAGTGACCCTCAAACACACCTCCATTCGCCATTGAGCCTAATCGGTTAAGATTTCTAGTATGTTGTTCATGCCACTCCGTTCTGCCACTTACAAAAATTCGTGACTGCAAGAATTATTAACCACGTTCGATCCTTCCTGGTCTTCACTGACTGGCCTTATTATACCCGAGAACTTACAAACTGACACTTACTTTGGTGTAAGTTTTACCTAACAGTTTTATGAATTTTAACAGTATAAAAGAACTACACCGTTGTATTCGTCAGGCTTTCTGACCACAAAACTACGGTAGGGTTAAATCCGGATCTAATTGTCAGCGCAGTTAGTTTTAGCGTAACGTTCACAAAGGCGTTTTTATTTCATTACCCTCACGGACACTATGCTGGTTGCGTAATAGCCCAATAAATAGAGACCAAAGAAAGGACCAATGTCGGGAATAGTTCTTGTAGTCGGCAATTTTTTACGACGCTAGGAGGGAATACCACGATCGAAATACTAGAAATGCTGAATGATGAAGAAAGATTGTACGGATAGAGGTGCGTTTAGACGTCACTTCTCTACGTTTTTCTTAAATAACTAGGAAACTGTGGCCTTCAACGAAAACGTGTCCCCGTATAAAATTTAACTGCATCAAATTTCCTACAAAAAGGTATTGCTCAATTTTTCTCTAGTTTGCTCGTAGCGAACGAGAGAATATGAAAATCTCGCTTTTGGTTTTTAAAGGCGTGCTATAACACTACGGGTTGTATAAAACGACATCGGTAGGGGCAGCGGAATCAGCCTGTATACAGGATTAACTGTGGACAAGTGTTGATGCTAGCAAGTTGCGCCTCGTAGGCTTGGAGCCTCCCTAGTGAGCTTGTGGGTGACAAGATGCTGTGGTGAACGTGACGCTGTAGATCTCTGCAGCACGCGATGCTTCAATTACGATAAAGGTTGCTAATACGGACTATTTGAGTTTTGGTGAAGTGAGGGTGTCGCAGTGTCGGAGGTTGGGGAAGGAGTTTATGATCTATGGTGTCATCAGTTACATAACCGTGTACCAGGAATGAGACTGAGTAATTTGGTCATGAATGTGCTGCATATGAAAATTAAGTTGCTAGGAGTGACTTCTAAATAGGCTACAATAGATACCTTTGGACACTGTGCATTTTCTAGAAAATACCTCAGATAATAATGAACTTGTGAAACGCAAGAGAGGGGCTGGTTCTCGACAATTAGTCCTTCTGCAAAAGCATCACTGTTGATTCTACGCCAGCGACATGGTTACACAGTTCCAGAGTGAACAATATTAGGCTGTCGTACAATTGCGTGTTGAACAACCTAACGACGGGATGTTAACGTACAATCGCGCCGACTTTGTTCGTCTGTTCTCCATTCCTTGTATCCGTTTCGAGAAAGTTGACAACTTGTGGACACTTGGCGTCAGCCTGAGCTGTTCACGACGGCTGCAGGAAACACGGATGATTCTTCCAGTCAAAACTACGTGTCATTCTCCTCCTCACAGTAAAGGTGCTTGGATCTTCTAAGCTGCATGACTCCTGTACTAGAAAGAACAAAAAAAAGGCAGTCGTGAACCATGCTTTGACAAGACCGTCACGTGCTTTCCAGAGAAACACAACTGGCAAAGAATGAATCTGACGTAAAAGAAGACAATGTGACCAGAAGATGCCGATACAGCTTTTGAAAGTAATGTTCAGTGGATAGCATTCGACTCAGTGGTTTCGGCTGTAATGATTCACGTGTAACGTCATGGAATCCTTACACTGGGCTTTGCGACGATAGTCTTGACGGCAGTACACTTTTCAATGGATTAAAACTGAAAAAGAACAACGTTTGATAAATAATTTTAGAAACTTGTGGAACGTTTACAGAGTCACGAATTTCTTTCATCATATGATTTCCCTGGGGTTTCCAGGTTTTTCCAGGCTGAAATTTTAAAATTTTCCTATACCTGTTGTTTTTTTATGTTAAGGCAAATTTTACTTTACTAGTTGTCATGGCCGTAAATGAATTTTTTTAACTGCTGCGTCACTTATTCCAAGTTAAGCTACAATTTACTTTTTTACCTACTATTACGTAACTTGTAGCAGGTCTTGCCGTCTCTGGGAATTCTTTCGTCACCGTCACTCATCATGCAGAGGCATTCGACGTCATTGTGTCATAATGTCAAGTATATCAGAAATTCAACCAGGAAAGCCTCTAACAGTTGTCACTGGAAAATAATATCAAGAGACAGCAACGGTGCATCATGTTTCAAACCGAACGCTTTTCACACTGCTGCTCATTTTTGTCTTTAAGCATGGTAGTGTGAAAAAATTGTCGAAGTTCTACTTGGAATTGAAATTAGTGAAAAAGGTATCGAAATTTAAATTTTCATAGCACCCACAAATAATCCCCCTATAAATATGGATCCACACCAATTTTTATTGTAAAATTGGAACCACACATTTACTTTCGTTTGACTGACGAATTCACAGCTACGTAACAAATTCGAATGTCAACGTTACATTCCGGTGCACTCGCAAATATGCGTTGAATAACAGTCCTGGACCCCGAGAAACTACAGACAAAAATGAAGATTCCCGATGTCGAAGAGCGCCTCTTACGCGATTCTACAACCGACAGTTTCCGAAGCAGAATCTCAGAGCTATTTGCAACAAAATTACTCTGACCTTTTCTTTCCTTCAGCGAACAGTTTAACTACTCCTTATTGTTCTGCAATTTCCTGAGTCTTTCAAAATTATCTGCGGGCTTCCGTGACTTTTGAAGTAAATTCAGTTTCCCGATCGTCGATTTTCTGGGTTTTCCAGAGAAGTCGCGACCCCTTGATCTACAATACTGTACATAGATTTCTGCATCCTTAATTAAAACGTAGTGAGGATTGTTTCAAGGAATAAATTAGGTTGGGGAAAGAGCTCAGTGGTGGTGTTCATGTGCATGCATTGGGTATAATCTGCAACCATGCTCTGCCGAACCTTTTCCGAAGGCGATGGAGGGAACTACCTGGAACGCTGTAGGGGACCAAGCCGATGCCCACAAGCCACAGGATGGTAATTTACCGGAATTTCGAATTCTGTGCATAGACACCTGGTGCCTCATACTGCCATAAACCTATCAAGGGCTTATCAAATCCATGATGTGCAGAATCGCTGCTGTATTTATTGCTTCACCAGAGGTTGATCAAAACGCCGTTGAAGAATTGGTCATAATATTATTTTGTCACACCACACTTTTGCGTTAGGTACTTATACACACACAGCTAAGCCAATGAAAAGGTTTCTACTGTAGTTACAAATAACTGCTAGCACTCTTCCTCACTACCATTTCTGCCTCATCTCATAAACTTTCTACGGGCTACGTCTGAAGATAATCCATAAATGGCTCGGAACTAGCAATGGCAATGAATAAATAATTAATAAAGACATCGATTGCAACTGCTTATGACTACAATTGACTTAATAAAGTTCACAATGTTTAAAACTATGTGCAATGTTTCACTCGATGCTAGTCTGATTCACCACATAACTGACACCGTAAAAATTCTAGTGAAACTTTCACTCTATAGCGGGGTGCGCACTGAGTTTTAAACTTCGTGACATATAAAGACCTTGCCCCGAATCAGAACTCGAAATTGTGGTTACATGTTTGATTCCCCCCACTGGCATTCAATTTCAGTTCGACAGTAAATTTCATTGTAAACGGGAAGGGCTGTTGTGAAAGTGCCAAAATTCCTTAGCGCAAAGAAGCAGCCTGTGAGACTGCGCCATGTACAGAATCAGCTGGGGCGTTGTGCAGCGAGAACACCCTCTCCTACGGCTGCCTGCAACGCTTCGACTTTAGAGCCTTCCGTAACCTCGACAGTGAATAAGGTAGTATGTTCCTGCCGTGCGGGATTAGCCGAGCGGTCTGTGGCGCTGCAGTCATGGACTGTGCTGCTGGTCCCGGCGGAGGTTCGAGTCCTCCCTCGTGCATGGGTGTGTGTGTTTGTCCTTAGGTTAATTTAGGTTAATTAGTGTGTAAGCATAGGGACTGATGACCTTAGCAGTTAAGTCCCATAAGATTTCACATAATATGTTCCTGTGCCGGTTTTCCCCTTACGGACACAGGGAACAGTCTCTTACCGTAACACCATGGCAGTCCCAATAAAACACTTAGCAACACCATATATCGCCGCCCGCTGTGGCCGAGTCGTTCTAGGCGATTCAGTCCGGAACCGCACGACGCTACGGTCGCATGTTCGAATCCTGCCTCGGGCATGGATGTGTGTGATGTCCATTGGTTAGTTAGGTTCAAGTAGTTCTAAGTTCACGGCGTCGACTGTCGACAGCGACACTTTACCATGCGGCGGCACGGGAACCGTTTCCAAACTGAGCCATTTCGGAAATGCATCCACCCTTCGCCCGAAAGCTAATGATAGTACCGTTTTGAGTGTCAAATAAATCGATCCGTTTCCGCATTACGACGACGATTGCATTTTCTCCGCGTCTCCCTGACACGCTTTATATACCCACTGTTGCTAGTGCTGCCATCTGCCACCTGTCAGTGGTTATTGCTCGTTGACGTCTCACACAAGCGGTAGTCGTGTTAATGTGACTCGACCGCTTGTAACCAGTACTTGTCCATAGTAATTAGGGGGCTCGAGAAGTCGTCTGGAGTGGCCTAACACAGCTGCAACATTTCCGCTGCTGTCTTGGTTCGGCGGGCTTCTTGAATAGGGGTGAGTATCGTGGAACCCAGCGAGCGACAACTTTTGTCATGTTCAAAATGCCGTGCAGTAAATGGTTCAAATGGCTCTGAGCACTATGGGACTTAACATCTGTGGTCATCAGTCCCCTAGAACTTAGAACTACTTAAACCTAACTAACCTAACGACATCACACACATCCATGCCCGAGGCAGGATTCGAACCTGCGACCGTAGCAGTCGCGCGGCTCCGGACTGAGCGCCTAGAACCACGAGACCACCGCGGCCGGCTGCCGTGCAGTACATTGGAAACTGACCCATGAGTGATTTTCACTTTTTACGCCGGATTGTGATATGCCAGTGTTTGAGCATCAGGTGCTAGATTTTTCTTGTGATTCTCGATTCTTCTTTAAAAGAAGTTCCGCCATTTCATTGTGCGTCATTCAGACTTACTCGGCCACAATATACGCACCTGGCCACCGAACCACTGTGTTTTATGATGGTGTATTGATACAGTACAATTCTAGCAACTCAAAATGGGTGTTGGAACGTTGTTCAGCTTCGAAAGTAGAAAACGAATTATCGCACGATACCCCATTTATCAATGGCCTGCGCCGTTTTATTTTGGTAGCTCTAGAGATTTGCTACGGCACGGTGGCACGGGAATTGTAATGTGTACCACGACTACAGACATCTATCTGTATTCAAGAATGGTAACTATTTTCCTTTTTTTTTAAATACTAAAATACTAGATTCTCTAATTCTTAATTTAACCTCTCTTTATGCAGGTATTGACACACTTGAACTCTTAGCAACAAATAATCCTGAGTTAATAACGAGCATAAAAACCGATACAGGGATTAGTGAACACAGGGTTGTCGTAGCGAGATTGAATATTGTAACTCCCAAATCCTGCAAAAAATAAGCGAGAAATGTACCTATTCAGAAAAGCAGATAAAAATTCACTTGACGCGTTCCTGAGAGACAATCTCCACTCATTCCAAATTAATAATAATATATGTAGATCAGATGTGGTTTAAATTCAAAGAAATAGTATCGGCAGCAATTGAGAGATTTATACGAAATAAATTAACAAACGACGGAGCTGATGCTCCTTGGCACACAAAACGGGTTAGAACAATGTTGCAGAAACAACGAAACAAACACGCCAAATTTAAACAGACGTAAAATCCCCAAGATAGACGATCTCTTATAGAAGCTCAAAATTCAGCGCGGACTTCAATGCGACATGTTTATAACAGTTTCCGCAACAAAACTTTGTCTCGAAACTTGGCAAAAAATCCAAAGAGATTCTGCTCGTATGTGAAGTATGATAGCGGCAAGAAACAATCAATGCCTTCTCTGCGCGATAGCAATATAGATACTATCGAAGACAGTGGTGCCAAAGCAGAGTTACTAAACACAGCTACCGAAATGCCTTCGCAAAAGAAGACGAAGTAAATATTCCAGAATTCGAATCGAGAACAGCTGCCAACGTAGAAGTAAATATCCTCGGAGTAGTGAAGCAACTTAAATCACTTAATAAAAGCAAGTCTTCTGGTCCAGACGGTATACCAATTAGATTCCTTTCGGAGTTTTCTACTGCATTAGCTCAATACTTAACAATCATATACAACCGCTCGCTCGACGAAAGATCCGTAGTACGAGTAATCCATTAAATTACAGGCCCATATCGTTAACGTCGATATGCCGCAGGATTTTGGAACATATATTGTGTTCAAACATTATGAATTACCTC
Organism: Schistocerca piceifrons; assembly: GCF_021461385.2. Taxonomy (NCBI): domain Eukaryota; kingdom Metazoa; phylum Arthropoda; class Insecta; order Orthoptera; family Acrididae; genus Schistocerca; species Schistocerca piceifrons. The sequence continues at coordinate 523,057,210 of NC_060138.1, forward strand.
GAAGAAAACTGTCTATTGACACACAGTCAGCATTGGTTTAGAAAACATCGTTCCTGTGTAACACAACTAGCTCTTTCTTCATATGAAGTGTTGAGTGCCACTGACAAGGGATTTGAGATCGATTCCGTATTTCTGGATTCCCGGAAGGGTTTTGACACTGTACCACACAGCCGACTTGTAGTGAAATTGCGTGCTTATGGAATATCGTCTCAGTTATATGACTGGATTTGTGATTTCCTGTCAGAGAGGCCACAGTTCGTAGTAACTGGCGGAAAGTCATCGAGCAAAACGGAAGTGATTTCTGGCGTTCCCCAATATAGTGTTATAGGCCCTTTGCTGTTCCTTATCTATATAAAAGATATGGGAGACAATCTAAGCAGCCGTCTCAGATTGTTTACAGATCACGCTGTCGTTTATCGACAAATAAAATTCATCAGAAGATCACGTTAAACTGCAGAAAGCTTTAGAAAAGATATCTGAATGGTGCGAAAATTGGCAGTTGACCCTAAATAACGAAAAGTGTGAGGTCATCCACATGAGTGCTAAATGGAATTCGTTAAACTTCCGTTACTCGATAAATTAGTCTAATCTAAAAGCCGTAAATTCAACTAAATACTTAGGCATTACTATTACGAACAACTACAATAGGAAGGAACACAAAGAAAATATTGTGGGGAAGGCTAACCAAAGACTGCGTTTTATTGGCAGAACACTTGGAAAGTGTAACAGATCTGCTAAGGAGACTGCCTACACTAGCCTTGTGCGTCCTCTTTTAGAATACTGCTGCGCGGTGTGGGATCCTTACCAGATAGGACTGACGGAGTACATTGAAAAAGTTCAAAGAAGGGCAGCACGTTTTGTATTATCTCGAAATATGGGAGAGAGTCTCACAGAAATGATACAGGACTTGGGCTGGACATCATTGAAAGAAAGGCGTTTTTCGTTGCGTCGGAATCTTCTCACGAAATTCCAATCACCAAATTTCTCCTGCGAATGCTAATATATTTTGTTGACACCGACCTACATAGGGAGAAATGATCACCACGATAAAATAAGCGGAATCAGAGTTCGTATGGAAAGATATGTGTGTTCGTTCTTTCCGCGCACTATACACGGGATTGGAATAATAGATAATTGTGAAGGTGGTTTGATGAACCCTCTGCCAGGCACTTAAATGTGATTTGCAGAGTATACTTCTAGATGTAGATGTAGATGTACATGTACCTGTACACACGACAGATGCAATTCGTACATCCTATCAGTATTTTTCGAGGTGTAGACGCTATCCAGGAATTACCTTTCACTAGCGGAAGGAACTCAAATACGGCAAGAAATAATAAAATTAATCGTTTAATTTGTACGTCTCTTTTGATTTTACTATTTGAGTACCTGACGTTGTCCGGATAAGTGTTTATTCCAATCTTTTATCAGTCTGTCCCATCCTCCCCCTCTCTCTGTCCTTCTCATCATTTACCCCCTTTCTGTCTACCTCATCCTTCACCCTCTCTCTGTACATATCCTCCTCTCCCCTCTCCCTGTCCGTCCTCTCCTCTTTCCTTTATCTGTTCATCTCTTCTTCCACACACACTCTGCATATTTCTTACTCCCCCTGTCTCTGTCCGTCACTTCGTCTTTCCTTTCTCTGTTCATTCTCCCCCCCCCCCCCTCACTACCCATCTCCTTCTTCACCCACGCTGTCTGTCCACCTCCTCCTCCCCCTTTCCATCCATGTTATCACGCTCACCACATTAGGACGCTGTTGGTTCTTACTGACACAGTATTTCTTTCCAGATCGTTATTAGTATGTTTACCAAATTTGATTGAAATTGTTCCATGGGCTTAGAATGAGATTCTTACGTGTGCCTTTGCCCACGAACGTACATTTTAAATATTTTTACGTATTTGTAATATATATCATACGTATCTGTACACAGTTCACCTGTACCTCTAGCAAATTTCGCCCTGCAGTTTCATTTTCATGCAGCTCAACGTGCATGACGTCGTAACCCCTGAATTATGTTCTGTGCTATCATATAGTTTTCAGGTACATCCAGTTATATACGTAGCCACCGTCCGCAAAATTTGTTGTGAATAGTGTTAGCAGTAAATAATTAATAGATTAAAACGTCATGTATAATGCGGCACTTTTTAACATATCTCAGTGTTAACCACGTCATATCTCCTGAGCTGTGTGTCATACAATGACATATATTGTAGCACGTTCAGCGGCATATGTGGATATTACTGCGAAGCGTGTTGCGAATGGAGTTGGTAGTAACGATGCAATAAATTAAAACGTCACGCAAGATGAGGCAGTTTTTCACGCATCTCAGTGTTTATCACGTCGTACCTCCCCAACTATGTGTCGTACAATTATATTATTTTGCTGGTACATTCAGTGTTGTATGACAAAACGGTCCCAAATGTGTGACGAATACAGTTAATAGTAAAGAAGGAATCGATCAAATCGTTATGCTTCCTATGACAGTTTTACTGCACGAACAGCGAAAATGTAGTAAGCGATAAACTTTTCTCCTTTCGTCATTTTGTGGGGGTTAGCAGTGAGAGAAAGTTTCGCGAAGCTTTGAAATTAAGTGTAAAGCTTGTTCTAACTCACTAGGTGCTCTCATTCCCAAACACTGGATGAATGAATTATGGCCAATCTCGCTTAGTGGATTACACTGCCTTTTCATCCCCAGCCACATTCGCCTTATCCCCACAGTCAATCATTCCAGACAGTAAGTCATAAGTGTACAAAGTTCGGTTAAAACCGGTCTAATGGTTTAGGAGGAGATGCAGAAGATAGATACATACGTACATAATACGCAATTTTTATAATATGTATGGATCTCTCACACATTCTAATAAGCTACCTCCAAACGGCTCAAATTTAGTCCCTGCCGTCGATGAGAAGGAGTGTTAGCGCTTTATGTCTTACCGATTGCCAGGTCATCAGTGGCGGAGCACAGACTCGGATTTCGCGAAGAATTAGGAAGGAAAGGTAACACTTCCTTTTCAAAGGAAGAAACCCTGTATTTTCCTTAAGTGATTTAGGGAAAGCATAGGAAGATCAAATCTAGAAGGCAATGCGGGGATTTGAACTGCCCTCTATACGAATGCTCCAAGTGCTCACAACTGCGCCACCCTGTATTAGACAACGTATATGGGCTATTGCATTACCACCCCTTCTGTTTACTCGTGCCGGCCGCGGTGGTCTCGCGGTTCTAGGCGCTCAGTCCGGAACCGCGCGACTGCTACGGTCGCAGGTTCGAATCCTGCCTCGGACATGGATGTGTGTGATGTCCTTAGGTTAGTTAGGTTTAAGTAGTTCTAAGTTCTAGGAGACTGATGACCACAGCAGTTAAGTCCCATAGTGCTCAGAGCCATTTGAACCATTTGATTTAGCCGACCGGAGTGGCCGAGCGGTTAAAGGCGCTACAGTCTGGAACCGCACGACCGCTACGGCCGCAGGTTCGAATCCTGCCTCGGGCATGGATGTGTGTGATGTCCTTAGGTTTAAGTAGTTCTAAGTTCTAGGGGACTTACGACTACAGCAGTTGAGTCCCATAGTGCTCAGAGCCATTTGAACCATTTTTGAACCATTTGATTTGTTTGCTGGTGTGGTTTAAAATGATACTGACCGTAACTTACTGTAATCGTTCAACAGCTAAGCTATGAACTCGAGTAAATGACGACGCTACGTCGAAAGTAGTCGCAGCAAAGTAATTATTTAATAACAGTCTTTGGTGATGCTAAAGGCGTCTGTCACACAAGAAACGAAGCTATGGAGCATAATTTAAAGAAGATTTGAAGACGAGTCCATATTTCACGCTCGTGATCTTATGGACTTCGAACTGTTATAATCAGGATTTATAAAGTAAGTTCTGGAACCGTCTGCATATCATATTCGAAAATGGCGTCAGATTTAAAAAAGTATTTAGAGGAACTTTAAAACAGAATATTAAAAAAAATCTAAAAACATTGTACTATTTTTGATTCAAGTGATTTCATTTAATATAAATACATAGGCCAGTTCTAGATCCTTTGTATTCATCACGACGAACGTTTTTAGTGACTCGCTTCGTAACACGTTCTTCCTAGTATCTCTTCCTAGTATCTCTTGTGTTTTATACCTCACCTTGAAGATGGACCCTTCTTCGTGGATGCTTGTGGGGCGCAGTAGACCTGATGTAGGTACTCCAAATGCTGGTTGTGAAAGAAATTTTTACGGCTGGAGGACAGAGGGTGGCGTCCGGTCTTCAATCACTGGACACCCTTCCAATCTCCGGATCAAATTCCAGTGTATCATGGAGAGATGCACATATGACACTGTTGACGATGATCGAACAGTTCCTAGCAGGCCTCTTGTTGTCATTTCCCTCATCCATAACAACACAAATATAACCCTGCGGGTATAAATACTTATCACAGCGCCGCGCGCGGTAGCCGGGCGTTCTAAGGCGCCTTGCCACGGTTCGCGCCGCTCGCCCCGTCGGAGGTTCGAGTCCTCCCTTGGGCGTGGGTGTGTGTGTTGTCCTTAACGTAAGTTAGTTTAAGTGGCACTGTGTAAGTCTAGGGACCGATGACCTCAGCAGTTTGGTCCCACAGGAACTTACCACAAATTTTTTGATCACAGCCTCCTCACGATGCAGGTACACACTTGATACAGGACGGAAGAAGAAAAAGGCAAACCATCTCCGCTGTGGACATCGCCTAAGACGGTAACGAGGGTTAACACTTCTCCCCGAAACGCTTATTTCCTTAATATGGGACTGAATTCTGAACTTAAATTATAATGTTGTTCAGTGCGTCTACAATACGAATGCTTCAAGAGGAAACGAGAAACATTTTCCTGATATTCTGCAAGTACTGGAAACCAATATGTATTTAATAGAGAATTCTACGTTAGTTCGGGAAATCGCTCAAAGTCCTGAACTGGATAGATTTTTACAATACTTCTGATTCAAACTAAGAATACAAAGCATTCATTAATGATGTTACCTTCACCTTTGAAAATGGTTTTCCCGTAAAGGTTACTCAAATCACACAGAAGTCAAACAATAGACCTTGGATTACACTAGGAATAAAGACATAAATGGGACAAAAAGGAGACAGTATCTGCTATCTGGGAACAGCTCTGATGTCAGAATTGTAATGCTTTACAAACAATACTTCAATCGAAGCAGGTATATTATAAGAAAAAGATAATTACATTAGGCAACAAAATAAAAACTGTGTAGAATATAGTGAAGACAGAGACAGGTGGGGCCAAAATGGATGGGCAACAGATAGCTCTAAACATAAATGAGACTTTGGTAACAAGTGCATGTAGTGTTGCAAACCTCTTAAACTACTACTTCATTTCTGTTAGTGACAACTAACAGTACAATGGAGTATCTAAAGACCAGTCTTTAAAAATAACTTAAAAAAAACGGAAATGACACTAGCGTCTCCCAAAGAAGCGGTATCTGCCATAAAATCCTTAAATTCCAAGTATGATAACATATCAACGAAGTTAATCAAAGAGTGCTGATCCGAGTTGAGTTCTATCGTAAGTTATTTGTGTAATCAATCTTATCAGGAGAACTTTTCCAGAATGGCTAAAATATGCTGAAGTTAAGCCTAAGATACCATCAAACCGTCGACCAATTTCATTTTTGCCGGCTTTCTCAAAAATATTTGAAAAGGTGCTCAAGCGTCTCCTTAAGCATCAGACCGCAAATAATATACTGCCCAAGTCACAGTTCGGATTTCTTAAGGGTTCTGATATAGAGACAGGTATTTACACTTACAGTAAGAACTATTTAATTCATTAGATAATACATTATATGCTACGGGCATTTTCTGTGACCTGTCAAAACTGTGTGAACCACAGCATTCTCTTAAGTAAATCAGAATATTATGGTGTCACCGGCAATACTGCTAAAATACTTGTGTAGTAAGTAGTCTGTCTTCATCTGATTGGGAATTAATTACATGTGGTGTTCCTCAAGGTTCCATCTTAGGTCAATTGCTTTATCTAGCGTGCATTAATGACCTCTCGTCTCTTACATTCCAAGATGCTAAGTCTATTTTGTTTGCAGATGATACAAACATTGCACCAAGTAGCAAGTCAAGTACAGATTCAGAAATAGTTGCTAATCAAATTTTCACTGATGTTAATAAATTGTTTAAAGATAAATTCACCATCATTAAACTTTGAGAAGATCTGCTATATGCAGTTCGGAACCTGTAAGAGATTCCCTTCCAGCATGTGTATAACATATAAAGACATGCAAATCGAAGATGTTGACAGTGTTAAATTTCTGGTATTAGAACTCGTTAATAAATTCAGTTGGGAAGGGCATACCACTGATTTGCTTCAGCACCTAAACAAGTCTGTATTTGCAATGAGAATGATGTCGGATGTAGGAGATATAAATATAAAAAACTTGCATTTTTTGCTTACTTTCATTTTATGATGTCATACGGGATTACATTGTGGGGTAACTCATCAAACCGAGCAAAAGTCTTTAGGATGCAAAAGCGTGTGATAAGAATCATTTGTGGTGCAAATTCAAGAAAACATGTAGAAACCTGTTCAAGGAACTTATCTAACCACTGCTTCTCAGTATATTTATTTCTTAATGAAATTTGTTGCAAGTAATATATCTCTATTTCCAACCAATAGCTCAATACATAGTATCAATACTAGGAATAAGTACAATCTACATAAAGAACTAAAATCACTTACCTTGGTCCAAAAAGGGGTTCAGTATTCAGGAACACACATTTTCGATAAATTTCCAGCAACCATGAAAAACTTGATTTCAAATAAAGCACAGTTTAAACATGGTTTGAAAGATATTTTGATAGGCAACTCCTTCTACTCTATAGATGAATATCTTAACAGAGACTGTTAAGCCAGCTTAAGTTAAAATGTCTGATAGAGTTCAGTTTTGAGAGTACCTTGCCACAACAGTCAAGATTAAGTATTTTGTGTGTGATAAATTTATTAATAGTGCATAACAACGTTTCATCCCGACAGCGTGTTAATTCTATAAATATTAGCTGTTCCAGTTTACCGCACTCTATTCACCTATTTCGACAATCTGACAAATGATCAGGGTAGTAAGTATTATATTCAAATGTTTTATGTTTTTATGTTATACTTTCTGACATATTCCACATCCACGAGAATCATCTATTTTTTGGGTCTATGGAAGTAAACCTGAATCTAATCTAATCTCTAATGGGTAATTGAAATTTCCTGTCCCTCCTTCGATAATGTCATGTTGTGGAATGTCGAGAAAGTGTTTCGTTTCTGTTCTTGTTTTCACATACTGCCAAAAACAGGCAGAGACTGTAGTAGTTGTTTTCAATGTTTAAAGTTTCTCAATCCTAGATTTTCTCGTGGATTTTATTTCACTTACCTAGAGTACAATGCTGCATTGGGGCATACAGGTTCAGAAACTTCTTCCTGAATTAGACAGTAATATTACACATTCTTTGGCCTCATTAGCTGAAGAAAACTTTCAACGTGCACCCAAGAGTATTCCCTTACATCGTCGTTCTTTATATTATCTTACTTGCTAGATCATTCTACTTTCTTATAATTTCGATCAATGTCAGTTTTCTACCATCCCATTTTTATGCTATTTATCCAGTCCATTCAAAAATTTCATAAACCTTCCTTCCTTACAATAAATTTGAACCTTAACGTTTTATTCCTGTTGTAGAATATATCCTCTCTCTGAAATGCAAGATACACGGCAGTGTCAAATATGGTTCAAATGGCTCTGAGCACTATGGGACTTAACATCTGTTGTCATCTGTCCCCTAGAACTTAGAACTACTTAAACCTAATCAACCTAAGGACATCACACACGTCCATGCCCGAAGCAGGATTCGAACCTGCGACCGTAGCGGTCACGCGGTTCCAGACTGAAGCGCTTAGAACCGCACGGCCACACCGGCCGGCAGTGTCAAATATGCCTTGCAGGATTTTTCACTTGAAGTTTGTGTTACTGAAGTATTATTTTTAAAGTGCCTATTTTCTTTTTGTATATACTACTGTCTAAAATCTTTAAAAGAACTCTAAGGATGATATGAAATACTGTTAAATGAACTGGAAGGTTTTCATGACAATATTATGGCCGCCTCCTGGTACCATTTTGGGAAAGACGTAAGGTATGTACGTAATTCAAACATTTGGACTATAGTTAAAGATGCAGGCGGATATACACAATACTTGACGCATCTCACTGTTGCGTGTGGTTCAGCGTACATCTCACAAACAAGGTACGTCTGTCAGATTATGCATTTTCTCGTGCGTTCTTTACTTAGGGCAATCTTCTCTCCGCGTGATTTCTATGTTTGTTTAGTAAGGGCACACAAAGGGAGGAATGGAGGAGCAGCCCCAGGTGCGGAGTGAAGCAGTGTCCTCATGAATGTTAAACAGAGTGGCGCGCATAGCGGCCGAGTAACGAGGTACGAACAAAAATAAATAATGACATTTCTTTACGACTTCTCGTCAGTGCATTGGTTTCGTCACCTGTATGTGGAGCTGGTGATTTGCATGGAAAGAAATGAAACAAGGGACAAACAGAAAGCAAAACAGAGAATATGAAAATGAAAAGGCAGTGGCTTTGGGAAGAAACAATAAGGAAGTCGTATATAGAAAGTGAAAGATAGTGATAGGCATACAGAGACGAAGAAATCACTGCATTGCAGGCATTCCCAGAATGTGTGTGTGTGTGTGTGTGTGTGTGTGTGTGTGTGTGTGTGTGCGCGCGCCGTGGCCAGATACAAAAGAAAATACTTTACATCTCATCTGTTTCGCAAATTGGCATAACCACTAAATTGTCCATGGTACGCTCACAGTGATTCTACGTGTAGTTTCGTGCACAACAGCGTTTGTTTGCTGTTGGCGATTCAATGCGCTGGATTTCCTAATTGCACCAGACGGAAGCGTACTTTGTGAGACGAGCACATTGCGTGACAGGAACCGCTGCAGTGTACGTTCGTGTCATGCTCGACACAGGAAAGAGAGAAATATCTAACAAGTACCTCGTTAACCACCGACCAGCGTTGAATTTGTAACTGTGACCTGTTGTAAGTGGTACAGCGCCCAGTTTTGTGATTCTGACGGCAACTGATATGGTGAGGCGGCTATCTAGTAGGGTTGCATCCAAAACACAGTCAGGAAACAGCCTATCGCAATGCTAAATAAAAATTTCATACAGGATTTATAGGACTAGAGTTCGGTTTTGATGCAACTAACTCATTTTACGATACACTGCATTTAGATTTCTTAGTTGTACTTTTTTTATTTTTTTTATTTTTTTTTAAATCTTAGTGGACTTAACTGCTAAGGTCATCAGTCCCTAAGCTTACACACTACTTAACCTAAATTATCTTAAGGACAAACACACACACCCATGCCTGAGGGAGGACTCGAACCTCCGCCGGGACCAGCCGCATAGTCCATGCCTGCAGCGACTGAGACCGCTCGGCTAATCCCGCGCGGCCTAGTTGTACTGTGACAATCATATTTTAAGCATAACGCTAATTTCTTTTTCACACCACCTGAGGAATCTAGAGTTCTCAGGACTTCGACATTCAAAACAACGAGCCCTTGCAATTCTCACATTACCGTCAGTTTATCTTGCAGCCCTGCAGACACAAAGCTACACCAGAAGACAACCAATGCATTATACACGCTCTACCTGATCAACAGTATCAGGGCACATATAACGGCCATTCAAATGAAACCCGGTCTCTAGTGTAAAGTAACGCTAATGATTTTATTAACTCAAAAATGTAGTTATATACGGTACACATACTGAAAAATAGTCGCCAAAACTGTTAGCACATTTATCCCATTGCGACACTAGCCGGTCGATTCTATCCTTGAAGAAGCGAGTAGGCTGCAGTCGGATCCAGGCCTGGACCCAGTAACACACTTTGTCGTCCGTTGCGAATCGATGTTCGCGAATATCTTGTGTTAGCGGTCCAAACACATGAAAGCCACACTGTGAAAAGTCGGGGCTGTACGTTGAATGTTCCTGCGCTACCCACCGAAATTGCGGCAGTGTCGTCTTCACTGCATTGGCCGTGTGTGGGTGGGCATTATCGTGCAGGAGGATAACGCCCCTGGACAACATGCCTCGGCGTTTCGACTTGATGGCTCGCCTAAGGATCTCATCTCTCATCCGACGATACACTTCACGGCCTGCAACTACCTCCGCCGCCAACAATCGAAAAATCGAATCAATCCTCGTTGTTCCTGCTTTCTCGTCTGCATGTTCGGTGGTGGACGATAACTTGTGTGACCACCTTCTCTTCGGCGTGAAATCACACTGGCGCTATGCAACATCAAACGGTGCGCACGCGTCGGTCTCTCTACCACTAGATGTCACCACCATACCCACAGTTACGTTGTGCCACCTTATGTGTAAGGCAAAGGTAGACGCACTGACCAGGTTTCATTTGAATGAACCTCATGTTATTGGACACTAATATGTTGGATGTCCACCATTCGCCTTTGAACGAGGTGTCTCAGTGCCTGTGGAGTAACGGCAATCCATTATTTCTGAAGACCTGAAACCAGAGAAGGCAAGGCGTTGGACATCGGGGCCTGGAGCCAAGTGGACGTCCTGAGTCATCCCAAAGATATTCCACTACCTTCAGGTCGTGTGTCTGGGCGGGCCAGACGGTCAAGATGTTCAGCACTAATCTTTTAATGACGCACTACGCTGTTATTAATCTTTGTTGTAGGTACTATCTTACATTTCACAACATTCAAGGGAAGCTGCCATTCATTACACGATGTGGATATTTCTGTGTATGTACATCTTTATAGAGATTGCGGGACCATCTGGTCGGCAGGTGATGATTGAAGTGATCGCTGTCTCAAAAATTTACAGATACCAGCCATTGAATCCTGGTCCCCGTTCTGACTGGATCACAAGTGGGAATCTTCCTACACGTTGGTCAGAGGGTGGTGAAGATGGCGTAGTACATCCCCGAAATTGATTGCTGAATAAAATATCAGTCTGGAAATTTAGACGGCTGGAAGGTATTTGAATTTACCATTCTGAGGTGGAAATTTTGTGCACGATTTTCTGCAAATTCCTTACGATCGTCCAACTGCGATACTCTCCTGCTGGAGCGTAGGGTGCCAGCTTACACATCAGATTCACGGTGGCTGCCGACGGCAGAGGCCGAGGGGTGCTCGCTTCACAGCGACTGAGCACGTGCCGGCCCTGACGCACAGCGCTCTCTGCTGTGCTGTGGAGTGGCAGTGGGCAGGCTCACTCGGTGGGCCTGAAGTCTACCATCAGCGACCAGCTCCAGCCTGTAATATCACAGCATCACTGATATTGTGCTCAATCTGCGCGCCAACGTTACTCTTCAGTATTACGACCTACCTCGCGAGGAACTCGCAGTAATGCTTTGTGTTTCTGCACCACTGTTATGTCGTTAGACCTAGTAGCTATTTTAGAAAAACTTACGTACAGAGGAAACTGCAGTCATTGGAAAACTATTATCTTAAAAGAGTCTCAAGCAGCAGTCATCGAAAAACATTTCACACAGTTATACGTCAACCCAGTCGTTTATGAAATTGTAAGCGAGTCAGTAGGCTGCAAAATCACCAAAACTGAATCAAAGATTACAGTGGCATTCGCGGCAACGAATAGGTCGACAACTGGCTGAAAACGGCGCAGCTTCGAGACGCCAAGTGTCCAAAGGTATTGCACACTGACTTCATACAGCGGCTTAAACGGACGATGCAGATGAGGTGGGATGAGGAATGGAGCAGCCGAAACAATGACGAAGGGAAACATTACAGAGCTATACACTCTGTCATGCCTCAACGCATTGGTATATGAAGCACCCGTTGTCAAAAAGGATGTATGCAACCATTACACGAATGAAACTCGGTCACAGTCGTTCTAAGAAACATTTTCATCGTTTAGGACTGATCGACAACCCTTTTTGTACTTGTGCAGAAAAAGGAGACATGAACCATATAATATTAGGATATCCCGAAAAGACGGACACGGAAGATGGGACACTATATCATCTGAGTACTATGGGGTACAAATTCCGGAATGAGAAGAAGCGCCTGGTCCCCGGCACGAATCCACCCGACGGACGTGTGTCGAGGTCCGGTGAGCCGGCCAGTCTGTGGATGGTTTTTAGGCGGTTTTCCATCTGCCACGGCGAATGCGGGCTGGTTCCCCTTATTCCGCCTCAGCTACACCATGTCGGCGATTGCTCCGCAAACAAGTTCTCCACGTACGCGTACCACGCAAACATAGAGCTTACACTCGTTTGGTGTGAGACGTTACCTGGGGGGGAGGGGCGAACCGCACAATAACCCTGGGTTCGGTGTGAGGCGGCGGAGGGGTGAAGTAGACTGCGGTAGCCATCGTGGGGTTGTGGACCACTGCGGCTGCGGCGGGGACGGAGCCTCTCCGTCGCTTCTAGGCCCCCGGTTAACATACAGTACAATACAAATGGAGTACAAAGGTCACCACTGTATTACCACTCTTGGTAGCAACAGACGTTAGAGTGTATAAAATCGTATACACAGTTCTCAAGGAATTAGGATTGTCCGTATAAACAGCCGCTTCAAAATTGTATCCTACGAGTACGGCAGAGAGGAGGAGACCAACAACACAAGGCCACAGGCGAGACGACCACTCCGAGGGGCGGAGCAAAACGAAGAATTCCGTTGCCTGAAGGACGGACCCCAGTTGCCCAATAAATCGAAAGACAAATCGGACACAAAGTGAAGTGTATTTGTACGCAATTATTTAGTTAAAATAACACACCTTTCGTTGTAGCTGACTTTAAATTAAATTTTGCACGTCGATAAGCTTTGTGTATACATTGCTACCAATATCATAAAAATTATACTTCTCTTCCTATAACTGCATTGAAATTTGTTCATTGATAATAATCAAAACTGACAGTTGTTACTGATGTATTTAAACTATGGTCGTTTGTATGATCATGAAACCAAAAGCCAAAATAAATGATAGCAAAAAAAAAATTGCAGTTCATTATTACATTCGTAATTCGGCAAAGTTCGATCTCTATACGGTGAACTCGGAATCCATCGAAAAAATTTCGGAGGTTATTCACGGAAATTTTCTGATTATTTTGGTATGAAGGGACCTTGGTCTCCGGTAGTTCATTTCAGAGTAAGTGCATTTCTTTTACTTTCGTATCATTGTCTTTGCATCTGTATTGCCCTAAAGACACTTGCACAAGAGACGTTATGCGCCCTATGTCTTGTTTGGAAACAACCATGCTCCAATCATTCACGGTACTGTACTGTTGACAACAGTAATTTCCACTTCTCTCTTCACCCTCATGTTCTCATTCAGTGCTGCTCAGTTTTGTTCTTCCACAAGTTTTAGTTGTACCTTCACAATAATATACAACAATATGGAAAGTTCGCTGATGAAGAATTGGCGCACACGCATCTCTTGTATAGGTTTGCCGAATGTAGTGGACGAGTGGCACAACGACGCTATACCTAAGTCTTCCCGCAGCGACGGCACCACATCATAGTACATCAGCATGTAATGCAGTCCATGATTTATCGCTGTACACCCTGTAGCAATCATGGCGGTCGACAGCAATACCTATACGGGAACAGTTCTGCCTTACGTAATGTATTGTACACATATACACGCAAACACACACACACACACACACACACACACACACACACACACACACACACACACTCTGCATTTACAGATGACACATCTGCCGAAACACGAAAAACGAATTTCGAAAACCGTTTTTCTCTGTCGTGTTTACATTTTAAGCTCTGAAATGGATTTGGTAAGTCAGTTAAAGAAGTCTGGAAAACAGCTGTTCCGGTTTCCGTTTTAGTCAGCACAATAAGCCGCTCCATCCATAGTAGCCGAATAATTTGAGAACAAGACGTAACGTGACAACCCAGGCACGTTTCAAACTCTCTTACGCATTTACACGGGAGCGAAAATCGATTGCAGAATTGGAAAACCGGCCACTAGAAGCGGATTTCAAAATCGATTTTTAAGTGTTTACATGACCACCCAGAAGTGGTATTGGGAAATCGGCTTGCGAAACCCGGTTTTGGGAGCCCTATGTAAACCGGGTGACTGACAACAGATCGGACACAACGTGACAAAAGTGTTCGTGTTTAGTCTGAGTGTTCTTGCATTCCTCTGTGTTTTGAGTTGCGGTTTGCGGGTTAGAGGCGCACAACAGCGACGTTATCAGCGCCCATAAGAACATCAACTGAAACGAATGTGGTTAAAATGTCGAAAATCCGATAAAAGAACTGGAAGGCAAACTGAGATAATATCGCACTCTCATTCTCCCAGTTTCACCAATTATCATCCGCCCATCGCACTAGCTCACGACACGGAAACAACGCTACAAATTGGGAGACTTGCGAAAATTGTCCATTAAAACACGACGAAGACTAGACAAAAACTAAGAGAGATTCACAGCAATATGTGTCTGGCTGATAACTTACCAAAGACGTGGATGAGTCAGTCGCCATGACAACACATTAAAAACGGCACTGTAGAATTTCCGGGAACAAGTTCGACAATTCACGATTGATTGTATATTAAAATACACGGTAAATCTGTCGGCGAATGAGCTGCCACCCTTTGGTCCGAAAATAAAAGCAGTCCAGTAAAATGAGGCGCTCTGTGATCTATACGCTACAAGCACACCGGTTAAAGGGTTATTTGCGTTTGTTGTTACACATTTAATGACTGCGTACTATAGAGGTTTTCGCTGTTGTGAAGATGCATTCGCAGAAAGAGAGGTAGTTCACGTAAGAAACATAATTACATTATTATTCTGTAACGAGAAAACGGAAAATATTGGTCCTTCACACCAAAATATCTAGAAAAGACCTCTAAAGGATTTTCGAAACTTTGTCACTGGATTTCTGGATCACCTCTTATAGCACCTTGTAATGTTGTTACTTTAATTTGCTATGAAAGCGGTGCTGATAGACAATAAAAGCGGGTTAAAAGCTGTGAGCTGTCTGGGGAAGTTAACCTTGCATTACTGCGCAACTGTTTCACCAGGTATCCAGTCTAGCTCACCAAAGTCCCAACCAGACTAACATTAATTATAATCTTTTAATAGTCACACGATAACCGGTGATATATATATATATATATATATATATATATATATATATATATATATAAAGAGAATTTAAATAAAAAGAAATAAATCAGTTTATATTTGGAAATTTATTTTAACATTGATCATTGAAATTTCAGCAAATTAAACTTGATTCATAACTAATCTGGTGCCTTATTTAGGATTGTGAAAATGTGAGATTGTAATCTTACGGAACACATCAAATTTGGAGCCAAGATTGGGAGACTCCATACAACACTGCATTCATAAAATAACACACGAAGAACGTTGAAACATATGCAAGAGGAAATTAACCACAACCAACCGATTCAATTTTCACCCAAAGAAGTTACGTTCGTAGCGCAATCCTGTCCGTCACGTAATTACCACACACTGGTATACTAAATTCATACTAACTCTCTGTGAAATCTTCCCGAAAAGAATAGCTGAGGGCTACTTTGATGATTACACCACATGCTTCACGTGGTCAACTTGGTTTACACAAAGAGTGTAACGCCACAATAATTTTAATAATTAAAATAAATTAGATCGAAAAGCAATTTACAAAAGTAAAACCTCGAACTGGTTACTATCGTCTTACTATTAACCTGATGGGTCAAACAATTGTATAAGCACGTGGTACTGGTCTCACAAAGTACACCCTACGTGGGTTGAACATAAAGAAAAGTTGCTATATCGAAAAATATTGTCAAGACGAGACGTTATAATCTCACGCACATTTGCATTGAAGATTGATGATGCTAGTTAGAGTTACTGATCAACACGTGGTTCCACTTTACTCACAAAGTAGTGACAAAGCAACTACCGGAATATATTCTGAACTTCACACTCGAATTACACTGCGTTGCAATTTAAGATAACATTAGATATTTTAGAGCTAAACCTGAAATAAAGGTGATTAAATTTTCAGTTAGGCTGAACTTAAGAAATCCATTGTCCTACGGACTTAGCAGACACGCGCTTAGCCTGAGATCTTACCATTTCAGACGCTCGCCACGGACAGACTGACCTGGGCTCCTACCAAGGGTGCTTCCGTATACAAAACGGAAGTGACCAGAGAGGCAGCTTCCTATACCAACATGACAATGGACGGACAGGACCATACTAAGGATAGAAACCTCTTTGCTTTTAGAAAGCATAGCTACCTGTTCCGACGTTGGTCCTACTGTTCTCTAGCAGACAGGCTTGTCTGCTACCATCCAGCATGCAACTAGAAATACATTTGCTCATTCATCCTCTCACACAGAAGGGAAGGGGGATGACAGTATCTTATCATATACAGTATATAAAAGAAAGCGGATGTAGGTTCCGTATGAGACTGTGTGACATGAATTACATATAAACTGTGTTTTAAAGTGTAGTAGTGTGGCAGATCGTTCTTGTTTATGTGTAAAAGTAACACGTTCCACTGCTCAGTATCCTTCCAGATAGAAACACCACAGTAAATTTAGAAGAGGAATTTATGCCGTAAATGACAACTTATTTAAGAAATTAACATGAAAGGAATCCAACAGAGACCTTTCATAACCCCAACACTCCGGGAAAAGACTGTGCAGGGAATTTTCTGGCCATGCTAGGACATTCCCAAGCAGGCGTCTCACACCCAACTTAAACCAAAATGTAAAGAAAAGCAAAAGGTCTCCAGCTACTTGCTAAAACACAATAATTTCAACACATCTTTAGAATCTACCAATTTCAAAGAGAAAAAAACAATCTGTGACACCTATTTAAAAGATAGTGTAGACCTAATTCGGTCAGCAAGTAAAAACAATGGTCCCTGTGTCATTAATATGAAAACAATTTCTGGTTGTTACCCTTATGGAGTTCACCAGTATTTGCTCATTGCAAGAGCCAACTGATCACAGGAAAATTTATGACTGTTTATTAACAAGTAAAATTTATGAAAATAAGAAAGGTGCCACAGCAATTTAAAAAAACATGAAAATAACATCAGTATTATAAAGCAGAACATTACAACGCACAATCCGCAAATGCCAAAGAAAATGATAATAAGAGAAAAATATGTTTTAGAAAGTGGTTATACCAAAAAAATTCTATATCTTATAAAACTAATAATCTGTAGAATTTAAATAACTTTGTTGCACTAATTCAGTGACTCTACTATAATTCAGTTAGTTAGCAAACAATGATCACTGTGTCGTTATACTGAAACTACAATTAATTATGCGATTGTTACCCTTAAGAGGTTCCTCACTATAAATATGCCCCATGCAAAGGCTAATCGATCACAGTCCAATGAGCATGAATAGCTATCTGACTGATAAACGAAGCAATGCCACAGGAATGAATTTACGAAACAAAATATCACAAATCTAATACATCACACAAAAACAAACATTGATCAATAAAACAGCTCTGAAAGTACAATAGTCAAAGTCTAAAAAAAAACCAATTAATAAAACACCTGCAAAATACAAGAGTCAAGGTCTAAAAAAAACAATAAATAGAACACCTGCAAAATACAAGAGTCAGTCTAATAAACACCAATAAATCGAACCCCTGCAAAACACACGAGTTAAAGTTTCTCTGACAGAAACACACGTATATGCATTGAACTAAGAACCGTATAATCACTGTTCACTGACACACTCAGTAGTTCCACTGTCCCGCGGCACCATATAAGGGGAGGGGGGGTTCGTCGCCGCAGCTGTCAGTAGGGATTTTTGTCCATCTGTTGCGTACAATCCCACCATCTCTGCCCTCTCATGAAGTTTCTCTTGGTGGCCCGTGTCACGTACATCTCGATTTGGTTCCATGTTTGTGTTGTCAAATTCGTGCAGTATCCTCGTTTGACACGCCAGGTTGATATTCCAGGCAATGATGACACTTAATGGCTCTTCTTTGTGCCACCCTTAGTTACCAGAGAACATCGAACTATGATTTACTGTCGCTTGACAGTGGACATCCGCCTGGAAATGTTGATAGGCGTCGTTGAAGTCTGCCAGTTTCTCTGGACAGTATGTGTCAAAAGGCTCCACGCCCCTTGTGTTGTTACATTCTTGAGTTATCCTCAATAGGCTCGCCGGTTTGATATTCCTGGGCAAGGATGACACTTAATGGCTCTTCTTTGTGCCACCCTTAGCGACCAGAGAACATCGAACCATGATTTACTGTCGCTTGACAGTAGGCATCCGTCAGGAAATGTCGATAGGCGTCGTTGACGTCTGCAAGTTTCTCTGGACAGTACCTGTCAAAAGGCTCCACACCCCTTTATCCCCTGTCTTTTGTCGTTTCACCGCGGCCGTCTCGTCACGGTCGCGTGCGTGTGGTGCGTTGCCAGCAGATGGATTTCCGCGCGGTGGACCGCTCGGCCATCTCAAGTCATCGCCTCCACGGAGGGTCGCAACTGGTGCAGCCGGCCATTAGCTCCGGGTGCAAAGGAAAGTGTTTGTCCCGTACCCTTCTTTTGTGGTCGACCGCGCTCCCGAAATGGCCCGGTTGACAGTGTGTACTGCTGGGAAACCCACCTGTTAACACCTAGTCCTCCTCCTAGCTGCTCCCGCTGTCTCCTAAGAGTTTAGACGGTTCGCTTTCACGTTCTCAACTGCATTCACAGAAATTGTTCATCATAGTTATGTGATTACAAAATGTCATACATAATACCACTTAGTATTGTCTTTCACAATTTTTAAGAACAAAAGTGAGACTTAATTTTAAAAAAGGTTAGATGAATTGCCAATATAAAAATAAAAGTTAAATGACTTGACAATATAGAAAATAAAAGTGAAATGACTTGACACTATAAAAATAAAAATTAAATGAACTGACAATATAATATCCAAATCCACATCACTAATGTGGTTCACTTGCGTTTTAAGAAATCAAATGCTACTTATTAATTCACTAAAATGAATAGGATTATGCCTTGTGCAAGTATAGGTCAGGACAGCATAGGGTTCACATATTATTTACACACACACACACACACACATGCACACCTGTTTTCTATACTACAAACTAACTACCCATAAACATGTATTACTCAAAATTCTACTTCAATCCACTACTAGTTAATCCAACAAGCTACTTCAATGCTACTTCAACACAGTGTTTATACCACTACAACATTGTTCTAATTCGTCCTCTTCCTGACGCTCGCCACATATGTCTTGTCACATGATAAATATGGAGAAACTTTCCTTAAACATACACAGTAAAAAGAACAATGGTTATTTACAAGCCAAAACATTTATACCAGTTGACACACCTGATAAGAGACTCGCAATTATACATTTATCATACTCATATATTCACACATAAAACAGTAAGACAATTTCATCTAAAATTACGTTATCACAAGAATTAATCACACAGATGACTCTGAGAAGGGTAAAAATATTTTCATTATACAGGTTATACTACATTTTATTACCCATTTCGTTCCTTCTTTAAGTTACCTTTCGCTTCCAAATCAGTTATTTCGCCTGTAGTGGTCATTCTGGATTCATTTCTCATGAATGGCAAAATTGTGGTCACCTCTATTCTGTAAAACAGTTTCATCTTAACATATTGAACTTACAACAGACACAAAAGATCCGAATCCTACTGTAGTTTAAATGACAAATGTTTTGCTCCATCCTTAATACATTAAACCAAGCTTTCCTTCGGTCCCATAATCAAAATTATTTAATCTTCCTCTACCTTCAAGAGGGAAATTTCCTCAGTACAAATCATATAGGCTGCAGTGCATCCTGTAATGCTCACAGCATCAGCAAAACACATAAACGTCGCTTTTCTAGGACAGGTATTAAAGCAGAATAATTTTTCAGGCTCTGCCTCAACATCAGTCAAGACTACAAAAAGGATCCATATTTCCTTTCCATTCTCCATTTGCTGGAAAACTGCTCGTATTTGGCTGCCATAATATTATTTCAGGGCCACGTAAATTACACAAACCACAATTCTTCTTTCACCTTGAAGGGAATCAATATACTGACGAAATCCACAGACAGCACTTTACATACTCAGCTATAAAGAACAAAAAAGACATATATCATCAATATTAACATATCATCGCATATTGGGAAGCCAATGGTTAAACAATCATATTATCGCATCCTGTTTTCAAGATTCTAAACTTACTCATTCCTTTCTCAGAGTTCTCCTATCTTAAAATATTCATACAGCACGCATACTATAGTAAGAGATCCTCATTTATACTGACATAGAATAGTAATAGATAGATAGTAGCACTGAAAGCAGAAAATCGGAAACAGGGCTGCTAACAGCTGGGGACCTGGGATTGCCAGACCCATAATACCCACAGATTGGATATTCCCCTGAGTTTTGCATTAATTCAACACAGATCTTGCTTCTCTCAGGAGCGACTTTTTTCAATTTACACAAAAAAACATAAACAGCATTTCACTCGTTCACAAAGAAACCTTTTATCTTCACATTAGAACCAACTTAAATCCTAATTGTACAAGGAAAGAAAAAAAATTAAAAACATCACTTCAATCAATCACATAGAAACATCTTTATCATTATTTTTACCAACATATTACTCAAAATGCATTTATCACAAATGTAAACTAATCAATTGTTTCTCTTCCCCGTCCTCTCTACTCCTCACTGTCCTTTCTACTCAATTGCCATGTCGCTCATTTGTTCCGATTGGGCGCCTTCTGCGCTGATCGTTTGTCATTGCCGGTTTTGTTCATTTCCATTTGCTGGATTATGTCTAGGGTTAGCCGGCCGAATTTCGACATCACGAAGTGTTCCACCTACAGTCCTATTCCCACAGTATTCATCGTAGTATGGATTCTGGTTGCCGTACCAGTAGCGTTCACGATCTTGTCCACGTCCTCGATCATTTCCGTTGTTCCACCTGTGTTCGCGACTGTTACCCCAGTTTCTATACGGCCGGTCCCGATTATTGTTCCGTTCGCGTCGTGACGACCAGTCACGCCGTTGATTAGTACTACGGCCACGACTGCGATCGCGCTGCTGTGCCCCATAATAACTTTGTGCCTGATTAGGGGGGCATTCTGCTGTATTATATTCCAACTCTTGGAGAAGTGTCTTAAACGTTTCCACATCCTCTTTGCATCATCCCACAAGAATGACGTGGCGCAAGTGCATCGGCAATTTGGTGATGCATATCCTAATTAGTTCCGCAGGCCCGTATGGGTCGTATAGAAATTGATTTACCTGCAGCATGTGGCCGAATAGGCGTGCTGGGCTGCCGAAACCAGACTGGTTCAAATTTGGCAGCATAATTATGCCATGCTTGACCCTATCTTGTGCCGCTTCCGACCAATAGGCGGACAGAAAGGCTTGTTGAAACTCCTGAGTGGAGTTGCAGTGATGCGCTGCCGACCTCATGCGGATCGCCGGTTCGCCTTCCAAATAGCCACACATATATTCTATCTTGCGTGAACTTGCCCAATCGGGGGGAAGACAGAACTGAAATTGGTCGAGCCATGCTCGTGGATGTATTCCCTTTTGTGAATTTCGAAATATCTCAAACTTTCTCACCGTAAGGAAATGTTTGAAATCAAATCCCCGCATTTCCTCCCGGCGAGGCCCTTGAATGTTTCTATTTTTCTCATGTCTGCCCCTCAAAATACATTCTTCCCTGTCGTCAAAATCTCCCTCGTGGCCGGAGTCCCTCTCTGCACTGTTCGTACGGCTATTTTTAGTGCTATTGGTGAGTTCGGAATCACACCCAATGCGGCTTTCCAGATGCGCCACGCGTTCTTGTAATTCGGCTGTTACAGCTTTGTGCCGCCTGTACACTTCGAACTGTCCCTTCTGAAAACTAAGAAGCGAACGCACTTCTTCGGTCTCTGCGACCGCTACCTGTGTAGTATTGTTATCGCTCTCTGTCACCTTCATCGTGCCTACGATGTCCGCTAATGCCGCAATCTTATCATGTATTTGCCTGTTGTCCTCCGCCCCAGTATACTTGCTGTTCGAGTGCGTGAATCGCTTGACTGTTGTCCGCTACTGTGTTGCTAACGGATGCGGGACAATGCGTTTCCGCCTCCTGGACCCTCGAGAGTACCTGCTGGCGTTCCCTTTGGCATTCTTCTCTCAGTGCTTGGAAATTCCTAAGTAGCTGTTCTTCGCTCTCTTTCAATTCTACATCGCGACACTGCTTGCCCTGTTCTAAGGCTTGCAGACGGTCATCGATTTGCTCAAATGTACGGCCTAATTCTTTCATAATATCGCTTTTCATTTCACTTGCCAGATTGTTTATTCTTTGTGAGATATCATCGGACACTCTCTGCATCGACTTGTCGACTTTATTTGTCTGCTGAATTAGTTTTTCGCCTATTTGCTCGCCTAGCTCGCGGATCGATTTTTTAGATTTCTGCGTCATTTGTTCGCCTAGCTCGCGGATCGATTTTTCAGATTTCTGCGTCATTTTTTCGCCTAGCTCGCGGATCGATTTTTCAGATCTCTGTGTCATTTGTTCGCCTAGCTCTCGGATCGATTTTTCAGATTTCTGCGTCATTTGATCGCCTAGCTCTCGGATCGATTTTTCAGATTTCTCTGCGTTTTCTTTATTTTGTTGCAATAAGGCTTTCATGAGTTCTGCCAAATCAATTTGGTTAGTTGGAGGCAAATTAATTTCTGGCTCTGATGTGACCCCATTCGTCCTGTTTTGCATTTCCTCTGAAGTATTCCCCAATGCATTTTCGGAACCGTCCGACGCGTTAATATTCGAAATCAAATTATCCCCTTGGTCCATGTTGCTTAAGTTGTTGGACCGCCTACTTTTAGCTTGGTTACGTGTCTGCATTAGTTCAATTTATACCCAGTACGCAACACACTAATCACAATAAATGTATCCCCCAAAAATTACGACGGTCACACGAAAGGTACCCTACCTAGTACGCATATTTCACACGCAAAACAAATTTTTATCTTTGATCGAAACAGTGCAATTTACAAGCGAGAAAAAAAACACACACACATATAGAAAACAAAACAACAAGACAAACAACACAAAGCCGCTCAACAACGCCGTGAATCATTTGAAAGTCTGCTCAGAAACAACGCACAAGTTGTTTGAGCGCTGCAGAGAAAAAAAAATTAAGATTATAACACGCTCGCAATCTAACGTTTCAGAGATTCCAGAGTCTAGCGGAATCACAGAACAGGGTCGCCAAGTGTAATGTTGTTACTTTAATTTGCTATGAAAGCGGTGCTGATAGACAATAAAAGCGGGTTAAAAGCTGTGAGCTGTCTGGGGAAGTTAACCTTGCATTACTGCGCAACTGTTTCACCAGGTATCCAGTCTAGCTCACCAAATTCCCAACCAGACTAACATTAATTATAATCTTTTAATAGTCATACGATAACCGGGGGGAGAATTTAAATAAAAAGAAATAAATCAGTTTATATTTGGAAATTTATTTTAACATTGATCATTGAAATTTCAGCATATTAAACTTGATTCATAACTAAACTGGTGCCTTATTTAGGATTGTGAAAATGTGAGATTGTAATCTTACAGAACACATCAAATATGGAGCCAAGATTGGGAGACTGCATACAACACTGCATTCATAAAATAACACACGAAGAACGTTGAAACATATGCAAGAGGAAATTAACCACAACCAACCGATTCAATTTTCACCCAAAGAAGTTACGTTCGTAGCGCAATCCTGTCTGTTATGAAATTACCACACGCTGGTATACTAAATTCATACTAACTCTCTGTGAAATCTTTCCCAAAAGAATAGCTGAGGGCTACTTTGATGATTACACCACATGCTTCACGTGGTCAACTTGGTTTACACAAAGAGTGTAACTCCACAATAATTTTAATAATTAAAATAAATTAGATCGAAAAGCAATTTACAAAAGTAAAACCTCGAACTGGTTACTATCGTCTTACTATTAACCTGATGGGCCAAACAATTGTATAAGCACGTGGTACTGGTCTCACAAAGTAGACCCCACGTGTATTGAACATAAAGAAAAGTTGCTATATTGAAAAATATTGTCAAGACGAGACGTTATAATCTCACGCACATTCGCATTGAAGATTGATGACGCTAGTTAGAGTTACTGATTAACACGTGGTTCCACTTTATTCACAAAGTAGTGACAAAGCAACTACCGGAATATATTCTGAACTTCACACTCGAATTACACTGCGTTGCAATTTAAGATAACATTAGATATTTTAGAGCTAAATCTGAAATAAAGGTGATTAAATTTTCAGTTAGGCTGAACTTAAGAAATCCATTGTCCGACGGACTTAGCAGACACGCGCTTAGCCAGAGATCTCACTAGTTTATACGCTCGCCGCGGACAGACTGACCTGGGCTCCTACCAAGGGTGCTTCCGTATACAAAACGGAAGTGACCAGAGAGGCAGCTTCCTATACCAACATGACAAGGGACGGACAGGACCATACTAAGGATAGAAACCTCTTTGCTTTTAGAAAGCGTAGCTACCTGTCCCGACGTTGGTCCTACTGTTCTCTAGCAGACAGGCTTGTCTGCTACCATCCAGCATGCAACTAGAAATACATTTGCTCATTCATCCTCTCACTCAGAAGGGAAAGGGGATGACAGTACCTTATCATATACAGTATATAAAAGAAAGCAGATGTAGGTTCCGTATGAGACTGTGTGACATGTATTACATATAAACTGTGTTTTAAAGTGTAGTAGTGTGACAGATCGTTCTTGTTTATGTGTAAAAGTAACACGTTCCACTGCTCAGTCTCCTCCCAGATAGAAACACCACAGTAAATTTAGAAGAGGAATTTATGCCGTAAATGACAACATATTTATGAAATTAACATGATAGGAATTCAACAGAGACCTTTCAACCTTCCTTTTGTTCGTTTACTTACTTTTTTATTTCTTCTACGCTTCCTACTTTAATACAAAGAGACTTAGACATTATAAAGTTATCTAATTAAAGGCAGCGCAACAGCACAATCTTTCTTTCTTTGGTCCTGTTCTCCTCGCAAATTAATTACTTCACTGAAATTAAAGCATTGCAGACCGAATACCTTGCGGGTACCACACATTTTTTAAAACCAAGCTAAGCAACACAGTGGCTGGTAGTTTAGTCTCATTCGAGAGCGTCGCGGTTATAAAGGTCAGTCGGTCTCTGGGCAATTTACAGAAACCAACGAAACTTTAAAGGTGCAATGCTTACTTTGAAAAAGACACGGTCAGTATCCCTCCCCATTCATTTAACAATCAGAGATTGACCTCTTCGGCGATGGGATTACAAACGCGAATCTTTATTCCTTCCCTTCCGACACAGTTAAAATTTAGTTTATCGATATTGCACGTCGCATTTCGAGGTTTAATACTATGCCTTCACGAACATGTCTACACCATCTATACTGGGGTCTGTTTGAGCAATGTTGACTTAAGATGAGGCATTAGTCCTTAATTTCTAAGGACTTCGCCATCAACGGAAAGTTAAACGTTTTGCTCCGTGCTGTTGGAAGTAACTATAGGTCTTCTCCTCCTCCGTTAATGCTGCCACACATTCACGTCCAGTTGTATCCACTCGTCCGGGACACTTTGACTTGCTGCACACTGTACTATCAAGTGGTTCGGCCTGTCTTCCTGAAATATCATGATAAAAATTTTCGATGAGCCGGCCGAAACGCCCTCACTCCCAGGAGAAATAATGGTGTGGTCGACTAATAGTATGTACCAGCCAACCCGGTTGGCCGTGCGGTCTAACGTACGGCTTTCCAGGTGGGAAGGAGCGCCTGGTCCCCGGCACGAATCCGCCCGGCGGACTTGGGTCGAGGTCCGGTGAGTCGGCCAGTCTGTGGATGGTTTTTAGGCGGTTTTTCATCTACCACGGCGAATGTGGGCTGGTTCCCCTTATTCCGCCTCAGCTACCCTATGTCGGCAATTGCAGCGCAAACAAGTTCTCCACGTACGCGTACACCACCATTACTCTGCCTCGCAAACATAGAGCTTACACTTGTTTGGTGTGAGACATTCCCTGGGGTGGGGGGGGGGGGGGGCGAACCGCACAATAACCCGGATTCGGTGTGGGGAGGCAGAGGGGTGAAGTGGGCTGTGGTAGTCATCGTGGGGTTGTGGACCACTGCGGCTGCGGTGGGAACGGAACCTCTCCGTCGTTTCTAGGCCCACGGTTCACATACAGTACGGTAGTATGGACCGAAACAAAAAAAGTCTAGTGACCATGGGCTCTAAAGTGCATAATTTAAGAGCTATCAGCCACTTGTTCTGTAGAAGAGATGTGTTTCACAATATTGAAGATTGTAACCTCCCCACAAAAATTTAAAATATGACAATATTATTAATGAATGCTAATGGACATTGCGCTAAGTATAACCTCTCCACTGAAATTTTAAAAGACAGAAATAATAAATGGGTGGGAGCCAAGCGTAACCTCCCTAGCAATTAAATTTAATGACAATAAAAGTGAGAATCGCAATCTGACCCAAGTATAAGTTCCTCACAAAAAAAATGAAAGTCAATTCAGTGATAAGAAAATCTCAGTGATAATGATAATTCAATTAAACCGAAATATCGGTCTTTGGCCCTGTGCAAAAATCAGAATTAAATTCTTACCTCATTGAAACTGCTTGTCAAATTTCTGCTCTTATTGTTGCGCACGGCTTGGAGGAACTGCATTGCAAATAATATTTTTTTTTTTTTAAATTTAACTGAAACTTTTCTTTAAGGGAAATGAAGGAAATCGTAATAAAATGATTTTTTTTTTTTGGTGTAAAAATTGCTTTGAAATCAAAATTATTATTGGGGCACTTGTTGAAAATTAATTACAATAAATAAACTTTACATTATCTGATGATTACCTTAATTAACAATATACCTCATTCAGGATCTTGACCAGAATGCCATGTCGACGCTCGCCGACTGCGTCCCGCTCGCGACCGTGACAGGACTAGACCACTACTGCCGACAGACTACATCACACAACTGCACTGGGCTGCTACTACTGACCGACTGCTCTGCATGATGACTACTAGCGTACTGCACGACGACTACTAGCGAACTGCTCGCAACACTCGCGCGGTCAAGCGCAGACTAACTACGATAAATGGCTCTCTGGTCAGAGACTCTGCAATGCCTCGCCATCGCTGCTACGTTACATACGTGTTTCAAGATGAACATGTGATAATGGCACTTAAGGTATGCGTCTTAGGTCCCATGGTTGTTGGACTTTTTTCTAGTTTTCGTCCATAGTACTACCTCTGCAACATCACTAGATCACCCTCTCTAGAACGGTTTTCTGCTTTCAGTAATCCGTCTGTTCTCAAACTCGATTAAAATTTTTACAACAGCGCCGCTCTAATCTATTATTTTCCTTAACAAAGTGGAAAATACTGATGCAGAAGTGCTGATATAATAGCACACCAGAAGAACGTCAGCTGATTGACAGTAAAATCTTCACAATCGTGAGACACCAGGTGCATTTCCCAAGCAATTTAACGCCCACACAAGAAGTCTTTTTTCCTTGCGGCTGTCTGGTTGTATCACGAATACAAGCGCGACGGAAGAGGCGTGAATGGGAACAGTCACGAAATCGCTGGAGCGCAGAGATTTGCCTTTGGGTGAGTAGGTCGCTACTCGGTTCACGCCGCTCGCGTGACCAATGGCCATTTCCACGTGAGTCATTCACGGGCTCGTGGCAGGCCCAGGAGCCGAGCCACCTGCAAGGCGTTGGCGCTCAGCAGAGTGTCTCGCTGCTGGTCGATTCTTCGAAGTTACCAGCAGGCGGCCGACATGGCTCGCCACGACGACTATAGGGTGTCGAGCCGACGTCCGGGACTCTGCAGCCCTGCTGAGGCACACACAAAGTCCGAACAAAGAAAGGAGGAATAAGAAGAGTATGGTCTAACATCGCGACAGCGACGTCAGACGATCCGGTATTAGGTTCTGTGTAAAGGGAGGGGGTAGGGGGGGGGGGACGGAGAGAAGAAAACGGGGAGGGGAATCATAGATTCTTGTTGGCTCTGCCCTGATCCCACCCCTCCCGAACACACAACCTTTTAAAGTGCCAGAGAAGAATACAATTTTAATAACAGTGTACGCAGTTACAGAATACACTCCTGGAAATTGAAATAAGAACACCGTGAATTCATTGTCCCAGGAAGGGGAAACTTTATTGACACATTCCTGGGGTCAGATACATCACATGATCACACTGACAGAACCACAGGCACATAGACACAGGCAACAGAGCATGCACAATGTCGGCACTAGTACAGTGTATATCCACCTTCCGCAGCAATGCAGGCTGCTATTCTCCCATGGAGACGATCGTAGAGATGCTGGATGTAGTCCTGTGGAACAGCTTGCCATGCCATTTCCACCTGGCGCCTCAGTTGGACCAGCGTTCGTGCTGGATGTGCAGACCGCGTGAGACGACGCTTCATCCAGTCCCAAACATGCTCAATGGGGGACAGATCCGAAGATCTTGCTGGCCAGGGTAGTTGACTTACACCTTCTAGAGCACGTTGGGTGGCACGGAATACATGCGGACGTGCATTGTCCTGTTGGAACAGCAAGTTCCCTTGCCGGTCTAGGAATGGTAGAACGATGGGTTCGATGACGGTTTGGATGTACCGTGCACTATTCAGTGTCCCCTCGACGATCACCAGTGGTGTACGGCCAGTGTAGGAGATCGCTCCCCACACCATGATGCCGGGTGTTGGCCCTGTGTGCCTCGGTCGTATGCAGTCCTGATTGTGGCGCTCACCTGCACGGCGCCAAACACGCATACGACCATCATTGGCACCAAGGCAGAAGCGACTCTCATCGCTGAAGACGACACGTCTCCATTCGTCCCTCCATTCACGCCTGTCGCGACACCACTGGAGGCGGGCTGCACGATGTTGGGGCGTGAGCGGAAGACGGCCTAACGGTGTGCGGAACCGTAGCCCAGCTTCATGGAGACGGTTGCGAATGGTCCTCGCCGATACCCCAGGAGCAACAGTGTCCCTAATTTGCTGGGAAGTGGCGGTGCGGTCCCGTACGGCACTGCGTAGGATCCTACGGTCTTGGGGTGCATCCGTGCGTCGCTGCGGTCCGGTCCCAGGTCGACGGGCACGTGCACCTTCCGCCGACCACTGGCGACAACATCGATGTACTGTGGAGACCTCACGCCCCACGTGTTGAGCAATTCGGCAGTACGTCCACCCGGCCTCCCGCATGCCCACTATACGCCCTCGCTGAAAGTCCGTCAACTGCACATACGGTTCACGTCCACGCTGTCGCGGCATGCTACCAGTGTTAAAGACTGCGATGAAGCTCCGTATGCCACGGCAAACTGGCTGACACTGACGGCGGCGGTGCACAAATGCTGCGCAGCTAGCGCCATTCGACGGCCAACACCGCGGTTCCTGGTGTGTCCGCTGTGCCGTGCGTGTGATCATTGCTTGTACAGCCCTCTCGCAGTGTCCGGAGCAAGTATGGTGGGTCTGACACACCGGTGTCAATGTGTTCTTTTTTCCATTTCCAGGAGTGTATAATATACAGGGTGAGTCGCGTAAGAGGTAACACCCCCATTATTCCGGGGGCGATTGCACGTATCGACAAGCAGTGTTCGGCGTATCATAGCCGACTATGGGGCACATACTTTGGTACATGCACAATAATACAACGTTTATATTGACCGAGATAATGAGGCAAGTACATGTTTTTTTTAAATGGGACTCTATACTTCTTTTACCATCATTCCAACGCTCTGGAAAAGACGCGTATAGTGATGTAACGCATGTTCCTATTGTGATTAAAACTTCGCTTAAAAGGCGCTGGGAAATATTGTACGATTGATGGTCGAGGCGGTCGGAAGCGGCTGCAAACTGTAAACACACCTCGCGCGACCCGCAGGCCGAGTTGCCGTGCTCTATGCAGCATGCACTGCCTAAGCTACGAAGGTAAATCCTCATCCGCCCTCTTTTAAGCAAAGTTTTAATCACAATAGCAACATGCGTTACATCACTATACGCGTCTTTTCCAGAGCGTTCGAATGATGGTAAAAGAAGTACAGCGTCCCATTTAAAAAACATGTACGTGCCTCATTATCTCGGTCAATATAAACGTTGTGATTATTGTGCATGTACCAACGTATGTGCCCCATAGTCCGCTATGATTCGCCGAAAACCGCATGCCGATACGTGCAATCGGCCCCGGAATGAAGGGGGCGTTACGTCTTACGCGACTCACCCTGTATATACAGAGTGGACGTCAATAAAGCCGACAAACTGCAGAGACGGTTCCGACTGGCAATGGAGGAAGGAAGGTCCTTTGAACAAGTGCCCTGAAATGCGTCGTTGCCGTGGTAGATGGCGCTAACGAATTAAAGTTCCTCTGATTACGTGCCGTGTGTTCGTTGTGTGTTGAAGGCTGCCGACAGCAATTCACGTCACTTTGATTTGATTGCAGGCCGCAGACGATTTTTTAGGAGATCTGTGTGTGATGCAGTGATGATAGTGGTGCCTCTAGGCATCTAATGCTCCATACTGCCGCCTATTTCGTCCCAAAAGAGTGTCAGCTTAACCTTCCCTGCTAATGGTTCTGTTCGAAACTTCTTTGGTTTTGCTGATAAGAAATGGCGCCATTCCTTGCTCGCTCTCTTCGTTTCCGGTTGGTGGAAGTGAACCCAGGTTTCGTCCCCAGTAACGATTCTTGCAAGGAAGCTATCACCTTCTCGTTCAAAGCGCCGAAGAAGTTCTTCACAAAGTGTCTGCAAGTCCTACACGTCGTTCTCTCATTTCAGGAGTCAGCTGCTATGGCACCCATCTTGCAGACACTTTGTGAAACTGGAGCACATCATGCACAATGTGTTGTGCTGACCCATGACTAATCTGTAAACATGCTGCAGTCTCATTCAGTGTCACTCGGCGTTTTTCCTTCACTATGGCTTCAACTGCTGCAATGTTCTGTGGAGTCACAACTCGTTGTACGAGGAGCATCTTCCACTGAAGTCACACCATTTGCGGACATCCTACTCCATTCTGAGACTTGCTGCTGTGAGAAACATGCATCACCGTACTGAACCTTCATTCCTCGATGAATTTCAATAGGTTTCACACCTTCACTACGCAAAAGCCGAATAACAGAACCCTGTTCTTCCCTGGTGCAAGTCGCAAGTGGGGCGGCCATCTTTATACTGATACTGCGACGGTATGTGTGCATCTGCACTATGCTGCCACCTACAGGCCATTCTGCGCGCTGTTTGTAGCACGCTTACCAACTTACAGGATAACGAAGCGAAATTTTGATTTGTTATTACAAATTTAGGGTTTTCGTTTGACTCACCCTCGTATCTGATATTCATGTCGGGAACAAACGGAAATGGTGTTTGTGTACGACCACTCAAGTAGAAACGGTCGAGAGACAGCCGGCCGCGGTGGTCTAGCGGTTCTAGGCGCTCGGTCAGGAACCGCGCGACTGCTACGGTCGCAGGTTCAAATCCTGCCTCGGGCATGGATGTGTGTGATGTCCTTAGGTTAGTTAGGTTTAAGTAGTTCTAAGTTCTAGGGGACTGATGACCACCCATGTTAAGTCCCATAGTGCTCAGAGCCATTTGAACCATTTGAACCATTTTGGTCGATAGACAGCACTGCTGTACCAAAACAAGTGCCCTCACAGACACCAACGACATCACACAACATTTAAAGCCCTTTTGGCACATGGTCCTTTCAGACAGATGAACGTGCAGGGGGGCGCCGGACTGTACGTACACCGGATTTGGAGCACCGAGTTCTACAGGATATTAAAACTAACCCTAGTACAAATTCCATGCAAATGGCCAGCTAACATGGTGTAAGCCAAAGTACGATTTTGTGTGTCCTGCGTGACACTCGTACCATCCGTATCACCTGCAACGAGTGTAAGGATTATCAGCAGCGGATTTCCCTCTGCAGGAAGGATTTTGTCGATGGCTTTTGCACCAGACCATTACATTTACGGTATTTCTTACATCAGCCCTCTTTACCGACGAAGCAACCTTTATCAGAACTGGCACCATCAATCTGCATAATTGTCATCTGTGAGATACAGACAATCCTTTGGAAATGGTTGAGCAGGGATTCTTCGTGACCATATACTTCAACCAGTTATCACTTCACAACGCCTCGACAAAGGAAAGTACTTTGACTTCCTGCTAAATACTCTGCCCCAGCTGCTTGAGAATATGCCTCTGGCAATACGACGGGTTATAAGGTTTCTGCGTGACTGAGTACCACCCCACCTCTGCATTACGGTTCCCCGACACCTCAACAATGTGTTCCCCGGACGTTGGACAGGACGCACAGACCCTGTAACACGACTGCTAGATCACTGGATCACTCTGGGAGCATCTTTAAAGCGATGTGTATGCTGCACCAGTTCCTAATTTGCACATTCTTCAACAGCGTGTTTACGACGCCTGTGACGATATTCGGAGAGAGAACGGAAAGTGCGAAAGAGTGCGACAACCCATAATGCGACGTGCGAACGCATGCATTGCATTCCACGAAGGCCACTTTGAACATCGGTTGTGACGTGAATGCGATGCAGATCTATACTGTGATCCGGGACGGTATGTTGCCGTTGCACCCACATCGTCCATTTCCGGACACACATTCATAGGACCGTTCTTTTTCCATTTACAGCCAGGAATCAATCCATGCACTCTGTCGGTTTTATTAGCGTCCAACTGTATACGTGCAAAATGAATTTGATATAGTAGTACAGGATGAGAGAGCTAAGGCAGTCCACGGCAAATATATCCAGAATAAACAAATATATCGAGGTGCGGCTTTCGCTAAGTTATAGTGAACAATATGGTGAATTTCCTGAGGTTCCCAAGTAATTCTTGTCGTTTATAGTTTCCGAATTACGATATTGACTGTTTTTCTAAAGGAACTGTATACTTTTTCTGGGACATTTGAAGGAAGCTTCTAAATGAACTTCAACGACATAGCTTGGAATATGATCAAAGAATATCAAGATAACAGCTCCGCAAAACACTGCCCAGCGATCAGGAGAAGAGGTTTCACAAACATCAGCCCTATTATACAAAATGTAATCAGGCACATGGCTCCAGTATGGTTCGCGCGTTCATTACCACTGCTGTCACACCATGTGCTCAACACGTTGACCTCTAGCATTGCTACATGCATTTGTTCCGATTGGGCGCCTTCTGCGCTGATCGTTTGTCATTGCCGGTTTTGTTCATTTCCATTTGCTGGATTATGTCTAGGGTTAGCCGGCCGAATTTCGACATCACGAAGTGTTCCACCTACAGTCCTATTCCCACAGTATTCATCGTAGTATGGATTCTGGTTGCCGTACCAGTAGCGTTCACGATCTTGTCCACGTCCTCGATCATTTCCGTTGTTCCACCTGTGTTCGCGACTGTTACCCCAGTTTCTATACGGCCGGTCCCGATTATTGTTCCGTTCGCGTCGTGACGACCAGTCACGCCGTTGATTAGTACTACGGCCACGACTGCGATCGCGCTGCTGTGCCCCATAATAACTTTGTGCCTGATTAGGGGGGCATTCTGCTGTATTATATTCCAACTCTTGGAGAAGTGTCTTAAACGTTTCCACATCCTCTTTGCATCATCCCACAAGAATGACGTGGCGCAAGTGCATCGGCAATTTGGTGATGCATATCCTAATTAGTTCCGCAGGCCCGTATGGGTCGTATAGAAATTGATTTACCTGCAGCATGTGGCCGAATAGGCGTGCTGGGCTGCCGAAACCAGACTGGTTCAAATTTGGCAGCATAATTATGCCATGCTTGACCCTATCTTGTGCCGCTTCCGACCAATAGGCGGACAGAAAGGCTTGTTGAAACTCCTGAGTGGAGTTGCAGTGATGCGCTGCCGACCTCATGCGGATCGCCGGTTCGCCTTCCAAATAGCCACACATATATTCTATCTTGCGTGAACTTGCCCAATCGGGGGGAAGACAGAACTGAAATTGGTCGAGCCATGCTCGTGGATGTATTCCCTTTTGTGAATTTCGAAATATCTCAAACTTTCTCACCGTAAGGAAATGTTTGAAATCAAATCCCCGCATTTCCTCCCGGCGAGGCCCTTGAATGTTTCTATTTTTCTCATGTCTGCCCCTCAAAATACATTCTTCCCTGTCGTCAAAATCTCCCTCGTGGCCGGAGTCCCTCTCTGCACTGTTCGTACGGCTATTTTTAGTGCTATTGGTGAGTTCGGAATCACACCCAATGCGGCTTTCCAGATGCGCCACGCGTTCTTGTAATTCGGCTGTTACAGCTTTGTGCCGCCTGTACACTTCGAACTGTCCCTTCTGAAAACTAAGAAGCGAACGCACTTCTTCGGTCTCTGCGACCGCTACCTGTGTAGTATTGTTATCGCTCTCTGTCACCTTCATCGTGCCTACGATGTCCGCTAATGCCGCAATCTTATCATGTATTTGCCTGTTGTCCTCCGCCCCAGTATACTTGCTGTTCGAGTGCGTGAATCGCTTGACTGTTGTCCGCTACTGTGTTGCTAACGGATGCGGGACAATGCGTTTCCGCCTCCTGGACCCTCGAGAGTACCTGCTGGCGTTCCCTTTGGCATTCTTCTCTCAGTGCTTGGAAATTCCTAAGTAGCTGTTCTTCGCTCTCTTTCAATTCTACATCGCGACACTGCTTGCCCTGTTCTAAGGCTTGCAGACGGTCATCGATTTGCTCAAATGTACGGCCTAATTCTTTCATAATATCGCTTTTCATTTCACTTGCCAGATTGTTTATTCTTTGTGAGATATCATCGGACACTCTCTGCATCGACTTGTCGACTTTATTTGTCTGCTGAATTAGTTTTTCGCCTATTTGCTCGCCTAGCTCGCGGATCGATTTTTTAGATTTCTGCGTCATTTGTTCGCCTAGCTCGCGGATCGATTTTTCAGATTTCTGCGTCATTTTTTCGCCTAGCTCGCGGATCGATTTTTCAGATCTCTGTGTCATTTGTTCGCCTAGCTCTCGGATCGATTTTTCAGATTTCTGCGTCATTTGATCGCCTAGCTCTC
This sequence comes from Schistocerca piceifrons, assembly GCF_021461385.2. Lineage (NCBI taxonomy): Eukaryota > Metazoa > Arthropoda > Insecta > Orthoptera > Acrididae > Schistocerca > Schistocerca piceifrons. The sequence goes on from NC_060138.1 coordinate 523,092,386, forward strand.
GGATCGATTTTTCAGATTTCTCTGCGTTTTCTTTATTTTGTTGCAATAAGGCTTTCATGAGTTCTGCCAAATCAATTTGGTTAGTTGGAGGCAAATTAATTTCTGGCTCTGATGTGACCCCATTCGTCCTGTTTTGCATTTCCTCTGAAGTATTCCCCAATGCATTTTCGGAACCGTCCGACGCGTTAATATTCGAAATCAAATTATCCCCTTGGTCCATGTTGCTTAAGTTGTTGGACCGCCTACTTTTAGCTTGGTTACGTGTCTGCATTAGTTCAATTTATACCCAGTACGCAACACACTAATCACAATAAATGTATCCCCCAAAAATTACGACGGTCACACGAAAGGTACCCTACCTAGTACGCATATTTCACACGCAAAACAAATTTTTATCTTTGATCGAAACAGTGCAATTTACAAGCGAGAAAAAAAACACACACACATATAAAACACACAAATATAGAAAACAAAACAACAAGACAAACAACACAAAGCCGCTCAACAACGCCGTGAATCATTTGAAAGTCTGCTCAGAAACAACGCACAAGTTGTTTGAGCGCTGCAGAGAAAAAAAAATTAAGATTATAACACGCTCGCAATCTAACGTTTCAGAGATTCCAGAGTCTAGCGGAATCACAGAACAGGGTCGCCAAGTGTAATGTTGTTACTTTAATTTGCTATGAAAGCGGTGCTGATAGACAATAAAAGCGGGTTAAAAGCTGTGAGCTGTCTGGGGAAGTTAACCTTGCATTACTGCGCAACTGTTTCACCAGGTATCCAGTCTAGCTCACCAAATTCCCAACCAGACTAACATTAATTATAATCTTTTAATAGTCATACGATAACCGGGGGGAGAATTTAAATAAAAAGAAATAAATCAGTTTATATTTGGAAATTTATTTTAACATTGATCATTGAAATTTCAGCATATTAAACTTGATTCATAACTAAACTGGTGCCTTATTTAGGATTGTGAAAATGTGAGATTGTAATCTTACAGAACACATCAAATATGGAGCCAAGATTGGGAGACTGCATACAACACTGCATTCATAAAATAACACACGAAGAACGTTGAAACATATGCAAGAGGAAATTAACCACAACCAACCGATTCAATTTTCACCCAAAGAAGTTACGTTCGTAGCGCAATCCTGTCTGTTATGAAATTACCACACGCTGGTATACTAAATTCATACTAACTCTCTGTGAAATCTTTCCCAAAAGAATAGCTGAGGGCTACTTTGATGATTACACCACATGCTTCACGTGGTCAACTTGGTTTACACAAAGAGTGTAACTCCACAATAATTTTAATAATTAAAATAAATTAGATCGAAAAGCAATTTACAAAAGTAAAACCTCGAACTGGTTACTATCGTCTTACTATTAACCTGATGGGCCAAACAATTGTATAAGCACGTGGTACTGGTCTCACAAAGTAGACCCCACGTGTATTGAACATAAAGAAAAGTTGCTATATTGAAAAATATTGTCAAGACGAGACGTTATAATCTCACGCACATTCGCATTGAAGATTGATGACGCTAGTTAGAGTTACTGATTAACACGTGGTTCCACTTTATTCACAAAGTAGTGACAAAGCAACTACCGGAATATATTCTGAACTTCACACTCGAATTACACTGCGTTGCAATTTAAGATAACATTAGATATTTTAGAGCTAAATCTGAAATAAAGGTGATTAAATTTTCAGTTAGGCTGAACTTAAGAAATCCATTGTCCGACGGACTTAGCAGACACGCGCTTAGCCAGAGATCTCACTAGTTTATACGCTCGCCGCGGACAGACTGACCTGGGCTCCTACCAAGGGTGCTTCCGTATACAAAACGGAAGTGACCAGAGAGGCAGCTTCCTATACCAACATGACAAGGGACGGACAGGACCATACTAAGGATAGAAACCTCTTTGCTTTTAGAAAGCGTAGCTACCTGTCCCGACGTTGGTCCTACTGTTCTCTAGCAGACAGGCTTGTCTGCTACCATCCAGCATGCAACTAGAAATACATTTGCTCATTCATCCTCTCACTCAGAAGGGAAAGGGGATGACAGTACCTTATCATATACAGTATATAAAAGAAAGCAGATGTAGGTTCCGTATGAGACTGTGTGACATGAATTACATATAAACTGTGTTTTAAAGTGTAGTAGTGTGACAGATCGTTCTTGTTTATGTGTAAAAGTAACACGTTCCACTGCTCAGTCTCCTCCCAGATAGAAACACCACAGTAAATTTAGAAGAGGAATTTATGCCGTAAATGACAACATATTTATGAAATTAACATGATAGGAATTCAACAGAGACCTTTCAACCTTCCTTTTGTTCGTTTACTTACTTTTTTATTTCTTCTACGCTTCCTACTTTAATACAAAGAGACTTAGACATTATAAAGTTATCTAATTAAAGGCAGCGCAACAGCACAATCTTTCTTTCTTTGGTCCTGTTCTCCTCGCAAATTAATTACTTCACTGAAATTAAAGCATTGCAGACCGAATACCTTGCGGGTACCACACATTTTTTAAAACCAAGCTAAGCAACACAGTGGCTGGTAGTATAGTCACATTCGAGAGCGTCGCGGTTATAAAGGTCAGTCGGTCTCTGGGCAATTTACAGAAACCAACGAAACTTTAAAGGTGCAATGCTTACTTTGAAAAAGACACGGTCAGTATCCCTCCCCATTCATTTAACAATCAGAGATTGACCTCTTCGGCGATGGGATTACAAACGCGAATCTTTATTCCTTCCCTTCCGACACAGTTAAAATTTAGTTTATCGATATTGCACGTCGCATTTCGAGGTTTAATACTATGCCTTCACGAACATGTCTACACCATCTATACTGGGGTCTGTTTGAGCAATGTTGACTTAAGATGAGGCATTAGTCCTTAATTTCTAAGGACTTCGCCATCAACGGAAAGTTAAACGTTTTGCTCCGTGCTGTTGGAAGTAACTATAGGTCTTCTCCTCCTCCGTTAATGCTGCCACACATTCACGTCCAGTTGTATCCACTCGTCCGGGACACTTTGACTTGCTGCACACTGTACTATCAAGTGGTTCGGCCTGTCTTCCTGAAATATCATGATAAAAATTTTCGATGAGCCGGCCGAAACGCCCTCACTCCCAGGAGAAATAATGGTGTGGTCGACTAATAGTATGTACCAGCCAACCCGGTTGGCCGTGCGGTCTAACGTACGGCTTTCCAGGTGGGAAGGAGCGCCTGGTCCCCGGCACGAATCCGCCCGGCGGACTTGGGTCGAGGTCCGGTGAGTCGGCCAGTCTGTGGATGGTTTTTAGGCGGTTTTTCATCTACCACGGCGAATGTGGGCTGGTTCCCCTTATTCCGCCTCAGCTACCCTATGTCGGCAATTGCAGCGCAAACAAGTTCTCCACGTACGCGTACACCACCATTACTCTGCCTCGCAAACATAGAGCTTACACTTGTTTGGTGTGAGACATTCCCTGGGGTGGGGGGGGGGGGGGGGGGCGAACCGCACAATAACCCGGATTCGGTGTGGGGAGGCAGAGGGGTGAAGTGGGCTGTGGTAGTCATCGTGGGGTTGTGGACCACTGCGGCTGCGGTGGGAACGGAACCTCTCCGTCGTTTCTAGGCCCACGGTTCACATACAGTACGGTAGTATGGACCGAAACAAAAAAAGTCTAGTGACCATGGGCTCTAAAGTGCATAATTTAAGAGCTATCAGCCACTTGTTCTGTAGAAGAGATGTGTTTCACAATATTGAAGATTGTAACCTCCCCACAAAAATTTAAAATATGACAATATTATTAATGAATGCTAATGGACATTGCGCTAAGTATAACCTCTCCACTGAAATTTTAAAAGACAGAAATAATAAATGGGTGGGAGCCAAGCGTAACCTCCCTAGCAATTAAATTTAATGACAATAAAAGTGAGAATCGCAATCTGACCCAAGTATAAGTTCCTCACAAAAAAAATGAAAGTCAATTCAGTGATAAGAAAATCTCAGTGATAATGATAATTCAATTAAACCGAAATATCGGTCTTTGGCCCTGTGCAAAAATCAGAATTAAATTCTTACCTCATTGAAACTGCTTGTCAAATTTCTGCTCTTATTGTTGCGCACGGCTTGGAGGAACTGCATTGCAAATAATATTTTTTTTTTTTTAAATTTAACTGAAACTTTTCTTTAAGGGAAATGAAGGAAATCGTAATAAAATGATTTTTTTTTTTTGGTGTAAAAATTGCTTTGAAATCAAAATTATTATTGGGGCACTTGTTGAAAATTAATTACAATAAATAAACTTTACATTATCTGATGATTACCTTAATTAACAATATACCTCATTCAGGATCTTGACCAGAATGCCATGTCGACGCTCGCCGACTGCGTCCCGCTCGCGACCGTGACAGGACTAGACCACTACTGCCGACAGACTACATCACACAACTGCACTGGGCTGCTACTACTGACCGACTGCTCTGCATGATGACTACTAGCGTACTGCACGACGACTACTAGCGAACTGCTCGCAACACTCGCGCGGTCAAGCGCAGACTAACTACGATAAATGGCTCTCTGGTCAGAGACTCTGCAATGCCTCGCCATCGCTGCTACGTTACATACGTGTTTCAAGATGAACATGTGATAATGGCACTTAAGGTATGCGTCTTAGGTCCCATGGTTGTTGGACTTTTTTCTAGTTTTCGTCCATAGTACTACCTCTGCAACATCACTAGATCACCCTCTCTAGAACGGTTTTCTGCTTTCAGTAATCCGTCTGTTCTCAAACTCGATTAAAATTTTTACAACAGCGCCGCTCTAATCTATTATTTTCCTTAACAAAGTGGAAAATACTGATGCAGAAGTGCTGATATAATAGCACACCAGAAGAACGTCAGCTGATTGACAGTAAAATCTTCACAATCGTGAGACACCAGGTGCATTTCCCAAGCAATTTAACGCCCACACAAGAAGTCTTTTTTCCTTGCGGCTGTCTGGTTGTATCACGAATACAAGCGCGACGGAAGAGGCGTGAATGGGAACAGTCACGAAATCGCTGGAGCGCAGAGATTTGCCTTTGGGTGAGTAGGTCGCTACTCGGTTCACGCCGCTCGCGTGACCAATGGCCATTTCCACGTGAGTCATTCACGGGCTCGTGGCAGGCCCAGGAGCCGAGCCACCTGCAAGGCGTTGGCGCTCAGCAGAGTGTCTCGCTGCTGGTCGATTCTTCGAAGTTACCAGCAGGCGGCCGACATGGCTCGCCACGACGACTATAGGGTGTCGAGCCGACGTCCGGGACTCTGCAGCCCTGCTGAGGCACACACAAAGTCCGAACAAAGAAAGGAGGAATAAGAAGAGTATGGTCTAACATCGCGACAGCGACGTCAGACGATCCGGTATTAGGTTCTGTGTAAAGGGAGGGGGTAGGGGGGGGGGGACGGAGAGAAGAAAACGGGGAGGGGAATCATAGATTCTTGTTGGCTCTGCCCTGATCCCACCCCTCCCGAACACACAACCTTTTAAAGTGCCAGAGAAGAATACAATTTTAATAACAGTGTACGCAGTTACAGAATACACTCCTGGAAATTGAAATAAGAACACCGTGAATTCATTGTCCCAGGAAGGGGAAACTTTATTGACACATTCCTGGGGTCAGATACATCACATGATCACACTGACAGAACCACAGGCACATAGACACAGGCAACAGAGCATGCACAATGTCGGCACTAGTACAGTGTATATCCACCTTCCGCAGCAATGCAGGCTGCTATTCTCCCATGGAGACGATCGTAGAGATGCTGGATGTAGTCCTGTGGAACAGCTTGCCATGCCATTTCCACCTGGCGCCTCAGTTGGACCAGCGTTCGTGCTGGATGTGCAGACCGCGTGAGACGACGCTTCATCCAGTCCCAAACATGCTCAATGGGGGACAGATCCGAAGATCTTGCTGGCCAGGGTAGTTGACTTACACCTTCTAGAGCACGTTGGGTGGCACGGAATACATGCGGACGTGCATTGTCCTGTTGGAACAGCAAGTTCCCTTGCCGGTCTAGGAATGGTAGAACGATGGGTTCGATGACGGTTTGGATGTACCGTGCACTATTCAGTGTCCCCTCGACGATCACCAGTGGTGTACGGCCAGTGTAGGAGATCGCTCCCCACACCATGATGCCGGGTGTTGGCCCTGTGTGCCTCGGTCGTATGCAGTCCTGATTGTGGCGCTCACCTGCACGGCGCCAAACACGCATACGACCATCATTGGCACCAAGGCAGAAGCGACTCTCATCGCTGAAGACGACACGTCTCCATTCGTCCCTCCATTCACGCCTGTCGCGACACCACTGGAGGCGGGCTGCACGATGTTGGGGCGTGAGCGGAAGACGGCCTAACGGTGTGCGGAACCGTAGCCCAGCTTCATGGAGACGGTTGCGAATGGTCCTCGCCGATACCCCAGGAGCAACAGTGTCCCTAATTTGCTGGGAAGTGGCGGTGCGGTCCCGTACGGCACTGCGTAGGATCCTACGGTCTTGGGGTGCATCCGTGCGTCGCTGCGGTCCGGTCCCAGGTCGACGGGCACGTGCACCTTCCGCCGACCACTGGCGACAACATCGATGTACTGTGGAGACCTCACGCCCCACGTGTTGAGCAATTCGGCAGTACGTCCACCCGGCCTCCCGCATGCCCACTATACGCCCTCGCTGAAAGTCCGTCAACTGCACATACGGTTCACGTCCACGCTGTCGCGGCATGCTACCAGTGTTAAAGACTGCGATGAAGCTCCGTATGCCACGGCAAACTGGCTGACACTGACGGCGGCGGTGCACAAATGCTGCGCAGCTAGCGCCATTCGACGGCCAACACCGCGGTTCCTGGTGTGTCCGCTGTGCCGTGCGTGTGATCATTGCTTGTACAGCCCTCTCGCAGTGTCCGGAGCAAGTATGGTGGGTCTGACACACCGGTGTCAATGTGTTCTTTTTTCCATTTCCAGGAGTGTATAATATACAGGGTGAGTCGCGTAAGAGGTAACACCCCCATTATTCCGGGGGCGATTGCACGTATCGACAAGCAGTGTTCGGCGTATCATAGCCGACTATGGGGCACATACTTTGGTACATGCACAATAATACAACGTTTATATTGACCGAGATAATGAGGCAAGTACATGTTTTTTTTAAATGGGACTCTATACTTCTTTTACCATCATTCCAACGCTCTGGAAAAGACGCGTATAGTGATGTAACGCATGTTCCTATTGTGATTAAAACTTCGCTTAAAAGGCGCTGGGAAATATTGTACGATTGATGGTCGAGGCGGTCGGAAGCGGCTGCAAACTGTAAACACACCTCGCGCGACCCGCAGGCCGAGTTGCCGTGCTCTATGCAGCATGCACTGCCTAAGCTACGAAGGTAAATCCTCATCCGCCCTCTTTTAAGCAAAGTTTTAATCACAATAGCAACATGCGTTACATCACTATACGCGTCTTTTCCAGAGCGTTCGAATGATGGTAAAAGAAGTACAGCGTCCCATTTAAAAAACATGTACGTGCCTCATTATCTCGGTCAATATAAACGTTGTGATTATTGTGCATGTACCAACGTATGTGCCCCATAGTCCGCTATGATTCGCCGAAAACCGCATGCCGATACGTGCAATCGGCCCCGGAATGAAGGGGGCGTTACGTCTTACGCGACTCACCCTGTATATACAGAGTGGACGTCAATAAAGCCGACAAACTGCAGAGACGGTTCCGACTGGCAATGGAGGAAGGAAGGTCCTTTGAACAAGTGCCCTGAAATGCGTCGTTGCCGTGGTAGATGGCGCTAACGAATTAAAGTTCCTCTGATTACGTGCCGTGTGTTCGTTGTGTGTTGAAGGCTGCCGACAGCAATTCACGTCACTTTGATTTGATTGCAGGCCGCAGACGATTTTTTAGGAGATCTGTGTGTGATGCAGTGATGATAGTGGTGCCTCTAGGCATCTAATGCTCCATACTGCCGCCTATTTCGTCCCAAAAGAGTGTCAGCTTAACCTTCCCTGCTAATGGTTCTGTTCGAAACTTCTTTGGTTTTGCTGATAAGAAATGGCGCCATTCCTTGCTCGCTCTCTTCGTTTCCGGTTGGTGGAAGTGAACCCAGGTTTCGTCCCCAGTAACGATTCTTGCAAGGAAGCTATCACCTTCTCGTTCAAAGCGCCGAAGAAGTTCTTCACAAAGTGTCTGCAAGTCCTACACGTCGTTCTCTCATTTCAGGAGTCAGCTGCTATGGCACCCATCTTGCAGACACTTTGTGAAACTGGAGCACATCATGCACAATGTGTTGTGCTGACCCATGACTAATCTGTAAACATGCTGCAGTCTCATTCAGTGTCACTCGGCGTTTTTCCTTCACTATGGCTTCAACTGCTGCAATGTTCTGTGGAGTCACAACTCGTTGTACGAGGAGCATCTTCCACTGAAGTCACACCATTTGCGGACATCCTACTCCATTCTGAGACTTGCTGCTGTGAGAAACATGCATCACCGTACTGAACCTTCATTCCTCGATGAATTTCAATAGGTTTCACACCTTCACTACGCAAAAGCCGAATAACAGAACCCTGTTCTTCCCTGGTGCAAGTCGCAAGTGGGGCGGCCATCTTTATACTGATACTGCGACGGTATGTGTGCATCTGCACTATGCTGCCACCTACAGGCCATTCTGCGCGCTGTTTGTAGCACGCTTACCAACTTACAGGATAACGAAGCGAAATTTTGATTTGTTATTACAAATTTAGGGTTTTCGTTTGACTCACCCTCGTATCTGATATTCATGTCGGGAACAAACGGAAATGGTGTTTGTGTACGACCACTCAAGTAGAAACGGTCGAGAGACAGCCGGCCGCGGTGGTCTAGCGGTTCTAGGCGCTCGGTCAGGAACCGCGCGACTGCTACGGTCGCAGGTTCAAATCCTGCCTCGGGCATGGATGTGTGTGATGTCCTTAGGTTAGTTAGGTTTAAGTAGTTCTAAGTTCTAGGGGACTGATGACCACCCATGTTAAGTCCCATAGTGCTCAGAGCCATTTGAACCATTTGAACCATTTTGGTCGATAGACAGCACTGCTGTACCAAAACAAGTGCCCTCACAGACACCAACGACATCACACAACATTTAAAGCCCTTTTGGCACATGGTCCTTTCAGACAGATGAACGTGCAGGGGGGCGCCGGACTGTACGTACACCGGATTTGGAGCACCGAGTTCTACAGGATATTAAAACTAACCCTAGTACAAATTCCATGCAAATGGCCAGCTAACATGGTGTAAGCCAAAGTACGATTTTGTGTGTCCTGCGTGACACTCGTACCATCCGTATCACCTGCAACGAGTGTAAGGATTATCAGCAGCGGATTTCCCTCTGCAGGAAGGATTTTGTCGATGGCTTTTGCACCAGACCATTACATTTACGGTATTTCTTACATCAGCCCTCTTTACCGACGAAGCAACCTTTATCAGAACTGGCACCATCAATCTGCATAATTGTCATCTGTGAGATACAGACAATCCTTTGGAAATGGTTGAGCAGGGATTCTTCGTGACCATATACTTCAACCAGTTATCACTTCACAACGCCTCGACAAAGGAAAGTACTTTGACTTCCTGCTAAATACTCTGCCCCAGCTGCTTGAGAATATGCCTCTGGCAATACGACGGGTTATAAGGTTTCTGCGTGACTGAGTACCACCCCACCTCTGCATTACGGTTCCCCGACACCTCAACAATGTGTTCCCCGGACGTTGGACAGGACGCACAGACCCTGTAACACGACTGCTAGATCACTGGATCACTCTGGGAGCATCTTTAAAGCGATGTGTATGCTGCACCAGTTCCTAATTTGCACATTCTTCAACAGCGTGTTTACGACGCCTGTGACGATATTCGGAGAGAGAACGGAAAGTGCGAAAGAGTGCGACAACCCATAATGCGACGTGCGAACGCATGCATTGCATTCCACGAAGGCCACTTTGAACATCGGTTGTGACGTGAATGCGATGCAGATCTATACTGTGATCCGGGACGGTATGTTGCCGTTGCACCCACATCGTCCATTTCCGGACACACATTCATAGGACCGTTCTTTTTCCATTTACAGCCAGGAATCAATCCATGCACTCTGTCGGTTTTATTAGCGTCCAACTGTATACGTGCAAAATGAATTTGATATAGTAGTACAGGATGAGAGAGCTAAGGCAGTCCACGGCAAATATATCCAGAATAAACAAATATATCGAGGTGCGGCTTTCGCTAAGTTATAGTGAACAATATGGTGAATTTCCTGAGGTTCCCAAGTAATTCTTGTCGTTTATAGTTTCCGAATTACGATATTGACTGTTTTTCTAAAGGAACTGTATACTTTTTCTGGGACATTTGAAGGAAGCTTCTAAATGAACTTCAACGACATAGCTTGGAATATGATCAAAGAATATCAAGATAACAGCTCCGCAAAACACTGCCCAGCGATCAGGAGAAGAGGTTTCACAAACATCAGCCCTATTATACAAAATGTAATCAGGCACATGGCTCCAGTATGGTTCGCGCGTTCATTACCACTGCTGTCACACCATGTGCTCAACACGTTGACCTCTAGCATTGCTACATGCTATAAATTGATTCTGTAGAAACAACACTGCGCTTTGAATTTCATCTGGAGTTAACAGCAGCACAGGCCTGCGTTATAAGGCACTTCGTGCCGGTGTTTCCTGAAAGACATCTTGTTTTAATACCCACCACAGATACGAGTACAGATATATTAAGTTTGTGTGTGTGTGTGTGTGTGTGTGTGTGTGTGTGTGTGTGTGTGTAGACCATTTTGCGTTTCTCGCGAGCATTCCAATACTCTGTCATTACATGTGCGGAATGGAAATAACATCAGTCATGCTGATACCACGCTAATTTTCTTATGTCCAGAGGGATGTCTTCCGATGACTGCGACAGCAACATAGGAATTCGGCGCACCTTACTATTGTTATGAATGATAGAAATAAACGTACAAAAGAAGGTAGAAAGCCAGAGTCATATTAATGGAACAATCAACGAATCTCTCAAAACTAAAGTAATAAAGGAACCTCCCCTTAACAAAAAGAAACGAACAGAGAACACAAGCATCGGAGCTGCGATTTTTAAGAAGAGTAGCTGGATACATACTGACTGACTGGAGGAGGAATGCTGATACCGCAGAGGAAGAGGGAGTGGAAAGCTTAACTCAGCAGATTGAGGAATACAGCAACAATTTCAAGGACCATGTCAAAGGAATGGAAGACGACAGAATACTAAAATTAATGAGTAATTATTACCCAAAGGGCAGAAGATTCTTAGGAGACCGATGACCAGCGGAACGGTATTTAATTTCAATTAAATAGACAAATACAAAATTGTTAAGGCTTTCGCGGCCTCTTGTTGACAAACTGCCTGTTAGCTTCTGTGTCGAATTCTTCAGCCGACGTTCGTCTAATGATTTTACTGACGTTTCGCCAGCACGAGTGGCTGGCGTTGTCAAAGCTTCACCCTCCATTGCCGGTGGTGAACTGGAGCCGAGCTCGTGGCCGCAGACTACATGTACCTGGCGCACCGACGAGCGAGGGCTTCTCCGTGGTCGTTTCCGCTGCGGTTCTCGCCTTGCTACCTGCGACGGTCGTTGGCTACAGCACGGGAAGCCAAGATCCGTTTACCTTAAGGCCTTCTTATTTCTTGTTGAAGCTATTCCCGTGTTTTTGTATGTCTATCGCCTCTCTGAACAAAAGGGTGTGATAGTGTTTCTCTACAGCCAGAACTTGCGTGTCGGCGAATTTTACAACATGGTTGGTCTCACACATTGCGTGCTCTGCCGCGGCCGATTTCTCCACGTGCACCAACCTGCAATGTCGCTTATGTTCTTTGATCCTGGTATTGATGGATCGTCCAGTCATTCCGACATAAACTTTTCCACTTGTGTATGCTATGCGATATATTTTCGACAATGCAAGTGGATACCTTTTCTCCTTTGCCGATCTAAGACACTCTTTAATCTTCTTTGACGGTTTCAAAATCGCCTTTACACCTTGTTTGCGAAATATACGGCCGATTCTGTCCGTCACTCTGGGAATGTACGGCAGCAAGGCCGTACCCGACATTTCTTCCTCTGATTTGTCGCTTCGCCGAGTTCACACGAATCATGGCGTCAGCGCGTCCAGCATTCTCGTCAGTTCGTGCTGGGACGACCAGAGAGTTGCTCATATGTGACTAACGTACGTCCACTTTTAAAGGCATCTACCCACTCGCACACTTTTCTCTCACTAAAGCAGGTATCTCCGTACCTTTCCAAAACCCTTCTATGGATCTGTCGAGGGTTGTCTTCCTCCTACCGCTAAAATCGTATTACTGCTAGCTGTTCTTCTACAGTGCAGACAGAGCTAAGGACTAAATTTCCTATTCAGATTGTCATGCCATCTGTCGGCATATGCCGGAAGTTTCTCAAGTCATGCATTTTTCACTTCCCGGGACTTTCACACGCGTGACATGTTAACTGCATTTAAGGGGACACGCCCCTCAACGGGCTGCAGTTTTAGCACTATCTTCACCCTCATAGTGCAACTGATCTATAAATGAGAGATAGCTCAAAATTCTTACACACAGTGAGGGTCATAAGTGAAAGCATTTCCCAAAAAATCATTGAGATATTATTATATTTTGGTAGTGACAACAATATATTAGTATAAAAAACGGAACACAATTTCAAGACAAATTATTTTACTACAACAACAATATTTAAAAATATAGTTCAGATATCACCATCATGTTATAAATTTTTCAGGAAATAGTGGGCAAGGGAGGTAGAGGAGGCCATTCTAAATATCTGTACCAATTTTTGCGAGTTTAACTTCAGTCGTTTAGGAGAAAAGTGTACCTGAATGATGAAAATTCAAGTTTTCGGTAAACAGCAAAAAAAGATTTACAAATTTATTAACTTACACTATGTTCGTTTAGAACATTCCAGCTGCATACTCCAGTTGTCCTCCTGTTTCCTTATCCTCAACGCTATTTCTCTTCATTCTTTTCTTTATCCTTGGCTCCTTGATAGCAGATTCTGCAGCTGTCTCTGCTTCGATTACCCTCCGCTTATCAATTGCAGTTAGAGCTTAGGCCATATTCCTTCCCGTCTGGATGTTCAATTTCTTCATAACATTGATCCTTGAAATTGCACAACCATTGAATGTTATCATTGCATCCATGACACCAATCTTCAGCACTGTCAACCCAACAAATGCAGTTTTGGGTATTCTCTCCCATATACAGCTGTTGAAGCTTTAATTTGCATTTTGAGAGAGACCATGCATACATTTCCTAAGTAGATTTTTATTTGCCAGATCCCTTTATATACAGTAGGCCTAACTGCCTCCATTACAGCAAGTGGTAAGGAATGCTTGTGGGTATATTGTATGCCTGTAGCATTGCTCAACCAGTAATTGCACCACGAATCTTCCCTCTTGGACACAAACCATGCTGTGGGGTTTCATCTGTTGACACTCTGTCTTTACATAATTTTCTTAGCCGAACTCCCACTCTTTTTTGTACATGCCCAACACATTCAAGCTTTTCTATCAGAGTGTCCCCGTATGGTCTGTCATTAACAACAGTAGTGCGTCCTTTACAGATCCATCCCCAAGGTAGCCTACATAGCTCACACCACCACTGACCTCTGATCTTCTAAAAATGTTTAGAACTCCTTTCGTGTCCATGTTTCCACTTGGGCCATCAAAGTTCTTTACACAAACATGGGTGCCAATACAGTTACTTGAACAACCCTGGTAGCGCTTTGTTAGACATTCATAAGCTAGTATCTTGCCAGTTTCAATAAATGTGGCAGTTACAACCCCATTCAGGGAAGTATGACCTCTCTTCTGCCAAATCCATCAAATGCTGCTACAATGTCTGTATTCTCGGACAAGGCTATTGCTTCTTCTGCTGCTTTTTTCATTGAATGTTCACTTACACCACATAAAGTATTACGTATTGACTGTATCTGTCAAACCTCAGTGGAGGTGGAGGCAAATCCATCACCGCACAAAAACTCTGGGCAGCTCTCCTTCCCCTTCCAATACATCGCATTGCATAAGCAAACTGAATATTTACACCGTAATGTCGACTGTCAGTTACTGGCGATTTCATTATATCACTGTGCATCTTACACTAGTTACAGCCAATCACTAACCGACTTGAAAGACCCTTCCTTGCTTAAATGTCCTCAAAAACGTCAATGGTATCTTCACAATTGCAGTACTTACATTTCACAGCACTCTTCAAAAGTCTTGACAGCATATTTAGGTTCACAATAATATTTCCGTCGTTACTGCTGCTCACAGTACTACTAGGCTTGTTCTTATTATATTCAGGAAGCGAAAGTTTGCGTCTAAAGTACTGCCGGTAGACACAGTTTCCGCAGGTGACTTTTGAAGCAACTGATGTGATTTATTATGTTGTGTTTGGCTAAATTTCTTTACTCTCGGCATTTATAGCACAGGAAACACACCCACAAAACAAGACAACACACAATAACTACAAAACCACAGGCATATGAAATTCCGAAATCATATATTCTCGGATCTTTGTTTACATTCGAACCATATCCTTGTAGAGATGCCTGTACTTTGGTTCCTAGAGTCAGTGCCTTCTAGAACGCACCTGCGTTAACGATCCTAACTAACGACGGATAAAACGGAAGAACAAAATAATGCATCACGTATTCTGAGGCACTTCAAACTGACAGATGGGCGTGGTTCCTGTGCAACATTATGTTCAACCGCAATTTTAGAACGAACGGAAAATGATGGTGCCAGTAAACTATACATTTTTGAAATCAGCATGAAATTCTCTTTCCTATAGACTAAGAAATGTTTCTTCAAATTTTTGGTCATTTTCACGAACATGTCTCCTTAACACTGATAGTTTTCTGTTACTTTTTGAATTGCCCTCGTACAATTCCTCGCAATTTTCGAGACCCTTAATTTTGAAGCTCCTTTATTCTCTGAAAATTTGCCGAGAAATTTGGAACTTTACGCTTTATCGATGATTTTTTTTTCAGTAGGATCTTACACCATTCTTACTGCAAAATAGTGTTAAGTTCAGGTAGCAACGATGGAAGTGGACAGACCACAAAGGCTCGATAATACTGACATCTGGTGACTGTGCTGCCCAGGGAAGATACGATAATTCATCCTCATTTTCACGAAATCAGTCTTGGGCGATGCGAGCTGTGTCAACTGGTGCCCTGTGATCTTGGAAGACATCGCCCCAAATTGGGAACGAATATTGTACTGTGGGAAAGACCTCACCAGTCAAAATGGTCACATAATCCTTGGCAGTAATGCGAACTTCCATAGTAAGCATGGGGCCAATGGCATACCACGATGTGACTGTCCAAATAATCACCGCAACCCCGCCATGTTTCACTCGGGAGGTAAACGCTGCCAGAAGTTGGAAACAGTGTAAAACAAGATTCGTTCGAGCAAGTGACTTTCTTCCATCGCTTCGTAGTCCAAGTTTTCCTGTCACTTTTGCAACCTTGATGAGTGGTTTTGGAATGTAATGTCCCTATGCAGTTCTCTGCTTGCAAAGGATGGTCAGAAACAGTCTGAAAATCTTGTAAGGGTTTTGCAAGGTAGGGTATGCTGAGAAATAAACATTAAGAAAAATTTGGAAACGATGCACTGTTTCTGAGTTAATTAACACTGAGGTTAGTCAATCAGCCCGTTGCGCGCGCAAATTCAAGCTGCCAGCCAGATACAATAAGTGTCAGTTTTGCTCATACCGTAGATGACAGCGGACGAGACTGCTCAGCCTTTGGCTCTGGTTCGATCCTCACTAATATCCTACGTCCAGTCTTTGTGTCGCTCTCTTGTTAAATGTACGGAAACCAAACGAAGAACACGTTCGTTGACACCGTCTCTGGCAGATCGCTTAAATGTTGGCGCGCAACAGCCTGATTGGTTAAACTAAGTGCCAATTAACTCTAAAGAGGCGCAACGTATTGAATTCTTTTTCTTAACAGTTATTTCTCAGTGCAATCTTTCCTGTAATACTGTTACAAGCTTTTCACATTGTTTCTGACCACCTTGTATAGCTCCCTTCGAGTTATTTTGGTGCTGACGGGGTTCTTGAGTGCGACGTTCAGTTCTGCGCTGACTTTTGCAACTGACATTTTCTTCAATGACAATCCGTCACGATCACGCAGTATACGTTTTCGTCCACGTTTTGGCTGTGTTGATGGTGTTTTTCCTGTTGCCCTTATGCAGTGTAAGTCTTCGATACGGTGCCCTTGAAATATCAAATACATCGCCTTCCTTGATTACGGAAGCATCCGCCGTACCAGCACAATTACCTCGTTCACGTTCGAATTCCCTCAGGTCCAACATAATGCACTGACAGCTACACAGAACACCGTTCTGACGAAGACTTATGCTTGCAACGTATTGAGGACGCTGCCACGGTGCCGCTCGTCACCAACTACGACAGTGAAACCTGCAGGTATGGTAGCATCTGCTTTTTATGGTCAAACATGCGTTTCTCTCGTCGTTTCCGTATTTTTGTCTAACTAATCTCTAGTAACTCACGTCGTAGAGTACAGCATGCTGTGCCACACTGCTAGAAAGCATGTTGTTGTTGTGGTCTTCAGTCCTGAGACTGGTTTGATGCAGCTCTCCACGCTACCCTATCCTGTGCAAGCTTCTTCATCTCCCAGTACCTACTGCAACCTACATCCTTCTGAATCTGCTTAGTGTATTCATCTCTTGGTCTCCCTCTACGATTTTTACCCTCCACGCTGCCTTCCCTTGATGCCTCAGAACATGTCCTACCAAGCGATCCCTTCTTCTGGTCAAGTTGTGCCACAAACTTCTCTTCTCCCCAATCCTATTCAACACCTCCTCATTAGTTATTGATCTACCCATCTAATCTTCAGCATTCTTCTGTAGCACCACATTTCGAAAGCTTCTATTCTCTTCTTGTCTAAACTATTTATCGTCCATGTTTCACTTCCATACATGGCTACACTCCATACAAATGCTTTCAGGAATGACTTCCTGACACTTAAATCTGTACTCGATGTTAAAAAATTTCTCTTCTTCAGAAACGCTTTCCTCGCCATTGCCAGTCTACATTTTATATCCTCTCTACTTCGACCATCATCAGTTATTTTGCTTCCCAAATAGCAAAACTCCTTTACTACCTTAAGTGTCCCATAGCATAGCATAGCAAAGCATAGCAATTCTTAATGTGTCTGAATGCTGTAAGTGTCTCTACGCAGAAGAGTCACTCGGCACAACTGTTCCGACCCCGTCATTAGGGAGAAGACTTAAGTTTGGTTAGGACAAGGACAGGCAAGGAAATGGGCCGTGTCCTGTTCAAATGGAACATTCTAATACTCTCCTTATTCGATATCGGGTAACCACGGAAAATCTGAATCTCCGTGGCCTGGCGAAAATTTGAATGGTGTACCTTCTGCAGGCGAGCTAGCGCCTCGATCACTGGGACAAGTCATTACGTCGGAAGGAGAAGGAATGAAAATTTGGATTAAAACGAGATTATTAGAGATGGAGAACACGTTCGAACCGGGGAAAGAAATCGGCCGATCCTTTTCAAAGACACCATCTCGGTGGTTTAGGGAAATCACAGAAAACCTACACCTGTGTGATCGTACTGCTGTCCTCTTGAACACGAGTCACGTTTTGTCAAATAGTTATCACTGCGCCAGGTCACATGGTCGCAATTGCGTTTGGGACAGTTTAGCTTTCATTGATAGCGCCGGCAAGTTTACAAACATTGAGTTACATATATAATGCAGACACTGTACTACCCGACCTCGATATTATTGCACTTGTCCTGCCGTGGCCGTTATCGGAAATATGCGGTGACGTTTGCAGAAACAGGTACCGTGGTAACTAAGCACAACGCAAAGGAAAAAGAATTGGATTGTGGATAATTTCAAGACAGTTCTCCATATACACTATGTGATCAAAAGTATCAGGACACCCCCAAAAAGATACATTTGTCACATTAGGTGCATTTTGCTGCCACCCACTGCCAGATACTCAATATCAGTGACCTCAGTAGTCATTAGACATCGTAACAGATTAGAATGGAGCGCTCCGCGGAACTCACGGAATTCGAACGTGGGCAGGTGATTCGGTGTCATATGTGTCATACGTCTCTACGCGAGATTTCCACACTCCTAAACATCCCTAGGGCCACTGTTTCCAAAGTGATAGTGAAGTGAAAACGCAAAGGAACACGTACAGCACAAAAGCGTACAGGCCGACCTTGGCTGTTGACTGACAGAGACTTCCGACGGTTGAAGAGGGTCATAATGTGTAAAAGGCATACATCTACCCAGACCATCACACAGGAAATCCAACCTGCATCAGGATCCACTGGAAGTACTGTGACAGTTAGTCTCGAGGTGAGGAAACTTGGATTTCATGGTCGACAGGCTGCTCATAAGCTGCACATCACGCCGGTAAATGCCAAACGACGACTCGCTTGGTGTAATGAGCGTAAACATTCGACGATTGAACAATGGAAAAATGTTGTATGGAGTGACGAATCACGGTACACAATGTGGCGATCCGATGGCAGGGTGAACGTCATCTGCCACCGTGTGTAGTGCCAACAGTAAAATTCGGAGGCGGTGGTGTTATGGTGTGGTCGCGTTTTTCATGGAGGGTGCTTGCACCCCTTGTTGTTTTGCGTGGCATTATCACAGCACAGATCTGCACTGATGTTTTGAGCATCTTCTTGCTTCCCACTGTTGAAGAGCAATTCAGGGGAGGCGATTGCATCTTTCAACAAGATCGAGCACCTGTTCATAACGCACGGCCTATGGCGGAGTGGTTCCACCACAGTAACATCCCTGTAATGGACTGGCCTGCACAGAGTCCTGACCTGAATCCTATAGAAGACCTTTGGGATGTTTTGGAACCAACTTGCTGCCAGGCCTCCCCGACCGACATCGATACCTCTCCTCAGTGCTACACTCCATGAAGAATCGACTGCCATTCCCCAGGAAACCTTCCAGCACCCGACTGAACTTATTGCTGTGAGAGTGGAAGCTGTCATCAAGGCTAAGGGTGGGTCAATTTCATACTGAATTCCAGTATTACCGATGGAGGGCGCCAAGAACTTGTAAGTCATTTTCAGCAAGGCGTACAGATACTTTTGAACACAGACTGTACTTCCGAGTATTTCAGCGTATCCTCATGAAGCATCACGATAAAACCTCATGATAGGGCGACCGAAGCGACATCACTCCCACGTGCAATAATATTGTGGTCGACTAATAATACAGCAGCCGGGGGCGAGCATAAACAAACGGATACGCCAGAGGAGAAAGGAGTGGAGCAGCTTATCGCAGTGCTGGCAGTCTACGCTCGTGGTTTGTTCACCTGCGACAGCAGGACTGACATAATAGTCATAGGGGTGGCTGGTTTTTTCAGGTGTTGTGACGGTCGTAGCCCAACACCGTCATGGACCAGGACTGAGTTCTTCATTCATTTCAAAATAAGAGAAGAAATCAACGAGCTACGCACAACAAAACAGAGGACAGGACACAAATCCTCGGTAAAGCCTAAAAAGCAGTTGTTTGGCTAGGTTAGCAGTGCCGTAAGCATAGTAGTTCAGGCCCGTATCTTACGTAATCGCCGGCCGCGGTGGTCTTTCGGTTCTAGGCGCTTCAGTCCGGAACCGCGCGACTGCTACGGTCGCAGGTTCGAATCCTGCCTCGGGCATGGATGTGTGTGATGTCCTTAGGTTAGTTAGGTTTAAGTAGTTCTAAGTTCTAGGGGACTGATGACCTCAGATGTTAAGTCCCATAGTGCTCAGAGCCATTCTTACGTAATCGTATCTCAAAATACCCATCTTCTCCCAATCTAAAACTGTCACGCCTAAATGTCGGCATAATATTTCTCCCGTTGTCGGCAACAACATGGTGTTTTGAGTTTGCCCGTGACTCATGTTTGTATGGATCAGTTCGTAGAGCAGTATCTGCTAACGGTAGGTTTCGTCCCAGCCCTGTTATTAATTGGCGCACATGTAGCCAACACAGCCTATACTCCGCCACTGAAATAAATTCGGTGTTTCCGACTAGTGTATTTATTAATAAAAACTTTTATGACTTGTTATTTTCTGTCTTTTTAGCTTACTTTCCCCTTGTTCACATTTCAGGGGGTGGCCATCACGCAAAGCCTAACAACTTAGACAGTACGCTGCACAGTTGTGTGACCAAATGTAAAGGTTTTGTTAGGATGCTACAGAACCGAGTTTCTTTAAACGGTCCTAATTGTTCTCTCACTTTCTGCAGACGATATAGACTAGGAACTGCCAATTACAGGTCCCAAAATGACTTGACATTTATAGTACTTCAGGTGTTGCAGGAGATGAATTGTAAAGTTACTTAAATCATTTTCTTATGTTAAGAAAATAATTGTCATTATGCTCGAACTGCACCTATGGCACTAAATCTGCGAGTAGTGAATTACGATATGTGCAGCAATGACGTTCTTAGATAAACGGGAAGTTACCTGTACACTTCGCATTCTTTCATTTTGTCAGTTCAGGTCATTGATGTCTTCAGTTAGGCACTGGATGGTTCATTACCCCACAACTGTTAAATGAGCTAGTGATCCATTTCCAGTGACTCACTGATAATATGAGCTAAGCCATAACGAGAAACATAAAGCTCATGGTTGTTTTATTTAAACAATAGAAATGAGTCACACGGACTGTGAAATCATATTAATAAGAACATGGTATAATCCCTTCTTTCACATATTCAGGGCTGCGATTCAGTTTTGGCTTATTTTCTGGTGTCAGTTCATGTTATGTTTTTTATCCCTGAATTTATGTGTAGCGAATATCAAAACTCCATCTTACTGTCTCGCTCACCCGACTCGGTGAAGTAAATACTCAAGTCTATGCTGTTCCAAGACTCTGTCATTTTATGTAACAGATACTACATTACTTTGTCGCTTAAATGAAGGACATCTCAGTTCCACGGATATGGTATCGAAGGTTATTAACTTTCAGTGCAGGTAACTTCTTTGACACCTTTGGTCTATTCATCAGAATTTTATTTGCATAGGGGATCGTATGCTATTTACAAGATGACCAGTTTCAGTGTATAACGACCATCTTAAGAATTTTAAACATCGTAAAGTTATCCATCACAGAACGACAATGATAGCATTTTATCAAGCTCCGCCTGTAACGGCCACTTTCTATTCGTTATAGAATGAAATTCGTCATCTCATAACGACATGTACAACCGTAACCACGTATAAAATGTGATTAATAGATGACATCAACCACGAACAAGATCATTATCAAGACAGGACGCAATCTTTTGGATGTTGAACGCTTCGAGACATTTTCATATCTTTTCAACATAATCGACATTACTGTTACCATCCACTCTGATATTAAAATTAAACTCAGATGTCCATGCGTGGCATTCGTCACGGCGTTCTAGTCAGGCTTGTGGGTTGTTTTTTGCCTCGTTGTGCTGCTCCACAGTTTCTCGTTCCCGATCGCCCGCCTTGGCTATTCGTATCGTGGACAGCCTCGTACGTCTAGTAGGACATTTCAGATATTCACATTAATCATGTATTACAAATGATAGTGTACAGGGTGCGGTGCTTAAGTCGGGGCAAATGAAACTTTCTTTAAAGCTAATCTATTAAAACAAAATACAAATTAAAACGAAAATTCTTTTACATATAAGTAGTGGTATCTTTTAGGAGTAACATTAGTCGATGTGACCCCCTTCCACAGCAATGAGCTCTTCCAATCTTGTCCTGAAGCGATCGCACCCATTCTTTACAACAGCGCTGTCCATATTCGCAAATGCAGCTTCGATAGCGGTGCGTAGAGAGGTGACATTTTGACCAGAACATGTCAAACTTTATCCGAGAACTAGTTTTGCACTGAATGGCTCGTATTAGGTCCTTCTATGCCATCCGACACCTTTTTCGCTCGCTGACATTCAATACTGACCCCAATTTTCTCAGCGATTGCCCCGGGTCCTTCGAAACCAGCTGCTGAGCCTTTTCGATGACTGCCGCTGTTCGTGACACACGTTTCCTCGAATGAGGCTTCCTCACCGGGTTAGTGGAACCTTCCCCAGACTTCTCCAAAGCGTTATATATGGCCACTATATCGTAAACAGTTGGTCTCGGGTATCAGAACAGTCGAACTATTTCAATGGGCGAATGCCCAGCGCGAAGACTTTCCATAATCGCGGCTCTTCGGTTGTACTCTGCTCTTGTCGGTGACACCTCGGCCATTTTGAGGTTCTGAGTGTTTACTACATACCTACGGCTTTCAAGAAAACCAATAGCGACCTACGTCGGAACTGCAATATGGCGGGAAATTCAAATTGAAATTTTTAAGGGGTTTAAGCGTCGCGCCCTGTAATTTGCATGTGAACCATTATAATACGATCAGGATGGCATTAGTCTAGTAAGCCTAGCAGTGCATTGTACATCCACGGGACATTCTACGGATTATTCCGCAGCATTGTATATCCACAAGACATTCAATGGATTGAAACTTCCTGGCAGATTAAAACTGTGTGCCCGACCGAGACTCGAACTCGGGACCTTTGCCTTTCGCGGGCAAGTGCTCTACCATCTGAGCTACCGAAGCACGACTCACTCCCGGTACTCACAGCTTTACTTCTGCCAGTATCTCGTCTCCTACCTTCCAAACTTTACAGAAGCTCTCCTGCGAACCTTGCAGAACTAGCACTCCTGAAAGAAAGGATATTGCGGAGACATAGCTTAGCCACAGCCTGGGGGATGTTTCCAGAATGAGATTTTCACTCTGCAGTGGAGTGTGCGCTGATACGAAAAGCTGTGAGTAACGGGCGTGAGTCATGCTTCGGTAGCTCAGATGGTAGAGCACTTGCCCGCGAAAGGCAAAGGTCCCGAGTTCGAGTCTCGGTCGGGCCCACAGTTATCTGCCAGGAAGTTTCATATCAGCGCACACTCCGCTGCAGAGTGAAAATCTCATTCTGGAGTCAATGGATTATTCTGCCATGGAAATCTTGGTCACGGAGAGATCCTTCTGGGATTCAATTACTAAGGAATCTGTGAAAGTACGTTCTGCAGATCTTATTAATCGTGAAGGTGGCTTTCAACTTGATATGTCCTGCGACCTGGTGGTTTCCTTTACGTCTTCAGAAAGATAGAATTTGACGCGTCAAGTGACAATTTTGTTACACTTACTTATAATGTTTCTTCTACCTTGGAAGCAAAATGGCACATGACGGACAAAGCAGGGAACACGCAAAAATCGGTTTAGCACAGGCAAAGAGGACGTTCCAGGCTGAGAGAAGTTTTTTGGTATCAAACATTGGTCTTGATCTGAGGAAGAAAATTCTTAGACTGTAAGTTTGGAGCACAGTGTTGTATGGCAGTGGATAATGAAGTGTGGAAATAGCGGAAAAGAAGAGAATCGAAGCGTTTCAGCTGCAATACTACACAGGTATGTAAGAAAATTAGAGGGACTGATGCGATAAAATAATGGGGAGATTGTCTCCAGAATCGACAACTAAAGGAACGTATGCAAAACACTGACAAGAAGAAGAGACAGAATGATAGGAAATGTGTTGAAACACCATAGAATAACTTCCATGGTACTAAAGGGAGCCGTAGAGGTTAAAAGCGAGGGCAATACAGAATTTGGAATATATCCAAGAACTAACTGAGGATAAGGGATGCAAGTGCTACCGTAAGATGAAGAGATTGGCTCTAGAGAGGAATTCGTAACGGGCTGCATCGAATCAGTCTGAAGACTGGTGACTCATAAAAACTACGTTGTTTAATATTTTGACAGCTAAATTTTAACTCTGCGGGCCCGCAATTCGGAGAACGTGCGCATGCAATATTATTGTTACGCGTGTGCCTGCGCGCCTCAGCTGGAGCAATATTCGACAGAAGGCGATAATGTCAACGGAGGGCGTTCATCCAGATGACTAAATTGTTGTCGACAGAAATATCGTGGCAAGATGTTGACGTCATCCCGATGTAATCTGATTTTTTTTTCCTTGTAAAGCGAAAACGATACGGCGTGCTCCTACATCCCGATATAAAGTTTATAAGTTTCTGTGCAATCCATCCAATTATTTCAGGGAAATGCTGAGTGGATTCATTTTACCAGATCACGGCGGACGTCACTTCTTGCCTTCATCCAATTGCATAAATGCTCGATTCTAATCACGAGTACGTTTATGGGAAGATAAAAGCTGACCTTCCGCCATGTTAGCAGAATGATGTACTGCGTCACGTGTATCACAATTCACAATATTATTAGCAGTTACACTTAGAGAGGAATCGACGAATGTAGTTCACATCACCCTCACCTTTACCCGCTTCCTTTCATACATGTGCTGAGGTCAACTTGTCAAGGTCAGAGGTAATATGACATTATGAATGCATGATGTCGATCGTTTTTATTGTGCGCCATATGTGTAAGCTTTAATCACAGTGGCTTTCGCAATACACTATCATCCAGCTTGCCAGATACCAAAGATAATTCAGTGGCGGTTTGCACAACAATAAGCGGACAGGAAATATTGCGACGGATGAGGCAGAAACTGGTTGGCAGCTAGTAATTTACCGCGCCTGCCATGTCCATGGACAACGGGCCCCGAGGAAGGAAGAGCCACATAGCACACGCCTCCTCACGGACAGGAAAGGAGGCCCTCCATAATAGCTGCGCGCCGGGCGATAGCGCGACAGGTGAACGACCCAGCAGGTGGCATCCGACAGGGTAAAACCGAGTATCGACTCGACTCGGCGCTGCGGTGAAGGTCGATACGATAAGAAGCCACTGACCTAGCCATAGGTGGGATTGTACCGGCTAGATGTGACCATGCGTATAGGCCAGTATAGGCTCTTGTGTTTTAGTCAATTGTGTATCGGAGCTAATTGGCAGTGTCTTCCTAAAACAGTCCTAACTTCTTGTAAGTATTGCGATTCGAATAAGACCGTGTATGAAAAGTTGCAGGCACTGTATCTTGGCTACGTGTTATCAATATACAGCGATACGCACAGTGTCCCACAGGGAAATATACAGCTGATACGCTCCTCCAACTTGTCAATTAGCTTGTAAAATTTGAAAGTGTCTTACTGCAAGTAACACGTAAAGGTTCTGTAGCAAGACATTCAGCAAAATATCTCGCGGACTGTCGTGATTAAAACGACGCACTCCGTCCATTTAATCCAACTAATGTGCAGACCGCTTCCACCCTGAACTAATATGTCTCACCATCTGTTAAATAATATCTGTCTTTAAAAATGATTGATTGAGAACACATACATGTAACACAAGCACACTTCAGTCACATACAAAATAAGTAAAAGTAAGTGAGGCGCACAAACAGATTAAATACTATTTATCAGTAGCTACTGCACCAACAAATAACTATGGAAATGTTGATGGGCAGTGCAAGTTTGTTATACGGAAAAGTCCATTCACCAAGCTAGTTTATTTGATGTGTATTGACTTTAATGTTAGCAGTTTATATCTGTTGGAATTCAGAAAGTCCGTGGCAGGAAACTTTAATTATTAAGCTGACCAATCAACAAACAAAATGATTACTGCTGCGGATAAAGTTAATGTCAGCAGCAAAGAATGAGCGATGATCTAACGTTAGATAACATGTCTGCTAGGAGTTTTGATTTAAAGTCGTAGTTAACTGATTCTAAATATAGCCGGCCGCGGTGGCCGAGCGGTTCTAGGCGCTTCAGTTCGGAACCACGAGGTTGCTACGGTCGCAGGTTCAAATCCTACCTCGGGCATGGATATGTGTGTGAGGTCCTAGGTTTAATTAGTTCTAAGTCTAGGGGACTGGTGACCTCATATGTTAAGTCCCATATTGCTTAGAGCCATTTGAACCATTTTTTTAAATATATAGTTTCTTAGCATCTGCGTTTCGTCTCGTCAGGTCTGGAGGTCGCAATACCGCTTCATTTTCGAAACATAAACACGTTTTTATTTTCCGAACTTTTTTTTTCACACTGTTCACCATGTTTACCTTTATTTGTACGGTGCACTATTATTATTCAGTCAGTAGCTATAGATATTTGTTCTAAAACCGTGTTTTCAGAGACGGATATATTATGAATTCATTATGTGTTTTATTTACAAAACAAATATTTATGTGCTTGCTGCGTAGGTCGGCCACGCAAACTAACTCGTTACGTTAAATTTGCTTACTTTCAGGTCTTACTGCATTTCTCTTCAGTGTTCTGGAATTACTTTGGCCCTGTAGGCCACACCAAAGTCTGCAAAAAGCTAATTTGCTTCCAGATGTTGTTGCTGTTGCCGGCCGCGGTGGGCTAGCGGTTCTAGGCGCGCAGTCCGGAACCGCGTGACCCCTACGGTCGCAGGTTCGAATCCTGCCTCGGGCATGGCTGTGTGTGATGTCCTTAGGTTAGTTAGGTTTAACTAGTTCTAAGTTCTAGGGGACTAATGACCTCAGCAGTTGAGTCCCATAGTGCTCAGAGCCATTTGAACCATTTTTGTTGCTGTTGTTGTCTTCAGTCCAGAGCCTGGTTTGACGCAACTCTTCTCGCTACTCTATCCTGTGCAAGCTTCTCCCAGTACCTAATGCAACCTACATACTTCTGAATCTGATTAGTGTACTCATCTCTTGATCTTCCTCAACGATTTTTACCCTCCAAGCTAACCTCCAATATTAAATTGGTAACCCCTTGATGCCTCAGAACATGTCCCACCAACCGATCCCTTCTTCTAGTCAAGTTGTGCCACAAAATTCTCTTCTCTCCAATTCTAGTCAGTAGCTCTTCATTAGTTATCTGATATACCCATCTAATCTTCAGCGTTATTCTGTAGCACCACATTTCGAAAGCTTCTGTTCTCTTCCTGTCCAAACTATTTATCGTCCATGTTTCACTTCAATACATGGCTACACTCCATACAAATACTTTTAGAAAAGACTTCCTGACACTTCAAACTATACTCGATGTTAACAAATTTCTCTTCTTCAGAAACGCTTTCCTTGACATTGCCAGTCTACATTTTATATCCTCTCTACTTTGACCAAACTCATTTACTACTTAAAGTGTCTCATTTCCTAATCTAATTCCCTCAGTATCACCCGATTTTAATCGAGTGCAATCCATTACTCTCGTTTTGCGTTTGTTGAAAGCACTGCCCATTCCGTACAACTGCTCTTCCAGGTCCTTTGCTGTCTGTGCCAGAATTACAACGTCATCCGCAAATCTAAAAGTTTTTTTTTCTTCTCCATGGATTTTAATTCCTACTCCAAATTTTTCTTTTGTTTTCTTTACTGCTTTCTCAATATACAGATTGAATAACATCGGGGATAGGCTACAACCCTGTCTCACTCTCTTCCCAACCACTGCTTCCCTTTCATGCCCATCGACTCTCATAACTACCATCTGGTTTCTGTACAAGTTGTAAACAGCCTTTCGCTCCCCGTATTTGACCTCTGCCACCTTCAGAATTTGAAAGAGAGTATTCCAGTCAACATTGTCAAAAGCTTTCTCTAAGTCTAAAAATCCTAGAAACATATGTTTGCCTTTCCTTAATCTATCTTCTAAGATAAGTCGTAGAGGCAATATTGCCTCACGTGTTCCAACATTTCTACGGAATCCAAACCGATCTTCCCCGAGGTCGGCTTCTACCAGTTTTTCCATTCGTCTGTAAGGAATTCGTGTTAGAATTTGCAGCCGTGGCTTATTAAACTGATAGTTCGGTAATTTTCACATTTGTCAAAACCTGTCTTCTTTGGGATTGCTATTATTACATTCTTCTTGAAGTCTAAGGGTATTTTGCCTGTCGTACTTGCCAGATGGAAGAGTTTTGTCATATCTGGCTCTCCCAAGGCTATCACAAGTTCTAATGGAATATTGTCTACTCCCGGGGCCTTGTTTCGACTTAGGTCTTTCAGTGCTCTGTCAAACTCTTCACGCAGTATCATATCTCCCATTTTATCTTCATCTACGTCCTCCTCTATTTCCATAATATTGTCCTCAAGTATATCGTCTTGTATAGACCCTGTATATATTCCTTCCACCTTTCTGCTTTCCTTTCTTTGCTTAGAACTGGTTTTCCATCAGAGCTCTTCGTATTCATACAAGTGGTTCTCTTTTCTCCAAAGGTCTCTTTAATTTTCCTGTAGGGAGTATCTACCTTACCCCTAGTGATATATGCCTCTACATCCTTACACTTGTCCTCTAGCCATACCTGCTTAGCCATTTTGCACTTCCTGTCGATCTCATTTTTGAGACGTTTGTATTACTTTTTGCCTGCTTCACTTACTGCATTTTTGTATTTTCTCCTTTCATCAATTAAATTCAGTATCTCTTCTGTTACCCAAGGATTTCTACTAGCCCACGTCTTTTTATCCACTTGATCCTCGGCTGCCTTCACTACTTCATCCCTCAAAGCTACCCATTCTTCTTCTACTGTATTTCTTTCCCCCATTCCTGTCAATTGTTCCCTTATGCTCTCCCTGAAACTCTATACAACCTCTGGTTCTTTCAGTTTATCCAGGTCCCATCTCCTTAAATTCCCACCTTTTTGTAGTTTCTTCAGTTTTATTCTACAGTTCATAACCAATAGATTGTGGTCTTAAATTTAAAACCTGACTCCTAAATCTCTGTTTTACCGTTATACCTATAATCTATCTGAAACCTTCCAATATCTCCAGGCCCCTTCCATGTATACAAACTTCCTTCGTGATTCTTGAACCAATTATTAGCTATGATTAAGTTATGCTCTGTGTAAAATTCTACCGGGCGGCTTCTTTCATTCCTTACCCCCATTCCATATTCACCTACTACTTTTCCTTTTCCTACCATCGAATTCCAGTCCCCCATGACTATTAAATTTTTGTCTCCTTTCAGTATCTGAACAATTTCTTTTATCTCATCATACATTTCTTCAATCTCTTCGTTGTCTGCGGAACTAGCTGGCACATAAACTTGTAAAACTGTGGTAGGCGTTGGCTTCGGGTCTGTCTTGGCTACAATAATGCTTTCACCATGCTGTTCCTAGTAGCTTACCCGCGCTCCTATTTTTTATTCATTATTAAACCTACTCCTGTATTACCCCTATTTGATTTTATATATATATATATATATAACCCTGTATTCACCTGACCAGAAGTCTTGTTCCTCCTGCCACCGAACTTCACTAATTCCCACCATATCTAACTTTAACCTATCCATTTCCCTCTTTAAATTTTCTAACCTACCTGCCTGATTAAGGTATCTGATCTTCCACGCTCCGATCCGTAGAACGCCAGTTTTCTTTCTCTTGATAACGACGTCCTCTCGAGTAGTTCCCGCCCGGAGATCCGAATGGGGGACTATTTTACCTGCAGAATATTTTACCCAAGAGACGCCATCATCATTTAACCCTACAGTAAAGCTGCATACCCTGGGGAAAAGTTACGGCTGTAGTTTCCCCTTGCTTTCAGCCGTTCGCAGTACGAGCACAGTAAGGCCGTTTTGGTTAATGTTACAAGGCCTTATCAGTCGATAATCCAGACTGTTGCCCCTGCAACTATTGAAAAGGCTGCTGCCCCTCTTCAGGAACCACACGTTTGTCTGGCCTCTCAACAGATACCCCTCCGTTGTGGTTGCACCTACGGTACGGCCATCTGTAACGCTGAGGCTCGCAAGCCTCCCCACCAACAGCAAGGTCCATGGTTCATGGGGGGGACTTCCAGCTGTATGCACTAGATAATTTATACATACGCTAAACTGTAACATTCTCTTGTGGGACGCTAGAAATTACATCTGTAAGATGACGTATTACACCTGTTAATAATGATGTATTGTGTACCACGTCTTATACAGTCCTAAATACACCATTATGCTCTGATGCACGGTAAGTCGTATTTGGTTTACGATACAATAGTGCAGAGCTGTGTTGAATGCCTTCCGAAGCGAACAGAGCGAGCTGTGTTTCGCAATATCTCTGTTCATTGAATCCATGTTCGTCTTTTTAGAGAAGATTTTCGTTCTCCAGTAACTTACCAATAACAACGCTTGGCATCAATGTGCAAACCCTTTTCCGTACTTTCCGTCTATTTTTATTTTCCACGGAATGGAAAGAGAAAGCGCTCATAGGTTTATCAGGGAACCTACTTGTATACGCGGATGTCGCTGTGTAGTAGGGGAGAGTGTTATATCTTTGAATGCTTCTCAGACTTTCGCTTTAGCCTTCTTTGCTCTGTAATACACAGGATGAAGAACAAATGCCGCAGTTGGCAGTCGCCATGCGATTCGTCATCTAGATTCAAGACAAAAGTTTATATAGAACAATCAAATCGAATGCATTTTAAAAACACAGGTATGAAAACGTGGTGCTGGCAACACTGTCACATCGTGCAGCACATAGGAATGTACAGAGCAACGTGTATCATCCCACACTAGCCCGCCCGGCTAGCCGCGCGGTCTAACGGACAATCCGCCTTCGGCGTTGTAGCAGCTCGGACGTGCTTAGTACACCGGCCGCGCCCCGTTTAGCGCGAGCTTTGTTTACATCCATTAGGCTTCGCATAGCCGTACATTGATTACTAAAGATCACGATGGCACTTTCTTACAGGAAGGTGACCATCAAGTTCACGTTCGACGCACAATACACAAGATCAAAAGCACACAAAATCGAACGTTTCATGCGCGAAGTTGTGAAACTAGATCCGCAGGAGCTGATAGGAATTCACCTGTCAATAGTGGCCAGCGTCGTATATGTAAAACTCATAAACGAGGCAGCGTGCGACAGACTCATTCGTCGATCCACCGACGGTTACCGCTTTTGCCACGCCGATGGAACGTGGGTGTGGTTTCTGTTGATCATGCCGGTTACGGAGCGAGAACGGTATGCGTATTCGAACTTCCGTTCGAAGTTCCTGTAGACTTGGTTATCGTAGCACTTCGCCCCTACTGCACCGTCCTTAATCATGCTGCGGAGAAATGGATCAGCTTCAAGACGTATCCTGTATTGAACGGAGTGCGCAAAATAAGAATTCCAGAAGCACGTACCATCTTATGTGACAATAGGTGGCTGTCGACCCATCGTTATATACGATGGTCCACCGAAAACCTGTTCTGGCTGCGGGCAGGAAGGCCATGTCCGAACTGTCTTCAGCGACGTTTAGTACAGCTACCTCGGGACACTCAGCAACCGCCACAGCGGATGACGTCGCTGCCTATTACACACGTGTAAGCGCTACGGAACGATGTGGGCGACGAGCATGACAAGCCGTTGCCCGTAGACTCTGCTAATATCGCCCAAATCCCACGTCACTGACGGCGCAAATGACCTTGTCACACCACCAGCCAGACGCCCCACAACAGATGCGGAGCCACTGTCCTACCACGCACGCTCCAGTCGAACCCATCTTCAGATATGGAAGCGGATCCGCAAGAGGGTCGCATTGAGCAGCATCCTCAGTAGACGTGGAAGCTCCACCACGGAAACAGCGGTCGAAGAAGCGAAAGGAGAGGCGGCTGCCCACACATGACGACACTACAATCGAAGAGACGAACAATACCGTGGGAACGATTATGATTCGTTTCCGATGCCAGGCCAGGATTTCGTCACACCCACAGTGTCGTTGCTAAAAACCGTGGAGAAGGCGCCACCTCAAAGAGACACGATGCATGCAGATACGCAACAGGATGACGTCACACCTGCAGATGAACGACCGTCAACAGCGAGACTCCTCACCAACTCATTAGGAGACCGGGCACAAGAAGTGGAACAAACTGATGAGATGCAGGACGTCGACGTTCAGTCAGTGGCTCCCACCGACAACGAGTAGGGAGGGAACCTTGTCCATGGCGGCCAGTGAGCCCGTGTCGTGTGGTCCCGGTCCAGGAAGAATGCTCCGTCGACAGCCGATCACTAGATGCGTGACTTCCTACCAGTGTACAATCAATATGATGCCACACGTCTACCGTATTTGTACAGTTAGCATCAATGATATTCGCACCTCAGTTAAGATACAATTGCTGCAAGATGCGCTGGGGGAAGCAGGCGTCGACATAGTTTTTCTGCAGTAGGTACGAAACGATGCCCCGGTATAGTTTTATGGTTATGACGATTATCGTTTAATAGGTTACGACGGTAGCGGTGACACAGTCATACAGTTACGAGAAAGAATAGTGGAATACTAACAATCGACCCATGGTGCTGCCCTGACTGTAGGGGATGTCCACTTGGTGAATGTTCACGCACCGTCTGGATCGACCAAGAGACACGAACATTTTACCCAGCGGAAGTGTCACCGCTATTTCGAGGACGTCAGGAGAATTATATTGTCGGCAGCGACTTCAACTGCGTCCTGCGGCCCGAGGACCAACGACCACACTTCGTTCCTTGCCCGGCGTTACAGACGCTGGTCCAGCATCTTGCACTGCATGGCACTTGAGAAATGACGCATAGCGACAGCCGCGGTATACGTACTTTTCAAGCTGCTCAGCTAGTCTACTAGACAGGGTGTATATGTCACGTGGACTGGAAGGCGACGATTGACGGCCAAGTGTGGCCTACGGCCTTTACAGACCACCAGGCTTACATCTGCGCCCTCGCTCTGCCGCGGCAGGAGACATGGCGCAGTAGGGCCCATGGAAGCTCAACGTTACCCAACTGCGGGATGAGAATTGTTCACGGGAGGTTGACTCACATGGCGACAATGTCAACGGCGTCAACGTTCGTACGATTGAAAGCGTAAATGGTGGCTCTGCTGCGTCAAACCGACTTTACGCAGAACGTTCACACGATGTGGTCAAAATGTCGGTATGCCGATTACGAGGAGCCCTCCTGGCGGTGGACTTCGATCACGCTTTCGACCGTGTGGAGCACGTGTTCCTACGAGGGGTCATGGAACGGATGGAAATCCCCCTCATGTTTGTGGACACGATCATGAGGTTGACCAATGGCCCGAGCTCGAGAGTCTTGGTGAACGGTGTTAATTCAGAACCTTTCACGAACCAGCGCACAGTGTGGCAAGGTTGCCACCTTTCGGCCATCTTATTTGCAGTCGCTCTTGACCTAGCACTACACGACCTCCGACGACTTCTTGAAGGCGTCCAACTACGGACCACATCGTTCCAATGCCGCGTATACGCCGACGACGACGTTCTTTTGGTCAAGTCAGGAGATGAAACCCAGGAGGCCCTGGAATGGCTTCAGCACCGACTCCTCGCCAGGTGACTCTGCTATCGTCTGGACGGGTTTATACTGATAGCAAATCGGTGGCCATAATGTTCTGGCTGATCAGCGTATGCGCCTTTTATGAGCTTTGCCAGACAGTTCATTAAATGAAAAAGATGATGCTGATGTTGATGATTTTTGGTTTGTGAGGCACTCGACTGCGCCGTCATCAGCGCCCGCACAAATTCCTAATCTGTACACAGCCACTTTCACGAATGATGATGGAATGGTGAGGACAACACAGACACCCAGTCCCCGGGCAGAGGAAATCCCCAACCCGGCCGGGATTCGATCCCGAGACCCCGTGATCCAGAGGTAGCTACTCTAGCCACTAGACCACGAGCTGCGGACTAAATGAAAAAGAAAAAGCTATTGACAGTTTACCTTTTCTGATTTGTAGTTCGGCACAAATCCACGCAGCCACGATAAAGAGCGAAAGAAAGGTCGTAAACTATCGCGTAATTGCGACTTTAGTCGGCACAGAACGAACTGAAATATGGTAGGTAAGTTGGTAAACACGTGTCTCTTAAGCTGACGATAACATAACGGTTCCGGAGTGCACAGTAGCATCTGACAGTGGACTGACAGTTAACATTGTATTACAGACAGGTTGGCTCTGATAAATGCCGGGAGAGAGAAGGAATAAAAAGGGATTCTGCAGCGACGGTGCCTGTGGGCCTCTCCCTCTGTCGGCGCAGGTGCTGGAGCTG
Organism: Schistocerca piceifrons; assembly: GCF_021461385.2. NCBI lineage: Eukaryota > Metazoa > Arthropoda > Insecta > Orthoptera > Acrididae > Schistocerca > Schistocerca piceifrons. Next base: position 523,126,381 of record NC_060138.1, read on the forward strand.
GAGGCAGGTAATTGTCAGGTGTGGGGCGGCGCTCCACGTCGCTTCCCTGCGAGGCGCGTTCATTGTGGCGGACAACAATGCACTTCCGCTCTTCTCCACTCCTCTCCGCGCCGGCCACCGTCCCTTGCACAATCCGGTTGCTACACAGACCGCTTCCACAGCTTCACACGCATTATTTCATTCTCCGAAAAGGAAGCAAAAGCTCGAGCAGCAGCATCCGTCTTTCCATCTTAGTAATACTGGAGGTCTATCCAAAACTAGTGTCGTCAATTTTCACGGAAACTACAACTAACACGGAGTTCACAGTAACACTGTTAAATAGAGCAAGGTTTAAGCTACGTACTATCATTTCTTCACACGGCCACTATCATTCGTTATACACTTTTGACAATGATGAACGAGAGCCTTCGTGCTGCGCTCGTCAATAGTTTGAACGAGTTCCTGCTAGCCATTAGATCTGTCAGTGTCATTTGAGTCTGGAAAGTACACACTAAGAAAGAAAGAAAAAAGCTAGGGACCATGAAGAAATTATCCAAATGGGACGGAAATCGTTAGGTGTAATGTACATGTACAAACAAACAATTGATTACAGTTTAAGGAAAACAGTACGGTTTATTCAAAAGAAAGAGCTTCCCAAATTGGGCAAGCCAATAACGCGTTGGTCCGCCTGTGCTTCTTAGGCAAGCATTTATTGGGCTTGGTACTGATTGATAAAGGTGTTGGGCGTGCTCGTGAGCAAGATAATGCCTGCCTGCATACAGCCAGATTTTTTACTGCTTGTCTATGTGCTTCACAAACCCTACATTGACCAGCAAGATTGCCGGATGTCTCCCCATTTGAGAATGTTTGGAGCATTATGGACAGAGCCCTCCAACTAGCTAGTGACTTCGACGATCTAATGGGTCAGTTCCACATAATTTGGCACCACGTCCCTCAGCAGCACATCCAACAGCTCTACCAATAACTCTCAATCACAGACAAGCCGAATAAATGCTGGCTTAAGGACCAGTAGTGGACCAACGCATTATTGACTTGCTCAGTTTGGGAAGCTCGTCTTCTTGAATAAACCACGCAATTTTTCTGACATTCTAATTACGAAACGTGTTTTTTAAGTAAGGTCTGTTTTGTTGTAGACACTAGTAGTTGTCGCGCATACCGCAACGAGCGCGTGCCTCGTGTACCGGCATGCTCCGGGAACAACTGTGCTCAGTTTCAGCTCTGTAGCTAACCTGTGCGGTTCTGTTCTGTGCTTTCAAAATCTTTAAGACTATCGACTCGCCCGCCGCGTGTGAGGTTCGCTCAGTGATACGGTTTTTGTCAGCAAGGAACCTGTCTGCTGCAGAAATTCATCGACAGATTTGCGAAGTGTACGGTGATACTGTTACGAGTGAAAGCAAAGTGAGTAAGTGAGTACGAGAATTCAAAGATGGCCGTGACAACGTCCGTGATGAGGACTGCTCCGGCCGCCCTTCTTTGATTGCAGACGATTTGGTGGCTTGAGTTGAAGCGAGGTTTCGTGAGAACAGGCGCTTCACAATAACAGGTCTCTCAAACGAATTTCCTGACGTGTCGAGATTAGTGCTTTACAACATTGTTTCTGAACACCTAAAGTTTAGGAAACTGCTCTCGTTGGGGCCCGAAACTCCTAACAGAGGACCACAAAAACCAAAGATTTGAGTGTGCGATGGAGTTTTTGACTCGTTATCATGAAGAAGGTGACAGCTTCTTGAGTCAGATTGTAACTGGAGACGAAACGTGGGTTTCGCTTATCACGCCCGAATCGAGGCAACAGAGCATGGAATAGAGACACACACACTCGCCTGTAAAGCTGAAGGCCAAATAGACTGTGTCCCAGCGCATAATCATGGCGTCGGTGTTTTGTGATAGGCATGGTGTTTTGTTGGTCGACTTCGTGGAAAAACATCAATGCAGAAGCATGCTGCCAAACGCTGAGAAATCTATGCAGAGCGATTCAACACATAGGCTGCGGCATGCTGACAAAGGGAATTGTCCTTCTCCATCATACTGCAAGACCTCACACCGTAGGTCAGACCCGCGATTTATTGGACAGTTTTGGCTGGGAAGTTTTAGACCACCCACCCTACAGTCCTGACCTTGCGCCGAGCGATTACCATCTGTTCCTCCATCTCAAACAACACCTCAGTGATAAACGTTACAATTATGAAGAAGACGTGAAAACGGCAGTGAACGCTTGGTTATCACAGCAGGCGGCAAGTTTTTATGAAGAGGGTATTTAAAAATTGGTTGAGAGGTATGATACGTGTTTGAACAAACTTGGCAACTATGTCAAAAAATAGATTGAAGTATGTACTTTCTGAAAATAAATTTACTTTTTTGAAGTAACCTTTCATGTGTACTTATGTTCAAACAGACCTTTCTTAAAAAACACCACTCGTATTTGTTTGTTTGTTTCTACAGGTATACCAGATCCATCCATTTCCTTCCCCTAGGACAATTCTTTCGTGGTACGTCATTTTTTGCCTTAGAATGCATTTACCACATAGTCCATCTTTCATAGCCCCAAAGAGTTAGAGATCCGAAGGTGCTAACTCAGCTCTGTAATTACGGTGGGTGTGGTAGGACAGTCCAGCAAAATTTGACACTGAGATCCATGGTTTCAAACTGTTGTAGAGTCTGGCGTTACTGTAGTAACCTGCACTTTCAGCACAGCCAGTGTCTTTCAGCATTGTGAACTGACAGTTGCATTATGCTCTAAGACATCCCGAGCGGACCACATCGTGCATATCTCAGAGGCTTATGCACATCACTTTCCCTGCAGATGGCAGTGTCTTCAATTTCTTCTTCGTTGGAGAATTTTCATGTCGCCACTCTGTCGGATTCCGATTTTTAACGGCGATACCACATCTCATTTCCGGTGATGATGGCATTCACAAAATTGTTACCTTCAGTTTAGTATTGGTCCAGCAGGTCTCGGCAAACTTGCATTTGTTTATTTATATTTGCCTCTTGTAATGATCTGCGGATCCTGTAACGTACACAAATCGGCATAACTAAGTTTGCATAATATCTTGGTTTAAGTAGTTCTAAGTTCTGGGGGACTGATGACCTGAGAAGTTCCGTAGCGCTCAGAGCCATTTGAACCATTTTTGAACCATAATATCTTGTGTAATACATTACAGCCAACATTCAGCTGTGCACACAATTGCTCAGTTGGTATCCACCAATCATCATGGATGAGTTGATCAAGATGCTGTTCATCATGAGAGTTGGTAGCTGATAAATGTCGAATGGGGCATGGCTTGTCACACACGTCATTTTCACACGAAGGTGTGGCGCCTGTGAATAGTCAAATGTGGGCTTCCTGCCTCATCCTTCTCCAGCCAGAATTTGTGATCCATCTCTAATGTCGACATTGTTGACGGGATTTTATACAATTACCTTTCTTCTTTCATTTCACCCAATTTCTCACTGTTACAGAGGTTATCTTGACACCAAAGACGTGAAGCTCGAAAAATGCACCTGTACTTTCTGTCGATCATCAACTACGCCTATATGTTTTCCACTCTGGTGATCCACACATATTGCCCCAGCTTTGCACAGGTGTTCCATGTACTCTCACATTCACCTCGTCAGGCTCTCTTTCTCCTCTCATCGATAACTCCAAAAACCTGTTTACCCAGCTCTAAAAAGAAACAAGCCAGTTTGTGTGAGAAGTGGACTGAATTATGGATTCGCCAAAACATCCAACCTAAAAGAGCTGTAACAGTAGCTAAGTACCACGCGCACTGTGCAGACCCCCAGCAGCAGCTTCGCCACAGTTAAGTCTGAATTGCTCGAAGCCACTTTTGCTACGTCTGAAGATAAAAGAAAGTGTTGTTAGTCTTCCCGAGGCGAAATTCGTCGATTAATTTTATTTTTCGGCTGCCCCCCTCCCACCCCTATATATATATATATATATATATATATATATATATATATATATATATATATATACGAATCTTCAGCGAGAATCATTTAATAATTTCTTCGGAGGGGTGTGGATTTAAGGACTTTCCTTCGCTTCTCATTTACTCTAAACTGTATAATGAATGTGGTATCAGTATCCTCTGTAAGACACGAGACGTTAGCTACCACAGAGTGCGACAACAATGGATGCTCTTTATGCCCATTCGTCGAGTAAAATCAGTATTACTTAGTTTGATCTTTTGCATTTAATTTATGTGTGTATTTAGTTACAGTGCTTCAGAGTGGTGGTGTAATGCATTTTTTTAGTCCCCGAGGGAAACAGTTTTGAAAATCATCAATATTACTGCACATAATCCAGCGAGTTTTGTTTCAGCACTTCTCTGCCTAGGAAACGCTTTACTTTTAGCTACGTTATTTTACAGAGGAGGAAGAAATCACAGGGACTAGATTCGACGGATAGGTTGGTGATTTCAATTTCGCTCGAATTCTACGTGTGTATACGGTAGAACCAGTCCTTCGATCATCACAACGAAAGATGTCTTTTTTTATGGCGTCTCATATAATCGGTTTAATGTTTAAAGATAATAGTGCGTATTTACAGTGGAACCTAGCGACACAGATTAATGCTGGACTATCCTCTTCACGCAGAGAAACAAACTAACATTGTTTCCATCTAGGTTCTCACCGGTTTTGCTTTCTTTGTTCGTGGTAATGAGGCTGTGTCCCACAGTCTCGACTGTAGCTTGACATCTAGGTCAATCACAGGCGGTTCTCGTTGCTGTTTTTCAGATGAAATAAGAACTTGTGTTAGCACATTGTTCCATCATGTTGGCAAGTGGTAAATCGCAGAGTGTGTGAAACAGCTTTTATGGAATCAATTGCTCCGACTTAGCTGACCCTTCCCCTTGGATGATGATTGGTCAGCTACTTCACTCCAATATTGTGTATTAGGGATACCTGCTTCTGCATGCAGGTTCTACAAACCTCTGTGAATTGCATGGCAGAGGGTACTTCCCATTACACCAGTTGTTAAGCATCAGATCCACTGCAGTAATATCAGAGAAGCGGGAGAGAATAATGACTTCAGTTGTTAGAAGATAACGACAGTGCCCTGTTTCTGAGCACGTGCATTTCACAGCATACTCACGATTTCTAATTCCACACTCAGCACAGTCAGTTGATCATGACGTCACTGACTCACCCGCAATATAGGTGGCTGCTACTTTACACGCACCCACAATAAGTACAGATAGTTAATTTTGAGCATAAAATCGCTCCAGCAAAACAGCCTTAGGGACAACGATAAGCTTTTGACAGTTGTTCCCATTTATTGTCTTCCTTTTATTTCGTCATAAATTAAGCTCTACATGTAGGCCTATACCCTGCACACCACCGTGAAGTGCATGGTAGAAGATACCCTTGAATGTGCCCTGCAGCAGGGCCTCTCTCCCCATTCCAAGCGACAGGAATGGTCGCCCAAATTCCTCTGGTGAGCTGCGATCAGTCCGATCTCGCCTTCAAGGTCGTTACAGTAACGAAAAACAGGCGACTGCAGTCCATTGACAAACTCCTCACTCAGTGCTGGTTCTTGAAACCTTTCAAGTAGGTGTTCACAGGACTGCTGATGCCTATTCTTAAGCATCTGCCAGTTCAGGTATTCCACAATCACCTATCTTTTACTCGAGTTGTGTCAAAAATTCTCCCCAGTTCGATTCACTACCTCATCAGTTATCCAATCACTCTATCAATTCTTAAGCAGTCTTATGCAACACCACATTTCAAATCTTGAACTTGTACTGTATTCTATGGAACTGGGGACATGGAAACGATGGACAGGCTTCGTCCCCGACGTAGCTCGCAGTGGTACACAACCCCACAACTGTCTACAGCAGTCCACTCACCCTACCGCCGCCCCACACCGAACCCAGGGTTATTGTGCGGTTCGACCACCAGTGAACACCCCCCCCCCCCTCCCCCTCCGGAAACGTCTCACGCCAGACGACTGTAACCCCAATGTTTGCGTGGTGGAGTCATTATGGTGTACGAGTACATGGAGAAAGTGTTTGCGCAGCAATCGCCGACATAGCGTAACTGAGGCGGAATGAGGAGAACCAGCTAGCATTCCCCGAGGCTGATGGAAAACCGCCTTAAAAACGATCCACAGACTGGCCGGCACACAGGACGTCGACACTAATCCGCCGGGCGGATTCGTGCCGGGGACCGGCATGCCTTCCCGCCCGGAAAGCAGTGCGTTAGACCGCACGGCTAACCGGGCGGGAAATCTTGTACTTCCTTATTGTCTCACATGACATTTTTCACAATATATATAAATGACTTATTAGATAGTGTCGGAAGTTCCATGCGGCTTTTCGCGGATGATGCTTTAGTATACAAAGAAGTTGCGGCATTAGAAAATTGCAGCGAAATGCAGGAAGATCTGCAGCGGATAGGCACTTGGTGCAGGGAGTGGCAACTGACCCTTAACATAGACAAATGTAATGTATTGCGAATACATAGAAAGAAGAATCCTTTATTGTATGATTATATGATAGCGGAACAAACACTGGTAGCAGTTACTTCTGTAAAATATCTGGGAACATGCCTACGGAACGATTTGAAGTGGAATGATCATATAAAATTAGTTGTTGTCAAGGCGGGTGCCAGGATGAGATTCATTGGGAGAGTCCTTAGAAAATGTAGTCCATCAACAAAGGAGGTGGCTTACAAGACACTCTTTCGACCTATACTTGAGTATTGCTCATCAGTGTGGGATCCGTACCAGGTCGGGTTGACAGAGGAGATAGAGAAGATCCAAAGAAGAGCGTCGCGTTTCGTCACAGTGTTATTTGGTAAGCGTGATAGCGTTACGGAGAAGTTTAGCAAACTCAAGTGGCAGACTCTGCAAGAGAGGCGCTCTGTTTCACGGTGTAGCTTACTGTCCAGGTTTCGAGAGGGTGCGTTTCTGGATGAGGTATCGAATTGTTTCCCCCTACTTATACCTCCCGAGGAGATCACGAATGCAAAATTAGAGAGATTCGAGCGCACACAGAGGCTTTCCGGCAGTCGTTCTTCCCGCGAACCATATGCGACTGGAACAGGAAAGGGAGGTAATGACAGTGGCACATAAAATGCCCTCCGCCACACACCGTTGGGTGGCTTGCAGAGCATAAATGTAGATGTAGATCTATCGTCCACATTTCATTTCCATACAAGGCTTCGCTCATGGGTGTCCACAAGAATTTTACGCAAAAGGAGGCAAGTTTCGGTTAGTTTGGAAACGTGTCGTCGCTCGGAAACTAAATTTGAGAAGAAGTACATAAAACTTATTGCGTTTCTAAAGATTGATAATTATCCCATGAGCATGTTTTGCTTGGTATCTTTCCCTCAGGGTGTTGGACCGGTGCCTATCCGCAGCTCAGTAACGGGTGTAAGAGGGCAGTGACAGATTGAAGATACTATTTTGGCGCTGTTCTGTAATGGTTCGCAATGTAAAATCTTCAGTTTAGTAGAGTCACAGACAATTATTGTTATAAATTCGTGATGACTCTGTAATGAATAAAAAAAGAAACCTGTGTCCAGACTTCAGGAGGAAGCAAGTGTCCCCTCTTGCCAGCAAACACGTCAGTCTTCACACCTCACTGAATTTGAACGAGGTCGTGTAATAGGGCAACGGTAATCTGGATGTTCCTCCTGCAATATTCCAGGGAGACTTCATAGGAATGTAGCCAATATACGTGATTACGCGAATGTACGGTCGCAAGAAGGACGGGATCCAGACAACCACGTAACACTACCGAGAGGGAAGACCATCATCTTCGGCGTACGGCTCTGGCGCATTGCACTGCTTCTGCAGCATCAATCTGGGCAGGAGTTGGCACCACAGTGACACAACGAACTGTTTCAAACCGGTTCCTTAACAGACAGCTCCGAGCCAGACGCCCTGTAGCGTGCATTCTACAGACCCCCAAACTACCGCCACATGCGGCTTCAGTGGTGTCGAGCTAGAACTCATTGGAGGTCATGGTGGAGGAAAGTTAGTTCTGCTTCAGTGCTAGCTAGTGATGGCCTGTGTTGGGTAAGAGGTGGTCAATAAAAGGCCTACAAGCAACCTGTCCCCGTACTAGACACACTGGACCTTACTAGACACACTGGACCTACACATGAAGTTGTGGTCTGGGATGCGATTTCGTATGACAGGAGGAGCACTCTCATAACCGTCCCACACACCCTGACTGCACAACTGTACGTCAGTCTGGTGAGTCTGCCTATTGTGCTGCTATTCATGAACAGCATTCATTGGGGTGTTTTCCAACAGGATAACGCCGCCTACTAACCCAACATGCTCTACAGAGTGTCGACACGTTAACTTGACCTCCTCGAACACCAGATCTGTCTCCAATGGAGCATATATTAGGCATTATCGGACGACAACTGCAGCATCATCCGTAAATAGCATTGATCGTCCCTATATTGAGAGACTAAGGCCAACGGGCACGGAACTCCAAAACAAAAACTGTCATCCAGCACGTGTACGACACAATGCATGCAAGGTGCATGCTTACATTCAAGCTGTAACACAGGTTGTTAATATATCAGCATTTCACATTTGCAATGGCTTATCTTACGCTTAGATTAACGTTTGATCTCATAACGTTAATCACTAAAATACGAGGTGCATTCAAGTTCTAAGGCCTCCAATTTTTTTTCTCCGGACAGAAACATGCGCATTGTTTTAAAATGAGGCCGCGTTCATTGTCAATACGTCCCAGTGATGGCAGCACCGTACGGCAGATGGAATTTTACCGCCAGCGGCGAGAATGAGAACTGTTTTAAATACTTAAAATGGCGACGTTTTCCTTACTTGAACAGCGTGCAATCATTCGTTTTCTGAATTTGCGTGGTGTGAAACCAATTGAAATTCATCGACAGTTGAAGGAGACATGTGGTGATGGAGTTATGGATGTGTCGAAAGTGCGTTCGTGGGTGCGACAGTTTAATGAAGGCAGAACATTGTGTGACGACAAACCGAAAAAACCTCGGGCTCACACGAGCCGGTCTGACGACATGATCGAGAAAGTGGAGAGAATTGTTTTGGGGGATCGCTGAATGACTGTTGAACAGATAGCCTCCAGAGTTGGCATTTCTGTGGGTTCTGTGCACACAATCCTGCATGACGACCTGAAAATGCGAAAAGTGTCATCCAGGTGGGTGCCACGAATGCTGACGGACGACCACATGGCTGCCCGTGTGGCATGTTGCCGAGCAATGTTGACACGCAATGACAGCATGAATGGGACTTTCTTTTCGTCGGTTGTGACAATGGATGAGACGTGGATGCCATTTTTCAATCCAGAAACAAAGCGCCAGTCAGCTCAATGGAAGCACACAGATTCACCGCCACCAAAAAAATTTCGGGTAACCGCCAGTGCTGAAAAAATGATGGTGTCCATGTTCTGGGACAGCGCGGGCGTAATCCTTACCCATTGCGTTCCAAAGGGCACTACGGTAACAGGTGCATCCTACGAAAATGTTTTGAAGAACAAATTCGTTCCTGCACTGCAACAAAAATGTCTGGGAAGGGCTGCGCGTGTGCTGTTTCACCGAGACAACGCACCCGCACATCGAGCTAACGTTATGCAACAGTTTCTTCGTGATAACAACTTTGAAGTGATTCCTCATGCTCCCTACTCACCTGACCTGGCTCCTAGTGACTTTTGGCTTTTTCCAACAATGAAAGACACTCTCCATGGCCGCACATTCACCAGCCGTGCTGCTATTGCCTCAGCGATTTTCCAGTGGTCAAAACAAACTCCTAAAGAAGCCTTCGCCACTGCCATGGAATCGTGGAGTCAGCATTGTGAAAAATGTGTACGTCTGCAGGGCGATTACGTCGAGAAGTAACGCCAGTTTCATCGATTTCGGGTGAGAAGTGAATTAGAAAAAAAATCGGAGGCCTTAGAACTTGAATGCACCTCGTATGTTACCTAGATAAATGTGTTCCGGGAATTTCACAACTATACATTATTTTTTGGTGTTGCGATTTTCTTCACTCAATGCGTAATGCAGTTCCGTCTGAAGAAAGATTTGTAAATTTGTGGTAAGATCTGATGGGACCAAACTGCTTAGGTCATCAGTTCCTAAGCTTACACACTACTTAATCTAACCTAAACTAACTTACGCTATGGACAACACTCACAACCATGCCCGAGGGAGGACTCGAACCTCCGGGGGGGGGAGCCGCGCGGACCGTGACAAGACGCCTAAGACCGCCCGGCTGAAGAAAGATACACAAATATCCAGTCAGGTCTTGGTATGATTTCATATTAATGTAAATATGGGCAACTAGCTTTAAAAATTCAAAACAATGTAGTGTACTGCAATTCACAAGCCCCAAAACACAATGTCCCATCACTACAGTATCAGTGAATTACAGTTGGAACCAGCCAACTCGTACAAATAGCTGGAAGTAACAATTTGTGGGATTTGGTGGGGAATGATCTCAAACCCGCCAGGGTAGCCGAGCGCGCTAACGCGCTGCTTCCTGGACTCAGGTACACGCGCCGGCCCCGGTTCGAATCCGCCCGGCGGATTAACGACGAGGGCTGGTGTGCCGGCCAGCCTGGATGTGGTTTCTAGGTGGTTTTCCACATCCCGCTAGGTGAATACCGGGCTGGTCCTCACGTTCCGCCTCAGCTACACGCGTCACGCGCACTCTTTCCCGATTTACACTAGACTGAGACAGCCGGGGTACACTGATTCCATCCCTGGGGGTAAGGGTGGGCAGCAGGAAGGGCATCCGGCCACCCCTCAAACTAACCTTGACAAATTCGTTCTAACCACGCCAACCCTGTGATCGCTGCAGGACTATGGCGTAAGCGAAAGAAAGAAAGAAAGAACGAAAGGTGGGGAATGATCTCACTATTGGCGCTTCAGTCACAGAAAAGGGAAGCGTGTTTCTTCTGAGTCCCTCTCATATATTTGTGGTTACAAGGATAAGTGTGACGCCACTGCATGTGTTGCAGCAAATGGCACATTTAGACATAAAAGAACCCATTGCTGACAGTAAAAAACCGCCAGAAACGTGCAAGTGAAGGGAAACAGTAGAAGAAGCGTTTCTCTCTGGACGGCGGTCTCAAAGTATTTTACTATGAAATGAAAGTAGACCTTTGACGTAATTTTCAGAACCTGAAATTTGTACAGCGAAGTTGGCGACTGCTCGGAGTTTGGATACAGTTCAGGGCTCCCTACCACTGCACACAGTGCCTCTGGCGGCCCTTATAGCGGCAGCACGGGCCTGCCATCTGCCTCTGCCTGCCCTAACAACACGGGCCGGCAGACCGCAGAGCGTCGCCTGCCGCAGAGCACCGGCCTGTTCCCCCACGCAGCCGCGGCTACTGTGCGCGCCTCGCCTGCTGGCTGTTACGACGCGGCCGGCCGGCTCTGTGGGCAAATCCAGCCGTGCCGCCCTGCCTGAATGAAGGCTCCGGCAGCGGAGGCGGTTCGCGGCAAAAATGCAGATCGCCAAAGCACGTGTTTCGCTCTGCCGACTCACTGCAAAGTGTGGGCAGCGCACCGAGCGAGAACCACGTGGACAAACACGACAGGTCGCTCTCACACACAGCCGAACTTCGCAGCCTAAAAGGGGGGTAAAAATAAAAGGTCGCTTATTTTGGCTTAGGTGCCAACACTCATTAGTTCCCGTAAAATTACGGTTAAAGTTTCGACGCGACTTCATCAGTACACTAGCGCGGCTGAAGTCGATACCGCAGAGGCTAAGAGCACAGTTTCTAGTGCTGGCAACCCGCTTGCAAATCCATCCGTATGTTTTTTTTTCTGTTGTTGTTGTAAGAATATGTGATTTCAATATTTATTGTGATACGGTGAAATACAATGCAAATATGGACAAAAGCAATAACCATTTCAAGTCTTATCACAAATACATTTTATATCACAAATTTTATAAACTCACGTAATTAACAGCAACTGAAAATGAAAAAACTTATAAATTCTAGTATTCAGTTTTTGGCTTAATTTTTGCTTTTATACTTAAAGAGGACCATTGCATTACCTTGGATCGTACCACGTATAAAGATATTCAAAGCATAAATATTCAGAACAGCACGAAAAATTTACGAAGGCACGTATGCTACAGTCAGATTTTGGGGAGCGACAATCTTTAGAAAAAGCAGCCTCGCCAATGTTGTAAGCCTTTTGGTGCTGTATACTTGTATACAGGTCATGCTACGCCGTCACCCAGGAGCTCTCGACGTGTATACACGCACCGCTTGTGATTTCCTACAGTGCTATGGACGCTTCTAAGTGTCCTGAGCTGCCGACCCCTCCCTGCTGTGGACGAGTTACTTCAATATCTTTGTGAATAACAAAGTTTCCAGCGTCTATCATACAACAGGCGTCTCATTGATTATCATCGTTTGCAAAAAAAAAAAAAAAAAAAAAAAAAAAAAAAAAAAACTCGTTGGGATATATTGAATCTTTATGAGATATAAAGCCTGTTACGGCCACATGATTCGCAATGCGCAATGGCGTGCATGAAAGCGTAGCGCGCTACCGTCCGCCGGATATAAAACCCAATTACTCCGGAACGAAATGAGATATCGTTCTCCTCGCAATTTTAAACAAAATTTCAGTATATTATCTACATTTCGGTCCCTGCAATGTATCCGCGAAAGTCAACTATATGTAAAGTTTGCGCAGTGCATTTTTACCTCTGCAAACCCTCTAAAATTTCGTGCAATGTTACACTTAATTTGATGCAGTGCAGTAAGTACGATGGATTACGAAAAGAAATTCTGTTGTTTATGGAGTAAAAATATCAGACTGCAAGAGTTGATTAAGGATCAAGGCCTGTATTTTAACTGCAGCGCTTCTATTTGCGATTTCTCTTTGCTGTGCGATGGCACTTCTGTAATCCTCGAAATGTAATTCTTCACCCGTCTATAAAATTATACGTCACAGGGTTGACACATCGATATGCACTTTGGCCGAACTACTTCTTAAAGAACACGTCAGTATTTCGATTTCATCGAACGAGGGATCGTTTTGCAGACCCCATGATTCAATAATATACAGAACGGTTCCATTTTCACGTAATGTAGCAAAATTTTGTCCAAAAACTGATGACAGGTTTATTTTGTCAGTTATCCACATCTTGTGGCTGTTGTGTACACATTGTAATGCCGTTCCATTAATTGGTTTCCGTCTTGTTCTACTCTAGGACCAAATTTGCCCTGACTTCTTGGAGACAAACAGAAACTGTTCGTCACATTTTTCGGGAAAGAATCAATCCGTAACAATGCGAAAGCTCCAACTTTAGAGAAAATGCTTCAGTGCGCGTGGTTTGCCGCGAAATTGTCTCCAAATTGTAAGGTGTTTGGCAGTGTTAACGAAGTTGCTCTTCCTAAAGATATTCACACTTAAAAAATCTAACTGCCTACGTGCAGTTTAAAGTCGTAACGCAAACCGTTCAGAACTTACGACGATTTTATTTCATACAGTCCAATAATTGTCAATCTGTATATGTACACCTGATAAACGCACGCTTTTAATTAACTACTCTACATATACAGTAGTGAATGCTTCAGCAAATATTTTGTCATTTTTTGTTATTTTTCCTTGGCCTGTCCTAGTTAATCCTTCGTTCAGACAGCTTAGTCTCTTCATCAGCTTAGACTCTTCATCAGTTATCTCACATTGACAACACATCGTAGAAGGTTACATAACCTGAAGAAAGCTTTCTAGGTTTCTTTAGTTTCCTAGACCAACTGATCTCGTGTTTTATCCCGTCACTTAATGTTCTCACATCTTCTCCCACTACTTGTATGCAGTCTGTTGCTATTTCCTCAAGGTCATGCTTCTCTTGTTGGTTCGTTAAACAGAATTAAGTGCAATGTAACTTAAAAATTTCTTCTAGTTCTGACACAAGGACAACTGCAGAAGAGTGAAGGCAATGGGCTCGTATTCGTGAAAGGAAGGTGACAAAAGCTTTTGATGCAGCTCTCCATTCTAATCAATCCTGTGCATGCATCTTCATCTTGTCATAACTGTTGCAACCTACACCCGTTTAAATCTCCTTATTGTACGGTTAGGTTTGTCTAGCTCTATAAATTATTACACTCCCCCCCCCCTTCCCTCTCTCTCTCTCTCTCTCTCTCTCTCTCTCTCTCTCTCTCTCACACACACACACACACACACACACACACACACACACACACACACACACACACACATATATATATATATATATATATATAACTGGCAGTTTTTTGATGCCCTAGGATGTGTCACATCAATCGATTCCTTCTTTTAGTCAAATTTTGTCACAAATAACTTTTTCCTCCAATTAGATTCAGTAGCTCCTCATGAGCCACTCTGTCTTCTGTTTTGTAGCAGCACATTTCCAAAGATATTCTCTTCTTGCTTGAACTCTTTATCGTCCACGTTTCACTTCTGTATAACGATGCAGTAGATGCAAATGTCTTCGGAAAAGCCTTTCAACACTTAAATTTATATTTGATGTTAACCAGTTCCTCTTTTTCAAAAAGTCTTTCCTTGTTATTGCCACTCGGCATTTTTATATTCCTTACCTGACTATCATCAGTTATTTCGCTGTCAAAAAAGTAATTCTCGTGTACTGTTTTTAATGTCTCATTCATTAATCTTGCTCCTCAACACCACCTGATTTCTTTCGACAACATCCCATTATCCTTATTTTGCTTTTTCATTCTGTATCCTCTTTTCAACACACCATCCATTACGTTCAACTGCTCTTGCAATTTGTTTGCTATCCCACAGAATTACTATATAATGAGTTAAATCTTTCACTTTTCGTTACTTAGTTTTTCATCAGTAGAACAATATATTCTGCAAACCTGGCAATTTCAGTTATTTCACCAAACCCTGATCTTTTTTTTTTTTTTCAATCTATTGTCATCCAATTACAACTTAGAGAGCAGAGCTGAAATGACTTTCCAAATTCTTGTATTGTGCCCTTGACAAAGTTCAACATCATCATTAATAACATTATCACGTTCTATCAAGCCGAGAGAAGCCTTCACAAACACTGCTCCTCGTCGATATATTGGTGCAGCGTCATCTTACATCTTCCGAAGCGCCAGAAGTTCTCGCGAACCTTAGAATCGGCCGGTAGCGGGAAGTTCGTTAGAAGACGATTAAATCTGGGCACTGCATTACTGCCGGCGGCAATTAATACTGATCGATCAGGGGACCGCTGCAAGATGGATGGAGAGGAAGGCGAGTTTTAGTAGGGCGGCCTCGCTTCCGCTCCAGCCTCCCTGCAGGCCCGAGTCTGAGGGCGGGTGTCCTGAAGGCGACATAAAGCGCTGCTCGTTAATCTTGGTGGCGGCGTATCGCCGCTCCCATCTAGCCGCGATCCTTCACTGTCCCTGGCTTTTTCTCCGCCTCTGCTGCTACATTATTCCGCAGTTCGGCTTTCGCGTATAGCTGTCGAAGACGTGATCTATTCAACGTTGCGCGCTCAACTCTGTGAAAGTTACACCCTTTCATCCCGTGGGCTCTTCATTGTGTATTTCAAAGGACAGTTGGAAACGTTTACATTCGTATAAATATTTAAAGTGTGTGCTCCATTACTAGTTCATGAGATACATTAGTGTCAGGACATAAAGTATCTAATTCCGAAATAAATGTATTACTTGCAGCATTAAAAAGTTATTGTAGTGGTCTTCTAGTGAAGACCACTACAATAACTTTTTAATGCTGCAAGTAATACATTTATTTTTTGTCCTATACTTTGACTAAAAGAAGATTTCGGTTGCTAGGGCACAATCTGAGGTTTCAAGGAATCGTCAATTTAGTATCAGAGGGATGTATTGGGGGGGGGGGGGGGGAGGATAAAAACTGGTGAGAGGGAGAGAATCAAAGCAGTCTATGTAGTTATAGACTGCTTTGATGCTCTCCCTCTCAGCTGTTTTTATCCTCCCCCCCCCCCTCCCCCCCATACTTCCCTCTGATACTAAATTGACGATTCCTTGAAACCTCAGATTGTGTCCTAGCAACCGAAATCTTCTTTTAGTCAAAGTATAGGACAAATTTCTTACTGTATTCAGGTCCTGAATACCTGTATAATTTTAACCTCCTACCCCCCCTCTCCCCGACACACACACACACACACACACACACACACACACACACACGACCAAATCAACGGCCGACCGAGGTGGCCGAATGGTTCTAGGCGCTTCAGTCTGGAACCGCGCGACCGCTACGTTCGCAGGTTCGAATCCTGCCTCGGGCATGGATGTGTGTGATGTCCTTAGGCTAGTTGGGTCTAAGTAGTTCTAAGTCCTGGGGGACACATGACCTCAGAAGTTAAGTACCAAAGTGCTCAGAGCCATTTGAACCACATCAACGATTCCTTGATGCCTCACGATGTGTCTCATCAACCGATTCTTTCTTTCTTTCAGTCAGGTCGTGCCAAAAATTTCTTTTCTCCTCATTTAGATTCAGTACACAGAGAGAGGTGGCGCAGTGGTTAGCACACTGGACTCACGTTCGAGTGGACGACGGTTCAAACCACATCTGGCCACCCAGATTAAATTTTCAGTTATTCTCCTAAATCGCTCCAGGGATATGCTGGGGTGGTTCCTTTGAAGAGGGGCAGGGCCGTTATTCTTCCCCATCCTTCCATAATCCGAGGCATTACTCTGTCTCTAATGACCTCATTGTATCGACAGGACCTTAAATACTAATCCCTCTCCCCCTCCCCCCCCCTTCCCGCATCTCCTCGATTCAGTACCTCTTAGTCAGTTATCCAATCTACCCATTTAAACTTCAGCATTCTTCTGTAACACCACACTTCAGAAGCTTCTGATCCCTTCTTGTCAGAACTGCTTATCGTCCACGTTTCACTCCCATACACTACAGACAAATACCTTCAGAGAAGACTCCCTAACTTTTAAAATAATTTTAGTGTTAATAAATTGCTCTTTTTCATAAATGCTTTTCTTGATTTTTGTCAGTCCGCATATTGCATCCTCTCTGCTTCAGCCTTCGACATTTATTTTGCTGGCCAAACAGCAAACCTCATATACTGTTTCTAGTTTCTCATTTCCTAATCTGATTTACTTAGCAATGCCTGATTTAATTCGACTACATTCCATTACCTTCGTTTTCGTTTCGTTGATGTTTCTGTTATATCGCTCTTTCAAGACACTGTCCACTGGGTTCCACTGCTCTTCCAACTGCTTTCCCATTTCTGAATAACTGTCTAATGACGAAGTCGATGTGGCATTCGATATGGACTTTGTAGGGGAGCCAGTATTAGAATTTAAAAGTGCCTTCGAAGATCTGAGATTAAATAAGGCAGAAGGAATAAATGACATTGCATCTGAAATTATTAAATAATCATGGAAAATGGCAACCAAACGACTGTTCAAGTTTTTTATAAAATCTGGAGAAATAAAAACAAATCAAACAAACACCGTCCGTACAAGTCTTGAAGGTCCAACGGTGCCGACCGGCCGCCGTGTCATCCGCAGCCATTAGGCGTCAGCGGGTGCGGATACGGAGGGGCATGTGGTCAGCACCCGCTCTGCCGGCCGTTGTCAGTTATCGTGATCGGTGCAGCTACTTCTCAATCAAGTAGCTAATCTGAAGAAATACCACCAAAAATTTAGGAAAAAATACCTTCCGAAAATGATAAGTGCAGATAAGTGCGAGAACTATTGCACAATCAGCTTTAAAGCTCATGTATACAAGTTTCTGATAATAATATTATACATATAACAGTAGAAAAGTAATTAGAAAATCTATTAGATGACAATCACTTTGGAACGGCAAAGCAACTGGAGAGGCAGTTCTGACGTTGCAACTGATGATGGAAGCAAGACCTACGAGAGATTAACACAAGTTCATTGGATCTGTGGACATGAAAAAAACCGATCGAAAGTGTAGAATGGTACAAGATGTTCGAAATTCTCAGGAAAACATGTACAAGCTTTAGGGAAAGATGTGTAATTTATTATATATTGAAGAAGCAAAGTGGAAAAATAAGAATGCAAGACGAAGAGGGAATAGTGTTAAACGGGGTTGCAATCTTCCTTCCATCTGTTCAACCTGTACATCGTTGTTGGAATGGCAGGAATGAAATGTAGTTTGCGGGATGGAATTCCGCGGGAATTCAGTGAAGGTATGAGACAGTGCACCACTGAGTGGAAAGCTACATATCTGTATGCTTTATCAAAGATAAGATTTGCTGATAACATTGCTATCCTCAATAAAGTGAGGAAGAATTATACGAATACTGAATGGAACGAAAAATTTATTAAGCACATGCACTTGTCCCTGAAAATTAATTGGGGTTGCATGAATGAACATGTGTCGTAGCCGCTACCCTATACCTAATTGATCCGCGACGGATCTACAGCAGAATCCCGTGGGAGTGCCCCTAACAGACACCGTATTAAACGGAATTCGGTGTGCGGGATGTGTGATATGAAAAGCCCGCACTCCGCATATGGGGGAGAAAAGGTAAATTTTACTCACACTCTCGCACGTTCAATGGACCACTGAGAATGAACAGAGGGGAAATTTTCTGAATTGAAGAGGAGAGAAATAAGCAGTAGCATAATATTTATTTCTCATCTAGTGGAACAAGAAAACAAATTAGGAAGAGTGGCTAACAAATTAATGCTTGGAAAACGGAGCGCTCCTTTACACACGACTGCAGGAAACGCATGTGCACATGCCGTACTGAATTCAGTAAGATGCTGGAAGTAACGACGGGAATTGAATCAAAGGAAATAGTAAAAAGTGAAGGAGACATGTCCTCTGTGCATCCATTACCGATCAGAAAATAGTTCAGGGGATCTGGTAGAATGTATCACACAATCTATGGAAGGGAGAGCTAAGAAGAAGGGGGAGACGAGTACAAAAGGGACAGCAGCGCCTTCTGCCTCAAGTAAAGCACACGCCTTCAGAAATATCATCACACGCTTTGTCGTTACGGTAAATTGAATGAATTATGAGCAAGCAGCAAGCGAGAAATAGATTAAGGGTCTGATGGACACTCGCCACGCAGAGTGGCCTTGCGGTTTGAGGCGTCATGTCACATGTCACGGATTGCGCGGCCCCTCCCGCCGGAGGTTCGAGTCCTCACTCGGGCGTGTGTGTATGGGCGTGTGTGTGTGTGTGTGTGTGTGTGTGTGTGTGTGTGTGTGTGTGTGTGTGTTGTTCTTAGCGTAAGTTAGTTTAAGTAGTGTGTAAGTCTATGGACCGATGACCTCAGCAGTTTAGTCCCATAGGAATTCACCCACGTCTGAACTTTCTGATGGGCACTGAAGCCGCACAATTGGGGTAAACGGTTTATAGAACGGTAATACGTGGCTATAGTGATCTACTCGAATAGATTTGGAAGAGGAAGAAATAAACTTAACCGATAAACTGAAGGTGAAGAAAGAGCTACAGCTGAGCACGGAGACAACACTGACACCTGACATTAGCAGTGAGGGTGCAGTATGGCCCAACGAATAGGCCCTCGACCTACAAACAGCATTATTGGAATTCTCATCAAAATTTCACACACAAAATTAACATAATGATTCATTGCAAAAAGAGGCAGCTATTGGTGCTGATTCCATCAAAAAATGGTTCAAATGGCTCTGAGCACTATGGGACTTAACTTCTGAGGACATCAGTCTCCTGGAACTTAGAACTACTTAAACCTAAGGACATCACACACATCCATGCCCGAGGCAGGATTCGAACCTGCGACCGTAGCGGTCACGCGGTTCCAGACTGAAGCGCCTACAACCGCACGGCCGATTCCATCAACATAGACTAATTTTATCCCAAACCGCATCGACACACCCCTAAATGAGTGGTCCTCTCAGCACACAGTATTCAAACACCAACGACTGGAACAAAATGGTCTTAAAATGGCCACTTCTCTGCCTCCCTAAACGTAAGGCCGTTCTTTCTCCCATTCTGCTCGTAGAGGCCGCTGAGACCAGAAATCGAAATTTTATCAGAACTGCAATCCCATCACGGCATGTAATTCACTGGTTCTGTTTGAGCAAGCTACCTAACGGTTGTAAAGAGTCAGCAAAAGGAAGGAAAACCGGGATGCCAATCTTCCATAGATGTGCAGGAAAAAGATTCTCTCTGGCTGAAGGAAGAAGTTTGAAGCTAACCTCTCGTTACCGTTGAGAGACAAGGATAGGGAAAAAGGCTTCACTACGTGTCCGCCATCAGACAACAAAATATAGAGTTTACGCAACATCTTTCCTAGTGTGAGCAGAGGCTAACAGACCTCTCAAAGTGTAGAAAATAAGGTTAACGTTACAATATCATACAAATCGATTGTTAAAAAATGTGCGTAAGAGCGAATTATGACATACTTCTTACAATGGTTCTGGGTAAATAGAAGGAAGATGACAGTAATGATGAACAGCAAAAATGAGATTTGTGAGAAACTTGCCACCAAACTTGGGAACCACAAAGTATACGAAGTAATTCTCCCACTTTCGAAGCAAAGTAACGGATGACGGACGACGCAAAAAGGACATAAAAAGCAGACTAGAACTGAAAAAAGAGCTTTCCTGAGCAAAAGAAGTCTGACAGTATCAAACATTGGCTTTAATTTGAGGAAGAAATTTCAGAAAGAGCACGTTTGGAGTACAACATTCAATGGATGACAATCATGGATTATGGTAGTACTCGAAAACCGAAGCGTTTGAGACGTGCCACTACGGAAGGATGTTAAAAATTAGGTGGACTGATAAAACGGATCTCTGCAGAATCGGCGAGTGAAGAAACGTGTGGAAAGCACTGACAAGATGAAGACAAGGTGACTGTACTTGTGGTAAGACATCAGCAAACAACTTACATGGCACTAGAGCACGCTGCAGAGGATAAACTGTAGCGGTATCAGAGATTGATATATATATACAAGAAGTTATGTATAAGCGCCACTTATAAACCAGGGGGCTGACATAGGAGAGGAAGTCGCGACAGGTGGAATAAAATGTGTCGTAGGACCGATGACCCAATTTATAATGAGGCAGCAAAAAGTCATGGGATAGCGATGTGCACATATACAGATGGCGGTAGTATCGCGTACACAAGATATAAAAGGGCAGTGCATTCGCGGAACTGTCATTTGTACCCTGGTGATTAATGTGAACAGATCTCCGACGTGATTGTGGTTGCACCACGAGAATTAACAGACTCTGAACGGTAGTTGGACCTAGACACAGGCGACATTCCATTGCGGAAATCGTTAAGAAATTCAGTATTCGGGGATCCACAGTGCAAGGATTCTGCCGAGAATACCATATTTCAGACATTACAGTGACAACGGACAGCACAGTGGCCGATGGCCTTCACTTAACGACCCAGGGCAGCGGCGCTTGTGTAGAGTTGTCAGTGCTAACAGACAAGCAACACTAAGTGAAATAACCGCAGAAATCAATGTGGGACATACAAGGAACTTATCCGTTAGAACAGAGCGGTGAAATTTGGCGTTAATGGGCTATGGCAGCAGACAACCGACGCGACTGCCTTTACTAACGGCACGACATCGCCTGGAGTGCCTCTTCTGGGTTCGTGACCATATCGTTTGGACCCTAACCAACTGGAAAACCATGGCCTGCTCAGATGAGTCCCGATTTCAGTTGGTAAGAGCTGATGGTAGGGTTCAAATGTGGTGCAGATCCTACAAAGTCATGGACCCAAGTCATTAACACGGCACTGTGCAAGCGTAGCGGTGTAGGTTGTGTTAACATGGAATGAACCGGGTCCTCTGGTCCAACAGAACCGATCGTTGACTGGAAATGGTTATGTTCGGCTCCTTGGAAACCATCTGCAGCTATTAAAGGACTTCCTGTTTCCAGACAACGATGGAATTCTTATGGATGACAATGCACCATGTTACCAGGCCACAGTTGTTCACGATTGGTTGGAAGAACATGCTGAACAGTTCGAGTGAATGATTTAGCCACCGAGATCGCCCGACGTGAATTCCACGGAACATTTATACAACATAATCGGGGTCAGCTGTGTATTTTCAAATGGGAACCCCCATTTTTATTGCGTATTCGTATTCTACGCCAAAAAATACGTACGGTTTACTGAAACCATTGTTTTTATTAGTGGTAGATGTCGCTGCAATCGACAAATATCAAGTGTGCCTGTTTTTTTTTAGTTAATAACCGATGCATTTGATTCTCCATTTCATTATGTTCAAAATTATCTTATGTTCAAAATTTAATGTTACGCATTTCATTGTACATTACAATGTGGTTAGCCGCTTCAATGTCTGGTCAGAAATTACGTTTAGCGTAATCCAGGAACAACAACGTGGATCTAATATGTTTTTCGTTCCATCGGGTTGCTTGATATCTGCCAGTCCCTTTGCCTCTCACCATTGGAATCATTGATTTACCGAGTTTTCATGACCGGTGCGCCTTTCACTAGTACTTTATGGGCATCGTACCTTATTGTAATGGTTTGTATTCCGCCGGCAGCCGCACAGTGGCCAGTGCGAGAGTTATGGCGGTTGGATGGAAACACACACTGGGATCAGACATCATCATGGCGGCATTGGAGGGCGGTCACCGAACTCAATCATTCCGGTGGTTTGGGGACTCACCACAATCAACCACGTAGGGATCAGAAAACTACGTTACGACACAGGTAGCTTATTTGCCAGAAATTTCAATGTCTACCGCATTACTTGTATTGTACAATCACATTCAGTACATCAAGTGACGTTTAAAGACCAATATCAGCCGTTAGGACGTAAAGGTTTACACTTACATCGTAAATGAAAAGAGGGTCTAAAGCGTCGGTTTTTAATCGGAAAAACAGGCACACTTGGCATTTGTCGGTTACAGTGTCATCTACCATGAACTGAAAACAACCGTTTAATAAACTATACGTATTTTTTGGCGTAAAATCCGAATACGCAATAAAAATGGGAGGGGGGGGGGCTGTTCCCATTTGAAAATACAAAGCGGACACCGCAACACAGGAGGGATGGTTCTGAGGTAGCCAGTTGCAGCATAGACATATGTCCCACTTACGATTATTCAACATTTGACAAGAACATTTTTTTCTGTATGATGCGTTGTTTTTGACGTATATAATTAACTCCAGTAAAAACAAATATCCAGTATACCGTAATTACAGCGTGCACTAGTCCGTCTGTCCTCTAAGGTTTGTCGGGTTGATTAATCTCTGGTTAATGAACGTTGTTTAACCTTAGCTTGTTTGATTTGAAGGGTAGTTTTTTGTCAAACGGGCACGATCGCCACATTATTCGTAAGCCACCGAAATGCTCCCAACATGTCGTGATTAATATATGTAAATTTCAGTGACTGGTTACTTTCTGTGTTTTTGCTGGTATAACAGAGCAAATGAGAACTCAGAAAATAAGAAATTATGATTAGTTTTAAGCCCCTTACACTTTCCTTCCGAAGTGATGTCATGTTTACGGATAAGATATTATTGCTTCAGTGATTTTGATACTACAATGGGGTGTTCTACGCCGGAATAACTCAGTCGTTTGTGCTGGCATAAATGAAACAGTGTCACATACAGGACACAGTGGTTTACTAAAAAGGCACCTAATAAAGATGTTAGTATTCTTAATAAAATATAGTATGACCAAAAGTGTGCGGAAAAATGTATTCAGCAGTTCGTAGTAACGCAATGTAAGACGCAGAGACCTCATTAGAAAAGTATCCTAAATTAGTCCGTACACAGAAAACGTATCTAAATCGATAAACAGCCAGCAGAAATTGGTACTGAGGCAGTTTTTGGGTCAAAGGTGGCGTTGTGACGAATTTGGTGTTTTTTTTTTCCGTATGTGCTTAGAATGACTATATCAACACCGTATTACAATGTTTACGCTGTACCATGTGCTTCCGCCACCCGCTGCGTACCGACAGAAGCCGTTTACGGATGAATGCCATGTTTTACTGTTAAACAGCTTGTTCTCCCAGTAGTAGTGCGTGTAATGTAGCTTTCGAACATGTTCACTCACAGCAGCACATCTGAATTGCTGATTTCCAGATAGAGACCGCACACAGCCGAGCGATGCTTGTTGAAGTCTCAGGGGTTCAACCCTATGCATCTATTCATATACCGCGGCTAACCAACAGCAAAGATGTTACCAATGACTAAAATATTCCGGGAAACTAGAAGAAAATTATTTGACATTTACACCTAAAATATGAGAGGGGCAAGTTCTAGTCAGTTACAAGTATTTATAAATAGCATACATGTTAATATTTGAAGATCAAAAAGCAGTGAGCGAAATTTGTCGTCTAAAATTACTAAGTGCCTTCTTGTAATCGTCCACATACGCAGCGATATTAATATCTGAAACAACAGACCGAAAGTATGATTTGTATTACGTTGACATAAAATATCGACTGACAAGAGTAGGCGACCATCGGCCAACAAGGAAAGGCTCAACAGTGATACCTTAGCCGCTGGTGTAGCTTTATCCAGACCAGTACAGTAGCCACCAGTCTGTTTCAGAGTCGCTTGCTCATCGTTGTTCACTTAAGAGTTTGATTACTGATACAAAGGTTTTCTAAGTCCCAGGTTCATTCTGACCACAACTGCATAACTATCGAGTTGTGTTCGGCTTTCAAGCATCTTGACACTTAAGTTCAAATGGCTCTAAGCACCATGGGATTTAACATCTGAGGTCGTCAGTCGCCTAGACTTAGAACTACTTAAACCTAACTAACGTAAGGACATCACACACATCCATGCCCGAGGCTGGATTCGAACCTGCGACAGTAGCAGCCGTGTGGTTCCGGACTGAGGCGCATAGAACCGCTCTACCACAGCGGCCAGCTTCACACTTAGGTATACCGCTCACATCGAGGCAGCTGCTCTGTATACTCTAGATGTAACATTAAGATCGGCATTGGCTACATTCTTCCACTCACTATCAGACGTCTGTTTTAGTACATTGTTTCAGAGATACTATCATCCTCGAGTCGAAAGGTGAATACACTTATTTTCCACAGCTCGGATAAACCGTTGATTTCACTCACGGCAGCAAGGAGGAACGTGTGTGTACGCTGCCTATGAAATACTGATACTAAACTGCCAACCACAAACTCAAGAGATATGATGTATTAACGGACTATGTATAGACAACAGCAAATAATCCATCGACTGAACAATTAACATAGTGTTGTTTGACATCAGTATTATAACTGGCTGTTGCAGTCTGAGCAGGATGGAGAGGCTGATCCTGAAATGCTCTTTCTCTGTGGTGAAGATATTAGCGGAACAGATAAATGATCTGACAGGTTGTTAGAGACGTAAAACTCATCCTCACCCATGAAGAGCGTTTGAATGGTGTGAAAAGAGAGAAATAGAGATTAATTATTGTAAGATGCATTAGTGGATCGATCTAATTGCATTACTCATAGGTATGTGAACAATATACTGTAACCTTTTTCAGAGAACTAACAACCAAGCAAAAGATTTGCTGTTATTTCATGCATGATATTGTAAGGGCACACTCCCCCTTTACGTCTGAGACTGCATTGCGACTAGTTTTTGATGATAGGGCAGTTATAGCAGCCTTTTGTAGTACTGAGGTTCAGCAACAGTGCCTGTCTGTTAAGTACCGTCATTTTGTAATGTTCCAGCTTGAGCTTTTCCACAGCTCTGTAAGCAAATGTTACTGAGACACCAGTGTGAATTGTTAAATGGCGCAACAATACTGATACTTCTTTCCAGCCCTCTTCCTAACTCGTCCAGTTTATGCTTGGCTAAAGTCGATATGCCATTTGCCACACAATCAGTGCAATGGGCCAGACTGTATACACTACCTAATCGAAAGTATCCAGACACCCCTATGTACTGCGGAACTGACCACAGCAAAATTTGTCGCTCAGGAGAGTTAGTGACTTCGATCTAGACTAGTCATTGGACGTCACCTGAGTAACGTATACATCAGGAACGTTTGAACCGTTGTAAAGCTGACCAAGTCGATTGTTGGTGACGTGACTGTGAAAGTCGAAACATGAAAGAACAACCACAGCTAAACCAGGGCCTCTCGAACAGAGCAGAGGGTGGTTGAAAAAAGTCGCATGTAATCAGCAGAATGAATCACTCGTGAGTTCCAGCATGCAGACGGCAGTCCAGCACAATAAATGTGCGTACAGAGTTAAAAAGAATAGAGAACAATGCTCGAGCAACTGCAGCAGTGAAGTATGGAGTTGGTGGTATTACGGTATGGAGGCGTTGTCCGTGGTTAGATGTAGCCCATTTTTGCACTTAAGATAATGCTATATGTGGAAGGATAGAATGTATTTTGCAGCATTTTGTGCTGTCTGCAATAGAGGAACAGTTCGGAGACAATGATTGCTTGTGTCATGGTAATGGACCCAGTCATGAAGTAGAGCCTGTGAGGCAATGGTCTGTGAACCATACCTCTCCTGTAATGCAGTGGCCTGTCTAGAATCCCCACCTGAACGCAATGGAACACCTTTGGGATGAGTTAGCCGTTTACTTTACTTCAGACGCCGGTGTTCAACATCATTACCTGCTCTGGTTTCTGCTCTTGAGGAAGAAAGGTCTGCCAATCTTCTAGAAACATTCAGATCATTCAGATACATAACTGAAAATGTTTCTAGTAGAGTTCAAGCCTTCATAAAGTCGATAGTGTCTGGATACTTTTGATTAGATGTATGGTCACAGGCTCACAGGCATGGCTTAGCCCTTTGATGTTGTGGTCTTCAGTCTGGGGACTAGTTTGATGCAGCCCTGCACATTGGTCTGTCCTTCAAGAGCCTCCTCACCTCGACGTATCTACTCCAACCCCCAACCAATTAAACTTGCCCTCTTTAATCGAGGCTTGGTGTCACTCTACAATTGATATCCCCTCACACTTCCACCCATTATAGAATTGACGGTACCTTATTTCCTCAGCCGACGGTCTTACTGCAGTGGCAACACTTGCTCCTGTCAGACCAGCGAAGTTAAGCGGTGTCGGGCTTCGCTAGGACTTGGATGGGAAACCATCCAGGCCTGCCGAGCGCTGCTGGCAAATGGAGTGCACTGAACCCTTGTGGGGCCAATTGAGGAGCTACTTGACTTAGAAGTAGCAGCTCCGGCTACGAAAACTGACAATGCTCAGGAGAACAGTGTGCCGACGAATTGACCCTCCATACCCGCGTCCAGTGACGCATATGAGCAGAGAATGACATGGCGATCGGTCGGTACGGTTGGGTCTTCCGAGGCCTGTTCTGAAGGACATTTGTTACCTCAGGATGTTTCTTATCAACCTACACCTTCTCCATGTCAATTTGTAGTGCAAATTTCTTCTCTACCCAGTTGGATCCAGTCCTTTTTAATTACCTATGAGATCTACCCACTCTTCTATTTTATTCTTAACTATTTATCGTCAGCATTTCACCTGCACACAAGGCTATACTCCTGACACACACCACCAGAAAGAACTTCTTCACACTTAAGTTTTTTGTTAGAAGAACAATGTTTGCAGTTACAGTTCAAATGGCTCTGAGCACTATGGGACTTAACAGCTGAGGTCATCAGTCCCCTAGAACATAGAACTACTTAAACCTAACTAACCTAAGGACATCACACACATCCATGCCCGAGGCAGGATTCGAACCTGCGACCGTAGCGGTTGCGCGGTTCCAGACTGTATCGACTAGAACCGCTCGGCCACTCCGGCCGGCGCAATTACAGTTACCCATTTGGTATCCTCTCTACTTCGACCATCGTTTGTTCTTTTGCTACTCAAATATCGAAGCACATCTACTTCCTTCAGTGTCTCATTTCCTAAAATAATTCCCTCGGCATAGCCTGCGATTCGAATTCGATCAACCTCTATTACCGTTGTATTACAGTATACATTCCTTACAATCGCTCCTACAAGTGTTTTGCCGCCGCTGACATTCTCCATGAACTTTGATCACCTTTCGATATCCCTTTTGTGTTATGATAGCAAAATATTCAGTTGTATTTAACTGTTTTCCTAGTGTTCTGGTGGTCCCCTCATAAGGGCGGTCACAGCTTTAGCACTTCACTGCACTCTCGTATTTCTGCCGCACGGATAGGGTGCCTCTGTTCAGGATTTATTAGTACCGAAGGACAGCGCGCAACCAGAGACTCCACTAGCAATATCTGAACTGACGCCCGAGCGGGAAAAAGTCCGCCTGAAATGCTTGTCAGGGTGTCGGCTGACAGCCGGCGCGGCTCAGAGGTGGACACTAAATCCGGAAGCGGCTAGCGTCTCTGCTAACAGCTGCAGACGGGTCCCCCGAAGCGGGAGGCTGACGGGGAGCGGAGAGAGAGAGAGAGAGAGAGAGAGAGAGAGAGAGAGAGAGAGAGAGGGGGGGGGGGGGGAGGGAGGGTCCGGTGTAATGCTCGCGGTAGAGGGGCGGCCTCTTGACGTGGCCGGCAGCCTGTTTGTGGGGGTTTTAATCCGGCGGCCTATGCTTTCTGGGGCTCTTCGTGTGTGGGCCGCTGCCTCTGCCGCGGGACGCGGGATTATGAGAGGCTGACGGGACGACTCCGGACTGGCGGCGCGCTCCTCAGGCTCTGGAGACCTGCCCTCCCGTTCTCATTGTGAGGGGCTCCGACGCCACGGCTACCGTTCACTGGCTGGACGCGCAGTGACAGCCTGACAGCTGACGCCTAAGCCGGCCTACAAATCGCGTTCCCTGACAACATCTCAATGTTGTCGCAAACAGCTGCACGCGGACCATTGTTATTGTGCTGTTGGGAAGGGACAACTGGAACTTGTAATACAGTATTCTATGTCCCAAATAAACTAGATCACAGCTCGTGCTTTAGAACTGTCAATGGAGAGAGGATCTGATGGAATACCTACCGCAGGGAGGGTCACTGTGATCTTCCCAGACAGCCGCGCTAACGCCGCGTCAGAGATTCGGGGAGGCACGCGGGGCCCGGCTCAAATCTACCCGGCGGACAAGTGAAGAGGCCCAGTCCCCCCCCCCCCCCCCCCACCTTGTATACCATAAGGCTTAGTTATCATCCAACATTTGCAAATATGTTAGGATGGTGCGTAAGTTCGTAGCGTTTTTATTTTGTATGTTGGTGTTCCTGTTTCTGTGGGTTGAATTGTTGTCGTGGTGGTCTGCAGTCCAAAGACTGGTTTGAAGCAGCTCTCCGTGCTACTCTATCCCGTGCAAGTCGCCTCATCTGCGAATAACTACTGCAACCTACATCCTTCTGCATCTGCTTATGGTATTCATCTCTTGGCCTCCCTCCCGTCCACGTTTCCCTCCAATGCTTTGGTGATTGTTAATGCCTCAGAACGTGTCCTACCTACCCATCTCTTCTTCCAGTCAAGTTGTACCATAAATTCCTCCTCTCCCCAATTCTCTTCAGTAACTCGTCATTACTTACGCGATCTACTCATCTAATCTTCAGCATTCTTCTGTGTCACCACATTTCGAAAGCTTCTGTTTGTCGTCCATGTTTCACTTCCATACGTGCCTACACTCCGTGCAAATACTTTCAGAAAAGACTTTCTAACACTTAAATCTGTACTCGATTTTAACAAAATTCTCTTCTTCAGAAACGCTTTTCTTGCCATTGCCAGTCTACATTTTATATCCTATCTACTTCGAACATCATCAGTTATTTTGTTGCCCAAACACCAAAACTCAGCTACTACTTTAAGTGTCTCATTTCATAATCTAATTCAGCCAGCATTACCTGATTTAATTCGACTACATTCCACTATCCTCGTTTTGCTTTTGTTGATGTTCATCTTATGGCCTCCTTTCAAGACACTGTCCATTCCGTTCAGCTCCTCTTCCAAGTAATTTGCTGTTTCTTACAGAAGTACAGTGTCGTCGGCAAACCTCAAAGTTTTTATTTGTTGTCCACGGATTCCAATTCCTACTCCAAATTTTTCTTTTGTTTCCTTTACTGCTTGATCAGTATACAGATCGAATAACATCAGGGATACGTACAACCCTGCCTCACTCCCTTCTCAACCACTGCTTCCCTTTCGTGCCCCTCGACTCTTTATAACTACCATCTGGTTTCTGTTCAAATTGTAAATAGCCTTTCGCTCTCTGTATTTGACCCCTGCCACCCCCAGAAGTTGACAGAGAGTATTCCAGTCAGAATTTCAAAGTCTACAAATCCTAGAAACGTAAGTTTGCCTTTCCTTAATCTATCTTCTACGATAAGTGGTAGGGTCAGTATTGCCTCACGTGTTCCAACAGTTCTACGGAATCCAAACTAATTTTCCCCCAGGCCGGCTTCTACCAGTTTTTCCATTCGTCTGTAAGGAATTCGAGTTATATTTTGCAGCCGTGACTTCTTAAACTAATAGCTCGGTAATTTTTACACCTGTCAACAACTGCTTTCTTTGGGATTGCTATCATTACATTCTTCTAAAAGTCTAAGAGTATTTCGCCTGTCTTACTCGCCAGATGGAAGAGTTTTGTCATTTCTGGCTCTCCCAAGGTATCAGTAGTTCTGACGGAATGTTACCTACTCCCAGAACCTTGTTTCGATTAAGTCTTTCAGCGCTCTGTCATATTCTTCAAGCAGTATAGTATCTCCCATTTCATCTTCATCTATGTCCTCTTCCATTTCCATAATATTACCCTCAAGTACATCGCTCTTGTACAGAACCTCTGTGTACTCCTTCCACCTTTCTGCTTTCCCTTCTTTGCTTAGGACTGGTTTTGCGTCTGAGCTCTTGATATTCATACAGGTGGTCCTCTTTTCTCCAAGTCTCTCTTTAATTTTCCTATGTTACCCCTAGTGATATATGCTTCTATATCCTTACATTTGTCCTCTAGCCTTCCTCGCTTAGCCATTTTGCACTTCTTGTCGATCTCATTTTTGAGACGTTTGTACTTCTTTTCTCCTGCTTTATTTACTGCATTTTTATATTTTCTCCTTTGACCAGTTATACTCAATATCTTTCCTGTTACCCAAGAATTTCTACTAGCCTTCGTCTTTTTACCTACTTGATCCTCTGCTGCCTTCACTATTTCATTTCTCAAAGCGACCCATTCTTCTTCTACTGCATTTCTTTCTCCTGTTCTTCTCAATCGTTTTCTAATGCTCTCCGTGAAACACTCTACAACCTCTGGTTCTTTCAATTTATCCACGTCCCATCTCCTTAAATTCCTACCGTTTGCACTGGACTCGCATTCGGGAGGACGACGGTTCAATCCCGCGTCCGGTCATCCTGATTTAGGTTTTCCGTTATTTCCCTAAATCGCTCCAGGCAAATGCCGGGATGGTTCCTTTGAAAGGGCACGGCCGACTTCCTTCCCCTTCCTTCCCTAATCCGATGAGACCGATGACCTCGCTGTCTGGTCTCCTCCCCCAAAACAACCCAACCCAACTCCTACCGTTTGCAGTTTCTTCAGTTTTAGTCTACTGTTCATAGCCAATAAACTGTGGTCAGAGTCTACATCGGCCCCTGGAAATGTCCAACAATTTGAAATCTGGTTCTAAATCTCTGTTTTAGCATTATATAATCTATCTGAAACCTTCCAATGTCTCCAGGCATCTTCCACTTATACAACCTTCTTTCATGATTCTTAAACCAAATGGTAGCTATGATCAAGTTATGCCCTGTGCAGAATTCTACCAGGCGGCTTCCTCTTTCATTCCTTATCCCAGTCCATGTCCACTTACTTCTTTTTCTTCTCTTCCTTTTCCTACTATCTAATTGTAGTACACCACGACTATTAAATTTTCGTCTCCCTTCACTGTCTGAATAATTTCTTTTATCTCATCAAACATTTCTTCAATCCCTTCGTCGTCTGAGGAGCTAGTTGGCATATAAACTTGTACTACTGTGATAATTGTGGGCTTCATGTCTATCTTGGTTACAATAATGCGTTCACAATGCTGTTCGTAGTAGCTTATCCGCGTTCCTATTTTTTTAATTCATTATTAAGCCTCCTCCTGCATTATCATTATTTGATTTTGTATTTATAGCCCTGTATTCACCTGACCGGGCCATCAGCCTTGCCGCAGTGGTAACACCGGTTAACGTCAGATCACCGAAGTTAAGAGCTGTCGGGCTGGGCTATCACTTGGATGGGTGACCATCCGGTCTGTCGAGCGCTGTTTGCAAGCGGGGTGCACTCAGCCCTTGTGAGGCAAACTGAGGAGCTACTTGACTGAGAAGTAGCGGCTTCGGTCTCGGAAACTGACCTATGGCCGGGAGAGCGGTGTGCTGACCACATGTCCCTCCATTTCCGCATCCAGTGACGCCTGTGAGCTGACTGAGGATGACACGGCGACCAGTCGGTACTTTTGGGCCTTCATGGCGTGTGCGGGAGGACTTTAGGTTTTAGTTTAATTCACCTGACCGGATGTATCGTTCATCTTGTGACGGAACTTCACTAATTCCCACTATATCTAACTTTAATCTATACATTTCTCTTTTTAAATTTTCTGACCTACCAGTTCGATTAAGGGCTCTGACATTCCACGCTCTGATCCGTAGAACATCAGTTTTGTTTCTCCTGATAACGACGTGGCGACAGGAAGGTCATTTGGCGACCCTCTGCCACTAACACTGCGAAGTCCAGATTAACATCCTGATCATGGGATAAGGGTCAGAAAAAAGGAGAAGGTAGGATCATTGTATAAACCTGTCCACAAGTTGGAGTCACAAACGATGACGGTCGAGTTTAGGTTTTTTTCTGGGCATCTACGTCACGCATTCTCCACAACCAATGAGCGTTTAGTAGTGTTTTCAGCGCACTGCTGTGAATGTCGTCGTCAAGGCGAGCATTAAACGTGATTGTAGCGATTTATTTAGTGAATTCTTATTGCATTTGTTTCGAGTTGTCACTGCTGGTGGTGGTGGTGGTGGTGGTGGTGGTGGTGGTAAGCGACAAATTCTGCACGAGCAAGCGACAGATACAATTTTGAGTACACACGCTTTCTTCAAACGCACAGCACGAGTACGAGCTTATCGCAACTGTCGCTTGGAACCGACGACAATGCAATTTCCGTCCTTGTCTCGAGCTGCGCGAACCGCCATCGTTTTGGTTCGGAGTATAAACGTACAAGATGGCTCAGCAACAGTGGTATGGAGTCTACGTGAATTTTCTCTGGATATCAGCAAACTAAGGCAGGCAACAAAATGGGTATGTCGGCCTCCTCCCTTGGGATGTAACCGACAACAGGTCCTCAACCACCCCGTTTGGTTGGGACTAATTAACTTTACCCTGATTACGGATGCCTAGAAAAACGACAGTGGATTTATCCGAGGCGTATTGGCCAAAACGATATTCAGAAGTATACAAGTAACACCAGACTGACAATTTATTATTCTGTCCAAGTGGAGACTTGATTAAAGGAATTATAATTCTATACTTCAAGTTTTTCAGCTGAAAGTATGGTTCATTACTGTCCGTAATTCATTGAAACATTAATAAGATAAGGAAAAAAAAACACTGCACAGCTCTAAAGCGGACAAATTATTTTTGAACCAGTTGATTATGATTAAAATTATGCTCACGTATCTGTCAGTTATACTCGATCTGATGACATTCAAATGGTTCAATGGTTCTAAGCACTATGGGACTTAACATCTGAGGTCATCAGCCCCTAGAACTTACAACTACTTAAACCTAACTAAGGACATCAACACATCCATGCCCGAGACAGGATTCGAACCTGCGACGTAGCAGCCGCGTGGTTCCGGACTGAAGCACCTAGAACCGCTCGGCCACTGCGGCCGGCTCTGATGACGTCAGTCACTACTCGTCCAGAAGCAAGTTCTGTACGTAGGGTATAGTAAAGTTAGGTAAACGAAAATTTAGAATATTAAAATTTGGAATTACTTAATATCGTGGTTAACAGGCTGATAAATGTACGAGTAACAGCTACACGTCTCGCTGTAAATAATGAAGCTGTGTTCTCCCACTGTAACTCTTACTTCCACGATTTCTAACCGATGAATCTCTTCTTACCTTGGTCGCTTGTACTCTTACTCTTGCCCATGCATTCGACTTTTCAGATAGCTGTAATAGCTTTTAATCTTGAAACATCCCCTTAGAAAAATTAATGAATTACTTTGCTGATAAACCTCTTACGTTATTTGATTTTCAAACAGTTGAGCAGACCTGAACGTGCTCAGACATTTCTCTCTTTACTTATTCTGATCATAACTAAACTGACACACAATATTTTTTTAGCGCGACGCAATCTGACTTTCAATAATCCCTACAAAAGAATGGCCCTGACTAACAATAACCTATACCTTTCATGAATCACTTACCTCCCAAAGATCTTCGTTACTCAAACTACTGCAATACAGCGAGCGCCAATACCGCCAGCTGAATAAAAGATTCTAACTACTGAAGGCACTAACTACTGATAGGCATAGTTAGCAAATGAAAGATTTTGATAGAGAACAAACAATGTATTTACCTTAATAATATTCAAAAGTCACCATATATACATATCAGTTCATGATATACAGTATTACACATTTACTCTTTCTGATGGACACCCATCCAGATCGTCCGCTCTCAAAACTCTGCCATGTCCCTCTCCATATCCACCAGTGCTCGCGGCTCACCTCCAACTGCGCAACGCTACGCGTTGTTCACATCCAACTGCCCAACACTACAATAGCGAAAATTCCAAGAATACAAACCAGCCACAGACTTCACACAGCACAGTCAGTGATTTTCATATAGAGCGCTACGTGGCGTTACCAACATAAAAACCTAAACAGCCTACTTACAATCTATAAAATAGGTACTGATGCTTCATTTGATTGCAATTTGATTTCTTCAAGCAGGTTCAAATATGTATATGTTATAGTACTTGGGTCGAGATGTGAGACACTTGCCCAGGATAGACAAGTGTAGAGTGCTGTCTCAAACCAGTCTTCAGAGTGAAGAAAACAGTAAAAGCAATTTTCTATTCCTTTCTTTACGAACGTGTTCTTATGATGAAGACTGTGCAAACGTATAACGTTATCTTTTTTCTTTTTTTTTTCTCTAGGTTGTTGTGGAGAAACTCTTCGTTCTAAAGGGGCCGCCGAACATCTGTATCTCGGAACCCTGCAGCTCATTTCGGTACGTATAGCACCGTATGGTCAGTAATTTATAAATACAAATTGTGGTTGAAGTTGACGATACTTGAAAAATTAACGACATGTAATCCGTGGTTTTGATGTCTGATGGTACACCCGGTTCTCCCGTTCTGCGATATAGTGGTTGTGCAGTATTATAATTATGGGGATATCTCTGTTTAAGTGGTCGTCATCACATCGCGGTGGCCACCAGGACAACTTCTCTCTCTTTCATATCGACCTGGTAACAACGAAAAACATTAGAAATTTTTCTACAATATTCTCGAGCTTTTACGAATACTCTGGAAAGTTAACGAATGATTTCTAATGTTATATAATGTGCTGGAATAATCGAGAATGCAAACTGGAAAGGAAACATATCGCATTGATTCACACTCCGACAAAATCTTCTCCGCCGGCGAACCGTGCAGTGTAGTACCGAAAAGTGTATCCACTTATAGAGAGAAACCAGGTGAACAGAAAATGGTTTCGTGGGTGAACAATTTTAGCAACGAAAATGTCATTGTTCAATAAACGAATGAGGATATACGGATTTCTTGATTATGAAATTAAGATTTAAGAAATTATACTGAAATCCATCACTGTCCAAGACGAAAGCATGAACGTTCCAAAAGAATTTCTTAATCGCCCCGGTATGGTCTCGCAAAAAATGCTTCCAAACAACCTCACGGAAGCGTGAATATTAATCGGAAAAGAAAAAGGCAAGTCACTATTCATACTACAATTTCTCCTCATTTCAACTAATTTGCCATAAAGCTT
This sequence comes from Schistocerca piceifrons, assembly GCF_021461385.2. NCBI lineage: Eukaryota > Metazoa > Arthropoda > Insecta > Orthoptera > Acrididae > Schistocerca > Schistocerca piceifrons. The sequence continues at coordinate 523,162,211 of NC_060138.1, forward strand.
TAAAAGGCTCCAATGTACATTAAGATTAGCGCTCAATATGACTATCAATAAAGCGCAAAAGAAAACATTCCAATGTTAAGTAATTAATTTGAAAGATTGGTGTTTCTCGCACGGACAACTGTATGTAGCATGTTCGCGTGCCGGGCCGCCACAAATCTTACTCGGTTTTGCACCCTAAATCTAAACATCAAATGTAGATTATGACAACATACATTCTGTCCAATTGCACTTTTTGCCAGCATTCTCAAAAATTTTAGAAAAGGTAACGTACGATCGGCTTTATAACCATCTTATCACAAATAACATACTGTCAAAGTCGCAGTTCTGATTTCTAAAGGTTTCTGATATTTAGAAGACAATATACACTTACAGTGAAAATGTACTTAATTCATTAGACAAAAAAATGTAGGCACCTTGTATATTTTTTGATCTGTCAGAGGCATTTGACTGTATAAATCACAACAGCCTTTTAAGTAAATTAGAATATTTTGTTGTAACAGGATATGCTGCAAAATGTTTCAAATTTTATATCTCTGGCAGGAAACAAAGGCTGTTATTAGGAAAGAAACATGTATTAAGCTATCAGGCATCATCCAGCTGGGAACAAATTACATGTGGGTCCCACAAGGTCCCATCTTAGAGCCCCTACTTTTTCTTGTTTATATCAATGACCTTTCATCAGTAACATCACCAGATGCCAAGTTTATGATACAAACATTGCAATAAATAGCAAATCAAGTGTAGTCTTAGAAATATCGGCTAATAAAATATTTGTAGACATCAATCACTGGTTCCTAGCCAATTCTCTGCCACTAAACTTTGAAAAAACACACTACATGCAGTTCAGAACTTGTAAGGGGTGTTCCACGAGTATATGCCTAATCTACGATGACAAGCAGATAGAAGAAGTGAACATTGTTGAATTCTGGGGATTACAGCTTGATAATAAATCCAACTGTCGGGAGCACACCAAAGAGCTGCTGAAGCCTCTAAACAAATCTCTATTTGCAATGCGAATTCTGTCAGACATAGGCGATATAAAAATGAGAAAGCTGGAATACTATGCTTAATTTCACTCCATAATGTCATATGTGATTATTTCTTGGGGTAATTCATCAAGCCAACTAAAGTTTTCCGGGCAAAAAAACGTGAAATAAGAGTTGTATGTGGCGTGACCGTCATTAAAAATATATCACTTTTTCAAACCAACAGCTCAGTTTATGGAATCAATACTAGAAATAAGAGCAAACTTCACAATGATTTAAAGTCACTTACTCTTGTACAAAAAGGTGTGCATTATTCAGGAACACACATTTTCAATAACTTGCCAGCAGCCATAAAAAGCTTAACAACCAATGAAATTCAGTTTAAGAGAAGCCTAAAGAATTTATTGGTGGCCAACTTCTTGCATTCCATTGATGAATTTCTCAATAGAACCAACTGGTATTTAATATATATAACTTCTGCACTATTTCAGTGCAGTAATGTGTTCATTGTAATTAAGTATTGTAGTATTTCTATTATATGTTTATTAACTTATAAATAAAAAAATTAATTTAAATTCAATGCATTAATGCGATCTTAGTAAATGATTGTTGTAAAATAATCCTTTCATATGGTGTTCATTAAAAAAAAGTGACGATCATTCCACTTGGGACCTATGGAAGGTACATTAGCTTATTTGTTTTAGTTGTAAATATTTGTCATGTATATTGTTTTTCTGACATGTTCTACATCCTGGAGGACCTCCTCACTACGGATCAATTGGAATGAATGTAAATCTCATCTAATCTTCGAATAACTCAGAGGCTGACCAAATGATGTGTTTAATTGAACTTTTTCCAAGTCGGGATAAAAGCAAAGCGGATCCTTTTAAGCTAATGCGAAAATGATTAAACTTACCCGTTATTCAATGATAATAAGGAAACTGAGGAAATAAAACCAACACAATGTGCAAATGTTCCTCAGAACAAATGTCAATGCTTCCGTTATACTCTGGATGTCGTCGGTGGGAAGCATATCGCTAATACGGCAGAAACCATATTTACGCAGCAGTATAGTTGGCGGATGGCTAGAGATGGCGGTGCCATCACGGCGCAGCCCGTGCCGCAGGGCGGAGAAGTGATTTGATTAAACAGCCACTGCCAGATAAACGCCAATTGACCCATCTAGGTCGTTGACATCTCGCGCCCTCACGGTTATTTCTTGCTCTTCTTTGCGTCCGGTGACGTAACGTGTGTTAACCAGCGCTCCAGCCACTGACCTTCCGTGAAGGGCGCTTCACTCTCGAGCAGGGCAGCTGAGATTTTTTTTCGACACTGAGTCTATACATCCCAGTAGCTAAAATTATCCAATTGCATGTGTCCAGACCACTACTTAAATTCTTCCAGCAACTTTAAATGATAATATTTGGAGTTTCTTAATAAACTGACGGAAAAAATTCAACACCAAGAAAGAGTTGTGCAACATAAACGAAGGTTGGTGGACGTGTTCCTTCGTCTCGAAGATGATGTCTATTCCAATGTCCCGCCAACCGCATAAGAGTGGCGCTATGAGGATTGGAATGAGGTGTGTTTAAATATACGCTGTAACGGTCGTGAGCGTTTCTTACCCTTGATACTGGCCGTAGTGAGTTGATGTTAGTCAACAATGCCTTCAAGACGACAAAGACACCATTATCAAGAATTCACTGAGTTTGAACTAGATTGTGTAATAGGGCTACGAGAAACTAGATGTTCTTTCCACGATATTCCAGGAAAATTTGGAGGGAAGGTAGCAACTGTACATGGTTGCTGGCAGCGGTGTAACGAGAATCTACGGTCGCAAGAAGACCGAGCTCCGGACGCCCAGTTGGTACCATCGAGAGGGAAGAACATCGTATTCAGTGTGAGACTCTGGTGCATCGTACTGCTTCTGCAGCAGCAATTTGAGCAGCAGCTCGCTCTACAGTGACACAACGAACTGTTACAAATCGTTTACCTCAAGGACAGCTTCGAGCCAGACGGCCTGTAGCATGCATTCCACTGACCCCAAACCACCGCCATTTGCGACTTCAGTGTTTACAAGCGAGAGTTCATTGCGCGTAAAGATCGCGGCCTGTTGTGTTTTCTGAAGAAACCTGATTCTGCCTCGGTACCAGTGATGGCCGTTTGTTTTGTTGGTTAGAAGGGACCGCCTGAGGGCCTGCAACCAATCTGTCTGTATATTGGATACACTGGTCCTGTACCTGGAGTTATGGTTTGGGGCGTGAATTCGTATGAAGCCAGAAGCACTCTCATGGTAATCCCACGCACACGGACTTCAAATCTGTACGTCAGCCTGGTGATTCGACCTACTGTGCTGCCATTCATGAACATCATTCCAGGGGGTGTTTTCCAACAGGATAACGCTGACCCACACACCGCTGTCATGACCCAACGTGGTCTGTAAAGTATCGATATGTTGCCTTGGCCTCCTCGATCACCAGATCAATCGAGCGCGTGTGGTACATCATCGGACGACAGCTCCAGCGCCATCCACAAATTGACCGACCAAGTGCACAAGCATCGAACTCCGTCCCACCAACTGACATCCTACACCTGTACAAATCAGTGCATACACTTTGCATGCTTTCACGCAACAGTCTGGTGGCTACACCGGTTATTTATGTACCAGCATTTCACATTTGCAATGGCTTTTCTCGCGCTTGCACTAATCTGTGATCTTGCATTGTTAATCGCTTAATTATGTTACTTAGGCAGATGTGTTCCCGAAATTTTATTCTTCTTCGTTGATCCATTATGGACCGTTGGGCAACGGCTGGTATGTATTTCTTGATGCAATAATTTACCAACAGCCGTATGTATTGTAGAAATTGATTTTATGAACTGGCCACCAAGAGCTGTTGCATAACGATTTGATTCACGGATGCAGTCATATGGCTCCTTTCGTGTATAGCGTCTTTACGACTATGAGGTGTGGGGCCTGAAGATGGCATCAGTATAATCCCGAAACTGGTTGCACATAAGAAGTTCATAAAATAAATTTCTACAATACATACGGCTGTTGGTAAATTACTGCATCACGAAATTTTATTCGTTTACGTCAATTACTTTTTGGTGTTGAGAGATTTTTTTCTGTCAGTGTAACCATCCCGCCATTCACCTGAATTGGTTGAAGGAATAGACGAGAATATACACTCCGGAAGAACAAGGATCAGGAAGGATCTCTCCCTTGTCATTCTCAAAGGAACCATTCCGCCTTCCATTGCAGTCATTTAAGACAAATAATGGAAAACCTAAATTTGTACGACTGGGAAGGGATTTGAAATTTTCTTCTCCCAAAAAATAGTTAGGTGTCCTAATCTAGACGCAATTAGGCACCGCAGGGGTAACGCGCTGTAGAAATATGTGACGTAAGAGTTAAAAGATTCGAGTGTATCGTTACTGTTTTATCAGGGAGAGTTCTTATATAGTGCGCATACAGATCAAATGGAAAAATTAAATCCATTCATTGAATTAATATAATCCATGATTCGTATATGACGACAGATAGGAAAGTAGCTTTTAGGCATTCTTCATCTTACAATCCAGCATTTTCAGGATTTTTGAGTAAACATTGCGTGAAACATACTTCTGGAGCGTATCCAGGCATGAACATTAAGAGTCACCACAACGTCAAGCTTGCAGAGTCATATGATATTGGGAGACATGTGCATTGGAACTGTACGGTGTGCGATGCAAGTTACTTCTGGTACTGCTGTAAATACCTCCCGTCTCACTTGAATTCGCGAATGGTGAGAGCGACGAGCACCTGCCGATAACCCTCAGTACGAGCTGCCAATACCTCTGGCTCTCCTGTGTAGGTTACTTCGAGAGATGTGTGAGGGAGGAGTTGTTATGCTTTCTGCCTCTTCTTGGAACATACACTCTCATAGTTTCAACAGGAATCCTCTCCGTGATTCATAACCCCTCTGATACAGCATCTGCCGCTAGACTTCGTTGATCGTCTCCGTAACGCCTTCACTTTCACTACACAAACCCGTAAAAATATGTCCTGTTCATCTTTGTACTTCTCGTCTCACTATAAATCTTACCAGCTAAGGACTCAAGACTGACGAATAACACACAAGAGCTGGTCGTAAGTGTGTTTCGTAAGCCACTTCTTTCGTGGATGTATATCATTTCCCAGAAATTCTTCCAGTGAACCTCACAATTGAATGGTCCAATCCGACATGTCGAAACCCATCCTGAACGTTTTATGCACGAAGAATACAGCGAAAGAAATGCACTGTCTAAATTTTAGCTGCTAAGACGCACTGCATGTATTATTTTTTTTTAAGTGGCTGAAGTTACTCTTTCTTTTCCACAAAGAACCCCATATGACAGCGATTTGTACAGTACTTACTCTCTACGCACTACCGGCCGTGACAAGAAAGCGAAATGCTAATATCCGTAGTAATGCGTGCGAATTTGAAGCACCTAACCCACCCAAAGAAAGTCACGTTTCGTTAATGTTTTAAATAACGCAGTTCATATCGAAGCTAAAATGTTGCATAAGTAATTCTTACAAAGGTGAGTAACAGAGGAAAATAAACAAGGCAGTGTTTGATGCTGCATTACAGACGATTTCTATTAATCGTGACTTTATCAAAATGAAATATTTCTTGACATACATCATTTATAGCAATTCCTTTGGCACAGTTCATATTATAATTTTTGTATGTGTACTTTAGTAACAAAGAGTTCCTTGTTTATTCCCCATAGTCATCACAATAAAGTGATCGGTCATTTGAATGACGAGAATAAACATTTTCCTTAAACAAGGCACACCTGAGAAAGAAAAATTAATACTTTTAAGCACTTCACAGTAATTACTAGTTTCATTTAGACAGAACTGCGGTGAAGTAGGAAATGATTTTGGCCATTGCTCTGCTTATTGTGCGGCATACTGGGAATATTTATTAAACTAATTCGTTAAACGCGCCAATGTAAACCGATAACGCGCAAATGACTGCAATTTAAGAATACTGTTCTCTTGATAAACGTCATGTGGTGTCACTGCCAGACACCACACTTGCTAGGTGGTAGCCTTTAAATCGGCCGCGGTCCGTTAGTATACGTCGGACCCGCGTGTCGCCACTATCAGTGATTGCAGACCGAGCGCCGCCACACGGCAGGTCTAGAGAGACGTCCTAGCACTCGCCCCAGTTGTACAGCCGACTTTGCTAGCGATGGTTCACTGACAAATTACGCTCTCATTTGCCGAGACGATAGTTAGCATAGCCTTCAGCTACGTCATTTGCTACGACCTAGCAAGGCGCCATTATCATTTGCTATTTATCTTGTGATGCATGTACCGTCAGACCGATGTTCACCAATTATGGATTAAAGTTAAGTATTCCAGCAGCTACGTATTTTTCTTGCTAGTATAACTCCTTTAACTGTTCCAGACCTCACGCCAGCCTGCGTGAGCTTAAACGCGTGCCTTTCGGCTACCCGTCATTGTGGATTGGCTGTCTTGCCAGTCCACAACACCTCAAATGGTACGGAGCTATCGTAAACTACGCATATCGTCCGACAATTTCCTTATAAATAATGTGCATAGCCGAAAAAATTCTTTATCGAGAGTCACAGTGGTTCTTCCGGGTGGAATTTGAATTATTTCAACAGTCTTTTCGTCGTCGTCCTGAAAGACAGACGTATCGCCCAGGCCAAGAGCCCAATAGAAGCAATGAATTAATTTCTGCAACTGCTTAGAAACGGAATCCTATTTTTCCATATTTTGATAGGTCGGTTATAAGGTGTTTGCCACCAAACAGTCCTTTCCATGTTTGGTACTAATATGCCTTGAGGCCTCTAAAGACAGATATAAAGCTTCAGAAACAGTAATCCACTCACACTTTTCACTGTTATTGTGTACATGAATGTGTCACTGCACAACAGTCACTGTCTCTTTTCACCTAGAAATTATTAAGTAAGGTTTTCTCGCAGGTCTTTCACGAAACCAGACTGATCGGCATTAGACACAGCAGATGTGTGGATAACGGCACGCTTCGTTTTCACGAAAACTACGAATTAATGTCATTTCCACTTCCCTCGTTTTATGAATTCCTATACTGTATGATTTCTTGAATCTGTACAAACAGGTCGAAGAAGACTTGAAATCAGCATTGTTCATCTCAGCTGCGATTCGGAAGGCATGGCCTAGTATCGTACATCTCCATCGGCAACCATGGACTGCCTCCCACGAGCAGCTCTACATGGTTCATATCTCACGAAAACTCCTCTGAAGAACTGTTGTTCGTGTTATTTATTTAAACTTAAAGGTTTATGTTGGTTATTAATGGGCGATAATGGAACTTTCTGCTACCACGTTCAGTAAATGCTTCGATAGCTTGTCTTTCAAAAGTTCACAATCAGATTTTACGAAGCATAAGCGGGTTTACAAATTGCTTAACACTAAACGTTAAACAAAATGAATATTAATTAATTTCCATTTCCATTTTTAACTCTTACACTACCGCAAAAGCAACTGATAATTTTTTGGATATTAAATGAGTTGCTAATTTGAGTGAACAGTAACTGTAGGCAATTGTTACAAAGAAACTATCAACGAAAACTGCAATGTGCTTTACAAATTACGATCGCGTCGAGTCGTGTTATATGTTTACCGATGCGGCGTCAACCAAGGATGCGCCTACCATATTATGTATGGGCAGTCCACTACAGCTCCGATGGGGGAGTACATTTCACAAGCTGTCTGGCCAGCTAAGAATATGGCAATTTTCAACATTATTTAAAAATACTTAGAGAGCGTCTTGGCAGCCAAAATTTTGACAGGGTCTTTCTTTCGATGTATTCTTCCTCTAATTCCATGGCATGTTTCAACATGTTGGACTGGACAATTCGCTTGTCGGCATAGTAATTTACTTTTCCGAAAATTAGTTTTGCATGTTCGTTCCTTTTTATACCGTCCTAAACGGATTCTCATGGAAATTTTGCAGATTTTACTGTATCCAGTGATTTCAGTGATTTGTCCCTAGTAGTTCACTCGAATAGTAATGGCCCATTTCACCTATTTGTGCCCAGTACATTATCCTCATCTACGTTGACGTTCAAAGTCCGGTAGGTTTTCCTGCATTTTGCTGTTGTCGCGTTGCAGCTTTCCTATATACAGCACTAGCGTCCGCAAACAGCCTCCCCGAGTTCTTGATGTCATCCACGATATCATTTGTACGTAGTGACAAGTAATGGTGCTATAACATTTCCTTGTGGAGTGTGTTACTTTTACATCGGAAGATTTCATAGCATTAACAAAGATGTGCTATGTTCTATCTGGGATAAAATCCTGAATCTTCTCTCAAAGCAGATCCGATGCTTTGTAAGCTGACATTTTATTCACTGAGCGAATCTTTAGAACTGTATCGTAGTCAACGCGGTATCAACGTAGGCGCAGTTGTATGCATAACTCTAGCTTTCTCTGAGGAACAAAGCGAGATGAGTTTCACAAGATCTCTGTTTTCGGAATTTATCTGGATTTGTATAGCGGAGACTTTCGTGCCCCTTTTTTGAGTCATCAGTCTTCTGACTGGTTTGATGCGGCCCGCCTCGAATTCCTCTCTTGTGCTAACGTATTCATCTCAGAGTGGCACTGGCAACCTACGTCCTCAATTACTTGCTGTAAGTATTCCAATGGCTCTAAGCACTATGGGACTTAACATCTGAGGACATCAGTCTCTTAGACTTAGAACTACTTAAACCTAACTAACCTAAGGACATCACACACATCCATGCCCGAAGCAGGATTCGAACCTGCGACCGTAGCAGCAGCGCGGTTCCGGACTGAAGCGCCTAGAACCGCTCGGCAACCAGTGGCCGGCGCTGGAAGTATTCCAGTCTCTGGCTTCCTCTACAGTTTTTGCCCTCTACTGGTCCGTCTAGTGCGATGGAAGCCATTCCCTGGTGTCTTAATAGATGTCCTATCATCTTGCTCCTTCTCCTTTCAGCTTATTCCTTTCCTCTCCGATTCTGCGCAGAACCTCCTCATTCCTTGCCTTATCAGTCCACCTAATTTTCAACACTCATCTGTAGCACCACATCTCAAAAAGTTAAATTTTTGGAACACAGTAGCGTACAAATAAGCAACACAGATTTTCGGTACTGGTCTTGGTAACGGAAGATATTATTTTGACTGTAAAGACTGCGAGGTGCCGGGACAAGCAGTGTATTTAACACTAAATTCTTCTAGAATCTACATATGTAAATGATGCTCTAAGCCCCCCTGTTCTAACTCCGGCTTTTGCTGTTGCACATGGATTAAAAATTATACGCGAACTGACTGTAATCAACCCTGCAAGTGGAGTAGAAAAGAGTTTGGCACCTGCAATAATTTAATTTGATAAATAAGTTAAATAAAGGAAGGTTTCATTAACGTAGTGAGAAATGATGGGTTGCTCTACCGATTAACAGAATGAAAGTTCTGTCCAAAATAACAATATGATTTATTAAGACTAAACACAAAATAATAAACAAAAACACATGAAACATTTATAATACATCAAATTGGCTCAAATTGGATACTCAAACAAACGCTGTGAAGGTGAAGTTGTCCCTAAACTAGATTGTGAGGTTTATGACGAAGTGGTATGTGGAGCCAATTCCTTGCCACTCAAATCTTGAGAGAGACACACAGCTAACCCAACATTAATTGCTGCTACTCAAGACAGAACTAAGTTAGAAAAAGACGAACAGGCGCGCTCTGCTGAGCTCTGATTATCACCTAGGAAAATTTCTATCTGCCGGTGCTGCGGACATACATTACCAAACTGTCTTCTTAACTGCCAGAACACAATCTGGCGTACCGGAGGCGATGGCTGGTTGCTTCGACGTCCTCGACCGAAAGGCGAGAGCGGACTACCTTAGAGCACGCGTAAATGCCGAAAACCGAACATTCCCGCCCCCACGACAGTGGCCGTGGTTAAACGTTCCAATCAGTAACTCGAAAACCGGCGGAAAATACCACTCCATTGCCGGAGCACTACCATTCCACCAATGGAGATTCTTGGCGCCAACTTCAGCGCTGATTTTGCTACGTTACGGAGCTATGCCCTGAGCAAGCCAATCACAGTTACTATTTTGCAGAAAGCGTGGGAATTTTCCCGCCACAACTGCCTGGGTACACAAGTCATTCCCACGCCTCGCTGGTAGCCCGCCAGAAAGTGTTTTCGCTAAGTTTCTGCGAAGTAACGGAACCTCTAGCCCAGCCGCTACTTCAGGCCCCTCCGGGCGTGTCTTTTGACAATGTCGGCGTCTGGAAAGCATTCACTCGACTCCCTCACACCCTTTCAAAATCAGCAGAGCCCGCCTGTCACCGGACCACCCGGGTGACGAGAGACGCTGCGTGGGAAGTCCGCGTGTGAAGGAATAGCAACTTTCCACCGCATGCAATTAGAGAGGAGAATCGTAAGATAGAAAGAAATATGAGAGGGGGCTCATGCCACCTCTCAAGACAACAGCCTGTTTCTTTATACACTCAAGATTCCGAAAGTGAAGCTTTCCCTAGAGTTTTCCATGTATCTTCTTGGAACATACAGACTCATAATCCTAATAGTGAACAGTACTGTTACACACAACGCCGCTGTTACAATGCTGTTCTGGAATTACGCTGCCTAACAAAAGAAGCGAAACACCCAGAAATGAAGGAGAAAATGAAATGAAAGTACAGGACTTCAGAGTGTATGTGATATTATTTTAGTGATTAAAAAAACAGTATCACATGTAAAAAAAATGTACTTGGCAGCACAAGACCACTTACCAGTATTACGTCGCACATCCTCTGGCCTCCATAAAGGTACTGATTCCGTTGAGGAGGATGTCATAAAGCCTTGAGGCCAGCTGGCCCACAGCTGATGTAAATGGTCCTTGACAACCTGGATACTGTCACGGGGGCGGTGTTTATGTCCGAGCTAGTCCCAGACTCATGTAGTCTTCGCTGCTGTGAAACACATCCCTTCTACTGAACAAGTGTTCATGCCTGTTACGGTATGCATTTTAGAGCGCATACTAGCTCGAGGTTGTTTTCCTGTTTTGGACGATGCTACCGCCTCTGGTAGTTGCCTACCCTACAATCTCAGTAACAACAGTATTGACACACACATTCTACTGCCAGGGGTATCAGAACGATTTCTGTTTATAAGATTCGGTTCGGTCGTTTGTGGACAAAGATCCCTTACATCAAATTTATATATTTATGATTCTACAACATCCCTGAAACTGTGTGACATCGTCACGAAATCACGTTCTATATTTACAAGTACACAGTGTAACGCGTGTTATAAAGGGCAGTCAAATCGAAACGAGACAGATGGAAATAATTACGTAAACTGTTTACTATTTGAAGTAATCGCCATGTACGTTAACACATTCCTCCCATTGTGAGACAAAACGATCAGTACCTTCATGGACAAATTTTTGTGTCTATGGACGGTTCAAACGGCTCTGAGCACTATGGGACTTAATATCTGCGGTCATCAGTCCCCTAGACTTACAACTACTTAAACCTAACTAACCTAAGGACATCACACACCTCCGTGCCCGAGGCAGGATTCGAACCTACTACCGCAGCAGCAGAGCGGTTCCGGACTGAAGCGCCTAGAACCGCACGGCCACAACAGCCGGCTGTGTCTATGGAGCCATGGTTGTACCCAAGCAGGCACCACTTCTTCCGAAGCAAATCGACGCCCACAAATGTCTTACTTCAGGGCTCCAACAAATATAGAAGTTGCATGGGGAGAGATCGGGACTGTATTGAGTATGTGTAAGGGCATCCCAGCGAATGTTCTACAGCGTACACGAAACAACCGTGCCAACAAGTGGGAGGGCGTCACATAGACACAAGTGACACAAGTACAACAAATTAAAGTACTATAAGGGGAGAAAAACCTGATCTTTTTCCTTTGAATCTTAAGCTAAGTAGAATGTACAGAAAAACAAATTAATTAAGTTTAGAGAGCTAGTATTTAAATATAGAAACGTTATTGAAGAACAAACTCTCTTCTGGGTCATATTTAACAGAAGATAGCAACATGATGAGTTTAAAACGCCTAGTAATCACGTACTCGTATACACTACTGGCCATTTAAATTGCTACATCAAGAATTAATGCAGATGATAAAAGGGGAATCATTGGACAAATATATTATACTAGAACTGTCATGTTATTACATTTTCACGCAATTTGGGTGAATATATCCTAAGAAATCAGTACCCAGAACAACCACCTCTGGCCGTAATAACGGCCTCGATACGCCTGGGCATTGACTCAAACAGAGCTTGGATGGCGTGTACAGGTACAGCTGCCCATGCAGCTTCAACACAATACCACAGTTCATCAAGAGCAGTGACTGGCGTATTGTGACGAGCCAGTTGCTCGGCCACCATTGAGCAGACATTTTCAATTGGTGAGCGATCTGGAGAATGTGCTGGCCAGGGCAGCAGTCGAACATTTTCTGTATCCAGAAAGGCCCGTACAGGACCTGCAATATGTGGTCGTGCATTATCCAGCTGAAATGTAGGGTTTCGCAGGGATCGAATGAAGGGTAGAGCCACGGGTCGTAACACATCTGAATGTAACGTCCACTGTTCCAAGTGCCGTCAATGCAAACGAGTGGTGACCGAGACGTGTTGAAACGTCCCCTTAGCAAAATTGTAAATGAGTGTGCTTAAACTGACACACAATATTTTTAGCGCAACGCAATCTGACTTTCAATAATCCCTACAAAAGAATGAGATCGTCCGCTCTTAAAACTCTACCATCTCTCTCCCCACATCCACCACTGCTGGCGGCTCACCTCGAACTGCGCAACGCTACGCGCTGTTAACAGCCAACTGCCCAACACTACAATAGCAAATTCCAACAATGCAAACCAGGCACAGACTGCAGACACCAAAGCCAGTGATTTTCATACAGAACGCTACGTGGCGTTACCAATATAAAAACCTAAACAGACTACTCATAGTGTAACCAATGGCACCCCATACCATCACGCCGGTTGATACGCCAGTATGGCGATGACGAATACACGCTTCCAATGTGCGTTCCCCGCGATGTCGCCAAACACGGATGCGACCATCATGATGCTGTAAACATAACCTGGATTCATCCGAAAATGTGACGTTTTGCCATTCGTGCACCCAGGTTCGTCGTTGAGTACACCATCGCAGGTGATCTTGTCTGTGATGCAGCGTCAGGGGTAACCGTAGCCATGGTCTCCGAGCTGATAGTCCATGCTGCTGCAAACGTCGTCGAACTGTTCGTGCAGATGGTTGTTGTCTTGGAAACGTCCCCATCTGTTGACTCAGGGATCGAGACGTGGCTGCACGATCCGTTACAGCCATGCGGATAAGATGCCTGTCATCTCGACTGCTAGGGATACGAGGCCGTTGGGATCCAACACGGCGTTCCGTATTACTCTCCTGAGCCCACCGGTTCCATATTCTGCTAACAGTCATTGGATCTCGACCATCGCGAGCAGCAATGCCGCGATACGATAAACCGCAATCGCGGTAGGCTACAATCCGACTTTTATCAAAGTCGGAAACGTCATGGTACGCATTTCTCCTTCTTACACGAGGCATCACAACAACGTTTCACCAGGCAACGCCGGTCAACTGCTGTTTGTGTATGAGAAATCAGTTGGAAACTTTCCTCCTGTCAGCACGTAGTAGGTGTCGCCACCAGCGCCAACCTTGTGTGAATGCTCTGAAAAGCTAATCATTTGCATATCACAGCATCTTCTTCCTGTCGGTTCAATTTCGCGTCTGTAGCGCGTTATCTTCGTGGTGAAGCAATTTTAATGTCCAGTGGTGTATTTATACATCGCCAGATTGACTACCGCCCAGCAGCTTGACTGCCGACTGGCAGGGGAATCTTGAGTGTCTGCGGATTATTACTTCAGTCGCAGTGCAGAGGCTGCGGCCCCACTGAGGCGAGCCCACGAGCAGACAGCGCTGAAGCCCGTTAGCCGTAGAAACTGGTCGAGCGAGCGACGGATCTGCATACAGGGGCAGCGGCGCCCCGCCAGCAGGCGGAAGTGTGCCTCGGCGGCGGCGGCACCGGTCAGGTCCCGCCTCCGCCGGGGGCAGCGCGTGTGCCGGTCCTCTGTGCAAGGTAGCCGCGCTGCCCCAGGCCGCCTGGAATGCGCACCCACCGGCGTTACGCAACGCAGCGCCGGTCAGCAGCTGCCGCCGAAACTGGAGCAGTCGGGCGCACGCCGGGCCGGGCCGGCAGGCAGCCTCATACTGTATGCAGCCACGTGCTCTCACTGAACGCACAGCACACACACTGTCAGGATCCCGCTGACAACTTACAGGAGCGGCAGTAGAGGCCTGCAAATTTCGCGTAAACGATCCCCGCAACAAATAACGTCAAACTGACGATTTCTAACGACATAACGCGAAATCGGCGGTTTTTGCGAACTGTCGGGGAAATTTATCGTTTTCTCCTTTCCTGCGTAAAAATATTACAGATCTCAAGCCAACAGTTTTCTAAAATTGAAGGCGTACCACATCTTGAAAATTTCAGCTTGGATTTTTACGGAATATTGATAATTATTTGCTTTTGGACCGCCTGACTAAAACTGAATGAAACCATTTTCGTGCCATACCCGTTTCGCCTTTATCCTCTGCAAAGCATCTTCAGTGTTCTGGAATACGTACATATTTTTACTGTTTATTTAATTTGGTAGAATTTGAAATATTGCTACATCATAGAAAAAAAAACAACCACCAGAACTCTTTATAACCTGTAGGAACATTGCACAAAATTTAAACTAAATAGTAAAAGTATGTACATATTCCAGGCCACTGAATATGCAGTGCAGAGAATAAAGGCGAAACGTCTATGCCACGAAAATAATGTTTCATTCAGTTGTATTTAGAGGTCCAAAAGCAAATAATTAATTATTAATATACTGTAAAATTGCATAAAACTAAGGAAAATAGCACTATAAAAGTTAAAGACGTTCAGCTTGGATGTTCATGAACCTCCCGCTCACGGTTCACCCTGAAATTTACCTCAACGTTATTAAATTTGGACCTGGGAATCGCAATCTGACACGAACAATAATGTTGCTGCTGGCACAGAACTCTCGTAAACCCAATAAAGAGGCTCTACTCTAACGATAAGCACAGCAAGCTGTTCTCGTGAATTAAGCCTTGTGCTGGGTGAATATTCTTGCTATTTCAACTGTGTGTGAATTCCTAGGGGACTAAACTGCTGAGGTCATCGGTCGCTAGACTTACACACTACTTAAAATAACTTAAACTACCTTACGCTAAGAACAACACAAACACCCATGCCCGAGGGAGGACTCGAACCTCCGGCGGGAGGGGCCGCGCAATACGTGACATGGCGCCTCAAACCACGTGGCCCTTGCTATATTTAAACCACATTGCATGAAAGAACCCACTAATCTAAGTGCTTCTGTGGTGGATAAAGTGAATGCCTGCAAGGCTGCTCCTGAATCTGCATGTCTCAGAGAAACTGCAACACGTGTCCTTACCTGTGTGTGACGCTGTGAAAATTCTATAAAAGACAATAGCAAAAGTATTACGCAGTTAAGATCTGAGGGCCACTAAAATAATATAATTTAAGTGAATAATACACGTTTCCGAGCTAGAATTATGATGACGCATATGAGCAGGTGACGGACACACAGTCAGAACCGTAGACAAAGGTTAGTAGGTAAACCAGCGAATTTACAAACCCCAAAAGCAATGAGAAAGCACTGTCATGACAAAGTGATTCTATGGAATGAATTACCCCGCACGGGCGAGTGCAATACATCACATCAACACCACAACTTTATATCGATGGAAGAAATCATTTGAAAATAACACTACACAACTCAGTACCGTAATTTTACGAGTGAGTGACAGATATTATAAAAAAAGTCACTTGTCTCTATGGATGCATGAACTAAACCCGGATACTGGCTTTAACGTGCTCTTGTGAAATCGAATGGGCCGCAAAAAATACCTAATTTCTCTCAGTAACAAAAGCTGCGACATGCACGCGAATTGAACAGTGGCCCTAAAGTAGAATAAATTTCTTTTACGTCACGTCTATGGTGAAAAATTTTGTGCCATCGGATTACCGTTTCCCGTCTATAATTACCATCTTCAGATCTGTTTTATAAAAACATGTTCTAATATACTGGAGTCATAGTGGCATCGTCAGACGCCAAACACCAAATCAGTGCCAGCATTGTCAAATACATATAAATAATAGTGTATACAAGAGTCATATTGACAGCAGCACTACTATTCAAAACCATACACGTGAATTAAAGGAAATTTTTCTCTCAGTAACATGAATGAAAACGAGATGAGAGAAGTTAGTCCGCTTTTACACAGCTTTGAAGTATGTATTTAAAGGGCAAACAAATGAAAAAAATGGCACACGAAAAACAGTAAGTAAACTGTTTATAGTTTCAAACGTTATCCCCATAACTGTTAATCCCATAAATGTTAATATTTCTATCAAATTGTGAGACAAGGTGGTCATTGCCCTCACAAAAGAATGTTGGCAGTTGGCTACGGAACCGTAAATGTACCAAGTCGTGCACCACTTCGTCCGATGCAAATCGACGCCCACGGATGTCTGTCTTCAGGGCTACAAAAATAAGGAAATCGCATTGGGAGAGGTCGGACTGTATGAGACTGTATAAGAGCTTCCCAGAGAAACTCAAGCAGTTAAGTCGAAACAACCATTGCAACATGTGGATGGGCCAACGTCTGGTTGAAATCATGGTTCCGTAGGCAACTTCAAACATTTTCCCATCAAGGTACTGACCGTCAAATCTCACAGTGGAATAAGTATATTAACTGTTACTGGTGATTACTTCCGAACTAATAAACAGTTTACTTACTTTTTCCATTTGTTTCCTTTTTATTTGTCTGCCCCTTATAAAATCTAACAACGTAAATGAAACCATATCCTGTGATACAACAGGCTGAATACGCCCATCTCGAAACACACAAGACAAGCGTCTACATTACGTGCATTCGACGAAAAGAGGCACGGTCAAAAACAAAGCTTCTTTCTACCAGACGACGTTCTGTAAGACAATTTTTGGCGGCTCGCGTCCTGGGTGGCCGTAATTGGACAAAGTTTCGCGAGCGACCAATGAACAAGTGACTCGCGTTTGGTGACGGATGCAATAATATGAAACCAGGTCGTGCTAGATAGCCGTGTTTCAATAGTTACTTAATAACAAAACTGAACCTATTTTCCGTTTCAAGGTACACGATAGTGCATAACCGACGAATCATGGCTTCACCGTCTACGCGTTTTAAAACTAAGTTTTAAAAATATATAGAATTTTACTCACCACAAAATTTCCTATCTGAAGAATTAACAATATCTACCAAACAGCATGTAATATGTTATTCAAATGTGTACAACTAAAATATAACACAGATGCTGTACAAAAAGCAATATTATGTTTCACAACATCAAAAACAGTGCAAAATACCATAAACCGCTTATGGTGATTTCGCGCATTCACTCATGTGATGTTAGAATGGGGCACTAAATTGAAACATTGACTAGATAACATCATGTGTCCCTAGGTACAGCATCCTCATTGTACAAAACTCTTCGCTACAAAATTTATTTGAAATTGTTCCAATTGCTCTTGAGTTATCCTTTTGTGTCATCCTTTTTTGGTGGCCACCCGCTTGGGAGATAGGTTGTTCTTATGCACGTAGCGCTTCTTTTCATATTGTACGTGATATATACGTATACTAAGTTTGGTTGAAATCTATCCAGTGCTTAAGGAATAGATGTGGAAAGTACATACAGCCAATATATATATATATATATATATATATATATATATATATATATATATATATATATAAATAACCCGATGGAAATGTCGATATCGCAGGAAAGAAATCTAAAGTAAGGAATAAAATTATACATTCACACCACATCGTTATTCAGATCATTAGAGTCAGAGCAGAAGCTGTCGCATGGCATTCAAAGGAACTACCTCTTCATTTGCTTTATGCAGTTCAAGAAAATTGGGGAAAACATAAGCCATTATTGTAGAACGTGGATTTGAATTCTACTCTCCCCCGGAAGCGACTTCAGTATCTTATTCACTATGACCAATACATTGTTATTGGAGATCACAGATGGTTGTAGGTGCTGGGTGAAGAGGCAAGCGCGGAGTACTTTCTGTATGTCGGAAACGTTCCCGTCTTCAGGAAGACATTGAAGGAGGTCGACAGTCGAGTCGGATGTTCTTGTGGTATGTGCTTCGTCAAATGGCTCTTCATCGCGTCGGCAGCAGGTCGTTCCTGTGTCTTATATTGTGTGTCAGCAAATGAGGTCAAATTACCTCGCTACTAGACGGAACAGTGGCCTATGATTCATTATTCTTTTAGGTTAAAGATGAATATTCAGACTGATTACATGAACGATGGAATAAAATAAAAGAACTTACAACCGTACACTAAGTATCGTGAATAGAAATGCCGTGCAGGATTACTCCCAAATCATACGAATTAAATGTGCGTCGGATTTCCATAACATCGCCAGATGGTGCCACTACATCAGAAAGCCGAGGGAATACAAAACGGCATGTACACCGGAAATCAGTGGAGGTGTGAAGGTGCTTTTAGATCTCACAGCCGCGATAAGGATGAGCAAGAGTGATACCAAACAATAACCTCGTAAAATACTGTTTTAGCAGTTAGTAAATATTTATTACCACGAACACTGAGTGTTCACTTGGATCGACGCAGATAAGTTCTGAGCTCTAATCAACCGTTTATTGAATCACTACTCCCAAGAAATCGCTCCATTTCCTTCAGAAATCTTGGAGAAGAGAGATTTTCATGCGAATGATAGTTTTAATGTTTAGAATGATGCGAACCTCTTTTGAGAACAGTGGCTGTATCATTGAATTCATTTTCTTCCGGTGTCACGATAGGCCTATTGAAAACCGTTACAATCCACACGACATTGTTTAAGAAATTGTAAGATGCACGGTTTTGAGGAGTCAGTATGGACTTATACTGTCTTCGGTTATCTACAAACGCACACAGTTTCTGCTAAATGCAACAGTGTAAAAAATAGACTTCTAATTTCAGGTCCGTTTCTCTTCCACAAGTAACAACTGTAGAATGAATGCATCTTTATACACTTCACATCGCCCTGTTTTCGCTGAGACTGTTTCGTGTAGACACGTATAAGCTCAGTAACCAGCATCGTGGGACTAGTTCAATTATCTTAAAGTTATACTTTGTCCATCAATAACTTTCGTTTCCTATCTGTTACTAGCCGATTTTTTCCACACACTCATTATTCTGGCTTGGCAGCACTCGCAGTG
This sequence comes from Schistocerca piceifrons, assembly GCF_021461385.2. Lineage (NCBI taxonomy): Eukaryota > Metazoa > Arthropoda > Insecta > Orthoptera > Acrididae > Schistocerca > Schistocerca piceifrons. Next base: position 523,181,592 of record NC_060138.1, read on the forward strand.
ACCCTACTTAAGCGTGGTAGAGCTGCAGGTGCGACTACGAATGCACCAACTGTTAGGACACACAACACTTGCTCTCGTTAGAAGTCTCAAACGTCCCACACGGCAGCACACAGACACAATTTGGTAATGGCCATCGGCGCACTGTGGTAGATGTTATATATAAAAAAAAAAAAAAAACATGACAATGAGAAACAACGACAGAGCGTCACAGATAAGGCAGAAACTGAATCTCACTAATCAGGTATTTATGTCATTGTTCATTTTGTTTTTCAGTCTGCTGTGACGTCAGAACCACTTACTTTCAGACTTGGCCAGAGGGAATTAAAAACACCCAGGAACAAACTACATGTGCCTAACGTAGTATGTGACTGAACTATATACAATTGATTCAGAAAGTTGTGTTTCGACTCTATTATCTTGCCAATGGTAATGCGCGTCCGTACTGAACTGCGGTCAGTACTGGAGTACAACATTCGCTGAAAACATACGTGGAAAATTTGGTGTGCGTTACACACCTGATTCACTGGACATTTTCATGCATCCCACCACAAAGTTACTGAGATCCTTTATTATGCTGCATCTGATCTGTACAGTTTATGTCATCATCTGACATACTTCAGAATTAAAATGGTGTACACGACATTACAAGTTGTACAAAAGCCAGATGGCAGTTATAATAGTCGAAGGGCACGAAAAGGAAGCAGTGGTTGAGAAGAGAGTGAAACCGCGTTGTAGCCTATCACCGATGTTATTCAATCCGTATATTGAGCAAGAAGCAAAGGAAACAAAAAAAATTTGGAGTAGAAATTAAAGTCCAGGGAGAAGAAATAAAAACTTTAAGCTTTGCCGTTGACATTGTAATTCTGTCAGAGACAGCTAAGGACTTGGAAGAGCAGCTGAACAGAATGGACAGTGTCTTGAAAAGAGGCTATAAGATGAACATCAACAAAAACAAAACTAAGATAATGGAATGCAGTCGAATTAAACCGGGTGATGCTGAGGGAATTAGATTAGCAAACGTGATACTTAACGTAGTAAAAAAAATGGTTCAAATGGCTCTGAGCACTATGGGACTTAACTTCTGAGATCATCAGTCCCCTAGAACTTAGAACTACTTAAACCTAACTAACCTAAGGACATCACACACATCCATGCCCGAGGCAGGATTCGAACCTGCGATCGTAGCGGTCTCGCGGTTCCAGACTGCAGCGCCTAGAACCGCTTGGCCACACCCGCCGGCCTTAAAGTAGTAGAGGAGTTTTGCTACATGGGAAGCAAAATAACTGTTGATGGTGGAAGCAGGAAGGATATAAAATGTAGACTGGCAATGACAAAAAAAGTGTTTCTGAAGAAGAGAAATTTATTAATGTAGAGTATAGATGTGTCAGGAAGCCCTTTCCGAAAGTATATGTATGGAATGTAGCCATGTATGGAAATGAAACATGGACAATAAACAGTTCAGACAAGAGGAGAATAGAAGCTTTCGAAATGTGGTGCTGCAGAAGAATGCTCGAGATTAGATGGTAGATCACGTAACTACTGAGGGTTACTGAATAGAATTGGGGTAAAGAGAAATTTATGGCACAACCTGACTAGAAGAAGGGATCTATTGTTAGGACATGTTCTGAGGCTTCAAGGGATCACCAATTTAGCACTAGAGGGAAGCGTGGCGGCGGGGGTTAAAAACAGCAGAGGGAGGCCAAGTTATGAATACAGTAAGCAGATTCAGAAGGATATAGGTTGCACTCGTTACTCGGAGATGAAGAGACTTGAACAGGATAAAGTAGCGAAGAGAGCTGCATTAAACCAGTCTTTGGACTGAGACCACAACGACATGTCAAAGAACAATAAAAATTTTAGCGTCTTTTGGGTGGTACACATAGAAATCCATTTTATGTGAGCTACCAGAGCACGACCTAAAGAAGATTTTATGATGGCGTGGATCTGAGACACCTAGCAGCGCTTTCCCATAAGCTCGCCCAGCACGCTTGAGGCCTTCACCGGAAGCATGTCCTTTTGTGAGCTCGTGAAGCGGATGCACAACGATTTAACATGGGTCTGAAGTGACATATCAGTTTCCACTAATCTGTGCAGTGGCCACTTGCTGGAAACACTGCAAAATACAGACTGGAATGGAGTTCTCACGGAAGGAGAACATTGCGACTGCCAGGTGCTGCTCTGCTCGTATTATTCGTTATTTGTTGCTAAAAGCAGGTGGAATAATAAATGCTGAGCAATACTATATCTTGCAGTACGTAATTAAATTATGAATTACGAGTTATCAGCCCAAACTACACGATTTTAAGGCTTTACAGCAGCATGAAAGTCTTACGTAGCGAGTGTGATTTTATTTATCAACATAGACGTGAGTCTCTGTCATATTTTGATTACCGACAACACTCTATAATGACCACGGTTAATTGGGTGGGCGTGAATTTGCAACTCGAATGGTTTCTTGAACTGCTACTTTTTGTAGTTTTATTTCTTAATTTTTTACTCAAGCTTGTTGTTGTTGTTGTTGTAATTTTCAGATTCAAAACCAGTCTTTTTTTTCCTTTCCAGTATCGTTTACCCGATGTCGATCAATTTCGAAAAAGTATTCAGTGCTTTAATTTTTACTGATGTTAATTATAATGTTAGTTTTGTCTGGTGTAACTAATTTTCTAGGAATCTGTGCCCTCAAAATGACAAGGTAGCAAAAACAATGTCGTACTTCTGTGCTTCCAATCTTATCACCTTCATATCTGTACTACACCTCCACATTCACGATAATCTACTTTGCATGTTTGTGTTTGTCTGCCCTACCGTCTGTAGACCCTGTTGCTCAGTCTAGAGCCAAATTAACTACTTTGGAGTGGCTCATCAAATGACCCACTGTCTCATTTCTCCTCTCGTAAGAAATTTCAGTAGGAAGGTTTTCTTTATCGGGCCCTTTTTTTCCATCTACCCCCTTCACTTTTAACACTGTTCAGTATCGACAGATGCGAGACGCTACCAGTTTCCTCCTTTTCTTCTTCTACTATTTCTTCTTCCTCCTCCTCCTCCTCCTCCTCCTCCTCTTCTTCTTCTTCTTCTTCCTCTCTTTGGCGAATACTTCGCTCTCATACACTATTGTGCTTCAGGGGCTTCTTTCTCAAATTCATGTTAATACTTGAGCCAACGTATATCTTCCGTTGATGGAAGGCAACTTATTTTGTTATTGACCTGGGATGTCAAGTTGATTTCACATTTCTGTATGCCAGAAGGCTTTTGACGCTGTTCCTCACAAACGAATTCTGACCATATTGCGTCCTCATTCAGAAAAATCACAGTTCATAATAACTGACGGGAATTTATCTAGTCAAAATGGAATTGATATCTGCGGTTCTCCAAGGAAGTGTTATGGGCCCTCTGCTGCCCTTAATCCTTACAAACGATTTAGGAGGCAATCTGAGCGACCCTCTTGGATTGTTTGTAGATGATGCTGTCGTATACCGACCAGCTAGAATCACATGATCGTCTATAAAAGAAGTTATAACTTACTAGGTTTGTTCACATAATTACCTTTGTTTCGGCCGAAATACCTTCACAACAATGAAAAATCCGGTAGCACGTAACACCAAACGCAAAACACAAAACATAGAGTAATTCAGGAACCTCCAGGCGACACACGTACACTTTTATCAGCGTGTCTTCAGTCTGTTGTATCGGTGTACAATTCAGTAATAAATGCAGAAATGTGTGCTTACAGATATTGTTCAGAATTGTGACACTCATCATCACAACAGACTGTACAGTGAGTATTAACATAATCTAACACTGCCGAGGGAAAAAGAGAGACAGAACGGAGCAATACTGAATGCATACGGGCGAAAAGTAAAATGGGCATTACCGTTATCCACCGTAAATACCGTGAGTGAAAGGAACAACCTTGTTTCCGTATAAAGACACATAGCGTACACCTTCGCTGTTGCGACCGTCGTGCAGATATTTTCAGTGCAGCGCAGATACGAAGGTAAATGTGGATAAGAAATCGAACGAAACGCAGTTACTCTGTAACGAGGGCCGGAGCCCACGGGTCCCTGACACCAAATTAAACAGAAAGTAATTCTGAACAACCTCCAAAATCTTGTCGGTGGAGTTTAGATACACCCTGTAGGTACAAGTAACAGGGCTTCCTTTCATTCATGGGCGGCAAATCTGGCCTAAAGCGCTTATTGTATATTTTATTTAAAGCATCATAGCGCGCTGATGAGACTGCATTTGTCATTTGGTACTTACACTATATGATCAAAAGTATCCGGACACTCAGTAGTGGACATTAACGGGGATAGGACGTCATACGGGCCTACTTGGAGCAGGAGAGGCACCACAGGACATTTTAATTTCCACTGTCTGTACTTTTACAAATAAATTCATAAAACTTTGTCAGTATGACCAGGAAGGATTCAGGATTCACACTCATGGCAGTGGAAGTTCAAAGACATAAGAAAATATCTGATTTTTACACATGAAATTTCATCATATTTTCATATACTATTGGCTACATTTGTTGCTACAGGTACACTTTTCTTCATAAGTAAGAGAGATTCTACGATAAATTTTGCACACCATACAAAACGTACTTACAGAACTTATTTAATTTATGAAAAAATTAATGAGCTGTTACATTTTAAACTTCCTGTTTAGAAAAAACTCAAATTTTATTGTTAATTACCTCAATTTCTACCACAGTTTTTAAAAGGTTTGGAAAATTCTAGAGTTTCGTACACCTGTAAGTATGGTTTGTATGCTGCGCAAAATTCATCGAAGAATCTCTCTTACTTATCAAGGAAAGTGTACCTATAGGAATAACTGCAGCCAATAGTAAGTGGAAAAATGATGAAATTTCACAAGTAAAAAAATTATTTTGTTGTGTTTTTGAACTTTCACTGTCATGAGAGTGAATCCTGAATCCTTCTGGTCATGCTGACAAAGTTTAATGAATTTATTTGTAAAAGTATAGACAGTAGAAATTAAAATGTCCTCTGGAGCCTCTCCTGCTCCAAGTCGGCCCGTTTGACGTCCTACCCCACTTAATATGAAGTGTGTCCACTCTTCGCCTTCATGACAGCTTCAGCTGTGCTGGATACAGTAAGGTGTCTGAATGTCTGTGGAAGACTGGCATCCCGTTCTTCCTCGTGAACTGAAGCCATAATTACACTACTGGCCATTAAAATTGCTACACCACGATGATGACGTGCTACAGACGCGAAATTTAACCGACAGGAAGAAGATGCTGTGATATGTAAATGATTACTTTTCAGAGCATTCGCACAAGGTTGGCGCCGGTGGCGACACCTACAACGTGCTGACATGAGGAAAGTTTCCAACTGATTTCTCATACACAAGTAGCAGTTGACCGGCGTTGCCTGGTGAAACGTTGTTGTGATGCCTCGTGTAAGGAGGAGAAATGCGTACCATCGCGTTTCCGACTTTGATAAAGGTCGGGTTGTAGCCTATCGCGATTGCGGTTTATCGTATCGCGACATTGCTGCTCGCGTTGGTCCAGATCCATATTTTTCCAATATTTCCATATTTTTCCAATGAATACCCGTTTATCATATGCATTTCTTCTTGGTGTAGCAATTTTAATGGCCAGTAGTGTTAGCAGAATATGGAATCGGTGGGTTCAGGAGGGTAATAGGGAACGCCGTGTTGGATCCCAACGGCCTCGTATCACTAGCAGTCGAGATGACAGGCATCTTATCCGCATGGCTATAACGCATCGTGCAGCCACGTCTCGATCCCTGAGTCAACAGATGGGGACGTTTCCAAGACAACAACCATCTGCACGAACAGTTTGACGACGTTTGCAGCAGCATGGACTACCAGCTCGGAGACCATGGCTGCGGTTACCCTTGACGCTGCATCACAGAGAAGAGCACCTGCGATGGTGTACTCAACGACGAACCTGGGTGCACGAATGGCAAAACGTCACATTTTCGGATGAATCCAGGTTATGTTTACGGCATCCTGATGGTCGCATCCGTGTTTGAGGACATCGCGGTGAACCCACATTGGAAGCGTGTATTCGTCATCGCCATACTGACGTATCACCGGGCGTGATGGTATGGGGTGCCATTGGTTAGACGTTTCGGTCACCTCTTGTTCGCATTGACGGCACGTGGAACAGTGGACGTTACATTTCATTTGTGTTACGACCCGTGCCTGTATCCTTCATTCGATCCCGGCGAAACCCTATATTTCAGCAGGATAATGCACGACCGCATGTAGCAGGTCCCGTACGGACCTTTCTGGATACAGAAAATGTTCGACTGCTGCCCTGGCCAGCACATTCTCCAAATCGCTCGCCAATTGAAAATGTCTGCTCAATGGTGGGCAAGCAACTGGCTCGTCACAATACGCCAGTCACTACTCTTGATGATCTGTGGTTTCGTGTTGAAGCTGCATGGGCAGCTGTACCTGTACACGCCATCCTAGCTCTGTTTGAGTCAATGCCCAGGCGTACCAAGGCCGTTATTACGGCCAGAGGTGGTTGTTCTGGGTACTGATTTCTCAGGATCTGTGCACCCAAATTGCGTGAAAATGTAACCACATGTCAGTTCTAGTGTAATATATTTTTCCAATGAATACCCGTTTATCATATGCATTTCTTCTTGGTGTGGCAATTTTAATGGCCAGTAGTGTATATTGGACACTGGGGTCTGGAGTAGTGTCACCGCTAAGCTCATCCCAAATGTGTTACACTGGGTTGATGTCGGTACTTTGGGCAGGCCTGTCGTTACTTCATAGTAATGCTGCTTTACGATAGTCTGCTTTGTCGACTTGATACAAACAGTCATAGTCTCCGAACTTTGGTTCTACGTACGTAGTACACAATGCTGTACATGTTGTTCATATCCTTCTGCATTTAGCGTTTTCTAAAAGCAATAAGAGGCCCTCTCCAAACTTCGATAAGCACCTCTACACAGCAACACCATCAGATCCCGACTTCGCTGTAGGCACTACACATGATGTTAGGTAAGATTCTCCAGGCATTCGCCAAACTCAGACCCTTCCATCGGATTTTCACGGAGTATATAGCGTGATTCATCACACGAAATCATTCGTTTCCAGTCGTCCACTGTACAGTGGCGCACTCTTCTCACCATCTTAAACGTCGCTTAACACTGACCACAGAAATGTGTAACTTACGAGGAGCTGCTCGACCATGTACTCCATACTTTCTTAACTCCACACGCACTACATTGCGCTAGCTGCTCTGCTGCTAGCAGTTTGAAACTCACGAGTGATTCCCTCCGTAAATTTCATGTGATTTTTGGCACCCACCCTCTGTAATGCCCGAAGGACCCTGTCCGCCATTTCATGAGTTCTGCCTGGTCTTGGCTTAGCTATGGTTGTTCCTTCGCGTTTCCACTTCAGGATCACATCATCAACATCCGACTTGGGCTGCTTTAGAAGCGTTCAAGTGTCCCTGGTAGATTCGTTACTCAGATGACATCCAGTGACTAGTCCACTTTCGAAAGTCACTGGGCTACTCTGGTCGACCCATTCTGCTGTTACTGCCTCTCCACTGACAACACAACACTGCTCACATTTAATAACGGCGGGTCCGCCTGTCGTGACATCTAGTGGTCAATTCTATATTACATACAGGTGTCCGGTTACTTTTGATCAGACGGAGTATATTTTCAGACGGCGGTACTTTACTTTTCGCTTAAGTCGTACAGCCTTGTCATCTTCTTCAGCAGTTGCTGGTTACCTGCATCCGCATCCTCTTTGTTTCTTTATTTTCTACTTTTCTCGCTCTGCGACTAGTTCTGGACACCCTGCAGCAGCTCCCGCTGGGTAACACCAGCTGCGCCGGCTACCAGTCCGCCTTGGACGCTCGTTACACGCCGGTGCGGGTCGGTAGCCAGCCTACAGCTGGTCGCACTCCCATGTCGCAACAGCTATGCTGACGTGTGCGCGCCGCGCTAGGCCGCCCCCACTCTGCCGTAATGCCACCGACAGCGCCTCCGATTGTCGAAACACAATGAACAGCCGCCGTGCTGCAGCTAGGCAAATGTCGCACCACTAACCTTTCACTGCCTCTCTCGTAACGACCTCGACTGTGTGACACGCTGTCTTTGTGTACTGGGACATACGAAAGGGCACAGCGTCCGACTGCACACATTATGCCCGCATCTCGTGGTCGTGCGGTAGCGTTCTCGCTTCCCACGCCCGGGTTCCCGGGTTCGATTCCCGGCGGGGTCAGAGATTTTCTCTGCCTCGTGATGGCTGGGTGTTGTGTGCTGTCCTTAGGTTAGTTAGGTTTAAGTAGTTCTAAGTTCTAGTGGACTGATGACCTCAGAAGTTGAGTCCCATACTGCTCAGAGCCATTTGAACCATTTTTGAACTGTAGAGAGTAAACACTCTACAGCTTCTTCTAGTATCATGGAAGTTTATCCTTGACCTCTTAACGCAAGTCCTACCATGCTGTTACACCATCTTGTCATTGTCCTCCATACGTTCTTCCTTCGTCGATTCTGCAGAGAACTACCACATTCCTTTCTTATCAGTCCACCTAATTTTCAAACTCCTTATACAGCACAACATCTGAAACACTTCGATTCTCGTTTTTACCTATTTCCCCATAATTCTTGATTCACTGCCATACAATGCTCTGCTCCATACGTACATTATGAATGGTGGGCTCCATGTGGTTCCCAAGTTGTGTAGCGACCGCAAACCATAAAATTACCAAATAAGCAGCAATCAGTCGCAAAATCATGTTTTATTTATTTACTTTTGCAAATCGATTTCAACTGATTAACAGCCGTCATCGGTGCTTTCAACGACTATGTGCCCTCAGTATTAGCACAGTCTTAAGCAGAGGTCAGTGCTACTATTCGAGACACATATTCGTTGAAAGCACCGATGATGGCTGTTAATCAGTTGAAATCGATTTGCAAAAGTAAATAAATAAAACATGATTTTGCGACTGGTTGCTGCTTATTTGGTAATTCCATACGTAAGTTGTCAAAAATCTCTTCCTGAAATTGAGTCTTTTGGTTGATACTAGTATTTTTTTCTTTGTGGTCATGAACGCCCTCTTTGCCTGTTCTACTCTCCTTCTTACGTCCTTGTTTTGGCTCTCCTGGATTATTTTGCTTGCGAGGCACCACAGTTCCTGAACTTCGTCTTCTTCATGGTCATAAATTTTGATGTTAAGTTTACCGCTAATCTCATTCGGTTATTTCTCATTACTTTACAGTTTTCTTCAGTTTACTATCAATCCACGGCGTGTGGTCATTAGGCCGTTTATCCCATTCAGCAGTCCCTGCAGTGAATCTTATCATTGATATTTTTTCACACTGAATTTAAATCCAACTCCTGAGATTTTCTTCTATTTCCGTCATTGCTTCTTCGATGCGCAGATTGAATAGTAGGAGTAAAAGACTACAGAGCTGTCGCACACCCTGTCTAATCGGAGCGCTTCGTTTTTGGGCTTGTGTTCCTATTATTCGCCTTTATTTTTTGCCAATTTAACGCAACCATTCGTTTTACCATTGGTCCTCCTGAGACGCTCCTTTTCTCATTGGAGAGGAATTCCGTGTTCGGAATGTTCCGTCATAATTAACCATGGATTCGGTTACACATGGTGGCTAGGTCCACGCAAACCATCAGTTAAACGTAGATGACGTATAATAGTGAAACTACGATAAACCATTGGGAACTGAGTGCGGATGTTGCGGGTAAATCGCTGAAGGCAGGTACTTAACACCATGATTAAGGAACTTCACACTACTGGATACCAGTACAGGGTGCCTATCAATCTTGATAGGCGAATCCTCGTGCATCTCTGAAATACCATTGATATTATACATTCCAACAAAAGCCGCACTCGTGAAATAGCCCGTATTAATTATTAGACGCAGGAGAAAACGTTGAACTTGGCTAAAACGGACATGCTGAGGGAATTTGGTCTGTTTCTGACTACGAACAAAGCACAGTCACAAGTTCACGCATTAAACATAAATTTTATTAGAATAAAACACGACCTTCACTAGAACGACTGTTGATTGCTAAACCGAAATAAATGCGTTGGTTCTGAATCCACATTTCAAACTGAACAAAGTAATCTGAACTTACAGTGGACCATGTTCTGAAGAACAGAGATACTCTCGAGTCTGTAGCTGGAACAAACGTGTCTCAAAAAACCAGCCAACGGACGGCAGTTGGAGTCGGGGCCTCGTTTCTTTTGCATAGTGGAGTAGGAAACCGTTTCGTGGACCTAGCCAATTTAAACGAACCAAGAAAACGGGAAAGCTCTGAGTCTACAGCGTACTATGTTACTGGATATTTATGAAAGGGACCCAGTGAGGCTGGTACTACTTTACTCTGAGGAAATGAAACTTCTCTCATAACTCTCTCACGCATAAACGTATCGCAGGAATTATTCAAGGAATGAGAGGGGAAAAGAAGAGGTTGCTGATATGAAAAGAAATGAAGTGAGATTGCTCCGTCGTATTTTTTTTCCAAGTACAGGTTAAATATCCGACTAGGCAGCAAAAACTTCATCTGCGCGACATTAAAAAATAGGTAACGAGGTATGAGACTGGAAAAAATATAAAAGGTCGGCTGAAATAGTCTCATTTCACTCCATTCAGAAAATCATGGAACCGAGCATTTGAGCTGAGGTTATCTAGTATTTAAAATTTCCGCATAATCACATAATGATTTCAAATCCTAGAGGAAAGTCGCAAGTTGATAGCTCAAACGATTAGATGCCATAATTAATCAGATGCAAACACGTTCCACTGCCAACAGCCTTGCCGTAATGGTAACACCGGTTCACGTCATATCACCGAAGTTAAGCGCTGTCGGGCTGGGCTAGCACTTGAATGGGTGACCATCTGGTCTGCCAAGCGCTGTTCGCAAACTGGGTGCACTCAGCCCTGGTGAGGCGAACTGAGGAACTACTTGACTAAGAAGTGGTGGCTTCGGTCTCGTAAACTGACATACGGCTGTGAGGGAGATGTGCTGACCACATGCCACCCCATATCCGCATCCAGTGACGCCTGTAGGCTGAGGATGACACGGCAGCCAGTCGGTACCGTTGGGCCTTCCAAGGCCTGTTCGGAAGGAGAGTTTTTAAACACGTTCCACTGACTAGAGCCTTCTCTCGCTAACAGACTTGCGATTTAACTTTGGAGAATCCCCAGAAAACACTGGACCCGGCCAAAATACATTCAGACCGTCCCTTCCACATCAGACGCCCGCAGAAAAACAAGATCGGTTATTTACTTGGACGACAACTCTAGCTTCACGATAAATCAGAAATTGCCGCAGCTTAAAGTGTCACAGTTCACCGCAAACATCCAATTACGCAGCTTGAATTCTGGGGTTCAAAGCTATCCCTGAAGATTATTTAACATTTGATGTTTCAGCCAATCTACACTTTGTTTATAGAGAGATTATATTTTGTCTCAAAAACAAACATTTTAGTTGACTCTGCCTCACAGTAAGTGGCACACTCACTCAGCCACGTGGTTCAGAATATTTAACGACCATGTGCGTACCTCGCACACACCCCTTTACCCTCCGCGCTTGTCTTCTCTTTGGTGCAATCACCAACCGCAGTCGAGTCCTGCAATTACTGTATTTAATTAGGTGCAGGTTGGAGGAGTAAGTACGTAATGAGCACCACAATTATCTGGCAAACATCCTCCCGTAGTCCACCAATAAAATACGTCAATGCAGGCTGCGCTGTTCATACACTGTTTTGGTCGCACAACAGAGGTAAGTTGTAATTAGCACTTCAGCCACAGTACAATGAAACCTACTGTCGTGCTATTCAGTCACACTATCCGCTTACTAGCACAACAGTCACTTGAAACTCATTGTCCAGATTATTAGTTCAGTTTTACACACTCAGCACAGTTTCTTGTAATAAACATTAATTCATCCTAACGATGCTACCGATCGCTTTTACGAACGTACACGCAACCGTTTCGCAACGAAGCTGACTGCCGTTCTCACGACACGATATACAAATGAATGTATCTGTCCTTGTGAGTTTTAACAGCAGACTGTTGAAAAGTTTCTCTCCATAACAATGTTCAATGAACTGAGATGAAGTCCGCTTTTCTTGATTCTGTGAGCACAGCGGCGTGACTGTTACCTCGACGAAACGACACCCGAATACGTAAAATGTAAGTGGTAGTCAAATGAAAACTGCAGAGACAGAAAAAAGTGAGTAAACTATTTATTATTCCAAAAGTAATAACCATATCTGTTATTACATTTGGGAAACTTCGGGAGCGTAGTCCAAACAACCTTGGGCGGGCATTATCCCTCAAGAGAACGATGCCGTCCGCCAGCATTCTTGGACATACGGACTTGGCGCGGTACAGTATTTGCTAAGTGTACATTTGCCGTTGCGCGTTAATTGTGACGCCTAGGGTACCACACGTTGACAAGCGTTTTCGACTACGCTGCAAACGTTTGCTGGGAAGCCCTTACGCATCCTCCCTATAGTACCGATCTCTCCCCATGCGGTTTTCACATTTTTGGATTCCTGAAGAAAAACATAAGGATTCGTCAATTTGCATCGTACGAATCAAATCTTGAGCCCGTAGGCAACAGCAAACGTGTTTCCATGAAGGCATTTACCGTCCTGTTCCATAGCGAGATAAATGTATTAACAGTTATGGCGATATGGCGATTATTTTTGTATACAACTGTACAAGGGTATGACAACAATGAAAATTTGTCTTGGGCCGGGACACGATCCCTATCGATATCTCTCTTTACGCGAGCGGCCGCCTTAACCGCTTTGGCTATCCGTGCACGACTCACAGCCGGACCCAGACAACCACATGTCATCGTTCCTGCATCGTAATCTGTACTCGTATACCGTTACGCAGCCGCGCGGGATTAGCCGAGCGGTCTAAGGCGCTGCAGTCATGGACTGTGCGGCTGGTCCCGGCGGAGGTTCGAGTCCTCGGGCATGTGTGTGTGTGTGTGTGTGTGTGTGTGTGTGTGTGTGTGTGTGTGTGTGTCTGTCTGTCCTTAGGATAGTTTATGTTAAGTAGTGTGTAAGCTTAGGGACTGATGACCGTAGCATTTAAGTCCTATAAGATTTCACACAAGGTTACACAATTCCCCTTTAGGGGAGGACATGTTAACTGGAAGTTGTTGCTTGGTATCGCGGATAAATACGAGGCATGCATATACGAAGGAACATAGTATCGTTCTTCTTAACAACAAAGGCACTGCAATATTATGAATGCATTTGAAATAATAAACAGTTCACCTTTTCCCCCATGTGTTTCGTTTTCATTTTACTGTCCCTCGTACGCTTTTCATAATAATTTACAATTACTTTTGCTAATGAATCCATATATATATATATATATATATATATATATATATATACTCAGCGCTCCCGAGAGCGGCAATAGCCGATTCTGAGGAGGGCAACGCTGCTACAGTACGCGCTACTCCGTGCTGTTAAAGCTGACCTTCACTTGCCGCTCTCTCCTATAGGGACCTCTTGTTTCTATCATTTACCTCGTAATGATAAGAGAAGTTCATGGTTACTTCTACGAAACTCTTTTACGACTTAATCTCTGGTGAGAGATATTGGAGTGCATACGCACTGAGGCGCCAATGAAGAAGACACAGCATATGACAGCCAAAGCCCGTCCGGCTAGCCGCGCGGTCTAACGCGCTTCCTCCCGAGTGGGAAGACGTGTCGGTCCCTGGCACGAGTCCACCTGGCGGATTAGGGTCGAGGTCCAATGTGCCAGCCAACCTGTGAATGTAGACATATAGTAAGGACTTTCTCAAGGAAAGGACAGGTATTACTTTGTTTCAGTTTCCATAGTAATGTGTCACATACCAACAACTTAAATCTTGGCACAATTCAGTGTACTTCTAATCCATACGGACACAGACTCTGATTCATTTACATTATGATGATTCCTTGTCCTAAGAACCAACGGCATTGTAGACATATAGTAAGATGAACCACGATCTCTGTTACACACTTCACATATCTTAAATGTACGATAAGCAATAACTTCTCGGCTGTCAAGTCTTCAGCCCTTCTACAGTCTCCACTTTACCACCACGAACTAGAGCGACAGTAACCCTACTATTACCATTTCCACTAGCATCAGCATTAGTAAGTGTAAAATTCAGTACGTATCCACAAAACACTGAAGGACCATGAAGAATAGCTTGTGCACCTACTCCGCTCTTCGTAGTAATAGATATATTATCAATAGCTTTATACACTGTAAGGCGCGAACGCCTACTCCTCCTAAAATAACACGGCATAACTAGTCTGTGTCGACGCAGGTCGGGGAGCAATAGCGCGCGCGACGCTAAGTAAAACTAGTAGCGCCGCGCTAGAATGCCCAGTGGGAAATGTAAAGTACCTAGAACGCCGCACGTAGTAAACTAGCATATCGAAGATGTACATCGTAGCAACTGACAATATATATATATATATCAAAGATAGGAGCACAGCTCCCCCCCCCCTCCCCCACTGCCATGGTTCCCTCCTCTGAAATGTACTAAGAAGTACAGAGATCCACTGCGTCCGTGTGGGTTAAAGGTGCACTGAATTGTGACAAGATTAAAGTTGTTGGTGATGTGACACATTACTACAGAAACAGAAATAAAGTGCCTGTCCTTTCCTTGAGAAAGGTCCTTTTAAGGCGGTTTTCCATCTACCTCGACGAATGCGGGCTGGTTCCCCTTATTCCGCCTCTGTTACACTGTGTCGGCGATTGCTGCGCAAACACTTTCTCCACGTACGCTTACACCATAATTACTCTGCCACGCAAACATTGGGGCTACTCTCGTCTGGCGTGAGACGTTCCCGGATGATGGAGTGGGAGGGGGGTGTGGGGAGGTCCACTGGGGACCGAACCGCACAATAACCCTGGGTTCGATGTGGGGCGGCGGTGGGGTGGGTGGACTGCTATGACCTGTTGTGGGGTTGTGAACCACTGAGGGCTACGGCGGGACAAAGCCTCTCCATCGTTTCTAGGTCCCCAGTTTTATACATACATACATACATACATATGGCAGCCACATAACCTGTCTGGCGGCAGTAATTAAGTGTGACTGGAGATATAAAACACTGACACAGTCAAATATATGGATGTTGCAGATGTGACATCCACAAGCATTCATGGTTAGTTCTAGCCGTGTGGAGTTTTCACTACTTGCGCCATGTCGGTTACATCGGAATAATACGGGTCAGGCAAAACGAGTGAGTGAACAAGTTTACGTTCCACATCCCATGAAAAGAAGTTACGAAGCATATGGGTGGTCTAGAGACAAGCGGAAGTTTGCCATCGTGTGGCGACAGTATTTCGTGCGGAGTTGAGGTGTTGGACCAAAGTTACAGTTCAGTCCTTCGGTGTGTTGTTATACGATATATCAATACCGTCGAGAAGTATAGGAGGTAAGTGGTTGCGGAATTCAAAACTAGTTAATGTCTGATTGGCTACTAAAATTATGCCACAGTGACAAAAAAAAATTCGGAAATTACAAAAACAAAAGTACCGTAAGTTAAACATGGTTGATGACGAAAGTGGGCTACAAAGGGACGTAATCTACTTTACCCCCCCCCCCCAAAAAAAGTGACAGAGCATGACGCAAACAAAATTGATAAACAAGTTACTGCCGGTCGGTGGCCGAGCGGTTCTAGGCGCTTCAGTCTGGAACCGCGCGACCGCTACGGTCGTAGGTTCGAATCCTGCCTCGGGCATGGATGTGTGTGATGTCCTTAGGTTAGTTAGGTTTAAGTAGTTCTAATTTCTAGGGGGCTGATGACCTCAGATGTAGTGCTCAGAGCCATTTGAACCATTTTAAAACAAGTTACTGTAACTAGTCACACTTTATTTCTTAATTCCACAATGCTTTTCGAAGTGTTATTACCGAGCGAGGTGGCACAGTGGATAGTACGCTGGAATCGCATTCGGAACGACGAAGGTTCAAACCCGCGTCCTGCCATACTGATTTAGGTTTTCCGTGTTTTCCCTAAATCACTTCAGGCAAATGCCAGGACGGTTCTTTTGAAAGGCACGGGCAATTTCCTTCTGCATCCTTCCCTAATCCGAATTTGCGATTCGTCCCTAATGACTTCGTTGTCGACGGACGTTCAACCAGTAATCTCCTCCTGCTCCTCAGCCTCCTCGTAGGTTTATTGACACAACGTTAATAAGGCATGTGCGCATTAGAAACTCGATTTTTGGGTAACCTGTGGCCCTGTCTCCTGTGGTCACAGGTACATTTTTCTGTAGTGTTTACGTCACAAATACGATGTTTATGTGGTGTAAAAATAGTGTGACCATCGAAAGGAAGAGCCGCACACACATATAATACACACATGGCTTAGTAAATAGCCGGCCGGAGTGGCCGAGAGATTCTAGGCGCTTCAGTCAGTAACCGCGCGATCGCTACGGTCGCAGGTTCGAATCCTGCCTCGGGCAGGGATGTGTGTGATGTCCTTAGGTTAGTTAGGTTTAAGTAGTTCTAAGTTCTAGGGGATTGATGACCTCAGATGTTGAGCCACATAGTGCTCAGAGCCAATTGAACCATTCTTAGTAAATAACGTAAATGCACCTGATGGTGGAAGTTTAGCCCTTCAAAATACACTACTGGCCATTAAAATTGCTACACTACGAAGATGACGTGCTACATACGCGAAATTTAACCGACAGAAAGAAGATGCTGTGATATGCAAATGATTAGCTTTTCAGAGCATTCACACAAGGGTGGTGTCAGTGGCGACACCTACAACGTGCTGACATGGCAACCGATTTCTCATACACAAACAGCAGTTGACCGGTGTTGCCTGGTGAAACGTTGTTGTGACTCGTGTGAGGAGGAGAAATGCGTACCACTACGTTTCCGACTTTGATAAAGGTCGGATTGTAGCCTATCGTGATTGCGGTTTATCGTATCGCGACATTGCTGCTCGCGTTGGTCGAGATCCAATGACTGTTAGCAGAATATGGTATCGGTGGGTTCAGGAGGGTAATACGGAACGCCGTGCTGGATCCCTAGGACCTCGTCTCACTCGCAGTCGAGATGACAGGCATCCTATCCGCATGGCTGTAACGGATCGGGCAGACACATCTCGATCCCTGAGTCAACAGATGGGGTCGTTTGCAAGACAACAACCATCTGCACGAACAGTTCGACGACGTTTGCAGCAGCATGGACTATCAGCTCGGAGACAATGGCTGCGGTTACCCTTGACGCTGCATCACAGACAGGAGCGCCTGCGATGGTGTACTCAACGGCGAACCTGGGTGCACGAATGGCAAAACGTCATTTTTTCGGTGAATCCAGGTTCTGTTTACAGCATCATGATGGTCGCATCCGTGTTTGGCGACATCGCGGTGAACGCACATTGGAAGCGTGTATGCGTCATCGCCATACTGGCGTATCACCCGGCGTGATGGTATGGGGTGCCATTGGTTACACGTCTCGGTCACCTCTTGTTCACATTGACGGCACTTTGAACAGTGGACGTTACGTTTCAGATGTGTTACGGCCCGTGGCTCTACCCTTCATTCGATCCTTGCGAAACCCTACATTTCAGCAGGATAATGCATGACCACATGTTGCAGGTCCTGTACTGGCCTTTCTGGATACAGAAAATGTTCGACAGCTGCCCTTCCCAGCACATTCTCCAGATCTCTCTCCAATTGAAAACGTCTGGTCAACGGTGGCCGAGCAACTGGCTCGTCACAATACGCCAGTCACTATTCTTGATGAACTCTGGTATCGTGTTGAAGCTGCATGGGCAGCTCTACCTGTACACGCCATCGAAGATCTGTTTGACTCATTGCCCAGGCGTATCAAGGCCGTTATTACGGCCAGAGGAAGTTTGTCTGGGTACTGATTTCTCAGGATCTATGCACCCAAATTGCGTGAAAATGCAGCAGGATAATGCATGACCACATGTTGCAGGTCCTGTACTGGCCTTTCTGGATACAGAAAATGTTCGACAGCTGCCCTTTCCAGCACATTCTCCAGATCTCTCTCCAATTGAAAACGTCTGGTCAACGGTGGCCGAGCAACTGGCTCGTCACAATACGCCAGTCACTATTCTTGATGAACTCTGGTATCGTGTTGAAGCTGCATGGGCAGCTCTACCTGTACACGCCATCGAAGATCTGTTTGACTCATTGCCCAGGCGTATCAAGGCCGTTATTACGGCCAGAGGAAGTTGTTCTGGGTACTGATTTCTCAGGATCTATGCACCCAAATTGCGTGAAAATGTAATCACATGTCAGTTCTAGTATAACGTATTTGTCCAATGAATACTCGTTTATCATCTGCATTTCTTCTTGGTGTAGCAATTTTAATGGTCAGTGGTGTATGTAATGAAAATAAAAATAAATTGTGACTGGTTACAGTAAATTGTAGCCTCGATAATTAGTTACTGAAAAGATTAAACTAAAATGTTCGCATTTAAAGTGAAATTGAGAGATATAAACTGATTCGAACCAAATTGTAAATAAATGTTAATCAAATGTGCATCGCTCTGGCAAATGCCAGCTCATATGCAGACGGTCAGGAGACGGTCTGTAGAGACAGCACAAACGTATGATAAATATAACAACATAGAAAGCAAACTAATGAGGCGACTAGAGTTTCCTAAAGCAGAAAGGAAACACTTCAGGTAGAAAAGGGGTTTATACACAAGCATTCATCATTCTCTTTCTGGTATTACAACACGCGCAGTTAATCACCCCGCAGACGTTTCCGGTACGGCTCGTGTTGTAATAATTAATTCACAGAATACAGGTTTCCGAAGGAGTGTTTCCGTAAGGAGGTAATGAGGATTTAGTTCGTTTGTGTTGGTCCAGTACGTCGCATCCGCAGCCCACGATGCCGGCGGCTGTGGGGACGTTGTAAATCAAAGGCGAGGGCGCGGCGGCCCGACTGGGTGCCGACAAGGGACTGTGCTGGGCGCTGGCCGCGCACCGGACCGAGGCGGGCAGGCGTCACCCGCCATTAGGCCGGCCGGCTCGTTAGCGGCTGCCTCTGTGCACGGGGGCGGGCCTAGCTGGCGGGGGGAGGGGGCGCCTACCTGCTGGCCGGGACATTACAACGCTCGGCAGGCGCCGCTCACAAAGTACCGGCCCACAAACGAGGATAATTCCTCTGAATACCCGGCCACGAACTGCACAAGCTTACTGGAATCTCGCTCATAAGCACACATTGACCAAGTGGTTTGTAAAAAAAAAAAAAAACAGGGATTTTTGTTTCTTGAGAAGAATTTTATTTAGCCGTCCACCAATGTTACGACAGTTCAGAGTAGCTGTTATTAGATACGACGAGAGGTGTTTAATAAACAATGAAACACATTTATTTCCATCAGCCGACTTCGGTTGAAAAAATGTGGGACATCGTGTAGGGTTCCCGCTTCAGCTCCTGTGGTTTCATGACGTTCCGATAAGTGCTGGCGCTGTGCGTAGCCTTCAGAATAGTGTATATAACGGAGGTGCATTCCAAGCAGAGAAATGTCACTGAGTTCCTTGTGGAGGTAAACCAGGAAAATTTACCAGTGAACAAAAGCACGGCGAGTCGTTGTGGTGAGACGTCTGTCATCATCGCAACAAAGTCGTGTGAACGCGTCCGATCTCCCGCTTGCTGGCCGGCTTCACACAGCGTAATGTTGGAACGTGCTGACACTCTTACGACTTTCGCCACAAAAATACTATCTAACTTATTCTCCTGCATGACAACTCAAGGCCTAACACAAGTCTGCGCTCACAGAACTTCATTGGATTGTTCTTCGTTATCCACTCTACAGCCTGGATGTCACGTTTACGGCTTCCATCTGTTTGGCCCAATGAAGGATGCACACTCCGCAGGAAGCAGTACGTGATGTTGGGGTTATTGATGCAGCAAGACATTGGCTCCGACGTCGACTATTATAGTGGTACCATGCGGGTGGTGTAAGGCCAACGCACTGCACGGATATTACGTTGAAAAATAGGTTTTTTTAGCCAAAAGGCAGCCTCCGGAACCACGTGGCTCCTACGATCGCAGGTTCAAATCCTGCCTCGGGTATGGATGTATGTGACGTGCTTAGGTTAGTTAGGTTTAAGTAATTCTAAGCCCAGGGAACTGATGACCTCAGATGTTAAGTCCCGTAGTGCTTAGAGCCATTTGCACCATTTAGCCAAAAGGGTGGGGAATAATATGTTACATTGGAATCCTCAATAAAATCAACCACCTGCCACAAAAAGTGTTACATTACTTACTGAACGCCCATCGTACTACCGACCTGACCGGGTTTAGCGTGGGGCACTAAATATTTGCAGTCATACGACTTATCTGGAGTAGTGGTCTTATAGGATGCACACAACCTTTCTTGTGAATCAGTCCTTATATTGGTAAAAACTTTATTAGAATCCTTAAGGCATTTCCTGAGATTAACCTTCATATTGTAGCGGCACTACCGTTTAGGACAGGAAAAATCAATTTTGGTGCAATATTTCAGAGCGCACAAGTTACAGCCAGGTGTGGGTCTGTTTACAGAAAGTTACGCTATCAGCGGTTACGAAGTAGTATGGAGGCCAAAGGGGCATAGACCCACTGAAATGAGTAAATTCAGCGGTTTACATGGCGCAAGTTACAGGCAAAAGGAGCACACTGGCCTACCTATGTGTTATGTGACTCGAAGCAGTGTTTTAGGAAAAAGAGGTATACAACAGCGACCGAGCGAGGTGGCGCAGTGGTAGCACACTGGACTCGCATTCGGGAGGACGACGGTTCAATCCCGCGTCCGGCCATCCTGATTTAGGTTTTCCGTGATTTCCCTAAATCGCTCCAGGCAAATGCTGGGGTGGTTCCTTTGAAAGGGCACAGCCGACTTCCTTCCCCATCCTTCCCTAGTCCGATGAGACCGATGACCTCGCAGTTTGGTCTCTTCCCCCAAACAATCCAATCCAAATATACAACAGCGTATAAGTAGGTGCCGGTTTTGTAACAAGGCATTCAAGTCTGGCAGCTCTCCTGGATGGCAGGGCGTGTCAAACCACCGGCTACACACAGCAACAGATGGAGCGCCAGCATTCCAGTCCCCGGCGGGTTGCTGGTAGACCCTCTGAGGCTGACATGGGGTCTGTAGCTGGCCAGCGACAGGACACTCCATGGCTCGCAACTGCGGACAGTCATCTTGGCCCCCAATACGCCCCTGGAGACATCCAGGGCGAGGGCCGCAGATTCGGACGCCGGATCATGGGCGCTTGTTGTCGCCTGTGATCCGAACCACGACAGCAAAGAGGTGCGCCGTGGGTCCCCTTGCAGCGGGTGGCCCAGAGGCAGCAGAGGCGAAGGCCACCGAGTCAGCTACCGGCGCATCCTGATGACGATGCAACTCTGCGGCCATGCGAGGCTGACACACCGCAGTGCGTGCGTGGGTTGCTGAGGCAGCCATTCCGCTTCAAGCCATTTCACAGTCAGCCAAGTGGCATCCTCAACATTGCGGGGCCTGGTGATGCAGACCAAGGGGAACACGGCACTGTAGTTGGAAACAATAAATCACTTGTAAAACTTGGATGAGTCTTATTATGGTGCCTTCTACCTCTTCCCGCTACATTTGGTGTTGCTGTTACATTTGGTGTCAGAAGTTGCACTACAGTATGTAGACAGTGAAACGTGGTGGGGACTTCAGTTTAACAATGTCTGAGACCTGCTTGTGCCAAACAGGCCCGAACTTTTCGACTCACTGCAGTGATCATAAGTCCCTTGCAGCATCAATGAATACAGTACTAAATACGAATATAAAGGAAGGTAGACAGATCTTTCTATTTATCTAGGGCGACAAGAATCATATTTCAGATTACCTGACAGGTCAACACGAAAATTTCAGCTCAAGCACTGACAATGTTGAACATCAGTGAACACAGTTGTGCAATACACTTTCCGTGTGGTTCTAGGCGCTTCAGTCTGGAACCGCGTGACCACTACGGTCGCAGGTTCGAATCCTGCCTCGGGCATGGATGTGTGTGATGTCCTTAGGTTAGTTAGGTTTAAGTAGTTCTAAGTTCTAGGGGACTGATGACCACAGATGTTAAGTCCCACAGTGCTCAGAGCCATTTGAACCATTTTTTGCAATACACTTTAGGCAGGTATGTGCCGAGCAGAGTAGTGAGGGATGGAAAAGACCCGCCGTGGTTCCACAACCGTGTTAGAAAGCTGTTACGAAAGCAAAGAGAACTTCACTGAAAATTTAGAAGAACCTAAAGCCTCAAAGACAAATAACGTCTAAACGAAGCCAAAATAGGCGTATGGGGAGCCACACGTGAAGCGTTCAACGACTTAGAGAGTAAAATTCTATCACTACGCGAGGTGGCTCAGTTGTCAGGACACTGGACTCACTTTGGGCAGGAAGATGGTTCAAATCCGCGTCCGACCATCCAGATTTAGGTTTTCCGTTATTTCTCTAAATCGGTTCAGGCCAATTTCGGGATGGTTCCTTTGAAAGGGCACCGTCGATTTCCTTCCCCATCCTTCACATAATCCGAGCTTGTGCTCCGTCTCTAATGATCTCGATGTTGACGGGACGTTAAACCCAATCTTCCTTCTTTCCCTAAAAATTCTACCTACCGACTTGACCGAAAATCCTAAGAAGTTTTAGTCTTACGTTAAATCCGTAAACGGATCAAAGCTATCTGTCCAGACACTCTCTGACCATAGTGGTAATGAAACAGAAGATGACACGGAAAAGGCTAAAAGACTTTCCCAAAAAATGTTTTACAGATATAGATCGCACTGTAGTTCCTCTTTAAATCGTCGTAGGAATGACAAAATGACAGATATCGAAATAAATGACCAAGGGATAGTAAAGCAACTGAATTAGCTCATCAAGGTTACTGGAGCTGACGGGATATCAGTACATTCCTACACATAATAAACGAACCGTTCCTAAAGATTTGAAAAAAGCACTTACGCCGTTCTGTTGTACAATTTTGGAAAACGATTCATGCTCGCACTTTATTACTAGGTCTAAAACTTTGCTTCCGCCGTTTCTTCTCGAAGTTCGGGGTCTTATTGTGAAAAACTGACAAAAAAATTATGATTCATAGTATTGCCCATCGCTGGCCACTACATTCTCCCATGTTTCGGATAGCACACGAATCTCGTAGCGGAAGAACTGGGCGTCTTTTGTGGGGATCCATGAATCGATTTAATTTTGCACTTGTTCATGTGATCGGAAGTGCTGGTCTGCCAGACTGTATGCCACTGATCGAAAAAGGTGATAGTCAGAGAGAGCAACGCATGGAGAATACGGCGGGAGGGATAGGACTTCTAATTTCAACGTTTCCACATATATTTTGACGGGTTTTGCGACATGGGGTTGAGCACTGACCTGCTGCAAAATTACCTTTGCGTGTCTATCGCTGTATTGTGGCCGTTTGTGTTTCAGTGTTGAGGTCGAACGCATCAATTTCTTTCGATAATGATGTCCTGTGATTTTCTTCGTCTGTTTCAGTAGCTACGAAAATGTTCTTCCACCGCTATGCCGGTCTTTGTCACCAAATCACCGTTCTTAAGGCGTTGAAAACGTTCTCTGTACGTTCTTCCACAAACAGTTCACTCACCATTGGTCTTATCCAGAGCCACAGCCGCAGATTTCTTCATGTTAAAGCAGAAAATTAAAACTTCCCGCAAATGGCAAGAAATGACGTACGTAATCGAGAATAACCTTACAATGCAATCACAAATCTACTAATATTTTTATGGCATGATGTTTACAGATGCCTAAGCTTATTGTATTACACCTATGACCTATGACCAACCACCCGAACCCCACTTCCCGCTACTGCCGTCTATTGCTAAACGGCGGAAGCATAGTTGTAGACCTAATACATTTCTGGTAACCAAAAATCAATCTCCTGTCTAGGAATCAACACGAGTTCCGAAAACAACTATCGTATGAGACCCAGCTCTCTCTGTTCGTCCACGAGGCACAGAAAGCAGTAGATACCATAATCCAGGTAGACGCTTGTTCCTTGATTTCCGGAAGGTGTTCGAAATAGTTCTGCACTGCCGCCTAATGCACAAAATACGAGCGTCCGGAATATCAGACCCACTGTATAACTGGAACGAAGAGTTTCTAGCAAACAGAACACAGCTCGTCATTCTCAACAGAGAGAAGTCTTCAGACATGAAACTAACTTCCTGGCACACACTGAAATCTGCGCGCTATCGTAAGTGAAGCACGCCGTTTCAAAAGCCAAAGTAAAACGCCGCCTTCCTTTTCCGCCTTACCGATATTCAGACTTGTCTGACCACATCGGAAGCGTCTGCGTCGCCTGACTATTGGGTCACCTGATTGTACGAGGTGTGGCTAGAAAAAAACCGGACTAGTACTGGTGAAACAATAAAACGAATGCAATAAGGCTGAAAGTCGCGTGGCCTGTCACGTGACTCTCGCTCCGCCTACTGCTCGAGTTTCATCTGCCTCCTGCGCTCAGTCTGCCCGTGGCGTCTGTTTTAAGTAGTTGACGTTTTGTCTGTGCGTCGGAAAATGTTGAGTGTACAGAAAGAACAGCGTGTTAACATCAAATTTTGTTTCAAACTAGGAAAATCTGCAAGTGAAACGTTTGTAATGTTACAACAAGTGTACGGCGATGATTGTTTATCGCGAATACAAGTGTTTGAGTGGTTTAAACGATTTAAAGATGGCCGCGAAGACACCAGTAATGACACTCGCACTGGCAGACCATTGTCAGCAAACACTGATGCAAACATTGAAAAAATCGGTAAACTTGTTCGACAAGATCGCCGTTTAACAATCAGAGCAGTGTCTGAGTTAACAGAAGTTGACAAGGAAAGTGTTAGGCAGATTCTTCAAGAAAGTTTCAACATGAACAAAGTGTGTTCAAAAATGGTTCCAAAGTGTCTCACAATTGAACAGAAGGAACACCGAAGAATGATTTGTTCTGACATCCTGGAAAACATTGAAAGTGATCCCACCTTTTTACGAAATGTTATTACTTGCGATGAATCGTGGTTTTTAACTTACGATCCCGAAACTAAACGCCAATCGATGCATTGGAAAACTCCTGGTTCTCCACGAAAAAAAAAGCACGAATGTCAAAATCGAAATTCAAGGCAATGATGATTGTTTTTTTTTTTTTTTTTTTTGACATCAAAGGGATTGTGCACATTGATTGGGTACCAGAGGGACAAACAGTGAATCAGCATTACTACATCAGCGTCCTGGCTACCCTACGTGAGCGAGTACGGAGAAAACGGAACGATTTGTGGAGAAGAAAGTCATGGATCCTTCACCAAGACAATGTCCCAGCTCACAGTGCGTTGTCAGTGAAGACGTTTTTGGCAAAACACAACATTCCTGTCTTAGATCATCCACCCAACTCACCTGATTTGGCCCCCTGTGACTTTTTTCTTTTCCCTAAAGTCAAGTCAGCTTTGAAAGGAACTAGATTTGAGACTGTTGAAGCAGTAAAAGAAAAAGCGACGGAAGTAATGTATGGACTTACCGAAAATGATCTGCAGCATTGCTATGAACAGTCGAAAATTCGTATGGAGCGGTGTAGAGACCGAGGAGGAGAGTACATTGCAGGAGATAACATGAAATTGTAAATAATTGTAAATAAATGTTTTTTCCAGCATCAGTCCGGTTTTTTTCTAGCCGCACCTCGTATGTTGTCGTCGTACGCTTCCACAAAACTCAATCTGGATTGTTGCGGCGTTGTTCACATTCAAAAGATCGTCTTTTCTGTCTTCAGCTCAGGATTCCACTGTTTCTCACAGCTGAACTTCAGCTTGCGGTTCGTACCAAAACTGTCGAACTCTATCCTTACACAAGCTTCATAACGGCCGTACATCCCTGTCGAACTTTCGCTTCTCAGTTGCTTCATGCTCATCCACCCATTTTTCGGTTCACAATTGCTCCCTACTGATCTCCTCACCTATTGTCCGCCTCCGTAGCGCAGCGGTAGCGTTACAGCCTATCACGCGGTGGACCCGGGTTCGATTCCCGGCAGGGGAGTGGGTGTTGTGTGTCCATCATCATTGACACGCAGGTCGCCGAAGTGGCGTCAACTTTTAAGATTTGCAATACGGCGGCCAAACACCGAGGGGGATATCACGGCCAGTAAATGTGATACGATCATTTAATTTCATTTACCCACCTATTGGCTATCATATTCTTCATTTGCTTTGCAAAATGTCTCTGTAATCCCTAACATGTACAAATCAGTAATGATCATAATGTTTATTCTTGAGTTGAACCATAGCATTTCAGCTAATTGTGATGTTACGAGACTTGTGAATCGTCTCTTTTAACACATAAATCACAAACCTTCTTGTTCCATTTCTTGTAAGAAGTTAACCCTAACAATTATTTTCAAATGTAAATTTGATTCTAGATGTGTCAGTTCACTTAGGTAAAGAGCGAATGCTGGAGTACTGTTGTCATCCCGCCAACCGCCAACGCTGGGAGAGGGAAATGAACTATGAAAGGAGAAATAGAAAACCGGTTATCACAATAACAGTAATACTTTGGAACAAAAGAAAACTGGTGCTTTTCATTTATTAGGAATAACAACATTATGCTTCTTCAGTGCACAGACCTTATTTTCTTACTTTCTTTGTACATTTTCCTTGCCCTTCCGTGTTTGACAACAATCGTTTCACTAGTTTCATATGGTCCTCAATTTAAAAAATTAGAGCATATACACGAAAATCTTATTTTCCATTTTCCCTTACCATTTTCTGCAGCGTCTTTGTTTCGTGCCGATCTCGTGTACCACAGTCCGAATTTATTGGCTTTGAATGCTTTTCCGCTATACCTAAAAAGCGTCGAAAACTCAGCCGGCCGATGGTGGCCAAGCGGTTCTAGGCGCTTCAGTCTGGAATCGCGCGACCATTACGGTCGCAGGTTCGAATCCTGCCTCGGGCATGGATGTGTGTGATAACCTTAGGTTAGTTAGGTTTAAGTAGTTCTAAGTTCTAGGGGACTGATGACCTCCCATAGTGCTCAGAGCCATTTGAACCGTCGAAAACTCAGATTGTAAACAAACAAATTAAAAAAAAAACTACTTCGAACTCAAAGCTCTTGTCTGTTCGCAAGATAATACAAGTATAGTACAGTCTCAAGTGAAACTCTTTTCGTACTTCTGTTCAGCCACACATTTGTTGGGAACACTTTGTGTTGCATTGTATGGAACCGGGGACATAGAAACGACGGAGAGGCTTCGTCCCAGCCGTAGCCCTCAGTGGTTCACAACCCCACAACAGGCTACAGCAGTCCGCTCACCCCACCGCCGCCCCACACCGAACACAGGGTTATTGTGCGGTTCGGTCCCCAGTGGATCCCCGCCCCCCTCCACCCGGAAACGTCTCACGCCAGACGAGTGTAACCCCAATGTTTGCGTGATAGAGTAATTATGGTGTACGCACACGTGGAGAAAGTGTTTGCGTAGCAATCGCCGAAATAGTGTAACTGAGGCGGAATAAGGGGAACCAGCACGCATTCGCCGAGACAGATGGAGAACCGCCTTAAGAATCATCCACAGACTGGCCGGCATATCGGACCTCGGCACTAATCCACCGGGCGGATGCGTGCCGGGGCACGCCTCCCCGCCCGGAAAGCAGTGCGTTAGAGCGCACGGCTAACCGGGCGGGCTTGGGAGCTCTTATTAGGGAATCGTCGGAAGGACGGTGAAATCCTTTTCGTTTGAAGCTATTTACACAATCGTTGTTGAGCGTATATAAAAAAATTGCATTACATCCGTTGAATACCATATGGGAATATGGTAAGAGGAACTATACAGGGTGAGCCTCAGACAGAATTTTCTGAGCATTTTGGTGTAAGGACACGCATTCTGCAGAGGCTTGTTGCACAGTAACTGCAGTTCGTTTGGTTTCTTACTCCCATTCACCCGCATTCCTCTGAAAATGTTTAGGAAACAGCGCACAACATAACACAAGTATGTTGACGGCATGAGTGTATAACATAAGCGCGTTTGATTCCGCGACCAGAGTCAGTTCTCACGAAAGTTTTGTGGCAATGGTACCACGCAATATTGTAGACAAGTATCACTACTGAAGAAGACCACTGTGGCTAAAAACTTTCGTTTCAACGCTGATATTTGCTTACAATCAGATACGGTAGCATACGTGGAAAACTTTTAAGTTAGTTGTGTTTCTCATCTGGAATCACTCGCGGTACGTGCTGTTCACTTGCTTCTCTCCTCACCTTCGAGTATGCTTGCAGTACTGTTTGGTTCTGTCTCGGGTTTGTTTTCCCGCAGGGTTACTCGTACGTTAACGCTGATACACACTGGTGTCGGCAGGTTTATTAATGAAGAGCTGGGCGATACCACCTCGTGTGTGAGGTCACTAAAAGAAAAGGGGGAGCTGTACAACGGCTGTGTGCTGAATTGTTACCGCAGTGATGACAGCCACATGACAGTGCTTTTGCTTGTGCTACTTTGGCAACGATTCATGAGTCAACGTGCACGCACTGGTGTGTATAGCTTTTGACGTACAAAACTTCCCGGAAGACAAGCCCCCCCTAACAGAACCGAACAGTACTGAGTACAAGCTAGAGGGAGAGAGTAAAGTGGGTATTAGTGTTTCACCAAGATGTACTTTACGTGAATGGAACAGGGTTGTTTCTAAACAAGACACACAACGGTCACCTTCGGCATTTGTTTCCAGAGCAATACAGATGCAAATATAAATTGGGGTAGAAATCAAACAAATACCAACTGTATCTACGATAATGATGGAAGCTGAAGAAATGGATTAAAATTTTTGTCACTGTCAGGACGTGCACCCAGGTCTCCTTGCTTAGTTGACAGGTGTGCTAACCCTTACATCACCGTAGCTGTGTGGGTAACAGCTGCATGGTCTACTTAAGTCCAAAGTCGTCCCTTACACAGACTTCAATTCGTGTCTTCCGCTTACTTTCCCCCCTTTTAATGCCGGCCGGTATGACCGAGCGGTTCTAGGCGCTTCATTCTGGAACCGCGCGACCGCTACGGTCGCAAGTTCGAATCTTGTGCAGTCCCATAGTGCTCAGAGCCATTTGAACACTTTTTTAAATAGTCACTATTGCTGAGGCTCTCCGGTATTGGAATAGCATCCCAGCGTTGGGCATAATGGGGAAGTCACGCCTGTACCTCATTAGTAGCTGATCCAGAGATCTGATATAATTGAACTTTCCTTGATACATGTGAAAAAAGTGGAAAATAAGCTGAAGACGATACTGAAGTTTGTGTTAGGGAGGACGTTAGACTTAGGTACTCCGTGTAGCTGCATCACGTATATCGCTGCAGTAGTGTAACGGCTAGCACACCTGAACGGGTGCCATCGGACGTCCGCCCCGAACAAATTCAACGAACAGTGCAGAACAAAATGAGATTAAAAAGAAAGAAAAAGCAAGGAGACCCAGGTTCGCATCCCAACTGTGCCATCAATTTTAATTCATTTCTTCAGTTTCCGTCATTATAACTGATAAATTTGAGACTGATGTGTCTCAAGGAAAATATAATTGTATCGGATGTATAGTTCCATCTGCTTCGTAACGATTAATGATCGACTGGAGATCAATGTAAATACTAAGAAAATATCCTTGGGTAAGCTATAAAGTCTTAGCGGTGGAGATGGGATTGGCCCGATAAACGCCCGACCCCGGCAGCTGAGAGGTCAGCGCGACAGAATGTCAATCCTAAGGGCTCGGGTTCGATTCCGGCTGGGTCGGAGATTTTCTCCGCTAAGGGACTGGGTGTTGTGCTGTCCTAATCATCATCATTTTATCCCCATCGACGCGCAAGTCGCCAAAGTGACGTCAAATCGAAAGACTTCTACCCGGCTAACGGCCTACCCGAGTGGAGGCCCTAGTTACACGACATTTGCCCGTTAAACACATACTGGCAGTCATTTTAGCTATGCTCCTTAGGCAATGAAACGGAAACTTGCGGACAAATAATAAAATGAATATCTTTCGGACATGGATTGCATTGTTGAGTCTTTATGTGAACGTAGATGTCGCGACAGAAAATGGAAGATAACGTTCTGTTTATAGGCAGTAACGTAGAAAAGGAAACTTGTTACCACGTGTCACAAGCTCTAGAAAAAGGAAAAATAATTATCAGTTAAGAGAAAAAATAGCTTGGATGTCTGAAGCCTCAGAATTTGCAACGGTGGGGAATAGCTGAAGAAGGTTGCTTTCAACAGCGCCAAAAGTCAGTTTTTATTTTAGCTTCTGTATTATTTTCCATCTGCAGAGTAAAGAGTCGGTTTTGTTTCGTTCCTAATTAAGCCCACGATTTACAGCCATCCTCATCACTAATTTCCTCGGACGACCGCGCCGTAATTAATGTCAGCAGCAGGGCGAGAAACTACTGCGTAGCTGCAAAAAAGACGTCTCGGCATGTCAGGAAAAAATATGGTAAAATTAGAAATATGAGCAGGCAGGCCGTTTGTTGTTTTGGAGCGGGCCTCTCGGTCTTGGCGTGTACGTGTTGGTCGCAATCAGAGCGCAGCGGCAGGGCTATCCGCCGGGCCGGGTTGGAGGCTGGCTGGCACCACGGGCGCAAAACAACAACAATAACGACGACGCAAATGGACAATAACTGGTGGTTCTCTTACGTTTCTGCGAAGGTTGAATGCAATGTTCATTTGATTTGCCTGATGCAAGTGGCTGTATAACTGGCCCTTCATGGCGCTCTATACTGGCTGAGCTGGGCTACATGGGCGCCATTTTGATCGTGTACGTAGACTGGTAAAGGTCGAGTGATTGCCGCCCAGGTTGTCCTTTTGTTGCTGTTTTCCGTTGGCGTACCTGGTTCGTATTTTTCTCCTGGTAAAAGTACGGACGTATGGCTCTTTGGTTAATGGGTAAATGCCAGACGATATTTCGATACGTCCGGCATTCGATCCACATTCATTGTCAGGATTTTTGTACCAGGTGAGCTGATACAGCGGCAAGACATTGGACTCATATTCGGGAGGAAGATGAATCAATTACTCGTCCGGCAATACAAATTTTTTAAGTTTTCTGGAGTTTCCCTAAATCGCTGACGGCAAATTCCGCGATGGCTCCTTAGAAAGTACCCTTCACCAATCACAGCTTGTAATCCGTCTTTAATTACCACTTCCTTTATAGAAAGTTATGCCCTAATCGCCCATCCACCTTCAGGATTTTAGTACCACTTAGCGCTTCTATCACCTCTGATAACGATTAGTCAGTGTAAAAACTCCAAGTAACAGCGCGGTCCGGAGTTGACGCTAAGCTGCTGTTGTTGTTGTTGTGTTGTTGTCTTCAGTCCTGAGACTGGTTTCAAGCAACTCTCCATGCTACTCTATCCTGTGCAAGCTTCTTCATCTCCTAGTACTTACTGCAACCTACATCCTTCTGAATCTGCGTAGTGTATCCATCTCTTCGTCCCCCTATACGATTTTTACCCTCCACGCTGCCCTCCAATGCTAAATTTGTGATCCTCTGATACCTCAGAACATGTCCTACCAACCGGTTCCTTCTTCTTGTCAAGTTGTGCCACAAACTCCTCTTCTCCCCAATTCTATTCAATACCTCTTCATTAGTTATGAGATCTACCCACCTAATCTTCAGCATTCTTCTGTAGCACCACATTTCGAAAGCTTCTATTCTCTTCTTGTCCAAACTATTTATCGTCCATGTTTCACTTCCATACATGGCCACACTCCACACAAATACTTTCAGAAACGACTTCCCGACACTTAAATCTATACTCGATGTTAACAAATTTCTCTTCTTTAGAAACGCTTTCCTTGCCATTGCCAGTCTACATTTTATATCCTCTCTACTTCGACCATCATTAGTTATTTTGCTCCCCAAATATCAAAACTCCTTTACTTTTTTAAGTGTCTCATTTCCTAATCTAATTCCCTCAGCATCACCCGACTTAATTCGACTACATTCCATTATCCTCGTTTTGCTTGTGTTGATGTTCATCTTATATCCGCCTTTCAAGACACTGTCCATTCCGTTCAACTGCTCTTCCAAGTCCTTTGCTGTCTCTGACAGAATTACAATATCATCGGCAAACCTCAAAGTTTTTATTTCCTCTCCATGGATTTTAATACCTACTCCGATTTTTTCTTTTGTTTCCTTACTGCTTGCTCAATATACAGATTGAATAACATCGGGGAGAGGCTACAACCCTGTCTCACTCCCTTCCCAACCACTGCTTCCCTTCCATGCCCCTCGACTCTTGTAACTGCCATCTGGTTTCTGTACAACTTGTAAATAGCCTTTCGCTCCCTGTATTTTACCCCTGCCACCTTCAGCATTTGAAAGAGAGTATTCCAGTCAACATTGTCAAAAGCTTTCTCCAAGTCTACAAATGCTAGAAACGTAGGTTTGCCTTTTCTTAACTAGCTTCTAAGATAAGTCGTAGGGTCAGTATTGCCTCACGAGTTCCCATATTTCTACGGAATCCAAACTGATCTTCCCCGAGGTCGGTTTCTACCAGTTTTTCCATTCACCTGTACAGAATTCGCGTTAGTATTTTGCAGCCGTGACTTATTAAACTGATAGTTCGGTAATTTTCACATCTGTCAACGCCTGCTTTCTTTGGGATTGGAATTATTATACTCTTCTTGAAGTCTGAGGGTATTTCGCCTGTCTCATACATCTTGCTCACCAGATGGTAGAGTTTTGTCAGGACTGGCTCTCCCAAGGCCGTCAGTAGTTCTGATGGAATGTTGTCTACTCCCGGGGCCTTGTTTCGACTTAGGTCTTTCAGTGTTCTGTCAAACTCGTCACACAGTATCGTATCTCCCATTTCATCTTGATCTACATTCTCTTCCATTTCCATAATATTGTCCTCAAGTACATCGCCCTTGTATAAGACCATCTATATACTCCTTCGACCTTTCTACTTTCCCTTCTTTGCTTAGAACTAACTTGCTAAGCTGTAGGTCTCACTAAAAATGGCTGGGTACCCCAGTTCATAAGTAGGAAGACAACCACGTACCATATCCAAGAAGAATGTGGTAGTAAAGCACCAACGAGTTCAAACCAACCTTCGGGATGAAGATGGCTTCACATTACTCCTTTAAAAAGACGGAATGCGCTTCGCCTATCAGTGACCTGTCATTACTCGATTTTTAACGTCACATTAATCTTACACCGGGTGTCTCTCCTGCGGAGCGTCAGGCGTACTTCCGCTGGTGTTTCGGCAGAGTTCTTTCTTGCTACGCGTAACTGGAGTAAGCCCAAACAAATCCTGCCCATTACGTCTTTCGTACGACACCCAGCGTTGACAAAAAGCGTCCGTTTGTTTCGTATTACAAACAAAATGATTCTTAAAGTGGAATTTTAAGTATTGCCGGCCGGAGTGGCCGAGCTGTTCTAGGCGCTACAGTCTGCAACCGCGCAACCGCTACGGTTGCTGGTTCGAATCCTGTCTCGGGCATGGATGTGTGTGATGTCATAAGGTTAGTTAGGTTTAAGTACTTCTAAGTTCTAGGGGACTGATGACCTCAGAAGTTAAGTCCCATGGTGCTCAGAGCCATTTTAACCAATTTTACGTATTATTTTGATTAGAGCGACTCCAAATTAGACTAGCGGGATTTTCTTTTATCTATGTGTATTAAGAGGAACAGTATAATACGAAGAATAACCAGTACTCCAGCAGCAACTGAGCAGCGCTTCCGCATGGCGGTAGCAGTCAGCGCGGATCAGGGCGGTGCTGCCGCTGCTACACTCAAAAATCAAACGTGTGTGAAATCTTAAGGGACTTGACTGCTAAGGTCATCTGTCCCTAAGCTTACACACTACTTAACCTAAATTATCCCCAGGACAAACACACACACCCATGCCCGAGGGAGGACTCGAACCTCCGCCGGGACCAGCCGCACAGTCCATGACTGCAGCGCCTCAGACCGCTCGACTAATCCCGCGCGGCCCGCTGTATCACTAGTGGTTATTATTTCTGTTTTACAGTTCTTGTTAATACACATCGGTAAAAGGAAAATGCAGCAGTCTACTTTGGGCTCGCTGTGTCGAATAGACAGGTAAGACTCCACTTTAAAAATCATTTTATTTGAAATGGGAAACAGACGGACACTTTTAGTCGACGGTGGGCGTCACGTAGAGACGTGATGAACAGTATTTGCTTGGACTTACTCGAGTTACACGTAGCAAGAAAGAAACTGAAGATATCTGCCGAAAGACCAAGAAAAGGCTCCGACGACTCTTAGGAGAGAGACCTCTATAAAGGAGAAAGTGTAGAAACCGATCTCTTTTCGATACCTCTGGTTTAATACGATTGTCATCGACAATAGTATGAGAGATTTTCGTGTGCTACATAGTTATTTTTGGGAAATTTTTGGTAAGATCTTATGGGACCCTAAGCTTACACATTACTTAATCTAACACCTAACTGAAACCATCGATTCCGTATTCGCGTCACAGTCATGGAATCTCGATCGACAGTGTCGTGGAAAGGTAAATCTCATTTTCGATACGCCACGACCCTGCCGTTGTCGAATTCAGTCACACGATGGTAGTCGTTCCTTTGTATTACACGAGGCGTAATGTGATGTTCTCCCGAACACTCAACCTCCAGATATCATTTCTGAAAGAGAAATCTGCTGTGTGATCATTCCTTACACACAGGACGCAGGAAACGTTACTCCGACCTACCCTGTACGATCGCGGTGTAATGTTAATCATTTGCATATAAGGTATGCTTAATTGAAAAAACCCTTCGATTTAGTGGCGCTATATGAAGTCCCAGTTGGTCAATGTGTTCGTCGAGAGATTGCTTTTGTAAATTCCCAGTTACAAAAGCGGAGGTAACGACTTCTCAGCAGTTTCATAACTTCTGGGGAGTTCTCACGGTTTTTGCATGATGGATTCCTCTAGATCAGTACAAAGAGCAGTAATTCAGTTTCTTCGCACAGAAGTGGAGCTTGCATCACAAATTTATCGCCGCATGAAAGAGGTGTACGGAGATCAGTGTGTCGCACAATGGACGATGTTCTGGCAGTGTCAGCATTATGCGGTGCGGTCTTTAAACATCAAGGACACGCCACGCCCTGAGCAGGTGCACATTGTCACCATCAGCGCCACGATGCGACTGTGAGACAGCACATCCGGACGAATCTTTGGGTCATCACACATGACTTTGCTGCTGAACTGTCGATAAGCAAAGACCCGCGAGTCATATAATCCACGAGAAGCTTCGGTATGGCAAAGTTTGTGCACAGTTGGTGCACGGGCATTTTCCGGAGGAATGAGAATACTCAGAGAATGGATGTTTGCCTGACCCTTCTGCTAAGATGCGCATAGCAGGGGACTTATTTCATTATTCATATCGTGACACGTGATGAAACGCGGTGTCATAACTTCGACCTTGTCTCCAAACATGTGAGTGTGCGGTGATGGCTTCCCAGCTCCCCTCGCCGAAAAAAGCCCATTATTCCCCGAAGGTGGCAAAAGTGATGCTCAGTTTTTTTTTTTCGGCGAAGAAGTACCTCTACTCATAGACTGGCTACCAAGGAGTGCAACATTAACGGCCGGCCGGAGTGGCCGTGCGTTTCTGGGCGCTACAGTCTGGACCCGAGCGACCGCTACGGTCGCAGATTCGAATCCTGCCTCGGGCATGGATGTGTGTGAAGTCATTAGGTTAGTTCGGTTTAATTAGTTCTAAGTTCTAGGCGACTGATGACCTCAGAAGTTAAGTCGCATAGTGCTCAGAGCCATTTGAATCAACATTAACGCTGAGCAGCATTGCACCACGTTGCTGAAGTTCAAACAGGTCATTAAGAACACGTGTGGGGACGAACTCTAGAACGGGCTAGTGCTCCTCCAGATCAACGTATGACCTAGAAGATCCTTGAGAACCTTCAGATATTTCTATGAGAGGTTGAGGAACACCCTCTTTACAGCCCGATACCTCCTAATGTCTTTGTCCCCTTGAAACAAAGTCAAGAGTTTCACCTGTGGCACGGATGTGCAAGACAGCATGGAAACTGCTGCTGGTAAACCTTCGGTGTATGAGAGTCGTGGTCCAGGAAACTCTTCTGTTCCCAACGTTTCCTCCAGAACTGCGCTGGACATCTTCAGAGGCGTTTCTCCTCCTCGGAGTTTTGCCGACTGACGGGTCGGTCGTCTGAAAGCGACGTCCATATTTACAAAAAGGGGGCATGGTCGGCGTTACACGTGATAAGCAGAGATGATCCTTGTCAAAGATAACACTTAACTACATTGTCGTCTTGTCAAAGACAAAAAAACTGTTAGCGATTCTGCAGAGCTGCTGTCCGTATGTCGCTAAGTTTCGTGGAGCAACACCTTTGAAGATGTACAGCGCAGTTCTGTAAGAAACGTTAGGCACAGAAGAGTTTCGTGGAGAACGACTTTATACCGTGAAAGGTTCATCAGCAGCAATGTCGCCCGATCGTGAAAGCCTTCATTCTAGCAACAGCATGGAAAACTGGATATGTCAGTAACGCAGAAGTTTCCACACTGAAGCCATCCACTCCCTTTCCGCACGCTGGGATCGATGAATCAATGTCAGTGGCAATCACGTATAAAATGGCTCTGAGCACTATGGGACTTAACATCTGTGGTCAGCAGTCCCCTAGAACTTAGAACTACTTAAACCTAACTAACCTAAGGACATCACACACATCCAGGCCCGAGGCAGGATTCGAACCTGCGACCGTAACAGTCGCGCGGTTCCGGACTGAGCGCAATCACGTATAGTTGTACCGCTCTACGAGAGCTGTTATTGTGCTATTCTTATCAAAACTTCTTTCCACATAACTGTAGTCTGCTTTTTATTTGGGCAAACTTATACAAGCATGTAGTACAGCTGTTCCAAAACTGACTTTATTGCAGTCGTCATTCATGGTGTTCCAGTTTTAATGTCCAAATGGGTACAGGAAGTCATTTGTTGAATGAAAATTCGGCTGTGATAATATACTGCAAAGACGGCCCTGTTTCTGCTGCCTGGAAACAGAAACATTACGGAGTTGGAGCGGTAGGTCGTCGCCTGGAGCCCCCGGCGCAGTAGCTGGCGCTGCTCAGAGCAAACATCCGGCCGGTCCAGCCAGGCAGCGCCGCCCCGCGATGTGATGGGCGGGCCCTGCGTGCAGCTCCTCCCTAATGAGCGACGTCTCGGCCGCTCCCTGCCTGCCGCCATGGTCTGCCCGCGGCAGTTCTTAAAACAGCGACACCCACCACGCCATATCCCATCCGCCAAGCCCTCTCCGCTGCTCTGCCTTCAGCTACTGTGTAGGCGCTTTCACGAACAACACGATCCTCCCCAGGGGCTAAATGTTGCTCCTGGTGAAATCCGGCCACCTCAACTCACAGAGAGGCGAACCGCTGTTACATAAAATCCATCTCACTTTACTACTACCAATTTCACAAACAACAAGCTACTTCGTGTTGTTCACTGGCTAAACCTCACTGGCTTTCTCGTACCGACAAGGAGACCACACGGCAATCGGCCTTTTGTAATTATTTTTTTATATTTATGATACATGCAGTTCACGACTCAAATATCGATCCACCAAGCCAGTTCAATGCAACTCTAAAATAATTCTCGAGAAAATCGACTATGGACTTTCCCGAGTGACTTAATTACTCTAAAGTAAGGTAGATTTTTCTCTCGTAGAGTTCTGTCATGCGAGCGACTAGGGTTCCATTTCCACCGATTCATATTTTTGAACAATGCTGCATGTTCTACAACCATTTCCGCGAAGCGTAAAATACGCATAGAGGGGGAAATAATTGTAGGGCTCGAGACAGGTAATCGTAGAATCACTGGTTCGAGTCTCGTTTCGGTTATTATTTTTTCCATTTTTTCCCGGTCAGTTCGAATACCTATATCATGTAAATATGAACTTTGTTGCATATACACTAATTAACAAACTTCTAATTTTCATTTTCAAGAAAAAGGCGCGACTCGTTATTTCTAATTACATATCGCACACAAAAATCCAATTTTCATTGCAAATACAATTTCTTAATTACCGATCTTTTATAAAAGATTATTAATAATGATCATTTAAATTTTAAAAAAACAATACAGCTCAATTTTTTCATCTTTACGTATCTTACTCCTCACTGAAATCCTTATAGAGTGAGCACCTTTGTTCAAAAATTTACCACAATCGGGAATCGAACCGGGACAACCCACGTAGTATGTGAGGACTCCATCACAGAACCAAGATTACCGATGGAGAAACAGCCTTTTTTAGGTATTAAAGGTGTTCGGAAAACTTCGAAAAAAGAAGACTGGGTTTAACATCCCGTCGACATGGAGGTCGTTAAAGACGGAGCACAAGCTCGGATCTTGTCAAAGGAAATCGGCCGTGTTCCTTCAAAGAAACCATCCCGGCATTTTCCGGCAGCGATTTAGAGAAATCACGGACAACCTAAATCTGGATGGCTAGACGCACGTTTTAACTGTCGTCCTCCCGAATGCGAGTCCAGTTTGTTAACCACTGCGCCACCTCGTCGACTTTCTCGAAAATTATTGAGAGTTGCAGCGAACTGCTTTGATTGATTTACAGTCGATTAGGGAACTTCAAATGCCATAAACATGAAGAAATAGAAAAATCCAGTTGCCGCATGGTTTCATTGTGAGATACAAAGTGCTATACTCGCTTTGTTGTGGGTAAACAGGGATAGCTGTTCAGATGTCGTCAGCGGCTGTCCTTGACTCGATATCCGTGGGTAAGATGATCGCTTGCGATCAATATATGAAAAGCGAAAATGAAGTCCATTATGTAGCAATAGGTTGTTCCTACAGTCGGCTTACAGGACGCACTTGAATTATGGTGATCCGACCCAATGAAGACCGCAGGTGGAAGTGTTTAGACGCGGCTGATTTGTTCCCGGCAGCGGGCACGACCTGAGGAGCTGCTCTCGTGAGCCGACCAAGCTGCATACAGCGGTGCCCTGTTGGAAGACCTGCCTCTTCATTGCTGGATCCTCTGGGTACATCACATGATATGGAATATCGTAATATTATAGGCTTCACAAACTAGGAAAGATCGCAAAAAAAAACAGCGACACGGAATTAAGTACGTTACTACCACACTGGTGATTGACAGACCAATAGCACGCAAATCTGCTAATTACATTCATACATATTACACACGTGCTCACCTAGTAGCACAGCATTTCATACTGAGAGAGAGTGAGAGAAGAGAGCTGGAAGGAAAGACATCAAGCATTAGGGTATCCTTCACGACTGATCTCTGCTACAGGAGAATTTGCAGATTGTAAGAAGACAAATGTATACCACAGATTTGACGCTATGGTTCAAAGTCCATAGAATGTGGCAACATGTTTAGCTAAAGATTTGGAATACGGAAGGAGTACTACATACCACAGATGTTAACATATGCTTTTCCCTCGGAGAAACAGAGACGCCAGCCAAAAAAATGGTTCAAATGGCTCTGAGCACTATGGGACTTAACATCTATGGTCACGAGTCCCCTAGAACTTAGAACTACTTAAACCTAACTAACCTAAGGACATGACACAACACCCAGCCATCACGAAACAGAGAAAATCCCTGACCCCGCCGGGAATCGAACCCGGGAACACGGGCGTGGGAAGCGAGAACGCTACCGCACGACCACGAGATGCGGGCAGACGCCAGCTATCCTGTTGTATTGTCCAGAGATTGAGGTGTCACACTAAAGTCCGCAATGCGAATCGATACCACAGACATCAGGGAGGGCTCTCTGCAATCAGCAACAACCAGTGAAAAACAATCCAGAATACAAACCCTCTCCCATTTTAATATAGCAGGGCCCCAGTGCTGAGGCCAATATGGTGTCAAGGATACAACACCCCTGCGCCACTTGGAGCCCTCACCTACAGCAGGCAACATTATCGCGTAGGAAAGTGTCAGTTTCAATTTAAGATGAACTTGTGCTGATTTGAATGTCGAACATTGTACTGCAGGAAAACCATTTGGTAACAAGTACATCAAGTGATGCTTTGTTAGTCAATGACAGTTGTAAATTATCCAGTACTCCTGTGACAAAGAAGTTTAGTAAATTATTTATTCACTCACATAATAAAGTGAACTAACATTTCATCTGTTGTTTAAAATGAACCATCTCCTTTAGTACTGGAAGAACCAACAGTTGTAGCAGGACGATTGTAGTTTCGTCTGGCCAGCCACGCGGGATTAGCCGAGCGGTCTAAGACGCTGCAGTCATGGACTGTGCGGCTGGTCCCGGCGGAGGTTCGAGTCCTCCCTCGAGCACGGGTGTGTGTTTTTGTCTTTAACATAATTTAGGTTAAGTAGTGTGTAAGCTTAGGGACTGATGGTCTTAGCAGTTAAGTTCCATAAGATTTCACATACATTTCAACATTTTTTTCGTCTGGCCACAGCCCGTCCCAAACACACTCCGACGTTGCTGCTCGTGTTCTGTAAGCAGAAGCGTGTACGCGGGCGCTTAAGACCTTGCTGCCGTGCGCACGCACTACCACATCCTCGTCAACCACGTGTACGAAGCAAAAATCCACGCGTGCGCTTCTAGTCTCGAGCATTTGTTGTGGGCAAGCCATAATGTTCACTGGCCTCCTGATTAACAGAGAACCGTTCTAACAGCTGAGTTTCGGCTTTTTTTTTCATATTGATAGCTGGAATATTTTGATTTCTGAAGAACTGGAAACCTATAACCATCCATTAACCATCTGTCAAATGGATACCTTTGCACGAGACAGTGTCATGCGTAGAACTGTTGAGGCATATGTCTACAAGGATGACGTGTTTGATGCTTCCATGCGTCCTTATATCGCCATACGCGTGCATTGACTGGTCACTGCGTACTGCAAAAAGAGAACGTTTGACATTTCAGGGTTCGTTTCGTGGTCTAACATCTCCTACAGAAAACTATTCAGAATACGGATTAGCCAACTCCATCCATGGCCTGGACCCAACTGATAAACAAAGATATGTTTTCGGTGGACTGTTTTAGTCCTCGTCAGATCGTTGCTGCGCGAAGAGTAACACTGTTAAGATGTTTCTTACCAAGCTCACTGATTTCAGCAAAAAAAAGCAATTAACGTCACTTTATTGTTATGTGCGGTAATTACATTCAATGTTAAAGTAACTTCTGCTGTGCAAAAGAGACATTTATATTTTACATTCGTTGAAACAATCTTTGCCTGGAATCCAGTCATCATATCTTCCTTACGCCGATTAATAGGTTCTGTACTTCAGCTAATTTCATCGCATTTGATTTCTTTGAGTGACAGCTACCTGTTGCGACTATACTGAAAAGTATGGAACTTTACACAAAACTGAACGAACAAAGATCAGACGCTCGTTTAAAGCATTGTAACCTAGCCAGTTCCTTTATATTTTAAAATTTTGAAGTAGTGTTTGTTGCTCTTAGCTAATTCTTCTATCAGATTCCATAAATATTTTAAATTTTTCAGTCAAACTTAATCCAAAAATATACGTCTGAGTAGTAAATACCATTTTCACCAATGAATATCATATTCAGTATTTTCAGGTTTAGGACCTTACTTATACATCATTATCTCTTTGATTAACATGTTCTGAGTAAAATTCAACAATAGTTAACGAAATTCGTATTTTTTAACTTTTTTGGATGGTCATATAGTAGCCCGTTGGTAGCACACTTTATTGAAAGTGAATTGATATTGTTAAGTGTGCTAAAAGATACTTTCATGTTCTGGGATCTACTTACACGTACTATCTCTTTAAAAAATATGTTGTTAATATGTCAACAACAGTTAACGAATTTTGTTGTTAGGGTGGTCATAAAATACACTCACCCCCTTTCCCTTGACAACCCGCATTACGGAAAATGCCTTGGCTTTGGTAGGGTTAATTACTTCAAGTGAATTCTGGTAATGTTCTTCTGACACGCCATAAATGATTTCCACCCCTTGTAGTTCCTCAACCTAGATTGTAGGCCTACGCTGTCTCCAGAGATCCAGATATCAACGAATTTAACAGCCTGACAGTCCCTTCTCGAAATTGTGTGAACGATTTAAATATGTTTCAGAAGTACGAATAACGAGACAGTTACTTTGCAGATATAGAACTTACACGATAAAAGAGGAGCAATTAAAACTCATAGCAGATACCATGCTGTGTATCATGGTGGCGCAGCAGCTCAAACTCATTATCGATGCCAGTAATAAATAAAAATATGCGATGCGTGCATCACAAATAGGACTCGGCGAGATGAGAAACGAAACCAAAATGCGTCGGGCATCTCCCAATAAACCGCTATAAATTAATTTTGTCAACCATAGTGGGCCTGTTCTTTATGGCATCCCACGCCGTTGTGTGTTTAGTTAGCTGCTTAAATAAAACATTACGACCAGCCACATGAGCATTTTATGCGTTCAGTGACGCGTATCGAGGAATAACGGCCACATCAACAACTGGAATTTATTACATTTATTTGTAAATTGTGCTGTGTTTACACTTCATCGTCAGCCTTTCTCATTTTTTTTATTGTCGAAGCTCGTTTAACGTTTCCATCTTGAAAACCTCGACAAAAAAGCTACAGTTCTGTACTTACAGCATCGCTAAATTTGGCTGATTAATTTTCCGATCAGTGTTTACTATCGTTTACGTAAGCAAAGCCAACCAACAGAAAGATACTTCCAACAAAAGACTTACTGGCTATCATAAATTTATCCAGATCAAGGACGTCCAATTGCTCGTCGATAGCAATGTCTATGATCAAAAGAGAGGAGGAGAGAAAAGAAAACTTACTGCCTTTGCCAATCTACATATAGTCTGCATCTACATTCGGCACGCCACCTCACAGTGTATGGTTTAGAGTGCTTCTCGTACCATTATTATTTCCTCCCTTCCCTGTTCCAATCGCGGATGGCGGCTGGGTCGAAAGGCTATCAATAAATTTCCGAATAAGCTATAATTTCTCTGATTTTTCTCGTCGTGATATATGTGAGGCGAATAAATATGATGGCTGGCTCTTGGAATTTCAACAACGAACTTTTCCTTGACACACAACGTCCATCTTCTAATGTCTGCCACTGAGGTTTGTTGAGCATTTCCGTAACGCTCTTGTGCCGTTCAGCGATCCCCTGACGAAAAGCGGCGCTCTTCGTGAGTTGTCCTTTATCT
Source organism: Schistocerca piceifrons (assembly GCF_021461385.2). NCBI lineage: Eukaryota > Metazoa > Arthropoda > Insecta > Orthoptera > Acrididae > Schistocerca > Schistocerca piceifrons. Next base: position 523,224,749 of record NC_060138.1, read on the forward strand.
GTCATATTAATTCAATCTGGCAAGGATCCCACATTGACAGAAATATTCAAGAACGGATCGAATAATTGTTTTGCAGGCCACGTGAAATGTTTTCAGGAGACCTGACACGCGTCCGGCCTTCCTGATTTAGGTTTTAAGTGATTTCCTTAAATCGCTCCAGGAAAATACCGGGATGATTCCTTTGAAAGTTCACGGCCGAATTTCTTCCCCATCCTTCCCTAACCCATTGGGACCGATGACCTCCCCCAAATCAACCAATCAACTAGGAGTCCTGTTTCTGTTGCCAGCCCTCCTCGTCGCTGGTGCGTTGACAGTAGTGTTGTTAAGATGACTCACAATCGTTTCCAATGAACATCATTAATATAGAAACAAGAAAATTAAACATCACTGAATCTGCTGTATTGTTGCTCTGTTGCTCGCCGTAACGTGCCAACGTCATTCCCTCTGCACAAAACCGACATCTATTCTTCACATTTCATAAAACGCTCTAAGTTCGAACAAAGTTCTTTGGCTGGAACTGAGTCTTCATAATCCATTTATGAAGACTCAAATGGTCTGCACTTTGGCTTATACCAACACAATTGACAACTAACTCTTTTGATTAACCGATATCATTTGCGACCTTTACTTGCATTATAAAAATGAAGACGTCTCATAATGTGGCTCACTGATTTGAAAACCGGAGGAACAAGAATAAAATTCTCATCTTAACTCTCTAATTGACGGATTCCGTAATAGCTGTCAGTAAGCTTTTTCTGTTACGCTGTGATCAACGACAGACGCATGTCTATCCCTTTATAGTGCAGCAGCTTGAACTGGCATGGACTCAATTCGTCGTTGGAAATACTCTTCTAAAATTTTGAGCCATGGTGTGAAAGTGTTGCCAGTGCAGAAATTTATGCGCAAACTAACTTCTCGAGTATGTCTCCTAAATATTCGGATTCACGTCGGGCGATCTGGGTGGCCAAATCATTCTCTCAAATTGTCCAGAATGTTCCTCAAGCCAATCGCGAACAACTGTGGCCCGGTGACACGACATCATTGTTTGGGAGCTTAAAGTACATGGAGGGCTGCAGACGCTCTCGAAGTCAACGATCGGTTTAGCTGGACCAGAGGATCCAGTCCATTCAATGCAACACAGCCCACACCATTTTGGAGCCACCACCAGCCTGCAAAATGCCTTGTTCATAACTTGAGTCCATGGCTTCGTGGGGTCTGTGCCACACTCGAACCTTACCATCAGCTCTTATCAACTAAAATCAGGACTCATCTGACCAAGCCACGGCTTCCCTGTCGTCTAGGGCTTATCTGATATGGTCATGAGCCCAAGAGAGACCCAGCAGGTAATGTCGTGCTGTTAGCAAGGGTACTCGCGTCGGTCGTCTGCCGCAATAGCCCATTAACGCCAGATTTCGCCGCTCGATCCTAACGGACACATATGTCGTACGTCCGGAACTGATTTCTGCGGTTATTTCACGCAGTGTTGCTTGTCTGTTAGCACTGACAGCACGACGCAAACGGCGCTGCTCTTTGTCGTCAAGAGATGGCTGTCGGTCACTGCATTGTCCGTGATGAGCGATAATGCCTGACATTTGGTATTCTCGGCAAACTCTTGACACTGTGGATCTCGGAATATTGAATTCTCTAACGATTTCAGAAATGGAATGTCCCATGCGTCTAGCTCCAGCTACCATTCCGCGTTCAGTCTGTTAATTCCCGTAGTGTTGCCATATGCCGGCAGCTGGTGGCCGAGCGGATCTACGCGCTTCAGTCTGGAACCGCGCGACCGCTACGGCCGCAGGTTCGAATCCTGCCTCGGACATGGATGTGTGTGATGTCCTTAGGTTAGTTTGGTTTAAGTAGTTCCAAGTTCTAGGGGACTGATGACCTCAGAAGTTAAGTCCCATAGTGCTCAGAGCCATTTTTTTGTTACCATATAATCACGTCGGATACCTTTTCACAAGAATCACCTAGATACAAATAACAGCCCCTTCAATGCTCTGCCATTTTGTACGTTGTGTAGGAGATACTACCGCAATTCGTATACAGGCTGGACATGAATAAAACCGACGAAAGAACAAGGACGGATTCCTGACTGGAAATAGAGGAAAAAATGTTCTATGAACATACGTCCGGAAATGCATTGTTGCCACAGTAGATGCCGCTGACGAATGACAGTATCTCTGACCATGTGTCGTGCGTTCCTTCCGTGGGGCAGGCTCTGTGATTGACGCAGCGTAGTGTGAGCAGAGGAATGCTCCGGTATTCATGTAGGGAACAAGTCAAGATGGTATTTTTGTACGGTCAAGCAGATGGAAAGAGTTGAGAGACAGCACTACTGTGCCAAAACAAGTACCCTGACGGACACCAGCCATATCACATAACCTTTCAAGTGTCCGCCCCAGGTAGCTGAGTGGCGCCGGCACGGTAGCTCAGCGTGTTCGGTCAGAGGGCTGCGTGCTCTCTGTAATAAAAAAACTGAGTGAAAGAATCATCAGCGAACTTGAACGGATGTCATGTGACGTCCGCAACGACCAATCACAACGATCAACAACGAACAAAAAAAAAAAAAAAAAAAGAGTGGTAAGCGTGACAGAATGTCAATCTTAAGCGCCCGAGTTCGATTCCCGGCTGGGTCGGAGATTTTCTCCCTTCAGGGACTGGGTGTTGTGTTGCCCTAATCATCGTCATTTCATCCCCACCGACGCGCAAGTCGCCGAAGTAGCGTCAAATTGAAAGACTTGCACCAGGAGAACGGTCTACCCGACGGGAGGCCCTAGCCACACGACATTTTTACCTTTCAACCCCTTTTTGGGCGTTTGTGTGATCATGGGTCTTTACAGACAGACGAACGAGCAGATGAAAGGTTTCTGTTGGATTCCTTTCATGTTAATTTCTTAAATCTGTAGTCATTTACGGCATAAATTCCTCTTCTAAATTTACTGTGGTGTTTCTGACTATCTGAGAGGAGACTGAGCAGTGAAACGTGTTACTTTTACACATAAACAAGAACGATCTGTCACACTACTACACTTTAAAACACAGTTTATATGTAATTCATGTCACAGTCTCATACGGAACCTACATCCGCTTTCTTTTATATACTGTATATGATAAGATACTGTCATTCCCCTTCCCTTCTGTGTGAGAGGATGAATGAGCAAATGTATTTGTAGTTGCATGCTGGATGGTAGCAGACAAGCCTGTCTCCTAGAGAACAGTAGGACCAACGTCGGAACAGGTAGCTACGCTTTCTAAAGGCAAAGAGGTTTCTATCCTTAGTATGATCCTGTCCGTCCCTTGTCATGTTGGTATAGGAAGCTGCCTCTCTGGTCACTTCCGTTTTGTATACGGACGCACCCTTGGTAGGACCCCAGGTCAGTCGGTCCGCGGCGAGCGTCTGAAGTGGTAAGATCTCCGGCCAAGCGCGTGTCTGCTAAGTCCGTAGGACAATGGATTTCTTAAGTTCAGCCTAACTGAAAATTTAATCACCTTTATTTCAGGTTTAGCTCTAAAATATCTAATGTTATCTTAAATTGCAATGCAGTGTAATTCGCGTGTGAAGTTCAGAATATCTTCCGGTAGTTGCTTTGTCACTACTTTGTGAGTAATGTGAAACCACGTGTTGATCAGTAACTCTAACTAAGATCATCAATCTTAAATGCGAATGCTCGTGTGATTATAACGGCTCGTCTTGACAATATTTTTCAATATAGAAACTTTTCTTTATGTTCAACCCACGTGAGGTGTACTTTATGAGACCAGTACCACGTGCTTATACAACTGTTTGACCCATCAGGTTAATGGTAAGACGATAGTAACCAGTTCGAGGTTTTTCTTTAGGAAATTGCGTTTGGATGTAATTTATTTTAATTATCAAAATTATTGTGGAGTTACACTCTTTGTGTAAACCAAGTTGACCACGTGAAGCATGTGATCAAAGTAGCCCTCAGCTATTCTTTTCGGGAAGATTTCACAGAGAGTTAGTATGAATTTAGTATACCAGTGTGTGGTAATTACATGACGGACAGGATTGTGCTACGAACGTAACTTCTTTGGGTGAAAATTGAATCGGTTGGTTGTGGTTAATTTCCTCTTGCATATGTTTCAACGTTCTTCGTGTGTTATTTTATGAATGCAGAGTTGTATGCAGTCTCCCAAACTTGGCTCCATATTTGATGTATTCTGTAAGATTACAAATTCACATTTTCACAGTCCTAAATAAGGCACCAGCTTAGTTATGACTCAAGTTTAATATGCTGAAATTTCAATGATCAACGTTAAAATAAATTTCCAAATATAAACTGATTTATTTCCTTTCATTTAAATTCTCTTATATATATCACCGGTTGTCGTATGACTATTAAAAGGTTATAATTAATGTTAGTCTGTTTGGGAATTTGGTAAGCTAAACTGGATACCTGGTGAAACAGTTGCTCAGTAATGCAAGGTTAACTTCCCCAGACAGCTCACAGCTTTTGACCCGCTTTTATTGAATATCAGCACCGCTTTCATAGCAAATTAATGCAACAACGTTACACAGATAAGCGGTGGATTGTGCGTACACCAGATATGAAGGACCTGGTTCTACAGGATTTTGAGACGAGCCCTTACTACAAGCTCCAGGCAAGTGGCGAGCCAACATGGTGTAAGTTAAAGTACGATTATGTGTATCCCGCATGCAATCCCATGAAGACCACACTGAACATCTGTTGTGACATGGGTGCGATGCAGCTCTGTATTGTTCCTGGAACGAGTTGTTGTCGTTGCACGCACACCACTTCCGGACAGGTATTCATACGACCCTTCTTACTCCGTTTCCAATCATGACTACGTCCCTGCGGTTTGTCGGTTTTCTTGATGTTCAGCCTGTATCTGCATATCGCTATCCCACCACTTTTGTCACCTCATGTGCTCCTTTGTGTCTCTCAGCAAACTATCAGAGACGTGGAACCTAATCAAATACGGCTGAAGTTGCTGCCATAATTCTCGTAGCAGGAGGCTTTAAGTTGCCATCGTCACAGATACGAAGTGTGCACTGGCAAAGTACATTTCGCATGGCTTTCTCGAAATACTCTCCCACTGATTACGCTGTAGAAATTGTGAACCAGACCCGCACCTCGCTTCGGGCGTTCTTCGTATGAAGTCTCGGTGAAAGCAGCTGAAACAGAGGAACAACGAAGGGCGGTATAACACATTTGGTCCTTGTGCATAACTCGACGCCGGCGTGATCTCAGCTTCCGGTTTTTAATCGGCGCGCGCCGGCGGGGAAACGGCCTGCTTTATGGTATCGTTCAGCGACGCTGCGCTGTGCGCGGGTCGTTTTCGCGGGGTTTTACGACTGCAGCCGCGGCGGAGGCCGTTCCAGCAGGTTTAATATGGGATCCGCCGCTCCCTGGCCGGGTGTCTCCAGGTACAGCAACTGCGCCAGCATCTTCCCGCCTGACTTGTTGTGTCTCCGAGGGATGATAAACGTGAATGGGCACAAGCGGTAGTTTTCGGATACCATAAACCTTGGAAATGGCCTCAATACGCAAATGGAATAGTGTTCAGATTAGAGATCTGCCAGAGACGTGAACATCGTACTTCTCAGATAATTTGGGTAACTTTTTTGATGGTATAAAGTGTCTTAACAGCTAATAATTTCAACGAAGCATGCCGCCGAAAGTTATTTCACGCATCTTGAGAATTTGCAGTCAGTTTCACTGGAATGGTTGCGTTCCTGAGGCGAACCCTCTTGCTCAGACGGTATAGAGATGGCATCAGCAGAAGCCCAATGACACCACCACCGCGGGACTGAGGAAGTACTCCTCCTACGGAGAACTATCATTTTCATGGTTGTCACAAGAGCACTCGTGTGTCCCATGCCAAAGCGATTACATGAAATCTTCTGGAGAGCAGACAAGTACACGAAAGCAGTTACCTGTAGCCTTGGAATTTTTATAGTCTTGATTCAGTAGCCGTCTGTAGCAAAATGCGTCAAACCACTAGTCGCATTATTTTAAAACTTTTATTTGCATGTTTTGTGCATTATTTTAACGAAGCGGTGATTTATAGATTCCAAATATTTTTGAAAAATTATGATTTGTCCCATCAACGCAATGGTTGCTTTCCTGCTTGGTGTGATTTTGATGCACTTGGTCTTTAGCATTCATACAGATATCGGTTCTAGGATGCGACACATGTACTGTAATTTATGTCGTTTTGAAGAATGTGTTATAGAAATATGGTAATTGTTTTTGTTTGTTGGACACTATGCCTAATTATTGTCTGTCTCATTGTATATAGATAGCTGAGGATGGTGTGTGGTCTGACCTAAACTGGTTGTTCATAATAATCGCCGCCCGCGGTGGCCGAGCGGTTCTAGGGGCGAAGTCCGGAACCGCGACCATGCCTCGGGCATGGATGTGTGTGATGTCCTTAGGTTAGTTAGGTTTAAGTAGTTCTAAGTTTGTGGGACTGAGGACCTCGTATGTTGAGTCCCATAGTGCTTGGAGCCATAATAATCTGACGTACAGATATTGTACAAATAACGATTTTTTAGAAACAGATTTTTTTTCAATTTGGTTCGTTTTACTCACACGTTTAATGATCTCTGTTCAGAAAGACCAATATAAGCCGATGTGGAATCGATATGTTGAACGCAGCGTAGAAAATCTACTCAAAACTCTGGACCAATGTAATAATAGTTGTAGCTATGAATTTTCTCAAACAAGATCAAAGGCGTTCGTGTAATGACAATGTTTTTACAATGAAACTACTCACAGAAAACCTAAGAGAATTTAATCGTGAAGTCCACATCGATGTTCTAAATTCTGAGTTACTTTCGATGGACTTGATTGAAATAAATAATGGGTAACAATTAATAACTGTGGCTATCCACCACACTTCACAAGTGGAAACAAAAGCTTACGTCGTGGAACAAAAATTGCAATAAATACAGGAGAGAAAACGACAAATAAGAGAAAAATAAATCAGGAAGCCCGGCAGTGATGTTTCCTTTTACTCACTCTTTTTTTCACGTTTATATTGAATATGTTCTTGAATATTGAAAATCAGTCAGTCATGCGGGAATTAAATGAACTACTCGTACATACACTAATACTCAAACATCCAGATGCCACACACTCGGATCGGAACCAAACGTTGTATGTAGATACGATATCAACCAAAACTCCGATTTAGTTCTAACTGTGTGCCGTCATCCAGCAACACGGACTTATATGTTAATTAATGTAACACCAGAACTACGGAGCACATCAAAAGCATAACTGTGAATCATTCACTTACTTTCCTTCTGTGGGGAAGCTGGTAGCGCATAACATTGTCGTACAAAGAATGTCTAGCTCAAACCTCAATGAAGACAACTTTTTTTACAGTATCATGCAGGAAAGTGTTATATGAGACAACGTGGTTACGACACATAACGGCTGTTTGGAGTTTACAGCAATGTTCTCTAGGGAGAACAGAAAAATAAAGATAGAACTGCATGGCACATGCGGAAGTAAGAGTAATAATAATAATTAATGATAAACAAAATGATAAGATGAATAATAAGTACATAACGTTCGAATAACGAAGCGAAAGCAGACTGCCAAAAGAACATTGCTACAAACTCCGAAAAGTCCTTTTAAATGTCAGGAAAATATTTTCGCATATAACAGTTTCAAGCGTAAATAGTTAAAAAAAATTCTTGTCAGTGTGATTTGACTCAAGACCTGAAGTACAACGACCGAACGCTCTACCTCCACACCGACGCGAGATATACAATTCAGTTGCTCACAGATACGCTTTTCCTGTGCTCCGTACCTCTGGTGATACCTTTAATTACGGTTTACGCAAGTTCTACTGGACGACAGCACACAGCACGAACTAAGTTGATGTCTAGTTCATACTCTGTCGACATACAAGGGTTTATTACCGTCTGAGGGTGTGACATCTGTAATTGCATTAGTCTTCGTAGATGACAAAGCAATAATACGAGGAAGTGAGTACAACTTCCAGATAGCTGTAACACCGTCTAAAACAAATATATTACATTTTACAATGAAACGCCAAAGAAACTGGTATAGGCATGCGTATTCAAATACAGAGATATGTAAACAGGTAGATTACGGCGCCGCAATCGGCAATACCTATAACAGACAACAAGTGTCTCGAGCAGTTGATAAAATGGCAGGTTGTCAAGGTTTAAGTGAGTTTTAAAGTGGTGTTACAGTCGGCGCACGAACGATGGGACAAAGCATTTCCGAGGTAGCGATGAAGTGGGGATTTGTAGTACAACCATTTCACGAGTGTACCGTGAATGTAAGTAGTCCGGTAAAACATCAAATCTCCAATATCGCTGCAAGAACGGGACCAACGATGACTGAAGAGAATCACTGAACGCGACAGAAGTGCAATCCTTTCGCAAATTGCTGCAGATTTCAATGCTGGGACATCAAAAAGTGTCAGCGTGCAAACCATTCAACGAAACGCCATCGATATGGGATTTCGGAGCCGAAGGCCCACTCGTCTGCCCTTCGTGACTGCACGACACGAAGATTTACCCCTCGCCCGGGCCCATCAACACCGACATTGGACTCTTAATGACTGGAAAGATGTTGCCTGGTCGGACCAGTCCCGTTTCAAATTGTATCGAGTGGATGGAGGTGTATGTGTATGGAGGAAACCTCATGGATTCATTGGCCTTGCTTATCAGCAGAGGACTGTTCAAGCTGGTGGAGGCTCTGTATTGGTGTGGGGCGTGTGCAGTTGGAGTGATGTGGAATCTCTGATACGTCTACTAGATACGACTCTGACAAGTGACTCATACGTTAGCATCCAGTCTGATCACCTGCATCCGTTCATGTCCATTGGCTATTCCAGCAGGACAATGCAATACCCCACACGTCCAGCATTGGGACGGGTGCAACTGGAGTGATATGCGAGTCCTCATACGTCTAGATGCGACTCTGACGGGTGCCACGTGCGTAAGCATCCTGTCTGATCACCTGCCTTCATTCATGTCCATTCTGCATTCCGACTTACTTGAGCAATTCCAGCAGGACAATGTGACACCCAAGACGTCCAGAAATGCTACAGAGTGGCCTCAGGAACACTATTCTGAGTTTAAATACTCCCGCTGGCTAAACTCCCCAGTCATGGACATTATTGAGCATGTCTGGGATGCCTTGCAACATGGTGATCAGACGAAATCTCCACCCCCTCGTACTCTTACGGATTTATGGACATCCCTGCAGGATTAATGGTGCCAATTCCCTCCAGCACTACTTCAGACATTAGTCGAATCAATGCCACGTCGTGTTGTTGCACTTCTGCGTGCTCACGGGAGTCCTACACGATATTAGGCAGGTGTACCAGTTTCTTTGGCTCTTCAGTATATATCACTGGGCCGTGCAGCGGCTCGCGTTGGTGCTGTTTGCTTGTTTCTGTTGTCTGTTGGAGGCCAGACCGTATCATTTAGTTGACATGGTTGCGGTTGTTTGTCTTCTTCTCGTGTTGACTGGCGCCACTTGGTTTCGCAAGCGTTGCCTGTCCTCTAGTGGTAGCAGCGCCGTTTATCGGTATGTAGTAACTGTGGCCATATCTTTAGCTCTGTACACCTATTATCTATGTTCATCTTTATCTATGTACACCTATTATCTGGGCAAGCACCCACGCCAGCAAAAGGTTGGCGCGCGTAAAATTTTTCATTTTATGCCGCCATGCAGTGAGCGCATGTACAACCTTGGATTTTGTCGTGGTGCTTCCGGGTCATGTGAGTGTGTGCAGTACGGTTGGGGACTCAGGAGGAGCCAGGTCCGCGCAGTGCGGGAACACGCCAGGACCACTGGCGGCGCGCATGGACTGCCGGATCGAAGGCCTGTGGTCACGAGAGTGCACGACCTCGCCGTAAACCGGGTCCTGCAAGTTTAAGTTGAGTGCATTTGGATTGAATTAGAGAAACATCTAGCATTGTGAGATCTTGCGATCCTCCGGTGACTTGGGTTCGTGTTGCTGCTCGTAGTGTTGCGAAGGCAAAGAGCAGCGAATGGACTGCTTAGGGAAGGCGGATCTGATTACCTTTCCTCGACTTATAATTACTACTTATTGTGTTCAGTTTGCTACTATTTGCTAAGTTCAAACAGCGGTATTTTCCCTGCCTCGTGGCTGCTAACGCCCCAGTTACCTTTCCTGGGGGGTTAGTGTATGTAACAGCAGTATACGTTTCCTAGCCTTTCCGCTGCTGTTCGGTGAGGCGTGTAGTTTGGACAGCTTTCTTGATTGTAGGATGGTTGGCGATTCTTCTACTCTGATGGCAGTGATTCTTTTTTCGTTCTGGGCATTCTAAGTACAGTATTCTGCAGGCAGAGTCCAAACTGCCGGTTCCGGCTTTGACGTATTTTTACATCTTTGCATTTGGTTTATTGGACGTCAGGTAGCCTCAGCAAGATTATCATTAGTCATTCGTCAGACTACCACTAGTCTGAGTTACCATCTTGTGAAATGAATTCTTGGCTGGCTATCTCATCGCTCGCGAAATTTTTTTTTTTTTTTTTGCCATACCTACTCAGAGGTCGATTCCTGGTGCACTGTCTGTGACTGGCCCTTGTGTTCTGTTATTGTATTTGCAGTTTTGTTGTATATTCTAAATTTTTATATAACTGGCATTCTTGGCGTTACAGCAGGCTTAAATGATTGTGCTACCACGTTTACCATCATTCTGTCTCACCCGGCCGGCCGCGGTGGTCTAGCGGTTCTAGGCGCTCAGTCCGGAACCGCGCGACTGCTACGGTCGCAGTTTCGAATCCTGCCTAGGGCATGGATGTGTGTGTTGTCTTTAAGTTAGTTAGGTTTAAGTAGTTCTAAGTTCTAGGGGACTGATGACCACAGATGTTAAGTACCATAGTGCTCAGAGCCATTTTTTGTCTCACCCGTTTGGTGATCAGTTGCCTGTCTTTTTAAATCAACGTTGCTATTGAACTGCTGTTTTACAGTATGTTTGTTAATTTTTTTTTTTATAATTGCCGCTCTTGACGTTAAAGGCCTTCAGCCGTGACTGTGGTTACTTCCCTTAAAATTCTAATTGGGATCACATTGCCTTGTTTTTAAAAGATTATTTGCTGTGTCTGTATTTTATGCTCATTTGGTAAATTGTAACGCACTGAAAGCACTATTAATTGCAAAGTTGTTTATTCCTTCATTAATAAGTTTTATATCTTTATTTATTGCTGAGTCTGGTTCAAAAACGGTTCAAATGGCTCTGAGCACTATGGGACTTAACTTCTGAGGTCATCAGACCCCTAGAACTTAGAACTACTTAAACCTAACTAACCTAAGGACACCACACACATCCATGCCCGAGGCAGGATTCGAACCGGCGACCGTAGCGGCCGCGCAGTTCCAGACTGAAGCGCCTAGAACCGCTCGGCCACACCGGCCGGCACCGAGTCTCGAATTACCGTTTCAAAATAAATGCGTGTAATTGCAAAAGGGAACGAACAGTAACTGATTGCGGCCCCGTCCACAATCGTAACCGAATCGTGCCTTCCTTGATTTCCAGGTTTCAATCACATTTTGAAAAAGCAATGAATACTGCTCTACAATCAAAACGATAGTATTGGAATCCGCACGGTCAGTGTATCAATATCATTTTAGATGCTGACGTCGATACCAGAGATCGCATCTGATCAGATAATGGAACGCATCTGCGCGAAGCGAGGCCTGAGAAGCGCCGTCAGAGCGACCGCACGACGCATCCTTTGACAGAGCGCTCGGGGGTCAGGTACCCGCGGCTGTGACTTCGCCGTCACTGAGGCGGCCCCGCCGCAAAAGGCCGCGACGCGCCGCCGTCTGCGTCGCCGCTCCCATAAGAAGAGGCGGCGGGCGGACGCCGCTGAGACACGGGTACCGGCCTAGCGCGCGCGCGCCCCGCGTGTTTGTCACACGGCCGCTCCCCTGCCGGACTGGTTCTGCGATTAGCGGCGCCTTTGTCCGGCGGCGGGGGACGGCCGCCGCTCCTCTCAGACCGAGCACCGCTCGCCATTACTCACGCACCAGACTTCTTTGCGGAACGCCGTGAAATGAGCCATTTGCGCTGCCCGCTCTCAGTCCGGCCGCTCTTTACGGTCCCGCTCCGCCGGCTCGTCTCCTCGCTATTCGAATTGGTAACCGAGCCAACTGCCACTCGCACTGGATTTGAATTCCGTAGTAGGACGACGCATAGCGTGTGTTTTCAACACTGCCGATGAGTAACGAATATCCCACGAGAGCGCGACTGCTACGGTCCCACGTTCGAATCCTGCCTCGGGCATGGATGTGTCTGATGTTCAAAAATTGTTCAAATGGCTCTGAGCACTATGGGACTTAACATCTATGGTCATCAGTCCCCTAGAACTTAGAACCACTTAAACCTAACTAACCTAAGGACATCACACAACACCCAGTCATCACCAGGCAGAGAAAATCCCTGACCCCGCCGGGAATCGATCCCGGGAACCCGTGCGTGGGAAGCGAGAACGCTACCGCACGACCACGAGCTGTGGACGTGTGTGATGTCCTTAGGTTGGTTAGGTTTAAGTAGTTCTAAGTTCAAGGGGCTGATGACCTCAGATGTCAAATCCCATAGTGCTCAGAGCCATATGAACTATTCTTATCCCACGAGACTCGATGTACCGTTTCGTTACAACCTGAAATACTTCGTTACTCTCACGTTTTCTTCCCCAAATGCAGTCGTCCGCGAATCGCGCCGAGTCGGTACTTTTCGTATTCCTCCAATCCGTTATCGTCAGGGGACTCGTAGCAACGGATATTACACTACTGGCCATTAAAATTGCTACACCAAGAAGAAATACAGATGTTAAACGGGTATTCATTGGACAAATATATTATACTAGAACCGACACGTGATTACATTTTCATGCAATTTGCATAGATCATGAGAAATCAGTACCCAGAACAACCACCTCTGGCCATAATAACGGCCTTGATACGCCTGGGCATTGAGTCAATCAGAGCTTGAATGGCGTGTACAGGTACAGCTGCCCATGCAGCTTCAACACGATACCATAGTTCATCAAGAGTAGTGACTGGCGTATTGTGACGAGCCAGTTGCTCGGCCACCATTGACCAGACGTTTTCAGTTGGCGAGAGATCTGGAGAATGTGCTGGCCAGGGCAGCAGTCGATCATTTTCTGTATCCAGAAAGGCCCGTACAGGACCTGCAAAATTCGGTCGTGCATTATCCTGCTGAAATGTAGGGTTTCACGGGGATCGAATGAAGGGTAGAGCCACGGGTCGTAACACATCTGAAATGTAACGTCCACTGTTCAAAGTGCCGTCAATTCGAACAAGAGGTGACCGAGACGTGTAACCAATGGGACCCCATACCATCACGCCAGGTGATACGCCAGTATGGCGATGAATATACGCTTCCAATGTGAGTTCACCGCGATGACGCCAAACACGGATGCGACCATCATGATGCTGTAAACAGAACCTGGATTCATCCGAAAAAATGACGTTTTGCCATTCGTGCACCCAGGTTCGTCGTTGAGTACACCATCGCAGGCGCTCCTGTCTGTGATGCAGCGTCAAGGGAAACCTCAGCCATGGTCTCCGAGCTGATAATCCATGCTGCTGCAGACGCCGTCGACCTGTTCGTGCGGATGGTTGTTGTCTTCTAAACGTCCCCATCTGTTGACTTAGGGATCGAGACGTGACTGCACGATCCGTTACAGCCATGCGGATAAGATGCCTGTTATCTCGACTGCTAGTGATACGAGGCCGTAGGGATCCAGCACGGCGTTCCGTATTACCCTCCTGAACCCACCGACTCCATATTCTGCTAACAGTCATTGGATTTCGACCAACGCTAGCAGCCATGTTGCGATACGACAAACCGCAACCGCGATAGGCTCCAATCCGACCTTTATCAAAGTCGGAAACGTGATGGTACGCATTTCTCCTCCTCACACAAGGCATCACAACAACGTTTCACCAGGCAACGCCGGTCAACTGCTGTTTGTGTATGAGAAATCGGTTGGAAACTTTCCTCATGTCAGCACGTTGTCGGTGTCTCCACCGGCGCCAACCTTGTGTGAATGCTCTGAAAAGCTAATCATTTGCATATCACAGCATCTTCTTCCTGTCGGTTAAATTTCGTGTATGTAGCACGTCATCTTCGTGGTGTAGCAATTTTAATGGCCAGTAGTGTATATCGTTACTCAACTGTCTTTGTCCCGGCACACTTAGCGCCCGAATACGTACGATATAAAATTAAATCGTTATCTTTATTGCCTTACTTCAGGAGTCAGGGCGCTTTCGTGTGTCCCAAATGTTGTGTATGAGGCGGAACTATGGAAAAAGAGTGACCCGGCTGAGTCACGCAATTTGTCTCTTAGTCTGCTCACAAGGGGTGGCCATTAACTCGTCTTTTTGATCACGTACGCTGACGTGAGGATCAATGAATTATACTTGACGGCATGTATCTGGAACATCTTAGGTGATTAGAAAGTTAGTAGAACGTTGATCTTGACTTTGTACAATAATATTTACAAGTGCAGTTATAGACCGAACTGCGAATACTTCTTTACAATTCTGATTGCTTCACACATATAGGTCAATTGTCAATGCATAAACTGCATGTGGCGTCTGGCTAGGTCGTAGCTACTGACTTAGCTGAAGGCTATGCTAACTAGCGTCTCTGCAAATGATACTTGTGAAGCTATAACAAGTGAACCATTCCTGTTAAAGTCAGCTGTAGAACTGGGCAGTGCGCTAGCTCGTCTCGGAAGACCAGCAGAGTGGCGGCGCTCGGGCTGCTAGCGTCGACAGCGGTGCGTCGCGGCTCCTATGTGTATTGACTGACCGCGGTCGATTTGAAGCCAACAATCTAGCCAGTGTGGTGCCTTGCGGTGACACCACACCAAACATTCTCTAAAACTGATAATCAATACTGCTTTTGGTTGGTCATATAAACTCAAGAATATACATTCCGGAAAGGCTAGTTTGGCTGTTGCGTATCAGCTGCCATACCATTTCAAGTAAGCCACGTGGGGTATCCGTGCGGTCTAGAATGTCTCGCCACGGTTCACGCGGCTGACCCCGTTGGAGGTTCGAGTCCTCCCTCGGGCATGGATGTGTGTTGTCCTTAGCGAAAGTTTAAGTTAGATTAAGTAGTGTGTAAGCCTGGAACCAATGACCTCCGCAGTTTGGTCCCATAGCAACTTACCGCAAATTTCCAAATTTTTCCATTTCAAGTGAACCCCTTACTGCATTTGAATATGGTTAGGATTATCAGGTTGCTGCTTACTTTTTAAAATGTCAGATCATGTGGACGAAGCGATTTCGCGTGGAGTGAACGAGATGAAGTAGTTTTTTTCTTCTTCTTCTTCTTTTCTTTTGCTTTTATCCCATAGCTACACGGTTGTTATCGGATTTGTCATTGTTAATGTTCGAGGATGGCCGGATTCCATTCCTATCACCAAAATTGAAGAGATGCATGTCATATCTTTATTAGATGGGAATGTGCAAAAATGCTGATACATTTGCTGGAATATCAAAATCGAACTATCAACAAGCCTACACTTTGCGCAAATCATTAATTACTAAACTCCTATACCCGTTCTTTCTTTCAGTGGGAAAGACTCTCGTACGTAGCCACTCGCTAGTGAGAAAACATGACTCCAATTCTGTACACAGAAACAGTAATGTCTTTACTCATTCAAAAACGTCCAAACCATTCAGAGCCTCCAAAACTTTGGTGGATAACAATTGCCCCCCCCCCTCCTCCTCCTCCTCCTCCTACTACTACTACTACTACTACTACTACTACTACTAATTTTATTTGTCTCAAATAAGAGTTCATGGCCTCCCATAAGGAAATCATACTCTCTTTTTATCAAAAGATATACGTAGATACTGATCACTTTACTAAATCATGCTAACGTAATGCTAACAGTTCATTTGTAAACACCATTCATATCTAAGACATGACGTTCGAAAGACTAATACCTGATTCTCCTAGCAAACACAATTCTAACCTTACATGTAAACGGGGCATCGATAACCAGTTTCTAATTTCATTTTCGTCTTCCTCGAGCATGTTCCTTATCAATGCAGTGACTGTCAGAGTCAAATCTGTTGTATGTTCCTCGATCTCGTTATTTAACTTCTAAGATAGTTTCTTCGACTGGCCAAAGCCGACGCCATCCACTCAACCGTTTCTCTCCCTTCTATCCCTCCCACACGCAAAGAAGCAACTACGATTTGAGGTCACTTGATTTCATCTTCTGCCTGAGAAATTAGGTAACCTTCTTAGCCTTACTGAACATAAAGACTTTTCTCTTTCTTTTTGTAGCTCATTGTAGCTGAGGGTTTCGCTACAAAGAGTACACTGAGGTGACAAAAGTCATGGATAGCGATGTGCACGTCACAAGGTATCAAAGTGCAGTGCATTGGTGGAGCTATCATCTGTACTCAGGTGATTCACGTGAAAAAGGTTAGCGACGTGATTATGGCTGCACGACGGGAATTAACAACCTATGAACGCGGAATGGTAGTTGGAGATAGATCCATGGGACATTCCATTTCGGAAATCGATATGGAATTCAATATTTGGAGAACCACAGTGTCAACAGCGTGTCGAGAATAACAAATTTCAGACATTACCTTTCACGACGGGCAATGCTGTGGCCAACGCCCTTCTCTTAACGATAGAGAGCAGCGAATTTTGCGTCGAGTTCTCATTGCCAACAGACAAGCAACACTGCGTGAAATAACTGGATAAATCATTGCAAGACGTACGACGAATGTTTCCGTTAGGACAGTGCAGCGAAATCTGGTATTAATGGGCTATGGGAGCAGACGACCTGGGTGATTGCCTTTGGCAACAGCACCATATCGCCTGCAGCGCCTCTCCTAGGCTCGTGGCCGTATCAGATGAACCCTAGACGACTGGAAAACCATGACCTGGTCAGATGAGCCCCGATTTCAGTTGGTACGAGCTGATGGTAGGGTTCGACTGTATCAAAGACCCCACAAAGCCATGGACCCAAGTTAGGAACAAGGCACTGTGCAAGCCGGTGGTAGAACCACAATGGTGTAGGCTGTGTTTACATGCAGCGGAGTGGGTGCTCTCGTCCAGGTGAACTAATCATTGACTGGAAAACCATTTCCAGCCATTCGTGGACTTCATATTCCCAAACAACGATGTTATGTCACCGGGCCACATTTGTTTGCGATTGGCTTGTGGAGAATTCGACCGAATTATTTGGCCACCCAGACCGCCTGGCATGAATCCCATCGAATATTTATGAGACTTGTAATGTGGCTGATTAAATGAAGGTCAATTTCGCACCTCACATGAGAGTTTTTACACGTCATTATGGTAAGGTGAATATGACACCTAACTTACTTCGGCGAAAATGAGCAGGTTTGTCTATAAGTATGTAATGCAAAGGGACGACACTCAATTGATGATATTAACACACCGATCCTGTATACTGCATGTCAATGAGCAAGAGGTGAAACAAGCAGCTAGGGGAAATGTTTTGTTCGGAAGCAGGCGTGAGCATGCGCGAAGGGCGCACCACGGGCAGTGCAATGGAAAGCTCTTAGGGGTGTCCCGCGGCGATTGTCATCAAACGAGCGCCAGGTGATTCATGCAGGACAGCAAGTTGTGGGCCACCAGAGTGGGATGGAAAGAAGCTTTAGAAAACTGTGTTTCGGAATTTCCAAATGGATACGAACAAACCAGTGATGATGCAGTTGATCAAGTTGTAAGTAGGCTGTTTAGGTTTTTTTATTGGTAACGCCACCTCTGTATGAAAATCACTGGCTGTGCTGTGTGCAGTCTGTGGCTGCTTTGCATTGTTGTAATACTCGCCATTGTAGTGTTAGGCAGCTGGCTGTGAACAGCGCGTAGCGTTGCGCAGTTGGAGGTGAGCCGCCAGCAGTGGTGGATGTGGGGAGAGAGATGGCGGAGTTTTGAAATTTGTCATGAACTGCTATATTTATATATGATGATATCAAGGTAAATACATTGTTTGTTCTCTATTAATATCTTTCATTTGCTAACTATCCTTATCAGTAGTTAGTGCCTTCAGTAGTTTGAATCTTTTATTTAGCTGGCAGTAGTGGCGCTCGCTGTATTGCAGTAGCTTGAGTAGCGAAGATTTTTGTGAGGTAAGTGATTTGTGAAACTTATAGGTTAATGTTAGTCAGGGCCATTCTTTTGTAGGGATTTTTGAAAGTCAGACTGCGTTGCGCTAAAAAAATATTGTGTATCAGTTTAAGGACAGTCGTGTATAATTGTTCAAAGGGGACGTTTCAAAGTGAACAGTGCGTGGTATACTCATACTGTATGCAGTAACTTTTAGGCGTCTGGAGTGGGCACAAAATATCCAATTGGCGGAAACGAACAAGGAAGGAGTAAAGTGCTGAAATTTCGATGGAGTTTTTATGGTAGTGCCTTTGCGACTGGGAGAGAGAATTTCCACAAAATAAGAGGAACGCTTCTATTGGTTGGAAAAAACCGTGACGTGGAGTACGAAAGGAGCCAGGTGTGGGACAGTTTTGCTATGAGAAAGACAAGACCGAAATTTTCGAGGAGGCTCTCCTCTGAACTGGCGTCAAGTGCGGAACGGGGCACGTAATGCTCTGTACGATGCAGAGGAGAAATTTGTATGAACACTGTGTTCGCTGTGGCTGACTTTCAGCTACATATTAGCTGTAGCGTCTTTGAGCTCCAACTGCGGAGAAACGAATCAGCCACTTAGTTAATTTTTCTTGCGACAACTGAGAGGGCATTGTAATATGCATGCTGCTCCAGCCATGCGCGTGCATATCGCTATATTCCAAGACTAAGGATGAGTGCATGTTTTCTCGCCTCATGAGAAACATAGGAGAGTTTCTGCTGATAAAATCAGCAAAGGATTTGATTAACTTTTGTAGGAATTTCTGAGGACAAGATCAGCCATGCAGACGACAGCTCATCGCATCTAAGGTAAATACCGCGAGCAGAGGCGTGACTTGTTGGTTCACCAGCTTGCGACCACTGTAAACTCGAGTTTGATATGTTGTGTTTAGAGTTATTTCACTTACTCAGGATGAGATGCGTTAACTTGACAACTGTCCTAACGTTGTCATGTTGCAAACTGTGTAAATTCCTGTATTTATTTGAAAAAAAATTCTGTATTAAAAACCAATTTGTTTACAGTTAAACACCTTAGTGCTCTGTCATAGAATAAGGGTCCGCTCTATACACCAGTCAGTTATTCTATAGACGTTAAGGCACTCAGAGTGTTTGTGCTGAGCTCTGACGAAAGAGAAAAGGAGTGAAGTGTCAGAGACATAATCGACAAATTAGTTCATGCACAAATTCCTGCACCAGGAACACCTTCGAAATTATGGACGGCTATAGAGGCAACATTGCTAAATATTTCTGCACTTCCAACGACTTTTCGAGTCCGTGCCACATCGATTTGCGGCACTACGTCAGGAAAAAAGACGTGCAACACAATATTACGAGGTGTCCTATGACTTTTGTCTCCTCAGCGTATAATGATCACAGTTTCTGCTTCTACAGCCACATCTATACTTCTTAAACTTCTCATGGTGTGTGGCAGAGGTTGCTTCTGATACCACTATCTAGTCCCTCACTCGTTCCACTCGCGAATGGTGCCTGGGGAGAATGGTTGTCGCTAAACATCCGTATTACCTCTAATTTCTCAGATGTTCTTGTTTGCATTTCGCAATACATATGTGGGAGAAAAGAATACAGTGTCCGACTATTCTCAGGGCGTGCTCTCTCGGAATTTCAATTGTAAACCTCTCTGTGATGCACAACGCCTCTCTTGTAACATCTGCCACCGGAGATTGTTGAGCATCTACATAACGTTCTCGCTTCGAATAAACAGTCTCATCACGGAACTTGCAGCTATTTGATCGAACATCTATATCTCTTCTACCAAACCAATCTTGTAAATGTGCCAGACCAATGATCAGTACTAAAGAATAGATCGAACAGGTGTTTGCAAGCGACTACTTTCATGGATGAATTATACACTCCTGGAAATTGAAATAAGAACACCGTGAATTCATTGTCCCAGGAAGGGGAAACTTTATTGACACATTCCTGGGGTCAGATACATCACATGATCACACTGACAGAACCACAGGCACATAGACACAGGCAACATAGCATGCACAATGTCGGCACTAGTACAGTGTATATCCACCTTTCGCAG
This sequence comes from Schistocerca piceifrons, assembly GCF_021461385.2. Taxonomy (NCBI): domain Eukaryota; kingdom Metazoa; phylum Arthropoda; class Insecta; order Orthoptera; family Acrididae; genus Schistocerca; species Schistocerca piceifrons. The sequence goes on from NC_060138.1 coordinate 523,244,980, forward strand.
CAATGCAGGCTGCTATTCTCCCATGGAGACGATCGTAGAGATCCTGGATGTAGTCCTGTGGAACGGCTTGCCATGCCATTTCCACCTGGCGCCTCAGTTGGACCAGCGTTCGTGCTGGACGTGCAGACCGCGTGAGACGACGCTTCATCCAGTCCCAAACATGCTCAATGGGGAACAGATCCGGAGATCTCGCTGGCCAGGGTAGTTGACTTACACCTTCTAGAGCACGTTGGGTGGCACGGGATACATGCGGACGTGCATTGTCCTGTTGGAACAGCAAGTTCCCTTGCCGGTCTAGGAATGGTAGAACGATGGGTTCGATGACGGTTTGGATGTACCGTCCACTATTCAGTGTCCCCTCGACGATCACCAGTGGTGTACGGCCAGTGTAGGAGATCGCTCCCCACACCATGATGCCGGGTGTTGGCCCTGTGTGCCTCGGTCGTATGCAGTCCTGATTGTGGCGCTCACCTGCACGGCGCCAAACACGCACACGACCATCATTGGCACCAAGGCAGAAGCGACTCTCATCGCTGAAGACGACACGTCTCCATTCGTCCCTCCATTCACGCCTGTCGCGACACCACTGGAGGCGGGCTGCACGATGTTGGGGCGTGAGCGGAAGACGGCCTAACGGTGTGCGGGACCGTAGCCCAGCTTCATGGAGACGGTTGCGAATGGTCCTCGCCGATACCCCAGGAGCAACAGTGTCCCTAATTTGCTGGGAAGTGGCGGTGCGGTCCCGTACGGCACTGCGTAGGATCCTACGGTCTTGGCGTGCATCCGTGCGTCGCTGCGGTCCGGTCCCAGGTCGACGGGCACGTGCACCTTCCGCCGACCACTGGCAACAACATCGATGTACTGTGGAGACCTCACGCCCCACGTGTTGAGCAATTCGGCGGTTAGTCCACCCGGCCTCCCGCATGCCCACTATACACCCTCGCTCAAAGTCCGTCAACTGCACATACGGTTCACGTCCACGCTGTCGCGGCATGCTAGCAGTGTTAAAGACTGCGATGGAGCTCCGTATGCCACGGCAAACTGGCTGACACTGACGGCGGCGGTGCACAAATGCTGCGCAGCTAGCGCCATTCGACGGCCAACACCGCGGTTCCTGGTGTGTCCGCTGTGCCGTGCGTGTGATCATTGCTTGTACAGCCCTCTCGCAGTGTCCGGAGCAAGTATGGTGGGTCTGACACACCGGTGTCAATGTGTTCTTTTTTCCATTTCCAGGAGTATATTTCTGTAAGATTCTTCCAGTGAACCTCAGTCTTGCATCTGCTTTTCATACATTCCATTTTGTGTGGTCATTCCACTTTACGCTGTCCGGGATTGTTACTCCTAGTTTTACGATGGTTACTGTTTTCTGTAATTTATCGCTAGCAGTGTAATTATATGCACTGACGGAAGAAAAATTGCAATACCAAATGATAATTAATGTAAGTAATGAATTTTCGGCAATACATTTGGCTAGGTACCATATTAAATGACTGTCATAGCAAGCAAGGTCACATGTCAATGTCTGAGTCAGATACATGAGAAATATGGGTATGCTAATAACCGGAGTAACCGCCATACTGTTGCGTATAAGAATGCAGACGTGCGTACATTGTGGTGTACAGACGCTGTACGTCAGTTTGTGCTATGGAGTTCTATACGTGTTGCACTCTATCATACAGGTATGGTTAAAAGAGGTTGTGCTGTTGTCGTCCGATGATTGCTATATGTGCTCGATTGGAGGCAGATCTGCGAGCATGTTGTGTTACAACAGCGGTATGTGGGCAGCGTTATCCTATTTGAAAACATCTGGAAGGCTGTTCATGAATGGCAACAAGACAGGTCGAATGACCGTGTTGAAGTGCAAATTTGCAGTCATGGCGTTTGAGGTAACAACAAGAGAGCGCTTCTTGCCATACGGAATCGCATTCCAGACCATAACACCAGGTGTAAGCCCTGTGTGTATAGCATGCAGACTGGTTGGTTGCAGGCCCTGAATGGCATCCTCCTAACCAACACACGGCCATCACTGACACCGAGGCAGAAAAAGCTTTCATGAGAAAACACAACAGACCTCCAACCTGCCCTCCAATGAGTTCTCGCTTGCCACCACGGAAGTCGAAAGTGGCGGTGGTTTGGGGTCAGTGGAATGCACGAAATTGGGCGTCCGGCTCGGAGCTCTCCTTGAAGTAAACGATTTGTAACAGTTCATCGTGTCACTGTGGTGCCAACTGCTACTCAGATTGCGTTGCAAATGGAGTACGATTCGTCAGAGCCATACGCCGAACACGATGGTCTTCCCTCTCCGTAGTTCCAAGTGGCCGTCCGTACCCCGTTTTCTCGCTATCGTACATTCGCGCGACCACTGCTGACAGCAATCGTGTGAGTGGCTACGTTTCTGTAGTATCGCAAAAGGAACATGCAACTTCTCGTAGCCCAACTACACGATCTCGCTCTACTGAGGTGCTAATAATGTCGCCTTAAAGGCATTCTTCACTAAAATCAACTCACCACGCCCAACCTCGAAGGTAATTAACACTCACGACCGGTATAGCGTGTGCTTAAAGCAATCCTGATTTGCATCCTCATAGTGGCGCCTCTAGCGTCACTCTAACGCGACTGGCGCGAAATCTGAATAGATGCTGCCTTTCTGATGTAGAAGCACGCCTCCTAACTTGTTTATATCGCCCATCTCCTTCTTGGTGTTGCGATTTTTTTCCGTCAATGTAGTAGTGGATTTCTCCGCCTATTTGTGACCAAATCCTTACATTTATTACTCGGTGCAACATTCATCGATGCTCTGCAGTAAATAAAGCCTATCTAAACATCTTCGCCCGCCGCGGTGGCCGAGCGGTTCTAAGCGCTTCAGTCGGGAACCGCGCGACTGCTACGGTCGCAGGTTCGAATCCTGCCTCGGGCATGAATGTGTGTGATGTCCTTAGGTTAGTTAGGTTTAAGTAGTTCTAAGTTCTAGGGGACTGATGACCTCAGATGTTAAGTCCCATAGTGCTCAGAGCCATTTGAACCACTTTTTTAAACATCTTCAGCGGCGTTGCGCCTGCTTATTGGAAATTATTTCTACTAGGTAACTTTGTGTGATGAATTTTACAATGTTTTCGCAGTATGTTCGTCTCGTCCGTCAGTTATGAATCTGCACTTTCCCAATGTAGTTAAGTCTCTTTCAGTTATAATGCCACGGCTTGGGAACATACATACTAGTGAATGGCGTTTTCTCTCAAGTACTTAACTATCGACGAAACGATCCAACTCCGTATGTTCTGTCCTCGACTCTTTTGGCATGCAGACTCAGTTCCTGCTTCAGCTGATTTAAGATTTTAGATTGGGAAGACACCGATCTAGAAGCTAAACCTTTTGTTACGGTATTCTAAGGTAAGTTGGAAAAGTAAAGAAGATTCTCCATAAAAGTATGATGGAGCCTGTAACAACCTATGAATGCGAGCGCTGGAAGCATACTGTAAATATAAAAAAATCAGAGTTATATAAGTGAACCATCTCAGTAGATCATGTAGAATACCTTGCCGAAGCCATGTAAGTAATGCACTGATTAGGGGAATGACCCAGACTCAAGAAAGCATCAAAGATAGAATGGAAGAACGGCATCTCGCCTGGTATGGACATTTAATGCGAATGATAGATGACAGTCGGAGGACTGAGACTTGATGTACCAGCATCAGGGAAGATGAGGAAGACCGAAGATTGCCTGGTTAATGGGATAAAGGAAGACATGAGAAAAGGGAAAAAAAGAAGACGTGGAAGGATGGAGAAATATAAACCGATAGAAATAAACCGATGGCGACGTATATGTGGGATACGGCGACAGGCGAGCTCTATAGGAACCTCACAGGAGAGCGAGAGAGAGAGAGAGAGAGAGAGAGAGAGAGAGAGAGAGAGAGAGAGAGAGAGAGAGAGATTCTTATTGTGAAGACACGACTTACATAACGTTAAACCAGTCTCTTCTCGGTGTAAATTGGAACTGAACTCGTCCCAAAGTTTTCATGACCACACAATTTACTATATTTACTCAGCTGTAGGTATCGACCATTATGATAGCCGTTCAATTTTCCCAACAGACCGAGATTGCAGCACATTTTTCCTAATTTTTATACAGTTGATCACTCATATTTTAATATTGTGATCTAGCGCATCTACACTCCTGGAAATGGAAAAAAGAACACATTGACACCGGTGTGTCAGACCCACCATACTTGCTCCGGACACTGCGAGAGGGCTGTACAAGCAATGATCACACGCACGGCACAGCGGACACACCAGGAACCGCGGTGTTGGCCGTCGAATGGCGCTAGCTGCGCAGCATTTGTGCACCGCCACCGTCAGTGTCAGCCAGTTTGCCGTGGCATACGGAGCTCCATCGCAGTCTTTAACACTGGTAGCATGCCGCGACAGCGTGGACGTGAACCGTATGTGCAGTTGACGGACTTTGAGCGAGGGCGTATAGTGGGCATGCGGGAGGCCGGGTGGAAGTACCGCCGAATTGCTCAACACGTGGGGCGTGAGGTCTCCACAGTACATCGATGTTGTCGCCAGTGGTCGGCGGAAGGTGCACGTGCCCGTCGACCTGGGACCGGACCGCAGCGACGCACGGATGCACCCCAAGACCGTAGGATCCTACGCAGTGCCATAGGGGACCGCACCGCCACTTCCCAGCAAATTAGGGACACTGTTGCTCCTGGGGTATCGGCGAGGACCATTCGCAACCGTCTCCATGAAGCTGGGCTACGGTCCCGCACACCGTTAGGCCGTCTTCCGCTCACGCCCCAACATCGTGCAGCCCGCCTCCAGTGGTGTCGCGACAGGCGTGAATGGAGGGACGAATGGAGACGTGTCGTCTTCAGCGATGAGAGTCGCTTCTGCCTTGGTGCCAATGATGGTCGTATGCGTGTTTGGCGCCGTGCAGGTGAGCGCCACAATCAGGACTGCATACGGCCGAGGCACACAGGGCCAACACCCGGCATCATGGTGTGGGGAGCGATCTCCTACACTGGCCGTACACCACTGGTGATCGTCGAGGGGACACTGAATAGTGCACGGTACATCCAAACCGTCATCGAACCCATCGTTCTACCATTCCTAGACCGGCAAGGGAACTTGCTGTTCCAACAGGACAATGCACGTCCGCATGTATCCCGTGCCACCCAACGTGCTCTAGAAGGTGTAAGTCAACTACCCTGGCCAGCAAGATCTCCGTATCTGTCCCCCATTGAGCATGTTTGGGACTGGATGAAGCGTTGTCTCACGCGGTCTGCACGTCCAGCACGAACGCTGGTCCAACTGAGGCGCCAGGTGGAAATGGCATGGCAAGCCGTTCCACAGGACTACATCCAGCATCTCTACGATCGTCTCCATGGGAGAATAGCAGCCTGCATTGCTGCGAAAGGTGGATATACACTGTACTAATGCCGACGTTGTGCATGTTCTGTTGCCTGTGTCTATGTGCCTGTGGTTCTGTCAGTGTGATCATGTGATGTATCTGACCCCAGGAATGTGTCAATAAAGTTTCCCCTTCCTGGGACAATGAATTCACGGTGTTCTTATTTTAATTTCCAGGAGTGTATTCATTGGGACCTACTGTACCAACAGGTGAGAGTTTTAAAAGGCTAATGAGTGTCAAACGCTCACTGTTCGCTTTCAAGTACGGAAGAAGCTCGTTGTGCGTAGGACGCACCTTTGCTGAGACGACTTGCGCATTGTGGTTCCTGTATAGACCCGCGGCTCTGCGACGGTGCGGAAACGGCCGTTGCCAGGCAACGGCGCGGCACGGGATGCCGCCAGCCGGCTGAGCAACCAGGTCACCCGCCTTTCCCTTTATCACTCTTCACGCTATTATCGGCCCTCAAAGGCTCAAGCTAAATGCAGTCTGCGCAGTTTTTTGTCTTCCAGTTTTACGTTGCTCGACACAGAAAAGTACACTTTGGAAGCCTATGACGTAACGAACCTTATAAAAATCGGTGAGTGTGTTAATTGTGCCGCTTCTGTGACTACAAATGAGGAGTGGAAGTGGCAAGCGTATTAAGTAATACCATTTTTCCACAAAGCAGGTTTCGTATACCTGAACTTCAATTACGTTGTACTATGAAACGTCCCCTTAGAAGAATTAATGAATTACTGTGCTGATAAACCCCTTACGTTATTTGATTTTCACACAGCTGAGCAAAACTGAACGTACTCCGACATTTCTCTCTTTACTTACTCTGATCAACACTAAACTGACACACAATATTTTTAGCGCAACGCAATCTGACTTTCAATAATCCCTACAAAAGAATGGCCCTGACAAACAATAACCTATACCTTTCATGAATCACTTACCTCACAAAATCACTACTGCAATACAGCGAGCGCCAATACTGCCAGCTAAATAAAAGATTCTAACTACTGAAGTCACTAACTACTGATAGTCATAGTTAGCAAATGAAAGATTTACCTTACTAATGTTCAAAAGTCATCATATATATATATACATATATCAGTTCACGATATCCAATATTATAAATTTACTCTTTCTGATGGACACACGTCCAGATCGTCCGCTCTCAAAATTCTGCCATCTCTCTCCCCACATCCACCACTGCTGGCGGCTAACTTCCAACTGCGCAACGCTACAAGCTGTTCACATCCAACTGCCCAACACTACAATAGCGAATATTCCAACAATGCCAACCAGCCACAGATTGCACACAGCACAGTCAGTGGTATTCATGCAGAGCGCTACGTGGCGTTACCAACATAAAAACCTAAACAGCCTACTTACACCTAAACAGCCTACTTACAGTACTCTTCTAACCTGAGTCCGGTTTCTGACTAAGTTGTAAATAACCTTTCGCTCCCTGTATTTTGCCCATGCTGCCTTCATAACTGAAATATGTGTATTCCACTCAACATTCACTGTAGCCAACACAATCGTCTTGAGAGATTCAGCAACTGTATTTTGATACTGAAAATAATTCTCATTTATTGTTACATCTCAGATGCACTTTTTAATTAGAGTACATTCTTCGATCACTCTTTATTGTCTTCAGATCTAAGTAGTTGCGTCCGCAACCCGTCTTGTCTGCGTAGAACGACACATCAGACCACCCTGGTATGTGGTTCTGAATAGATAAGACGGTAGTTGACTCTATTTCTTTGCCCTGAAGATGATCGAGACATGTAATCTAATCAAAAATGTGCACCTTAGACGTAACAGTGAATGAAAAATTACCAGATGACATTGTCAAAGGTTTTCTCCAGATCAAAAAATGATGTAAACGTAGGTTTGCATTTCTTCAGTCTATCTTCGAAGATAAGTTGTAGGGTCATTATAATCTCTGGTGTTTCTTCGTTTCTCCAGAACCCATGCTGATACCCCCCGAGGTCAGCTTCTGCTACTTTTATCCATTTTCCTGTAAATAATTCGTGTCATTATTTTGCAACCTTGGCTTCTTAAACTGAATTGCTCATTAATATTCACACGTGTCATCCTGCCTTCTTTGGAACAGCAGTTATTACACTTTTCTTCCTTTCTCGAAGGACTGAGTGCGAAGAAAGTAACTGGACCCCCCCCCCCCCCCCTTCCAGATTTTGATTTTCCGTGGTTTTCGTAAACCGTTAAAGGCAAACTCGGGATGGTTCCTCAGAAAAGAACAGATGGGTTTGATTCTCATTCCTTTCCCAACCCGATCATTTGCTCCAGCTCTAATGACCTCGTCGCTGGTGGGACGTGTCTGAACTCTACTACTCCTTCATTTTGCCGGCCGATGTGGCCGAGCGGTTCTAGGCGCTTCAGTCTGGAACCTCACGACCGCTACGGTCGCAGGTTCGAATCCTGCCTCGGGCATGGATGTGTGTGATGTCCTTAGGTTAGTTAGGTTTAAGTAGTTCTAAGTTCTAGGGGACTGATGACCTCAGATGTTAAGTCCCATATTGCTCAGAGCCACTCCTTCATTTTGTACTCCAGGAAGACAGTACGAACGTTTTTCTGCCATCGTCGCATCTCTTGCACAGGATCTATGACAGAAGAATGAGATGTGGTGGAACCTACAGGAACACATTGTCTGTAAGTTGACCGAACCTTCGGAAATCATCGATGCCATCTCATGTTTTAAATAACTGACAGGTAACTGAAACTGTCGTATGTGTTGGTAAATCCAACATGAACTCAACTCTGGAACTGTTCCGAAGAACACTATAGTAATTGTCACTCAAATGAAGACATGTGGTGCAAGTCAGTGAAAAGCCTAGAATGTGATGTCAGGACGGTAAGCTGCTAGAAGAGGTTGCCAGAGCAGTACGAGTAGCGTCAGAACAGAACTGAGGGGCGACAGTGGTGGGTGTGAGGGTGACAACAGCTGCACAGTCCATGACTGCAGATGACAGCTGATGCCGAAAAAAACCGTAAATAACGTGATAACTGAGTTAAAAGAGAGGGTTAGGCCACGTCTACAGGCACTGGCAGGCCCATCGGTACCGACTGACCTCCGTGTCATCTTCCGCCAGTGGCGGCATTTGGATGCGGTATGGAGGGCTTGGGGTCACCACGTTGCTCTCCACCCCTTGTCAGTTTTCACAATCTCGAGCCGCCACTAATCAGCCAGTTAGCTCCTCAGTTGCATCGCGAAGCTCAGTGCACGCCATAGCAATCCTCCACGAAGGAAAAATCCTTGGCCGGAGCGGCAATCGGATACGAGTCCTCCTCATAAAATGCAGCAAAATAATAATTAAAAATGAATAACTCCATGTTTGCTATCACATTTCATCACTTCCTCATACATCGGCACCGAGAAAATATCGGCACCCTCACGCTGAGCTCACCATCATCTTAAAGGTGACACAGAGCAAAAAAATGACTCTGAGCACTATGGGACTTAACTTCTGAGGTCATCAGTCCCCTAGAACTTAGAACTACTTAAACCTAACTAACCTAAGGACATCACACACATCCATGCTCGAGGCAGGATTCGAACCTGCGACCGTAGCGGTCGCGCAGTTCCAAACTGTGGCGCCTAGAACCGCTCGGCCACCCCGCCCGGCGACAAGAGCAGATTTCACACATGTGTAACAGAACACTGTTTCAAGACGAAGACACTCGGGAAGTTGAGTAATCAAGATTAATGTTTTCGTGCAGCAGATTATTTCCCGAACGCTGCAGAGCAGTCGAATTACATTTTATGAACAGATACAAAAATCCACTGCCCAAATAAACGTTTAAAAATTGACACACAAAAGTTCGAAGACATTGAAAATCTAGTAGTAGGGACATTTCGACAGAAAGACACAGTATAAACAGTTTATTAACGAAAGGTCATGTTGTAACTCAGTCATTCTTCCTTCGCAGAAACAGACTGGAGTAGTACAGAGATTCGATAATAGTGGTATGATGTAGCCTCCGCCTCACACCTTAGAGTGGCTTGTGAGGCACTCTCTAAGACCAAAAAGGCTCTCCAGGAGGGAATCATCCGAATGAGGGGGATATCAGTAGATTTGATATACATGTACAGACAAGAAAATGATTACAATTCCAGAAAAATTGTATGATTTATTCAAGCAAAAGGGCTTCCCAAACTGAGCAAGTCAGTAACACGCTGGTCCACCTCTGACCCTTCTGCAAGCAGTTATTCGGCTCGGCACTGCTGCCAAATCTCATTGGCGCGCTAGATCGTCAAAATCCCGAGATTGTTGGAGCGCCCTGCCCGTAACACTCCAAAAAAGCTCAGTTGGGGAGAGATGCGGCTACCTTGCTGCCGAGGTACGGTTTGGCAAGCACGAAGACAAGCAGTAGTCGCGTGGGCTAGCCGCACGGTCTATGCGCCTTGCCACGGTTCTGGTGGCTCCCCCTGTCGGAGGTTCGAGTCCTCCCTCGGGCATGAGTGTGTGTGTTGTCAGCTTAAGTTAGTTTAAGTTAACTTCAGTAGTGTGTAAGCCTAGGGACCGATGACATCAGCAGTTTGGTCTCATAGGAACTTACCACCACCACAAGCGGTAGAAACTCTCGCCCTGTGCGTACTGGAATCATCATGCTCTAACGTAAGCCCGGGATGGATTTTCGTGCAGGGCAGCAAAGCAGGGCGTAGAATATTGTAGACGTACCGCTGTGCTGTAAGGATGCTGCGAATGACAAACGAAAATGTCCCGCTACGAAAAGAAGTAGCGCCTCAGAACATCACTTCTGGACGTCAGACGCTTGGCGGGCAACAATAAAATGAGTATCCAACTACTGTCCTGGCCGTCTCCACACACGTCTTCGCTGGTCATCGTTTCTCAGTTCGAAGCGGGAATACTATGCTACTCCAGCCAACGAGATTCAAGGTCCAAGACGATCTAACGCGCCAGTTGGACAGAATATGGCACGATATCCCTCAGGAGGACATCCAACATCTTTGCCGATCAGTTTCAAGCCGAATAACTTCTTGCATAAGGGAAGAGCTCAACAGACACTTTATTGACGTTCTCCATTTCTGAAGCCCTTCCTCTTGACTAAATCATCCAATTTTACTGAAACTGTAATCATTTGTTTGCTGTACATGTGCATGTATATGCACATCACATCTACCGTTTTTCGTCCGATTCATATAATTTCTTCGCGGTGCGTCGTTTATTGTCTTACAGTGTATATATGTAGATGCAGTGTGATTGCCTTCGCGAACTCATTTCGGTGTCAGGTGGAGATGTGGCGTTACTCCATGACGTCACTAATTCGGTCTTTCGTGATTTTCAACCAGCGCGCGGTCACAGCTTACGATTCCTGTAAACAGGAACACGCTGACTTTGTCGTTCAGCAGAGGAGGGCAGAGCACAGCAGGTGTCGGCGGGGCGGCGCGCGCGGACCGCAGCGGGTGCGGTGTGCCGCAGGGCGCGATGCCGGGACCCGGCCCGGCCCGGCCGGCCGTGTTGCGGTCACAGCACGCGAGGCACGGCGTCCCGTGGGAACAGCAGAGCGCAGCGCAGCGGCCTAGCCCGCCTGCCCAGTGCCCTCCCCGCTGGCTGCGGTTCCAGGGGCCTCGCCGCTCCCACCGGTAGTTATTAATTATTTATGACTCAGTTTCACTCTCGCACGTGCGGCCAGCACCTGAGAGAAAATTGGACGCTGCAAAGTATTACACTAGCGGCTACTACGAGCCTCGTTTCATCGGCGGCATGGTCCTGTGGCGTCCAATGAATGTGGTCTCTGTCCAGGATGGAGATGATGGGCTGATCTTTCTCTAGGCGCTTTAGTCCGGAACCACGCCTTTACTTCCTGAGCATTCTCCGCATTGCGCTGTTAAACCACGGTGGGTCTTTCCCGTCCGTAACCCACTTTTTCGGCACATACTTGTCCAGTGCGTAATTTACAATGTGTTTAAAATTTGCCCATAATTCTTCCACGTACATCGTACCGGAAGTAAATGAAGTCGATTCATTTACTAAGTGGAATGCTAACAACTGCTTATCTGCTCTTTCTAGTAAGAATACTCTCCTGGCCTTCTTGGACGACTTTTTAACTTTCGTAACCATAGTCGTAATGACATCATCGTGAGCACTAATCCCTGTCTCGACACTGACACCGTCGATGAGGTCTGGTCTGTTCGTGGCTACCAGATCTAACATATTTCCATTACGCGTTGGATGTCGATTTAGCTGCTCAAAACACTTTTCGGATAATGTGTTCAAAAGTAATTCACACGACGGCTTGTCTGTACCACCTGTAATGAATCCATAGACATCCCAGTCTTTACTAGGTAGGTTGAAGTCGCCTCCGACTAATATAGCATGATCCGGGTACTACTGCGATACAGAATGTAGACTCCCTTTGAATGATTCTAGAACTGTCACGGTGGAACCTGGTGGCCGGTACTAACACCCAACAATTACCTTTATTTCTCCTAGCCCTGTTAAACGTGTCCAGATAACTTCACAATCACACTCTACTTCGATCTCTGTAGACACAATATTTTTGTCAACTGCAATGAAGACACCACCTCCTATGGTGTCTAATCTGTCTTTCCGATACACGTTCCAACCCTCACTAAATATTTCAGAACTTCATATCTCAGGGTTCAGCCAGGTCTCAGTCCCGAGAATAATTTGTGCGCCGCACGCTTCCAGAAGGGCAGTAAATTCAGGAACTTTGTTCCGAACACAGTGAAAATTTACTGCTAATATCTTGATAGCTGAAGTGTCTTTACACTGAGCGGGTCCTGATTTCCCTGCCTGCACGTCGACTGGTGAGTGTTCATCAGGGCAACTCGCACTACTGCCTAGCCTAAAAAACCCCCATGTGCACGCCACAAGTACTCTGCTTCCTTTGTGTAGTGCACCCCTGACCTATCTAGGGGCGTCCTACAATTCCCCACCCAATAGCGCAAGTCTAGAAATCTGCAGCCAAGACTGTCACAGAGTCTACAAAGCCTCTGGTTGAGACCCTCCACTCGGCTCCAAACCAAAGGACCCCGATCCACTCTGGGAACGATGCTACAAATAGAGAACTCTGCTTGCACCCCGCGTGCGAGGCCAGCGGTCTTCATCACATCCACCAGCCGCCCGTACTAACTGAGGATCGCCTCAGAACCCAAGCGACAGACATCATTGGTGCCGACGTGAGCAACTACTTGCAGACGACTGCACCCCGTACGCTCGATAGCCGTAGGCAAGGCCGCCTCCACATCTTGGATGAGGCCCCCCCGCAGACAAACAGAGTGCACGTTGGATTTCTTTCCAGCCCTGTACGCTATTTCCCTAAGGGGCTCCATCACCCGCCTAACGTTGGAGCTCCCAATAACAAGCAAGCCTTTGCTCCCGTGTGCCTGCCCGGGCCCTGTTGAAGGAGCGGCCACCTGCCCACTGACAGGATGAACGGGCGAGGGCAGCCGGCCAGCCTCCACATTCCCCCTCCGCCTCGAGCGACGCGAACGCGTTGCAGTCCGCCATTCACCCTGAGGTGAGGGTGGCCCCAACACGCCAGGTACACTAGAAGGCGCCTCGGCGGCTGAGTCAGCGGACGCTGCAAGCGACATCTGGGGTGTCTCAAGCGTCGCGCCAGACCCTCCGCCGTCGCTGCACCTCGAGGCAGCAGCCTGAAGGCGGCTGACCGTGGCCAACAACACGCTCAGCTGCTCGCGAACCGCGGCCAGTTCCTCCTGCGCCCTCACACAGCACGCACACACCCTATCCATCCTACTACTAGTATCTAACGACTCCGCGAATTTATACTCTACGGCTATCAATAAGCAATATTACTCCTCTCAAATACGAGAATACGCAAGGATTTTACGTAATTAATATGCAAGCGCACAAACACTCGGAAAGAAATTCAGAATCAAACTACAAAACAAATATGAAAGCTAAATATGCGACTCGCTACTGCACTGCTACTGTACTGCTGCTGCACTGATGCTTTACCAGCGGCTGCTCAAGGCTAGGTCTAGGGGAATGATGACTTCAGCCCCATAGTGCTTACAGCCATTTGAACCATTTGATCTTTCTCTAAGCCGATTAAAGTGGATGACGATCCGGAGTAGTGAGCTCCGACGAAATAAATATGCGAAAATTCTGAAATCTGTCTTATGACTTCGTTTTTCATACTATTTGTCTTTAAGTGAGTTGCAAGGCTGGTAGTCTGCTAGTATCAAACATAGGCCTTAAGTTGAGGAAGAAATTTCTGAGAACGTACGTCTGGAGCACAGCAGTGTATGGTAGTGAAATATGGAGAATGGGAAAACCGGAACATAAGAGAATTGAAGCATTTGAGATGTGCTGCTAAAAACGAATGTTTAAAATTAGGTAGAGGAAGACAGAGTGTAGAAAACATCCAGCAAATAATTGAGGACGTAGGTTGCATGAAGAGGTTGGCTACAGGAGACGAATTCGTGGCGGGCGCATCAGACCAGTCAAAAGACTAATGATTCAGAAATCCGCTGTCGATATGCACAGACGAACAAGTTAAGATATCATAGAGTGGCTAAGACACTAGTCACAACGCTCAAAGCGGTAACCAACGCAAACTCGGACGCCATGTTGTGCGTAATCAAAATATTACGAGAAATCGGTCTGGTGTTTGTGTTTGAAGTGCCAGCTGTTCTGTTATTAGTGAAATAGCTTATTTTTCTGGAACATTTGCGTAGCAAACTATAAATTAAGAATGTCTTCAGTTGCACAAATCGAAACGATAAAGCAACAAATATTTCATCTGAAAGTAACTATCACTATAAGCCGAAACACAATTTTTGACGTTTATTAGTGTGTCAGTGAGGGTTTTGGAATTGTAAGTACGCTTAATATAAATGAAGGAAACTAATTTGGTTTTCAATACTTACTGCTTTCCTTTCAAAGACAAGAAGCTAACAAAAAAATGGATTCTAAATATGAAACGAGACAACTGGTCTCAGACGACAGCAAGTTACCTTGTAAGTAGGCTGTTCAGGTTTTTATTTTGGTAACGTCACGTAGCGCTCTGTATGAAAATCACTGGCTGTACTGTGTGCAGCCTGTGGCTGGTTTGCATTGTTGGAATATTTGCTATTGTAGTGTTGGACAGTTGGATGTGAACAGCGCATAGCGTTGGGCAGTTGGAGGTTAGCCGCCAGCAGTGGTGGGTGTGGAGAGAAAGATGCCAGAGTTTAGAGAACGGACGATCTGGACGTATGTCCGCCAGCAAAAGAACATTTGTAAAGATGGATGTCATGAATTGATATATATACGATGACTTTGGAACATTATTGAGGTAAATACACTGTTTATTCTCTATCAAAAACTTTCATTTGCTAACTATGCCTATCTGTAGTTGGTGCCTTCAGTAGTTAGAATATTTTAATTAACTGGCAGTATTGGCGCTCGCTGTATTGCAGTAGATCGAGTAACGAGGATTTTTGTGAGGTAAGTGATTCATAAAAGGTATAGGTTATTGTTAGTCAGGGCCATTCTTTTGTAGGGATTATTGAAAGTCAGATTGCGCTGCGCTAAAAATATTGTGTCAGTTTAGTGATGATCAGAATAAGTAAAGAGAAAACTCTCTGAGTACGTCGAGTTTTGCTCAGTTGTTTGAAAATCTAACAACGTAATAGTTTTTGCAGAAGTGTCATACTTTACATTCAAAGGGGAAGTTTCAACCTCTGCTCAGCTCATTTTGAAGAGAAATATATGTATCAAACAAATAACCAGAGGCGCCTTTTGTCCTAGGCAACTTTTCCAACATATTTACAAATAAAAGGTAAAATCTTGCGACCACTAGCAGAAAGTGAACTTTCAAGAGCTTGCAAGACATTTTTATTAATCAGGCCTCAGCATAACATAGGAAGTCTATTAATTAATTTTACTCCATGTTTTTATCATACTGATATTGATGATTTATATTTTCGTACAGTAAAATTATTTTAAATCTATGGTGGAATATCGTTCTTTTTCCGCCTAGTAGTTTTGTTGGTGACCATCAATGTCCAAAACAGCTGTTAGCACAATATAACAAAGTACAAGCAGAGAATTTACTACTGACGAAATACATAAAGCCATACGATGTTGCTGTGTCTGTGTTATTACGAATTACAATGCAGGCGCTGCGGCGACTAGATCCTACATGAAATACATGAAATGTATTCGCATTTGCGAATATGGTCAACCACCAGCTGTATGATGGAATGACGAAAGTGGAAATTTTCGACGGACCGGACATCTCGTTTATCGCGAGCGATCGTCTTACCATTGGCCTATCCGAACACGATTCAAGTCCAGACCAAAACATCCATGAGCTGTCAACCACGTGTCTACAACCTATAGTCGTACATTCATTATGTATGATACAAAAAAAAAAGTAAATGCTGTTAGAAACTTCAGTTTCTGTTTTGGAAAAACAGAATGTAGTTCAGTTTCTTGTATGTTAAATAGTGAAAATTTAACGGATCTCTTGAATGGGGGTTTGAAGCCTCAAACTAGTGGAAAACTATCACGTTATTCTCAAGCAGGAAATTTGCTCTTACCCTAAACTTTTATTCTGCTAAGGCAGGTAGCTATTTATGAAAGTTTGTCAAATTAAGACATCCAAGAACATTTGACTGCAATTGTTGCCAAGTTCCTTATTTCTAAACAGTGACCATCTTTTTGCAGCAACCGAATTTGGGGAAGAAAGCCATTTCAGTTACACGATACATTACACAAATCTAAAGGCTGTAAGTTCTACTAAACGCTTACGGCTTAGAATTACAAATAGCTACTGGAACGATCACATAGATAATATTGTGGGGAAAGCAAATCAAGGACTACGATTTATTGGCAGAAAACTTAGAAAATGTAACAGGTCTACTAAAGAGACTGTTAACATCAAGCTTGACCGCTCTCTTTTGGAGTATTGCCGTGCGAAGTGAGATCCGCATATTAACGGTGAACATCGAAAAAGTTCAAATAAAGCCAGCTCGTTTTGTATCATCACGAAATAAGCGAGAAAATGCGGCGGATACCATACTCGAATGGGATGGCAGTCATTAAAACAAAAGCGTTTCTCATTGCGGTAGGACCTTCTCATGAAATCTGTCACCGATTTCTCCTCAGAGTGTGAAAATATTTTGTTCGCTCTCATCTACATAGGGAGAAATAATCATCTTAATAAAATAAGAGAAATCAGAGCTCATACGGGAAGATTTAAGTGTTCGTTTTCCCCGCGTGTTTTTCGAAAGTGGGACACTACAGAAGTAGCTTGATGGTAGTTCGGTGAACCCTCTGTCAGGCACTTAATTGTGAATTGAAGAGTACTCCGAGTACTCCTAGATGTATTTGAAACTTACAAAAGTACTTCTCAGGCATTATTTTATCTGCAGAATAAATCATTTACGTACATCTAAATCTTTTGAGTAGGGAGGTAAATTTCTAAGAGAACTATATACCAACCTTGTTTTACTTAAAAATCAGCAAAAACGTTGCAAAAATGGAAAGTTAATTAAAATACTGTAAAATGAAATGCAAATATATTACTTTAGTGTGTTATAAGTCATCATTATTATTATTATTATTGAATTACGTGTGTTCAAGTAGCACACATTTTTTACAATATTCGTCTCCATAGTCGACTGTTTCCGAGGTCGTGAATTTATGCTTAAAGAACTACTGCAGCAGTCACAGTTTCTATTACCTAGCTACAACGTTTTTCGAATTTACTCTATAATCTTAACTTGTTCCCACTCCAATTACATTGATTTACATTCAGATGGCGAGAAACAAGTTGTCATCGTAACTGGACAAAAAAGTTTCGAGTCGTCTTGCAATGTTTACCTACATTTCGACCAGAACTTTCCTTTTTAGTACAGGTGTACACAGATCTCAGCGCTGTTTACTGTGTTTTGAAAAAAAAAGTAAAGCTAGCATGAACTATTTAATTTTAGTAAAAGGCTCAGACGACGCCCTTGTCCCGTAATAATATGGTGGACGGGAATTCAATTTGCTTCAAACATGGCGGACGTATAGCCACTCTATGAATTTTAAACTCGTTGGCACAGACTTCCTAAGCACTGTTTTCGTTTGCTAGAGGCGTCAAAATCTTTGGCTGCGTAGCGGAAGCATATCTGTATGCGGCACTTTGGAGGTACCAGGGCAGTTGACAGAGTTTAGCATGCCTTGCGGTCGCAGATACAAAGCACAACTGTGTTTCTGCCGACCGCTGGGGTAGTCACATAATGTTGACACTGCCTGCAATTTTCATGGTACTGCTGGCTCAGATTCGACGACTTCTTCTAACTTTTTACTTCGACGGCCATTTCTACGCGGAAACATACAGGAATTTAGGGTGAGAGCGATTGGTTGCTAGTGCGCATTGGTATAATATTTCATTGTAAATGATTTGTATTAGTATAGATCTGCTTTTCTTGCACCACAAGTTAACTCTGTTGTTCCGAGCGAGAGTCTTTATTCCACGTTCAAGGATTAATAACGATTTTCGATTAATTCATCTAGGGATACAGATCATAAATCGCGTTACTATTCCACTTATTCAATATTACTATTGGGATTGGAAATTACATGGAGTTCATTTTGTTCCGTTTTTGAGGATAGGATATTATGGTTCTCTTTTTGATGATCAGTTGCTTTGTGTTTCACATGGTCACGGGGAGGACATAGGTAATTTCATTTCATAAATCTTCGTATTTGTTTCTTGGACAGTAATAAAAAGTGATTTCGAACGCTCTTCAGTTATTTTCCATCCTGAAGACATAACATAGCACGTTTCGTTGGTCAGATCCTGTGCGCTCACATATGTTATCTTAAGTCATGATTGATGTGAATTGACTTACTGATCACGTTCTGCCTTCAGTGGAATCGTTACTAGAACAACCACCTTCGTCAGATTATATCATTATTACTTTGAGTGCATATTACAGCACGTGTCTGAGCCGCTGAAAACTTTTAAACACGCCCTGATCCTGAATTTGTTGTGGATGGCTATTGTAATTAACGTCGGTGTTAGGCCATACAACGTGGAGCCAACATCTCCTTTGCACGCACTCCGCCTATGAAAAAGGATGCAGTATGCTTACACGCTGTGTTAAGTTTCGAGCGTATTGGTTGTAATCATGCGTTACTTAAACACTTGATCCCGATCCCCTATGTTTATCGCTGTGCTTTGTAAGTCCTCCCTAGTTCAGAATCCATAGAAAGTATAAAAATGCATGTACTTACGTATGTATGTTCAACATCTCCTCTTAGATCACTGGACCGATTCCAACGAAAGTTGGTACACGTATCTGGAAGGAATCACTGTGAGGGTAAGAACCACCCATCTACCAAACGAGCAGGGTAGGGGGTGAAAAAGCAGTGTGCTTTGGTCATATGTACTTGAGAATCAGAGCACTTGGAGCTGAAACAAACATTGCACGTAATTTTGAACCTTGACGAAAGTTTTCTTCGTAGACGACTCCCACAATGTGATGAAAGGAAAAAAAAAATCATCGCTTACTGAATTTTCCATGTTCTTGCTGTAAAACTACTGCAAGAAGTATGACCTTTCCAATTTATTACTTCTTTACTAGAAACTGTATTCGTGACACATTTTGAAGACAGTATCCACATCAGCCTCTGAATGTACACACAAAAATATATCACTGTGCTACTCATAGTTCCGGAGATATGACGACATAATCAATGAGACGCGTGAGAAAATGCCGCATCATGCATCACGTTTTAATTTATTATTTCTTGAGCACCGACTCTGTTCATAACACATTTCGCAGACAGTAGACACACACAAAACTGGATGTACTTACGAAGTTACGTTAATTTTAAATTGGCAACAGCCTTAGTTGCAACTGAGGCTGTTGTTAATTTTAAATTAATATTTATATAGTTGCTGACAGCGCCGCGAAATGTTGAAAATATTAAAAGAAAGTTATGTCAGTGTACAGCAAGTAGTTTAGGAGCTACGTCATAAACAATGAGCCGGCCGATGTGGCCGAGCGGTTCTAGGCGCTTCAGTCTGGAACTGCGCGACCGCTACGGTCGCAGTTTCGAATCCTGCCTCGGGAGTGGATGTGTGTTGCCCTTAGGTTAGTTAGATTTAAATAGTTCTAAGTTCTAGGGGACTGATGAACTCAGCTGTTAAGTCCCATAGTGCTCAGAGCCAATTGAGCCATAAACAATTAGCTGTGTGAAAATGAAACTGATGGGAAAAACTCTCTAGACATACAGGTGAAACGTATGTATCAGTACGCTTGAAATTTCTTAAATATATGTGAAACTCCCTGGCAGACTAAAACAGTGTGCCGGACCGAGACTCGGGACCTTTGCCTTTCGAGGGCAAGTGCTTGGAAGAGCACGTGCCCGCGAAAGGCAAAGGTCGCGAGTTAGAGACTCGCTCCGGCAAACTGTTTTAATCTGCCAGGAAGTTTCATATCAGCGCACACTCCGCTGCAGAGTGGAAAACTTATTATGTGCGAAACATATTTGACATTTGCGTATTGTGGGCGAAGTCGTAGGTAGAAAGCTCATTCTAAACCCCTGCAACGATTTCAGTCAAATTTGTTACTTATGTTAGGTGCATTCTGGATGGAAGTATTGTAGGGATAAGAATCACCAGCCATGATAAAATGGGAAGAGACCCGGTAGGACGAGGAGATGGATAGACACTAAGGGGGAAGGAAGAAATAGGCACAGATAGGAGGAGGACACAGATAGGGAGGGGGAAATGGACAAAGGGAGGGGAAAATAGGAGAAGGACAAAGACAAATCGTGAATGAGTGAGGGTGTGAAATGGGGGAAGAGGAGATGGACACAGAAAGGAAAGGGGAGGAGACGGACAGAGATAGGGCGAGGATCGGATGGGCAGAGGGCGAAGAGCAGATGGGTGGAGTGTGGAGTAAAGAAG
The DNA here is from genome assembly GCF_021461385.2 of Schistocerca piceifrons. NCBI lineage: Eukaryota > Metazoa > Arthropoda > Insecta > Orthoptera > Acrididae > Schistocerca > Schistocerca piceifrons. The sequence continues at coordinate 523,265,306 of NC_060138.1, forward strand.
GTGGACAGAGAGAGGGGGTGGTGAAGATGAACAGAGATGGAGGAGGAGGAGGAGATCGACTAATAGAAGACTGGAATAAATGCATTCCTGGCCAACGCCAGGTACTCATCTAGTTAGTATCTCATAAAAAGAAGGCACATCTAGTTAATATTCATTCGTGGATCAAAAGTTTGTATACGAAGGCAATATTTTCAGGGCATTAATATTGCTGTCAAATCAGTTATGTACTCAAATTAATTTTAAAAAGTTTAGGAGACTTAAAAGTTCTTACAGGAAACTGCACTTTCCTGAGCATTATTATTTATAGGGGATGAAAATGACCATCCAAATACCTTCATTCTTCTCCTGAGACTGACTGACAGATAAGCTGTACCATAAAAATTTTAGTAGTAGTAAGCAGAACGAGAACTCAGCCGGCAGCCCCTAGCTGTAGGATGCTTGTTGAGGCCCTCTGGAATGCAAAGTGGTGTTTTAGAAGTGTATCACATTTTTGAAGCAGGTGGTTAGTGATCTGTTGTGATCAAAAACGTTTTTTTTCCAATACTGAAAATGCACAATAATTCCTAAGTGCGTTCCCAGTTGTGGTCATGGGACACTAATTAGCCATTTTCTGGTTTTCTAAAAGAGTATTAAGGTTTAGTGAGGTGATGTTTCAGGAAAGACATAGACAACTATGGACCACAGTCCCATGTTCTGCACTGGGCAAAGAAAAGGCAAAAATTGAATCTACTATCATTGAACACCAAGCAGATAGTCATTTCATATTAAATAATCAAGCTTCAAACTCGGACTACTACATCCCTTACCCTAACCTTTACATTTCTCCAATTCACCGTCTTTTATGAACTGTTACTCCATTTTCCATATTTTGGCTATTTATAAATTAACCTACTGTTACCTGTTTAAAATATGAAAAAATCTTCTCATACAATCTGTATTCACAAGTTTACGTTACTTCTCCACATAGTCTGTCATACCGTAACATTGCGAGCCAACATCCCAAAGATGTTGGGGCTCACAAGCGGTTCCCCTTCATCGAAATGTCTTGGCTCAAACTCGTCTAGGGGTTGAACCGCACGTATCGCATTACACGCCATAAATTAGACACTTGTGACCCATTGGTTAAATTGTCTGGTTGATGGCAAGTTTGCAAAATACAAAGTTAATGTAACATATAATAACAGTAATAATAATATCGGGAACCAAATTAACAACCCATAAATGATGTAGGCCACACAGTTGAGATTTGGTTAGAATAACGTTTATTCAGAAAGCAATCTAATAGCGAAAGTGGTCGTATTTAGAGTTTCTGTTACACTCGGGCGCATATCCATTTGGCACAGTTCGATCAATCACAAGTTCAATGCTCCACATCGTCATTTATACGAAGAGTTATTCATATCAGGCACGCAGCTGCTCAGTCCTGCGATAGCACACAACGCGAAAATTTCTAAGTCGTTTCACTTCCTAGCTGCCTAAAGACGGACTGTCCACTTTCGCGTCTCAATCCGAACTGTACCCTTTGGTGTCTAGACAAGAACTGTACTGTCCGCTTTTGCGTCAGCACCAGCACTCCCTCTGCCCGTCCCCGGCCACGTTTTCCAGCACGCAGAACATATTAGCTCAACTGACTAGGGCAGTTCCCTTTCCTGAGACCGTCCATCTGATTGGCTACAGCTTATTCGACATTATTTTACATTTTAACATATCCAAACAATCAAAGCTTGACCACTTTAACGTTCTAAATAAAGTATTAATAATAGCGATTACATAATAAAGGTTAAATTCCTTTACGTAAAACGAATACAATTTCCTTCTTGACTTTAAATGTCACGGCCAGTAGCCTTGCACCAATGTGCTTTCTCATAAATAAACAAAGAGCAAAAGTAAGTATTATGCACTAAACTTTGCAACAAATATTCTATTACCTTGCGAGGTGCTGGGGCTAGCAGTGTTTTTTAACACTCAATTCTTAGAGAAATTACATATGTACATGATGCTCTAAGCCCCCCCTACTCTAACTCCAACTTTTCCTGTTGCACAAGGATAAAAAAAATACGCGAACTGACTCTAATCAATCCTGCCAGTGGAGTAGAAGAGAGTTTGGCACCTGCAATAATTTAATTTGATAAATAAGTTAATTAAACGAAGGTTTCATTAACATAGTGAGAAATGATGGGGTTGCTCTACCTATTAACAGAATGAAAGTTCTGTCCAAAATAACAATATGATTTATTAAGACTAAACACAAAATAATAAACAACACATGAAACATTAACAATACATCAAATTGGCTCTAATTGGATACTTAAACAAACGCTGTGAATGTGAAGTTGTCCCTAAACTAGATTGTGAGGATTATGACGAAGTGGTATGTGCAGCCAATTCCTAGCAACTCAATTCTTAGAGAAAACACATAGCCAACCCAACATTAATTGCTGCTACCCAAGACAGAACAAAGTTAGAAAAAAGACGAACAGGCGCGCTCTGCTGAGCTCTGATTGTCACCTAGGAAAATCCCTATCTGCCGGTGCTGCGGACATACATTACCAAACCGACTTCTTGACTCCCAGGACACGATCTGCCGTACCGGAGCCGTTGGCTGGTTGCTTCGACATCCTCGACCGAAAGGCGAGAGCCAACTACTCACAAGAGCACCCGTACCAAAAACCGAACACAGAACATTCCCGCCCCCACGACAGTGGCCGTGGTTAAACGTTCCAATCAGCAACTCGAAAACCGGCGGAAAATTCCACTCCATTGCCGGAACGCTACCATTCCACCAATGGAGATCCTTGGCGCCAATTTCTGCGCCGATCTTGCTACGTCATGGAGCTATGCCCTGAGCAAGCCAATCACAGTTACTATTTTGCAGAAAGTGCGGGAATTTTCCCACCACAGCTGCCCGGGTACACAAGTCATTCCCACGCCTCGCTGGTAGCCCGCCAGAAAGTGTTTTCGCTAAGTTTCTGCGAAGTAACGGAACCTCTAGCCCAGCCGCTACTTCAAGCTCTGCGGGCGAGCCTCTCGACAATGTCGGTGTCTGCAAAGCATTCACTCGACTTCCTCACACCCGTCGGCTTAAAGCTTTCCAGATCAGCAGAGCCCGCCTGTCTCCGGACCACCCGGGTGGCGAGAGACGCTGCGTGGGAAGTCCGCGTGTGAAGGAATAGCAACTTTCCACCGCACGCAATTAGAGAGGAGAATCGTAAGATAGAAATATGAGAGGGGGCTCATGCCACCTCTCAACCTAATGATTCAATAGGGTGTCATGCTGTCATCGTTCAATGTGTTTCGTGTGGAGGAAATGATGATCTGATGCTTAAAATACTGATCATTTAAATTTAATATATCTTTTAAAGAAATAAAGTTACAGAGGTGACATTTACAACGTTTGTCATTTTAATGATGCTCTTCTATATGAAATATCGTCGTTAAGATCTACTAAAGCGTTCGGATTTTAGCATTCAGGTCTTTGTTACAAAACTTGTTAATTTAACTTTAACAGCAAATCCTAAACTAATATGGATATGGACAGTATTGAAGTTTTATTGGGATTACCATGAAAATTTATGAAGGATGGTAGATTAAAATTACTGTGGCTTCTTTCCCTGACATGCTGCAGGATTAAATAGTTTCCGTAAATGTTTCCCTTTACGGCCGATCTTAGGTCCACCATATTTAACAGTGCTACGTCTCCTTGGCCACAAACTGCTTCTACTGGCTTTCGCTATGACGCAGGTTCTCATCTGTCTCACTCGCACACTACAGCGCTTAGGCCTCAATAGACAATAAACGCCTGTGAATTTCCCCATCTCGTGGTGAATCTGCGCCCTTTGTGGCACACGGTCCTTTCACATTTCCTGTAGGCTGACTCTTTCGGCCATTAAACTTAAATGAGAGCACAATGCTCGGTAACTCACAACACCAGCTTTTTTATCCTTTCATCACGAATGGTGACTCTTGGTGCTTCAGCCACTTGCTTAAAGCCACCTCTAGCTCACTGTCTTTCATGAAGTGCTGAGTAGCTGGCCAGGCCTTCATCTTGGGGAAGAGATGAAAGCCGCTTGGTGCTAAGTATGGGTTTTATGGTGGATATTGAAATATCTCCCAGCCAAAGGTCTAAATTTTTCTTAGATTTCCTGCTTGAGATCGAGTACCGTCGTGGAAGAGAATGATTCCTGTGGTCATCTACATTTACGGTGGGTGGCCAAGGGTACATTGTAACACTTCTTCTCATTTCCTTTCCTGTTCTACTCGCAAATAGAGCCAAGGAAAAATGACTGTTCATATACCTCCACAAAAAGACCTAATTTCTCGTATCTTATCTTCGTGACCGTTACACACAATGTATGTCGTCAGCAGTAGAATCGTTCGTAAGTCGGCCTCAAATGTTGATTCTCTAAATTTTCTCAATAGTATTTCTCAAAAAGAGTGTCGCCTTGTCTCCAGAGATTCCCTTTTGAGTTCCCGAAGCATCTCTCGACGTTTATGTGTTGTTTGAACCTACCGGAAACAAATCTAGCAGTTCGCCTCTGAATTGTTTAGATATCTTCCTTCAATCCGACCTGGTACGGATTCCAAACACTCGAGCAGTACTCAAGAATAGGTGGCACCAGCGTCCTGAATACGTTCTCCTGTAAAGGTAGACCACTCTTTCCTAAAATTCTCCCAATAAACCGAAGCTGACCATTCGCCTTCCGTACCACAGTTCTCATAAGCTCGTTCCATCTCATATCGCTTTTTCAACATCATGCCCAGATATTTAGACAACTTGACTGTGTCAAGCAGGACTCTGTATCCGAATATTACAGGTTTGATCCTCTACTCATCCGCTTTAACTTACATTTTTAGACATTTAGAGCTAACTGCCATTTATCACTCCAACTGGACATTTTGTCTAAGTCGCCTTGTATCTTCATACAGTCACTCAACTTCGATACCTTACGGCACACCACGGCATCGTCCATAAACACCCGCAGATTGCTGCCCACTTGGCGTCTGCGTAGAGTTGTCAGTGCCAATAGACATCCAAAACTACGTGAAATAACCTCAGGAATCAATGTGGGACGTACGGCGAATGTATCCGTTACGACAGTGCGGCGATATTTGGCGTTAATGGCCTACGGCGCGAGTGCCTTCACCAACAGCACATCGCCTCAGCGCTTCTCGTGGACTCGTGACCATATCGGATGAACGCTACACAACTGGAAGTCCCGATACGAGTTTATAAGAACCTTTTTTTTGTCATCAGTCTACTGACTGGTTTGATGCGGCCCGCCACGAATTCCTTTCCTGTGCTAACCTCTTCATCTCAGAGTAGCAATTGCAACCTACGTCCTCAATTATTTGCTTGACGTATTCCAATCTCTGTCTTCCTCTACAGTTTTTGCCCTGTACAGCTCCCTCTGGTACCATGGAAATCATTCCCTCATGTCTTATCAGATGTCCTATCATCCTGTCCCTTCTCCTTATCAGTGTTTTCCACATATTCCTTTCCTCTCCGATTCTGCGTAGAACCTCCTCATTCCTTACCTTATCAGTCCACCTAATTTTCAACATTCGTCTATAGCACCACATCTCAAATGCTTCGATTCTCTTCTCTTCCGGTTTTCCCACAGTCCATGTTTCACTACCATACAATGCTGTACTCCAGACGTACATCCTCAGAAATTTCTTCCTCAAATTAAGGCCGGTATTTGATATTAGTAGACTTCTCTTGGACAGAAATGCCTTTTTTGCCATAGCGAGTCTGCTTTTGATGTCCTCCTTGCTCCGTCCGTCATTGGTTATTTTACTGCCTAGGTAGCAGAATTCCTTAACTTCATTGACTTCGTGACCATCAATCCTGATGTCAAGTTTCTCGCTGTTCTCAGTTCTACTACTTCTCATTACCTTCGTCTTTCTCCGATTTACTCTCAAACCATACTGTGTACTCATTAGAGTGTTCATTCCGTTCAGCAGATCATTTAATTCTTCTTCACTTTCACTCAGGATAACAATGTCATCAGCGAATCGTATCATTGATATACTTTGACCTTGTATTTTAATTCCACTCCTGAACCTTTCTTTTATTTCCATTATTGCTTCCTCGATGTACAGATTGAAGAGTAGGGGTGAAAGGCTACAGCCTTGTCTTACACCCTTCTTAATACGAGCACTTCGTTCTTGATCGTCCACTCTTATTATTCCCTCTTGGTTGTTGTATATATTGTATATGACCCGTCTCTCCCTATAGCGTACCCCTACTTTTTTCAGAATCTCGAACAGCTTGCACCATTTTATATTGTCGAACGCTTTTTCCAGGTCGACAAATCCTATGAAAGTGTCTTGATTTTTCTTTAGCCTTGCTTCCATTATTAGCCGTAACGTCAGAATTGCCTCTCTCGTCCCTTTACTTCTCCTAAAGCCAAACTGATCGTCACCTAGCGCATTCTCAATTTTCTTTTCCATTCTTCTGTATATTATTCTTGTAAGCAGCTTCGATGCATGAGTTGTTAAGCTGATTGTGCGATAATGCTCGCACTTGTCAGCTCTTGCCGTCTTCGGAATTGTGTGGATGATGCTTTTCTGAAAGTCAGATGGTATATCGCCAGACTCATATATTCTTCACACCAACGTGAATAGTCGTTTTGTTGCCACTTCCCCCAATGATTTTAGAAATTCTGATGGAATGTTATCTATCCCTTCTGCCTTATTTGACCGTAAGTCCTCCAAAGCTCTTTTAAATTCAGATTCTAATACTGGATCCCCTATCTCTTCTAAATCGACCCCTGTTTCTTCTTCTATCACATCAGACAAATCTTCACCCTCATAGAGGCTTTCAATGTATTCTTTCCACCTATCTGCTCTCTCCTCTGCATTTAACAGTGGAATTCCCGTTGCACTCTTAATGTTACCACCGTTGCTTTTAATGTCACCAAAGGTTGTTTTGACTTTCCTGTATGCTGAGTCTGTCCTTCCGACAATCATATCTTTTTCGATGTCTCACATTTTTCCTGCAGCCATTTCGTCTTAGCTTCCCTGCGCTTCCTATTTATTTCATTCCTCAGCGACTTGTATTTCTGTATTCCTGATTTTCCCGGAACATGTTTGTACTTCCTCCTTTCATCAATCAACTGAAGTATTTGTTCTGTTACCCATGGTTTCTTCGCAGCTACCTTCTTTGTACCTATGTTTTCCTTCCCAACTTCTGTGATGGCCCTTTTTAGAGATGTCCATTCCTTTTCCACTGTACTGCCAACTGCACTATTCCTTATTGCTGTATCTATAGCTTTAGAGAACTTCAAACGTATTTCGTCATTCCTTAGTACTTCCGTATCCCACTTCTATGGTGGTGTTAAAGTGTGGCGCAGGCTCCACGAAGCCAAAGACCCACTGTGCAAGCTGGTGATGGCTCCATAATGGTGTGGGCTGTGTTTACGTGTGATGTACAGGGTTTTTGGGTCTGATTGAACCAATCATTGACTGGACATGGTTATTTTCGGCTACCATTTGCAGCCATTTATGGACTTCGTGTTCCCAAACAACGATGGCATTTTTTGGATGACGGTGCACCCTGTCACCAGTCCGCAAATGTTCACCACTGGCTTGAAGAACCTTCTGGATAATTCGACCGAGTGATACGGTCAGCCAGATTACCCAATATGAATCTCATTGAATATTTTTGGGGCATAATCGGTAGGTCAGTTCGTGCAGAAAAACCTGCACTGGAATAATTAAGCAATTATGGACGGATATGGAGATAGCATAGCTCAGTTTTCTTCATGTGATTTCCAACGACTTGTTGACTCCATACTACGTCGAGCTGCTGCACTATGCTGGGCAAGGAGACGGTCAGACACAGTATTAGGATGTATTTCAGGAATTTTGTCACCTCTGTGTACATACATACATCCATTTTTGTAATATTCATTCACACAGCATCCCCATAGTGAAGTTTAATTCACACTTACTGATATACGATTTAGCTTCTATACGATGACAACTGTAACATATTTTACACTCCATTCTGGAAACATCCCCCTGTCTGTGGCTAAGTCATGTCTCTGCACTATTCTTTCTACACCTGCACACCATCTTTTGGCGTGATCACGGTGGAAGCAATATTGACGTGTGTGTGGATAAAATGGGAAAGGGTTACTCTAAGACCTTCCAGTTCGGCAATATTCTCGGTGTCAAATCAAACACTTTTGTTGAGCACCTTAAAGAAATACTTGTCTGAGACTTCGACGGACATTCAGCCTCACGGATGCTGCACATCTCTTAGGTGGTGTTTGCCTACCTTCAGGTGCTAGAGCAGCCCTGAGGCTGAATGATGTCTCAGACAGCTACATTTTTAACGGACTTAACGAAGATGTGTGATTGGCATTGAGGATGTTGCCAAAGTGGAGGGTCTTAGAGTGGTACTTTGCGTTCTATTCACACACATTTTAATGTTACAGCCGATTGTGACGATGCGAGGGTCTCAAAAAGAAAAAACACCCTTCGCTACTTTGGATCACGTTCAAATTTAGTTGAAAGGTTTTGAACGCACCCTAGTGGTTCCACCCTGTATACCGTAGCAAAAATTGCGGTCACACTACACTCCTAACGGGTCCGCTCACGTTCACTGGGGTTGCATGCCCACTAAGTCCTTAGACTAGGTTTGAAACTTTCTAGGGGTAGCGGCAGTGTCGAATGTTATCAAGAACGTCGTCCTGTTGCTTACCACACTCTACATTCACATCTACGTGATTACTCTACTCTTCACAATAAATTGCCTGGCAGAGCGTTCAATGAACCACCTTCAAGCTGTCTCTCTACCGTTCCATTCTCGAACGGCACGCGAGAAAAACGAGCTCTTAAATTTTTCTATGCGAGCCCTGATTTTATCGTGATTATCATTTCTCCGTATGTAGGTGGGTTCCAACTGAATGTTTTCGCAATCGGAGGAGAAAACTGGTGATTTAGATTTCATGAAAAGGCCTTAGTTTTAATGATTGCCTCTCCAATTCATAAGAGGTCAAGTATGTTTTTGCAACCATTTACGCTTCGAGAGGACTCATGAACTAATCGTTCAAAACAATTTTCTGAAAAAGCATGCAGTACAATTTCGGGTGATGTTTTATGCCTAAACGTACCATTTTTCCAGCATATCGAGGGTAGATTGAAGTCGCCACCGACTGTAATTGTATGAGTGGGGTACCTATTTGAAATGACTCAAGTTTTCTTTGAACTGTTCAGGAACTATATCTTCTGAGTCGAGGATCGGTATAACGATCCAATTAATAGTTTAGTCTGATTGTCAAGTGTAACCTCTATCCATACTATTTCGCGGGAACTATCTACTTCAGTTTCACTTCAAGGTAAACTACTACTGACAGAAATAAATTTTCCACCACCAACTGTATTTAATCTGTTTTCTGAACACTGTTAGATCGTTCGAAAAAATTTCGGGTGAACTTATTTCCGGCTTTAGTCAGCTTTCCGAATCTATAACTATTTGAGCTTCAGTCCTTTCTATTAGGGCTTGGAGCTCTAGTTCTTTCCCAACACAGCTACTACAATTTACAACTACAATACTGATCGTTTCTACAACTACCTTACTGTGTTTTACCTTCCCCGTTTTAGACGGACGCCCTTTCTGTTGTTTCCTGAGACCCTCTAACCTAAAAAAAAAGCGCCCTGTCCCTTCCACACAGCCCCCGCTGCCCGTGAAGCAGGTTCCAGTGTGTAATGGACTCCTGATCTATTTAGAGGAACACGGAAACCCACCACTCGATGGTACAAGTCAAGGAATCTGCAGTCTACACAGTCACAGAAATGTCTGTGCCTCTGATTCAAACTCTCCACTCGGTTCTGTACGAAAGGACCACAGTCGGTTCTGTCGACAATGCTGCAGATAGCGAGCTCCGCCTTAATCTCGCAAGCAAGACTGGCAGTCTTTACCATTTCCGCTAACTGCCCAAAACCAGAGAGAACCTCCTCCGATCCAAATTGGCACACGTCATTGATACCGACATAGGCCACCACCTGCAGTTGGCTGCACCCTGTACTCTTCATGGCATCAGGAAGCACCCTTTCCACATCCAGAATGACTCCCCCCGGTATGCACGCTGGCTTCTTTCCGCTCCTTGTTAGCCATATTCCTAAGAGGCCTCATTACGCGCATAACGTTGGAGCTACCAGCAAACCCACCCTCTGTGAATGTCCAGACCTTGTGGGCCGAGAAGTTTCCTCTGGATCTGGGTGAACGACTGCATCTGGCTCAGACTTCGTCAGTCACAGATTATGCCCAAAATCTGTTCGTCAAACGAACTGGGGAAGTCCCATGATCGGCCATTCAGAAGGTCTTTGGCTGCCTGTCAGACTTTGGAATGATCTCCCTCTCGACCACGGGTGAGGGATCCACCTCGGTGCAGGTATTACCTGGGGTGGCCACAGTAGTGGACCGATCAGGGGACATGTGGGACATACTCGAAGTCCCTCGGATACCTGCGGCCGACCCCCTCCACAGTGATGCCCCTTGGAAGCAGCATCAAGCTGTGTGACAGAAGCCAACACAGCCTGGAGCTGTGAGCGAACGGTCAACAACTCAAGTTGCATCTGTACACATCAGTCACAGTTCCTATACGTTACTGAAGTCGCTCCTGTTTGAAGCTCATAAAAATATGTAATAAACGAATGGTGTACCCGCCTTATTAGCAGCAGTGCACTCTCACTGATTGTCTAACCGACATTTTCAACTGTCATTTTCGACCGCCAAGTGTATGGAAAATCAATGCCCAAGGAAGGGAGTGGTTTCTTTTACGTCCTTTATGCCACTCCCTGATGCTTTTTCGTATCGATTTTGCGTGGTGGAGTGTCTGAAATATTTCCTTCAGCCATCCATCAGAAAACCGCTTGATTTCAACTCTGGGTGTCGCGGTTCTGACCTGCATCGCAGAGGTTTCAAAATGAGAGGTGAAATCTGAGTAAGACGGGGTGTGATGACTTTCCCGTCGTGTGACATGTCCACGATTGTATCGGGCACCGTTGTGCTGAAATTTGGTGTCATTGGAATGCTTTTGTACCATTACACAGGAATGTCGTAGGCACCTTCGGGGCAAGTTCGAAACTTTAGAGTCACCGTTGGAGACAATCACGGGATCCCGAAAAAATAGATCCTTTACTTTTATTTCGCAGCGCAGAAATCGCATAGTGCAATATCATTATCAGCCACATCCATGAGACTTTGGTCAAATTGTTGGGACTAATTCACTACGTCTGGATGCAGCATTGAATTGGCTCACATACCGTGGAGAATCTGTGTGCAATTTAGACGTTTTGGCTACAAGAACTTACTGTCCCATGTACTTCAACTTTGGAGTAGGCTTAAATGCCACGCCAATTCAACCGTGCCTTTGATGCACCTGTTATCCGTATCGTCGTAGAGCTCTGTGTGCAGGAACTTCGGAATTGTATTTTCCTGCGACAATGCGCCACTCTTTTTGCGGAAAGGTCTTAGAGCGGGACGTAAGGTGTAACTTAAGAATGAGTTTGTACGTAGTCTGTTTTGTTTCATTTGGCTTAGTATAATATAAGAAATCGTGAATACACATCGATTAGAACAATGAAATACCCACCACTAGAGTATTATTATTAGACGATATTAGTTTCGCTAATTACGGTATTTAATTTCTTTATTAAATAAAATCCTCTAATTGTTAATCAAAAAATTACCAATTACCTATTCAAAATAAATATATACGAGGGTCAGCCAATAAGTAATGACTCCTATTTTTTCTCAGTAAATAGCGTTGTTAAATGAAAAAAGTTATATTTGGCGCTATTCCGCAGAGTTTCTTCTGCCCGTAGTGCAGTCGCTTGAAAAATGGCCGACATCGACGTTCGTAGTAGACGGCGTTCTGTGATGGAAGTCTTGAATGCAGAAGGTGAAATGCTCATTCGCAATCATCAACGACTGGAAAATATGTACGGCAACGCAACACTGAATATCAGTACTGTAAGACAATGGGTTCGTCGCTTAACGAAGCTGGAAAGTAAACACGTCGGCTCGCGAAAGACAAAGCGGTAGGCCGGTGACAGCGGCTACACAGCATTCAAGGAGCCGATGACATCATTCGTGATGATGACCGCTGGGTGACTACAGATGATTTGTGTTGCATTACACCCCTAACTAAACGCAATGTGATGACGGTGATGACGATTATTCAACAACTGGGATACTCAAAGGTTTGTGCAACTTTGGTATCGAGAACTTAAACCGACCAGAATAAAGAGGCAAGAAAGAAAATTGTCTCCCAACTGTTGCAGCGCTTCCGTTTGGAGGGAGAAGAGTTTCTGGAGAAATCTGTGACAGGAGACGAAAAATGAGTTCATTTTTTTAAATCAAATTTAGAGGCAGTCAGTGGAATGGCATCACAGAAACTCGGCGAAGAAGAAAAAGTTCGAGACTGTGCGATCGACAGGGGAAGTTATGACTACAATATTCAGGGACGCAGGGGGTCTGATAACGCTAGGTTGATTGGAGCAGGGATGCACAATAAATCCTGTCCAGTAAGTCAGGACCCTCAAACAGCTTAAAGCACACCTTCAGCGAGTTCGCCCAATAAATACTATGACGGATGTTGTTCCTTTGTGTGACAATGCAAGACAACGCACCACTGGAGAGGTTGTGAAAATTAGATGGGAAGAGCAGCCTCGACCCCAATCAACCCTGACTGGCACCGTCAGACTTCTATCTGTTCTCGCGGCTAACAGCAGCCCATTGTGCGATTCACTTTGAAGATGAACAGCCGCGAAAACGTTCGTGCGTCAATTCTTCGGAAGCAAGACCGTGCGTTTTACCACACTGGAATACATGCCCTCGTTAAAAGATGGAGCAAAACTGTTGAAATGGACGAAGATTATAGTGAAGAGTCATAAATTAACTGTCAGCGTTTTTGTTTTCATTCTATGTAGTTCCATTTGAAATCCATGGCGAAAAGAAAAAAAAGGTGTTATTTATTGACCGATCCTCATATTACACGAGGTGACAGTCATGGGATAGCGATATGCACAAACACAGATGGTGGAAATATCACGTCCGCAAGGTACAAAACGGTAGTGCAGTGGAGGAGCTGTCAGTTGTACTCGGGTGATTCATGTGGAAAGGTGTCCGACATGATTATGGTCACACGACGGGAATTAAGATTTTTAACGCGAAATGGTAGTTGGAGCTAGACACATGGAACTAATCATTTCGGAAATCATTAGGCAATTCAATATTCTGAGATCCACAGTGTCAAGAGTGTGCCGAGAATACCTAATTTCTGCCAGTATCTCTCACATGGAGGTGGTGGTGATGTGTTGGGGCTTATGGGCGCTCAACATCGAGGTCATCAGCGCCCTGGCACATATGAAAAGGAACGAATGTGGACAGACCTAAGAAAACTAAAGCACACACTCAAAGAAAGCAGGAAAAGAAGGAAAATGCTACCTAAGAAAGTAAAACCTAAGGAAAGGGGAAACATAGCAACAAGAATGTCACAGGAAATTGTTATTGGCTGGCCACTTACATAAAATATGGGCGAGCTTGTCACACAGTGATCAAATTAAAATCCTCTCCCTAAAATCTTTGTAAAAACATTTGACAGGGCACAGAACTTTAAAACTTTAACCACATTCGTCCGAGTGTTGCCTAAAAGAGACGGAAGGTCCGCTGGCAAGTCAGCCGCGACCCGCTGGTCAGAATATAAAATGCAATCCAATAAAACGTGGCGCACAGTGACCTGGACGCCGCAAGCACCACACATTGGAGGGTCCTCTCGCCGGAGCAGGAAGCCATGCGTCATAGGGCTGTGGCCTATTCGAAGCCGAGTGAGGAGAAACTCGTCCCGTCGATGGGGCTGAAAGGAAGTACACCACACACGCGTTGTGGGCTTGACTATACGGAGCTTATTGTCAGTCACTTCCAGCCATTCATCCTCCCACCGACGCATGACCCGTGAGCTCAACAGCGAGGTGAGTGCGTGCAAGGGGATAGCACACTGAGATACTTGTGGGGCAAGAGAACACAGTGGTCGATGGCATTGACTTAACGACTGAGAGCAGTTGCGTTTGCTTAAAGTTGTCAAGCAAAACTGCGCGAAATAACTGGAGAAATCAATGCGGAACGTATAACGAACGTATCCGTTAGGAGAGAACGGCGAATTTGGCTTTAACGGGCTAAGGCAGCAGATGACCGACACGAGTGCCTATGCTAACAGCACAACATCGCCTCTGGGCCTCTCTTCAAGTCGTGACCGTATCAGTTGGACCCCAGACGACTGGAAAATAGTGGCGTGGTCAAATGATACCCGATTTCAGTTGGGAAGAGATGGCGGCAGGGATCGAGTGTGGTGCAGATCCCACGAAGGCTTGGCTGCAAGTTGGGGACGAGGTACTGCGCAAGCTGGTGGTGGCTCCATAATGGTGTGCGCTATGTTTAAATGGAATGAAATGGACTGAGTCTTTTGGTCCAACGTGGGGCTTTTTTGTCCAACTGAAGCCATAATTGACTGGAAGTGATTACTTTCGGTGACTTGGAGACCATTTGCAGCCATTCATGAACGTCATGTTCCCAAACACCAGGCCGCAATTGCTAGCGATTGGTTTGAAAAACATTCTGGATAATTCGAGTGAATCATTTGGCCACCCGGATCTCCCTTCATGAATCCCATCTAACGTTTATGCGACTTAATCGAGAGGTCAGTTCGTGCACAAAACCCTGCACCGGTAACACTTCAGCAATTACAGAAGGCTATAGAGGTAGCATGGCTCAATATTTCAGGAGGAGCTCTCCAACGATTTGTGGAATCTATGCCACGTAGAGTTGCTGCACTACACTCTGCAAAAAGAGGTCCAACACGAAATTAGGAGATAACACATGACTTTTGTCACCTTAGTGTTGTTGTTGTTGTTGTTGTTGTTGTTATAGTCTTTAGTCCAGATACTGGTTTGATGTACTCTCCACGCTATTCTATACTGTGCAAGCCTCTTCAACTCCGAGTAACTACTGCAACATGTTATTGGGCGACCTCCGGCGACGATGTCTGATGACTGTTGTCGGTGCCACAGTGAACGAAACGTAAGGAAGTCACATTTCATCGCTAATACTCTTCCTCGCGAGACATTCAGCTGATGCTCCTCTTGCACGGGTCGAGTACGTTTTACACTGCTTTCTGATGGAACTGACTTAATAGTGACGTCGAGGCGCTGTGAAACAAAGCTATCGATATGTCGAGTGCTATACTACCAAACTGATATTTATAGATCTGTTAGTGACAGGAGAGTCCCACAATCGTAGCGAGAACTTTTTATAGGCACGTGTTTATCATTACATAACGTGCGAGATGGTTTCCCATCGGTTGACTTGCAACAATTTAAGCTGTCCTCTTAGGTTCCTGTCTAACCACACACTCGGAAATCGCTGCGTATTCGGAAATAAACAGCCAAGTATTTGTGACATGGAAGAATGAATGTTACTGTTGGTCGTTTCACATGCAGCAATATAAGGCTGTGCTGTTAGGTTCCTGCTTGACCGCACATTCGGAAATTACCACATACTTATTTCATCCTTAGTTTTCTAATCAGAAATGTTAAATCAGAACATACTAGTATTCCATCCATAACGAACTCCCGGACTGTGTTAACAACGCTAACGTGAAAAAAAGATATTGGTATTTAGTGAGATGCGAGCCTACATCCTTTGGCTCTATAAACTACAGCAATATCGAAACTTCCTAGCAGATTAAAACTGTGTGCCAGACCGAGACTCGATCTCGGGAGTTCCCGGATCGAGTCTCGGTCCGGCACACAGGTTTAATCTGCCAGGAAGTTTCATATCAGCGCACACTCCCTGCAGAGTGAAAATCTCATTCTGGCACAGCAATATCAATTACGGTGAGGTTTAATCACACGACTTCCATCTCAAGCCTCCGTTATTCTAGATTTTGTTCGAGCCTTGTATCGTTGCTGCGTTGTTAACTGACATTTAACGATAAGAGTGGCGTGTTTGTGATACATTTCCATTGCGCCATTGCTTCGAAGCAGCATAGTGGGGCCAGCACACTCGTAAGTAAACGAATAATCGAAATGCACACAATTCACATATACGTCGTTCACATGCGCTGGGGGAAGTCGATAGTCGTGGTATAAGACTGCTCGTTGGCTGTATGCTGGTTCTTTATATATTTTTAATTTTTATTGAACCTGTGTGACCATCTCCTCGCGTTACCTTAGAGAATTATACTCGACTTCGCGTCCTGGCTGCTAATATACCAGGTCCATAAGAAATGGTGTCTATAATGTGACCCTTATTCGACTAACTTGGTAAACAAATTGTTTTAGAAATGTGCGCAACGGTACAGGTGCGAGTTTCTCGAAGATAACACATTATGGTGTGGTTGAACTCAAAGCCGCCACTATAGCAGCTGGTAGCCTATCTAAATTCAAATTGCAGATTATTTCTGTCTTTCATTAACTTTAGAAAATCGAACTGAAAAGACTTCCCAGGTTTAATTGAACTGAATAAGATACATCGTATCCATTTCATGTATCAGGTGACTGGGGGAATATTTCTTAATTGAAATGCTGACTCTCATTTAATAGATTTATTTTCTACTTTGATGAAAATTTTAGAAGACGACACATTACAATTTTTCTTTAGTTACAAAACTTATGTCTGAATGAGCGTTACCTCTCATGGGTAGGACAATGACAAAACGAAAACACTACACGAATAATTTCATCATGGTCTCATTACACAAAATATACACAAGTGGGCCACACCGTGTTTAGCGGGATAATCGTCGTTCATTACTTAAGACTCACGTATCATCATGCATGAATTACACCACTAGAAATTTAATGTAGGCCACTGCTGAAGGTAGCAAACCTCTATCAAAGAAAAGATTCTGGGCAAAAATGATGTACTATTGGCGCCAAAATGAAGTGCGAACTGAACTCACAAAGAAAGTACCAAAAATAGTTAAATATCGCGACAGAAATTTCTCGATCTACCATCCGATACGCAATTTGCACTCATTGAGCTAAAAGTGAAGCTTATAACTCGGGAAATAGCTACATGAACTGATGGTTGCTGTTGCATGCTCACTACTACAAAGCAAAATTTTACAAACACATTTCCGAGAAAACTATTGCAAATAAATTAAAACCGTAACCTGTACCGATGAAGATATGTTGAATGCGTGCTATGAGCATGCCCTATCGTGAATTTTTAGCCACATTAGGTCATTTTTATCTCACCAAATCTGCGAGCTGCTGTGCTCCCGCGTCCGGTCCGTCTCATGGCTGGCCCCACGATGCTCTCCACGCGCCAAAATCCAACCAACGATCCTATTCAAACGCGGTGGTGGGGGGACTCACCTCACCCCCGCACCAACTTTGTAGCATACCCTCGTGCCTGTTTTGATCTTTGCCTGCTGCTCTGGCCTACCTGACGTTATTCTTGTAATGTTGGCAATGACTGCTGCTCCCTTAAACTGTTCCCTTTGGTCCATGCTCCCGCTACATTTGACTTCCATTCATACCCATGCACACTCATACAGTATGGAACAAGGAGTGTACATATAAACGGCGTGTGACCTCTTTGTGAAATGATGAAAAGAAAAAAAAAAATGCGTCAAACATTCCTTTCACCCAGCGAAGTATTGAAGCTGCCAGCAATCAAAGAAAAACTTATATCTCGATACAGAAAACATAATTACTTCCTACTGTAACCTGAGGCAAAACGAAAGTAAAGCCTCAGTCGTAAGCCCACCAGTGACGTCACGACTGAAAAGAGTAGCGTGAAGTCTATTCGACCCCTCCTGCACAGCGGCGTAGCCATTACTCTACGACCTCTGCGCCCGGCCCGGCGCAAGTATCGCACTGTTACTGCGTGTCCTCTTAGGGGCAATAACCGTAACGTAAACGCATTTATCTGCGTCCGTCATCGCGGCGAGCGCGCTCCAGCCGCGCGAAACGGGGAAACGTGGCACCGGCGGGCCGGCTAGCGTGACTGCGATCTCGGCAGATCGCTTTCAATAAGGGCGGCGGAGCGCCAGGGGCCGGCGCGCTGCCCGCCTTATTAAATCTGCGGCGCTGCACTGGCCGGCCGGCCCGCCTGCTCGCTGGAGCGCGTCGCGTCTCCGGCCGGCCGGCCTTCCGGTACATTAGCCTCCAGGAACGCTGCGCGCGCCAGATAAACCGCGGCCGGTCACGAGCGCAACCCCGCCAATCGATATCTGTGGAATCGCGGAACACTCGCACAGCGCCCCGCCGGACGTGTTCCCCGCGGTAACTATTTTTAATGAACGGATCGTGAGGCGTCCGCGGCCGCGGCGGAAGTGATTTCCGTAACTCGATCTGCCCTCTCGCTGTTTTAACCGACTCTCACTCTCTCTCTCTTTCTCTTTCTTTCCATTCTTCAGTGTCTGGCGCGGAGGTTTGTGAGAAATTTATTGGCGATCACCGCCGCGGGGTTAACGTTTCCAATATCGTTGCTCGTCCGAGTGCTTAAAAGCCGTTTGGCGGTTCTAAAGGCCGTCCGGCGCCTGATGTGCGGGGCAGATAGTTCCGCTGCAGCTGCGCCCGCGGCGAGGCGCGCGGCCCTTCGAACTCTTAATGGGTGCTGGGCGCCGTGCAAAGACGTGCTAATGAGCCCGCCCCTAGCTGGTCCCCCGTACCCTAGCTGGTAAACAGTAGCGTCAATAGACCAGTGCAGGAAACATCGCGGCAAACAAAAGATTCATTCCAGAATGAACATTTCATTCTGCAGCAGAGTGTGCGCTGTTGTGATACTTGCTGCTGTAGGGTTACTTGAATTTTAGGGGTCAGTTATGTAATGTCTTTCACAGTACCAGTTCCTTCATTACCTTAGTGTTTTCCATTTCTTTCCCACACTGTCACACAGGTTGTCATTTTGCAGCTTAACTATAACCCCGTAGCAGGTTGACTGCTATCTCTGTAATATGACAAAGCAGTCTAAGGCGCTGCAGTCATGGACTGTGCAGCTGGTCCCGGCGGAGGTTCGGGTCCTCCCTCGGGCATGGGTGTCTGTGTTTGTCCTTAGGATAATTTAGGTTAAGTAGTGTGTAAGCTTAGGGACTGATGACCTTAGCAGTTAAGTCCCATAAGATTTCACACACATTTGAACATTTTTTTTAATATGACAAAAATGAATCAAATATTGTATAACACGGTCACCACTGGAGTTACTACCTAGAAAAGGAAGTAGTTCTCCTATGCCTCAGGTCTAAGCCAGGGCAGCGAATCAACTTTCCTAACAGCATACACACTCGCCAGTCACATTAATGTCACCACCTGTCTAACGCCTGAATAACCTCCTTTTGCAGCGCGGTCCGCTGCGGGAAGTGTAGGAAGAGTGTCAGTAAGGTGCTGTAAGGTACCGACATGGATATGGAGCCACGCCATGGCCAGCTGTGTTAGGTTTCTCGGATGAGGATCCATGGCGCGAACAACTTAATCGAGGTCGCCTGACAGGTTCTCGGTTGCGTTTAAATCTGGGAAGTTTCGTGTCTAGGTGGTGGTGGTGGTGGTGGTTAGTGTTTAACGTCCCGTCGGCAACGAGGTCATTAGAGACGGAGCGCAAGCTCGGGTTAGGGAAGGACTGGGAAGGAAATCGGCCGTGCCCTTTCAAAGGAACCATCCCGGCATTTGCCTGAAACGATTTAGGGAAATCACGGAAAACCTAAATCAGGATGGCCGGAGACGGGATTGAACCGTCGTCCTCCCGAATGCGAGTCCAGTGTGCTAACCACTGCGCCACCTCGCTCGGTAGGTTCGTGTCTAGGGGAGTATGGTAAACTCAGCCACGCATGTAAGCTGCTAGCTGTGTGACACGTTGTGTTGTTCCGCTGGTAGATACCATAATGCCGAGGACAAAACAAACTGCATAAAGGGATGGACATAGTCCGCAAGGATACGTGCATAGCTGTGTGGATCCGTTGTGCCTTCCAGAATCACGAGATAACAGGTAACGCCACGGAAACATTCCCCAGACAACGCTCCCTCTAGGCTGAGCCCATCCGACGATTTTTGCAGGGATAATCATAATGATGATGGTGGTGATGGTGGTGGTGGTTTGTGGGGCGCTCAATTTCGTGGTCACCAGCGCCCGTGCGAGGTCCAAATCTTTCCACTTCCAGTCTCGGCCCTTCCCGAATGATGATGAGATGATTAGGACCACACAAACACCCAGTTCCCGAGCGGAGAAAATCCCCGACCTGAGTGAGAATCGAACCCGGGACTCGGTGATCCAGAGGCACCAACGCTAGCCAAAGAACCACAGGCTGCGGACTCTTGAAGGGACGTTCGTGCGAACCGCCATGTGTCTGATGGAACATAAAAACGAGATTCATTTGAGAAGGCCACCTGTCGCCACTTAGTCGACGTCCATTTGCGGCCCTGGCGTTCAAGTTCCAGCTTTCGTCGACTACGAACAGCAGTGAGCATGGGCGCATGAACCAGGAGCCTACTGCGGAGGCCCATACGCACCAACTTCCACTGAATGGTCGTTGAGGAGACTCTGTTGGTAGCCGCTTCCATCATCGTGGGGGGACAGTTGCTTAGCAGCTGCACGTCTATGCTCCCGTACACTTCTTCTCAGCCGTCGTTTACCCCTGTCACCTATGGCCCATGATGCGCCGCAGTCACCTCGACGACAGGTTTGGATAGCCTCAGTTTTCCATGCACGGTGTATTTTGACCATGGTGGCGCGCGAGCTGTTTACAATCTTAGCTGTTTCAAAATGGTTCAAATGGCTCTGAGCACTATGCGACTTAACTTCTGAGGTCATCAGTCGCCTAGAACTTAGAACTAATTAAACCTAAGTAACCTAAGGACATCACACACATCCATTCTCGAGGCAGGATTCGAACCTTCGACCGGAGCGGTCGCTCGGCTCCAGACTGTAGCGCCTAGAACCACACGGCCACTCCGACCGGCTTAGCTGTTTCGGAACTGCTTCCACCGTTGGCCCGAAATCCCATGATCGTGCCTTTTAGACGTCAGATAGATCACTTCGTTTCCACATTACGACAACGAATGTATTTCTTCTGCTTCTTCCCGACAAACATTATATACTCTCCACTGCTAGTCTTTCCACCTGCCGTCTGTGAGTGAGTGGTTATTACACTCTGACGTCGAGCGTAGACGGTGGTCACGTTAATGTGACTGGACTGAGTACTATCAATGGGAAGATCCAACTGGCATGTTAAAATACTTTCGTAACCTAAGCTACCGTACACAGTCAGTGACAGATAATTTAAATAAATTTATTGACACATACTAGAGAAAATGGCCAAGATTCAAATCATGCACAGCTACTTCGGCATATTGGCGTCTGCATCTCATTATAGTGAACGATTGTGGATTGAGCCAATCGCCGCTCACCAGATCCCACAAAGTCACGCCACCCCCAGTGTTGTAAAATACTGTTACATGACATTATAAAATACAAGTCTATCTTTTAAATGACTAATTTTAACTGCTAATATTTCAGATCGCTCACTGCACTAATAAACCGCTTCGCACCATACTCGTCTCCTACCGTTTCTCTGTTCATTTAAAATCGTATTTCTCTTTAGGATGGGGTGGAGGGGTGGAGGGAAGGGGGAGGCTGGCTCCCATTCTGTAATGGCTCAATCGAGGAAAGAAACACCTCGTCGCTGCTGGGATGTGCTGACGTAGGAGTGCAGCTTTTTCTGTCCCCCCCCCCCCCAACACACACACATACACACAAGGCGCCAAGTCAATACCGTTCTGTTCAAAGAACAGCCTGAGAATGCAATTTTCTTACAATTTGTCGCTATTTCGTTGCTTAGACTATCAGATTAAAAATGTGTGCCAGACATGAATTTGAACTCGTAGCCTTGACTTTCACAGGCAATGTTCTTGCATGGCTCAGCCTAGATGGAAAAATTTTTATTTTCTTCTTTTTGGTCCACAGATTCAGTAAAAAACATTTTTGTAAATACTACCAAAAAGAGAAAGTTATATTTGTGGCCTAGAAGATATGCCATAAACGACGCCCATTTTTCTTCCTCGGTATTAATTTCTGCGTATTTGTAATATATTTCTCAATATCTGTAAAATATTTTTCAATGCTGGATGTATTGCGTACATCACTTTAAGCATTAAAGTCTGCTAGGTGGTGACGAAACAGTAGAAACTAGTTGCAGCAAAAGTCTTGTAGTACGTTTTTGATGCTGTACATAAGAGTAGGTTTTTCCCCCACATGCGACCAGTATTGGTCGTTAACGAACTCAAAGTCGCCCGGTGTGACAGAGCGGTTCTAGGCGCTACAGTCTGGGGACCGCGCGACCGCTACGGTCGCAGGTTCCAAACCTGCCTCGGGAATGGGTTTGTGTGATGTCCTTAGGTTAGTTAGATTTAAGTAATTCTAAGTTCGAGGGGACTGATTACATCAGAAGTTAAGTCCCATAGTGCCCAAAGCAGTTTCTTTTTAACTAACTCCAAGTCTGCCAGAATGAAACTACGTATTTTGGCTGTTACAAAACGGGATTAAAGTGTATTATTAAAGGGAGAATAACAGAAAAAAATGTGGTGCAGAACAGGTGATCGTAATGTCATGTGTCGGATGAAGTCTATCTCGTAACACTGTCATACTTCGTTTACAATAAAGTTCTGACATTAAATTTACAATACGCTGTATGAAAGCTCGTCTCTCGGGGCCTGGAAGAGGTACTGGCGTGCCCTAACCGTGAAATTACTCATTAACATAGGAGTATCCATAATTTTATCACGCCTTGTCACGACTGATGCTCTAGCCATGAATTATCACACTCCGTTAAAAAACCAGATAAATGAGAACGTAAATTCAGTCAATGAGTAACAGCAAAAATAAATAAATTTGTATAATACTTTACTCAGGGCAGTAAAATAACACCATGTCAGCTATGTTTAAAACTTGTAGAAAAATAAAGTAAAACTAATAAAATAATAATAAAATACGACTAACACGTCAGTACATTTAAAAGCCCAACAACAACATTGAATAAAAACAACGGTTTTGATATAATAAAAACATTGAATAAGTTTATTACTGGACGATAATATTTCTAAGACAAGTTTAGTATATATAAAATAAATACCGGTAGTAGGCGACCAAATGCCTCAGTGATTCGATTGGTGTTGACGTGTGGATTCCTACGGTGTACACGTCTAAGGACTATCGGAAAAGTGTCAAAACAACCGCTGCATCTTATGTAGACATTGTTCCTGTTCACTCATACCAGTTAAGCTATCCAGGCCTGAGTTAGAGCCTCCTTCATTGTAACCTCTCTGTAATGTTGGAATTAAAGGTGTGAAATACCTCTGTGTCAAGTAATCAGTCGGAAACTGTACTTACAAACCTTATTTCTAAAACATGTGAAGCTTTTTAGGGTCTCTGCCTCTGATAGGTATATATTCACAGTGTAGGATATAGAACTTTGTGGCCTTAAATATTTTTTGTACTTCAAGATATTGATAACGAACTTTAATTCTGACGGCCTATCTCAGAAAAAAATATTGATCAGCGTGCTTTCTTAACCTTGATAGCTACCTAGAAATGACTGACAAGGAATTAAGTAGTAAAACTGCTGCTGATTTTTTCTTTTTTTTTTTTTGTACTTGCGATGAACGAAACGCCACAATAAAATGCTTCACCAAAATAGGAGATGGTAGCTCAAATGTATTGATTTTCAAATGCTGTTGAATCGTTGTCAATGTAGATAATATAAACTTCTGTTTCCAGTCACTAGTCATCCATTCTAGTGATCTAATGTTGTTATCAAGTTATTTCTGTTTCTTGCATTGCTTTTAGCCTCTTCATATTTACTACAGTACACAAAAATCATCAATAATCTCTTTTAAATTTTCAGTTTATTTTTATACTTACATTTCCTTTTGAAACCAAGTGAACTAATTTTCGGCACTGTTGAGTATGTACAACAAAATGGTTCAAATGGCTGAGGTCATTAGTCCCCTAGAACTTAGAACTAGTTAAACCTAACTAACCTAAGGACATCACAAACATCCATTCCCGAGGCAGGATTCGAACCTGCGACCGTAGCGGTCTTGCGGTTCCAGACTATATGTACAACATACACTGAAGATCCATAACGACATGATCGCGGCACAACGCGAGCCTGAATGCCGCCTGGTAGAGTTACCAGCATATATCGGGATGTTGTTGTTGTTGTTGTGGTCCTCAGTCCTGAGACTGGTTTGATGCAGCTCTCCATGCTACTCTATCCTGTGCAAGCTTTTTCATCTCCCAGTACCTACTGCAACCTACATCCTTCTGAATCTGCTTAGTGTATTCATCTCTTGGTCTCCCTCTACGATTTTTACCCTCCACGCTGCCCTCCAATACTAAATTGGTGATCCCTTGATGCCTCAGAACATGTCCTACCAACCGATCCCTTCTTCTGGTCAAGTTGTGCCACAAACTTCTCTTCTCCCCAATCCTATTCAATACCTCCTCATTAGTTATGTGATCTACCCATCTAATCTTCAGCATTCTTCTGTAGCACCACATTTCGAAAGCTTCTATTCTCTTCTTGTCCTAACTATTTATCGTCCATGTTTCACTTCCATACATGGCTACACTCCATACGAATACTTTCAGAAATGACTTCCTGACACTTAAATCAATACTGGATGTTAACAAATTTCTCTTCTTCAGAAACGCTTTCCTTGCCATTGCCAGCCTACATTTTATATCCTCTCTACTTCGACCATCATCAGTTATTTTGCTCCCCAAATAGCAAAACTCCTTTACTACTTTAAGTGCCTCATTTCCTAATCTAATTCCCTCAGCATCACCCGACTTAATTAGACTACATTCCATTATCCTTGTTTTGCTTTTTTTGATGTTCATCTTATATCCTCCTTTCAAGACACTGTCCATTCCATTCAACTGCTCTTCCAAGTCCTTTGCTGTCTCTGACAGAATTACAATGTCATCGGCGAACCTCAAAGTTTTTATTTCTTCTCCATGAATTTTAATACCTACCACGAATTTTTCTTTTGTTTCCTTTACTGCTTGCTCAATATACAGATTGAACAACATCGGGGAGAGGCTACAACCCTGTCTTACTCCCTTCCCAACCACTGCTTCCCTTTCATGTCCCTCGACTCTAACTGCCATCTGGTTTCTGTACAAATTGTAAATAGCCTTTCGCTCCCTGTATTTTACCCCTGCCACCTTTAGAATTTGAAAGAGAGTATTCCAGTCAACATTGTCAAAAGCTTTCTCTAAGTCTACAAATGCTAGAAACGTAGGTTTGCCTTTCCTTAATCTTTCTTCTAAGATAAGTCGTAAGGTCAGTATTGCCTCACGTGTTCCAGTGTTTCTACGGAATCCAAACTGATCTTCCCCGAGGTTGGCTTCTACTAGTTTTTCCATTCGTCTGTAAAGAATTCGTGTTAGTATTTTGCAGCTGTGACTTATTAAGCTGATAGTTCGGTAATTTTCACATCTGTCAACACCTACTTTCTTTGGGATTGGAATTATTATATTCTTTTTGAAGTCTGAGGGTATTTCGCCTGTTTCATACATCTTGCTCACCAGATGGTAGAGTTTTGTATATCGGGATAAGGAAAGTATTTAAGCTGATCGGAGGCGAATGGGGGCTCATGCTAGCGACGACAAGGGCTGGAGGTTGGGATGTCCATTGACATACCCCGTAGTCCAAAAAGTTTCGAGACTGGATTCAAAAAAGAATAGAGAAAAGTGAGGTGGTGGTTTTAATGCTTTCCCGTCCCCCACCCCCACTTGAGTACAAGGCACAGAATGTTCATACCACCACGTGAACCGTCAGAAACGTCCTTCTTTCTTTGCGAATGTCGGTTATGTCTTTAAAGCACCGACCCTTCACGTGAATTTCTGCACTTCTTCATTCTGCGGTACGTTCGTATGATCAAGAATACCTCAAATCTAATTAGAAGACCGCCTGGGAAACGCAGCAAGGTTTCGTGATCTGCACAGCTAGCAAATGCAAATTAATCGAGAGCATGACTCGCGAAATCAGACAGTTTATCAAGCAACTATAGTTGCCCTGCAAATACTGCAAATGGTGAGTACCTCAGATAACGGACAGCGCTAACTGCGAAATGTGAAACTTAAAACTTAATTAGAACTCAACGTACATGCTCCACAACGCAAAAGTCAGTACCGAGTGAAAAAAGGGTGAGACAACGCCAGAGAAGAGCTACCGCGGACGTCAGAACAGTCCAGACGTCTTCCCCACGACGGATCCCGAAAGGGATTCTGCGCTCTGCCCGGTCACTTTCCACCAAGATAAACTGTGTGATCCCTTCACCACCTTGGCTTCGTGTGGCGGCCCGTGTTCATCTTGGCCTTCATTCGTTTCCTAAGGACACTATTCCTGTCTCGCTCTATCGCCTTCAGTTTCACGATCTTCACACGGAACTTCGCAGTAGTACCTTTGTATACACTGATGGCTCTCGAACTGACCGTGGTATCGGGCGTGCTTTCGTCATTGGCACCGACGTTTCTCTGTATCGGCTTCCGGAACACTGCTCATTATTTACAGCAGAGCTCTTCGCCCTCTATCAGGCCACGCAGTACATATGGCGACACAAGCTTCTCAATTGTGTCATCTGTTCCCACTCTCTGTGCTGTACACCGTCCATCCTTTGGAGCAACGGGTCCAGGATAGATGTCACTTGCTCACTCTTGATGGAGCCACTGTGATGTTTCTGTGGGTTCCTGGTCACGTCGGGCTGACGCTGCTGCCAAGGCTGCAGTCCTCGTACCTCACCCCGCTAGTTCTTCCGTTCCCTCGGATGATCTCTGTGTGGCCTTCTCTTACCAGGTGGTGTCATTTTGGCATCACCACTGGTACTCCCTTCATGGGAAAAAGCTCCGGGTTATTGAGCCTCTCCCAGCGGCTTGGACGACGTCCTCTCGGTCCTCTCGCTGTGAGGGGATCATTTTAGCTAGGTTGCGTGTCTGGCCCTGTCTTTCAGCCATCGCCATTTGTTACGTGGTGCTCCCCCACCACTTTGTGCTCATTGCCCTTGAGAGGCACCCACATGCCTTGCTCATACTGTGGCGTCAAGCAGTCAGGCCTGCAAGATGAGTGGTCTGCCAAGCGAGTGGATTCATTCTTATTTATCGAGTAACATGAACTCTCGTACTCACAACTAAGTTACAAATTATCCTCCTATATGAATAATATGCAACGGAAACGCACATCTGACTATCAGAGATTTACAGAACTCAGACTGTTCATTACTCACTGGCAATACCACATTTTCTTTATGTCTTTTATTTAACGGCTTTTATCAACACGTGGCCACCGCACTGAATATGAATGGCGCACACATTATAAATTCTGGATATCATGACAACATACAATTCGAAGGAAAAGGCCACCAATCTTTTTCTTTTCACTATCTTATTTATTCCGATAAATTCTATAACCTACACACACAAATTCTATAACATACAACAATAACACATGAGAAATTCCGCCCAGTGGGCATGGCTTTACATTGGTGATTCTCTATCTTATGGTCTCGTAATTATTTAACGCAACAGTGCACTTTCTGGATAGGATGGCGGATCTTTTGCTATATCTCACACTTCGACTCTCACAATCATCATCTCAAAACTTTCCTCCAGACCGAGCGGTACAAAAGGAACACGCATAACCCACTACCTCTGAAACTACCTTGCTACTCTCCCATGCAAACCACACATACTTAAATTACATGACATACACCATACTACAACATGAAATACAACACAGGGAATAGTCACAACATTATCACTTTCAGCTTTCCCACTTCAATTAATATTTATCCCAGTTCACATGACACTACCTCACTTTGTAATTCTACTTTCCTACTATGAACTCTGGAGATATATGCACGTCTTCCTGTGCAATGCAAGCCAAGTGGCGTTGCTGGATAGACGGCTGACTCACCTTGCTTCTCTCTGAGTATTATAGTTTGAATCAAGCGTCACATGAAAACATATCACGCAAAGTAGTATTAAGAACATATTCATCACACACACGAGTCCTCAACTGATGCCATGGACGAGTACTTCTCTTTATCCTTTGTCTCATACACAGATTGAGACTCACACAGTACTCACCACGTGGAAGTACTCGCCTCTAATTTCAAGTCCTGCACACGCTATTTCTTAAATATTTCAACTTATAGTACACAGGCTAGTAATTCAGCTTAACTTAAGCACACGGAAGTATTTCAACTTATTGCTACACGTGGTTTCATTGTGACCGTTGGTCACTTCTGAAGATTACTACGATCCCATTAATATTACCTGCCTGACATTTAATTCTCCCCACAAAAGTTCCTGAAATAGAGAAATTATTATTTCAAACTACTCTTAAATATTCCACATGCATACCATGTCTCCACTCTTTTGTCTTTACGGAGCACACCCAAGACAGGTCTTAACAGCACAAGATCCAGCGGCAGAGTGCCGAAACATGGCCGTTCTTCAGGTCCTCACGCACCTCTGCCCAAGTGGGGGAGCACCTTGCTACCATATCGGTCAGTCACATTTCAGGCACTCAAAGCTCAGGTAAATTTCATCTCTTTGGTCCCACTAAAGGTGGCCAAAGGAGCGTCTCAAAGATGATCATATATTCAAATTCACTATCTGCGGTTAGCAGACGACCATACATTCATTCATTTCACAGATCTCACCAATCTGGATGTAGGGATTTATTTTGTGGGAGTGCACATGTGATAAATTAAATAAATAAATTGTCATTCTTTCCCACACTGGTATCCGGCTTCGCTGTATTAATTGAAATTGAGTTATTATTAGAAAAAATACGTTGTTCTGACTAAAATAATGAAGTATGTTGTACCTATTTTCAATGTCGGGCGGTACTGTACCCTTTCACCACCGGCTACCCATGCAGAAAAAAATGGCTCGGTACTATCCTTGCAATGCGAGGGTAGTTCCGAACATTTTTTTAAGAAAACTGTATTAGAAGAAACGTAGCAAGTCATCAAAGTAACCAGGAGGAGACCTTATCCCCTGGTGATCTCAAATAGACTACCAAATGCTGTTACTTTACCAAATTGTTGACACAGTTGTTGCATTATTGTACTCTCCACAATCCGGAGTAACGTACACATACATATTTACAACAATCCAAATGACAAATAAAACATCACATCATACAAATAAAAAATAATGGTGAGATAAAAATTGGCTTAGTTACCGGGATCTCCGTTATTTTTAGGAGTAATCCAAACTTCAATAATTCTAAAACAAATAAAAAAAAATACTAACTGTACTCATGAAATTTTAAATAGCTCACCGTCCAAACACAGAGCAAGTAATCTGACATAAATTGCGGGGTAAAAACTTTTACACAGCAAAGTCTAAATACAAAACAAAATCAACAAAAGAAAAACATTGCGTACACTAGTTACATGTAGAATGTCAGGCTCCATACCATTACTCTAAAATATACATCAAACCTACAGAGAAATAAAACTGAGAAGAAAAACAATGAAATATACCACAAGTTACATACTGGTTACGTAATATAGTTCATCTAAGACATCATGTCATACCTAATTAACTATCATCACTACTCGACTGTGAGTTCAACCTTATCCTTGTCCACCGGTACAAATACCTGCTGCTGAGCTAGTCAGTCCATCAACTTTGATCAATACACGCAGTAAATAGTTAGCAATAAGTGCTTGAATCCACCAATAGCTCTCGTATCTTACTCTACTGCTCATTTCTCTGTTGTTACACGTTTAGACGACAAGAACTTGCATTTCGACTAGCCTTCGTTACGCTTTAATGTGAAGTATCACCACTGTGATAATACAAATAATTGGCTTCAGTCAACACACCAACAAGATCATTACTGTCCACGACATCAAAATGCATCAGTTAATTCCGATATTTGTTGTGCAATGCAAACTCTTGTCCCCTGTGACAACCTTACTGACCAATGCAACAAGAGCCGCTACGTTAGTATTACGCCACTGGCTAATAATTAAAGCATCATTGTACCAAATATTCTAATAAACATGCTACATGAACTGGTAACCCAGAACAAACGAAAAAAAACACTAACTATTCTAAACACAAATGTTAATGAAATACAGTTACACTTGCTGTCCCTTCAGGAAAGAAACATATAAAAAAAATTTACACAATTACAAGTACAAATACATTATTCCCCATCTTGTGAGTCACACGGAATCATTTCATTCTGTGATTTTCTTGGGGTCAAAAAAGTTGCTGACAGGTTCCCTAGACACACTGTCTCGGTGTCAAAGCTCTCCCATGGTTACCTGGACGAAAGTCTTTAAGTCACTCAAATCGGCATTTTGAACACGCACTGAACAGTAAACTGTATCTCAAATTAAACACAAATGTCATAGTCACTCTCAGAGTACCATTTACACGAATCTGGTCGTCCAGAAATGGCCCTACAACTACTATTACCCACGGTTCTGTCCTTTCAGTTCATGGTGTAATTAAAAGTCGTAAGTTCCAACAAACAGCACTTATTCCCGCACCAATTAAAGAAATGTCTCCTACTACAAATGCAAATGTCAATGTCCCACTTTAGTTTCTTGCGTTCATACAATAATTAGTCACCAAACGACAACTGTCCTCTTTAAGTATACCAAGCGTCCCACACGCAATTCACAAAGCACACTCAACAAGTCACTGCCAAAAGTTTATGGATCCCACCATTCAGTGGTCAAGACAAAACAAAACAATCGTCCTGTCTGCTAAAGACAAACTCTTTTCCACCACTCACAACGTGGAAACACCAGTCCTTCACTTTCCACCTTATGGAGACATACGAGCAGTCATCTTGTTTCACGGCTCCACAGTCCAGTACTAGTTTATAGTTGCTGGTAAAAAATGCCCGCCGGACTCTGCCGCGCATCGTTCATTCTCCCGTGGGCCACCGCGCGAGCCGTTGAGCAGAAGAAACCACCCACTGTTGCCTCTGTGGGATACTTTCCCCAGTCGTAAGGGTGGCGGAACTTATGAATGGCCAGTGGTACGTGCGTGTCACCCCAGGCCGTTGACCTGCTGTAGCAGGCGCGTGGAGTGTACCCCGACCAGCAGTGGAGTGGGGAGTACACCGGCTCTGTTGCCTCTCCCATGCCGACATCAGCTTGGTTTACGTGGTACGGGCGCATTCTGTGTAGCCTCTCAGCGCTACGACACCCAATCGGTCAGACCCTTCCGTGCATCTCGCAACATTACAGACAAAAGGATATTCTTACAGTATTTAAATACTCATTGATTACATGTATGATCTATTAGATACATTGGTAATAAAAGAATCTTTGTTCTAAAAAACATAAAATCATACACCCTAGTTTTCTACACATACAACATCAACATTTATGCCTTTTCTATATACAGCCCACACTTGTGCTATTGATTGTACCTGTCGTCCCTCATACAAAACATGAAAGTGTAAAAAAAAAAAAACAAAAGGAATAAGAAACGATCTATACAGCTCATAATTACAATATCAAATAGTAGACTACTTTAACATCCTATCACAGTGAAAATATTAGAAACTGTTGGTTCTAGAACCACAATATACAGTGAACTTTTGTGCTTGTAACAGACTGAAATTAATACCCCTTGAAAGTATTCTAACAAAAAAATAAGAAATAATCTACACAGCTCACAATTACCTACCACATGTTATTAAATAGTAAACTACTTTAACATCCTAACACAATAAACATTTTAGGAACTGATGACTCTAAATCTACAACATACAATGCACCTTTGTGCATGTGACAGACTGAAATTAGTATCTCTTTATATATTTTACCTTTTTATTATATATAACAACATTTATAGGACATGTATGTACCATCCACATGTCAGATCCTGACCTGCCATCGAGGTTCATCCAAATCAAACAATAACACAATGTGTTAGTTATGGATCGGTAGCATCCCCTTTACAGGAGTGTGTGCATTGATCACACTACTCTACGGCTCTCACTCACCAGACCACATTTTCCTTCTCATTCAATCCATTAATACACTAACAGAATAGGTCTAGAAGTCAGCTAACCTTAACACCACCACACTCACGACAACATACCATACCTTTGCTCCCTTATACTCAACCACATAACACATGAAGCTGTTTCGGAGATAGCATTCCAGTCTCTGAATTCGTCCTTTCACTCTAGCACCTCTCTCCATTGGCTTACCTCTGCATTCACTTTACCGATTATTCATCCTGCTAAATATCAACTTAGAATTGCGACATTTCATCTAGGAACAAAAAATACACAAATTATTCATCCTGCAAAATAACTGTACACATTCTTGGTACCGTTTTGATTAGTTATACTGTTACCAGGCTTCAACAACAACAACAAAAATTATTTTTTTTTTCATATTGCAAATGTTATGGTAAGAATTAGATTTACACTTATATTACATCTTACGTCAGTATTCCACAATGTTCACCATCTGGATCTCATACTCCCTTTATGTCCCTTCACGTTGTGCAGTTGTCCTAATCTCTTCATTCGTATTTCAGCTCTCTGTCCGTCCATTACTCCATCATTTCCTGGTCTTCCTTCGCCATTCGCATCAATCTCGATTGCAGCATACACAAGCCTCTCTGTAACATACATCTAAGACATCTCCACATTATTAATTCTACTCACCTTCATTTACCACTGTTTCATCACGTCGAATCTCTCTTTATTAATCACACTGCTTCACGTCGCTTCTCTCCTTAAATATCACCTTAATCCCCTATTATTTATCACGTCGCTTCTCTCTCTATTTACCATCTTTATCCACTCATTAATCATCACGTCGTTTCTGGTTGATATTTATTCATATGACAAAAAATATGTACATACACCACTCTGTCGACTCCTGTTCATGACTCATTCGACCAGTCTATTCCGTCATACTTCCTGACATCCCGCCTGAAAATTCTTATGTTCGATTTGACCCTGCACAACGTTACACACCACAAATAAGATGCTAAGGGCTGATATGGTGGATTAGTTTCTCCCATCCATCAATCCATTATGACAAGAATGGAATGCCAGGATTCCATGCTCTCCTGTCATTCTGATAGTTTCTGCCGTTCCTATCCTCAACTCTGTCTGATCTATGAGTCGTGTCGCCGTTCATAATGTTGCTCTCATTACCCAGTTCCTGTAACAAGTGCTGAAATGACGCGGAATCGTCTAAGCCTCTGCCTGCTATCACTATATCTCTGCGCAATCTCACTGGCAACTTCGTTATACAGATCCTAATGAGCTCTCCAGTTTCGTATGGCAAATCCAAATACCTATTTCGTCTCAGCATTTCCTGATAGCACAACACTGGATCTCTTATACCACCTTCGTTACAATTTGGCATCATCAATATGCTTTGCTTAACCTGGACCTGCTTACTTTTCGACCAGAATTCATTTAAAAACTTGTCACAAAATATCTTGTAGCTACTACAGTCTTTAATAACTTCCTGCATTTTCGCTCTAGCCTCGTCCCTCAAATGGTTACACACAAACTTCATTTTGAGGAGCGGTCCCCACGATGAAGGTAATGAATCTTGAAATTGACAGAGCCACAGGCATGGATGTTGGTAATTATCAGGATCCGGAAAACAAGTGTACATTTGTACCGACACGAAATGCCTCCTACATTCTTCTTCCGCATTTATGTTTTCCAACCTTGGACTATACCCAGTTGGGTTTGCCACCTGTTTTATGCGACACAACCGTTCTTCTAACACTCTGAGTTCGTCTTCCTCTTTCTGCCTATTTTCGTTTTTTGAATTTATCTCACTCTCCCTCTGCAATCTACCTGGTGGGGTTTCACCTTCGCTTCTGCACGCTAATTGCAACTATGCTAGTTCTTCCCTATGTTTCCTATTTGTTTCTAATTGCGCCTCTTTAAACTGTAATAGTGATTGTATCTCCTCCTGGTCGGCATAAACCTCTCGCTGCGTACTGTCAGAGCCTGTTTCACCTCTTATACTGATCTTTTCTACATCTGCACTAATCGTATTCATTCTGACCACTACCTCCGCAACTTCATCCCTGTGTTTGTTTAGCGCCACCTCCTGCCGGGTGACTTGAGCTTCCACGCTGTCTAATGCCCCTTGTTTATCTGGAAGTAAGTCCTCCACTATCTCTTTGATTCGCTCATACGGCAACACGTCCCTATGTTCTGTAATATCGCTCTCTATTGCACTTATTCGTACCTCCACATTATTGGCTTTTTCTTTCACGGCATCACATACTTGCTTCAACGCATCCAGATTCTTCTCCCCCTCATCTAACCGATTATTAACTGCGGACAGACGCTCATCGATAACTGTGTGTAGCTTCCTCATTGCCTCTTTATTTCCCTTATCCATTGCTTCCTATCTTTACTTATTTGCCTCCAATCTTTCCTTATTATCACTATCTCTCTCCTTATTATCTTTATCCATCGCTTCCAATCTTTCCTTATTATCTCTATCCATCCTCTGTAAAAACTGCAGTAGCAAACTGTCATTTGCTACTTTCGGTGCGCTCACCTCGTTCGCCTGAGAAATCGTAGCTTCGCTAAGGGTAGCTAGACTTTCACTGCATACCTGACCTAGTCCCGGCTCGCCTGCGTCGTCGGGAAAAACCCCTGGTTGTGGACAAAGCCCGCCCCTTAAAGGATCACCTCGCCGCGGTCCGCTGACCAACTCAGCCCCTTCCGAGTGTTGCCGTTCTCGCTCATTAGCCCAAGGTCGACACCTACTTCCTGCTGCACTGCTACGTTCACGCCCAAATCACTATTCTCCATGGTGACTACACTTTCCGACTGCGACCTAGTTACTACGGACATTACGCAAAAAAAATTTATACAACAATCTTCCAGCCTTGGACTACATAGCAAGCGATTACATAAAAAAAATTAAAGATCCTCACCAATCCAGAAAGAAATAGCAAAATTTTACTCCTTAGCGCTATCACAATACATTCTATAAAAAAAATCTTAACAGCAAACCCTAACAGCAAAATCCTGGCAAAATATCCTGGCAGGGTCGAAATTACGAGAGGCACCCACATGCCTTGCTCATACTGTGGCATCAAGCAGTCAGGCTTCCAAGATGAGTGGTCTGCCAAGCGAGTGGATTCATTCTTATTTATCGAGTAACATGAACTCTCATACTCACAACTAAGTTACAAATTATCCTCCTATATGAATAATACGCAACGGAAACGCATATCTATCAGTAATTTACAGAACTCTGACTGTTCACTACGCACTGGCAATACCACATTTTCTTTTTGTCTTTTATTTAACGGCTTTTATCAACACGTGGCCACCACACTGAATATGAATGGCGCACACATTATAAATTCTGGACATCATGACAACATACAATTGGAAGGCAAAGACCACCAATCTTCTTCTTTTCACTATCTTATTTATTCCGATAAATTCTATAACCTAAACACACAAATTCTATAACCTACAACAATAACACATGAGAAATTCCGCCCAGTGGGCATGGCTTTACATTGGTGATTCTCTATCTTATGGTCTCGTAATTATTTAACGCTACAGTGCACTTTCTGGATAGGATGGCGGATCTTTTATTATATCTCACACTTCGACTCTCACAATCATCATCTCAAAACTTTCCTCCAGACCGAGCGGTACAAAAGGAACACGCATAACCCACTACCTCTGAAACTACCTTGCTACTCTCCCATGCAAACCACACATACTTAAATTACATGACATACACCATACTACAACATGAAATACAACACAGGGAATAGTCACAACATTATCACTTTCAGCTTTCCCACTTCAATTAATATTTATCCCAGTTCACATGACACTACCTCGCTTTGTAATTCTACTTTCCTACTATGAACTCTGGAGATATATGCACGTCTTCCTGTGCAATGCAAGCCAAGTGGCGTTGCTGGATAGACGGCTGACTCACCTTGCTTCTCTCTGAGTATTATAGTTTGAATCAAGTGCCACATGAAAACATATCACGCAAAGTAATATTAAGAACATATTCATCACACACACGAGTCCTCAACTGATGCCATGGACGAGTACTTCTCTTTATCCTTTGTCTCATACACAGATTGAGACTCACACAGTACTCACCACGTGGAAGTACTCGCCTCTAATTTCAAGTCCTGCACACGCTATTTCTTAAATATTTCAACTTATAG
Source organism: Schistocerca piceifrons (assembly GCF_021461385.2). Lineage (NCBI taxonomy): Eukaryota > Metazoa > Arthropoda > Insecta > Orthoptera > Acrididae > Schistocerca > Schistocerca piceifrons. The sequence goes on from NC_060138.1 coordinate 523,301,574, forward strand.
TACACAAGCTAGTAATTCAGCTTAACTTAAGCACACGGAAGTATTTCAACTTATTGCTACAAGTGGTTTCATTGTGACCGTTGGTCACTTCTGAAGATTACTACGATCCCATTAATATTACCTGCCTGACATTTAATTCTCCCCACAAAAGTTCCTGAAATAGAGAAATTATTATTTCAAACTACTCTTAAATATTCCACATGCATACCATGTCTCCACTCTTTTGTCTTTACGGAGCACACCCAAGACAGGTCTTAACAGCACAAGATCCAGCGGCAGAGTGCCGAAACATAGCCGTTCTTCAGGTCCTCAAGCACCTCTGCCCAAGTGGGGGAGCACCTTGCTACCATATTGGTCAACCACATTTCAGGCGCTCAAAGCTCATGTAAATTTTATCTCTTTGGTCCCACTAAAGGTGGCCAAAGGATCGTCTCAAAGATGATCATATATTCAAATTCACTATCTGCGGTTAGCAGACGACCATACATTCATTCATTTCACAGATCTCACCAATCTGGATGTAGGGATTTATTTTGTGGGAGGGGACATGTGATAAATTAAATAAATAAATTGTCATTCTTTCCCACACTGGTATCTGTCTTCGCTGTATTAATTGAAATTGAGTTATTATTAGAAAAAAATATGTTATTCTGACAAGAATAATGAAGTATGTTGTACCTATTTTCAATGTCGGGCGGTACTGTACCGTTTCACCCTCACCCTTTGACGGTCCGCCATTTTCTGACGGAATGTCCATTTTTAACCACTTACTTCTCATTTGTGTTTTCCGTCTGAGTTGTCGGTCGTTTTAACAAACGACGCGCGGTGTGTCGATGGCGTTTTACTTTTTGTCCGTCGTAGCAAATGTGACGAGGGACATTTCGTTCAGGACACACGTTTCTCTATGGCTTGTTTTATAGACCTTTCTCCACATCACGGTTTTTAGCTGTCTTCTCTTCCGTCGACTTGGACTAACGTGTAGTAGTTTTTAAATCCTCTCTCTCTTCGTGCTCTACGGTTCTGACATGGGCGCGTTTGAGGCTTTTTGTTTTTGCACCCAAAACTGAAAACAAAACAAACAATGTCACAACAGTGTCTTCTCACAGCTCATTAGTCAAAGGTACGTCTGTTGTTTACAGTCGTTAATTTATGCTGCCAGGGTAGTTACTGCGACGACGTCGCTTGTACATCACGAACAAAATCAGTTTCGGAACATTTTGGACGGATCGCGTAAGCGACTTTGACAAAGAACAGACAACCATCGACGAGCACCTGGGAAAGACCATCTCGGAAACGACAAAGCCAATTGGCTGTTCGTGTGAATATCTATGGAAAGTGATGGAAGGACGAGAATAGACTATTAGGCGACAACGTATTGGACGTCCACGCTTCATCGCTGAACGTCCAAGTCCGGAGGCTCGCCCGCTCTGTAAAGCAGGATAGACAGCGACCTCTGGCAGTTCTGACGACACACTACAGGGCGTACCGCCGGCCGGGGTGGCCGAACGATTCTAGGCGCTACAGCCTGGAGACGCGCGACCGCTACAGTCGCAGGTTCGAATCCTGCCACGGGCATGGATGTGTGTAATGTCCTTAGGTTAGTTAGGTTTAAGTAGTTCTAAGTCTAGTGGACTGATGACATCAGATGTTAAATCCCATAGTGCTTAGAGCCATTTGAACTATTTTGAACCTTTTTGCTGCCACGTAGACCCATCATCATCTTAACTTACCATTGCGTTGGGCACGGTGATACGCAAGATTTTACAGAAGCAGTACGATGAAAATTGGAAGTGACGGTGGCTCATGAGGTTGCTAATATACAATGAAGAGCCAAAGAAACTGACATACGTGCCTAATATAGTGTGGGGCTCCTGCGAGCACGCAGAAGTGCTGTAACACGACGTGGCATGGACTCGACTGTCTGAAGTAGTACTGAAGGAAACGCACAAAAATGAATCCTTCAGGGCTGTCCATAAATCCATGAGATGTCTTCCGAACAGCACGTTGCAAGACATCCCAGATATACTCAATAATCATGTCTGGGGAGTTTGGTGGCTATCGGAAGTGTTTAAACTCAGAAGAGTGTTCCTGGAGCCACTCTGTAGCAATTCTGAATGTTTTGGGTGTCGCATGATCCTGCTGGAATTACTCAAGTCCGACGGAATGCACAATGGATATGAATGAAGGCAGGTGATCAGACAGGATGCTTACGCACGTGGCACCCGTCAGAGTGGTATCTAGACGTATGAGGACTCCCATATCACTCCAATTGCACCCGTCCCACACCATTACAGAGCCTTCACCATCTTGAATAGTCCCCTACTGACATGCCGGTTCAATAGTTTCATGAGATTGTCTTCATACCTGTAGAAGTCCATCCGCTCGATGAAATTTGAAAGGAGACTCGTCCGACCAGGCAACATGTTTCCAGTCATCAACAGTCCAATGTTGGTGTTGACGGTCCCAAACGAGGCGTAAAGCTTTGTGTCCTGCAGTCATCAAGAGTACACGAGTGGGCATTCGGCTCCGAAAGCCCATATCGATGATGTTTCGTTGAATGGTTAGGACGCTGACACTTGTTGATGGCCCAGCATTGAAATCTGCAGCAATCTGCAGAAGTGTTCCACTTCTTTCACGTTGAACGATTCTGTTCAGTCGTCGTTGGTCCCGTTTTGGCAGGATGTTTTTCCGGCCGTAGCGATGTCGGAGATTTGATGTTTTACCGGATTCCTGATATTCATGGTACCGTCATGAAAGGGTCGTACCTTGGAGATACTGTGTCCGACGCTCGTGCGCCGACTACAGCACCATGTTCAAACTCACTTAAACCTTAATAACCTGCAATTGTAGCAGCAGCAACCGATCTAACAACTGCGCCAGACACTTGTCTTTTACAGACATTGCCGACCGCAGCGCCGTATTATGCCTGTTTACATACATGTGTGTATTTGAACATCCATGCCAGTACCAGTTTCTTTGGCGCTTGAGTGTATTATAATAGTCAACACAGCTGTATTATCAAACGCCGGTCGGTGTGGCCGTGTGGTTCTAGGCGCTTCAGTCTGGAACCGCGTGATCGCTACGGTCGCAGGTTCGAATCCTGCCTCGAGCATGGATGTGTGTGAGGTCCTTAGGTTAGTTAGGTTGTAACTTCCCCACAAAATTCATTTACATTCAATCAACCCACAAAATTCTTTCTGATTTAATCTAAGCTCTAAATTCATTCACATTTAGCGTAACCACAAAACAGAAAAAATCCTAAACCTCTCAACAGTAATAATTATAATTATGTCGTTCACATTCAGTGTAACGTCCCAATAAAAAAATAAATTCAGTAACCTGGTAACAATACAATGTAACTAACCTCTCAAATTGTCGCTCACTTATGACTTTTCAATAATTCACTGTGAATTTAACCTGGTAAATTTTAGACGACAGCAGTGCTGCGTCATGGCCCTGAAAGATCATTCTGAATAGAAAAAGGAAAAATTCTTTCCTCAATGAAGTCGCCCGATATATCTGCTCTTACAATAAATCTTTCCGCCACAGCTCTGTGTAATGCTGGCCGACCTATCTGTCATTTATGAAAGGAAGCAACTGATTTTTCTATTGCAATAATCTGGATGATCATGGATGGGAGAAATTAGTAAATTCTTTAAATTGAAATGAATGGTTGTTAAAAGTTAATTTTTATAAGGAAGATTATTATTACGAGAGTTTTAAAACATTTACATGCGACTTGAGTTAACATTAATACATATGCGCGAGGCTGCTTTTTACCTTATACAATAATATTCAGGCTCCGGCATTGCTGCACCGCGACCGGGCCAGCCAACGCGATACACCATACCAGACCAGAGCAGATTCCAGACCAGCAACAACTTACTGCTACAGCTACACCGTTCCTACTGCAGTCAGCACTGCTCTTTGGTCAGAGACCTTGCATATCGCAGGCAGCGCATGAGCAATACATCGAAATTACATCTGCTCGGACCTCTTACAAAGTTTAAGTAGTTCTAAGTTCTAGGGGACTGACGACCACAGATGTTAAGTCCCATAGTGCTCAAGCCATTTTTATTATCAAACACAACTGTGGTCTAACTCTAAATTCTTTATACTTGAGAAATGCTGAAAGTAAACAATACAAAATAATAATAAAGTATGCAGGCAGGCTAAATTTCAAGCCAGGAAAAATATAAAGAAAAGGAAGCAACGTGTTCAGTAACTTCAGCAGGAAACCAAGACTATACGACAAATGCACTGCAACACGTGAATTACGGTACATCACATTTCATGTACAACTTCTCATGGCACATTCAAGCAATTAAGTCTCAAAACGAAGTAGATAACTGCGGAATACGAGTATTTCTCTTGGAGAGTCAATAGTGTAGGGCACTCGGCACACAGCACAAGGCACAATTGCTGCCACTGCAGTTTGATAGTGGTCTGTGCATGGTCTGGTGAACCACCACTCTGGATTCGGCGACGTATCCTTTTGGCTCGACAGTCGCTGAAAATCTCAGCGTCACCTCAGTCGTTGGCATTTAGTTCAGTGATCCAACCCGCCTTCGAGCGACTCTTCAGGAATCGACCCCACGCGACCCAGCCATTTGGTATACGTGCTACGGCCTGCCTCAAGGATCTGGTTCTCTCGGGCATGAAAATACACACCCAGGGATGGGACGCACTGCCGCCTTGGTGTCTTCGGAGGCCCAAAGTGATTTTAAGCCTGACGCAGTATCCGAAAAATTGTACTCCAGATACGGTTTTTACAACTCTGTTTTCGTCTATTTTAAGTACATGCCATCGTTTTATCGTTATTTATACAGATAGATCCCTGCAGGGGAATGCTCTTGGTTGTTCTGTGTTTTTCCCTGCTAGGGTTTTTAAAGTGCGTCTTCCAGAACAATTTACAAATTATGATGCGGAGTTATATGGCATTCTAATGGCACTGGAGAGGGTTCACAGACATCACCGTACGAGTTTTCTTATCTGTTCCGACACTCGTAGTGCACTGCAAGCGCTTCACCAAATGTATCCGGTAGACCCGCTGATTCAGCTCATCCATGACTGCTTGCAGCGGCTCCAACGCCATGACAAGGAGGTGATCTTTTACTGGGTACCTGGTCACGTTGGGATACAGGGTAACGACATGGCTGATAAAGCTGCCAAGGAAGCATGTTGGGATAGTGCCGTCCATCAATCTCCCATCCCGTTGCTTACCATTATCTCATTTTCTGACAGATGCATCATGCGTCAGTGGGAGTCTGAATGGTTGCAAGTGTCGGACAACAAACTGTGGTCACTCAAACCGACCACAAAAGATTGGCGGATTTGTGTCAGCCTCGCCGCTCGAAGGAGGTTTTGCTTACCAGACTGCGCATCGGGCATAGCCCTTTCACACATAGCTTCCTCCTCCGGGGGGAGGATCCACCTTTCTGTGAAGTTTGTGTCGTGCCGCTTTCAGTTCAGCATATTGTGGCTACATGTGTCCTGTATGCTGATAATAGGGCAGCCCTTGGTCTCGCCGTAGATCTGCCCACCGTCCTCGCAGATACCGATAGCAGTGTTAACAGAGTGCTGAAATTTTGTGAACTATCAGGCCTCATCCCTAAACTGGTGGGGGAAGGGCCGCAGACTTTAGTACTTTATAAACTGCTCTGCATGTGGGGACAGCCTTCGTCCCCACCCATGAGATTTTTCGTCAGGGCGCTGATTACCGTGATGTCGAGCGCCCCCTCAACCCAGCTCATCATCGCCCGGACGCAGACGCAGGTCAGTGGGGGTACTATTATGCTCTGGAGGCGTTAATATGGTTTTCTATGGGGCTTGTGGTAGCAATCAAAAAATGGCTCTGAGCACTATGGGACTCAACTGCTGAGGTCATTAGTCCCCTAGAACTTAGAACTAGTTAAACCTAACTAACCTAAGGACATCACAAACATCCATGCCCGAGGCAGGATTCGAACCTGCGACCGTAGCGGTCTTGCGGTTCCAGACTGCAGCGCCTTTAACCGCACGGCCACTTCGGCCGGCAGGTAGCAATCAAACGCACCATGACAGCTGTGGTCTATGTGAACATTATTACGGATTATCTTGATCCCTTTACGCATGATGTCATCCCCAAAAGCGACAGTATCTTCCAGTAGGATAACCGTCTGTCACAAGACAATAATCGTGCTATAGTGGTTCGAGGCGCATGACAGTGAACTCAAGTTGGTTCCTTGACCCCATAATCCACCTGTCCGAATCCGATGTAACGCACCTAGCACACTATCAGTCGCCAGCTCCACGGGCACAAACCATTGGCTCGTCATTTATGGACACTGTGTGACCTGTGTGTGGACGTCCCGTGTCGTATGATTCCGGAGAAAAGCCACGCAGAATCGCTGCTGTATTCTGTTCCATAGGACGACCGAACACGCTACTAAGCAAGTGCTCATAAAGTTTTGGCTCATCTGCGTGTATGATTTTTTGGGGACGGGCTTTCCATAAACGTTTCTCACCAGTGTGTTGTATAACTTCTCAATTTACTGCTTTAATCATTCACGTAATTTTAACATTCAACTTCAATGGTAAGATCACAAATATTCACTCGTGGTCCTTCAGCAGTAAGCGGGACAATGTGAGTGATGCGAGAAACACTGGACTCCTGTTTGAGCAGAGACACCATTAACGTGAAGTCAAACGTTAAGTCACACTTCTTTTCTCCGTTCTTATTTGAAAGTTCTTGCGCCATCTATACTGACGTCGATGTTCTGGAGACATTAAACTGTAACTTGGCATCCTTCGTGAAAGCAACATCAGACCTGAGGGCAGTTATTGTGGCGTTTTATGTTCACAAACCTTACCTCATTCTTCGTTCGGCGCGAAGACGCAGGGGAGATTAGCACCACTGCGCCAAACGTGACAACTGATCGCTCATACGGGAAGACGATATTTATCTTATGTAATACATTACAACTTGCGAGGGAGGGGAAACAATCACTTAAGAGTTTGAACTTTCTCTCACCATTCGTGTTTCTTGGTGATGCATAAACTGCGACGACATTTTGTAGCCGCCTTATAGTGACTTCTGCGTAGCGTGCCCGGAAGCATTTATCCAACATGCCCTCCGAAGTGCGGACACGATCACATGGATTACGGTATGTCAAACGTGACAATGATTGAGTACATTTGGGATGTGCTGCAAGTGCTGCAATTGCAAGACTTCTGAAAACAAATATAACTATGATCCCATATCTGTCTTACATTGATCGGCAACCGCAAATAATAAATCACTTTTAACAATGTCTGCGTCTGTCGTGTGGTCTCTATATTATTATAGGTTTTATGACCAGCGGATTCTGAGCATTCTGCAAGGAAATCACTGGTACTTATGTAACACACACTGTAGGATAAAAGAGGTCACACCACATAGAAGTTAAGCAAATGGGTCACAAATTGATATTCATAAAGGATTCGACGGAAAAAGTAAAATTGTAGACTATGGATGCCTGTGGATGAATTTGTGACGCTGGAGCGCAATTTCACTAAACAGCTGTCGATACCAGGGCATAAAGCTCTCCCGAATTTCATTCCGTGTACCCAGTGGGATAGTAACTATGCCTCGCAGACACGCGCGTGAACAATGTACGTAGATGTCAACATTTGAGAGAACGTGTAATTGGGCTCAAAGAAGCCAGTTGGAGTAATCGGAGAATCGTTCGACATTCGAATAGAAGCGATGCTACTATTCGACGGTGTTGCCAGGAATGTGTGAACCATGGCCGAACACTGCGTCAGGAACGAAGCCGTCAGCCTAGAAAGACGGCACAGTGCGAGGACCGAGCCATGGTGGAGATGGACTCAGAGCCCCAGATTCATCATCATCACCGATCTGACGTGCAACCGGTGCTTCAGTGACCACAAGGAGCATTAATAGGCGGCCTACAGAAAAGGGGCTGAGCTCACGGTTCCATTTGCGGCTACTACCATTGACCTCCGTACATAGACAATCACGTTTGCATCGGTGTCGGGCACATTCGGTCTATAATCTCATTTACTGGAGTACAGTTCTCTTCAGTGACTAGTCCCGCTTCCAACTGAGGCCCGAAGCCACCGGAAACGTTTCTGGAGGCACCCCAGACAGTGGTAGAATACTAACCCGACTGTCACCAGCCTTACAGCCTGACAACCAGGAGTAATGATTGGGGGTCTACATTTTATTTCATAGCAGGACCGCTTTGGTTGTCGTCCGCGGCCCCACACAGCACGTAGACTATATTCTACGTCCTGTTTTCTCGTCCTTCACGGTAAGCCATCCTGGGCTTAGATTTCAGCAAGGTAATGCCCGCTCCACACGGCGAGAGTTTCTACTGCTTGTCTTCGTGCTTGCCATACCCTACCTGGACCAGCGAGGTCGCCGGATCCCTGTCTAGCTGAGAACGTTCGGAGAATTAAGGACAGGGACCTTCAACAAGCTCTGGATGTTAACAAACTAAAGCGCCACTTGGACATAATTTGGCACGATATCCCTCAGAGGGACATACAACAACTCTATCAAACAATGCCAAGCTGAATAACTACTTACATAAGGGCCAGAGGAGGACCAGCGCGTTATTGTCTTGATGAATTTGTGAAAAAGTTTCTCTTAACTAAAGCTCCAATTTCCCTGAAACTGATCATTTGTTTGTCTGTACTCGCACTTCGCATAAATTTCAATTAGTAACCATGGTTTTTATCGCTGTAGCTCAGGTCGACATTACAGTAGAACTTCACTCCACGATATATGATAGAAGACTTGGCTATAATGTAGCCGGCGCATGCTTATCGAATTACTGTAACAGTAACCATCGGACTGGCACCAGAGTTTCTTTGAGATATTGTGTTTTTTAAAAACAGTTTCTTCTGCATATCTGTCTTCTTCGACACCATATACGTATACTATATATCTTTGTAATAAGCAGTTAACAGACCAAACAAATTTCCAATCTGCCGATAGAATTTATCGTTGATTCTGTAAGGAAAAAGCTTTTGGTGTATAGCTACCACGCATAAATAAATGTCAAAATCCTGCAGAGAAATACCCTGAATGGAGGAAAGCAGATCTCTAGAGCTGCAGTCGGAATCCACAAGAAAGTTCATTGAGTGGAGACACGCGAACACCGCATCAAAAAGAAAGTTCGAGGCGCAGCCGTCGCATGCCAAGTGATGTGCGCTGTTGCTGGGAACAGCTGGTTATGAATCGTTTGGATCTCTCCATGACTCTACATATTGTTAATCCCAAGTACCATCATACACATTAAGCTGAAGACACAGCTCCTACTCGAAAAAGAGAAAAAAAAACAACGGCATTTCGTTTGCACTATAAACGCTACCCTTGTTATCAGTTCCTGGAGCAACACGAACAAGGGCACTGATCGTATCGACGTACCCAGAAGACCCGAAATATTGTCCAAGTCTATTTCTTACAAGGAGAGCGTATAGCCTACGGATCGTCGATTTTGCTGTTCTTACGATGGGATTCTCAGATGCTTTCGAGAAACCTAGGTTCAAAGTTTTAGGAGCGCCAGCCGCCGAACAACAGAGTTAGCGCAACCAGCTAAGGCAGCAGGCTACCAGTCTGCCCGAGCGGCGCTCGAGTCTCGTCAGTTTTTTCCTAATCTCCTGCCAAACACCTGTAGCTAAAATGGATCGTGTCTCTTCTGAAAGGAACAATTATGATGATAGTAACAATGATGATCATTGTGGGATTATCATTGATTTGTACTATCGAGGTAGCCGGCCGCGGTGGTCTCGCGGTTCTAGGCGCTCAGTCCGGAACCGCGCGACTGCTACGGTCGCAGGTTCGAATCCTGCCTCGGGCATGGATGTGTGTGATGCCCTTAGGTTAGTTAGGTTTAAGTAGTTCTAAGTTCTAGGGGACTGATGACCATAGATGTTAAGTTCCATAGTGCTCAGAGCCATTTGAACCATTTACTATCGAGGTATAATAAGGAATCGTGATGAATATTTATTTATGCATACATTCATGAGCGTGTCGCAACGAAATCACACGGCCTACACCTGCTTCGAATAATGTACACCGTAGTTCTACTTCGTCTGGAGCATCGGTAGAAAGCAGGCGTGTTCCCTATTCGGGGTGAGCTTAGGTTGTCTCCTCTCCTACCAGCTTTGTTGCAGACCGTTTCATTTCGATACCACAAGTGATTTGTCAACTGCTCATAAATACTCACGTACGGTAATCAACAGACTCGTAAAACTTTCGTTCTCGATGCCTGGGAAACTCTGGAGAAGCACTTCGTGTTATAGGAGCATTTGTGACGTAGTATGTGATATCATCGCACGGCGGCCCGTTGGGTAAGTACTTCCTTTGTTAGTTAATAATTTAGTTGGTTATGTGTTCCGTAGACCATATGAACGATTTTTTTTATCGACATGATGTGTAACGAGTCAGTCTACAGGGTACTTGTATGTGATTAGTTTCAGTAGATGGCTGCGTGCTGGATAAAGTACCTAAATAACACACTGATCTGAATGATTGTGGGTCACATTTAAAACTTAGTACTACCTGTCACCAATTTTATGTTATTGGTCAAATGATCAAAAATGTTTGTTGGTCCGTGTTGAATTCTTTCCAGAAACTTACAGCTGAAATAATAATCAATAAAGTTAGTTTTTTCTTCTAGTATTGTAGCTGTGGATATCACTACTCTTCTCCATTTGCGATGCGTTATTTATCCCGAATTTCATCTGTGAATATACGTATTGTGAACGTGCAGTTAAAATGCCTAACTTCTTGAAGAGACACTGGCAAGTTGACTGCTGGTGAGCACCTGTTATACTAACTGCTAGCTTTTGTGCACTCTACACTTTCTTTTTTAGTGATAGAATAATTTCCTGTGTCATAAGACATTATTTTGGGGAAACCGTTAAATACTCGTATATTAGGAGGCTGGTTCGTTGTTTCAAAGACCAGCAATTATACGAATGGCAAAAGTACTGAATTTAGTTGCTTGAACAGCTGAGTAATATGCTTCTTTCAGTTCACATTATCATCAGCATGTACATTCGGTAATTAGGAGCATTATATCCTGTTTGCTGACTCCAGTTCATGTGCCATATCAGTTGTTAGTATGACACTATTTGTTGTACAAAACTGAATTTAGTGTGTGTTATCAAGATTAAGGGAGATATCATTTTCAGAAAACCACATAAAAATTCTTTAAAAATCGTTAACAATTTCTTTAGTGCTCTTCTCTCTAATGGGATTTACACGATAGCTTGAAATATGCAACACTACATGTTGCATTCTATTCGTTAAGTGTGGCTGAAAGCAGTTGTTTGTTAAGGCATCAATCTGTGAAACCTGAGAGTTTCTAAGAGAGTAATTTGATGTGCACGATCAAACACATTGGGCAGATCGCAAAAACCAACATCCAGCGATATTTTATTATTTAACGCTTGTAATTCCTGGGAGCAAAGGTATAAATATCTTTCTCAGACGAGGAACTGTCCTGGAATCCGTACCGTGATATGCTAGGTACATTATTTGTTCGTAATTGTGTGAGAGACTACTCTGAAGATAAAACATTTAGGAATATTTTGCAAAAAGACTTGACAATAATTATTTCATTCTCGTCACCTTTCTTATGAAGACTTTAACAAAATCATATATTAACCTGTCTAGAAAATTATCTTTCTTTCTTTAATTCGGACCTCGTCAACCTCAGGTGTCGGAGATACGAAGCACACCCATCTCTTCCTGCGTCGAGCTTACCTCCTTCATTAACCTCGGCAGGCGATCTTTCAATATTCGTTGAAAATAAAGAAAGCGCTTCATCTTTCGTTTCTGGACAGTTTTCTCCAATTGAGTAGTCTGCCAAGTCGTGTTACGTACACAGCTGGTAACGCTCTTTTCCTTGTGCTACTTTTACACTTGAATTTCTGAAGATGAAAATCATTCCGTAAGGCGTCATGCAAACTTTGTGGCCAATAAGGTCATTCTTCGCGTGCTGTATGACTTCTTATGTGACCTACTCAGCTTAATCACAGACCCACGCATATTTACTAGACTGGTCGCTAGACTCCTACGTGACTTTACGATGTATGTCACATCTTTATTATTTGTTCTACAACCGTTTTGCCCAAATATCTGCTTTTCTGATCATGCCACTCCTCTGTTGTAGCAGATACGTTGCTGTATGTTCGAAATTAATTGATAGCACTGGATTTAGAGGAAGCTTTCAACCGTGTTTACCGGAATACATGCTTTGAAACTTTGGAGGTAGCTGGGATAAATAAAAAACTAGGAGCGGAAGGTTGTCTACAATTTTTACAAAAAGCAATACAGTTACAAGAATCGAAGGACATGAAAGGTAAACGGTAGCTGGTAAGGGGGTGAGATATGGTTGTAGCCTATCCTCAATGTTGTCGGTCCTGTACAGTAAGTAAGCTTTGTAGGAAACGAAGATGGATTCGGAGGGGGAGAAGAAATACCCCCTAGAAATTTTGAGGTTTGCGGATTAGACAGTAATTCTGTCAGAAATAACAGTAAGAAATCAGACCGCGAAATATGCTGTTCAAAAAATTCAACGATGGCGCATTGTCATACTAGTTCGAGTCTCTCCATATGTTATTTTTGAATGATGTCCCCTGACATTGTACTGTTTACTGAAAATGTCGTATTGTCATCAAACCAGTATCACTAGTACCTTCAATACGAGTGTACGCTACAAATGTAAAAAATTACATGTGTATCACTGTACCATCGCACTCGACTTACACATTATGACTGTACAATGGTAAAGGGGGCCATGGTACTAGGGAAAATATTGTTACAAAGAGGTTGTGCTAAATTACACAGTAGACACACAGAGATGATGTACCCGGCTTACAGAAATGATGCACAGAGATGTCATGAATAGTGTGCTCCAAACTCCCTTAATGTAAAATCAGTAGTGATGCGATAGCTTAAATATAAACACAAGGTGTATAATTTAACAGTCGAGTAAAATAAAACGCAAAGATATAGTTACTCTTGCAGCTATATAATAAAAGCCCCCACAACTTAGCGAGCGAGGTGGCGCAGTGGTTAGACGCTGGACTCGCATTCGGGAGGACGACGGTTCAATCCCGCGTCCGGCCATCCTGATTTAGGTTTTCCGTGATTTCCCTAAATCGCTCCAGGTAAATGCCGGGATGGTTACTTTGAAAGGGCACGGCCGACTTCCTCTCCCATGCTTTCCTAATCCGATGAGACTGATGACCTCGCTGTCTGGTCTCCTTCCCCAAACAACCCAACCCAACCCCCCCCCCCCCCCCCCCCCCCCCGAACAACTTATGATTATGTGACTAAATTGTCGGATCATGTAAGTGTCCGAAGAGCTATTAAAAAGTGTTATATCCTAGCCAGTAATGCCACCCGAGCCCGCTGCCAAAAGGTTGGCAGCATCAAAGTCCGGACGCCGTCCGCATAAACAGCGCCAGCGAGACAGAAAATCGCCGCAAGTCTGCGCGCGCCACCGCTGGCTTCTGGCTTCTTAAGCGCTGGAGTCGCGAGCGCTAGGACAGTTCTGTATTCGCCGCTCAGTCGTATACTCGCCACCGAATTGTGTACTTGCTAGTCAGTTGTGTGTTCATCGCAGCAGAGTTGTTGTTTGTCGTCAGCCGACGCTGACCTATCCGCTCCGACTCGAACTAGACAGATTTCTGTAGACACGGAGTTCACTACTGTCTGTATCTTCGTTAATAAAGATAAGTACCGACTTTTATTTAATCAGAGTGTTTGGGTTTTCATCTTTCTGTTCACTGTTCCCGCTGACCGGTCGGCCCGCTATTAAAAGTGTGGCGGTGACTTCGTAAGCCGTTTCTACAGCGAATTGTTTGTCGCTACGAACACCGCCACAAAAAAAAGCACTCCGTCTTCAGGCCACAAGTGGCCCATCAGGACCATCCGACCGACGTGTCATCCTCACAGATGAGGATGCGGATAGGAGGGGCGTGTAGTCAGCACACCGCTCGAAGAGCTATTAGGGGGCATTAATATGGGTTGTGTCCGCCCTTTCGTCCTTCTGTCCTTATTATGGATTGAGTTCTGCTGGGAACACTTTCAATGGAATGTCTGTAGAGGAATAGCAGCCCACTCTTACTCAATAGCCGAAACCAGAGAAGGTAGCGATGCTGGACACTGCTGTCTGGAGCGAAGTGACCATTGTAACTCATCTCAAAGCGTTTCCACTGTGTTTCGGTCATGACAATGGGCAGTCCATTTTGCTTCAGGAATGATACTTTCCACTATCCATTGCCTCACGAATGCTGCTTTATGAAATACATTGTCATGGTGAAACAGACTTAGTCATCGAATTGTCCCTCTACTGTGTTCAGTACACATTGCTGCAAAATGTTCAAAATGGTTCAAATGGCTCTAAGCACTATGGGACTTAACATCTGAGGTCATCAGTCTCCTAGACTTAGAAACTACTTAAACCTAACTAACCTAAGGACATCACACACATCCATGCCTGCGGCAGGATTCGAACCTGCGACCGTAGCAGCAGCGCGGTTCCGGACTGAAGCGCCTAGAACCGCTCGGCCACAGCGGCCGGCTGCTGCAAAATGTATTCATATCATTCCGCATTTAGCGTTTCCTGAATAAGGGGACTACACACTACTCACAAGAGACACCTCCAACTATAACACCACTACCTCTGTACTTCCCTGTCGGCACTACGCATCAAGGCACGTAACGTTCTCCAGATATTTGCCAAACCCAAAGCCTTCCATCAGATTGCTGCTGGTTGTAAAGTGATTCATCACCCCAAGTCAATCGTTTCCAGTCTTCCTCCGCTCAGTAGCGTCGCTCTTCACTCCATTCCAAGCGTCGCGTACCGTTGACGACAGAAATGAGAGGGTTATGAGGAACTGCTCAACTCAACAGTTGGACTCCATTTTAACTCTCCGTATAGTCACTGTATTATCTGGCCTGCTGGCAGCACTTTGAGACTCACTGCGCTGCTATTTGTTAGCCGCCCCACGCAATGCTCGGCGGTCCCTGTCCACTGGTACATGACGCCTGTCTCGTCTTGGTTCAGATGTGGCTGTTCCTCGCGTTTCGACTTTACAGTCTCATGTCCAACAGTCGAATTGGGCAGCTTTAGAAGGATTGAAGTGTCCCGGACGGATTTGTTACTCGGGTAACTTCTAATGATTAATCCACATTCGAAGTCAATGAACTCTCCTGACAGACCCATTCAACTGTTTTTGCTTCTCTACCGCCTCGTTGTATACTGGCGAGTCCTAGTCTCGTGACGTCTAGTGGTCAACTCCGCATTACAGAGGTGTGTCCGCATAATTTTCATTGGATAGTGATGTTGTAGCCCCTGTATTTCAGTTGTGCTTGTCTATTGCCATAGTGTCAACTGTACGTCCTGTGGTCTTTCAACCCCTCCTCATAGAACAGGCACAAAATTGGTTAGAAATTTTCCAACTTGAAAGACATTTTTCATTCGGGACTCTATCAGACAGATCCTTTGAACAGGTATACCTTTTCATCTCTTGCACCACACCGAGTACTTTACCGTTGTGTACTTCATGCAAAACCTGCAACGATTCACTGAATACATAGTATTTCAAGTCTTACAAGTCAAGTGTTACTCTCAAAGAAAATGTGGATTTTTATGACTGTCTGCTTTCACCCGAATAATGTGAAGAGAAATGCAAGCACGTGTCACGGTAGTGGCGGTTTCCCTTCTGCTGGCCAGGTGTTTGCAGGCCAGGAAGTAGCTGTTGATATACAGTGGCGCGCCAGCAGACCAGGCGAGACCAGGACTGGGCACCACGAGCTGCGTCTCCGCCATGCGACCCGGGCGCCGCACGCCCAGTTGACCCAGGGTCAAGCAGCAGCAGCGGCGGCGGCGGCGGTTGCGTCAGGGCCGGCTTGGCTCGCTGCGACCGCCTGCTCGTCCCAAGCATCCAATATGCTCAACCGCCGGCCACCGCTCCCAAGTAGATAACCGTTGATTTGATTTGATTTTATCAGGGAAGCAAAAACGACATTGGTCAAGCCCGCTGCTGCCGGCGCCGAAACAGAGTTTATTGCGCGGTATCGCTCCCTGTGTCTCTAGTAAAGCCGACCAATGCCCTTGAACAGCGCAAGGAGATCCTTTACCAGTACTTTGCTAGACACAATTCCTCCCGGTCTGGTTGATCCGAATATTCTGTGTCTTTTAATCTGCAATGCCTCGCATTCGAAGATCAAATGTGATGCGGTTTCCTCCCCCACACCGCACATCCTACATTTGGGGTCTTCTTCTATTATCTCCATTGTATATAGGTGTTTTTTGAAATACCCATGGCCTGTCGACAGTCCAGCCATTAATTTCATTTTTCTCCCGTTCAAGCCTAGGATTTAGACACTTCTCTTAGAACATGACTTCGGCTTCAATACCTTGCCATGTTTTTGCCTTTGGTCCTTAGCCCAATATTCTACATGCTATCTTCTTATCCAGTCTTGTAGTTTTATTTTGATCATCGCCTTGGTGATTGACAGGACAGGTTCGGGTCCAATAAATTGTCATCGCCCATATCCTGCCCAACCTATCGGCTTGCTCATTTTTTTTTTTTTCACTTGCCGCCCTGATTTTACGACCCACCACCTAAGTGCTTAAGGTGGGTCTATTTTGACCACTTGGCCGCTACGACCGGTGTGCGGACACTGATGTAGTTGATGATGAAACTCACACCAGTTCCCGCATCCGGTCGCACCGTTGCCCGTGTCCCGCCACGTGGAGGCGGGTCTGTGCTTTTTTTTTTTTTTTTTTTTTTACTTTGGCAGCTTTCCCAAAACCGATTTAACAAAAATTACAAAAATTAATTTTGAATTGGAAGAAGGAAATACAAGGAATAGTTTAGTCTGAAGAGGAGAAAAGACGATAGGAAAGGAAGAGATGATAGTCCCACCACCGTAGGGGACTGAGGATGAGCGTCTTGGGATTTATCTTCAAGCCTCTGATCCTCAGTCCCCTAACCTTAGCCTAGGAAGTTCTATTCTATTCTAGTTGTGGCGTTTGATATCTCTATTTATGTTCTATCTGGTTACTTGTATACAGGTTTAGAGTGCCGTGGTAGCTGATGGCAATTGCGACGGTGCGCCGACACTGTTTATGTCTAATTTTATACATTAATCTATTATCAGTTTTAGTTCTACTTATGTAAGTCTATTGCATGTCAGTTGTTTTATATTGAGACTTAGTTTAGTTCTTCCACACTATGGTGTCTGTCTGGGTGCTGCATATAGGTTTATTGTCTGTGTGGTCTTCTGTTCCTGTACTCTTTGTGGCATTCGTCAGAAATTTTGTCTGTTAGTGCGTTCAGTATGTCCCAAAGTTCAGGTGTTCTGATCGCGTCGTATATGTGTTCCTCTGTCTGTAAGTGTTGTATCCCAGGTGTGTTCCTGTGCTGTCTGTATTTCCCGCAGAATAGGATTGTGTGTTCGGGGGTTCCCATACCTCCACATGTACACGTTGATGTGTCTCTAAGACTCACGCGATTTAAGTGCGTGGGATAAGGTCCGTGGCCAGTCAAGAAATGCACCATGCCGCGGCTAGGATCGGCATGTTTCATTCTTAATCTTTCCGTTATGTTCGGAAAAAATGTATAGACTCTCCGTCCCTTATCACTTGTGCCCCATTCCTGTTGCCATGTGTCGATTTTCCATTTTTTGAGGTCCCGCTTATTGTTCAGCGGGGAACCAGTCAATATGTTGACCTGGTCTAGTCTACCCATCTTTAACCAGTACAGAGCGGCCCGATATTTGATTGTGATATCTATCGGGAAGATTCCTAGCACGACACACAGTGCTTCAACTGATGTAGTGCCGAAGGCTCCCGATAGTCGCAGAAGGACGCTTCTCTGCCCTCGCCTAACCGCTGTTCTGTTTGTGACGAGGTTGAGTCTGTGCGCCCATGTACTGGCCGCAAAGCTTAGCACTGATTCGAAGAGTGCGCAGTGGTAAGTTCGTGTGACTGACAGAGGAAGTCTGTATTGTCCTGAATTAATCCTTGCCAGTTTATGTAGTAATTTTTCTGCCTTGTTTGTTGTTAATCTGATATGTTCATGGAAGTTCAGCTTCTCATCTATGTATACGCCCAAGTAGCGGGTTACCGTCATTCTCTTTATGTTGTTGTTCTGTATTTTAATAGATGGATTGCGTCTGAGTTGCCCTTTGAGCAGTGTGTATGTTGTTTTGTTGCCCGCTATCTTGAGTTTGTTTGTGTTGCACCACTGTGTTATTGTCTGCAGTGTGCCACTCGCCTTCTCCTCTAGCTGGGCTCTTGTATTTGCTGAGATGACCACCAGTAGGTCATCTGCATAGGCGACAGCACCGTCTGTCCTCATATCCTCCTCCAGCAGTTGCAGGAGAGGTTCAAAAATTATGTCCCAGAAGATGGGTCCACAGATCGATCCCTGCGGACATCCCTTGGTAATTTTCCTTATTACCTTCCGGTTGCCCACGCGCCATTCCACTATTCTGTCTCTGCAGTAGTCTAAAAGACTGTTGTATAGGGCTGCGGGTACTTCCATCTGGCGTAACCTCAGAAACAGTGCTGGCCACCACAGGTTGTCAAATGCTCCTGCGATGTCTATCATGATTGCCAAGGAGTATGTTTTATCTGTGTTTTGTGTAATTTCTAAAGCTCTGTTTATTGCATCATCGATGCTTTTCCCTTTCCGAAATCCAAACTGGTGGGGATTCATTCCAAGTAGGGTTCTGTGAGCCTGCAAGCGGTCACACAGTAGCCTCTCTTGGATTTTTGCCATGGTGTTTATGAGGCATATTGGTCTGTAGGATTTCGGATCTGATTGGTCTCTGTCTGATGATTTTCGTATGATGACTGCATTTGAGGTTTTCCAGACTGTCGGTACACGGCCTAGCCTTAAGGCGTCGTTTAGTAGTTCTGTTAAGTATGGGGTGATCTGTGGTGCTAGCCTCTTAAGCACTTCTGCATGGATCCTGTCGGGTCCAGGTGCTTTTTTATTCTTTAGCTCTCTTATCGCTACCGCAACTTCCTCGTGCGCAAAGGGACAGGTGACGGCGTCGGTGTTATACTGTTCATGAAGTTCTTGTCTGAGTGTGATCTGTTCCTGTGTGTCTGAGTCTGTGGCATCTTCCGGGAGGAGTTTGTTCAGCAGATATTGTGCTGTGTTTCTCCATCCCACTGTCATTGTGCCGTCATCCTGCCGTAGCGTGCTTAATGCCAATGGGGTCTTTATTTTTTCTGTCAGGATCTTGTATTGTTCCCCCCAGATATTCTGTTGTGTGTGTGTGGTCAAGTAGCTCTCCCAATGTTGTTTCCTGGTCTGAAATAATGTCTTTTTGAAGAGTTCTTTGGCTTCCCTATATGCAGCTAGTCTTAGTAGTTTGTCTCTTTGTATCCATGTCCTCTGGTATAGTTTTCGTTTCCTTGTCATGTCACGTTTGAGTCTGGTTAATTCGTCTGACCATGGTGTTTCCCGTTGTTTGCTGTGTGTGTGCGTAGGTATTGCTGTTTCTTGTGCTGTTTGGATGATTTGTGTCAGTTTGTGTGCTCTGTAGTCCACGCTTCCCTGTATGTTGTATATATTCTCATTTTGAACAATTTGTTGTAGTCTGTCCCAATTCGCTCTTTTAAAGTTGAAGTGTGTTGTATTGTGTGTGGTGCGATAATTGTTTGTTGTGAGACTTATTTCTATTATGTTGTGATCACTTGTGGTCAGAGAGTCGTGTATGGTCCATCTTTGCAGTCGTCCTAATGTTCTGTCATTCGCCAGAGTAATATCGATTTTGGTGGCAGATCCGCCTGGACCTCTGTATGTAGGTGTAGGTCCGTCTTCATTTATAATATGTAGTTGTGTCTCCTGTATGACGTCGTTGACTTTCCGTCCTCTGTCGTCCGTTCTGTCCGAGTGCCATAGTGTGGATTTAGCGTTGATATCTGCACATATAATTAGGTTCTTATTTCTAGAGTACTCAGCAATGTCTTGTATCATATGTAGGTATGGCTCTATGTCGTCACTGTACTGTGCGTATAGTGATGAGACCACCCATGTGTCTCGACCCTTAGTTATTTCTGCTGTGGCCAGATGACTGTTACACAGCTGCGTAATCTTAGTGATATTTAAAGTTTTGTTGAGGACAACTATGGCAGCCTTGTAGTTTCGTCTGTCTGAGATTGTGACAGCGTCCCAGGGTAGGTTAGTTAAGTTTCCCTGGGTTGTCACATAAGGTTCTTGCAGGCAAAGAATATCCGCCTGCAAGTCCAGAGCTACTCGCGGCAGTTCTGCACTAACGAGTGTGCTTCTATTAGCATTAAGTTGTATTATTTTCATGGGTGTTTCACATGAAGGTAGAATTTGTGTCCTGTTTGCGAGTAGTCAAAGTCAGTTCTGCCATGTGCCCTCACTTGGTCCTTGTACACTTGGTGTGGGTTATATGTTTCCCCCCTCCGACTACACGCTAGTATGACTAATTTTTCTAGCTCTGCTGGGTATAACATTACTACAAATCCCTGAGTGACCAGAGACCCATTATAGGTTTATCCTATTGCTTTCCACTAGTTCCACAAGCACTTCGTGGTATTCCGCCACAAATTTTTTGATCTTGTTGCAAAGGATGCTAGTGCTTTCAGAGCTGCTTGGCTGTCTGAATAAATGAAAATACTAAGACCTCTGTAGCACCTCCGCAAATTCTCCTCCACACACACACACACACACACACACACACACACACACACACACACACACCTCTGACAGCAGATATTTCTGCTTGCACCCGCCAGCCTTGGCTGCACTCCGTATACCCCGGCCCCAACACCTTGGTCGGTTTTCGAACCGTCAGTGAACCAGACTATCTCCCCAGTACAGTGTCGAAATTTGTTCTCCCGGAGCTCTCTACTTCCAATTACTACACTGAAAGACTTGTCGAAGCAGCTCGGAGTTATTATATAGTTGATCGGCATTTCCCAACCGTACCTAAGTCTACCTCACTCTTTTAGTTTGAGATCCTGGATACCCCAGTGTGTTCCAGTTTTTGCCAGTTTCAACCTGTGTGCTCCAGCTGCTGCCTCCATCTTTACCCACAGGTGTAACGGGGGCATGTGCAGCATGGTTCCCATCCCAGCAGTGGCTGTGCTGCTGATTCCACCTGTAATAGCTAAGCAGGCCAATCTCTGCATCTTAGCAAGCTCCTTAGCAGCTAGCTCCTGTTCTACCTTTTTCCACCACACTGTTGCCCCATAAGTGATCATAGGTCCTACCACTGTGGTGTATATCCAGTACATACTCTTGGGGTTTAAGCCCCAGTTTCTACCACAAGGTCTCCTGGTACTCATTAGAGTACCTTTCGGCTTGAAACAGATGCTTCTTATGTGATGGGTCCACGATAGTTTCCCGTCCAGTGTTACTCCTACATATTTCAGTATCCCCTTCACCGGTAGGGTTTCATCGAGAAGCTTGTGTGTTGGATCTGCTTCCTCATAAATGGTACTACAACAGTCTTCTTAGAACTGACCCTTAGATCCTGTTTCTTGCACCAATTTTGCACAATGTTCAATGCTCCTTTTGTCATAGCTCTGACTGTACTTGAAAATTTGCCAAGTATTACTATGGCAAGATTGTCTGCATATCCCTGGCAAAAGTACTTTCTAGAGTTTAATTCTACGATGGTTGGAACCTCAACAGTGGGAGCTATTTATTTACAGCTCATACAAAATAGATACGTGTTTCAAAGTTTTACTGACCTTAAAAGCAGTCACCAGCATTGTGTATAACCTGTTTCCAACGATGTGGAAGTTGTAGGATACTGTTAGCAGTGCCAGTTGTGTTGACAGTTCGAGCAGCGCCGGTTATTGCCCGACGAATTTGTACCAGTTGTGAAGCGAATGCCGTGAAGTGTTTCCTTCAGTTTAGAAATCGAGTTGAACTCAAGAGGGCTTAAGTCAGGGGAGTGCAGTAGGTAGTATAGCACTTAGCAGCCCCATCAGTCAAACAAATCAGTAACAGCTTGCACTGTACGTGCTTGAGCATTGTCCTGCAAAATGATGGTCAGGGCCTGCAGAAAGTGTCATCACTTCTGTCTCTGTGCTGTTCACCTTTGGAACACAACCTACAACCAGCTTAGAGGCAGAAAGTTCTGACTTCCGATAGGCTTACCGTTAAGTAAGCCGTGTTTCCAGGCTACCTCATTTCCCCTGCAACAGAATGTCCAGTGGTTGTTGTTTTTGTTGTTGTTGTTGTTAAGTACCATGCTGGTTTGATGTCTCTCTCCACGCTAGACTGTCCCGTGCAATCCTCTTCACCTCTACACAACTACTGAAACTACATCCACTCGAAGCTGCTTTTTCTTGTGATTTCGAGAATGTTTCACAAAAAAAGAAAAGAATGTTAGAAAGATGATTCGAGTCTGAAGTAAACTGCGGGAAAAAGAAAAGAAATTAGTACACTTGGAAAGACGACGTCGATTTGGATCTGATGACGGCGTATGCCGGCTGAGGGATAGTAGATGTGGCATAGCTACCACAGTGTCATCTGTGTTTACCCTTTAACTGGGAATGTCCACAGCCATAAGGCACAGTGTGGCCCAAACGTGTGAAGCAAGCAAGTAGCCATGCCACAAAGATGCTCAAATGCTCCCTACAGTCAACTGAGCGAGTTTGAAATGGGTCAGATAGTGGTCTCTCGAGTGGCGGGGTGTATTGCCACCACAGTTGGACGTGCTGCGTCAGTAGTGCAGCGAAGCTGGTATCAGTGATGACGTGAACATTGTCACACCTGTAGAAGAGGTTCTGGATGTCCACGCAGCGCAGACACCCGCTAGGGTCGTCGTAATGTAAGGGTAGCAGTGGCAGATCATACAGTCAGCACAGCACAGATGAGAGGGGTTGTAAGCCCAGATGCGTCAACTCAGACTGTTGAAAACTGGTTAATAGCATTAGGACTGTGGGCACACACACCTCTAGCCCGTCTTCCACTCACACCACAGCATCGACGTACACAGTCTCGACCGGTGCGGTCAGACCATAACTTCGAAGATGGTATGGTCTTCAGAGATGAAAGTAGATTGTGCTGCACGGAAGTGTGGTCGTTCGTGCGCTCGACGTAGAACTGGTGAGTGCTGTCTGGTAAAATGCATTTGTCCAAACACACTGGCCCCATCCCAGTAGTTATGGTCTGGGGTGCGATACGCTACAACTCTCTCATCTCTGGCGTATGTGGAGGGGAGCTAACCAACGCTCGGTACGTGCCGAATGTTATACCCGTTCTTCTGCCGCTCTTGCAACAGGATTTTGATGTGTTGTTATAACAGAATATTGCTCGCCCACAGACTGCCCGTGAAACTCAACATGCTCTGGAAGACGTGCAGCAACTTCCCTGGCCAACGCGATCCCTGGACTTGGCTCCAGCCAATCACATGTGGCATACGATGGAAAGAGCTGCGACTCGTGCGACTCGTCAACTAACAGCTCTTACAGAACCACATGAACATGTCGAGCAGGCGTGGCATTATCTATCCCGGAAAAGTATTCGCCATCTCTACCATCGACTGGATACCAGAGCCAGCGCCTTCACAGGCGCCCGTGGAGACTACACCACGAACTAATATGGATGTTTCAGCATGGGTCGATAACTGATACCTCAGAACCGCTTGTTGTAGTCATCTGTAAATGTAATCATTTCACGTACTCCATATGCGCTGTTGCAACAACAAATCTTGAGTGAATTGGAAACCTCTGAAAAGTGTATTAGTTTCTTTCTGACAGTATATATTTCACACAGTACTTCAGTCTTCATCACATTGGTTCCCGGGTTTTCTGCTGCCCTAAAGTGTTTCAACACTCCCTATCGCAGCACAGCACGATTCCTACAATAAGCGGCTCTGCTATAACGACCCAGCGGTGAGTTATTGATGCAAAATGAAACTGACCATCTGAGGCGTGACAGGCAGTTCATTTGCCAGCTAACTCATAGGTATGTTTCGACTTTGACCTTTAAATTGTGAAAAGCTCTCTCTATGATACATGTAACTGAAACACAGTTGTACTTCGCCGCAACCATTTTGGGAAAATGTTCGACTTTGCGAAGACTTGGCAGGGGCGAAGCGGCCTACAGCCGCGCCCTCGCGCGACTGCCAACGCTGGCCACCCTATCGACGCACCTGTTGCGCTTCCATCGACCGAACCTCGCCTGCTGCAGACAAATGCCAGTCGAGTCCTAAGCGCAAGTCTCCGGCTCGCCCTTTGCGTCGCGTCTTTGAATACAGCAGCTGGTGGGCAGCCCCCAGTCAATACCGCCACCCGGAAAATGGGTGTCCTTCGGCTTAACCTGTTGCTTCGAAGATGCTGACATTTATTCTTTAGAGTGATCGCTTAAGAAATGAATTACTTCGCTAGATGTGTGATAAGTGGCACCGTCCTGTTGCAAACAACAAAACGTTCATCTGCCTCAAGAAAAGAAGTAAACTGTGTAATTATGTCTTGGTACACAACACTGTTCATTGCGCTTCTAAAGAAAATAGCGCCCCAGTATTCGACGACGTGATACGACACACCACATTTCAATTCTGTGACAGTGCAAGGTGTTTCCATGATTTTCGGTTGCTCACAGTCTTGTGTACTGACAGGTCAAGTATTAACTGAGATGAAACTACGCCTCATAAGTGAAGAAAACGCGGTCCAGTTTGGAACCTAGTTAGACTTCAACCCGAGTGCATAGCAGTTATGATACCGGTGCTAACGGTCTGATAATATTCCCCTTCCTGTACAAAATGATGACCCATGCGTGAACAACACGATGTGACTACGGTTAATGAATAATAGGTAGCAAACACACCATACCGCAACGGGACATACATAGTAGGTTTCTAACATACGTTCACGTAAAATGTAACAAAGACGTTTAATCATTCTAATACAAGTTGTGAGTGTTTACGCCCTTCTCTTGTAGAGAAAATACATGCAATACGGACGTAAAATTCACTTTGTATTGCCTAACCAAAACTGAAGGAAGAACGAACCACAAAAGAGCCAACTCTCGATGTATTCGGGACCGCAACTCTTGCCTCTAAGTTCTCCGCAGCTCAAACCTACCTTATATTATCTTAAATTTGAGTGAAAAGAAAGAAAATTCTGTCTACTGAATGCTGTTTACATTCCCATCAATTCCGCGGAAGGCTGCTTGTTTCCAATAAGCGGTGCTCGTATAGGCTACCGACGTGAATAAAGGATGAACAAGCAGGTATAGATTGAACAGAAAAGTCGTAAGATTGAGATAAGATTGCAGAAAGAGAGTAATCATTATTCGACGAATAAGCATAAAGATTCACGAACAGAAGATACATCTCACATTCAAGAGACCACATGGAAATACAAGGTGTACATAAAGTCTAGGAACACTTGCAATTATTTATTGCACAAGAACTAAACATTGTACAGATGTCATACATTGAATTTTTAAGAGAAACTCTGAAAGGCTTTTTTTTTCAAAAATTCTATATGCCAACCATGAGTGACCCTGAAAACGTCAGCCCGCATCTCGTGGTCGTGCGGTAGCGTTCTCGCTTCCCACGCCCGGGTTCCCGGGTTCGATTCCCGGCGGGGTCAGGGATTTTCTCTGCCTCGTGATGGCTGGGTGTTGTGTGCTGTCCTTAGGTTAGTTAGGTTTAAGTAGTTCTAAGTTCTAGGGGACTGATGACCATAGATGTTAAGTCCCATAGTGCTCAGAGCCATTTGAACCATTTGAAAACGTCAATAGGGTAATCGAATTCTTCCCATACCCGTCGCAGCATGGCCACCTTGACTGTGACAGTCACTTCACGTATTCTCTCCCGGAGCTCTGCTACATCACGTGGTAGAGACGGTACATACACCAGATCTTTAATGTGTCCACACAAATAGTCACACGAAGTGAGATCTGGTGATCGGGGAGGCCATTTCATGAAACAGTTGTCCCCTTCTGGAGCACGGCCGATCCATCGATGCGGCAGCTCCGTGTTCAGGTACCCACGAACTTCACTATGAAAATGGGGTGGAGCCCCATCCTGCTGAAAGGTGAACGGGGAGTCCGATTGCATTTGAGGGATGAGCCATTACTGCAACATGTCCAAGTAGGAGTATCCAGTGTCAGTGCTCTTGGTCCGTACAGTTTTCGACGTGACAAGGCACAAGGCACAAAACATTTACCTTTGGTGAATCACGCTCAAATTCATTGCATTCGTGTGGATGCTTTGCATCCTAGATTCAACAATTATGCCTGTTCACTTTCCAGTTAGTGTGAAAAGTGGCTTCGTCGCTAAAAATTAAACGATCAAAAATGCCATCCCTATCCTCATTCAATTGTAGCAAATGCGAATAAAACTCAAAACGCTTGTCTTTGTCGTCGTCATTGAACTTCTGCACTAGCTCCAATTTGATTGGTTTCATAGACAGCTTTTGTCGCAGGACTTTCCACACTGTCATTGGAGCCAATTCGAGTTCACGGGACGCACGACGCACCGATTTCTTGGGACTCATGAATGTCTCTTGTACGCGCTCCACATTCACTTCACTCATAGTGGGACATCCGCTTCTCTTTGCCGGGCACAAGCAACCCGTCGTAACGAATTTGTTGTGCCAATGGTAAATGCCCTTCCTTGTTGGTGGCTTCTTATCGTACTTGGTTCTAAACTTCCGTTGAACAGCTATAGCACACTTGTTTTTGTCGACCTCCAACACACAGAAAGCTCGCTCCGCACCTGAACTCGCCATTTTTGCGACTAGCGCTGACTATCGGAAGATTACCAAACTGCGCTGTGGCGGTGCACACGAAAAAAAAGTCAGGGTTTCTCTTCAAATGACATAGGCATGATAGCTGTACAACGTTTGGTTCTTGTGCAATAAAAATTGAAAGTGTTCCCGGACTTCATGTACACCCTGCAATACCATACGCCATCAAGTTTTAGGAAAGTGGTGTTCATCTCTGAAGAAGATCGCATATATGACGGTAGTACGACGCCTTCTTGGGTATTGCTTAGGTGTCTGAGATCCGTGTGATTTCGGAGTAAAGGAACACATCGAAGCAATTCAGAGGCGAGCTGCTAGATTTGTTACCTGTAGGTAGGTAGGTAGGTAGGTAGGTAGGCAGGTAGGTTCGAACAACACGCAGGTATTATGGAGAGGGAACTCATATTGGAATGCTTGGACATAAGGCGACGTTCTTTCGAAGAACAGTATTGAGAAAATTTAGAGAACCAGCATTTTAAGCTGATTGCAGAACAATTCTACCGCCGCCAACATACACTTCACGTAAGGACCAAGAAGATAAGAGAAATTAGGGAGACATACGGACAGCCGTTTTCCCCTCGCTGTATTTGCGAATGGAACAGAATATGACTAGTAATGGGTTAGTTTGCACTCCGCCACGTACCGTACGATGATTTGCGGAGTATGTATATAGAAGTACATGTAGAAGTCAGAGTAATATTATTTGGCCAGTGAAAAAGTAAAATCCGCAGATGGCTCTTAACAAAGGCAGTTACTGATTCTCACTACGTTAAACAAAGGCGTAACATTGCTCAAAATGAAAACATATCCACAAAACAGAAAAATCATGTAATATGGAATGATACCACTGCAAAGCTAGCACGCAACGCTCTCACCAAAAATCCTGAATACTGAAACTTCGAAATTCGCACCTCAACAACAAACAATGACATCTGAACTTAACAAATTGGAGTTAAGAACTTCCAATTTCAACGGCAGCGTGCATGTAAACAAATGACAGAAACTGTAGAGTACGCTGTTCGCTTTTCCTTGTTCAGTTACTTCGATTCCTCGACTCTACAAAAAAACGATAATAATAGAATTTCAACTTCTGCATCGCTTTCTGTGCACTACCAAACGAAATTTGAGGCTGGACGAATAGTCTCATTAAATTTCATATTCCTCACCTCATCCAGTCTAGCGCTCGTCAAAATGGCCGGTCAATCAAGTTCTCTTTTTGTCTGCAACTGATTCGTGTTCATGGAAACGGGCGATTAATCTCTTAAATTGTTCAGCACTGTGGCATCTGGATATCTCACGCGAAAAATTACTCCATTGGAACTCCTATTTACAGGCGCATTTACTTTTATGTGCGCGACATGATGATCCACTCTACAGCTACGTCAACGTATACCTCTATAAACCAAAGCGAAGTGCATGCTGGTGGATGCTCCCTCATTCACGTAATGAGCGTAGTAATAATGATTGACTAAGTGCGTCTCTGCGTTCACTAAGAGAGTGAAACACAGGAAGTTGCAGTATACTCCTAGATTCTCCACTCAATACTTGATCTTCACACTTTGTAAGTAGGCTTTCCTGAGATAGTTGGTGCCATCTTCAAGCGTCTGAAAGTTCAGTATTTTTCAGAATTTCAATGACGGCCTACCATGAGTGAAACAAACCTGCGACCATTCGTTTTGTCGTTTTACATGTTCCGTATCCTCTGTCAGTCCTATTTGGCGTGGATCCCACACACTTGAGCTACACTACTGGCCATAAAAATTGCTACACCACAAATATGACGTGCAACAGACACGAAATTTAACCGACAGGAAGATGATGCTGTGATATGTAAATGATTAGCTTTTCAGAGCATTCGCACAAGGTAGGCGCCGGTGGCGACACCTACAACGTGCTCACATAAAGAAAGTTTCCAACCGATTTCTCATACACAAACAGCAGTCAACCGGCGTTGCCTGGTGAAATGTTGTTGTGATGCCTCGTGTAAGGAGCAGACATGCGAACCATCACGTTTCCGACTTTGATAAAGGTCGGATTGTAGCCTATCGCGAGTGCGGTTTATCGTATCGCGACATTGCTGCTCGCGTTGGTCGAGATCCAATGACTGTTAGCAGAATATGGAATCGGTAGGTTCAGGAGGGTAATACGGAACGCCGTGCTGGATCCCAACGGTCTCGTACCACTAGCAGTCGAGATGACAGGCATCTTATCCGCATGGCTGTAACGGATCGTGCAGCCACCTCTCGATGCCTGAGTCAACAGATGGGGATGTTTGCAAGACAACAACCATCTGCACGAACAGTTCGACGACGTTTGCAGCAGCATGGACTATCAATTCGGAGACCATGGCTGTGATTACCCTTGACGCTGCATCACAGACAGGAGCTCCTGCGATGGTGTACTGCCGGCCGGTGTGGCCGAGCGGTTCTAGGCACTTCAGTCTGGAGCCGCGCAACCGCTACGGTCGCAGGTTCGAATCCTGCCTCGGGCATGGATGTGTGTGATGTTCATAGGTTAGTTAGGTTTAAGTGGTTCTAAGTCCTAGGGGACTGATGACCTCAGATATTAAGTCCCATAGTGCTCAGAGCCATTTGAACCATTTTTGATGGTCTACTCAACGACGAACCTGGGTGCACGAATGGCAAAACGTCATTTTCACTGCATCATGATGGTCGCATCCGTGTTTGGCGACAATGCGGTGAACGCACATTGGAAGCGTGTATTCGTCATCGCCATACTGGTGTATCACCCGGCGTGATGGTATGGGGTTACACGTCTCGGTCACCTCTTGTTCGCATTGACGGCACTTTGAACAGTGGACGTTACATTTCAGATGTGTTACTACACGTGGCTCTCCCTTTCATTCGATCCCTGCGAAACCCTACATTTCAGCAGGATAATGCACGACAGCATGTTGCAGATCCTGTACGGGCCTTTCTGGATACAGAAAATGTTCGACTGCTGCCCTGGCCAGCACATTCTCCAGCTCTCTCACCAATTGAAAACGTCTGGTCAATGGTGGCCGAGCAACTGGCTCGTCACAACACGCCAGTCACTACTCTTGATGAACTGTGGTATCGTGTTGAAGCTTCATGGGCATCTGTACCTGTTCACGCCATCCAAGCTCTGTTTGACTCAATGCCCAGGCGTATCAAGGCAGTTATTACGGCCAGAGGTGGTTGTTCTGGATACTCATTTCTCAGGATCTATGCACCCAAATTGCGGAAAATGTAATCACATGTCAGTTCTAGTATAATATATTTGTCCAATCAGTACCCGTTTATCATCTGCATTTCTTCTTGCTGTAGCAGTTTTAATGGCGAGTAGTGTAATTAAATCTAGAAGCGGTACCGCTTGCCTTCGACTTCGTCTGGATTACGTGGGCAGTGACTTATCGCATTCTTCTTCGGCAGAGGGAAGGGTCAGTTTACGGTGATTACCTTGATGTAGCAATATTAATGGCCGGTAGTGTATATTCGATTTTATAGGATGGATCATACGAGCGTTTCGTAAGCACTCTCTTTGTAGACTTACATCATGAAAATCCCGATATGGTTGGCGGGACCTGGCCATAATGCTCCAAACGTTATCGATTGGGAAGAGATCCGACGATCTTGCTGGCCAAGGTGGGGTTTGTCAAGGAAGACGAAAAGCAGAAGAAACTCTCGCCGTGTGAGGGCAGGCCTCAGCTTGTTGACATGAAAGCCCAGGATAGCTTGTCGTGGAGGGCAACAAAACGCGGCGCAGAATATCGTCGGCGTACCATTGTTACTGTAAGGGTGCCGCGGATGACAACCAAAGAACCATGAAAAGAAATAGCACTCAACTCCTGTTTGTCAGACCGTATGGCTGGTTGCAGGTTGGTATCCCACTGAGGTCTGAGGCGTCTCCAGACGCGTCTACGCTGGTCATACGGGTTCGGCTCGAAGCGAGAGTCCTCCTTGTTCTGTTACAATCGGATTCCACGGCGGAGACTGTCTGGAGATACCACGGATAGCTGTGTGTCATCCACCATATGGCCCAACAACCAAGAGTGATGGTCTCGGGCGCCATTTCTTTTCACAGCAGAACCCCGTTTGTCATCCACGGCAACCTTACAGCACAGCGGTACATCTACGATATCCTACGCCTCGTTTTGTTGCCCTTCATGGCAAGCCATCCTTGGCTTAGATTTCAGCAAGATAATTCCCGCCGCCATACGGAGAAGATTTTTACTGCTTGTCTTCGTGCTTGCTAGACCCTGACTTGGAAGGTCGCCGAATCTCTTCCCAATTGAGAAAGTTTGGAGTATTTATGGGCAGCACCTTCCAACCAGCTTGGGATTTTGACGCTCTAACGCGCCAATTTGAGAGAAGTTGGCACGATATCCCTCAGGAACTCATCCGTCCAACAACTATCTCGTTCAGTACCAAATCGAATAACTGCTTGCATGAGAGCCAGACGTGGACCAACACGTTACTGACTTGCTCAATTTGTGACTCTCTTTCTGGTGAATAAACAATACCATTTTTCTGAAACTATAATCATTTGTTGATGTTTAAATGTACGTAACATCTTTCGATTTCGCGGTTCCGGTCAGGTAATTCCTTCGTGATGCGTCTTTTTCTTTCGTAGTGTGTATATGGAAAGAGTTGTGAGGCAGAAATACTCTGAGTTGGATTATGAAGCATCTAGCTGCGCATTGATGGAAATCAGCCGTTCGAATAGGAATGTTGAATCGTAAGTGGCTTTTTATGAAGTTGCTAAAGTTTAAAATTTGTCGGTGGCATCAGAGGAATTAGTGTGATACAGTTAGGCATGTTTTCATTATTAGAAGTTTAAATAAAACTAAAGGACGTCATCTTTCATTTCAGAAGAACCTGACCACCTCTTGCAGTTAATTTGGTAGTAAATAATTACAGTTACGGCAAGTACAGTTAGGCTGCAATTTAGTTTTTCAGTGCGATCGCGGCTGAAGTCATTCTCTCACCCTTTAGCCTGATCGCCAACCATTAGAATCACGGTCAGATCTTTAAAATTACGGGATGAGGGCTTACAGTCACATACTTTCCTCTTCGCTTTACCATAACACATGCTGACTTAAATGACCTTAAACAGTTCGTAGCCCTTGAAGGGTTCAGAATATCACAGGTAAACCACAGTTGTTAAGGTACGCTCGAGGTTTACAAGCAGAACGGGAAGTAACTGTGGGCTGGTTACGGTGCGTCATGCACCACAACCAATGCGCCTCATTCACGTGTTTAACACATAAACGACAAGTTAAAACGGGTAATATTCCCTGACTGACAAATAGCCTTTTATGTAACCTTTCATTTCTCATAGTTTGATAGGGATGTGTTAAAAGATCCTGAGTCTCGTTATCGATACAACTCTGTATCCAGCCACATCAGTTCAAAAATTTTAGAGTACGGGGGCGGAGCTAAGTGAAATGGAACAAACACGTGAATTTAGTTGTAAGACTTCTACTGTGTACACTTCCATTCGTAAGAAGTATTCTGGGGCTCCAAACGTATTTTCTGAGAAGAACTGTTGGAGGCTTCTCGAACGACCGGTTTTGAATACCGCCCGAACCGCTGGAGTCCTTGTGCAGTCGAGATGACGGATATGAAAGGAAGAATTCAAAGATGCGCTGCCAGATTTGTGACCAGCCGGCTTGGCCTATAACGGGCGCGTGGCGCAGTTTACGATCTTTCTTCCCCTCCCTGGCACCGAATGCTGTGCTAACTACGGCGACCCGGACGCTAGTTGCTTCCGCATACTTACCAGTCTTCCCGACGTCGTGAAACCAGTCCGAGGAACGAATTAGCGGCAAACCCGTATTCACGTCTTTCCTCCATCACGTCTACTAATTCTATAGGATCGCCAACCTCGCTGATACTCGGTAGACTACTGTTCCAAGCTCCGACATCATTTTGATAGAGCGACCAACCACAACGGTTAAATTTTAAGTCATCACTTTTTCAGCAGGTTTGATGCTGTCCATCTTTTAATCGCTGCATATTTGCTGTACTCGACTTCCCCAATAATCTGTTATTCGCGTGTACTACTTTTTGTCTACTCCTACTACTTTTCCTCCCTACTGCCCTTTCCAGTTCCAGGTATTTCAGCATGCTTTAACAAACGTTCCACAAATGTGCCACTTCGTCTGGTAACTGTCTTCGACGGGCTTCCACATTTCTCTACTACTGATAACAGCTCCAGACTCAAAAGTTAATGGATATGTACCAAACTAACAATTACTCTGCTTTTTTTGCTATACGCTCTCAGCGCCCCATTACAACTAATTATCCTTCTGATCGTACAGTGAACGCTACGGCGACCATATGCCCTAGTTGCTGAATCTTCAACGTAGTACTGCCGTGGACCACGAAAAGCGAGCCGGCAGGACTCAGCGGTACCAGAAGCAGCTCTGAGAATATCCAGTGCATCTCTGGATGAAACGTCAGGAACGAAAAAGCTTCACATTGCACGACCGTAACCCGAAACAATGAACAGCTATTCTTCTGTCAAGTCTTACTTCCTGATTTTCTGAAGATCTTACATGGGCGCAGTATATCCACATTTCTCCCTCATAGCATTAGCATTCTCAGAAAATTTACTTTTGCACACCTGTAAAGGCTTCCCATATCTGCCACTATTATTATTATTATTATTATTATTATTATTTTATTATTATTATTATTATTATTATTATTATTATTATTATTATTATCATACACGTAGTAGACTCTTCGTGGATCACGTGAAGCTTCTATAGTTCTTCCTGTGGTTTTTCCATGAGACCTTCATTTTCTCGCTCATGGCTTTCTTTCTTTCTTTCTTTCATCCGTCCACTTTGTACCGGTCTTTTTGGCTCTTGTCTCTGGATGGACTTCCCTCTTGTCTATTTTGCTTCTGTAGCTGTTACGGTCTGTAGTATCCTGAATGGTGAGTTGAGCATCAGTAAGGTCTCTTCGTACTTGTTCGACCCATGTCGTACATTTATGGTTTTCAGTGGCTTTATCTGGCGTGTGAGTCTATACTCAGGGCGTCTGTGTATGTGTCCATAGAACTTAAGGCGTCTTTTTCTAATGTCAGCACCAATATTTGAAATTTCCTCTGTAGTCTTGTTGGTTTGTAAGCCATATCCAGCTTCAGTGTTTCGTGGTCCAAGGATTTTCCTAATGATCTTACGTGCTTGTTTTTGTAGATTATTTAATAATGTGTGTGAAATCTTATGGGACTTAACTGCTAAGGTCATCAGTCCCTAAGCTTACACACTACTTAACCTAAATTATCCTAAGGACAAACACACACCCATGCCTGAGGGAGGACTCGAACCTCCGCCGGGTCAAGCCGCACAGTCCATGACTGCAGCGCCTAAGACCGCTCAGCTAATCCCGCGCGGCTTGTAGATTTTGTAGTAGCATTTTGTTACGGAGTGACAAGGCTTCTGCTGCGTATAGCATCTCGGGTTTAATGACAGTGATGTAGTGCCTAATTTTTGCAAGCATTATTATTACTATAATTATTGTTATTATTCTCGAATGAACCCGTAGGACTAACCAAAGGACTTAGAGCCGGGCGTTTCCCTCCTTTGCGCCCGTATTTCCTTCACTCTCTTCCTTTGCCTCCTCAGACTTGTCTTTTTCTATCCTCACATAATAGATAACACCTCCAGCTTCTTCTTTGGTTTTTCCTGTCGGTCAACTGGCCATTTGTGAATTTCAGACCTGCAGATTTCACTGTGTTCGACATCTTCTACTGTAATCCCTGCTAGTTTCAGATCAGCTTCGATCTCTCCAATACATTTCATCGCGTCCGTTTTGGCTTTACTGCTGTTGGCAAAGGATTCGACTTTTTGTTTCGTAGGTCTGATTTCGTTCATTCTTTTAATATGCCCACAAACGTTAACCTGCGTTTGCTAATGTCAGTGTGGTTGTTTGAGCGTTGTTTGATTTTCTGGTTGCCTCTGAGTCAGTATTGTTGCTCTACAAGTTTTGGACCTAGAAATTTCCTACGATTTTGCATTACTTTTTCTCAGTGTTTTGAGTGTCTGTTTTCCAGTTCTAGATTAGTGTTCTGATCCATAGAAGCATTCTGGTTTAATTGTCGTACTGTAATTTCTTAGTTTTGTGTGCTTGGAGATACATTTCGTGTTCAAGAAGTTTGGGGTTATTTGGTATGCAGTTTCCATCTTTCGATGTCTAACGTCGTTTGCTTTTGTTTCCATTCCATTTTCCTGAATTGTTTTAACAAAATGTTATTATTATTATTATTATTATTGTTGTTGTTGTTGTTGTTGTTGTTGTTATTGTTATCTTTCCTTTCTCAGACGTTATATCTGGTTAAAAATGGAAAGTGACGCGGACCTTGATCAAGCGTGACTTCCTTTTATCTCTACGGTATATGTTACATTGCATTTAAGAACTTTCGGGTACTTGAACATGTATCAATAATTACAGATTTCTTTAGTTGTGTATATGCGTTTGGATGTAGCTGTATTGCGTTGATGTACTGGTGGATATTGTGTGGTATGACTCCTGTAGTTGATAGTACAATTGGTATAATGTCAACTTTATCCTGATGCCACATGTCCTTGATTTCCTCAGCCAGTTGGATGTATTTTTCAATTTTTTCTCCTGTTTTCTTCTGTATATTTGTTGTATGGGTATTATTATTATTATTATTATTATTATTATTATTATTATTATTATTATTATTATCAGGTGGAATTGGATCCTATCCAATAATGCAAACCTGTTACGTTTCAGTCTTCAGAGTTTCCAAGCAGCTTTCCTTTTTTTCTCCCTGGATTATTTTCTTTTCTGCAGTCCATTTTGTCCCTTTTCCGATGGTGACATCATTCTCTTATGCAAAACGAGAACGCACTAAACAATATCAGCTTATTGCGTCAAATTTCTACGTGAACAAAAAGAAATGATTACTAACCAATTACTATCATGAAAATAATAAGTCCTCTGAATATTAACGGCAAATAATGGCTCACGAGAAGCGTATTTGTATCTTAATGTACGCTTAAGTGGAAGTCTGTCTGGGAAGCGCAGCAAACTTTCGTAATCTGCACAGCTCGCAAATGAAAAGTAATAGAGTGCACGACTCGCGAAATCGGGAAGTAATCAACTAACCTAAGTTACGCTGCAAATCCAGCAAATTGTAAGCTGCTGAGATAATGGACACAGGCATTTTCGAAATGCGAGACACAGACTGGTGTCCAAAATTAAGGTGACAAACCGCTCTTTCCCCTTCCTTTGTCTAATTCACGATATAACCATACAAACTGGAAAATTGGAAATTTGCGGTAAACTCTTACGTGACCAAACTGCTTAGGTAATCGGTTCCCAAGTTTACACAATAGTTAATTTAACTTAAACTAACTTACGCTAAGGACCACACACACACACACACACACACACACACACACACACACAAACGGAGGACTCGAACTTCCGACGGGGGAAGCCGCGCGGACCGTGACAATACGCCCCTAGACCGCGTGGCTACCCCGCGCGGCTCACACAAATTGTCAACAGATGTCCGTACGTTCGTGTTCTCCACGGAAGACGGCATTTCGGTCAACGGAAAACCACGCCACCGATGTCGTCAGGGCACCTATCAAACGGAGTAGTATTACGGTATATTAATAATTTTTACTTATGGACCGTCTGACAGCAACTGAATAAAACACAATTTTAGTGCCATACGCGTTTCGCCTTTATTTTCTGCAAGGCATCATCAGTGGCAGGTTGCGTGGACAATTTCCTACATATTACGCTCCTGTTGCATTTTTGGTGTTGTTCTTCTTCTTATGAATGCCAATTTGCGGTTTTTTCCCCATTCCACAACACTATGCACTGAACGCTTGTTTTAAAGCAATTTTTTGGTTTCTGTTCAAAAAACCGCAAATTGGCGTTCATAAGAAGAAGAACAACACCAAAAATGCAACAGGAGCGTAATATGTAGGAAATTGTCCACGCAACCTGCCACTGATGTCTTGCAGAAAATAAAGGCGAAACGCGTATGGCACTAAAATTGTGTTTTATTCAGTTGCTGTCAGACGGTCCATAAGTAAAAATTATTAATATACCGTAATATTACACGCAACTGCGGAAGACAGGACTATAAAATTTGAAAACGGAGTAGTGTTTGTATGGTAGTCACTCATCCACAATTGCTCTGTACAGAGCCACAAACGGTGCAGTATGGCACACAGAAGACGCCTACCAGACTCAATGAGGCGGAGGGCCACAGAAAGATTGGAAGAAGGACGGTCGTAAACTCACGTGGCCCGATGGCTTAACATGAATCGTTTGTTGTTTCTCGAATGTGGCGACAGTTTATAGAGACCGAAACTGTATCCTCAGGGTGAACCACGTGTGACATCAGAAAGAGAGGACCGTTATTTGGCTGTAAGGGCACGACGACAGCGCCTTAGTGCTGCGCAGCAACAGGCAAAGGACCTCGCAGCATTCGCTGGACGTGTTCTATCGAGGAACACAGTGTAGAGAAGGCTACGACAGAGTGGCCTTTATTATTACCTGCTGTATGTGTTCCTCTGACGTGTCGTCATAAAAGGGAACGTCTGGAGTGGAGTCATCAACATACCATCTTGACAGTCGAAGAGTGAGCGAATGTTCTTTTCACACACGAGTCCCCATTTGATCAGGAGAGTTATTCTCGACGGATTCGCATCTGAAGGGAATGTGGAACACGATTTCGAGACCCGAACGTTGTGGAAAGAGACCGATATCGGGGAGGATCACTAATGGCGTGGGCAGAGATTGCATTGACCACTCGAACACCTGTTCATGAAATTGTACAGATGAATCGAAAAGCCTTAACTGCTGTCACGCATCGTGACGAGGTCTTGGGACCTCATGTACGGTTGTAGCGAGGTGCTGTGTGCCCAGACTTCGTATTGATGGACGATAGTGCTCGACCTCATGGAGAACGTGTGGTTGATGTTTTCTTGAAAACCATGGCGTGACCTGCTCGCTCTCCTGATTTCAGTCCCATAGAGCATGTCTAGGATGCACTAAGGAGACGGGTCAACACCCACCAACCACTCTCCAAGACTAGTGAGCAGCTCTGCAAGAATAATGGGCGTTACTGCCTCAACATGCATTGATGACGTTTTTCACAGCACGCTCCGTCGTTGTCAGGCCTGTATTGTTGCCAGAGGTGGTCACATCCCATAGCAAGCACGTTAACCAATTGTCGCAATATGCGTGCAAATCTGTTAAGTTGGAAAAAACGAAGAACATTTTCGTCTACTGCTATGTATGTTGCAGTTGTTTACGTTCTGTATCATTTACGTTGTTTCTACCTTGTTATTACCTGTTTCTACTGTTTTGTGGCAAAATAAACGCAACCTTCCGTTTGCCGCTTTAATTTTGATACCAGGTATTTAGATCGGAGCGAACAATTTCCCAAACGCACAAGTCAGCACCGAATGCAAAATGGCTTGAGATGACGGCTGAGAGCAGCTGCCACCAACTTCAGGACAGGTCCAGACGGCCTCTCCACTGTAGGTCCCGAAATAGAATCGTCGTCTCTTCCTCCCCCTCTACGTCTCGAAAAATTCGATTTGGAGGGGAAGATCTCCAGGCACTGCCAATCGACAAGCAAGAATTTGGCTTTCTTTTCCAGAATGCAGGGGAACACTGCACAGATTCCATACTTGACTCACTGAATGCATTTTACTATGTGGAAGGTTGGTATTGACTCCTAGTCCTTAGAGCCAAAGCGCGTTGACGGACGAGGTTCACATGATTGGATAACATGATTTTGGAGGGTCGGCAACGAGTTTTCTCGCGATAAGCTAGCGGCGCCATATCGTTCTCTTCTGTGTACGAGAAGATCAGTTTATCAGACATGGCAATTCTCTGGGGGATAGTCGCCAACTCCTTTCGTAGGACAACCGTATTCGCAGCCGAAACAGGCGGCCAGGGGCTTACTACACACGCTTCTGTGAAAACAGCACTTGTCAGTCCGGTATCCTTCCCCCAGACCCTTTAGGACAGACCACCTGTAGTCACACTGGAACCGCTACGCT
The DNA here is from genome assembly GCF_021461385.2 of Schistocerca piceifrons. NCBI lineage: Eukaryota > Metazoa > Arthropoda > Insecta > Orthoptera > Acrididae > Schistocerca > Schistocerca piceifrons. The sequence continues at coordinate 523,340,403 of NC_060138.1, forward strand.
ATTTCAGCCAGCTGCTTTCCACCAAGGCAAACTGAAACCTTCCTCCATAGCTACCCAGCCTTGTGCTTTCTTCAAACATCATCAAAAATAATCAAATAAAAAAGATAAACATCGCATAGAGACAAGCGACTGCAATGTCACAACGTACACGATCCTCTTCTAAAACTTTTTCGACCTCCTCGATCCAAGATACAGTTTTGAGTTATTGTAGGTCTGTGAAAATGCCCATAATATCTCAACCTTGTTTCGCTGATGTATGCCGCGAGATTTTATACTTTTTTCGTTGTCTTTCAGGACTGTAGTCTGCACCCGACTTCTGTAGTTTTGGGGCTGAGTATGTTTCTTAGAATTTTGTGTTCTTCTTTCAGGATATCTTTCAGATCACCGTTTCTGTGGAGTATCACTGCTTAGCTAGCGTACAAGGCTTCAGACTTTGTAAATGTGTTATAGTAACTGATTTTCATGTGTATGAACGTACATTTTTGTTGTAGATGCTGCAGGTTTTACCGTACGTTCTCCTAAGTTTTGTATTATTATTATTATTATTATTATTATTAGTAGTAGTAGTAGTAGTAGTAGTAGTAGTAGTAGTAGTAGTAGTAGTAGTAGTGGTGGTGGTGGTGGTGGTGGTGGTGGTTATTCGTTCTTAGTTAGTACTGTTACTCGTATTGTCATTAGATACATTCAAAACATTTTCAATTCTATTAATACTATTTTATTGCTATTTATCACATTAAAATATTTCATTTCAAAAGTAAAAAAAAAATTCTCTTCATGTAAATCCCAGGCTTGATGTAAGAGAGGGCCTAAAGGCCCCAATTTGATGAAGTTATACAAATAAATAAAATAAAAACGTTCCTTTTGGTACCTCATTTAAAACTAAAGATGTTGGAAAGAGCCGGCCGGGGTGGCCGAGCGGTTCTAGGCGCTACAGTCTGGAACCGCGCGACCGCTACGGTCGCAGGTTCGAATCCTGCCTTGGGCATGGATGTGTGATGTATTTAGGTTAGTTAGGCTTAAGTAGTTCTAAGTTCTAGGGGACTGATGACCCTAGAAGTTAAGTCCCATAGTGCTCAGAGCCATTTGAACCGTTTTTTTTTTTTTGTTGGAAAGAAACATAGTAACACCACGGGTTACGCACGTATGCTTCAACACAAATGCAGATGCAAGTGAAGTCTGTTGGTTGCGCGTGTTTCTTTGACAACTAAAGGCATCTGTTTAATGTCCTCAATACGTTGCATGTGTTCGTTGTGATGAGAACAGAGTTCTGTGTAGTTGTGATTGCATTGCTGAGGTAAATGAATGCGAGCGTGGGCAGATTGTTAGTGCTCGTAAGGTGGGACTTCCGTAAGAAAGATGGGCAAAGTGCTTTGTGTTTCAAGAGGTGTCTATCGAAGACATATACCGCATACAATGAAGGCGGGAAGACATCATTCGCTAAGTGACAACACGGACGAAAATGTGTTAAGTGATCATGATGGACAATCATTGAAGAGTACTCGTATTGTGACAAAAAATAAGAGGACGACAGCTGCAAATGCCGCACTCGCGAAACCTGTCAGTATCAAAATGACACGATGGGGGCTCCAGAAGCAGGGAATTATAGGGCGAGCTTGAATTCCAAAACCACGCATCACTGATGATCGTGCCCGTAACAGGAAAACGGGATGCTGAAGCCATTAAATCTGGACTGTCGAGCAATGGAAGGGTGTCGTTTGGCCGCATGAATCTTGTTCCATATTGTTTCCGGCTTCTGGCAGAGTCTACATCTCAAGACTGAAACATGGTGGTGGTTCGGTGATTATTACGACAGACATGGGCCCCATGGGTACGCTACGCTGCAACGTCGCTTTCCTGCCAAGGAATATGTGACCATTTTGACTGATCAGGTCCTTCCTATGGTACAAAGTTCCCGAATGGTGATGATGCGTTTCAAGACAAAAGAACCACTGTTCGCACTGCTCCCATCGTCCAGGAAGAGTTTTGCTAGGGAGAGCGCGAATTGTCACATCTCCTTTGGCCACCAGAGTCACAAGATCTCAATGCTGCTGAGATTTTGTGATGTTCTTGGCCAAGCAGGGTGCGCAATCGCTGTCCACTCGGTAAGTGAACTTGGCACTGTTATGTAGGAAGAATGGTGTAGGAGTCTCTGGGAAACCATACAGGTCCTATACTTTCTTCCATTTCGAGACTACTGGCAGCTGTTTTGAATGGCAACCATTTGCCTACACCGTATTAGGCATAGTAATGTGTTGCGTTTGTGGTTTTTCCTTACTTTTGTCCACGTCCTGTATATCTGTCTCAATTTTAACATTCTTCAGTAGCACCACATTTCAAATGCGTTCAGTTTCTTCTTGTCCAGATTTTCGATGGTCTACATTTTACTTCCATACAGATCTGTGCCCCAAATTACAACCCTCAAAAACTTTCTTCTGAGTTCCACATCAATACCTGTTACCAGTAGATGTCTCTTACTGAAGAAAGCTTTCTTCATATGCTCTAAAGCACGTCAGACCTCTTCCTTGGTGAGCCATCCAGCCAAGATATAAAAGCTCTCACTTCTTCCGCTAGCACATTGTTTAAAGTACTTATTCTCATTTCTGCTACTCATTGTCACCTTCCTCTTTGCTCTGTTTATCCTTCTGTCATATCCTGTGCTGAGCAGGCTGTCCATCACATTCAATAGTCTTACAGTCCTTCTCTACATCCGGCCAGAAAGACTTTATCGTCTGCGAGCAGTGCCGTTGAAATCTGTTCCTGTTGCGCTGTCATTCATTCGAAATGTCCTTTCATTTCTTTACTACATTTTCGACGTAAAAGTTGAACGACAGTGGTGATAAGCTGCAGCCTTTTTACTTTTATTATTCCCTCTTGTGTTTCGTTGCTGTTGTGGACTATTTCTCTGTCTCTCTACTTTAGCTGCGCGGAGTGGCCGCGCGATTTGAGGCGTCATGTCACGGACTGCGCGGTCCCTTTCGCCGGAGGTCCCCGGGCGTGTGTGTGTGTGTGTTGTTCTCAGCATAAGTTAGTTTAAGTAGTGTATAAGTCTAGGGATCGATGACCTAAGCAGTTTGGTTCTTTAAGAATTCACACACATTTGAACATTCTCTGTATTTTAGACCCGATCTCTCAAGCATAGCGAATATGTAATTACAAACTCCAAAAATACCATCCTCGCTTTGTTAGAACTGCCCAAAAGTAGTTTATTGTCCTTCTCAATCACACTAATTTCAAAACGAAATCGGCTATTTGGCCGCCGCCTGTTATTCTCAACTTACAAGACAAATCAGTTTAAAAGGGAAAGTAGAAGTTACGTAGTTCGCTTCAAAATTAGAAACATTAAAATAAAGTGATGCCATACCATAAAAATCATATCGTGGTTGACGCCAACCACACTGTCAATGAATATGATTTGGAAGGTCCTGTTCTTGAAACTTTGATGATGTAAACTTATTGGTACACTATCAAAAACGGTTCAAATGGCTCTGAGAACTATGTGACTTAACATCTGATGTCATCAGTCCCCTAGAACGGAGCTCCACAATTTGCAGCAGTCGGAGAGACCATTCACGGCTATCACATCTGACATGTTGCAGCGAGCTCATGTTGCCACTCGCGAGGACAGACGCATTATGACTCATTAGTTAGCGCTGCATCTGTCAGACAGCCAAGGGCGTTCATACATTGAAGCACTGGCTTCGTCACCAGGACAAGGATTGGTACCGACAGGATATACACGCCCTTGTTTCGACCACAGCTCGTGGTCTAGTGATGCCGGCACGGTAGCTCAGCGTGTTCGGTCAGAGGGCTGCTCGCCCTCTGTAATAAAAAAAAGGCGAGCAATACCGAAAAAAGGTGGCTCGCGTTGCTGCCTCTGGATCACGGGGTCGCGGGTTCGATTCCCGGCAGCGTTTGGGATTTTCTCTCTCCGGGGACCAAAAAAAAAGGGACTGCGTGGTTGTGTTGCCCTCATCATTTCATCATTATCATCCGAGACAGTGGCTAGATTGAATTGTGAGAAACTTGGCTTGCGTAAAAATTGGAACTTTGTACGGGCGCTGATGACCGTACAGTTGAGCGCCCCACAAATCCAACATAATCGTCATCATCATCATCATCATCATCATCATCGTCATCATCATCACGCCCTTTTTTCTCGCTGGCGGAAGGCTGTAGAATGGGATGGAGATTACGTGGAAAAATAGGGTATGTAGACAAAACACCATGTCGTGTGTGTAATTCTCATTGTGTTCAATAAAGAATTGTTCTGGCAACCATGGTACATTCCAGCTGCTCCATTCGCGTCAGTGTAACGTATTCTTGGTGGTGGAGGGGTCTATACAACAAGGTTGAAAGGGAACGCTAAAGGAAAGAATTATGTCACTTCCACTCATAAAGTGTTGAGAGTAAACGGCGTTTGTCTCGCATACCTAGGACGCAGAACATTAATTTCTTTTGGCCCGAGTGCACATATTCCAATAGCGCGCCGCTTTGGCGACTTCTGTGTCAATGATATACACCGGTTAACCAACGGGGGAAAGCAGTCCACAGTGGAACATGGCGTACTTGACGACTCCTCACATCGATGAAGGGTGAAAGCTACAATAAAAGAAGACTTAAAATTTCGGTGGTGCTACCGGGATTCGATCCCACTACCTCTCGGTTCCCAGGCATTCTCTTTTACCGCCTGACCAGCACGCCCGACTGGCGCCGCACAGCTAGCTACGGCATGCCACCTGCTATTTCACCGAAATGGAGCTGGGAGTTGGCTTGTAGACTCGCGTGGCGCGCAGCTGGCCGGAAGATGGGGTTTCCCTGGAGCGCGCTTGCGACGGCATCCGCCATATGGCCGCACAACAGCCGTATCGCTTTTCAACACCTGGTCTCGTTAAGGGAGGAGGTCCGGTGCCGATGATTGGCCGTGAACAGTCGCCGACAACGAGGCGAGGCCCCAATAATGAGACGGTGCGCCGGAACGCCGGGTCGTCGGACCGGGGCGCGCGGGATGACACGAATTAAAGGGGGCTGCGCCGGGAATTACGGCCTGTTACGGCGGGGCGGCTGCGCCCGGCGTCGCTCGTTACGTGGGCGGCGCCAGCTCCGGCTGCAGCGGCCCGAGACACTCCCGTAGCAGAGCGTGACGTTCTGACGGCTATCTGCCTGTCTGTACTACATGCCCGGCGTACGGAATACCGCCATTATGTTTACCAGCAGCCCGTCGCATCTAATTAACAGCGCCACGCTACCGGTTTTCCCACTGCGAACCAAAATTCTAGACTTGGTCGAGCACTTCAGACCTAAGAGTTGTCCTTTTGGAAGGAAAGACATTTCAGTAGGACTGGAGACGCATAGTAATTACTTGTTATGAAAATAATTTGCTATCCGGCACAGTTGCGGCAAATTCTAATGACACCAGCCATTCTCAGATGTACACTGAGGTGACAACAGTGACTGGACACCACCTAGTATCGTGTCGGACCTCCTTTTGCTCGACGTAGTGCAGAAACTCGACGTGGCATGGATTCAACAAGTTGTTGTGAGTTCCCTGCAGAAACATTGAGTCATGCTGAAAGCAGCCATCCATACTTGTGAAAGTGTAGCCGATGCAGAATTGTGTGCACTGACAGACATCTCGATTATGTGCCATAGGTGTTCTGTGGAATTCACCTCGGACAAAATGATTCTAATTGTCCAGAATGTTCTTCAAACCAATGGCGAACAATTCTGGCCTGCTCATATTGCGCATTGTCATCCATAAACATTCCATCATTGTTTGGGAAGATGAAGTCCATGAATGGCTGCAAAGGGTCTCCAAGTTACTGAACACAACCATTTCCAGTCACCTGGACCAGTCCATTTCATGTAAACACAACCCACACTGTTAAGGACCAACTACCAGCTTCCACAGTGCCTTCTTGAGAACCTGAGTCTATACCTTAGTGACGTCACACCACACCACACCACACTGCCATCAGCTGTTACCAACTAAAATGGGGACTCATTTAACCAGGCCACGGTTTTCCAATCGTCTAGGGTCCAACCAACATAGTTACGAGTCCAGGAGAGGCACTGGGTGATGTGCTGTTAGCATAGGCACTCGCGTCGGCCGTCTGCTCCCATAGCCCATTACCACCAAATTTCGCCGTTCGGTCCTAACAGATACGTTTCTCGTACGTCCCGCATTGTTTTCTGTGGTTATTTCACTCAATGTTGCTTGTCTGTTAGCACTGACAACATGAAACTGCTTTATTAAATATTTTACTTAAACTGCTGAGTGAAATTGAATGCAAGTGAACCTATTTTCCCCTAACTTATCATGTCAACACTGACCCACAATATTCTAGCGCAAAGCAAACTGACTGCTCAAAAAAAGGATAACCTGACTTCAAATAATTAATTCAAAATAATGTCCCTGACTAAAAAGAAATCTTAACAATAACCTATACATTTCATTAAGCACTTACCTCACAAAAATGTTCATTACGCGAACTACTGCAATACAGCGAGCTCAATACAGCCAGCTAAATAAAAGATTCTAACTACTAAAGCCACTAACTACTAATAGACATGTGGTTAGCAAAGGAAAGATTTTGTTGCAAAACAAGAATTTTTTACCTCAATAATGTGACATCCAGTTAAGACTCGAATCTAAATCGTTATTGACATCCAGTACAAACATTTATAATCATGAATAATTTTCAATCTCCAAGTCGTATGCTTCCAGGTCGTTAGCCTACGCTAACACTTCAGACCTCTACCCTCCATCAATGCTAACTTCTCACATTTAACATCCATCACTGCTGGCTGTTAACCCCCAACTGCCCAACAGTACCTCCATCACTGCTGGCGACTAACTTCCAATTGCCAGTCACTACTGGCGATTAACTTCCACCGAGCGAGGTGGCGCAGTGGTTAGACACTGGACTCGCATTCGGGAGGACGACGGTTCAATCCCGCGTCCGGCCATCCTGATTTAGGTTTTCCGTGATTTCCCTAAATCGCTCCAGGCAAATGCCGGGATGGTTCCTTTGAAAGGGCACGGCCGACTTCCTTCGCCATCCTTCCCTAACCCGATGAGACCGATGACCTCGCTGTCTGGTCTCCTTCCCTAAACAACCCAACCCAAGCTACAAGGTGAAGGGATTAACTTCCAACAACGAGTCCAACCAGCCACAGAGTCTGTTACAAAGAAAGCGCAGTCAGAGGTCAAATACAAAGCGCTACATAGCGCTGCCAACACAAAAGGTGCCCACTTACAAACTCTATGCCACGGCTCTCGGTCTTTAAGTGAAGGCCAATGCGTTGTCCGTGGTGAGAGTTAATGCCTGAAATTTGGCATTCTCGGCACACTCTAGACACCGTGGATCCCGGAATATTGACTTCCACAACGATTTCCGAAATGGAATGTCCCACGCATCTAGCTCCAAATAAGATTCCGCGTTCAAAGTCTGTTAATTTCCGCCGTGCGGCCATAGCAATATCGGAAACCAGTGCACTGCCCTTTTATATCTAGTGTACGCGATATTACGGCCACCTTTATATATGCATATGCTATCTCTTGACTTTTGCCGCCTCAGTGTATAAGCGGCAGTCATATGAAAACGGAACAACCGCCACAACGGGTAATCGCCACACCTTTCTGTCCCACTGGGAGACGAGACGATCAATTTCTGTTTCATAAAACGCGGTCAGTCGCTGACGGATCCACAACGGCACCTACCATAGCACTTCCTTGTCCGACTGAAACTGACGGCCATGGATGTCTTCCTTCAAGTCGCCAAGAGATTTGAAAATCACACAGTGAAAGATCCGGGCATCATGGAGGAAGTTGCAATGCTTCCCAACGAAATCGCTGAAGCGTAGCATTCGTACGAGGGCAGTGTGGGGGCGGGCGTTATCGTGCATTGTGATGATTCGGTCCGACAGCATTCCGAAATCCTGTGGGCAAACGGCGAAGTCAACAGTGGAAACATCCCACACTTCCTCCGCCAAAGAAATGCAAAACTGTTCACGTAAGTTCCGGTAATGTCATCATGATGTCCTCCTTCGACTGCAGGGGCCCTCTACTGATCGAATTCCTCGAGTGTGGAACACCATCAATACGCAGCGCTATGAAGACACTCCGCAGAAACTGCGACATGTAATAAAGTCAGATCTTCGAACGGGATCGTCTTGTTGCACGATAATATCCACCCCCATACTGCCAGTCGGACGAAGGCTGCGCTTCAACAATTTAGTTGGGAAACACTGCAGCGTCCTTCGTACAGCCCAGATATTTCATCGTGTGATTGCCACACCTTTGGCGATCTGGAGAAAAACATGCGAGGGCGTCGGTTTCAGTCGGACGCGAAAGTGCAAGAGTGTGTGGAGTTCAGGATCCCGTCGGTAGCCCTTTTCGGTCTACGAAACGGGAACTGATCGTCTTAGGTCCCAGTGGTATAAATATTTTAAAGCGTTTGGTGATTGCTTTTGAACGGAACCATTGCGTGATCTCGTTGTGCCCTGTGTTCTTTCATTTGACTGCCTTTCATACACGAAAAATAAAGTGTAGTAAAATAGTGAAGTCATACCACAAGAGAGATGCCGTTGTTTACTCCGTAGATATACATGAGGATAAGTCATCACTTAGTACTGATTGCACGAAAGCGAGGAATAGGAATAATGGTTGGTATTAGCCCGCTGTCTTCATGGAGCTAGACAACTGAAATGCACGTTCACAATGTGTAGATGGTCTTCGAGACAAACGTCTAGCGGCGATGGATCACGCCGTGGAAAACAGAGAAGAAATAATTCGCTGACGCTTCCCAGAGACGCCGGGAGTCCTCCAGTATTCGCCGATCCTGAGACAAAGACAAGCACGGTCTACCGCGCAAGTGAGCAGCATACTACGTATCCTAGCAAAATGATACTGATTTTCAACATGGTTGAAATGGCTCTGAGCACTATGGGACTTAACTTCTGTGGTCATCAGTCCCCTAGAACTTAGAACTACTTAAACCTAACTAACCTAAGGACATCACACACATCCATGCCCGAGGCAGGATTCGAACCTGCGACCGTAGCGGTCACGCGGTTCCAGACTGAAGCGCCTTTAACCGCACGGCCACACCGGCCGGCTTTCAACATGGAAACCGTGTCTCTAGGAGGAGAAAGTTATTTTAGAAGCGAATCAGGAACTTAAATTTTGCTCACCCTACCGCCGTTCACGCAGAACAGTGACTAGATGATAGCCAATACACATTACACGTTAATGCCACGGGGTCTTATTGACCGCTTTAAAAATGTCTTTGGAGCACAGCTTCGTATGGAAGTGAATCACGGAGGAAGGGAATCCAAGCGTTTGAGATCTCGTCCTGCAGTAGGCTGTAGGGAATTAGTTGGACTGATAAGAATTGAAGATGTCTCCACAGAATTGATGAGGAAACAGACATGAAGAACACCGACAAAGAGTAGAGACTGTGCGGTACGTCATGTGGTGATGCTAAAACCATTTTAAATAGCCACCGTGTACAATCCCACTCTAAAATAGCTTTTAAATACGACAAACATTTCACCGACGCAACTGCATTTGAAAATGTCCACCTGTCGAAACTGTCCGACAGTGTATTGCAAAATGCAATAAAGTTCATCTTTATGAAAAAAACTGGCAGCCAACGGAGGACATGTAAAATAGCTTAAGCATTGAGTACAGGAGTCCATTTAAAGTTACACCCTATCGTATGACATTATTTATCCTGCACCACAACTGCTTTTACCTATAGGTTTTGAAATGAACTCTCCTCTCCGCCGCTAGCGTAAGGCCCCTCACAGCAACCAACTCCAACAACACACTTTGGTACAGAAAATGAGAACACGGAGATTATTCGCACAATTTCATACTGATGTTCCATTATGCTGCCTACTGCAGTGTTTGCAATTCGTTGGTCTCTTCTTTGTTGGTGACACCTTCCACACAAGTGTTACTACGGCGGTAGCCACGGAAGGGCCAACGGTACCAACCGATCGCCGTGTCGTTATCTGCTTGTATGAGTCACTGGATGCGGATATGGAGGGGCATGTGGTCAGCACACCGCTCTCCCAGCCGCTGTCAGTTTTCGTCACCGGAAACGCTACTTCTCGATCACGCAGCTCCTCAATTTACCTCACAAGAACTGAGAGCACCCCGCTTGCCAACAGGGCTCTGTAGATCACCCATCCAAGTGTGCCAGCCATGCCTCACAGCGCTTAACGTTGGTGATATGACGGGAACCGGTTTTACCACTGCAGCAAAGCCGTCGGCTGTGGCAGTATTACTGTCCGCAAAAATTAAATTAATTGTGTACAACACACAACGTCAGGACGGTCCTGATTGAAATTCCAGAACACCCTCACACGATCCTCGTATCACTCCACTTCATGTCTTGCCAAGATGCTGACCTAAGTCAAGCAGAAACAAGAAAACCAAGCGAATTTTACAGTGGCACGACATTCAACTAGCTTCCGAGAGGGAGGTGGTTCAAACCTCGTCGGTCATCCACAATTAGATTTTCCGTGGTTTCCCTAAATTGCTTAAGACGAATGCCGCATGGTTCTTCTGGGAGGACACGGCTGTTTTATTCTCCAGTCCGAGTTTCAGCTCTATCTCTAATGACCTCATCGTCGATGGGGCGGCAACTCCAATACCTCCTCGTCCTCCCCCTCCACAATCGAGAAATGAGAGCATATTTCCTCAAAAGGATGTTGGAAGCATGACAGAGCACGGTAAAACTTAGTCAAACGATATTTAGCATATACATGTATCCAAAACAAACAACTCGAAAAATTCTTCGACTCAATATACATTCTTACCAGTTTGCCTATACGGGAAACACCTCTTCCACAACTAAAGACACTGATCAAGAAATATGATCCTCTCTCCATAAGCTCTTTGTCAGATGGTTCTGGAGCTCTATTCGCAGCCATTCTCGTTTATAAGGAAAACGTGTGCGAGCATTTTTTGTTGCTGCCTTACGAACACAAATTCGTCCGCACAATGCTTTTCGGACATGCTTTATATGATTCAGATTCGGAGATCTCGCTGGACGGTCCAGGTGATGGAGACTGGCAGAGCAAATAGAAGAAATCAGTAATGAAATGGTTATCTCGCAGATGCAGTTAACATCTGTCTTGTGAGTTGCAAAAATCCAAAATGTTATTCGTGAACCTACAACACAGTCTACCGGCACTGGACATCGTCAGCAGCCATTGAAAATTTTATAAAGTAGGATTATGCTTACAGGTACGCACGGAAAAACTCCATATGATCAAGGAAAAACTACATTGAAGAAAACAGGTATCATTTTGATAGGACGAACGTCGAAGACTGAGCACACGAAGGAACAAATGAGAACAGTTAATTCATGACTGACATCCAAAAGAGCAAAATTACATATCTTTATCATATATTTAGATGAAACGCTATCTTAAGAAATACGTCTGAGAGCATAAATACACGGCATAAAACAAAAGAAAATTTGACAGAGAATCAAAACTGTCAATAAGACAAGAGAGTGGTAATAGGTAAAGAAAAAATTGTTTCAGTAGCCTTTCGCAGATGAGTGTCAAATAGTTAAGAGTCATTAAAGTATGTGACCTAGTGTTTTTTTTTCTTCAGTAACATAAATGAGAACACACAAGTAAGCTTCACCCGTTGACGAAAGGCTAGTTATCGACTAGATCCTGTAGACGGCTAGTGGGGAATGCTGTCAATTTCAAAAGTGAAGAAGGTGAGCTTCAGTATGTGTTGCAACTTATTTTCCCCACATATGAAAGCTTTTTCTACATCCATACTCTGGAAGTGAAGGGCACTGTGCGAATAGAATAATTATCCTGTCGAAGAAGCTTTTGCAGATTGCAGAATTGTCTCTCATACGGTGCCTGATTTTATAAACATACTATTTTTGTTAACTTGTTAACTTTGTTCTAAAAATATATTTTCTGTGGCTGTAATAATTTCTGTGGCTCATAATATGGGAAAACAGTACTAGTCGTGCTTCTTCAGGAATACCGAGTCTTCAAAGCAAATCTTATATGATCAGTCACTCGCTAAACTAATAAATCTATTAACAAATTTTAAAATTAAGTCTCTACTATAAAATAGTATTTGACCTATACTGCTGTGTTTCGGACGGCTAGATATTCAAGATGGGAGGAGAGCCAGTGTATCAGACAAAGGTTATACTGGTATTATACTCAGCATATTTACAGCAGGCAACGATGAAGGGTTTTGGTAACGAGCCATCTTCCCGTGGCTGTCGGCTGACCCGGTTGCCAGGTGAGGCGCGTGTGTAGCTGCTGGTTACTAGGCAACCCGTGTTTCCGGCCGCCGCCCTGGCCTGCGCGCTGTTCAGTTAGCGCAACATGCGTCCTTCATTCCCAGCCTACTTGCTGTCTCCACTATTACCTCTTACGAAAGCACTGCGATTCGCAAGACTCGTCACGTATAGTGAAACATCCCCTTAGAAAAATTAGTGAATTTCTGTGCTGATAAACCTCTTACGTTATCATTTTCAAACAGCTGAGCAGAACTGAACGTACTCAGACATTTCTCTCTTTACTTATTCTGATCAACACTAAACTGACACACAATATTTTTAGCGCAACGCAATCTGACTTTCAATAATCCCTACAAAAGAATGGCCCTGACTAACAATAACCTATACCTTCCATGAATCACTTACCTCACAAAAATCTTCGTTACTCAAACTACTGCAATACAGCGAGCGCCAATACTGCCAGCTAAATAAAAGATTCTAACTACTGAAGTCACAAACTACAGATAGGCATAGCTAGAAAATGAAAGATTTTGAATAGAATTAAATAATACCACCCTTTTCTTGAGTTGCCCCAATAATTTGCCTTTACAGTTCAGGTGATTAGTGTTCCCTAAATAAATAATATGTGATAGCGAGAATATCAAAATCGCATTACGTGTATTCTTGACTACTTACTGTACTTTGAAATACTTGCTATTCCTCGTTAATAGCCTGTTGATACATTTCCTTTTCGTCGGTACGACTGACATACATATACAAGAGTTTTTAATTTCGTTGATGCAGTATGCTGCATTTTATGGAACTACAAGGCTTTCATACAAGACTTTTTTGTATTGTGCTGACACTGATCACTGCAGCCGTGCTCTTCCTGACGACGTCATTGACAACTGACGACTTCTTGGAGTCTTTCATCGTGTAGACACCTGTGTAACTTATTCGTCAGAACACCAGTGTGTGCTACTTTGAGTGAGATGCGTAATTTTATATGACATGCAAAACAGGAACAAGAACCTAATACCTGCATAACGTTAATTACAGCTGGTTTGATTTGCATTGCTAATGCAATCTTGCAGATCTGGTGAGTGTCGTTTTGAATATATTGCAGTATATGCGACTCCATCGAGCAGAGCAGAGGTCACACACCTTCGTATTCGGAAGGAGACGAACGCATTCGCTACTATTTTCCCAATGTCGGCAACAGCTCCTGCAATAAGGTCGCGACGTACTTCTTCATCCTATCTTCTCCGCTTAGCTTGTGCTCCGAAGCAGATTAATGAGACGATAGAAGCAGGTTAAACGTAGCTTCCAAACTAGCTTCTTATCTATCTGCATCACAACGTTTAATTTATTGTATGACGACTTGTATAAATTTCTATGATCTACCGATTAATTTTATTCTTTGTAAATTGCATGTAATTGCTTTTGTGTAAGATTCAAGCTAAAACTGTTTTCTATGAAGTAGGAACAGCATAGTCAAGTTTAGCTGGCACCTGTGAACGAGAGTCATTCTGGTTCCGCTATCATCTGAACTGTTTGTACTACGAGTGAGTTTGAGCTCTTAATTGATATGATTACCAGGAAACTGGTACTGGGAGATGAAGAAGTTTGCACAGGACAGAGTAGCATGGAGAGCTGCATCCAACCAGTCTCAGGACTGAAGACCACAACAACAACACCAGGAAACATAACTTGAGTAACTGTTATTTAAGGCGCTCACAGATACTCGCACATGTTCATGTTTCGAGCAGTTATCCAGTCAGTTTGGTTGGTCACCAAAGTCAGGAATGGATTCAGTTCTGATACGTGACGAACACAACGTGATTGTAAACATTATTACTTTAAATTTTGATTTCTGCGACAAGTTTGATTTCTATATCTTCTAAAAGTGAACAGTCTCTAAAATTTGTTTACAGTTTCTGTGTCCCTACGACTTTTTCCTTTGCTGTTCTTCTAGGTGCCGTATTAACTTTCCATCCATACCGCAGTACATTTTCACGCACCTGCCCCTTCTTTTGGTAAAGGTACTCCTCAGCCTCGTTCCCTCGACAATTCTGTTTAACGCATCACACTTCGCACTATTATTGTATCCACTCAGTTGTAAATAATCTGCTGTGTCACTAAATTCAGAAGCTTCACTGTCCTACTCTTTTAGTTTACATTCGGGGAGGACGACGGTTCAATCCCGTCTCCGGCCATCCTGATTTAGGTTTTCCGTGATTTCCCTAAATCGTTTCAGGCAAATGCCGGGATGGTTCCTTTGAAAGGGCACGGCCGATTTCCTTCCCAATCCTTCCCTAACCCGAGCTTGCGCTCCGTCTCTAATGACCTCGTTGTCGACGGGACGTTAAACACTAACCACCACCACCACCACCATCTTTTAGTTTGCTCAAATACCGAGATAACTTACAGCTCTCCATTTTAAGTTACGTTGTACTCGTATGGTGCATTCTGGAAATGCGATCATCTGTTATTGCTTTTGTGGAAGTATACAGGGTGATTCAAAAAGAATACCACAACTTTAGGAATTTAAAACTCTGCAACGACAAAAGGCAGAGCTAAGCACTATTTGTCGGCGAATTAAGGGAGCTATAAAGTTTCATTTAGTTGTACATTTGTTCGCTTGAGGCGCTGTTGACTAGGCGTCAGCGTCAGTTAATGCTAAGATGGCGACCGCTCAACAGAAAGCTTTTTGTGTTATTGAGTACGGCAGAAGTGAATCGACGACAGTTGTTCAGCGTGCATTTCGAACGAAGTATGGTGTTAAATCTCCTGATAGGTGGTGTATTAAACGTTGGTATAAACAGATTACAGAGAATTGGTGTTTGTGCAAAGGGAAAAGTTCTGGACGGCCGAGAACGAGTGATGAAAATGTAGCACGCATCCAGCAAGCATTTGTTCGCAGCCCAGGAAAATCGACTCGCAGAGCTAGCAGAGAGCTGCAAATTCCACAATCAACTGTATGGAGAGTCCTACGAAAAAGGTTAGTTATGAAACCTTATCGTCTGAAATTGGTTCAAGCACTGTCTGTAGCTGATAAGATTAAAAGAATCGATTTCTGTGATTTTATCCTTGCTCAAATGGAAACAGATGAATCTTTCGTTTCAAAGATTGTGTTTAGTGATGAAGCAACTTTCCACGCTAACGGGAAAGTCAACCGTCACAATGTCTGTATATGGGGCACTGAGAATCCGCGGGAAACAACTCAGTATGAACGTGACTCGCCAAAGGTGAACGTTTTCTGTGCCATTTCAGCCAATAAAGTTTTTGGTCCCTTTTTCTTCGAAGGTGCTACTGTAACTGGACTACAGTATCTGGAGATGTTAGAGAATTGGTTGTTCCCTCAGCTCGAACAAGAAGCACAATAATTCATATTTCAGCAGGATGGAGCGCCACCACATTGGCATTTATCTGTCCGTAACTACCTGAACGTCAACTACCCGAGACGATGGATCGGCCGCCAGGCAGCCCGTGACAGAGCACTTCATCACTGGCCTCCAAGAAGCCCTGATCTTACCCCCTGCGATTTTTTCTTGTGGGGGTATGTTAAGGATATGGTGCTTCGGCCACCTCTCCCAGCCACCATTGATGATTTGAAACGAGAAATAACAGCAGCTATCCAAACTGTTACGCCTGATATGCTACAGAGAGTGTGGAACGAGTTGGAGTATCGGGTTGATATTGCTCGTGTGTCTGGAGGGGGCCATATTGAACATCTCTGAACTTGTTTTTGAGTGAAAAAAAAACTTTTTAAATACTCTTTGTAATGATGTATAACAGAAGGTTATATTATGTTTCTTTCATTAAATACACATTTTTAAAGTTGTGGTATTCTTTTTGAATCACCCTGTATTTCTATCTAGATAAATACTCATATAATAAACGCCATAAAATTTTAGGTTTCGAAGTTACATTCGAGGCTTAATGCCATAAAGAGGTTAGTATAATCACAGGAAATTTTTACTTAAGAACTAGTCTTTTGCAGCTCAACCAGGGTATCACGTTGGAAGGAAAAAGGAAGATGATCAGGGTTTAACGTCCCGTCGACATCGATGTCATTAGAGACGGAGCACAAACTCGGACTGTTATCAGGGACGGGGAAGGAAATCGAGAGTGTCCTTTCAAAAGAACAATCTCAGCATTTGCAGGAGCGATTTAAGGATATCTTGGAAAATCTAAATCTGGATGGCCCTACGCGTGTTGAAACCATCGTCCTCCAGAATACAAGTCCAGTGTGCTAACAATTGCTCCATCTCACTCTGTAGCATCACTTTTGGTTCTTTGCTGTAGAAACCTGTAAAAAACTTTCTCAGAAATTGCAAAACGAACATCAGGAGACAAATTTGTTTGCAGTAAGGGGCTGTTTGATTGTCTCCTTGTTTACACACTGTCGGAAATAAGTGTGTGCTGTTTTTGAGGTTACCAATTCACTCAAAATTTATTGTTGCAACAGTGAATATGGAATACATGAAATGATTGCATTTACAGATCAACAGCATAAGCGGCTCTGAGATAAGAGGTGTTGACCCATGCTAAAACACCCACATTAGTTCGTCGTGTAGCCTTTGTCCTGGGATACATTATGCCACGCCTGCTCGATTTGTTTGTGTAGTTCTGTATGGGCTGGTGGTCGACGAATCGCACGAGACACTTCTCATCCCATCACATCCCACACGTGCTCAGCTGAGAGAGGTCCCTGCTGACCAGGGAAGATGCTGCACGTCTTGCAGAGGACGTTCAGTTTAATGAGCAGTGTGTGAGCGAGCATTATCCTGTTGGAACAACATATCAGCAACAACAGCAAAACACCAACATTCTGTTGCTACCGATCGCTGTTTAGCGTCCCCCCCCCCCCCCCCAGAAAAACCAAAAGTGAACAAGAGTTGTAAGTTATCGCATCCCGGACCATAAGGCCTGCTGTAGGAGCAGTGTGTCTTAGACGAATGCACTCTACGAGACAGCGCTCACCAGGTCTTCATCGTACGCGGAAACGACCATCACTTGCCTACAGGCGGAATCTGCTTTCATCGCTGAAGACGATGGATCGCCATTCCGTTTTCCAAGTGATCCTCTGAGGGCACCAGTCTCGCCGTGTACGTCGATGCTGTGGTGTGAGTGGAAGACGGGATAGACGTGTGTGTATGTCTGGTTCCTGTGCTAATAACCAGTTCGCAGCAGTTAGAGTTGATGCGTCTGGGCTCACAACATAAACCGTCTTACCTGTGCTGTGCTAGATGTACGATCTGCCACTGCTGCCCACACATTAAGACGATCATGGCGGGCGTCTGTGCTGCGTGGACGTCCAGAAGCTCTTTGCGGGTGTGAGAATGTTCACGTAACCACTGACACCAGCATCGTTGCACAACTGACGCAGCATGTCCAACTTGTGTGACAATCCTCCGAAAGCACCATCCCGCCGCTCGGAAGGCCACAATTTGACCCCTTTCAAATTGGCTCACTGGGCTGTAGGAAACACGAGAGCGTCTCTGTGGCACGGTTGCCTGCTTGCTCCAAACATTAACATCACACTGAGCCTTCTGCTGTGAGCATTCCCTATTAAAGGGTGGACACAAACGCCGCTTTGGTAGATATCCCATTAAGCTATCTATTGACGAACGAGGCTGAAACCAATATCACTGCATCTACTATCCTCAAAGTGGCATAGTCCGTCATCGGATCAAAATTTATGTCGTCTTTCCAGGTGCCATAATTTTTTCCAATACTGTACACTGATGAGACAAAACATTTTGACCACTGACCGACGCGAAACTGATTTCCTCCGGGTGACTGTGGACACGAGACAAGATAAGAAAAGCGTATAGGCAGACCAAAGACGAATGGGGTATCACTCTAGCTAGGGTATTTGCGCAAATGGGGAAATCCTCTGACATAAGCGTCTTTGACAAGGGCAGATTGAATGTTTTGAGAGTTTAAAATATGCGATGTGAGCTACCCATAGCACACGAAATGGTTCAACGATAAAAAATTGTGCTAATGGAATGTAATATAAAGTAAAAAAAAAATATCCGTCGAGAGTGTCAGATGTTGGCTTTTGGTTAGCCTTTATGTGGCACTGCTTAGGTTTTATTATAAAGCGTGATGCATTGTAATTATGTATGCATAAATATGTGAATGGTTGTAATTATTGTGACAATGGTCTAAGAGTGGTCTGAACCAGTGGCTAAAATATAGGTAACGATCCAATTACGTTGTCTTAGAGTCAAGATGGTATACTCAGTGATAAAACAAAGCAGTAGGCTTTTACCAGAAATATTGACCCTTAGACAATGTGTCTAATAGTGTATTTTAAATACGACAGTATGCCATCTTAGGCACTGTATAACATTAAAACACTTGATATTGGCACTTTGAAGCCGAAATCATGATCGTGTAAATGTAACACTGCAAATAGTAAACAGTCTAATGGCGGTACTGACTGTAAAGAAATATATAATTACTGTGGCCCCACATCATGAAAAAATTATTGAATGTACTGTGTTTTTTCATAGTTCAGACCAAGCCCATGCGCAGAAAACCAATTAATAACTTTTCCAAAGACATTATTTGTATCATTTTCTGTTGGAGTCTCTTTTCTGAATTAATAATGAAGCTTGTATCACCAGCAAACAGTATCAGATGGGCTAGTGCCAGTGAGGGTAATGAACGAAATAAGACTTTTATAAACGTTAAGACGCTAAAACTAATTACGTTGACAACCGATCCAAACTTAGGCTTTACAATTACATTATTTTCCTAGTCAAAAGGCATGAAGAATACATGGGTGTAATAGTTTATTTTATACCGCTAAAATTCTCAAAATTATTATGTAAAATTTACAGAAACGTCAATTTTACGATATGTAAGTGCTCGACTAGGCCGATGGCGTCATAAGGCCAGTCAATGAAGAACAAAAAACGTCAAAGATAGGAAATAATCCGTGCAGTCGGGAAAAAATGTACAATCGTAGGAGGGAGTACCATGAACAACACACTAGAAATCCTGAGTGGTGGGGCCTGATTGTGGGAGGGGCAGGGTGGAGGGGGAGGTGGAGTCTGGTGAGCACTTTTGTCCGCTTTTCTTGAACAGCTCGAAAACTATGGCCTCTAGCGAAAACGTAACGCAGTACAAAATTTAACTACGTTGAATTTGCTAAAAAAATCCTGTTTATTTTTTTCTGTAGGAATAATAGTTTGCGCTTAGCGAGCGAGAGAATATGGAAACATTGCGCTTGGTTTACATAGGCCAGTTGTAGCATTGCAGGTTGCATAAAATGACCGCTGTAGGCGCAGCTGAATCGCCCTGTAAATTCAATGATACAGAATGTTGCCTTTATAGCATATTATCGGTCATCAAGTATACCATAACGTACCTGTCTGTATCGGTTACAGGACGAATGCGACCTATTTACCGGAAAAAGTTGCATGCTGCGTCTAATCATACGATAGTGGTCTAGAACAACACACGTTGCGCATGTAGTCCGCAAAGTAACTGCAAACAGGTGGGATCTGGTGTCTTTGTTGTGTATCAATGAAAAATATGTTTCAAAATTGAACTAACAATAATTTTTTGTTTGTTGAGAACACTGTTCTCGTAAAAACTTCTTTTTCAGGGGTTAATAGGGGTGACGTAACCTATGGAGTAAGGTTGTTGTTGTTGTTGTTGTGGTCTTCAATCCTGAGACTGGTTTGATGCAGCTCTCCATGCTACTCTATCCTGTGCAAGCTTCTTCATCTCCCAGTACCTACTGCAACCTACATCCTTCTGAATCTGCTTAGTGTATTCATCTCTTGGTCTCCCTCTACGATTTTTACCCTCCACGCTGCCCTCCAATGCTAAATTTGTGATCCCTTGATGCCTCAAAACGTGTCCTACCAACCGATCCCTTCTTCTAGTCAAGTTGTGCCACAAACTTCTCTTCTCCCCAATCCTATTCAATACCTCCTCATTAGTTACGTGATCTACCCACCTTATCTTCAGCATTCTTCTGTAGCACCACATTTCGAAAGCTTCTATTCTCTTCTTGACCAAACTGGTTATCGTCCATGTTTCACTTCCATACATGGCTACACTCCATACAAATACACTCCTGGAAATTGAAATAAGAAGACCGTGAATTCATTGTCCCAGGAAGGGGAAACTTTATTGACACATTCCTGGGGTCAGATACATCACATGATCACACTGATAGAACCACAGGCACATAGACACAGGCAACAGAGCATGCACAATGTCGGCACTAGTACAGTGTATATCCACCTTTCGCAGCAATGCAGGCTGCTATTCTCCAATGGAGACGATCGTAGAGATGCTGGATGTAGTCCTGTGGAACGGCTTGCCATGCCATTTCCACCTGGCGCCTCAGTTGGACCAGCGTTCGTGCTGGACGTGCAGACCGCGTGAGACGACGCTTCATCCAGTCCCAAACATGCTCAATGGGGGACAGATCCGGAGATCTTGCTGGCCAGGGTAGTTGACTTACACCTTCTAGAGCACGTTGGGTGGCACGGGATACATGCGGACGTGCATTATCCTGTTGGAACAGCAAGTTCCCTTGCCGGTCTAGGAATGGTAGAATGATGGGTTCGATGACGGTTTGGATGTACCATGCACTATTCAGTGTCCCCTCGACGATCACCAGTGGTGTACGGCCAGTGTAGGAGATCGCTCCCCACACCATGATGCCGGGTGTTGGCCCAGTGTGCCTCGGTCGTATGCAGTCCTGATTGTGGCGCTCACCTGCACGGCGCCAAACACGCATACGACCATCATTGGCACCAAGGCAGAAGCGACTCTCATCGCTGAAGACGACACGTCTCCATTCGTCCCTCCATTCACGCCTGTCGCGACACCACTGGAGGCGGGCTGCACGATGTTGGGGCGTGAGCGGAAGACGGCCTAACGGTGTGCGGGACCGTAGCCCAGCTTCATGGAGACGGTTGCGAATGGTCCTCGCCGATACCCCAGGAGCAACAGTGTTCCTAATTTGCTGGGAAGTGGCGGTGCGGTCCCCTACGGCACTGCGTAGGATCCTACGGTCTTGGCGTGCATCCGTGCGTCGCTGCGGTCCGGTCCCAGGTCGACGGGCACGTGCACCTTCCGCCGACCACTGGCGACAACATCGATGTACTGTGGAGACCTCACGCCCCACGTGTTGAGCAATTCGGCGGTACGTCCACCCGGCCTCCCGCATGCCCACTATACGCCCTCGCTCAAAGTCCGTCAACTGCACATACGGTTCACGTCCACGCTGTCGCGTCATGCTACCAGTGTTAAAGACTGCGATGGAGCTCCGTATGCCACGGCAAACTGGCTGACACTGACGGCAGCGGTGCACAAATGCTGCGCAGCTAGCGCCATTCGACGGCCAACACCGCGGTTCCTGGTGTGTCCGCTGTGCCGTGCGTGTGATCATTGCTTGTACAGCCCTCTCGCAGTGTCCGGAGCAAGTATGGTGGGTCTGACACACCGGTGTCAATGTGTTCTTTTTTCCATTTCCAGGAGTGTACTTTCAGAAACGACTTCCTGACACTTAAATCTATACTCGATGTTAACAAATTTCTCTTCTTCAGAAACTCTTTCCTTGCCATTGCCAGTCTACATTTTATATCCTCTCTACATCGACCATCATCAGTTATTTTACTTCCTAAGGTACGATCTGGTATATTTGATGCGTATGGTAGAGTATACAGTCTTCAGTTATTTCACTTTTATCTACATATCTGAGAATAGTTCATGTGAACCGAAACTGGTCATACTAAAAATATTAAAGCAATTTTTGACCGACAATCCGTTTGACACACTCAGGTTTGTTAACGTTGTACAACGTGACTTGTTCAGGAATGTGTGACTATAACATCTGGTCTGATGACCGTCTGTGAGATGTTATTGCAACGATGAGATCGGAGGCACTAAAATAACGAAATTCAGCACGCCTGTCAATACCCATGGCATCACCCGAGCATAGAATCCTAGGTGTGGTATTAAGCCTGCTAACATTTCGAGCGTTAAACTAAATTATGGCTCATACGGTCTACTGTTTCTATACCGTTGCTGGTATCGACCAGTCAGTGCCACTTAAACACAGGCTCGCAATCCGTGTGCCCCCTGTACACACACACACACACACACACACACACACACACACACGGGCAGGTTGTGTTCTCGGTTCCCTGTATCAGCCGGTATCTCGGGACATGTCAGATTCCGTGAGAGACATTGGCATTACTCATCTCCCAGTCGGGCAGCGTTCGTCGCTGCGGCCGGGCAGATGAGATAAGGAAGACAAATTGTGGAAGACAGCAGATGGGATCGGAGATGCGGCTCAAAGGGCGCGTCGCCTTATCTCGCGCTGCCGACTTGGGTCGTTAGGCGGGCACAACACCCTCGACCACTCACCCCTCCGCCCTGCCGCGTGTTTTACGGCGCCGCTGCCTCTGGGAGTGGAGCTGTGTACACTGGAGGGCCGTTCGGCGGCGTATCTCACTGCCATTATCAAGGTGCAAAGCGATAGCCCTGCCTCTCGTTTTGCTTATCGCTGCTGAGCATTATGTGGGATTCTATAACAGCATAAACTACGACTTATAGAGGTTACCCACAGCGATCGTTAATTTTTATAACACCATTTTATTAACTCTTAGTGAGAAAAATACCAACCTTTATGGTTATTATGGCGAATTATAGAGCCATTTAGGATTTTTAATTCTACGGATGCCGATTGAAATACACAAATGTAGGTAACTAGACACTTCCACTACGAGTTTCGGCAAATTACACCATAATTTTATTGAAAAAGTTAATAAAACATACACTTTGATTTTGCCGGGATATACTGTGTTTAGTGTGTGAATCCGAACACTTTCATTTATCATAGGTTGCTTTCTCCAACAGTGCCCATATTATAGCTTAACTTACCATAAACTGATGCTCTATGTGGAGATGATGTGCTAGAAGAGAATCAGCACTTGGTGCAGGGAGGGGCAATCGACCCTCAACATAAACAAATGCAGAGTATTCCGTATACATAGACAGAGACACCCATTACTGTGTAATTGTACGGTTGCAGTAAAATCACTAATAGCTGTTACTTCCATAAAATATCTACCGGTGTGTGTACGGAGCGATTTAAAGTGGAACGACCACATGAAATTAACTACTGGAAAGACAAATGCCAGACAGATACATTGGAGGAATCCTCAGAAACTGTAGTCCGTTAACAAAGGAGGCAACTTACAGGACCCTCGTTCAACTCGTGCTTGAATGTTGCTTGTCCGTATCGTATTCGTACCAGATAGGATTGATACAGAAAACAGAGATGATCCAAAGAATAGCAGCGCGTTTCACTACAGATTGACTAGGGTGTCGTCAGGAGTACCCCAGGGAAGTGTTTTAGGACCGCTGTTGTTCTCTATACATACAAATTATTTGAAGGACAGGGTGGGCAGCAATCTGCGGTTTTGTGCAGATGATGCCGTGGTGTACGGTAAGGTATCGAACTTGAGTGACTCGCCTGAAGGTGGAAAAATGTAATTTAATGGGTAGGAAGATCAAACCTGTAATATTTGGTACTAATGCGCTGATTGTCACAGTCAAGTCATTTAAATATCTGGGCGTAATGGTGCAAAGCGATATGAGGTGGAACGTGCGTCTGAGTACTCTGGTAGGGAAGGCGTTTGGTCGACTTCAGTTTATTGGGAGAATTTAAGGAAAGAGTGGTTCACTTGCAAAGGAGGCAGCATGTAGGACGCTGGTGCGACTTATTCTTGAGTACTGCTCGAGTGTTTTGGATCCGTACAAGTTAGGATTGAAAGAGGACGTCGAAGCAATTCAGAGGCGGGCTGCTAGATTTGTTACCGGTATGTTCGAACAACACGTAGATGTTACGGAGATGCTTCGGGAACTCAAATGGGAATCCCTGGAGGAAAGGCGACGTTCCTTTCGAGAAACACTGCTGAGAAAATTTAGAGGACCGGCATTTGAAACTGACTGCCGAACGAATCTACTGCCACAAATATGCATTGTGCGTAAGGACTACGGATATAAGATACGAGAAACTAGGGCTCATATGGAGGCATACAGACAATCGTCTTTCCCTCGCTCTGTTTGCGAGTGGAACGGGAGAGGAAAGGACATGTAGTGGTACGAGGTGCCCTCCGACACACCCCACACGATGGCTTGCGGTATATCTATTTAGATGCAGGTCCATTTAGAAAGCGCGAGAGCGTCACGAAGATGATGAGGTGTTCTGCATCATGGTGTGATTTAGTTTTAAAATTGCGAGAGCTTAAGTTCCTAGAAGAGTCAGCAAGTATGTTGTTTCCTCCTATGTATATCTCGCGAAAGGACCGTGAAGATAAAATTAGAGAGATTCGGGTGCACACGGAGGCCTTCCGACAACTGTTCTTTCTGTGAACCATTCGCCAGTGGAACATGATTGATGGAACTGACAGTATTACACGACGTACCCTCCTTCACATAGCGCAAGACAACTTGGGGGGGGGGGGGGAGGGAGGGGCCATAGATGCAGTCGAAAATGTAGATAAATTGTGACTCGGCGTCTTAGGGGTATTATGCCACACTATGAATCCGTAGTCACTCCTAGCATTATTATCTTTCACCCAACACGTATTTCGCCTCTGGCAATATTTGTTGATTTGGAAAACGAAGCAACCGCTCAACAGCTGCTGAATCTATGATATTTTGTTGTATACACTCTTAATGTTCCTTCATCTGGTGTAAACTGTAACAACGAAAATACTGTGTTAGAAGAGAATGGCAAGGGATCTCAAGTTCTAAATGTCAGATAAGGAAGTATGCGGCAAAATTTGTAAAATGAATTAGAAGAGAAAACAGGATGTTACTTACAAATAAAATCACTGAACCATCCGAATTCATACTCACCCCAGTGGCGTCAAAAGAATATAAAGGGGACCTAGAAAAATCCGAAAAAATAGACATCACGAACAGACATAAAAAATTACCAGAATCCTTAAACACGTAAAACGCATTTGACATTTCAAACTTGAGGATGCCGTCCCCCTTATCTTATAAAACATTATTTTCCTTATTACAGTTTATACCAGATACAGGACCTTCAAGTGTTCCGAAACTGGTCGTGTATACAGTAAAAGATTGTTGATTCAGCAACTGTTGCATGATTTCTTCATTTCACAAAATGGACTTACACAGTTGTGGCTGCCTCGTAAGGAGCACACTTTGAATATTTGTTAATCTGAAAAATGCTGAATTGCACTGTGGTTCGGAGTAGATGATAGATTATAGGATGCAGCTGGCTTGGTGTCAGTTAAAAGGTAAGAAGAAGGCAAGGGGCTACCACCTATAACAGGACCATGTCCTGTAAAGCACTACGGAGTTGAAACCAGTCTTAAGGTTGATGACGGCTTTACCTTTACCATGTGTGAAAATTTTGTATTTCGAGGCTGTTGAAAATTGTAGCGATTTATTTGAGGCCTAATAGCTAAGTAATTGCCATCTGAAAAGGGGAAAAAACTCACTGGCTAAAAAACTACTGACGACATAACTAATGTTAACACCTCTCAACAGAAGTTCTCCGCATGTGAACTGGTTTTCATAATGGCCGTCTTGAGTTTATGTTCACCTTTAAACTGTTTATAACGTGGGTGCTGTATCTTACACTGGCGCGCTGAGCCAAGTGTAACAGGCCCTTTCGTTATCTTTCTGGTAATACAAATATTGTATACGTAGTGCTATCTACCGGTTCACAGTTGATGTTTATGCTCAACGGGATTTATACGTCGGTCCATATCATTGAATCTCAATGCGTTTACGAATGCAATCTGACAGCAATGAAAGCTATTCAGCGAGTCTGCGACATGCAAATAACAGTAGCATTCTCAGAACTCCGCTGCACTTCTGCAACACAGACCAATTCTTTGTTACCTTAGAGACAAGCAGAGCTGCAGGGGAGTGAGTCCATACTTGATTCAAGTAAATTTGTAGGAAAATAATGCACTGAAATGAGACCTACACGCTTTCCTTTAACTTATGACTTATTATTTCTTCTATCATATTACGACACCAACTGTTACCATGCTCTGTTGTTATCTCTTGCACCACATGTTTTCACTATGTTGCACTTCGTCAAAAATTAATTTCTTCCAGTACTTCTTTGTATTCGATATTCAGCACAATCTTCCACTCACAATATTCTGTTTCGAACTTGTTAATTATATCTCTATTCCTTCACATAATTCGGCCTCACTCGCCAATGTTGACTCTCGCGTCCAGTCCCGACTTTGTCTCACCAACTGTCTCCACCTTGGCGTAACTCTAGGGATATATCTTCTCTGCTGGATAGCGTGCCTACGTCATTTGTGATGATTTTCATTTATTATAACATATGATTTAACTATGAATTCCAATAGTTTCGTTTTCTGATTGATGCTTTTTTTCTAATGAAACTGCTATATGCTCTGGACTTTGAGTTCAGGGTTCATTAACACGTTACTTCACATAGGCCTACATGTTACTTTACACACAGTTTATCAACTGGATTAAGTGGAAAGTGAAACAGGAAGTTTCGCAGACAGGTCACCCTATCAGTTGTCTATTAAACCATTCTTTCAAGTACAACAAGACATAATAGTCGCTGGCTGCACTGCCGGAAACGCCGGTTGTGTGGCCGGAAAGTTCCCAACGGTAATTCTAATTCTTATTCTTGACACAGGCATCGCCTTGTGATCGTTGGTAACCATCTTCGACACCAACCTTACACATACTTAGCTATGATTGATATTTTTCGTAACAATCGGGTAAATAGTGATGCATTCAACATTAGGAAATTCATCAACGGTCGACCGAACGTAGTGGCTCAATGGTCGGCACACTGGACACGCATTAGGGTGCACAACGGTTCAAATTCCCGTCCGGTCATCCAGATTTAGGTCTCCCGCGATTTCCCTAAACCGCTCTAGGCAATTTTCTTGATGATTTCCTTGAAAAGGATAGCGTTGATGTCCTTCCCCATACTATTGTAATCAGAGTGTGTGCTCCGTCCCTAATGACCTCGCAGTCGAAGGGACGTTAAACACTAATCTCCTCCTCTTCGAAAGCACCCCTTTATGTTTCACAGACACATTTCAGCGCTACAGGACACCTTTTCCCCTTTCCAAATCATTTTATCTTTGTTGAGGGTCTTCAGGTTGTTAGCGGAGGTGCATTGCTACTTTTGCTGTTACAATGTCGCCATTTCTGAATGTATTTTAATGTATATTTTGTTTTTATCTTTTAGTCCCTCAATTTTAATTTCAACAACAAAGAAAATTAACAGTATTACTGCTTTTTACACTCTATACGACCAGGCCTTGGAAGGCCCAACTGTACCGATCGGCCGCCGTGTCATTCTCAGCCCACAGGCGTCACTGGATGCGGGTATGGGTGGGCATGTGGTCAGGACACCTCTCTCCCAGCCGTGTGTCAGTTTAAGAGACCAGAGCCCCTACCTCTCAGTCAAGTAGCTCCTTCGTTTGCCTCACAAGAGCTGAGTACACCCCGCTTGCCAACAGCGCTCGGCAGACCGGATGGTCACCCATCCAAGTGCTAGCCCAGCCCGACAGTGCTTAACATCGGTGATCTGACGGGAACCGGTGTTACCACTGCGGCGAGGCCTTTGGCGTTTTTGTAAACGCTAACAAAATTCATCATTTTATAGATTGTAAAAACATGTGTACACTTTCATGTTTTAATTATATTTCTTTCACCTTTGCATTTTTAATGCTTTTCAGTGAAAAGCGGCCTTTTGCACCACTGACAGCCCAACCCCCATTCCACTCCGTCCATGTCGGCTGAGGACGATGAAATAACAATAAAGAAAAAAAATCAATGAGTATTGGAGTAATGTGCGTTAAGAATTACAAAAGAAACCAACCAAATGAATCACACGACAGACTGATGTCACTGACGTAATTATAATTGTAATTAAAATGAATGTTGGTGAGCAGGGCACGTGTACAGAGGAATAAACGGAAGATGGACCAAGGAAGCTGTAATCCAGATTGCAAGAGATGAGGGAAGACCGAAATGACGACGTACGACGAAACAGGGTGTGCAGGAATAATAGAGATGCGTATCTCAAAGACCGCATTGTACTGAGGCATTTATCCAGCAGTAGGTTTCAAACAACAGATGACAACAAATATTATTCTTGATAAGGGGGGGGGGGGGGAGGCGGGAGGGCGTCGCTGACTTATTTCGGCCAAACGTCATTACCCGTCTTTTACCTTCGGGATGGTCATTGTATAATCTCTTTTCAAGACAGTAGCATGCAACGTAACTCTCGAGTTTTGACGCTTTGTCAGAATTACAATTTCTGCCAGAATTAAAATTTCAGCGGTAAACCTAGAAGTCCTCCTTGCGTATTCCTTATTTTTAAATCCTTTTTCAAATTTCTCCTCGGTTTCCTTTATGCTTGTTCTATGTACTGACTGCATAACAGGGTGTTGGCTACAGCCTGTGTCGTTTCTTTTCAAGTATGGCCTCTTATTCATGATCACCTATTGACGTCATTGCAGTCTGTCTTCTCTACAAGTCTAGTAACAGAGCGTTGTTAATTGCTAGTTTGTGAACAAGAGGATGGTAGCATTAGCAATTTCAAAAATTTTTCACTCAGGATCGGCGATCCAGGAAGGGGTTTTGAGTAAATTCTTTGGTGCACGTAGTCACATTCTGTAACATCGTTGTACATTCAACAAGTCACCGATTTTGCTTATCTTTCGCATTACTCTGGTACATATTTAGACGTAACAAATAATGCTCACGAACGCTGCGATTCTGAAGCGTATTCCAGAAATAAAGTTTCAAAGTTTTCCCTGACCTGATGAATACCATAGGACAGCGGCGTTAACGCAACGGTTTGAGTGACGCTGTGGTTAAAATATACCGTGCATGGCAAAATGGCGCTATTCAAAACCGCCGCCGGGTAACTATGTTGTACCATTGTCCGTATATGACAGAGGTGAACGATGGCTGAAGGGATGCGTAAAAGCGCAACTGTTGAGCAACTGATAGCCCACATGAACCATGGGGCCACCAACAGTGTCTGCTCAACGACCGTTGAGTGAACACTGCTGCCGATGGGCCTCAGCAGCAGGCGCCTGCTTCATGCACCCATGCTGACTGCTGTTCAGTGCGGACGATGGGTGGAATTCGCACGCCATTACAGCAGCTGAAGGTCCACGGCGTCGCGACAGGTAGCCTTCTCAGATGACATTCCCTGGGTCATATCGTCTTTCTGAAAAGTACAATGGATCAACACAAGTATCCTTCTATCCTTGGGAACCACCTGTGCCCCTCTGTGCAGTTTGTTTTTTCCTCGGAATAACGGCATCTTGGTGATCTGACAGGAACCGGTTTCACCACTGCGGCAAGGCCGTTGGCGCTTTTTATAAACGCTATCAAAATTCATTTTATAGATTGTAAAAACATGTGTACACTTTCATCTTTTAATTATATTTGTTTCATCTTTGCATTTTTAAAGCTAACTGTATATGTGCGTGGTTCGAAGAGCAGCAGGATGTGTTTACCGTACACCCCTGGTCACCAAACTCCCCGTATGTAAACCCACTCGAGAATCTGTGGGATTACCTCGCTTGGTTGTTCGAGCCACGGTTCCTCAACCGAGAAACGTAGCGCAACTGGTCACTTCCAGCGGCGACGTGGCTCCACATCCCAGTTTGTACCTTCCAGAACCATACTAGCTCTCTACTTCCACATCTCGCTGCGGTCCGTCTTCCAAAAGGTGGTTATTCAGGCTTTCTGTATGTGGTCACGTTAATGTGAATGGAGAGTGTAACATGGTGTGGCTCAGTCTCCCGGAGCAAGTCATTCAACTGAAGTCCACTTAAGGCGACTTGCGTCTCTCTACCCAGTTATCTAACCGGGAAACGAATTAATGTTTAACGTCGTATTAGAAACACATGTAGTTTCTGGCGAAAATCCATATCACTGTGGGGTGACTGCTAGGTTTAAAAAGCAGAGATAATATATCCGTGGTACGACCGCGATTCAGTCTCGGTTTCAAGCACGGACAACACCAACTTGCCCGACTAGGATTCTGCTCAAGCTTCGCTGTTGCCTGGTGTTCCGGTAGATCTAACGCTAGATGGCAGTGCCACCGTTTATAGAGCGACAGCGAACTTCAGCACATCACAGCTCATCCAATTTCCAAGAAATATGGATAAACTCCGGTGACAAGAGTCGTGGAATAGCGGTATGCACATATACATATGGTGACAGTATCGCGTACACAAGGTATAAAAGAGCAGTGCGTTGACGGAGCTGTCATTCGTACTCAGGAGATTCGTATGAAACGGTTTCCGAAACGATTAAGGCCGCACAACGGGAATTAAGACTTTGAACGCGGATTGATAGTTGGAGCTAGACGCATGAGACACTCCATTTCGGAAATCCTTATGGAATTCCGGGGATCCAAAGAGTCAAGAGTATACCGAGAATACCAAATTTCGGGCATTACCTCTCACCACGGACACGCAGTGACCGACGGCCTTCACTTGACGAGCGAGAGCAGCGGCGTTTGCGTAAAGTTGTCAGTGCTAGCAGATATGCAACACTGCATTAAATAACTGTGGAAAAACAGCATGGGACGTAAGACGAACGTATCCGTTAAAACAGTGCGGCGTAATTTGACGTTGACGGGCTAAGATAGCAGACGAACGACGCGAGTGGCTTTGCTAACAGTACGACCTCGACTGCAGCGCCTCTCCTGGCGTCGTGACTCTATCGATTGGACCCTAGACAATTGAAAACTGCGGCCTGGTGGGTTGAGTCACAATTGCAGTTGGTAAGACCTGATGGTAGGGTCTGAGTGTGGCGCATACTACACGAAGCCATGGATCCAAATTGTCAACAAGGGCACTATGCAAGCTGGTGGTGGCTCCATAATGGTGTGGGGTGCGTTTACATGAAATGGACTGGATCGAACATTGCTGGGACATAATCGAAAGGTCAGTTCGTGCACAAAATTCTGCACCTGCGACACTTTCGCAATTATGCACGGCTATAGAGGCAGCATGGCTCGATTTCTGTAGGGGACTTCTATCCATGCCACGTCGAGTTGTTGCACTGCGCCGGGCGAAAGAGGAAAGGAGCTGCGACGCGATATTACGAGGTACCTCATGACTTCTGTCACCTCATTGTAGACGATATACATGAACCTTTCTCTGGAACCAGTCTGTACAAGGAGGGAGGGAGGGAGGGGGGGGGGGGGGGGGGGAGAGAGAGAGAGAGAGAGAGAGAGAGAGAGAGAGAGAGAGAGAGAGAAATTTCCTTTGTGTTGTTTTCGTTTGATGTTTTTATTGTTTTTAATTTCTTCGTATACGGTACAGTTATAAAACTACGGATTACACAAAATTAATGGTTTTTGGATACTATGTCCTATGACTAGGAAATGGTTTTCTGCGCTACTTCTACATGAAACAGCAAAATACAACTGGCATTGCGGAAAACACTCTGAGAGTAAATCAGTTCCAGTTTGACTGTACGATCTTGAGCCTTGTTTATTGTTGTTGCAAACGAAATTTTGATTGTCTTAAACAGAATGTGTAACACAGTTGGGATCATTGATGCACAAGGTATGAAATAGACGTCTCCATCTGCTGGATCTGTAAGGGTAGCGGTCGCAATGGCATTTCTTCGCACAGTTTGTCTGCCTACGAGTAGGATTACAAAGGTTCGTACGACTCAGATTGCGTTGTACTGTAAACATAAACCGATGAGCCCCAAAAACAGCTTTCCTGATTTACAGGTTTATTGTTAAAACGGACTGCGAAGAAAAAACAAAAAGTACATTGCTGTGCATACGATTTTTGTTTCAAATTGTCCATCCGAATGTTGTAGAGTATCGTGTAAAAATTTTGAAGTAAATCGGTTAAGAACTTTCCAAGATTTTTGCTTACAACATTTCTCCTTTATCCAGAATGGTCAGAAACAGTTTGATAAGCTTGTAAATGTGTTGCAGGGTAGTTTGTGCTGAAAAATAATTGTTAAGAAAAGAATTCGCTGCATAGCGCCGTTTGTGAGTTTAGCTCTTTGTTTGGTTTCCTAATACCGAACAAGAGAGCGACACAAAAATTGGACGTGCGACGATAGTAAGCATCGAACCCGAACCAAAGGCGAAGCAATCTCGTGCTCTATCAGTACGCTGTGAGAACAACTGACGATAATTGTATCTGGCAGGCTGCTTGGATTTGCGCCCCCAAGTACCTCATTGGCTAACTTCAATGCTACGCAACTAGGAAACGGCGCAACGTATCGTATTTTTTTTTTCTTAGCAAATATTTCGCAGCACAAGCTTCCCTGCAGCACCCTTACAAGCTTTTCACACTGTTTCTGACTAATCTGTATATTAGTCTAGATTAAACTTTATACATATAAGATGTGAAATACATCACACACTATTTCCTTCGTCTTCATAGAAAAAGAGGAAATTCACAAGATGAATTTCGCAGCTGTATTGTTCTGCAGGTGATGATGTTACTGGTCTGACTAGGAACGGCAGTAGAATCGTCGTGTAGTGAACTTCATAACGCGCTTTTCTAAATTTTCTGAGTAACGTTTCTCGAAAAGAACGTCATTTTGCCCTCCAGAGATTCCGATTTGAGTTCACACAGCATCTCCATAATATACGCGTGTTGATCGAACGTACCGGTAACACATCTAGGAGCCCTCCTCCCCCCCCCTCCCCGCCCCTCCCTCTGCATTGCTTCAATATTTTTCTTTAATCAGACTTGTAGAGAGTCAAGAGAGAATCACACTAGTTTTCTATATGCGGTCTCCTTTAAAGGTGAATCACACTTTCCTAAAATTCTCCCCTAAACCGAAGTCGACCATTCGCCTTCCCTCCTACCGTCATTAAGTGCTCCTTCCAATTCAAATTCAAATCGATTTGCATCGTTACGCCTAGGTCTCTAATAGGCGCGATTGTATCAAGCAGCACACTAGCAGTCCTGCAGTCGAACTTTCTTTTTCCTACTCCTCTGCATTAACTTAGACTAAGTTTTTTAGATTCATAGCAAGCTGTGATTCATCACTCCAACTAGAAATTCTGCCCAAATGATCCTATATCCTCCTACACTCACTCGACGACGACACCTTCCCGTACACTACAGCGTTATCAGCAAATAGTCGCAGGTTGGTGCTCAACCTGTCCTCTAGATCATTTACGTATATAGGGAATAAATGCAGACCTATAACACTGCCCTGGCGCACTCATGACGATACCCATGTCTCTGATGAACATTCGCCTTCGAATAAAACTACTGGGTTCTTTCAGCCCTACTTAAGTCTTCGATCCGCTAACATATCTGGGAACCAATTCCATATGCTCCTACATTCGTTAAATTTGCAGTGGGACACCAAGCCAATGCTTTCCGGAAATATAGGTGTACGGAATCTGCCTGATGCACTTCATCCATGGTTGGCAGGTTATTGTGTGAGAAAAGAGCAAGCTGAGTTTTGCACGAGCGATGCTTCCTTGCGCGAGCGATGCTTCCTTGCGCGAGCGATGCTTCCTTGCGCGAGCGATGCTTCCTTGCGCGAGCGATGCTTCCTTGCGCGAGCGATGCTTCCTTGCGCGAGCGATGCTTCCTTGCGCGAGCGATGCTTCCTTGCGCGAGCGATGCTTCCTTGCGCGAGCGATGCTTCCTTGCGCGAGCGATGCTTCCTTGCGCGAGCGATGCTTCCTTGCGCGAGCGATGCTTCCTTGCGCGAGCGATGCTTCCTTGCGCGAGCGATGCTTCCATACTCAGTGCTGGTTCGTGAACAAAAGTTTTCCCGTCTCACGGATATTTGCTATATTCGAACTGAGAATATGTCCTAGAATTCTGCAGGAAACTGTGTTAAGGGAATTTGTAGTTTTACGGGTCCATTCATTTATCTTTGTTATATACAGGAATCACCTACTCGTTTCTCCAGTCGTTCGGGACTTCGCGCTGTGGGAGATATTAACGATAAATGCAATCTAAGTAAAGGGCCAGTGTCGTAGAATACTCCCTGTGAAACTGACTTGAGATTCCATCCGCGCCTGGCGACTCATTTGTTTACAACTCCTTCCACTGGTACTCTACGCCAGTGATGCCTCCGTACGGGAGTCTGTACGAATGTCAAACGACGGTATGTTTGCACGATCCTGCCCCCCTGAATGATTTCGTAAATGTGAAATTTAAAACTTTGTCTTTGCTTTTGCAGTCTTCCATTGCCACACCAGACTGTCCAATGAGTGACTGGGTACAACGCTTCGAACAGCTTAGCGATTCTACATCTAAGTATGTGTGGGACAATCGTGCGAAGTACGGGCAAAATCGGTGAGTCACTGAGTGGTTGTCCCTCTGCGAGTGCGATTGTATCCGCTTCGCTTTGAGAACGGGCGAAGCGCGACTGAGCCGCAGGCGGGAGGGACACGTGAGGACGCAAACCGCGTCGGCCCGCCCCTGCTCGCACGGCTGAGCTGAGCTGGGCCCGTCGGAAGCGCCGGGCCTCCGGCCTGACACGCTGCCCCCTCCAGGGTGCAAGGCTCCCCCACCACCCGTGACGTCACGCGACTCCGCTAGGGGTCACCAGCTGGCGCGCGATCCGAGTTCAGTCGCGTCTCGGCCTCCGCAGGCGTGGTTGCTGTGTTGTGTTTACTCGGCCGAGTCCCAGCGCTTCCGCGACGCCGCGTCTTCTCCGAGAGTGAAATGCTGTCTGGCTGCTGAAGGCGCCCACCAGCATCACCTGCGAGGCTCGTGCCCAGCTGCACTTTAACTGTTTCTCTTTCCTGCATTCAGTGAACGCATAAAACAACGGTAAGGGTTAATACTCCCGTTGTTTTTCATCATAACCACTGTTTGTAAACAAGCGACAATTCGCTGTTTGTCTACAAGAGCTAATGTGAATGTAAGTGTTCGTTCCGTTGTGGAAAATTCAAGTTCGTCGACAATTATTGTTTATGCCATCAATTTGTTAGTTATAATTTAAGACCTCCGTGACATTGTTTCTCCGTGATTACATCTATTTTACTGCGAGGCTAAACACGAAACTATATTGGATTGTATCACGAAGTCTGCCTTCCTCAATAAAACGAAGACATTTATGTTCGAGATGCAGTGGACAGTACAAAAGCTGCTCGAGCCAACACTGATTTGGGCTTCGTGTTGAGAGACCTTAAGTACGAAATAGATTTTGATTCAGTATGCGTCATTCACATACTTGTGCGGGATCGTCATGGATTACGTTTGTTATGCTTAAATTTGCCTTTTCAGATCCAAGTCTATTATTCAGCATAAATGTTACGGTTTCGCTGCCGTTATAAACTACAAATATTGCTAATGTTGTTACAACTTTCTGCTATTGTAATGATCAGTTCTGTGTTTATGTGCTGAGCAGTATATAAATTACTGAGTACTGCACGACCGTCAATAGCATAAATATTGCGTTTCCGTGCGGTAACTTCTCTGTTCGGGGCAAGCACTTTTGCAGCGATTTCTTCTCAGTACTCTGTTAATAGTAAAAAAAACGCTTAAATGAAGACAAGTCTAGGTCGATCAGGTGTTTCCACGAGCGGTCGTTTCGAGTATATGATTCGAACAACAAAAACACTGAATATTCCAGATACAACACTGAAGACGTGCCGAGTGACTAGTGCTTTTTTGAGGTGTGTAACAGAAATGCTGTAAAATTTGAAATTCAGAGTCTTACATGAATGCAGCAAATATCCCGTGAGAAACATGATCAGTGGATTCAAAAAATTGCTCTTTCGGACAGCCTCTACAAATTTTCTCCATCCCCGCCCCTACCCATCCTCTAATAGAGCCAGCGAAGCTGAAATTAATTTAATAATAGATTGCTGCATTCTGGGCACTCTCCAGCCATCTATGGTTCCGGAAAAGATCTTCCTATATGGTTCAATAAAAGGTATCCCCTACCACACACTTGACGGTAATTTGCAGGGTATAGACGTGTTACAAGGGTTCACACCAATGATTATGACTTCCAGTATTTGTCTTCCCCAGGATAAAACCAACTGTTTTTCGACACCTTCAAACCACCGGTCTCGTTGAAATCATCAGTTTATATTACATTTCACAGGATGCTATAGATAGTTACGTTACCGTATCTGGACACTGGTGAGTTTGTGCCCTAATGCTAGTCGCCGTCGCACGCAGTAGCAAGTGTGTACGTGTCACCATTAGTCTATATAACCCCTGAATTAAATAATGTGATAGTACCCTAGATGCTACGTGTTACGTCCACTGTGATTGTGTTGGCACTGTTACTGATGGTGATGAATTGCCACTGCGACCCGAGGTTAGCATGAGAGATCCAGAGACTGAAGCTGTGTCGCTCCGTTTCAGACGTTTCCGCTGTTGCACGTGATTCCGAGAATGCTGGCCTCTGCTTGCACGTGTTCTCTCTCCAGCAATTTATTGCTCGTTTAACCGTTTGACTACTCGCTAATTGCCACGTACATCTGACGCAAGGCTTAATTTTAGTGTTGTGCCAGTCGTCACTATGAGTCTGACCGAAAGGAGCAGTTAGCAACTGTATCCGATCATTTATTTTCAAGCATTTCCCAGTGAGCAGTGGAATATTCCTGTGGCAAAGCCGACGCAGATACCTACTGCATCCTCAACTACTTCAACACTCAGGGATGCCGAGAAACGTGGGATAGTACTTGACACTTTTGGTTCCTTACAGGGACCAGGTCATCCGAATTAATGTTTTCCATAGTTTCTCTTGTTTGTGCGTGTTTCAATTACATCGCCGTGCCGTTAATTACTGGAAAGAGAGAGAAAAAAAACTGCGTTAACAGTATATCAACTCGTGAAGGAACACTTTTTCGCCCCTTCCGTGTAGGTGGGGTACTAGACATGAGAAGATCATTCCAAATGCGATACTCATTTAAATGTGAGTCCAAAGCACATTCAACTGTGTGACGCTGGGAAAACATTTTTCCCATTTCATGAACTTCAAGGTAGTAAAAAAAAAAAAAAATGAAACTGTTGCTGAAGTCGTAAAGTGCTAAAATCGCCGATGTGTATGCCAATATTCTGTAAGGGCATCCCTTTAATATCTCTATAATGTTGGGGCATTTTAGACAAAATAATCTTCTGAAAACTGTAATTATCCTCTTTTATGACAGAATAAATAACAGACGTTACCTGTAAATCAGCACCTTTGTGATTTCTTTTATCTTGAGTTCAAATTATATAAAAATGTGACAGCACGGAATTACGAAACTCATCAAGGTGCCTCGTAACGGCACTCGAATAAATGACGCAATATTTGTGCCTTGTTCATCTCAGTGCACGCTTCGGCTGCTCCTGATGACATTTGCATCCACGTTTCGATAGACTGGTGACTGCACGGCAGATTAGAGTCGGAGATCTCATTTGCAAATAAATCGGGGCAAAACTGCTGGCAGTCAGATTTCAGCGTCTCTTCCATGCGCTAAGCAAAAGACGTGCTGGAGCCATAGCAGTTGGCGCACGCTCTGATAAAACTATTAGATTTTCCGGTTTCAAGTCGAGTGGTGATTGTTCTTTGCGATAACACACGACGACGAACAATGAACTTTCTTTTCTGCTCAATGTTACTGAAAAGTGGCAGCTGGCGAAGTAATCCAAGAAATAGATTTTCCAAGCATAAACCGAGTCATTGTTAATATTTATGATGCTGGCTTCAAACGAATTGGAGATACGATGAATATTTCCGTTCTTCACTGTCTTGTGAACAAGAGTTTTTAAAACTCGTCTGCTCTTTATTCCATTTTCCCACTGTATTCTTCTGTCTGTTGAACCCTGCTGGAGCTCGTTGCCATTTTCTGATCATCATTTATTCAGATTTTGTGCATAGTTTAACCCCACTGCCCCACTTTCTTTGCTGTCTACGGTAGAGCAATGCACCTCTCACTGAACCAGGTTGCTTAGTGATGTGGTTAGTCATTGCAAGCGTATTCAACAGCGACACCCAGATATCAGTACCCTTCCCTTGGTTTACTTAAATCACTTCATGATGGTCCTGATGTACTCTGATAGCGTCTAATATAACGTAAGGTGTTTGTTTAGCGTCTGACAGCTGCAGCCCGTGAAGCTGTATACCAAAGAGATCCCCATCAATTTGATATCGTAAAGATCGCCAACAGAAATACACTAGTGTCAAACATGGGCCTTAATTCGAAGAAGTAATTTCTGAGACTGTACGTCTGGAGCACAGCATTATCTGGTGGAGAAACATGGACTGCGGGGCAACCGGAACAGAAGGGAGTAAAAAAATGGTTCAAATGGCTCTGAGCACTATGGGATTCAACTTCTGAGGTCATCAGTCCCCTAGAACTTAGAACCACTTAAACCTAACTAACCTAAGGACATCACACACAGCCTTGCCCGAGGCAGGATTCGGACCTGAGACCGTAGCAGTCGCGCGGTTCCAGACTGTTACGCCTAGAACCACTCGGCCACCGCGACTGGCAGAAGGGAGTAAAGATGTGGTGCTGCAGAGGAATGTTGAAAATTAGGTGGACCGATAAGGTAAAGAATGAGGAGTTTCTCCACAGAATCGTCGAGAAAAGGAATATATGGAAAACTCTGAGCAGAAGAAGGGACAAGATGACAGGACATGTGATGAGAGATCAGGGGTAATTTCCATCGTACTAGAGGGAGCTCGAGAGGGTAAAAACGGTAGAGGAAGATAGACTGGAATACGTCCAGCAGGTATTTGAGGACGTAGGTTGTAATTGCTACTGAGAGATGAGAAGGTTGGCTGCATCAAACCGGCCAGAAGACCGATGACTCAAAAAGGAAATATAGAAGTTCGATACACGTCATTTGATACAGATGTACACAATACAGGGTGCCCAGAAACAGTGTGGAAAGCTTATGCTGACAGATAATTGCTGGAAAAAAATCTATGTTGCCCCGTTTCCGAATTAATGAGCATTGAACTTAACCAATCAGGCCTTTGCGCGCGTAAATTCAAGCAGCCCGCCACATACTATTACTGTCAGTTGTTCTCATAGCGTAGATGATAGCGCGCGAGACTGCTCAGGCGTTGGCTCGGGTTAGATCCCTACTACCGTCCCACTTCCAGTTTTTGTATCGCTCTCATGTTCGGTTTTAAGAAACCAAACGGAACACTGTTGGCGATGCCGTCTCCGGCGGGCCGCTTCAATTTTATTGCGCTAACACCAGATTCGCTAGAAAATACATACCTTTAACCTTAGCTTCTGAACGCTAAAATTTCTGAGGTTTTACCGACGAGATTCGCGGGCGTGTATGTTGCCACACACACAGCGAGGTTGGAGTCTATGACTTTATACAAAATGAAATGATCGCATGGCAATGCTGGCCGGAAGGCCCCAACCGGGGAAGTTCGACGGGCGGGTGCGAGTCTTACTACAGTCGACGCCACAAGGCCGACCCGCGCGCCGGTGATGAGGATGAAATGATGAGGACAACACAACAATCAGTCCACGAGCGAAGAAAATCTCCAACCCGGCCGGGGATCGAACCCGGGCCCGCGGCTTGGGAGGCAAGCACGTTACCATTTTTTCTTTTTTTTATAATCTCATTTTGTTCATTGCATTTGTTCGGGTCGGACGTCTCATGACAGCCGTTGAAGTTCTTTGTTGATCCATTCACTCAGTGTTTTTTTATTACAGAGGGTAGCTAACCCTCTGACCGAACACGGTGAGCTACCGTGGCGGCCTCTGCTAAGCGGGCGGACACTGTATACATTGTACTTTGACATCTGGCGTTAGTTTCTTCGTCAGGTAGGCATGCTCCGAGTGATGATGGTCGCATCTGTGGACTCGACTTGAATTGGCATGCCTTTCAGATGTTTTGGTGTCGCGTCACTGTTTAACAATACTTTAGATCTATCACTCACTTTGATATTGTTCTCACTGCAAAAAACGGCGGGCGCATGGCAAAAATTGATGCGTGTCAAGGACGTAGGAATCCAGACTGTCGCCGTGTTTTTTTTAATTGTCTATTGTTTCCCCTGTCTGCTCCGTATGTATTTTTATTCGCTTCATCATCCCTCTGTTGTTTGTTTTCATTTCCCCATTTTCTTTTCACCTTGTTACTCAATGAGTCCCCGATTTTATCGCCTGTTTTTTATTATTATTTATTCTCCTGCTCTTTGTCAGAAAACCTGTAGGCTGCAGAGCGGCGTCCTAAGCTGCTGCCAGCCCGCCCCCTTCGGGGGGAATTGAAATTCAATAAAGGAAAAAAAAAAAAAAAAAAAAAAAAAAAAGACGTAGTGGACTCTGGGAATCTAACTCCAGCATAAGTAGCTCACGGCGCCAACAAATCTTACGTAAGATTCTTATTTGAAGTAGCTGATGAGAAATAGGTCGGTCTTTGCAAAACTGAGACCACAAATGTATCTGAAAATGCTTCCTCACTTCCTCACAAGAAACGGCTGATTTTAACTCAATCTAAAACGCTCCTTGAATTACTGCAGGTTTCTCTGCGTATCATGCTAGGACAGTACCTGCTAGTGGGCGCATTCTGTTGATTTAGCGAAAATTTGCGCAAAATTTTTATTCCTAATGTTTATATCGGTGGCCAGTCGATCATCCAGCCACGCGTCACTGTTGTGACTTGGCAAGACAGCCAAGTCACTATCAGAGGAAGCCGAAAGGCACGCGCTTAAGCTCACGCAGGCTGGCGCGAGGTCTGGAACAGTTAAGGGAATTAATAGTAGCAAATAAAGTACGTAGTTGATGTAATACTTAACTTTAATCCATAAGTGGTGTACATCGGTCTGACGGTACAGGCATCACAAGTTAAATATCTATTGATAATGGCGCCTTGCTAGGTCGTAGCAAATGACGTAGCTGAAGGCTATGCTAAATATCGTCTCGGCAAATGAGAGCGTATTTGTCAGTGAACCATTGCTATTAACGTCGGCTGTACAACTGGGGCGAGTGCTAGGAAGTCTCACTAGACCTGCCGTGTGGTGGCGCTCGGTCTGCAATCACTGACAGTGGCGACACGCGGGTCCGACGTATACTAACGGACGGCGGCCGATTTAAAGGCTACCACCTAGCACGTATGGTGTCTGGCGGTGACACCACAATCACTATCGAAAAAAGAAAAAATATGTTACCCTAGATCCGTATTAGACGCCCCAATATCTCAATCTGAGGCGGTGAAAATTTAGTCGCTGTATAGCAGCAATTCACTTCTAACATTGTTAGAATCTTTTTTCTATGCTTCAAGAAAGTAACTTTCCTTTTAGTTACTATCATGGTGACGATCATTCTTCTGCCCCTTCCACGCCGCACCGTACGGATGTTACAGTACAGGAGGTAAGTCTATATAACACTCTACATCGGCATATATTAAGAACAGCACAAGTTTAAAATTTCCTGGCAGATTAAAACTGTGTTGCACCGAAATTCGAACGTGGCACCTATGCGTATCGCGAGCCAGTTCACTACCGAGTGACCGACCAAGCATCGCTCGAGACCCGCATCCACAGTGTTACATCCGCAGCTCTCTCTTCTCCTACCTTCCAAACTTCACTGATTTCTCCTGCATACCTTACGAGATTAGCACTCCTGGAAGAAATGACAAGCGGAGGAAATGCGTACCTCACCTAGGCGCTTTTCATATTGTAAACTTTTTTGTTCACCAAGCTTTGCTGTAATGGCATTGAAATTACCTTATTCTCTTTCATAGGTATATACTGAGATGTTTTCCACAGCTGTATTAATTACAAAATATAACTAATTCTACTTTTTGACTTGTTCGACATCGCTGAGATGCACTTCGATTATGACCTGTAGAATCAACATTGCATTTCAGTTTATCAGTTTAAGTTACGTTAGGTCTAACCTGCATTTCGTTTGTCTGACGTATTCCGCATTCACGAGATCCTCGTCGCTATGAATGTATGGTATGAACTAAGTACCTGATCTAATTTATAGAATATTTTTCCTCATTATTATTGTTGTTGTTAAATATTGGTTCACATTTAAATGGTACTGATATAACGATAACGGTTTAAACAGTAAGTTACCAATATGTTAAGACTATTCTCCAACAAACTATTCTGCAGACGTTCAACAGAATTGTCTTTTGCATTCGCTAAGAGAGTGAAGAAAGCAGTTTTTGGTCCTGTAAGCTCTCCACAGTCCGCTTTCGGGTAACGTCGATGTCTGATATTGCCACAATGACTATGTACGCAGATTTAGGTATCAACACTGTATGAATCTCATCTTCCAAATCCCTATATTTGGCATCTTCCCGTTGCAGACGATTAGAAAGTTATGAGCGTTGGGCGCAGAGTTGTCTGAGCGTCTTTAATTGTTGTGATGGCAGATCGGTTGAATCGGATTGTTTTGTCGATTCTTATTCAGTGATTGCATAAATTTTACATCCAGATGTAATGTGTGATATCCCCTTATTTTCTACAGATATCATACACCTCTTGCTCATTCAGGATATACTTCAGGTAGCTCTCTATTCAGTGACCCGATATTGTATCGCTGTGACAAATGCCTCAGTTTCTGCGTGCATCAACCAGTTATCCCATTCCTGCACATCGAAACGATTCGGCTGAGGTTATCGCACGTATCCTATGCAGCTTTTTTTAAATCAAACCTTTAATTCTTGGGTCTATTGCTACTAGTATAGACATTGTGTTCTGGAAATTTTTGCCAGATTGAGTGCTTTGTAATTAGTGTCTGCAGTTCCGATTGCTTTATGAAGTGACTATTGCTGTTGTTGAAATACATCTGTGCAGCTGCTCAGTAACTTAGTCCCCTGCTCCCCTTTTCTTACCTGGAATAGTTAAATTTTCAACAGCTATTTAGTGTTACGGGTATCATACTTCCTGGAAATTCCCCGTTTTTCCAATGAATTTCTTCCCTGCCGGTTTTTGCCGTGTTAATGAGACCAAATGCCTAAGTCAGCAAGGGAAACAGCATGTGTATTAGTGGTGCTGAAGCTGCTGCTTCTGTTTGGTTTCAATTGTAGAAATGAGGAAATTCTATTGATATGATTTAAGTGATCGTGATTTTTTTGTTTCACGATTTTATGCTTCAGTTCTTTTATTTTAGCCAATAATCTACCACTTCCACTTACCTGGAAGGCTGCTGTGCCTTGTATCAACGCACTTCCACCACAACTGCCCACCGCAGTATATATTATCACTTCAGGTTATCTAATCCCATATTCTGTTAACTACGAAGGACTTCATACCTCACCCGTTCTTGTTATACCTCTACATCCGGAATTTTATTTGGGGCATACAACATCTAATTTTAATTACACGGCGAATCGCCAACTTCTCTCTAACATCTGCTCTCAAGAACCCCGCATGTGCGACACTTGTGGACGGTCTTAGGTTGAGGGCGAAGTTAGTTTTAGCGCTGCGATCAGATTTTGGCACGTAATTAGTTCCCCACTGGCGCGTGGGTCCTGGACCAGGTCGATGAACATTAATAATTTCATGCTTGGGTGGCAAACTCGATTACAG
This sequence comes from Schistocerca piceifrons, assembly GCF_021461385.2. Classification (NCBI taxonomy): domain Eukaryota; kingdom Metazoa; phylum Arthropoda; class Insecta; order Orthoptera; family Acrididae; genus Schistocerca; species Schistocerca piceifrons. Next base: position 523,384,211 of record NC_060138.1, read on the forward strand.
CAACAGCGTGCCAAACTTCGCGTGAAATTGTCTCGAGCTTCGAAGGAAAACAATTTTTCGCCTCTCTACAGCATACAACAAAAGAGCTGTTGTTGCGTGGAGCCGATCCGCGCTATTCAGAGCCTCTGGTATTAATTGATGTACTTGAAATATCCCAAATGTGTAATAACGCTCCACGTTGAACATATTTGTTTCCTTTTGTTAACAGGACCCGTTTTCGACGTTCAACCGATATACGATGGCTTTACGTCAGTAAGGAGTCACTGACCAGCTCTACACTGTCGGCGAACGTAAGTACAGTAATTCTTATCTCACGTGTAAATCATGTACGGTTACTAAAAGACTGTTCGATGTTAATTTCCAAGATACGAGGTAGAAGAGAATGAGAATTACTGTCATACAAAAGTAGTTTACTGCATGCAGTTCGCCAACAATAAACTGTTACGTACATGTATTTGTGATTACACTTGCAGAGTAGAATAACGTGGCCAGTACAATATTCCACGGTCTGCGATCTCGGTTAAGCATCTTCAAATGGTTCAAATGGCTCTGAGCACTATGGGGCTCAACTACTGTGGTCATCAGTCCCCTAGAACTTAGAACTACTTAAACCTAACTAACCTAAGGACATCACACACATCCATGCCCGAGGCAGGATTCGAACCTGCGACCGTAGCATTCGCGCGGTTCGGGACTGGGCGCCTAGAACCGCTAGACCACCGCGGCCGGCTAAGCATCTTCTGGCTGGTTAAGTAGCATTCAGTAAGCGATAGAGGCTAGCCGTGGAACCGGAGACTACACGGATCGAGATAGCATCCTACCGCCACATAGACGGCCATCGACGTGGTGCATTTTTGATAATTTTTCACAGCATATAAACATCGACCTTCGGGTGGAGGATGTAGCTGGGTTTAAGCGTTAGCAGTTTTGTACGTGTTACGTCGGTAGTCTGCCATGTTTTGAAAATGGGTATCACATCCGTAATTGTGAATCCCGAAAAGAAATTTTAGATAATTATAGTGTTTCCGGGCCTTCATCACAGTTGTTTCCACTCCTCTACACAACGTCCAGTCACCGTCAAAGGCTGTGAGCTATGCCACTACCACCATAGTGGACTGTGAAGTACTGTTGGTGCTGCGCTTCTATTACAGCATAGTTCGACTCCCGGCGCCCTCTACGCCCTTTGATGCTCATTTCTCTGTTTTCTTTTTTTCAGAGCCAGTTTTTTTACCATTTTCCAGCTCTGATTGATGACGCAGCAGGCGAGTTGTCAATAAATAGTGTCGGGTCCTACGCCTTGCTCCAGTTAAAACCTCCGTTGTAATTAATTAGATTTTCCGACGTCTTCATTTCTATAAACTCATTAATTATACTGTCCCAGATGGTTGTTAACACTGCGATACTGGTCTCGCCTATTTCAGTTCGTGATTTTACTGGAGGCAGCGTTCGCCGACAGCTGATTCGCTTGGTTGTTTCAGCTTCGTGTGTCCGTGATACTCCTTGCACATCTGCTAACAATCTGCTCCGCGTAAGACTTACCATGAATAACGCATGGAAGGCAGTACACATCAGGCTTTCGGAAATCTCGATCGTTTTTAACATTGCAAAGTAGACTTTTCATCTGTTTTCACGGTAGTGAAATACATTAGATGCAATGTTTCCGTAGCATTCTATTGATCTCTCCGAAGAATGGGCCAAATTAGGCTCTGAGAACTATGGGACATAACTGCTGAGGTCATCAGTCCCCTAGAACTTAGAACTACTTAAACTTAACTAACCCAAGGACAACACACACATCCATGCCCGAGGCAGGATTCGAACCTGCGACCGTAGCGGTCGCGCAGCTCCAGACTGTAACGCCTAGAACCGCTCGACCACTCCGGCCGGCGGGCCAATTTAGGGCTTTATTTCTCCGTTCCTTCCTCTATCTCAGGAATCGTTGGTTTTGTCTTCATCACCCGCTCAGTTGTACATAGCAGCCTACAGTAATACAACACAATTTGCGATAAATGTTGCAGTGTTTGTCACCAGATAGGTAGTTACTGTCGAAGTAACGGGTAATGGCGCTGTTACATGTAACAAAGATGTTCTACTTACCTTAACCTCTATAAATTATACGTAAAACCACAAACTTTCGATCATCATAGATATAGCTCTGATGGAGATACCTGGTTGTTGAATTTTGATTCACATGTAATGGGACTTAGGTGTGTAGAATCTTTTATTGAAGGTTGCAGTCGTGAAAAACTGAGAAACGGAACATTGCTTTCATAAGTTCTAGTGAGAACTTCATACTGCCTTTTGTACAGCACATACTGAAGACAAAGTATCTTTGAATTTTTAAGACTCGGCTTCAAAACATTTATTTTCTTTGGTGCATCAAGCGAAGTGACAGAAAATGAAAGGGAAACACAAATTTGGGAATTTTGTATAGTTTCTTCACTCTCGCCAGTGTATTTTCACTAAATTGTATACGTATGTGGTTAACAATTAAGCTGTGCTGGACGCTGCTGTTGTGTGCACTACTTTCTCTTAAAGCAATGTCCGCCTCCGTAGCGTAGCGGTAGCGTTATCGCCGGATTCGATTCCCGGCAGGGGACTGGATGTCGTGTGTCCATCATCATTTTCATCATCACTGACGCGCAAGTCGCCGATGTGGCGTCAACTAAAAGAACTTGCAATACAGCGGCCGAACTTCCGTGAATGGGGCCTCCCGGCCAACAATGCCATACGATCATTTCATTTCTTAAAGCAATGACTTGCGCGTAGTCTGCGCTATGCTCTGACATAATTTCAGTCGCAATGGCATCAAAGAACTTTTTCTTTCCGGATAGCTTGACTTTCGTCATTAAATTATGTCCTTACATTCAGAATATGTCAATGTAAACCTGTTTCATTTCGTGAACGGTTCAAGGAGTCGCATCGAGGTTATCGGCAAATGACATAATGCAGAGGACACACACACTTACGCTTTGTTTAACCTTCTCAACTGTTGTATCAATCTACATACTGACGTATGTATTTTTTTTAATGGAACTAAATACTTTTTTAACAGAGGACGAAGGCTCTTGAAAAGATGAGTCCAATGACATAAATCTCGTTAATGCTGGCGTTGAAACTTTCAGAAGTAGCATCCGCGGTGGTCTAACGGGTGAAGCGCTACACTCTAGCCCTGGAGGTGCCGGATAGGCATGGGAATTTTCCCTTGTTTCGGTAGCACCAGGACGGCCCCAGCCCCGTTCACCCAGCTATTAAATTTGGGCCGCGGATTTTTTTCATTGTGTGAAAGGCGCCTGGGCTGATGGACCGCTCCCTCCTTTGTAGTGTCGCGTCAAAGAAAGACAACTCGGTCGCGGGCTTGCGCCACAGACTTGACTTTCATCCGAGAAGTGTTCTGAAAGTGAAACGCAATGCGGCTAGAATCGACTATCGCACTGTAACGACCACCAAGTACGTCTCTGTCGTCGCATCAAATCTTTCGACTCTTTGTTGGTTTCCACAAAAGCTGTTCACTTGAATACGTATACGTACACACATTTGAAGTAGCTTTCCTAAACCCTTTGTTTACCTTACGCAAATCGTAACTGACGTTCTGCCTACGAAGTAGGGCCAATAGGAAATGCGTTTTGCCTTACAGGGGGATCATCAGACCTGCTGATCATGGATTTTGATGAGTCTCAGTTACGTTGTAGAGGTACCCGTGCTGAGTATCTGGCTAGCGGTTTTCGTACGACGCCCCTAGTTTCCGAGAAAATCGATGTTGAAATTTTGTGTGTACCTGTTATATGTATAACGTCAGTCATAGTTACAACTAAGCGAAAATACTGCAGTGGCTATCATGCTGAAGACACTAATTCAAATGTTACTCGCATACCTTTTTTCCAGTTTCATCGAACAGAATATCATTAAATGGTATGTCATGAAAAATCGTTCAAAAATAGTCATTTTCGCTGTAATACAGGAAACTTTCTTGAGATTTCTATTCAGTTTGTGGTTCGTAGTTAATATGCAAAATATTTGGATAACATTCGCTTGATTGGTGGGGAGGGCAGACTGATCAGGCACCATACGATCAAATCTTTGTAGATAAAAGGAAATAAAACACCAGCATAGCAAAATTTCTCTCGCCCTAATATCCCTTCACCAATCCCGTGATGTTCATTTTTGCAGGCAGCTTAAAACTTTCACGAAAATATTCAAAATGTTCCTAACTTGCTAAAAACTAATAGAGAAATCGCTGCGAGGGAAGATTCCATAAAATACGTCTTTAATTCTCCATTAGTTTAGCGCCCCTGCTGTTGACCGAAGAAAGAAGAATCATTTTTAATCTAAGTTTACGAACTGTGTTTTCCGGTATCGCTTTTGGAAAATCCGTGTACCAGCAAGGGAGTAACTTTCATTAAATATGCATGGTGACTACGAATTTGTGTTTAGGTTACTTCTGCGACAAACACCGCCCGGATTTCTGTTTTAGCACAGCAAGCGACGTAAGAGACAGCGAGGAAGGCGATTCTGTAATCTTTTCTGTAACAAACGAAATACACTTGAAAAAATTGCTGTAATGATTGATTTATTAATGACATTCCTACAACGAAAAAGACTGTTTTTAATTTATTTTCCATGACATATACTATGTAATGACACGCTGCACAATGGAAACTATAAATGAGCGCACGGGCTAGATTTGAACCTGTATTGTATGCGAAAACAAAGTTGACACTCCGCGTAGTAGCTAATGGGAGCGACTGCAAAGACATTTCCCATTTACAGCCGCTGCCATCAGCCAGCGAGCCGAGTGTCAACTTTGTCTGCGCGTTCAATACTGTCAGCGTGACAGTCATGGACCCTAGCCGCTGCACTACTTGCACTTGTTCGTAAATATGATTAACGCTGTGGGTACGCATAAAACTTCAACATCGATTTGTTCAGAAACTAGGGTCCGTCGCATGGAAAGTGTGTTGATGAAGGCATCAACACACTTTGTAACTTACCCACAACTCATGTGTAACGTACCTACAACAAATATAGCCTATGTTCGTCTGTGAAAATGCTCTCGATAAGCAACATGAGCTATCAGTAATGGAATCTAACCTGCATAACACTGTCTGGGTGTTGTCTGTCATTTTCACTGTCATTTAAGCCCTCAACTGAACGTTACATGAAAAACTTAAAACTAACGTTTGGATAAGTTATCTGACCGGGCATTTGAATATGAAAATCTACAGGAACACATGAACCTATAGCAATGAAAACCTAAGATGTCTGCGTTTTTGCGTAAGAATTTACAAGTGATACAGAATTTGACTTGTGCAACGGAATTTACTGGATAGTACGTGACGCGCCGTGGTGTCAGTGGCCCTAAGTTTCGCACCACCTCTTTAGATGACCGCCTTTTTCCATGCAGCTTGCAGCAGGAGCGGCTAAGGCTTATTGTTTCTAAGGAAGACTTTAATAAAAAGGAGTTTGTTTGGGTCTTGTTAACTACTAAATTACTTGTGAGAAGGGATTTCATAAATTATGTATGTTTAAAAACTTCAGAAATCATCATGACCAATAATATATTGACAAGTATTAATAGACTAATGGCGAAACGCCTGACAATAATTTTGTAATTATAAGTAGTGGTTGCGTGCCAGATAAATTATTTCAATTTCAAAGTTACATTAACATTTAATAACCAGAGCGTATTTTTTTGGAGAATAAGGAGGCTTCTTTAACTGACAAGCAACGCATGGGATTACTGCAAACTCGGACTAACAAGTCCGCAGTTCGTGGTCTCGCGGTCGCGTTCTCGCTTCCCGAGCACGGGGTCCCGGGTTCGATTCCCGGCGGGGTCAGGGATTTTCACCTGCCTCGAGATGACTAGATGCTTGTGTTATTCTCGTAATTTCATCATCATTCATGAAAGTGGCGAGATTGGGCTGAGCAAAGGTTGGAAATCCGTACACGCGCTGATAACAGCGCAGTTGGGCGCCCCACAAACCAGACCATCATCGGACTAACAATCATCTTCAAGCGTAGTTAAGACATCTAAATCTCTCCTGTCCATATAAATGAAATCACACCTTAAGTGTGATAAGATTTGCCATCACCGACGTGAAGGCAGCATGACACGTCTTCTGTCTCAGAGCTCGCAACTAATCCTACTGAAAACCTCGTCTCAAACGATGCTTAGAATCGCGCTCTCATGTTTCGCCCTCAGATTGTTACTATCAATATCTGAGTGCTTACAACGTTTTCAATGTAATGTAGAGTTCTGACACATTCCTCGCAACTTAAAACTCGTCAAAATCTGTGATTACCAGTGACTGGTTCTGGCACGAAAGACCCCCTTCATCCTGTTCACACCGCACCAACTGATTCTAGCCGTTTTTTCTTTTAATTTTACAACATTTCTCGGACATTTTTGCCAAAAAGGTTCAAAGTCAACTTTAATAAGCTTTGTATCACTGTATACACGTTGTCAAAAGCAATGTCCTTAAAAATATATATCGTTACACAAAAAAAGTACTTCCTGCAAAATCTCGGACGGTAGGCTATGTACTGTTACTCACTGAACATCTCGTTTCAATATCATGAAGCATTCACGAAGTAAAAGGTATGTTGAGTATTAGACGACTCACCACGTATGTATTTTGTTTATGTTCATACTTCAGGTTAGTTTTCTATACCAAGAAGGTATTGAAGAACACGGGTTTTGCATTTTACCATTGTATCACACATGCACTAGCTTTTGTAAGTGCACCCGGGATGCCATTTCCAATTTGTACTTAAGTTCTGTAGTAGCAGTGCCTCATGAACTTCAAGAACAATGTTAGAGGACACTGTAACCGAGCCACTGTGCCTATTGTGTAGTTTCCTCCAAATGTTACATACATTTACAGTTGTATAAATGTAAAACTACAGCCGGAAGTGACACAGAATTGATACCTATTCCCACCACTTGTTCCTGCAGGGTCTCCTATTTTCAGAATTTAGCCATTGCTTGTGAATTTGTTTCTCATACTTTTAAACGAACGGTCTCTCCTTCACCTCTGGCATCCGCAACTCGGGACTATTCGGGAAGAAAAGATTTTACGCTGCAGATACGTCACGTTCCTATACATCCGCCTTGGCTCGCTATTGTTTTCATTGTCTGTAAGGGACGTAATGTGCCTATTCTTCCGATTTAAGCTTCTCCTTTCTATAGACTTTATGACGCTGTATATCCCCGTGACCAGCCAATAAACATTGTAGTGTATCTTGTACATCAAGACGATCATACACTCATCTTCTCGCAGGGCTAATTGAAGGCCTGAGATCACAGAACATTTTGATGACACTGTCCAAAGACATTGACTATCGGGACTATGGGAGCAGCTTTATTATTCTCATTATGTAGCACAAAAAAGTTAGGAATGTACAACACTTTTGCCGAACCAGGGAATTGTTTTGTGCCTTTAACCAAAGGCCGTAGATCACCGAACTCTTATACATGCAAGGTTCAAAATAACAACGAAAATATAATCTGCACCATTCATTTTTGATTGCTATTGAATACTACAGAAATTTTGTTTACCTCTGCGCATCTGTACCGTAGTTTAGAGTGAATCAGGAACGTTCCACTTCGTCTTACGCAGTTACTGCACTGGTGTTATTACTTTCGTATCCTCCATTTCACAGCGGTAAGATTGGTCGTAGGGGAACGATGAATGCCATATTATGATTGGAAATAACAGCAGAAGCGAGTGATACACCTGCTTAGAATGAAAGTTGACATACAATCTTATTCTGTCGTTTTATCATTTCATAGAAGTCGCAGTTTTATCATTTGAATCTCAGCAAACGCTGTAGTGGATCGATCATTAGTTTGTGCCTAGGACGCGCCTGACATCCTAAACATCTCCCTCAGAAAAAGCTTCAGAATGATCCATGAAATCTGATTAGTGATTAATAAGTAGCATACGTCATCCACATCGTTCTGTGATAGAAAATTTTTAGATAGGAGCAAGATTCAAAAGCAACAATTCGTGCTTTGAATTTGTCGAAATATGATAATAACGATGATGATTATCTCTGTGTCCCTTCCCCATTGTAATGAGAGAAAGGACGATCAGGGTTTAACGCGTGTCAACAATGATCTTATTAGAGACGATGGACAAGCTCGGTCTGGGGACGGAAATCAACCGAGCCCTTTCCGAAAAAATCATGAAGTATTTGCCTTCATTCTTTTAAGAAAATCAAGGAAAATCTAAATGAGGATTTCGTGCGGGGATTTGGACCACCGTCCTCCTGAAAGCCCCAACAGACTTCACTACGCCACACTTGAAGTTGCTTTTACATCTTTCGATGACTCTCCATGCGAGAAAACTTGTTACATCCTCTATCCTAGCCAGGAAATCCCCAATCTAGTCATAAGTCTCTCTCGATGCCACCCACACGGTCGCACTTTCGAGAATATGCGTGTCTGTAATACTGTTTCAATATAAATCATCAAATGTTGCGTCTGTCTGGCTGCCTTGATCAGTGCCTTTCAGGATGCCATTTGAGAAATGCGAAAATTGGGAGCCACATGATCGATATTTTAGGAATCCATGCTGATTGGCATGGAGGGGATTATTCTGCTCGAAAAAGGTCATTACATTTGAGCCCAGATTTTGTTCTAAGGTTCGACACTAAAAGAACACCAAGGATACTGGGCGGTAGCTTGCTTTTATGCTCATTAATCGCTGGCAGAACTCGACAACTCTAACCACTTGGAATTAGACTCACTTTGCTCCACCTTTATACAGATTTTAGACTCAGTGTTAGTCCTTAAGTTTTTAAAATCCTCATTTTCATGCTTCGATGTGCAGAAAAACTCTTATCATCTCTCTCTCTCTCTCTCTCTCTCGCTCTCTCTCTCTCTCTCCCCCTCCCTCTCCCTCTCCCCCTCCCCCTCCCCCTCCCTCTCCCCCTCCCCCTCCCTCCCTGAAGGGTCTCTGCATGAGCCTCTATGATTTTGCCATGCCACATAGCCTCATTTGTTTGCCGGTGGCACCTGAATTGTTGGTGCAAATGGTCTATTATCCTGGATGTAAAGAAGGAAAGGGAAAAGACTGAGCAGCTGAGTGTGTTTGTGGTGGCCACAGTATACGATCCGTATTTCGTTTTAACATTTTATTAGGTAATTGGTACTTGTCGGAGCCCCACATGCATGTTTGATAATTTAAGTACCATATTTCAATGTATCTTTTATTTCCTCTTTTTGTCCGATGAGTTGAATGTATGAATGAGTGTTTGCAAGGATTTCAGTGTGTAGATCCGTGGGAGTATAGTAGTCTGCCACTGTGTTAGAACAGCCAACTGTAGGAAACACGTACCAGGTAGCAAAGAGGTTTCTGTTTGCCTTGGAAGAACCTTTTGTATAGGTTAGCGCCACAATAGGGGTTTCTCTGGCCACTTCTGTAGGTACGGGGAGCGGCTTTGGTTGGAGAGCGAATGCTCGTGGAGTGTTCTGTGGGACACGAGTCGGGTGAGACCTACTGGCGGTAAGTCTCTCTCTTCGATGAGAAGTTAATGTTGTGTTTTATGTAAGTTTTTCAAAGTTAGTCAAAGTAAATGATTCCTTTCATCTTTAATAGTTTATTGTTGTGTGCGACAAATTTTACTTGCTAATTCGCGAGACTTAAATGCGTTAAAATCCAGGGACGGTGTAGGCTATTGTTCAATTGAACTGTTAATCAAATACGTGAGCCGTGTTGAGTTTGTTGTGATTCAGTTCATTTTGTTTATTGTCCCTTTGGCGAGAGTATGTATATTGGGTATGATTTCCGTGATTTTATGACTGAATTTTGTGCATTTCGTCTCATTTGATAACTTTCTTTGTCCACACTTTGTTTCTGAGGACCACGTGATAGTGATGTAATGAGAAAGTTCGCAGTGCCAAGGTCACAGTGATCTTCCGCTGTAGAATATCTGAATTAATTGTGAATCTTAATTATGCTTCATTTTTATAGCATTTCACTTTACTAGAAATTTTATTCAGTTATCCCGCATGTTAAAATCAAGGGAACAGTCCCTCTTGCTACTCACGTGCGCTGTGCTGAGGGTTTTTAGTTCTTTTCCTTCCTGTTAGTGTGTCAAGTGCGTGTAAATGTAAGTGTTCGTGATTAAACCATCCTTTGACCATTCCTCTTCCATAGATCATAGACCTTGCAGGGGACTCCGATGCAAAATTACAGGGTTAATTAAATATGCGACGTAATAGACTGCAGCCAACAGCAACCACCATATTACTCACTACACAAGTTCATGTGCGCTATTAAATTTACCGATCTGATAAATGTTCTTTTGCCAGAGTTTTTGTTTACGCTCTCACTGCTAAAATTCCATTCCATGCTTCATCCAGCTCTGATGTACGTCATATACTAGTGCATTCCGTTTGCGCGATAGTTGCATTGAGGCCACACTTTAACCCCCATATTTAGATAAATTGTAAAGATACCTTTCACCCTCCCTCCCTCCCTCCCTCCCTCCCTCTCCAACCTGTCATTGTACTGATTTTGCACAGGACATACCACTCACACAACAACAAATGCAGAAGTACACTTAGAGATAAATATCAGATTTTCTCGCCTAAGATTCGTCAGGCAATTTCTCTGCTATTTCGGCAGATATCTGAAATTTCCTCGTTACGATGTGTAGGTGGCGTCGACACACACAAAAAATATTGCTCATCACGTCTTTCATGTGACGCCCAATGTCGACAGTACGCGCCAGCTTGTTTCCCGTTACGAACAAAATTATTTTTAAAGAGGAATTTCCATGCCCGTTCGATAGCGCGATCCCAATTTTTTTATAGTTTTCTATTTATTTTGTCAGTATTAAAAGTTCTACGGCAGTGACAGCACCGGCCAAGCTCGCGCTGACTGGTGCCGATGAAACAAATATCGCACTGTTCTAATTTTGGACCGTTCTGTTGAATGGATACGTAAAATTTCACTCTAAAAATAATTTTGTTCGTAAAGGGAAACAAACCGACGCTTTCTGTCGGCGCTGGACGTTGTATGAAAGACGTGGGAGCAGTATTTGTTTGGTGTAACTCCAGGTAAATGTCTCAAAAACAGAGCTGCAAAAATCTAAATTTACATCTATAGACCGAAAGCCACAATTCAGTGTGTTGCCAAGGGTATTTCGTGTTCCACTGTCACTCCCCCTTTTCCAGTCGCGTACGGTTCGCGGGAAGAGATTGTTGGTAAGCTTCAGTGTGGGCTCGAATCTTTCTAATTTTATCTACGGTTTTTTTGTGAAATATACGTAGGATTAAGCAATACTGTATCTTGGTTGACTTTTCTAGGAACGTATGCTCGCGGAATTTTAACAGAACATCATAGTGTGGTACAGAACGCCTCCCTTGCTGTGTCTTTCAGTGGAGTTGCCTGAGGATTTCAGTGACGCTATCGTGCTTACTAAATGAACCTGTAACGAAACGCGTTGCTGTTTCTGATCTTCTCTGTTTCTTCTATCAATTCTATCCGCTGCGGATCACACACTGACGAGCAATGTCTGCCGAAGGCCATTGGAAAAGCACCTGACTGCTTCTAGGAGGGACAAACGGTATATACGCTGACGGAAGAAAAGGTGCAACACCAAAAAATAATTAAAGTAGAACAATGAAATTTTAGGAATATATTTGTCTAGGTGACGTACTTAAGTGATAACCTGTCATCTTGCATTTTTATGTAAGCGCAAGGTAAGTCGCTGCAAATGTGAAAACCGGTGTAACCGTCAGAATGTTGAATGCATGCATGCATTGTGTTGTACAGGTGCCAAAGTCAGTATGTGGAAGACTTATATGCCTGTTGCTCTTGGTCGGTCAATAAAGGGATTGTTAATGCTGGTTATGGATGACGCTGGAGTTGTCCGTCGATGTCCCATAGGTGTTCGATTGGAGACAGATCTGTGTTCGAGCAGCTAAAGGCAAAGTGTCGACACACTGTAGATCATGCTGGGTTACAACAGCGGTATGTGGGCGAGCGTTATCCTGTTGGAAAACACGCCATAGAATGCTGATCATAATAGCAGCAGACGGCTGGTCCTAGCGGAGGTTAGAGTCCTCCCTCGGGCATGGATGTGTGTGTTCGTTCTTAGGATAATTTAAGGTAAGTAGTGTGTAAGCTTAGGGACTGATGACCTAAGCAGTTAAGTCCCATAAGATTTCACACGTATTTGAACAATAGCAGCACAACGGGTCAAATCACCAGACTAACGTACATCTTCGCGGACATTGTGCGTGGGGTAACCACGAGAGCGCCCCTGCTATCATACGAAATCGCACCGCAGTCCAAAACTCCAGGTGTAGGTCCAGTGTGTCTAGCACGCAGAAAGTTTGGTTGCAGGCTCTTAACTACCATCCTTGTAACCAACACACAGCTGTCACTAGCAACGATGCAGAACCAGCTTTCATCAGGAAACACAACATATCTCCACCCTACATTCCAGTGAGTTCTCGCTTGATACCACTGAAGTCACATATGGCGGTGGCTTGGGATCAGTGGAATGCACGCTACACGGTACCTGACTCGGAGCTGTCCTTGAAGTTACCGGTTTGTAACAGTTCGTTGTCATTGTGGTGCCAACTGCTGATGAAATTGCTACCACAGATTCGCCAGAGCCATACGCCGAAAAGGATGGTCTTCCTCTCGGTAGTGCCTGGAGCCCAGTCTTCTTGAGACCAGACCACCGGTGCCACCAATTACCATTCCTGCCAAATGTTTTTGCTGTATCGCAGAAGGAACATCCAGCTTCTCATAGCCGTATTACACGATCTCGTTCAAATTTGGAAAGGTGTTATAATGACGTCTTTGTCGCCTTAAAAGCATTCCTGACTAACATCAAAACTCGCCACGTTGAATCTCAACTAACGCTCACGACAGTTACAGATTTAAAGCAAACCTGATTTGCATCCTTACATTGGAGCTACTAGCGCCACTCTAATGCGACTGGTGCAATATTCGAGTAGACATCACCTTTAAGATGTAGAAACATACGTATGGGCGTTTATATCGCACAGCTCCTTCTTGCTGTTGCTAGTTTTTTCCGCCAGCGTATATGGAACATGCCAGTAAAATTTTGACACTGTTTTTCGTCGGGTTTCATTTGCTTTCATCCCAGAGCCGTAAGGAAGTGTGATCGGTTGTCAGGGAGGGAGCAAAGCCTGGCTGCCCTGAACGTGGCGCGGCGTGGCGTTATTAAAGCATAACGGCTCGCCGGGACACTTGTGGGGCCTCGCGACCACAGAGCTGCGGCCTGAAGATGGTGCGGCGGCTGACCGTAGCAGGCGCGCTGCCACTCCCAGAGCACGTGTCCCGGGCCTTCCGCGTGGCTGCGCCGCACGTGTTGGAACGCCCCACGACCTGCACACTACCACATCTGCGTTTATTCGCCACCAACTTCTAGCTCTTCCACGTACTTATAAACCGTCGTCTTGTATTTCTAAGTCTCTACATCCGTAGAAAACCAATTTGAAGTGCATGACGGGCGGGTACGTCCCACTGTAGCAGTTCCGTTTCCATTCTGGTGTATAGATAGTTGTACGAACTCTCACACTTACTGTCACAAATTAAAACTTACAATAACAATTGAAAACTTAACCTAAAGTAACATACGTATATTTTGTCCAATGTTCTTTTTTGAATCCAAATGCAGGTCACTGTGGGCCAGCGATACCAGTTATTCGGTGGTGAGGTCGTGGTTATCCTATGAAGCATCCCTGAAGGATTTATCGAGGCAAAGCAGGGCGAGGAGGCCGACTGCTCTTTCTTCAACTCCATATTGGTTGCATAGAAGGCATTCTGGAGCTCCCTATTACGTCACGCTGTTGTAACAGGTAACAACCGTTTGTTTCCAGAATGAGATTTTCACTCTGCAGCGGAGAGCGACCTGATATGAAACTTCCTGGCAGATTAAAACTGTGTGCCGGACCGACACTCTCAGTACCCTTGCCTTCGCGGGCAAGTGCTCTTCCATTTGAGCTACCCAAGCAAGACTCACGCCCTCACAGGAGAGCTTCTGTGAAGTCTATAAGGTAGGAGACAAGGTACTGGCAGAAGTAAAGCTGTGAGGACGGGGCGTGAGTCGTCCTTCGGTAGCTCAGATAGTAGAGCAATTGCCCGCGAAAGGCAAAGGTCCTGAGTTCGAGTCTTGGTCCGGCACACAGTTTTAATCTTCCAGGATGTTTCAACCATTTGTTTTTGACTGCCCGGGACTAGGTGTTCGTGTTGCCATCCTCATCATCATCATCATCCTCCTCATCCTCCTCCTTATCATCCTCCTCCTCCTCCTCCTCCTCCTCCTCCTCCTCATCCTCATCATAATCGTCCTCATCATAATCGTCCTCATCATAATCGTCCTCATCATAATCGTCCTCATCATAATCGTCCTCATCATAATCGTCCTCATCATAATCGTCCTCATCATCATCATCATAATAATCCTCATCATAATCGTCCTCATCATAATAATCCTCATCATAATAATCCTCATCATCCTCATTGTCATCATCATCATCATCATCATCATCATCATCCTCATTGTCATCATCATCATCCTCATTGTCGTCATCATCATCATCATCATCATCATCATCATCATTGTCGTCATCATCATCATCATCATCATTGTCGTCATCATCATCATCATCATCATCATTGTCGTCATCATCATCATCATCATCATTGTCATCATCGTCATCATCATCATCATCATTGTCATCATCGTCATCATCATCATCATCATCCTCATCATCGTCATCATCATCATCATCATCCTCATTGTCGTCGTCGTCATCATCATCATCATCATCATCATCATCCTCATTGTCGTCGTCGTCATCATCATCATCATCATCATCCTCATTGTCGTCGTCGTCATCATCATCCTCCTCATTGTCGTCGTCGTCATCATCATCCTCCTCATTGTCGTCGTCGTCATCATCATCCTCCTCATTGTCGTCGTCGTCATCATCATCCTCCTCATTGTCGTCGTCGTCATCATCATCCTCCTCATTGTCGTCGTTGTCATCATCATCCTCCTCATTGTCGTCGTTGTCATCATCATCCTCCTCATTGTTGTCGTCGTCATCATCATCCTCCTCATTGTCGTCGTCGTCATCATCATCCTCCTCATTGTCGTCGTCGTCATCATCATCCTCCTCATTGTCGTCGTCGTCATCATCATCCTCCTCATTGTCGTCGTCGTCATCATCATCCTCCTCATTGTCGTCGTCGTCATCATCATCCTCCTCATTGTCGTCGTCGTCATCATCATCCTCCTCATTGTCGTCGTCGTCATCATCATCCTCCTCATTGTCGTCGTCGTCATCATCATCCTCCTCATTGTCGTCGTCGTCATCATCATCCTCCTCATTGTCGTCGTCGTCATCATCATCCTCCTCATTGTCGTCGTCGTCATCATCATCATCATCCTCATTGTCGTCGTCGTCATCATCATCATCCTCGTCGTCGTCGTCGTCATCATCATCATCCTCGTCGTCGTCGTCGTCATCATCATCCTCCTCGTCGTCGTCGTCGTCATCATCATCATCATCCTCGTCGTCGTCGTCGTCATCATCATCATCCTCGTCGTCGTCGTCGTCATCATCATCATCCTCATCATCCGTGACAGGGGCTCAATAGAATTGAGTAAAAACTTGGACTGTATAAAACTTGGGATTTTGTACGGGTGCTGATGACAACGCAGTTGAGCGCCCCACAAACCAATCATAATCATCATCATGATCATAATCATCATCATCATCAGATACCAACCGTTTGTGCGAATCCTGTTGATGTTGCACCATTCTGGAAAATGAAAGTCCTAGTACCTTCAAAGTTGGACCTGTTAAGAATTGGGAATTCGTGACAGTCTGATGTTGGCAAAGTTATGTTCAATTATTATTGACGGTAAAATCACTGAGTCGGTTGGGAACTGCTACAGGTGGATATCCTGCCTTACGTCTCAGTTGCCGCCGTTTAAGGAAATCTGCATCGGTTTGAATGGGAAAGGATGGGTTGGCATTATATTTTACCATCTGTGGTTTGAGAGCTGCCAGTCGTCTGGTTTGGGGAGGTGAGACATTACTCAGTAATGGTAGCCACTGGAGCAGAATTGTTCTAACAGTTCCACTCATGGTTCACGTTGCCTGGTTTAGCTGGCTATCGGCAAGGTTGGTATAGCAATTACTGATCCAGACAGGACCATAGTATCCTACAATGAGTGAATGAGGGATACTGTGCTAAATCTCGAAATTTTGGTGGTAGCACCCCAAAGGGTATCTGCCAGTTTCTGAATCGGTTGGTTCTAGTTTTGCGTTTTTCTGATAAATTTTTCAGGCGTTGTCTGGAGGTGAGTGTTCTGTCGAAATTTGAACCGAGGTACGTAGGGTGTGGATTATCTTTCATTGTGATCCCATAATAGTGAACGGCGAGAGTTCCTTAAGTTTCTCTGTTGTTAACATGAAACGATGTGACTTCCACTTGATTCGGCTGGAGCCCCCATTTTCTGATTAAGCTAATGTCTTCTGTCGGAACATCCTCACTTTGGACAAAGCTCGAACTTTGGGTACTGATGGAAATATCATCGACACACATGAGTTTTCGAACTGTTGTTGTTGGTACATCTGAGAGGAACTAATACAGAGCCTTGTGGTAGGCCATTGTGTAGTCGACGGAAGACACCTAACTTCCCACTGAGATAAGAAGTGCGGAAAAAATGTTTGAGCCTGTCTGTGCGCGCTGTAATTAGGTTTTGTCCTCGCGACCCGTACGTGCATCACACGTAGGGGGTTGTAATGTACTACTAGATTATCATTTACTGCTGGTTGTTGAAACTAAATAGGCTTCCTCGGAATAGTTTGTGACTATCAAGCGTCTTCCAACTGACTTTCTTCAGAACATAAGCAACATTTTACGATCAATTGCACCAGTGCTTTGTGAGCAGTGTGCCTTGTATATTAATTACATTTTCCCAGGATTTCCTCAATGAACCAAAGTCTACCAAATGATTACCTGCGATTGAGCCATTGTAATCGTTCCATTCCATATCCCTACAAAGTGATACACCCGCGCATTCGTATGAGTTGACTGAATCCAATTATGACCCGGTATTGCACTAATAGAATACTACATTTTTTCGTTTTTTGAAGTGCACAGTTTTTTCATTTCTGAACATTTAAAGCAAGTAGTCGATCTTTTCACTTCTGAAATCTTCTAAAGATCTCACTGAATATTTGTGCTGTGATTTTCAGACAGTACACTATAGGTAGCTACATCATTTGCGAAGTCTGTGAGTTTACTAATAATATATTACCAGCAAAGTGTCATATCAAGGCAACGTCTAGAATTCCTTGAACTGTTCGGCAAGGTGTTTAATTATAATTAATACTTTTTCTAGGGACTGTGCAAAATGGCTGGGTATTTTTATAAAATACGAAATGGACACAGGCTAAGTATAATATCACAATGAAATAACATGTTTAAATTAGAAACTTTAAATATTTAATGAAGGTTGAATTAAGTTACAAATTTATCACAGTTGTGCGTGTCTGAAAAAAGCATAACCTGAATCAGATGTTTTTATAGTTTTTTAATATGTGCTAATATGTAATACAAAACTGAAAAAGAAAGTTTTTAATGATTATTAGAAATGTATAATAAACAATAACGGAATTTAAACAATCTATTTTCAGACACGTTGAAGCTGTACTTCTTTTATGCTTTATTTATTGCAGCAAGCAGAATCGAAATGACATTGCCAGCAGTGATGTTTGTGGATCTTGTAACTGAAAAAATATTTAAATCCTTTCATTTTAACTTAGCATTAAACATAGCCGGAATTCTGTTAAATAACTAGGCAAAGTACTGAATAAGATACATTTCATACTCTGACTAATGACTTGCAGTGTTCTATATATTACCGAAGCATTCCATAAAATTCTGGCTTTGCCTGTGACAAATCTACTACTCTACCCAGCCGATGAGTGTCCTCACAACTTTACTTCACGGAGTACATATCACTAGCATTAAACAGTTGTCTCCGGGATGAGCTGCTACACTTGAAAGAAGTTTTTGCAGTAAAGTTATTATTCGTAACATACGTAAGACAGCACGAATAAAACCAAAGTTAGTTGGGTATAAGGAACAAAGAAGAAGACAGAAAAAAATTTAAATTCATGGATTTCCTGCCATATGTGGGAAGGCTGTCATCAAAAGTAGCACGGATCCTTGCCAAGCACAAAGTGAAGGTTATTTTTCGCTCTCCACCGATGACGGTACCACTTTCATGTTTCGTCAAGATTACTTAACGCTAGGTAAGGATGGAATTCGCAAACGCCCGTACGAGTATGGCCTTTCGTACAGCCGCTGAAAGATGCACGAAACAGCGGTAGTACACACGGCTCTTAAAGCCCAATAATTTAGCTGCGACGGAGCATTGTGTCAGCGTCGTTCGCTCCTAGCGTTGACTTCATCTTTTTGTGTTTCGGTGGCGAAAGAAGCAGCTGAAACTCGTTTCGCGAAGAATTTAATTAGTAGGGGTGGTGGTTTAAGCCTGGGCAATTCATGGAATCCGACCCTTTCTTTAATAAACTTGCAAAGACGTCACTACGGTGCAGCTCATAATGGTTAATTGGAATCCCAGTACAGATCGATCACGTAACCGCGATTCAATTTAACCGAACTTCTTTGCCATCAGTCAGCGTATCTGGCTGTTGTGTACCTGTGGCAGCACGCCCAGTAGAGCAGTCGGCGGATTTAAATGGATGAAGAGAGTGCTTTAGCGTCAAGTTTTCGGCACGCTCTGAAAATAGCCGAAAGGTACAAGGCCAAAATACTATGAGCTGCAAGAACTTTATGCGGCCTGCATATCCAAAATTCAGTGAATCAATAATTGCGCCGTTAAAACATGAAGATGCATATACTATTAATAAAAGTATTGTCTGTAAGGTCATTGATATCTACTAAAAATAGCAAGCGTCCGAATAAAATTTCGTGAGTTATAACTGAAGTTCCTACTACATCAGTCGGTGACTCTTCATCCAAGGTAACTGGACGCAACCTTCCTACGAAGAAATCGTCAATCCAGTCACAAATTTCGTTTGATATCGCTTACGATCGTACTTTCGATAATAAGCGTATTTGCGGTCCAGAGTCACAAAATTTTCAAAATCAAAAATACTGTATCTGAGCGTTGGACATCATTGTTGTTACCATCTCTGGAACTGGTATGTGGGTGAGCAGGCTGAAATCAATAAATCCGGTAACGACTGTACGAAGGCTCCCAAGACTTAATTTGCTGCAGTTGACAGTGGCATTCGCGACACTTCAGAGGAAGCACAACCAGTACGAGGCATCTGTCCCTCAGGTTCAGAAATGTTTTAAGAAGGCGACAACTTTCTGATAAAAGAGTGAACCGAAAGGAAACTAGTTTGCAGTAACTAAAGCAGAAAGTGAGGATCACTTAACTATAGAATAGTGACATACATGGAACTCTGTGAACTAGGGAATAAAAGTGTGTTGGTCAATGCTCGACTCACAAGACAGAAAGATCTTGCAACACGGGTAACCAATAAGGGGCATGATACACTGGAATTTGTATCTTCGTATTTTGTTCCCAAAGAATAAAAACAGGTACACTGTTCAGTGAATGTGAAGGAAATAGAACACAAGAGACTGCCTATGAGAAATCGAACAGAATCAAACAACAGACAAAGAGAGCAACTAATAGAGAGAAAAAAGTCACCTCCTCCCGTCAGAGAACAATACGCAAATATAGAGTAAAACCGCCTCTAGTATTGATACTGGCACGAATTAGGCGAGAAAGAAGCTTCGTAAGTTTCTTCGGGTACGAGACGGGCTTCGGCAGCAGGCTCCAGGTTCATCACCCACGCCGACTACCGCTCATCGGCGACGACGGCTGTAATTCGCACGCCTAGCCGCATCTGGACGTCCACTGAGTGGCAACATGTGGCCTCTGCAGATAAATCACGTTTTATGCTCCATGGGACTGAAAGCAAACACTCTGCAACAATCGTCGGAGGGGTCAAGGTTGTGGGGAATGTTTTTGTGCTATTCACTGTGTCATCTCGTCATTCTAGAAGGTACGGTAGATCAACACAAGCATATTCTTGGGGACCATGTCCACCCCTACATGAAATTTGTTTTTCCTCGGCACCTACCATCAGGACAATGCAACCTGTCCTACAGCTCGCAGGGTACGTGCATGTTTCGAAGAGCACTAGGATGAGTTTACCGTACAGCCCCGGCCATACAGACATACGTAAACAGCCATAATACGGCGCTGCGGTCGGCAACGCCTGTATAAGACAACAAGTGTGTAGCATAGTTGTTAGATCGGTTACTGCTGATACAATGGCGGGTTATCAATATTTAAGTGAGCTCGAATGTGCTGTTATAGTCGGCGCAGGAGCGATGGGGCACAGCATGTCTTAGGTAGCGATGAAGTCAGGATTTTCCCGTACTACCATTTCACGAGTATACCGAGAATATCAGGAATCCGGTAAAACATCAGATCTCCGACATCGCTGCGACCGGGAAAAGAACTTGCAAGAACGGGACCAACGACGACTGAAGAGAATCGTTCAACGAGCAGAAGTGCAACCCTTCCGCAGATTGCTGCAGATTTCAGTGCTGGGCCATCAACGAGTATCAGTGTGCGAACCATTCAACGTAACATCATCAATATGGGCTTTCGGAGACGAAGGCCCAGTCGTGTATCCTTGATGACTGCACGACACAAAGCCTTACGCATCACCTGGGCCCGTCAACACCGATATTGGACTGTTGACGACTGGAAACATGTAGCCTGGTCGGACGAGTCTCGTTTCTAATCGTATCGGGCGGATGGACGTGTACAGGTATGGAGACAACGTCACGAATCCAAGGACACTGCTTGTCAGCAAGTGACTGTTCAAGCTGGTGGACGCCCTCTAATGGTGTGGGGCGGCGCAGTGAGAGTGGCATGGGCCCTCTGATACGTCTAGATACGACTCTGATAGATGACATGTAAGCATGCTGTCTGATCACCTCCATCCATTGATGTCCGTTGTACTTTCCGACGAACTGGACAATTCGAGTGGGACAATACGACACCCCACACGTCCAGTATTGCTACCAGAGTGGCTCCAGGAACACTCTTCTAAGTTTAAAAACTTCCGATGGCCACCAAACGCCCCAGACAGGAACATTATTTAGCATATCTGGGATGCCTTCCAACGTGCTCTTCAGAAGAGGTCGACACCCCCTCTTACTCTTATGGATCTATGGACGGCCCTGCAACATTCATGGTGTCGGTCCCCTCCAGTACTACTTCAGACATTAGCCGAGTTCAATAGGTAATGCAACACAGTTTTTTTGTTAGTTTCGGTTGAGAAGAAACGGAATATGTTATATTCCCGCTTCAGCCCTAGTAATTGAAGTTCTAATAGCTGGCGGCACTATACGTAGCCTATGGCGTCTGCAGTGGAGGTGCGATCCAAGCAGAGAGCTGTCATTGAGTCTCTTTTGGCGACAGTCCGCCTGCTTAGCTGAGTGGTAGCGTACTTGCTTACCATGCAGTAGGCCCGGGTTCGATTCCCGGCGGGGTTGGAGATTTTTCTCCGGCCGTGGACTGGGTGTTGTGTCCTCCACATCATGACTGAAGCACAAGTCGCCCAATGTGGCGTCGCCTGAAATAAGCCTTGCACCGGGCTACCGAACTTCCCCAGACGGGGCCTCACGGCCAAGAATACCACACGATCCTATTTTTTTTCTGAAAACCAAAACTTATCTGATACTCATACGCGCTTCAACGACAAAGTTGCGCAAACCTGTCCGATTTCCTGCGCGCCTGTAATGTTGGAACGTGCGGACACACTCATTCAAGGTGATGGACGCATTACAATCAAACAAAATTGAACTTCTCTGTAGGTAGTGCTGACACACTCGTCCACCAGTTCGAGCACCCACAGGTATGTGCCCGCTGGATTCCTTGCCGTCTAATACGAGTATAAGACCATAAAGAGCAACGAAGAGCCATCTCTGTAGGATTGCTGGCGCGTTAAGAGGCTGATCGTGACAATTTCTTGTCGAACTTCGTCACGGCCGATGACACATAGGTTCATCTCTTCGAACCGGAAACAAAACGGCAAACCATAGTCTCCGAAGAAAAAGACGAAATGAAGGACGCAGTACGCGGGAAGCAGTACATGGATGAAGAGGAGATCACTCATTCAGAAAGACATTGGCTCCGGCGTTGACCAGTAGAATGGTACCATAAGGGCGCACATGCCCTCAGTCAGGTGGCTTAAGGTCCTCGCGTTGAAAAATTATGATGGAAAAACATGGCTTTGCAGCCAAAAGATTGGGGAATAATACAGTGTATTGGAATGCTGAATAACACCAACCTGCTTTCAGAAGAAAAACGTATTGCGTTTGTTCTTGAATGCCCCTCGTATAATAACTTAGTTTATATAAAAACATTTCTGCGTAACGCTAGTGTGTAGTTTAAAACAGCGATAAATTCCATCTGTTTTAGCTGCTAAATGGCAAGTTATAAGTAAATAGCACCAAACAGATAAATATATCTGTGTAAAAGTGTCCGCAAAATGGCATTCTCTCTGAAAATCATGTATCACTCTTCATTAGACGCTGCTGTTTGCAAGACAACTTCGTAAGGTTAGAGAGAGACATGCCGACAGGCAAAATTCGAAAAGTGGTTCTTTATTCTTTTCAGGGCAGCTCATTGTTTGAGAACCCTGCTAACGGTAGGCAAACGTGATACGCTTTCACTCGTATACAGCCCGTTATAGAGATTTGTTTCAGGATTATTTGTGGTGCAAAAGCTTACTAATTAGTCTGATGTGATAACATTACGACAACGGCCTTGCCGCAGCGGATACACCGGTTCCCGTGAGATCACCGAAGTTAAGCGCTGTCGGGCGTGGTCGGCACTTGGGTGGGTGACCATCCAGGCCCATGCGCTGTTGCCATTTTTCCGGGTGCACTCAGCCTCGAGATGCCAATTGAGGAACTACTCGACCGAATAGTAGCGGCTTTGGTCTAGAATACCATCATAACGGCCAGGAGAGCGGTGTGCTGACCCCACGCCCTTACTATCCACATCCTCCACTGAGGATGACACGGCGGTCGGATGGTCCCGGTAGGCCACTCGTGGCCTGACGACGGAGTGCTCGGTGATAACATTACAGTCTTGATCAATTTTTGATGTGCCTTTCGGTTGGTTTAGTGTTGTCTTCGTAACTTGGGCTAATCAGCTGCTTACATGCTAGCCCAGCTATGTCATTGACAACCTCCTTGTGTTCTCGCCGTCACCCACAATTTTCCTTCTTAACAGTTTCAGAAACGTTCTTCTCAATTGTACATCAGAGTCTGATACGAGAAATAATTATACGCCTGTTACAGTGTGCTAACGATATAAATTATGTATAGTGGAGTCAGTTTCCTACAGTATCACTGCTTCACTGCGAAAGGGTCACGTAGGTCCTACGTCGTCGAATCAGGATTACATATACAAACGAACACGAGTACAATACATCATTTTATAATTTCCGTTAAGACTTAAGTGGTGTTCTACTACCACCGTGCTCTAGTACAATCGGTAAGTAACGTAAGTTGGTTCCCTGGTCACTAAAACCATGCCTGATGATTATTATTATTACTATTATTATTACACTATTGGCCATTAAAATTGCTACACCAAGAAGAAATGCAGATGATGAACAGGTATTCATTGGACAAATATATTATACTAGAACTGACATGTGATTACATTTTCACGCTATTTGGGTGCATAGATCCTGAGAAATCAGTACCCAGAACAACCACCTCTGGCCGTAATAACGGCCTTGATACGCCTGGGCATTGAGTCAAACAGAGCTTGGAT
Source organism: Schistocerca piceifrons (assembly GCF_021461385.2). Lineage (NCBI taxonomy): Eukaryota > Metazoa > Arthropoda > Insecta > Orthoptera > Acrididae > Schistocerca > Schistocerca piceifrons. The sequence goes on from NC_060138.1 coordinate 523,408,130, forward strand.
GGCGTGTACAGGTACAGCTGCCCATGCAGCTTCAACACCATACCACAGTTCATCAAGAGTAGTGACTGGCGTATTGTGACGAGCCAGTTGCTCGGCCACCATTGACCAGACGTTTTCAATTGGTGAGAGATTTGGAGAATGTGCTGGCCAGGGCAGCAGTCTAACACTTTCTGTATCCAGAAATGCCCGTACAGGACCTGCAACATGCGGTCGTGCATTATCCTGCTGAAATATAGGGTTTTACAGGGATCGAGTGAAGGGTAGAGCCACGGGTCGTAACACATCTGAAATGTAACGTCCACTGTTCAAACAAATCCTGAAACAAATCTCTATAACGTGGGTGCACGATCCGTTACCGCCATGCGGATAAGATGCCTGTCATCTCGACTGCCAGTGATACGAGGCCGTTGGAATCCAGCACGGCGTTCCGTATTACCCTCCTGAATCCACCGATTCCATATTCTGCTAACAGTCATTGTATCTCGACCAACTCGAGCAGCAATGTCGCGATATGAAAAACCGCAATCGCGATATGAAAAACCGCAATCGCGATAGGCTACAATCCGACCTTTGTCAGAGTCGGAAACGTGATGGTACGCATTTCTCCTCCTTACACGAGGCATCACAGCATTTGACCAGGCAACGCCGGTCAACTGCTGTTTGTGTATAAGAAATCGGTTGGAAACTTTCCTCATGTCAGCACGTTGTAGGTGTCGCCGCCGCCGCCAACCTTGTGTGAATGCTCTGATAGGCGAATCATTTGCATATCACACCATCTTCTTCCTGTGGGTAAAATTTCGCGTCTTTAGCACGTCATCTTCGTGGTGTAGCAATTTTAATGGCCAGTAGTGTATTATTATTATTATTATTATTATTATTATTATTATAGTGGTAGTAGTAATATTAATATTTATTCTTCATATTTGATGAGGTAACGTTCTAGAACGATATGAGTGCAATACACTCCAAATTTAATGGCAAAAAAATGAGAGAATGGAAGATTAAAATTCGGAAATTACGCTTAGCCCAATAAAGTGAGAGAGGCGAATAGTCTATCTCGACATTACTGTTCCGCTGCCCTTGGCATGGATCAGTTAAAGCAGACAACTGCAGCATATAAAAGCAGTCCCAGGCTGTTGTTATTCGCGGGGCTCGTGTGTTGTACGTCTGGCGCCGTCACGTCGCCGTATCCGCCCCACCCACTTGTCACAGTCGTCGTACATCTCTGGTCTTGTTTATTTGGCAACACGTTCCACTCCGGCGGTCAGACAGGTGTATCTTGGCAGGAGTCCCACGCGTAATGCAGGGGGGGCCATCCGGCCATCTCCCGCTGATGGCAAGCGGCCACATGACATAAGACAATAATTCGGTACTTCTAGCTACAGCCTACGCGAGTCACATGTTGGCTGCAGTTACTCAGCGTGTACGTAATTGAAACAGTCCCGGTAATATGAACTGGTCCATTAAACATTTTTCACCAGAAAGTTACGATACGTTTGTGGTCGATAGCTACCAAAATGTTCGGCGCCCTTCGAGAAGAAGAATCATATAAAAGAACGTTACCCATTGCTGACAACAGGTGCAAAATACACATTTTCGAGGCAGCTCTGTGGTTTTACCTCTTGTCTTAACAATGATTCTAAGCAATGAAAAGTGTGAAATCATACACATGAGTACTAAAAGGAGGCCGCTAAATTTCGGTCACTCGACAAATGACAAAAATCCAAAGACTGTGAACTCAACTAAATACTTACGGATTACTGCCAAGAATAACGATCACATAGATAATGTTGCATGGAAAGTGAGCCAAAGATTTACTGGTAAAACATGCCACGGGTTTACTGAACGGGCTACCTTCACTACGCTTGTCTGTTGTGTTCTGGAGTATTGCTGCGCGATGGCGAGTCTGTATCAGATAGGATTGACGGACTAGATAGAAATTCAAAGAAGGGCATATCGTTCTGTATTATCGCGAAATTGAGTAGAGTGAAAGAAGGGCATATCGTTCTGTATTGTAACGAAGTGGGATAGTGTGTGTCACTAGTATAAATTGGGTTGCCAATCTTTAAAACAAAGGCGAGTTTTATTACGGTAGGAACTCCACATGAAATTTCAATCGCTAATGTCTGAAACCGAAAATATTCTTCTGGCGTCCATCTACAGAGGGAGAAATGATCAGCATAATAAAATAAATCGGAGCTTCGTTTTTCCCGCTTGCTGTTCGAGAGTGGAAAGGTAGAGAAAGAACTTGAAGGTGGTTCGATGAACCCTCTGCCAGAAACTTCACTGTGAACTACAGAATAGTCGTATAGATGTAGAATGCGAGAATGAGCACATTATGATTTTGGATTGCATAGCTTTGACCTTAGTATCCGTAGTGCCTCCATTCAATCACTCTCCCATTAAAAAAGGTGGATGAGCATTCTCTGAATATTCTAGAACAGAATATTTAATATTTTGCTCAACTACAACGAATTTGCTCGGAAATGTTCTGTAAGTTCTCGTAACTTGATCAAAGAGTTACTACTAATAGTCATATTGTCCCTAGTTGATACGTACGTAAGCCATCCGATATTTGTATAAGGAAGACTCTGCCCAATTTACCAGCTGAGAACTTCAAACGAAGAGAGAAAGATTGCCGCTTCCCTTTTTGTGCACTATCTTTCGATGATTGGGTGTGTAGATGGGTAATTGTCAACCTGGTAGACCACTCTAAAATATAATGACGATTGATTGTCTCAGGAAAATAACACAAATGAGCCAGAATTCACGTTCTGTTTACGATTTCAGTTTTGGCCACTGTGGCGTAGGGCGATTTGCTATCGGTCTTTATGCAGATTAGACTTCAATCCAGGATTGTGCGCTTAATTGCTTTACAACTACTGTACTGGTAATGCAGATTATATAAAATATCCCACAAAAAGAAGTCAAGAGCCGATTAAATCAGCGTGAAATACCACAAAGTATAAAACAAAAGAAAGGTCTCAGTGTGTTTCGTATTTCCTGCTTTTTGCATCATAAAAATACGAGAGATTACGCTGTAGGATTGAACTGTATATTGGTTTTCAGACCAGACGATTCTAATCCACATAAACATATATACACGTAATTCTTTGAGTAAGTGCTGTCAGTATATCCTCTTGGTTTGCCACCAACGACTTACTTAGTGTAGCCGACTTCGTGCTAAGTTTGAGAGAAATGTGGAGGTAGCGTTGATGATGGGGGAGTGGGAAGGACTGTCTTAGATCGCACGCTGCTTTTTCCTGCGCTTTCCATCTGACTAGATTTCCTAAGCGAGATAAGGAAAGCCTGGAAAAGTTTCCAACTCGATGTTTCGCCTGTGTTAGCACTCTGAGGTGAGCCGCTGGAACAACGAGTATTGGAAAGTTCCCTCGCGCTGCTCAGCGTTCGTCATTTTTAAAGCGTTCGTACGAAGAACGCTTTCAGCTATCGACTACCCGGATATTCCCATTCTAATGGTATGTAGCACCGTCTTCGTATTATGTCTGCATGAGCAGAAGATTTTTTTCTCATCATGTAGCGTATTCTAAATATACTGAAGCGCCAAAGAAACTGGTATAGGCATGCGTATTCAAATACAGACAGGCCTAAACACTCAGGATACGGTGCTGCGGTCAGCAATGTACATGTAAGACAACAAGTGCCTGGCGCAGTTATATCGGTTAACTGCTGCTGCAATGACAGGTTATCAGGATTTAAGTGAGTTTGAACGTGGTGTTACAGTCGGCGCACGGGTGATGGGACAGATCATCTCCGAGGTAACGATGAAGTGGGAATTTTCCCGTACGACCATTTCAGGAGTGTACCGTGAACATCAGGAATCCGGTAAAACAATAAATCTCCAACATCCTTGTGGCCGGAAAAAGATCCTACAAGAACTGGACCAACGACGACTGAAGAGAATCTTTCAACGTGACAGACGTACAACCCTTCCCCAAATTTCAATGCTGGACCATCACCAAGTGTCAACGTGAGAACCATTCAACGAAACATCGAATCTCGAACACCTTGACTCTTTTTGCGTTATCGAACACTTTTTCTAGGTCGACAAATCCCATGAAGGTGCCTCGACTTTTCTAAACACTTACTTCAGGCGGAAAGCCAGAACTGCCCCTCTGGTGCCTTATCTTTCCTAAAGCCAAACTGACCGTCATCTAAGATGTCCTCAGTTTTCTTTCACATTGCAATTGCATCATAATACGCACTTTTGTACTGTGGTGGCATTCCAGTTAATTATCAGTAACACACACACACACACACACACACACACACACACACACACACACACACACACACACACACAATTCATTTGAGCTTCACACCAACGAAAAGGCTTTAAGTAGTGTATTCCAGATACAGATCAGATTTTCGGCAATATTGTCATTATGTTTTGTGTTTCAATGACCACTGAAGGGAGTTAGTCGCAACTCTAGCGATACCCACGCATTGCATGTTTCGACGAAGTTATCGATTCTACTCATTATACAAGTAAACAAATAGTCTTACACGTGGACTAGAAGTAATTCGAAATAGTTTCCATCCCCGGGTTTGGCCAAGGATATTGCAATGTTTCCCTATGTTGTAAGGCAAACGCTGGTGTAGGAACTTGTCTCTTAACTATTCCTGAGTGAAACTCCGTTTTAGACATTACCAACTCGCCTGGCATAGGCATCCTATGCCAGGCGAGTTGGTAATGTCTAAAACGCAGTTTCACTCAGGAATAGTTAAGAGACAAGTTCCTACACCAGCGGTTAAACGGAAGGTTTTCAAATGAATATCAGTATGTGGGTTTTTCAGGCTTTTTTTACGTCATTTACTGCAGTGGAAGACATTCTCGAAGTACATGTCGTGTGCGGCACCTCCTTCCCACCACTAACAACGACGTATTAGGCAATGTGAAAACGTCCGAGCCCCGTTGGTCACCCTTTATCTGTCCGAAAAGACCCTGAATCTGCAGTGGGTCACAACTTGAACAGCCCACTTTACCATCAGGGACAGAAAGCGAAAAATCAAAAAATGAGCACGACAAGTAAACATGCAGATCTTCTGCCCTCGTTTTAAAAGCCGCTGTGAGGACCAGTGCGGTCACAGTACTCCAATCGTATTCGTAGATGGTTAGCCATAGTGCTGAACACGACTTATGTTACTAAATGCGTCTTTTAATATATGGAACAATCATTTGTCAACAGCTTTAGTATTGTTTCGAGTAATGAGAGTTATTGCTACGATCTTAATATCAAAATAATGAATGAATGTCCCAGCGAAAAAGGACGAAACATTTGAAAGTGGTTGTGAGAGTATTCGCACGTGAGAAGAAACCTGCCTTTTTCTTGTCATAGATTGTATGACGGACACTGAGTACAGATAAAAAGTAAAAAGCAAGAGTAGCAGCAACGGTACATTCATCTCAAACTCCTCATATTAAACACTGTAACTACCGTTCCATTTTGTAGTGTTGAACTAAGTACAGATTACGTACGGCTGAGAGCAGTGGAAAACAGTCGCGGCGATATGGTTAAAAAAGCTAAACTGTTTGCAGTAATTACAGAGTAATAAATCTATTAAACATGATTTAGACGCCGTGTTGAAGTATCAAGAACGTCAGATTGAAAACGGCGGCTAACATTTACCTGGGAAGTATAAACGAGCGTTCGAAACGTTCTGGCTGTAATTGTCCCACTGCCGATACCACGCCAAGCTCTTATAAAATAAAAATTAAAAAAAACTACCTATGAGGAATTGCGACCGGTGCAATAATTTCTGCTTTAGAATCAATTCTGTGACCAACCATTAGAAAATCGGGCTACAAAAATAGAAGCCGAATAATTGGCACTTGTTTTCTGGAGTTCAATCAGCGTAAAGTTTACCCGCAATTCATCGCGATTGTTGTCCGAGCCCGCTGGCCGTCGGGCCGAGGTAATATGATAGTCATTAAGAGCAATCGTCCGGTCGCCGGAACGCGCGGATAGCTGCGAGCTGTGGCGGGCCGCGCGCAGCACGTACGCACAGACAAACAAGAGTGTGTAAATCACGCCGAATTGGCAGCCGTTCGACAGGCTGTGGTTACCGGAACCTACCTGGCAGCCCGTAATTTTCTTGAGCGGGCAGACATCTCGATGAAAGCCCCGGCCCGCGGATACAGCCGTTGTGTGCCGGTAGTCTGGCCAAGGCGCAGCCGGGACGTCCGCGGGAATATTACCCGAATCCCGCAATCACACCGTGATTCTCTTGCAATGCACCGCGGCCATTATTTAGATGCGAGTCCCTGGGGATTCCAGCTGGTTCTGAAGTAACATCATTCTCTGTATACTCCGATGGGAACATCACGCACTGTCTCTACAGTGGTTTTTCTGTTGTGAGAACGAAATTTGCCGACCACAAATGAAAAAATAGAAAAACGTACCAAGACCGTAATCCTTTCTTAGCAAATCCAAAGATGTAAGCGTACATTTTGAATAATATTTACCTTCGAAAGAAGTTGCTCGCCGTCTAGCATTGGTGTACTGTAGGTCGCTGGAACAACGAAGGGTACCACTAGCGCCTGGAAAAAAGCACAGGTCACTCACTTCTTTCAAGAAGGGGTCGTCGAGCTGGTGCACATAATTATTGGCCTCTATCCTCACGTCACTCTCTTGCAGAATTAAGGAACATGTAAAGCGCTCACCCATTATTATGTTTCTAGAGAACGAAAATCTTCTCTATAAAAACCAATATGTATTCCGCAGAGAGATCTTGCGAAACGAAGTTCGCTCTGTTCGTTCACGGAATCTGGATCACCGTAGACAAAGGCGCTTTAGGATGATACCATGTTCCTTGACTTGCTGAACGCATTCGATAGAGTTCTGGACTGTTGTTTAGTGAACAAAATATCAGCTTACCGAACATCAGACCAGGTTTGTGACTTGACGACAGAGCTCAGTACAATACCGTTAACAGGTTCAAATCGACAGATGTAAAAATATGTGGAGTATCCCAAAGCAGCGTTATAAGGCCATCATTGTTTACAATATGATAACAGGTGTATGAAAACGGACTTTACAAACCTGGACACTCAAACTGATTTATTCATTTAACTTACAGGAATGTGTTTTGGTAACATTATGACAAAACATGTCAAGATTTTTTTACTTTATATCTAAACAGGTTCAAGGTTGTCAGTGGTATATCAGATTTGCTTATTTGAGTCACCTACATTTACTGCATATAACATGATGGCAGGTCAATTTTTCTTTAATTTTTCTTCCTGTTCTTCCATACATTCTCTTTATCTCTTTATGTATATAATGGTCTGTCGATCAAGACACTATTCATTGTTATGTTTTGCTAACACATTACGAACATTCTTTTTCCATTATGACCTCCTTCATTTTGAGTAAAAAAAAAAGATCTTGTAGCAACGAAACAACCAGTGTTGTCTTGCTTTACCTTTACTTTCGAAATTACTGTGAAATATAGTTTTTCAAATTAATTTCATTATTTTTTCATCATGAATCCATCTCTTTTTTGGCACATTTCTGAATACACTTTTGTTCTCGTAGAAGTTGTTGGCGGATTCTTTTGGGCTCCCAGAGCAGTCTGAATGAGAAACGTACAATTACAATGATGGCTGTGTTAATTATTGTAAACTTCCGGGCCCTCAAATTACTTCCAGTCACGCTAACTGAGTGTTAAACGTAAGCTAGTGTGCTGGCACAGTCTTTGGAAACGTAACGGCTCGCTAACAGTGCTTCAACAATCGTATTCCAGGTTATGATCTTTATTTTTCATTCATGGAGAAGAAATTTAACACACCTCCAAATATCGATAAACAGCAAAATATTGATATACGATCCTCCGAAGCCCAATTAGCCAACGATCTCATCAGGAATACGAAGCAAATAGAAGTCCAGATTCTTGGCGTTGTGCATCTTCTGGGTATCCGAGAAGATTTCGTGTATCAGTATCGAAAAATTACTACAGTTGTGTAGGAGCGCAGAAGGAACGTAGGACCCGGCGAATGCATCTTTACTCGGTTGCTGAGAGCAGTTCTACTGGATTCATACGTTCTGTGTCATTTGTTCTGTATATAATGTGTATCATTTCTTGTAATTGATACAGCTTCTGCTGCTTTTCATTTCCGAAACTAGACCACGTATTCCAGTAGAAGAAAAAGATCATTCCACAAGTCTCTGTCAGCTGACTGAGATCCCTAAGGACAGTGTTCATTTCCTGAACTATAATAGCGAAGTAGAAAGCAAGAAGAGAGATCGTTACAGAATTCATGTTAAACGGGGTTATCTGGTAAGCATATAGACACTGTTTGTCGATAACTAATTATGAGGAAATGTCAGTGTGTTATGGTCTGTTCCCCGTTCTGTATTTGAAGAACAGATCTTGAGATGTGATCTAATACACATGCACAATTTCATTTGTATGCAGCCCTTTCAGCTTATTCTCCCGTTATGCATGTAAGCTACAAATAATTCTAACTCAGGAACTTTTTGCTCAGTATAAGGTTTTATTACTTACTGCGTGCGTATGATGTTACTCTTAAAGTGCTCTCACTGTGCTACTAATGAAGCTGTTGTTCTGTCTGTAGCACTAAAGCGCTAAGAACTGACTGCTGAACCTGCATACTCTCCCAAAAGACGTCAGACTCGTTTTGCCTGCCGTTTCGGCAGATATTTGCAATTTCGTTATTGCAAAGAGCAGCTGGAGTCAACCCGAACAAATACTGCTCATCACGTGTTTCATGCGACGCCCCGCGCGGATGGAAAGCGTTGGTGTGTTTCTCATTACAAACAAAATTATTATTATTATTAAAGTGGAATTTTAGCTGCCCATTCGACAGCGCGGTCCCAAATTAATCTATTGCGATATTCATTTTATGGGTATGTGTTAACAGGAATGCTAAAAACGAGGGATAATCCGTACGGTACTGTCCTGGCCAACACCGTCTGATACCGCCGTGCAGAAGCGCAATTCAGTCGCTGCTGGCGTACTCGCTATTCTTCGTGTTTTACTGATGCTGTTCATACAAGCCGATAAAACGAGTAACGCAGTAGACTAATTTGGGACTGCTCTGTGGAATGGGCACGTAAAATTACAGTTTCAAGATCATTTTCCTTGTAATGGGGAAACAAACCGACGCTTTCCGTAGACTCTGGACGCAGGCCCACAGGCAGGACAACAAGCCGCTGTGTCTGTGTGTCGCTGTGTCTGTGTGTCGCTGTGTCTGTGTGTCGCTGTGTCTGTGTGTCGCTGTGTCTGTGTGTCGCTGTGTCTGTGTGTCGCTGTGTCTGTGTGTCGCTGTGTCTGTGTGTCGCTGTGTCTGTGTGTCGCTGTGTCTGTGTGTCGCTGTGTCTGTGTGTCGCTGTGTCTGTGTGTCGCTGTGTCTGTGTGTCGCTGTGTCTGTGTGTCGCTGTGTCTGTGTGTCGCTGTGTCTGTGTGTCGCTGTGTCTGTGTGTCGCTGTGTCTGTGTGTCGCTGTGTCTGTGTGTCGCTGTGTCTGTGTGTCGCTGTGTCTGTGTGTCGCTGTGTCTGTGTGTCGCTGTGTCTGTGTGTCGCTGTGTCTGTGTGTCGCTGTGTCTGTGTGTCGCTGTGTCTGTGTGTCGCTGTGTCTGTGTGTCGCTGTGTCTGTGTGTCGCTGTGTCTGTGTGTCGCTGTGTCTGTGTGTCGCTGTGTCTGTGTGTCGCTGTGTCTGTGTGTCGCTGTGTCTGTGTGTCGCTGTGTCTGTGTGTCGCTGTGTCTGTGTGTCGCTGTGTCTGTGTGTCGCTGTGTCTGTGTGTCGCTGTGTCTGTGTGTCGCTGTGTCTGTGTGTCGCTGTGTCTGTGTGTCGCTGTGTCTGTGTGTCGCTGTGTCTGTGTGTCGCTGTGTCTGTGTGTCGCTGTGTCTGTGTGTGGGGGGTGTGGGAGGGGGGGGGGGGCGCGGGGGCGCAGTTGGCAACATTACATAGCATTAATCGTGGTAACATCGTGGAAAAGTTTGAGTGCAGTTCGTGTCCTCAGCTAAAACCTGTGTTCAATGCTACAGGCAAAACAACTGCTACACCAACACCAACAGTACAGTAACATCAACACACGCAATAAGTAGTAAATAAAGTATTGAGCAAAACGCCCGCTCACGGTAGCTGAGTAGTCAGCGCGACAGAATGTCAATCCTAAGGGCCCGAGTTAGATTCCTGGGTCGGAGATTTTCTCCTCTCAGGGACTGGGTGTTGTGTTGTCCTAATCACCATCACTTCATCCCCATTGACGCGCAAGTCACCGAAGTGACTCAAACCGAAAGACTTGAACCCGGAGAACGGTCTACCCGACGGGAGGCCCTAGTCACACGACATTTATTTATTTTATTGAGCACTGTTTGTAAGTTAGATATACAATAGCAGACAGCAAATTATAAGTTCGCAGGACTGCATACAAAAGAACATGCGTATGCGTTTCAAGCGACTGATGGTGACTTACAAAACTGAAGAGAAACGTTTACGGCGAATCAAATATTGCCTTTATTCATGTGCACATAGACGGTCCTAACCTAAGTATCTTTTGATATATTTACAGAATATGTTTTAAAAACAGAAATTTCACAATTACACTTCGTTTTTAATTAATCTTTCTATTTATACTTCAATTATTTACGATTATTTTATGAGTTCGCAGCCTTCATTATTAAGCTAACATTCCTGCGTCCAGATAAACTTTCGAGCTGTAATCTGGCATAGTCACTAAGGGGATTTTGTAGCTATATTGTAACAATTGTTTAGTCTGGTCTGTATCAGACCACCCAGTTACCAGAACCAGGTCCGCCCGCCTACCGGTGCACGGCGTGCATTAAGATCTTCGGCGCCATTTTGTTTAATAACTAATTAATATTTTTGGATAAAAGAAATTTTTAATGCAAGTAAAAGATGATGAATAGTAGGATACAAGCACTGTTTATCTTTTGATTTCTCCTAAAAAAAGTTGAAAATGAGGTAAAGATCGGATCTCTAGACGAGAAAACCCCCTTAACAACTGCGACTAATGACGTCAGATTCCAGCTCGACAGCTTATCTATAAATAGGAATAGTCACCTGAGAATGGTGCTGCGAATGCGAAACTAGTCACAAGATAAAAGATAAATCAAATAAAATATAGATGTGGGACTTCTGATTCCAAACCAAATACACTCCTGGAAATGGAAAAAAGAACACATTGACACCGGTGTGTCAGACCCACCATACTTGCTCCGGACACTGCGAGAGGGCTGTACAAGCAGTGATCACACGCACGGCACAGCGGACACACCAGGAACCGCGGTGTTGGCCGTCGAATGGCGCTAGCTGCGCAGCATTTGTGCACCGCCGCCGTCAGTGTCAGCCAGTTTGCCGTGGCATACGGAGCTCCATCGCAGTCTTTAACACTGGTAGCATGCCGCGACAGCGTGGACGTGAACCGTATGTGCAGTTGACGGACTTTGAGCGAGGGCGTATAGTGGGCATGCGGGAGGCCGGGTGGACGTACCGCCGAATTGCTCAACACGTGGGGCGTGAGGTCTCCACAGTACATCGATGTTGTCGCCAGTGGTCAGCGGAAGGTGCACGTGCCCGTCGACCTGGGACCGGACCGCAGCGACGCACGGATGCACGCCAAGACCGTAGGATCCTACGCAGTGCCGTAGGGGACCGCACCGCCACTTCCCAGCAAATTAGGGACACTGTTGCTCCTGGGGTATCGGCGAGGACCATTCGCAACCGTCTCCATGAAGCTGGGCTACGGTCCCGCACACCGTTAGGCCGTCTTCCGCTCACGCCCCAACATCGTGCAGCCCGCCTCCAGTGGTGTCGCGACAGGCGTGAATGGAGGGACGAATGGAGACGTGTCGTCTTCAGCGATGAGAGTCGCTTCTGCCTTGGTGCCAATGATGTTCGTATGGGTGTTTGGCGCCGTGCAGGTGAGTGCCACAATCAGGACTGCATACGACCGAGGCACACAGGGCCAACACCCGGCATCATGGTGTGGGGAGCGATCTCCTACACTGGCCGTACACCACTGGTGATCGTCGAGGGGACACTGAATAGTGCACGGTACATCCAAACCGTCATCGAACCCATCGTTCTACCATTCCTAGACCGGCAAGGGAACTTGCTGTTCCAACAGGACAATGCACGTCCGCATGTATCCCGTGCCACCCAACGTGCTCTAGAAGGTGTAAGTCAACTACCCTGGCCAGCAAGATCTCCGGATCTGTCGCCCATTGAGCATGTTTGGGACTGGATGAAGCGTCGTCTCACGCGGTCTGCACGTCCAGCACGAACGCTGGTCCAACTGAGGCGCCAGGTGGAAATGGCATGGCAAGCCGTTCCACAGGACTACATCCAGCATCTCTACGATCGTCTCCATGGGAGAATAGCAGCCTGCATTGCTGCGAAAGGTGGATATACACTGTACTAGTGCCGACATTGTGCATGCTCTGTTGCCTTTGTCTATGTGCCTGTGGTTCTGTCAGTGTGATCATGTGATGTATCTGACCCCGGGAATGTGTCAATAAAGTTTCCCCTTCCTTGGACAATGAATTCACGGTGTTCGTATTTCAATTTCCAGGAGTGTATTTTATCAGCTATCGACTTGTAAAAATAATGGGCAAGATCATATTAAAGATATGACATTCAGCACACGTAAAAGCAAATCATCCGTGGGCAAACAGTTAGCGGAAACTGTACCTGCTTCATTGTGTAAATACGTCAAGAAAAATCACGTGAACTAATCACAGTGCCGTGCCTTTGTGAAGTCGTATTTGCCGGGCAGGAATGCGACAGCCGTAGCAGCAGACGTGTAGCCTGGTTTGTGCTCGTAGGCGTCCTGGGATCCACCCTGCCCCCTTACCCGCCGCTAGGGGCAACTCCTGACCTCGCCTCAGTTTGCCTGTGGAGCTGCAGTAGTATCAAGATGTGAATGGGCAACATGAGCGTGACGAAGTTCGTGGCCGGATGGACCTGGGAAGGTACGCCTGAGAATTCCGTGAGCAACTTTCTAGCTCGTCTCTTCCTGCCGCTCCTCTCTCACTATTCCCCTGAGAACAGATAGCTATCGGACGTCGAGAGAAAACTTTTACTACACTGTTTGAGTAGGGAAAGTTCATTTACTGACAACGGGGATTCATCTGCGGCCATTAAAATGGGATAGCGCTGGGAGAATCGCCTCCCAGTCAACTTTTGTTTCCGACGGAGGCCATTGCTTGTGCTGGGCATTATGTTTGCTTGCTAGATAGCCCTGGCCGACAACATTAGACATAGCCAACAGTATTAAAATCCTAGACATATTTTACCGTAGTAACAGTTTTGTCTGTGGGCATCAGTACGTCACGTTTTAGTATCATAATGTCAATTTCAATGGCGTACTGTCCTCAGACTACCGCAGTACATAATTAACACTAATTTGTGATAAACAACGTTTATGACCCAGTATATATCCCCAGTACACATTGTGTCGGTGAAAACTAGAAACAAGTACCCGAGCAACTAAAAACGTTCATAATTTGTGACTATTTTGTGATAGTGTCGGATAATAAATACACATTAAGATAAAGCAGCAGTATTCTATAAAGAGACGATATTTTGTGTACATTGTTTCCCAAGCTATCAGAACAGAAAAAGAGGAAAATGTTAGCAATCTGTTGTGAGGTATCTGCATATGCTGAGTACAGAAAACGAGCGCAACTTCTGGAGCGTTCCAGAGGGCTGACGTCCAGGCATCATATAAGTGCATCCCCCCCACCCCCCTCCCCACGCCCGTCGTGTCCTCAGTGACACTGGGCTACAAGGAATTCACTGACCACTCCATTCTCCAAACCTGGTACTGGAGATAGGGGGAGTGGAACCTACGTAATATTAGATCAATACGAATGTATACGATATTTATGATATTGCAGTGCCTGTGTTATTCCGAATTACGATGCAGTGCTCCTTCGGACATGCATGAATGGAAGCATTACACTGTAAATGCAGATGATTTCAATATCAAAGTATGTAGTACACTTCATCTCTCTTTCACGCTTGTTAGATGCCGTCGTCACGGTGTTGCATTTTCAGTCATAAGCAGTGGTTTTTTCCGTTTCGTCGGTCATCAGGCTTCTGATTAGTTCGATGCTGCCCACTGCTAATTCCTCTCCGTTGCTAACCCATTCATTTCAGAGTAGAAAAGTCATAAACTGTTTGTTGGAGGTGTGTGTGTGGGGGGGGGGGGGGGGGTAGGTTGTGGGCGTGTTCGCGTGCGTGCGTGCGATCGCTCGCAGCAACAGCCCTTTCGATTATGTCCCACAGAGATGTTCAATGGGATTCATGTCTGGTGATCTGGGTGGCCAAACCACTGGCTTGAACTCCTCAGAATGTTCTTCAGACCAACCGTTCACAATTACGGCCCAGTGACATAGCGCATTATCATACATAAAATTTCATCGTTTTTTATATACTTGAAATACATGAATGGCCGTAAATGGTCAATGATTAATTCAGTTGAACCTGAGACCCCAGTCCATCCCACGTAAACACAGCCAACACTACCATGGAGCCACCACCGGCTTGCACAATGCCTTGTTGGTCCATGGCTTAATGGGGTCTGCGCCAAACATGAACCCTACCATCGTCTTCTGCCTTAGGCTATTAAAGCCAGATTTCGCCGAACTGTCCTAACGGATACGTTTATCGTACGTCCCTCATTGATGTCTGTGATTATTTCTCGCAGTGTTGCTTGTCTGTTAGCACTGAAAACTCTACGCAAACGGTCGTTAAATGAAGGCCGTCGCCCACCGCGTTGTTCATGGTGAGAGGTAATACCTGAAATTTGGATTCTGGATCTCGGAATATTGAACTTAGTAACGATTTCCAAAATGGAATGTCCGATGCATCTAGCTAGAACTACTACTGCGCGTTCGAAGTCTGTTAAATTCCGTCGTGCGGCCACAATCACGTCGGAAACAGGTTCACATGAATCTGCATCCACATGGATACTCTGCAAATCACATTTAAGTGCCTGGGAGAGGGTTCATCGAACCACCTTCACAATTCTCTATTATTCGAATCTCGTATAGAGCACCGAAAGAATGAACACCTAAATCTTTCCGTGCGAGCTCCGATTTCCCTTATTTTATCTTGGTGATCGTTCCTCCCTATGTAAGTCGCTGTCAACATAATATTTTCGCATTCGGAGGAAAAAGTTGGCGATTGGAATTCGTGAGGAAATTCCGTCGCAATGAAAAAACGCCTTTCTTTTACTGATGTCCATCCGAAATCCTGTATCATTTAAGTGACTCTCTCTGCCCTATTTCGCGATAATAGAAAACGTGCTGCGTTTCTTCGAACTTTTTCAGTGTGCTCCGTCAGTCCTATCTGGTAAGGATCCCACACCGCGCATCAGTATTCTAAAAGAGGACGGACAAGCGTAGTGTAGGCAGTCTCCTTAGCAGGTCTGTTACATTTTCTAAGTGTCCTGCCAATAAAACGCAGTCTTTGGTTAGCCTTCCCCACAACATTATCTGTGTGTTCCTTCCAATTTAAGTTGTTCGTAACTGAAATACCTAGGTACTTAGTTGAATTTACGGCTTCTAGATTAGACTGATTTATCGTGTAACCGAAGTTTGAGTTCCTTTCAGCACTCATGTGGATGACCTCACACTTTCCGTTATTTAAGTTCAACTGCCTTTCTTCTAAATCGTTTTGCAGTTTGTTTTGATCTTCTGATGACTTTATTAGTCGATAAACGACGGCGTCATTGGCAAACAACCGAAGACGGCTGCTCCGATTGTCACCCAAATCGTTTATAAAGATAAGGAACTCAGAAGGATGTAGGTTGCAGTAGGTACTGGGAGATGAAAAAGCTTGCACAGGATAGAGTAGCATGGAGAGCTGCATCAAACCAGTCTCAGGACTGAAGACCACAACAACAACAGATAAGGAACAGCAAAAGGGCCTGTAACACTGCCTTGGAGAACGCCAGAAATCAGTTCTGACTTAGTCGATGACTTTCCGTCAGTTACTACGAACTGTGACCTCTCTGACAGGAAATCACAGATCCAGTCACATAACTGAGGCGATATTCCATAAGGACACAATATCACTATAAGCCGCTTGTGTGGTACAGTGTCAAAAGCCTTCCGGAAATCCGGAATCGATCTGAAATCCCTTGTCAATAGCACTCAGCACTTCATGTGAATAAAGAGCTAGTTGTGTTTCACAGGAACGATGTTTTCTAAACCCATGTTGACTGCATGTCAACAGACCGTTTTCTTCGAGGTAATTCATTGTGTTCCAACACAATATACGTTCTAAAATCCTGCTGCATATCGACGTTAACGATATGGGCCTGTAATTAAGTGGATTACTCCTACTACCTTTCTTGAATATTGGTGTGACCTGTGCAACTTCCCAGTCTTTGGGTACTGATCTTTCGTCGAGCTAACGGTTGTATATGATAGTGAGTATAAACAACAGCTCCGCCAGTTCGCCGCTCTTTCATACAGTACCTTATGTACGCGATACTGTCAATTGCGTATCTCTATCCCTTGTCTTTTGTCACCTCAGTGCGTATATCGAGTCTCACTTTCTCTTCTAAGTCGTCATCAGACGGTCCCTCCCCTCGTACATGCCTTAGGTGTACTCTTTTCATATATAAGGTCCCTCCACTGAGTTCATCAGTGTAATTCTTTTCATATATAAGGTCCCTCCACTGAGTTCATCAGTGTAATTTCTCTTGATCTCTTAATGTTGAGGCCTTTGCCTATCAAACATTGTAACGTCCCCTTAGAAAAATTTATGAATTACTGTGCTGATAAACATCTTACGTTATTTGATTTTCAAACAGCTGAGCAAAACTGAACGTACTCAGACATTACTCTCTTTACTTATTCTGATCAACACTAAACTGACACACAATATTTTTAGCGCATCGCAATCTGACTTTTAATAATCCCTTCAAAAGAATGGCCCTGACTAACAATAACCTATACCTTTCATGAATCACTTACCTCACAAAAATCTTCGTTACTCGAACTACTGCAATACAGCGTGCGCCGATACTGCCAGCTGAATAAAAGATTCAAACTACTGAAGGCACTAACTACTGATAGGCATAGTTAGCAAATGAAAGATTTTGATAGAGAACAAACAATGTATTTACCTTAATAATGTTCAAAAGTCGTAATATATATAGCAGTTCATGACATCCAGTCTTACAAATTTACAGTCTCTGTCCAGATCATCCGCTCTCAAAACTCCGCTATCTCACTCCCCACATCCACCACTGCTGGCGGCTCACCTCCAACTGTGCAACGCTACGCGCTGTTAACAGCCAACTGCCCAACACAACAATGCAAACCAGCCACAGACTGCACACAGCACAGCCAGTGATTTTCATACAGGGCGCTACGTGGCATTACCAATAAAAAAAACCGAAACAGCCTACTTACAACATAAATTACTTAAAAGCGATATCGTATAGAGTGTCAGAGCTTCCAAACACGAACTGAATCAGTGGGGACTGAAGAATAAACTCTTTCTTTGTTGTTACACCGGCTGACTCACTTTGGGAGAGTCTAACGTTGCCGAGTGGCGCTCGCTGTGAGAGGGGGCGCGGTCGCTAATCTGATAGCCGGTAATTACTTGCGATATTTCCGCGGGTGAAACCAGACGCCGCCCAGCGCAGTGCCGCGCCAGCTGCGCCACAAATAGCCGGCGGCGTGGTTCCGGTTTGGCAGTGCGCGCCCCTCCCGGCACCGGTGTTACGTAGCGCCGAGCCACCAGCTGTCTCAGCCACCAGCAGCCAACGCCGTCTGCGAAACGGCTGCGCGCTGACAGCGGCCGCTCGTAATGTCCCGGTGCGCCGCTCAGGGGCGCGCTATTCTGGGCGCAGTCCTGTGTGTGTGAGAGCGGGCAGTGAGTGGAGGTGACGCAAGTCCTGTTGGGCGACGGCCACTTGGGCTCAGGATAGCCCCCCCCCTCCCCCCTGCCCCCACCCTTTCCTCGCTGGCCTCGACGATCTCCGAAGGGTCTCGCTCTATTTTTCGTCCGTCTGGACGCATGGGTCCGGGTGCAGCGGTGTCGGCTCTGGCGTCAGCGTCTCGGCGTGGCAACCAGTCTGTCCATCGGCTCCCCACTGGCGCCAGTGAGCTACAGGTCGCAGTCTGTGTTGCGGCCGCGCGAGAAAGTGATAGCGCGTGAGGTGAACCTTAAGCCAGCCAGTGACGGGGACTGTTTACAAACAAGATGCGAGGCGCGTTCCCTTTCGTCTCAATGAGTGAACTGAGGGACTATTTACTGCCGTTTCTCATTCATTAGTCCCGCGCTAGGCAGGGATTATCCTGACTTCGCGTATCTCGGCAGATCTCGGGTACAGAGCACGCTCGTATTTTTCACACGCATTAGTTTAAGGGACGTAATGTAGACAATAGTAACTCGTACTATTTTGTGTAGCAAGGTGTTTTCGCCCAGAGTTGTAAAGCAGTCTCTATTTTTGCTTTAATAGTTCTTTTAGGTGTGAACCGAGAGGCAGTTCAGCGTCCACAAATAGGCACGAAAATTTGAGACCAAAGCCGTGAAAGTCATCGTAACCCCTCATTCTCTCTTGTGTTGTTTCAGACTACTTTTCATTTTACCCCGAGGGTACTGGGTGTTCTTGCTGTTCTCATTATTCCATCATCATTCGTGACAGTGGCTAGATTGGATTGTGTAAAAATTGGACTGTTCAAAACTTGGGACTTTGTACAGGCGCTGATGACTGCGCAGTTGAGCGCCCCACAAATCAAACATCATTTTACGCAGAGACAAATACGAAAATTAAACGCATTCGTGTAGTCGCTCGTGTATCGCTAATATCACAGCCACAGTCCTGAAATATTTAGTTATCGTGTGATAAGCAAATCTTGATTGACATTTCAGTACACAGCTTATATTCATTATGGGAGCAGATGCCGAATTTGGCATGCAAGTACACTCTTACGGACAATGTGTAAAACAGCAACAAGACACCATTGTCAGGGTAAGTAACATTGAATTAAAAAACTATTGCGTTGGCCTTGACTAACACAACGGTTTTCTTCATAATCTTTGCTTCATGCTACTGTGCTAACGTTGCCAGCCCTTGTGCAGCCACTACGATATCACTATCACTGACAGATAAGTGTGTGTGTATTGGAGGGAGGGGGGAGGAGAGAGAGAGAGAGAGAGAGAGAGAGAGAGAGAGAGACTGACTGACTGACTGACCGACTGACTGACTGAGTTTTACTCACACAGAGTAAATTCACGCTATGTTTGATCTTACTTTTCGGTTCCATGAGTACCATAGATCGACCAATCGTGGCTCACAAAGACAAAATTTATGACATGAGCTAAAACTTTCACAGCGTGATATACATACATGAGCGATCCGGGTGTCCAGCTAGACAAAAAAGTAAAAGCAATGCGATTTTTCGTAAATTTATTCGTCCGATTTGTGGCCCTTGGGCGTCTGCCTTGCCCGTACGAAACGCCACTTGATATAGACAGCACGGACCGTTGCCGAGAGATTGTCGAACTTTTATCATTTCACCTACATACAATGTGACAAACAGTCAGTAAAACTTTGTAACTTACTAGACGTAATTCAACCACATGATGATGGAGCTATAAATCTAGTAAACGCGCTGTAGAAGTGTAAAATAACAGTGAGAGGTTTCTGGTATTTCTGTCTTTTGTGTTGTCAGTTATACAAGCAGATCCTGAAACTAATAACAGTTACAGTCTGAAGACGAATCAAGCGAGATAGCAGCAGTACTTCGTTATTCTACTCGTTGCGTAACAATGAATGTTGACGCTACCTGACAGAAATCTCAACTCTCTTGTTTCTCTCAAATAAATGGTTTGTGTATCTTGTTTTTCGTTAGATAAGGGAGCGCAGAGAGTGAGAGAGAGAGAGGAATGGGCTGCCGTAGAGCCGTAAATAAAGAATATCGACAAGGCCCCTCGGACGGCAACATATAATACGGAAGCTCTCTAACTGGAGACGCACGGCACGTGAAATATCGAGTTTCGTTTTGTAACACTCATCATCGCATAAATTTTTATCAGACTATTTTACCCTAAGATGATGTATACTTCTAGCTGGCGTACAGATGGAGAGATTTCGATTTGAATATCAGAACGTCGTAGGCGTCTTCTCACCGAAGTGCTGGAAAAGAATTTACAGTGGCTCCCCTGTCTGCCGCGCGAGCTGCTACTCATCACGAGTCATTATGGCATTTTCTGGACAAATTTTCTGCCATAAACGCTTTTTTTAGTCCTGATGAAAAGTTCCAAATCAGTTATTTCTAATATTCTGGAGTAAAATTCATGACCAGTGTAACGTGATTTAGGCACATAATCTTACCTTTGATCTGTAATCCCGATATATAGGGTTAGTGGAAGTTTCCCAGGCTCTGTTCACTGCACGTGAATGTGGTGTAACGCGAGGTCGGATTTATTGCACCGCGGCTCCTTTCCTCTTAAGTCCAGTTCGCTCTGCTCGGACTTGAGGTCACTGCCTGTAAACTCACATGTCGGAAGCTCACATCTTCAAGAAATGATTTTTTCGCTCAAGATTGTGAGCAGTTTAATTGGGTAAAAAATTCATCAAGCAAATTAAACATCCAGGGACAAAAAGCGATATTGGTTACCGGGGAGCCATAGCATCAACTACAGGATGATTAAAAATAAAGTGAATAGTTCAATCACCAATGAAATTAATCACCCAATCCAGGATTCTTTTCAGTTTGTAGACGTTCAGTGACACACTATTTCTAACAAACGTAGTGCTTTCCTGAGTGGTAGTATTATTTACTGAGGCATCATGCATGCTATGTTATTCATTCCATCATTTTCGATACGAATAGCGCCTCTAAAAATACAGTCCTATTTTATAAACCAATCGCTCAAGTCATAGCAGAAATTTAACTACAATGATGATCGGTTCGAATGCTATGATCACCTCAGTAAGATAGGATCGGTACCTGCCTTATATTAACCGTGAGCATTTTGGACGGCCAGTTAAGGCTGATTACTGTGATTGTGAAGTCTGTTTTTGACGTTCACGACTGTCTTTCAGGAGAACCTCTATCGTTCGCAATGCATATTAGCCAAATATTATCCTAAGATGTCATTCTATATTATGGTCAAAATCTGTAGCAGATTAACAGAAACGCAAGACACGTTACTCTCAATACACAGGGCTGCTTCGCTCACCGTATGTACCACAAATTAAAATTATTATTTACACGACACAACACTTCACGACACTCGTTTGCCTACGTATCACAACTTTTTTCATTTTGTGCAATCTTCAGTTCGGTTTACGAGCAAATTTTCCAGGGCTTGCTGTTTGATAACGTTCCACATACTCGTTTGTTAAGTCGATGACGTTCTTTTCGAAGCTCTTTCCAACCCCACAGAAGAACGTATATAGTTCTATTTTTTAAAAATATTAGTTTCACGTTAGTTGCGTGTATCAGAAAATTCAGCACACTGTTCGGAACTATTTAGCGTAAACCGCACCCCCATATACTTTGGATGGCTTGGCTTCGCTACATCGCTGTTTGTAGGGTGGAGAACAACAACCTGATAATAGGGTCAGCGGACGTCTAATGAAGAAACGTTTTCCAGATAACCATAGCGCGAAAAACGCAGCGTTTTGAAACAACAGCAACTAAACGACAGCCAATCAGCAACTAGCGCGCAGAAATGCAATTAAACTAACTTGCATAGATGATGTCTGTTATGTCGGAGAGGTCAGGTACTAATAATATCTGCTGAATGTACTGGTTTCAGCTGAACGATCGTAGCTATACAAACAACAAATTCCTCTCCATTGCTCGTTACACTAGACGCAGATTATTAGTCAATGTTGTGGAGGCTGATCAGTGAATCACCTACACTAAAAATATTCTAACGCCATTAACGTTTGAAGATACTGCAGACACCGCACAGCCGAATTACAGTCGACATGTGGTGCCGTAAAGCGCGATGTTGTTAGTAACTAAATCTAAAGGCGGTAATCTCCTCCCTCCCTTCTTGCATCTCTTGTCCAAATTAAACAATGGTCATTCCAAGTAATCAATAACCAAAGTCTTTTATGAAGGTTTGAGAGGATCAAAGATTACAGTAAACTTCAAAGTTTACTTAGCTTGTCATGTTGAGATGGCTCCAGTTCTTTTTGTCCAGGGATCGGATTCTTGAAGTTGAAAATCTAACATCAGGTCCTCACGGTTTGTTTGAACTAAATAAACAGGAATATTGTTGTTGCAGAATTTTTTACATAAATATATTTTCCACAGTTTTCTCATATTTTAGTATATCATACAGCATTTTGATTTTTCACATTAACGAAGCCGAGATTACATTTTTCGCACTTATTATAAAAAAATACGTCCCATCACATCAGAGGTAAGCTTACGATTCCCACTCTCTCCGGAAATAACAATATTCCAAAGGGTTTACAATTTTCTTTGCTTAATGAATTCCTACTAGGTTTCATTACATTATTAACTTCGATTATTATTTCATAAATGAATCCAGGAATAAACATAGTAACCATTCCAGGATTGCGTAATTAATAATATAAATTTTAAGTGTGCAAACAATTCGTAATTTCAAATGTTTCCAAAGAAAAGGCTATTAGCTGTACATTCAGAACTAGTACTTACCGATTATAGCTTGGAAACTAAAATATTTTATAAAGTAATTCCTTTCCATAAATTTTATCCTGAAATATAGCATACTGTGTATAAAATTATCTTAAAGTTTTCAGAAATGCAACTGAGATAATACTGACCTGTCCAAAATTCGAAAAAAAATACTGGTTTCGACAACGACTGTTGAGGAAAAGTAATGTTAGAGGAGGATGTCCCGTTACAAGGCGACATGTTGTAATTTTTGCGCATGTCCAGACAACGTGAATGTGCTCTCATTCTAACAAGTACTTTACTGTAACGTAAAACAGTGACAAAAAGAAAGTAGAAATTAAATATTAGTCTTTTTTTCTCTCGGATCACATTTTTTGCAACAAATTGTCGAAATTCCCTCCTACAACAGCTTCAAAGTTGACGTCATCGCACACATCATTGGCGCACCATCTCGAAATTCCCGACTCGTAGCGAATAATTGTCACAACCTCAGACATTCTTGCGACCAGCTCGTCCCGGCTATTGGTTTCCGCGAGATCATCGCTAATTGGCTGCCGTTTTGTGGCTATAGCGGCACAACGGTGCTTCCCAACCTATTACGATTATTTGAATATTTTTCCCGATTCGACATCCCATACCTGTTCTGACGCTGTCAGCAACTTTATTTTGTCCGCGCTGTATACTACTAAGAATCTCCAGACGCATTACCTCTGATATTTCAGCAAATATTGGAATTTCTATTTGTAGATGTGTAGATGGAGCCAGTCAATCCAGTTATAGCTCACCATGTTCATGCGCTGCCCATTGTCAACCGAAGAAGTTAGGTTTGCTTCTCGTTACAAACAAACAAAATTCTCCAGTCCGAATTGTTTGTGCACATTCGATAGAACAGTTCAACATTAGCGTAGGCTTTAACGATATGTCCTCCAACACTTACGACGTCTGTACACATTTGATAGCTACATCTGCCTGCCCGAATAACCTCGACTCGATGCACCAACCCGTGTCGCGTCACGGTGTCTGCTACTGCCATGCAGCAGCGCTACTTAGTCGCTGCTGGAATATTGGTTTTTCTTCATGTTTTGTTGTCACTGTAACATACGCTATCTGATCAAAAGCATCCGGAGACCCCTGTGTGATGGGTGATTTGCCACTAATGTTACCAGTATATAAACGAAGAAAGGCGGGGGGGGAGGGAGGGGGGGGGGGGGAACAGAATGGGTCGGACAGTAACTTCGAATGTGACCTGGGTAACAAATTCATGAGTAACATGCTAATGACCACAGTTAGTGATGTGATAGTGAAGTGAAGTGAAACCGCGAGACAACAACCACAGCTAATCCACGGCCAGGCGTACCTCATATAGTGACAGACAGGAATCGCCAAGCCTTGCGGAAGGTAGCTGTAAAAAAAAAAAAGGCCCCTGTGAAGTGAGCGGAAGGAATCACAATGCACCCTGTCAGTAAACAGCATTTGGTGACCAATAACATTCCTGAAATAGACTGGCTGGCCCAGAGCACAGACCTAAGCCCAATGGAGCACCTTCAGGGTGAGTCATACCATCGACATCGCTGTGGATCCCAACATATAACACCTTAGCTGGTTTCGGCTCTTGAGGACTAATGGACTGCCATTCCTCCACAGTCACTGAGACACCTCGCTGAAAGTGTCACCAGCAGAGTTGCAGCAGCCAAAAGGCTAAGGGTGGACACACCTCATATTAAAGTCTGTTGTAGGTGTCCGGATGTTTTCGATCAGATAGTGTTTACCATGAAAGCGAATACCGCGCACGACTATGTTTTGACCACTCTGCAGATCGGATGTACAAAATTTCGTTTTCAAATACAGTTTGTTTGTATCGAGAAACAAACAGACGTTTTCTGTTTACACTGGAACCTCATGGACCACAATGGAATCACTGTTTGCTAATATACACATAGCAAAAGCGAAAGTGCGTATTATTGCCTAAGACCAGAAAAAATGTGCCCGACTATTCTGAGAAGGGACACTCTAGATTTCTTAGCCGACATCCTTGTCGCGGTGGTAGCACCGGTTCCCGGTACATCACCGAAGTTAAGCGCTGTCGGGTTTGGCTAGTAGCTGGATGGGTGACCATCAGGGTATACCGAGCGCTGTTGGCAAGTGGGTTGCACTCAGCCGAGAGGCCGTTGAGGAGCTACTTAAGGGAGAAGTGGCGGCTCTCGTCACGAAAGCTGACAATGGTTGGGAGAGCGGTGTGCTGACCACATGCCACTCCATACCCAAATCCAGTGACGCCTGTGGGTGAGGATGACACGGCGGTCGGTCGGTACCGTTCGTCCTTCGGACGGAGTTTAGTTTTTTTCTGTATCTGTCCAGACTTTGCAGAGTTTAATTTTGGCAGGAAAGGCGTTCCGATACCTTCCAGGGAATTCTTTTTTAACTCAATGGTACAAGACGGCCCTGGAGATTTATAACAGTACACGAGTATTTAATCGCCCGTAATTTCAATTTACCGCGGGTAGGAGCCATGTAGAGTGTGTGTGTGTGTGTGTGTGTGTGTGTGTGTGTGTGTGTGTGTGTGTGTGTGTGCGTGGGTGTGTGCGCGCGCGCGTATCCTAGATAATTCGAGCTTCGTACCGAAATAATGATCGGTACATGTCGCATTCTGCTTACGACTGCCAACCATCTCAGTAATAGCATGGCGACGTCTTGTGTTGTGTGTTTCAGTGAGAAATAAATAACGTTCATCGAGCAGCTGCTTTTTTAAACGCTGCGGCTGGCATAAGTTGAAAACGTGACGACATGGTCACGAAAACTACAGTGTTAGGCCGATATGTATCCAACAGAACTAGGGAGCACCTGTTCTTTGTATTAAATCTTGTGGTTTTATGGTTTTGGTTATAAGAAATTATTTTAAAATCCTTAAATTTGAAACAGTGTTTCGTAAAAAATGATTTCTCACTAAAAATTATAACACAGGTTTTCAGAAATCGAAACTTGATTTTTTCTTCTTTTGGTGGTGAGGAGGGGGCGGCGTGTTGTATGGTTGAAGAGGTGCGTTCCGGAAGCAAGCAAGATCTGAGTTTAGCGTCCCGTCTTCGTCGAGGTCGTTACAGATGAAGCAGAAGCTGGGATTGATTCAAGGATGGGGAATGACATCGGCCATGCCCTGTCAAACGAACCATACCAGCATCTGCCTGGAGCGATTTAGGGAAATAACGGAAAACCTAAATCAGGATGGTTGGACCCGGCTTTAAACAGTCGTCGTCCTCCCGAATGCAAATCTAGTGTGCTGACCATTGCGCCATCTCCCTCAGTGGTGCGTTTCGGCACCTAATTTTTTAGAAATTAAGAACTGCATTGGTGTATTGTGTAGACAACGACTCAGCTTTATTTTTAATAGAATTTTTTCCGAGGATACTGTTCAAAATAAATTTTATAAACTGTACATTTTGAATGAGTCCTTATCCCCCCTATTCTCCAGTACAAGTGCCGTCAGTTGCGTGGCAGTGTTAGCACTGATAATGGACCAGTTGCTGGTAAATTGGTTTCTGAGAACTAAATGTGCTTGTGTACTTCAGTTGTGTGTAAGCTAGATACGAGGTATCCCCCGTTGGCAGCGGCTCGTAACCGCTCTGTAGAGGTTATCTGCGGCGACCCCTGCGCCGGAGTTGTCCCCCTGCGATGGAAGCCCTGTAGCGGGCTGCGTGTGACTGCCGAAGCCTGCCAAGCACGTGTTGTTTTGGCGGCCGCCGGGCTACGTCTTGCGGTTCTGCCAGCACCAGCTGGAAGAACGGCCTTACGTGCTTAGCTCCTCTGCCCAATGACCGCAAGCCGCCTCCTTTGTAATTCCTCTGCCTTCTCGTCATATTGTTTTTGTACTTAAAAGAAGACGAAGTAAATATTCCACAATTCGAATCAAGAACAGCTGCCAACATGAGTAACCTAAAGTAAATATCCTCGGAGTAGTGAAGCAACTTAAAATACTTAACAAAAGCAAATCTTCTGGTCCACGCTGTATACCAATTAGGTTCCTTTCAGAGTATGCCGATGCATTAGCTCCATACGTCACAATCATATACAACCGTTCGCTCGACGAAAGATCCGTACCCAAAGACTGGAAAGTTGCACAGGTCACACCAATATTCAAGAAAGGTAGTAGGAGTAATCCATTTAATTACAGACCCATATCGTTAGCGTCGATATGCAGCAGGATTCTGGAACACATTCTGTGTTCCAACATTATCAACTACGTCGAAGAGAACGGTCTATTGACACACAGTCAACATAGCTTTAGAAAACATCGTTCTTGTGAAACACAACCAGCTCTTTATTCGCACGAAGTGTTGAATGCTATTGACAAGGGATTTTAAATCGATTCCGTATTTCTGGATTTCCGGAAGGCTTTTGACACTGTACAACACAAGCGGCTCGTAGGGAAATTGCGTCCTTATGGAATATCGTCTCAGTTATGTGGCTGGATTTGTGACTTCCTGTCAGAAAGGTCACAGTTCGTAGTAATTGATGGAAAGTCATCGAGTAAAGCAGAAGTGATTTCGGGCGTTCCCAGAGGTAGTGTTCTAGGCCCTTTGCTGTTTCTTATCTATATAAATGATTTGGGAGTCAATCTGAGCAGCCGTCTTAGGTTGTTTGCAGATCACACTGTCGTTTATCGACTAATAAAGTCATCAGAAGACAAAAACAAATTGCAAAACGATTTAGAAAAGATACCTTAATGGTGTGAAAATTGGCAGTTGACCCTAAAAAACGAAAAGTGTGAGGTCATCCACATGAGTGCTAAAAGGAATCCGCTAAACTTCGGTTACACGATAAATCAGTGAAATATAAAGGCCGTAAATTCAACTAAATACCTAGGAATTACAATTAGGAACAACTTAAATAGGAAAGAACGCATGGAAAATTTTGTGGGGAATTCTAACCAAAGACTGCGTTTTATTGCAGGACACTTAGAAAATCTAACAGATGTCCTAAGGAGACTGCTACACTACGCTTGTCCGTCCTCTTTTAGAATACTGCTGCTCGGTGTGGGATGCTTACCAGATAGGACTGACGGAGTACACCGAAAAAGTTCAGGGAAGGGCAGCACATTTTGTAGTATCGCGAAATATGTGAGAGAGTGGCACTGAAATGATACAGGATTTGGGCTGGACAGCTTTAAAAGAAAGGAACTTATTTGTCGTGCCGTGTTAGTGCGGCGAGCCTTCTTTCTAACTTGAACTGTGATCTTACCTCGTAGCGAGCTTCGTTACATTAGGTCGACGAATTGCAGTGGCGAAGCAGTTTACATACTTACACTGGAAAATGTCGTGTACGAGTTGTGTCACACAAGAAACTACCTTCATTCTTCAGTGTTGCGCATTTACAAGGGGCAGTCACAAATCCTTATCAGTTCTAAACAATGAAGTTACGAAGTTATTTTTGTTAGTTTGCAGGTAGAGTTCGCACAAAACAAATTGGCCCGCGGCTGCGCTGACGGCGCGGTATGGTGGCGGCTCCAATGTGAACGACTGTGCGTACGGGCTAGTTTGTCGATGGAAAGGATGCTAATTAAACACCGGATGCCGGGAAGTAAACCTAGCAGGGGAGGTGTAGATATAAAGCTGAAACATTTGCTTGAACACATACCTCGCATAACTCGTAAGCTACAGCTAGCGAGTCTGGAAACGAGGAGTGAGATGTTGGTTGAGCATTCTGCATATCCCTGAGATGCTGTGACATGGAAACTCGGGTGGCTGTATAGTGAACATATCGGTCCAGATGAGATCACTGCAAATTCGCACAACGAATAACAAAATATCTGAGTTTAACAGGACATTTCCCAATTAAACATGAAATATTGGTACCGCTTCTCATGTGGGTATATGGATAAAGGTTTCCATCAAATTACTAAATTAAGATAAAGGTCACTATCACAATCCGATTTGTTGATAGAGGCATTCATGTGATTCTAGCCACTGAGTAAACAATACAAATAATTTAAAAAGGGTGCAGAGCCGTTTATGAAAGACCTTGGCATAGGTAGGTCAATTTGATATAGAAATAATGGGAAAAAATGTGTCCAATAACGCCTTCAATGATTGCTTAATACACTGAGAGTCTAAAGAAAAGACGCAGAGAAGTACCATTAACCACCAGTTCTCTTGCCAAAGTGCATACTGAGTGCAGCTACCTGGCTATATGTATTAACTAAGAGAAACAGAACTTTGACAAGAAACAACTTCGCGGTCATTCGCGACGATGCGGCTCGTGCTGACCGCTCTGCTGAGCTCAGTGGCTGAGAATTCTAAATTGAGCCCCAGCCTCTAAAGCGAAGAATCTCCCCCTGCAGTACAAAGTGTCCTCCATCTGCAGTCCCGAGACTTTCTCCCGAGATAAAATCAGTTTCTCCTCTTCTCCACAAAATCTAGCTGGTTCTGCCAGCACAGCGTTCTCGGCGGAATCTCGGTGGCCATTAGCAATACGCTTTCCGACTATTGACCAATGGAAAGCTTACACCAGTTACAACAGTTTCTTTTCTCGTAATGGGAGTATTGTGGTTAACAAATACTGCTCAGTTCTCTCTTAGAGTGGGGCACAAGACAGAAGTTCTCTCCACTATATGTGTGTTTTCGCGTTTCATCCAACAGAAACGACTGCAGATCTGTCCTCGTGAGTCTCCACCACTGATATGAAATTAATGGTCATCAGCCAACCATAGGCCTTAAGACGTTTAAACATATACTCCTGTGGCATCCTGTGGCCCCCGACTGTTATGTCCCACGATGAGAGTGTCACATTTTCCTCTTCCCTCTGCAGATCTTACCTTTCGTGTAGAGTTTTTTAATTTCACTACACACTGAAAGTGTACAATGTATTTGACACAGACAGTTGCCCCAACAGGGTTTTCGCATCTGTCGAAATCAGCACTCGCCTCCTATCAGGTACCTAACTTGAGTCCTGGTTCACAGCAGAAATATTTTTATGGTCGGCGCGCCCTGCTCCCCTCCGAGGTCTTGTTCATTCTGAAAGCCACCTACTCATCCCAAGTTACAGAAAAACACTACAAGGACCCACCACTGTACAGAATTACAGGAAACAGTTCTAGTTAGAGTTCTAGTTTTGTATTTAGTCATATTTCTAATAATTGATATTACATTTAATTGTATGCATTATTTTACGCAGCGTCAATAGTTTAAATGGAATGTCTATTATTATCTGAATAATGGTTCTACAGATTACTTTTGGAAAAATTTCCTGTAACCTAGGGTATTAACATATATCAGTACAGGCAATAATGCAACAAATACATACGTTTAAAGTCAACAGTTTGTCACTAGACTACTGGAAGAGGAATAGCTGCATAAACAAAGCCTCTGGCAGAAGGCAATCTCTTAAAACAAAACATGTAGCGTAGCAGATGATGTTGCTTACTAACAGCGGAACATTCTCCGTGTCAATGAACGATCTTGATGAGACTTGGCGTATGTGCAGAAGGGGCAAAATAGAGCAACATGAATTTTTTATTTGTGCCCAATTTCACTTTTAAGAGTAAAAAACACCGCGAAAGGTAATATGGAATTTTAGGTTTAGAGGGAATACTTCGAAACGGTGATACACAAAAATATTTTTCATATAAAAGTTGATATGTAATTACAGTTCTTGAAAACTGTATAATAAACTTTTGTAATAATCTGAAATTTTGTAAAATACCCCATCATCGTTACTTTTGAAAAATGAAAACTTTTGTTACAACATTAATTAAAGAAGATTTCAAGCCACGTACATCCCTCTGTAATGAAACTGGTTTCTGAAACACCATTTTTGGAAAATACGCTGTATACTGTGTGTTGTCATGGTATTTTCAACATACCTAACTAAAATATCTAAACATTCATTACAATTTTAATTACATTAATTATATATTTTTTTGAGTTGAGACTCTATGGACTGCGTGGTAACAACCAATTTCATTTTAGTGTCTAAGTCTTGTTCTTGTTCCAGCTTTGACTTCCTGCCAGTATCTTCTGAGCACACCAAGAAGTGGCCGTTTATGCTCTTCGGACAAAGGTCCTCTCCGTCTTTTGGAAGTTGATGCAATTTAAAAATCTTGCTAGTAGTTCCCTAATCTTCTAAATTTGTTCGTGTCAGGAATTTCTCTCTGATACCAATCTGACTAACATCTTCTTCGAACCATCTCGGCCTTGCTTTCTTAGATTGGATGAAACTCCATATTCTTTTTGTTAGTCGGTCACCGTCCATCCTCATGAGATGACCGTTAAATAATCGTCTCTTCTTAATGGAGGCTGTGATAGGTTCTGTCTTGTGGTACAATTCCTTATTTTCTCTCATTCGCCATTGTCCATCAACCCATATATTACCTAGGACTTTCCTTAATATCCTACGCTCTCGCTTTTGCAGCCGCTCAGCTTGACCTTGTCTGTTCATGGTCAAAGTTTCGGACGCATGTAAGCCATCAGGTTTTACAACTGTATTATAATATCGGAACTTGGCCCTTATACTCATAGACGTTTTGTTATAGGTACTCTTTGTCAGCTGGTATGCCTGTTCTAACTTCCTCATCCTGACATTAACTACTTCTTCTAATCCATGCTCCTGGATGACTTCACCAAGATACCTGAAATTCTTAAGTCGTCCGATTTTTCTCAGATTGGTGATCATCCATTCCTGTCCAACACAGATGTTATCATATATTTTGTCTTTTGAATAGAGATCTGGAGTCCAACTTTTTCAGCAATTTCTGAGAGTCTATTGATCTTTTTGACTGCTGACTCTATGTTAGCAAAAATGGCCAGGTCATCCGCAAAGGCCAAGAAGTCAATGTACACCCCTTTGTTCTGAGGACGAAGTCTGAACCGCTCTTAATTTGTTTCTTCTTGGGATAACAACTTTCTCCAATCTCGAATGACCTTTTCCAAGACGGAGTAGGGATAGTCCACCTCCTTGTCTTATGCCCGTTCTGATTGTAAAGGGTTCTGATACCTGACCTATAAATTTTATTTTTGACACTGTGTTAATGAGAGATTGTTTGATCAGCTTTCTTGATGGATCATCCACCCAAAACTCTTGAAAATATTTGTTTTGTGTTTTAAATTGTTAATGTAAGTGTTAGGTTCACGGTCGTTTTGCTTTCTAGCTTGCTGTTTATACACATGTATTTTGTTAACTGAAAATAAGTAACTCATTATGACAGAAAAAAGTCACATTTTCTAGGGAAGCGCTTCAAATATAATGTTTTTTACACCACGCATATAAAATGGACGACATTTCTTCAAGTAATATACTCGAAGGAGCATACAATGTAAAACAAAATTCAGAAAGATTCCAAATTTTCACTGGTGATGCTCTGAATATCCTGATATATATTAGGCATACTTCAATACATTGGTAAGCCGTGTCAAAGAGAATTAATTATGTACTAATGACTGCAGCTTGATTGTATTATTTCTCGAGCGGAGACTAAAAGTTGCGAACTACGTGAACATTATTGCAGACCACCTGCATCCCTCCATGTTTGAAGTCTTCACCAATGTTTTTGGCATCTTCCAGCAGGCGTATCAAAAGGCCAGTATCGTGATACAGCGGTCTGACGGACATCGTAGTGCACTAATGCTGTTTTGGCCGCCCAATGCGCCTAACCTGAACCCGATAGAACTCATCTGGGACGCTACTGGACGCCTGCTCCACAAATCACAGGCCTATAATTTACGAGAACTGCGTAACGTGAGTTAGTTGAACATACCTCCGATTATGCACCAACGACTTTTCGCATCCATACCACGCAGGATTGTAGTTAGTTTTGGCGCATCAGTGTACAATGAGGTGGCAAAGTCGTCGGATAGCGATATGCACATATACAGGTGACAGTAATATCGCGTACTGAAGGTATGAAAGGGCAGTGCATTCGCGGACCTGTCATTCGTACTCGGGTGCTTCACGTGAAATGGTTTCGCATGTGATCATGGCCGTTCGACCCGAATTAACAGACTTCGACGCGGATTTCAGTATTCCGAGATCCACAGTGTCGAGAGTGTGCCGAGAATACCAAATTTTAGGTATTACCTCTCGGCTCAGACAACACACTGCCGCCGGCAACTCAGTTAACGACCGAGGGCAGAAGCGTTTAAGTAGAGTTATCAATGCTGACAAACAAGCAACACTGCGTGCAATAACCACAGAAATCAACGTAGGAAGTACGACGAACCGAACGTATCCGTTTGGACAGTGTGACGAAATTTCGCATAAATGGGCAATGACAGCAGACGACAGACGCGAGTACCTTTGCTAACAGCAGTACATAGCCTGCAGCGCCTTTCTAGGGCTCTTGACCATATCGGTTGGACCCTAAACGACTGGAAAACCGTGGCCTGACCAGATGAGTCCCGATTTCAATTGGTAAGAGCGTGGAGCAGATTTGTAGAAGCCATGCAGCCAGGTACTTCGCAAGTTGGTGGGGCTCCATAATGGTATGTGCTGTGTTTACATAGAACAGACTGGTTTCTCTAGTTCAACGGAACTTCCAGGAGACTATCTGCAGCCATTCATGGACTTCATATTCCCAAACCATGAGGGAACTTTTGTGGAAGACAGTCCACCATGTCAATTAGCCACAGTTGTTCGCAACTTGTTTGACGAACAGTTCGAGAGAATGATTTGGCCACCCAAATCGCCCGAAGTGAATCTCATTGATCATTTGTGGGACATAACTGAGAGTTCAGTTCGTCCATAAAAACCCTGCACCGGCAACACTTTCGCAGTTATGGGTGGTTATAGAGGGAGAATGGCTCATTGTTTCTGGAGGGGACTTCCAACGACTTCGTGAGTCCGTGCCACGTATAGTTGCTGGACTAAGCCGAGCAAAAGGAAGACTGACGCAATATCAGGAGGTATCCCATGACTTTTGTCACTTTAGTGTATAAATCAATGCATAAAATTCGCCTATAATCTATGAATGGGAAATTCAGCATTGCCACAATAAGCTGAAATCCGAGAACTCCGGCCCAGCCCATCCAGTGTGTTGTGTTTAGACGACGAGGACGTTAAACCCTCAAGACCAGAGACGCGACAATAGGTCGTAAACCCTTCTGTAAGAGGCGAGGCACCCAGGAGCCGCGAGCTGCTGGCCTTACTTCCCTGTAAAGCTCATTTGAAACGTATTTAAATAAAGTCCTTTCCATCGACAAACCAAAGCCCAAACGCACAAGAGGCGATTCAGGTTCGAAAGAGGATGAGCCGGTGAATTTTACGACGGTCCTTTGAAAATGTATAAGCGGCTCAGCATGGAGTCACAGTGGAGTATTAGCATTAGTGGACAAAGCTAAATGTAGGCCCCGGCGTAGCGGGAGTAAACTTGCTTACGTGACGAGGAACAGCCAAGTTCCAGCTGAAAGTTCTTCACGCTGTTTACCTCATAATGCAAGAGTGAGAGGAAATAGCTTATAGTATCTTCGCGATTTCTCGCTGAAACTTTCATTAAAATCGATTACGATGAGAATTATGGAAACGTGACGACATTCGTACGCATAAAATCAATGTTCGGTCAGAAGGCAGCTAGCTCTTTATTCCCATGAAGTAATGAGTGCTGTCGACAAGGGATCTCAGATAGATTCCGTATTCCTAGATTTCCAGAAGGCTTTTGATACCGTTCCTCACAAGCTACTATTTATCAAATTGCGTGCATACGGAGTATCGTCTCAGTTGTGTAACTAGATTCGTGATCTCCTCTCAGAGAGGTCACAGTTCGTAGTGATAGACGGTAAATCATCGAGTAGAACAGAAGTGATACCTGGCGTTCCGCAAGGTAGTGTCAAAGGCCCTCTGTTGTTCCTGATTTACATAAATGATCTAGGTGATAATCTGAGCAGCCCCCTTAGAAAGTTTGCAGATGACGCTTTAATTTACCGTCTAGTAAAATCATCAGGCGATCATTTCCAATTAAAAAATGATCTAGAGAGAATTTCTGTATGGTGTAAAAGGTGGCAGTTGGCACTAAACAAAGAAAAGTGCGAGGTCATCCACATGGTTACGAAAAGAAATCCGATAAATTTTGGGTATACGATAAATCGCACAAATCTAAGGGCTGTCAAATCGACTAAATACCTAGCAATTACAAATACGAGCAACTTAAATTTGAAAGACCACATAGATAATATTGTGGGGAAGGCGAAACAAAGACTGCGCTTTGTTGGCAGAACACTTACAAGGGAACCTCCCCATCGCATCCCCCTCAGTTGGCACAGTGGATAGGCCTTGAAAAACTGAACACAGATCAATCGAGAAAACAGGAAGAAGTTGTGTGGAACTATGAAAAAACTAAGCAAAATATACAAACTGAGTAGTCCATGTGCAAGATAGGCAACACCTAGGGAAGACCGACTTCAGGAGCGCCGTGGTCGCGTGGTTAGCTTGAGTAACTGCGGAACGAGAGGTTCTTGGTTCAAATCTTCCCAAGAGTGAAAACTTCACTTTCTTTATTTTTGCAAAGTTATGATCTGTCTGTTCGTTCATTGACGTCTCTGTTCAGTGTAATAAGTTTAGTGTCTGTGTTTTGCGACCGCACCGCAAAACCGTGCGATTAGTAGCCGAAAGGACGTGCCTGTCCAGTGGAAACCGAAAACATTTGATTGCAAGGTCATAGGTCAACCGATTCCTTCACAGGAATTCTAAACGACACTGGTGACGGCATGTGCGTCACATGACAGGAATATGTTGTCGACCCACCTAACTTGTACACTTGGTGAATGGGTAAAAAGATTCTTCTACTTTGCCCAATTTAGGTTTTCTTGTGGATGTGATAATCACTCCCAAAAACGCGTGAAAACATAAGAGTTTGTCACATAAACTGCAACAAATGAATGCAACAGTTTCACAGTCGCACAGTTTCGTCTGTGCTCTGTAAAAACATATGTTTTTAACGTTTTCAAATTTTTCCGTGTGTAGACCGTCAAATCCTGCATATGTCCAAGCAAATCTGAACATGTCCTAGAGTTTTGGAGAGCGAAATTGGTTATATGTGAGTGGCTGAACTTTGATAATTGTCTGAAAATAAAAAATTAAAACTTTCTCCCGAGGGAAGACTTGAACCAAGGACCTATCGTTCCGCAGCTGCACACGCTAACCACGGGACCACGCCTCTCATGTGCCCGCAGTCACCTAGATGTTGCTTATCTTACACATGGGCTGCTCAGTTTGTATATTTTGCTTATTCTTTCATAGTTCCACACAACTTCTTCCTGTTTTCTCGATTGATCTGCGTTCAGTTTTTCAAGGCCTATCCACTGTACCAACTTATAACTAATTCTGAGGGGGGTGCGATGGGGAGGTTCCCTTGTTAGAAGAAGCGACAAACCCACTAGAGAGAGCATACATTACACTTGTCCGTCCTCTGCTGGAATATTGCTGCGCGGTGTGGGATGCTTACCAGGTAGGATTGACGGAGGACATCGAAAAAGTGCAAAGAAGGGCAGCTCGTTTGATGTTATCGCACAATAGGTGTGAGAGTGTCACTGATATGATACGCGAGTTGGGGTGGCAGTCTCTAAAACAAAGGCGGATTTCTTTGCGGCGAGATATATTTACGAAATTTCAATCACCAACTTTCTCTTCTGAATGCGAAAATATTTTGTTGATAGCCACCTACGTAGGGAGAAATGATCACCATAATAAAATAAGAGAAATCAGAGCTCGAACAGAAAGACTTAGGTGTTCCTTTTTCGCACGCGCCATTTGAGAGTGGAATGGTAGAGAAGTAGTATGAAAATGGTTCGATGACCCCTCTGCTAGGCACTTAAGAGTGAATTGCAGAGTAACCAGAGGGTTGCGAGTGCGAGGTGGTCGGATTATAGTGTCTATCGCAAGGAAGAATAAACTGGCCAGGTGCGCGTAGGACTGAGGGTTCCGTAAAAATGTAATTATATGTATAGACAGTTCACCAATTCCGGGAATCGAGGAACTCGACGATGTTTGCCTGTTATCGACTTTGATACTGACAAGATATCCGTTCCAGGGATTCCAAGACTGTCGATAATGTTTTAATTTGAATTTCGAAACCGGACAACAAACGTCAAAAGAAAAAATTTTTCGCGTTATAAATCTTGTACTGTTAAACCTTTCTTCTTGCCAAATTTGATGATTCTACGTCAAGAGAAAGGACTAAATAGGTTTTATTGAATGAGTTTGCGAGTATGAAAACATGTGACATAATGGCCTGTCATTTGATTGCACTGACTTGGAAGGTAACATTTTTACACTATCAAAGGATTAGAAATCTCAGTATGGCATATAAATTTCAACTTGATATAACTACATGTTCCTGAGAAAAAGGGGTATTAACAGACGAAGGCCCCACTCCCCCTCCCCTACATTATCACTAACCATAGCACCTAACTGAACTGTAGAATGAAAGACTTTTATTACAACGCCTTTATTTTTCAAATAATGAATGAGACTT
The DNA here is from genome assembly GCF_021461385.2 of Schistocerca piceifrons. Lineage (NCBI taxonomy): Eukaryota > Metazoa > Arthropoda > Insecta > Orthoptera > Acrididae > Schistocerca > Schistocerca piceifrons. Next base: position 523,445,237 of record NC_060138.1, read on the forward strand.
TTATTACATCGCTTTTATTTTTCAAATAATGAATGTGTGTGTGTGTGTGTGTGTGTGTGTGTGTGTGTGTGTGTGTGTGTGTGTGTCAAATGAATGATGGAAGAATTCATGGTGCATCGCAAGTGCTACCGATAAACTCTGCTCAGAGAAGAAAGCTAACTGTCCACAGTGAGGGTAGACACTTGTTACAAAACTTATTTATCCTTTATTACTCGTCTCCATTGCGACATTTGCATGACCTGCACATTGCAACCCCACTAAGAATCGAAGTTCAGATGTGTGCACTATACTGACTGACTGTAAATCACTTGGTTGCTGCGCTTCTTACTTCTGAACCGATAGAAATTGGACGACTTCAGGCTGTTAATGCTTTGTGTCTAACCACTGTAATAATAATAATAATAATAATAATAATAATAAAATTGTGTCCAATGCTATAGTAGCCCTTACGTTGTTACTGCTGTGTCGTGCTGTTAATTAATTCGTTTATCTGTTTCGAAGCGAGTAATGAAGCAATTTCTAGGCTACTGCAGGTAGTGTCTACAACATGGCGACGACGTTTCCCTGAGATACTTGGCATTTGTTACGTATACAGGGTGAAGCGAAATTCGCGCACTCGGGCTTCGCAGCGCGACTCCTCACATGCTAGCGATAAATAAATGTCTGTCACAAAATGTCGTCCGGCGAGTACATCCAACAGAAAAAGGACGTTCAAGAGTGGCAATTTGGCAACAATGTAACCACATGTAGGGTAACTACCTCTGACAGCACATGCCGCTTGTGTTATACAGTTTGTGCAATCGGTAGAGTTTTGGGTTAGAATGCAGGAGGTCCAGGGTTCGTTCCTGGGTTGGGGCACTTTCTTTTTATTTGCTAATTTCATTCTGACATTTCGTACTGTAATATACACCAATTTCTTAGGTCGCATGTACCCCAAATTTACAACATTTTGTGACGCTGAACATAACAAATACGTGGTTAGACAAAGAAGAAATACAGTTTAAACAAATGACTTCTCACTGGACAGGATAGCTACAAAAACAATATCAGTTTCGAGATGCTAAAGATGATAGCACAGTGCAATAACACAACATCTACTTGTCATTTATATTACAAGTAATATGAGCGCTCAGATGTCGCACATTAGCAACCAGTGACAATAATAATGTCCATATTAATGACCGCATGACCTTCACAACAGAATACGTTGTCCTCAGAACAACAGATGCTCTACATTGCGCAGTACGCCGGATCATACAGCTCTGTGGACCCTTCGGAGCAAAGCTACGTCCACACTAACAGTGGATGATGATGATGATGATGATGATATGATGCATTGAGGTACAGCATGCGGTTGCCAGACTCAATGTTGAAAGGCATAATTAGTGAGACCATGGTGATAACGCATACAAATAGTAACAGAGTTCTGGACATTATTCGCAAAGCACGTTGTTAGTCCTGTTGGTAAATTAAGGCCCTAATGAAATGTGATGGACTTGAACGAGGCAAGAATAATAGTTGGTACTAATATATGGGACCATTGGAGGAGGATAAAAAGAAAACAGGTTTCGTATCTAGTAGATGAAGTGGTGTGAATAAATTCACACCCACGACATAGAAAGGGCTTGTTTCAAAAGTGAGCAATCTTCCATTTCTACGATTGTAGTTTGTAAGTGCAAATGTTTTATTGAGGACCCGCTGCAGTCACAGTTGAGGATAAGATGCCAGATACCGTACCACCTGGACTACATTTACCAAATAAAAAACATATGCCTTAATACAGGATCGAACCATCGACCTCCTGCATGTTAACCCTCAACTCTAGCCACTGCACCAACCGCTCAGCACACTTGATTTGCGATGACAGAGGCAGTAACCATACATGCGATTGTTGCCAGACTGCCACTCTTTAACATCCTTTTTCTGCCGGATTTACTCACCGGACGAAATTTGGAGTGAGACATTTCTTTATCGCTGGCATTTGAGGAGCCACGCTGCGAGACCACGTGCGCGAATTTCGCTTCACCCTGCGTATGTCACTTTTATCATCAGCAATGTATGGGACAAAGCACAAGATACGTATGTAGTGGGTGGTCAATGTGAGAAACCTGTAACCTCCACTGCATTAATGCTAGTAATTGAGATAAAGTGATTACTGATAAGTTATATAATCGATAATAGTCTTATAAAAGTGTGGTATTAATAACGATCTTTTGAAAATAGCTGACAGAAAAAAAAACGAATTGCTTAGTTTTTACCCCTCAAAAAATTTCATTTCAGTCCTGAGGGGGTAATTACCCTGTAATATCTCTTTATATTCGATGAATTATTCTGATGCAATTCTACCCTTGAATGACGTTTACTAATTTTCTATCTTCATACTCGCAGAATCCATGCGCAAAGTAGTTTCATAAAATAGCTATGCCTTGAGCGCATAATTATTCTTTGTAGTACTTTCTCTCTGGTGGTTGTTAGAGGAAAAAAAAAAAAACCTTCCGAGATTGTCTTCGTGCCGATTAGCCTGGGCTTGGTTTGAAGAATTGTAATCTGAATATTGAGATTTATGACAAAAGATAATTGAGACGAAACTGTACGATTAAAAGGGAAATATACATATATATTGCTCCTTCATACAAAAGGTGTGTATTTGACATTTGAGAATTAATGATATTCATCGATATATTGTGTAGTTGTTAATCAGAAGGGAATATCCGAAAGACTGGATACGAACCTGCATTTAATAATCCAAGAGCTCCATCACTTCTTCGGAAGGTTAAACTTCATCAAAGCCAAATATCTGCTTGATCTGCGGTTTCCCGACTGATTATACAACGCTCCAAAAACTACGAGGCATTTTATTTGTACAGATTAGCAGACTGCCGCAAAGCACGAGCCTCCAGAGAAGAAGAATCATCGCCTGATTTCATTCTAACAAGTAAATTTCTGAATCATTTTGAGTGACTGAGCTATGACTGTGTTTCATATCATGAATGATTGATTGCTCGAACGAACTGAGAACTACATAATTACATAGATAGGAGGAAAAATTACAGTGGCGACCCATCGTGTGTGTGTGACGCATAACCGTGCGGTAACCGGCAGCCGATGTGGCAACACTGTAGCGGCAAGTGACAAACGTCAACTGTCAAGTAATTTTAATAGGACTGTGGCGGTTGCACACAACCATCTATGAACATAAAGTTAAAACACGTAGACAATCACACGCAATGGGAAAGTCAGCACACCAGAAAACTTACACGGTAAGCAGTGAAGCAACTGCTGGAAGTAAAAAATTACCGGCTTACTGGTCGTGATTAGCGCGAAATCGTTATTGCGAACTAAGATTCTTGCGCTCTTTCGGATGGCGTGTCCCGAATCTGCGCAGCTTTGATGTTGAGCTGGCACCGCAGTGCAACAGGTTCCTCTCGGTACCACTTCTTGCACCATGCTCTTCAATACCAGACATCAATTACTGCCTGCCCGCCGGCATTGAAAGATCCCTCTCAAGGCGAAATTTCTTTCCAATTTAGACATGACGACTGTTGTACAAAACTTGCTAATTGCGAAACTATTGTTCTTGTGCTCAACTTCCTCATTGTTTTCTGGAATCTTTGGAACTTTGGAGATGCAGAATCCACGGATTGACAAATCGAGAACCAACAGTCAATTTCGAACTATGTGATGTATCAGCTCCTACTTTGGCGGTGCTTGTCGTTAAACGCGAAGGTCAGGGCTGCTTCTTGAGCATTTAAAGTCATAGCCGCGAGAAGAAGTGCGCTGGATATTTAGGCAGATCTTAATGATACTTGAATAACGTCCTACGAGCTCCACAGATACAATGAACTGCATCACGTTTTTGAGCTCTGCTTTTGTAGGTCGGTGTTATCTACGTAAGTTCTGTAATAATTAGGTTACTATACATGATGTAAGTTCGTAGGTTTCCTAGGCCAGTGTCATTCTGAATAAAGTAACTTTTGATATCAGTTAGGCTTTCTGAAGAGACTGCTACAAAGTCGGTCGAAACGTCAGCTGTTCAGTTGCTTTGCGTTGATGTTACCGCAGCCTAATACCGAAAATTATTTTATTCTCCATACATTATGTTCCAGAAAGAGTAACAAACATTTTAGAAGGTGGTAAATAGACTGATCAGAATAAGACAGTCCTTGTAATACGTGTTCAGTCTGTATTGTTTACAGAGACATAGCTGCTGAGCGAGATAAGTTTTTCTCCTGCGTGTATGTTCTCCGTCGACTGTCATTTTTGTTTTAAAAAATAAGTGATCATGTCGTGCTTGAGTTTTTTCAACTATGATTCTGATTTGCTGACAATTCTCAAGTAGCGTTTAAGTATCCCTTTCTGTTTACATATGCTGAGTACGCTGATACAGTGTGTGTGTGTGTGTGTGTGTGTGTGTGTGTTTTGTAATGGGTTCTGCTGCTGAAGCTTGCAGAGAATACGGTCGACGATTTCCCAATCGCAGAGTACAAGACTGAAAAATGTTTACTCATTTTATAACTAAACTGTGTGATTCGGCTACAGTGCCCAGCAGTCATTCTTCATTTGAATGTACAATAGTACAGAGAGGATGGAATAGAGGACAATATTTAATTAATAAGACGTAGTCCTTCATTACACGCGTTGTTTCTATACCTGTTGGTACTCCACATACAAGAATACGGCAGACGTGAATTATGTATCGGCTCTGTCCTTAGCGTGTACAGCGGATTCATCATCTTCGAGGAGAAGATGGAGTTAGCCGGTTGTAATTTGTTGTACACTTGCTACATGTTGCCGATGAATCCCATTAATATTGTTTACCGACGCAGCTATTTTCCTCGTGTCCGTATCAACAACACCGTTAGTCACGTCGGTTGTCCAACTAAAATTCACATGCCTTGTAGAGACACAATTTCAAAAACGCTTCTCTTTAAATGTAAGGCTTTCTTGAAACCGAGATTACAGTATTATTCGAGGAGGAGGAGGAGATTAGTGTGGAAAGTCCCGTCGACAACAGTGTCAATAGAGACGGCGCGCAAGCGCGGGTTAGCGAAGGGTGCGGAAGGAAATCGACCGAAGGAACCATCCCAGCATTTATCTGAATCGATTTGGAAAAATCACGGAAACCTTAAATCTGAATGGCCGGACGCCGATTTGAACCATCGTCCTGCCGAATGCGAGCCCATTGTGCTAACCACTGCGCCACCTCGTTCGGTCGGTATTACTAAGTGGTCGCTTTGACTACAGCGATGAGTATGTATTTCCAGCACATTCTTGTCGTCAGGTAATGTATTATCTGAACCTAACATTCCCCGAAAGATAGATCGGCAGAAGTGTTCACGTTCAGTGCCCACCAAAGTCCCCGGATGTTACCCCTTTAGATTTTTTCCAATCGGGATGATTGGAACGCGAAGTCTCCGAATAGATCGGATCATAAAAAGCGCTGCCGTCATAAATAAGCACCAAGACGACCGCAGACGAGCTACACAGGCTGGTGTCCAGGTAATTCGGAAGTTTTCGAAGCCAGAAGTGAAATTTATGAAAATCTGTAGTTAATCGTTCTACACTGCTTTACACCTATAGGTATTTGGCTTACATTCTAACAGCTGTATCCCGGTAACCAGTACAGCTTGGACGCATATCATATTTAATGTTTTATTCGAATTTGTCTACACTACAAATTCCTAAAGCATTTGCTGTTTTTCCTAAAACACCCTGTGTAGGGCACACTGCTCCGAATCAAACACAGAACGCAGTTCTTATCAGCCAGCACCGGGCGACATGGTGAGGAGTAAAGGAAGCCCAAATTGGGAATATTTTGGGTGAGATTTCCAGTTGGGTCTTGCAAAAAATGGAATCCTCCCAAAACCTCTGGTCAGAATCGCGAAGAATTGGTGATTTTAACTGGTCCCAGATAAAAATATGACAGCCTAATGCATGTTTCAGATTCTGTGTTTGTATGTTGCACAGTAAAGTCGGTGACTTGCTCGGCGGTGCGTGGTTAGGTTATAATACCACCCTAATTTGAAAGTCTTATGTACTGTAACTGAGAGAAGAGGCCCTGTGATTGAGAACTAGTACCACAATTTGGGAGTAGTGGAATTAAAATTCTCTGCCTAGCTATCCTGATGTATTTTCTCTATCAGTTTCTTAAAGCGTTTCAGGCTTAAGCTGTAAAGCTCATAACAGGATAAACATTGAGGTTAACCTCCACTCCTCCCCCCCTCCCCCCCCCCCATCCACTCTCTCGCCACTCTCTCACCACAGGGTGTTTCAAAAACAGTTTTACAAGCTTTGGGGACGGGTTCCTTACACCAGATCAAGACAAAACGTCAAGTTAAAATGGGCTCCAAAAAAAGGACCTTAAGAGCTATGAGCGCATTGTTCATCTTCGCTACTATGAAACACATCTCTCCCATTGAACAGGTGCTCATAGCTCCTACGGTATGCATTTTAGAGCCCTTGTTTACTAGATATTTTATCCTTGTTTTGTGTAAGAAACCAGTCCCCAAAGCTTGCAAAACTATCTTTGAAACACCCTGTACAAGATTTTCAACGTAGCATTCACCTCAGTGCACCTGAACTTTTGAAATCTGAGAGAATCTGTGTGGAACACCATTCCTCGGAGACGCATCCGATGTTCTTTTATATCTGCAGATGTTCTCACCGTAGCCAGTGAAAGCGTCATCAGGCACTGATGCTGGTGTGAGACATTGTTTTGTTGCCGGATACATCTAATCGTTTCTTTGTAATCAGTGTAGGTCATTCGCGGGATGTCATTAGTTTTTTGCAACTTCTATGTCGCGTTCCTTATTTTTCTTCTTCAAACAATAGGTTACTTCTTTTAATGATACGTTCAATTGCCCTTTCGGTAACACGATGACGCTCAGGAGATAACGCCTTCTGTTCAGATCGTAACGAAAAGTAGTACGACGTGAAACAGTACTACCCGAATCGTTTAGCCGTTTGATCTAGTATTCAGAAGAGCTGTTTGCCACAGGTCAGCGTGACCGACATTACATTTGTAGAGGTCTGCTGAAACCAGTTAACAAATAAGGCTCCACAATGATATTGACTTTCGGTGTGTATCGAGGCTGAACCGCTTTCCTGTACTACTGCTTTGAATTGATCCGCGTAATAATCAACAAAGGCAGCAAGAACGAAAACAAGAGGCCACTCACGACGTAACAAAGGAATTATCCGTAATTCGTTTCCTATTACAGTGGGACGACCCAGAAAGTAAGTTCGGATAAGCGCCGTCAGACAATATCACGAAATATTACTGTCGGATCCTCTTGTTGTTGTTGTTGTTGTTGTTGTGTGATTCTCGGCAGTTGCTTGCCGACAAGTCTTGTAATCCATACAACATAACCAAATTAAAGCAATTATCATTGTAACGGTTGGTTCCATGACTAAATCGACCTGGATATCGTACACTCGCGGTCCTCTGCGACCTTAGAGCAAAATCATACATGGCAACATGACAGGGACTATAGCTAGAAGTGCGATTTTTATTTTTGTAGTTGACCCTAATTGTCGCACAGCGGTAAATCAGATGAAATACCTGAAAAATTCCAAGGGTCTGTAGATAATACAGAATCCCAACCTTTCGCATTTTCCTTATACGTAGCTAATGAAGCTACCGAGTCGTCGCATTTTTTTCCCCTTAATGAATGATCGACACCGAATCCCAACAAATAAATAAGGAGCGAACAATAATCTAACACACAGTTACATTATAAAAACGTTTAGGATCGTACAACGATAGATCCGCCATGACCGATTAGCAGTGTTTACCCGAGCTTGTCCTCCGCAAGAAGTGTATCCTCGTAAATGTGGCAGTAAACTTCATTTACTTCTTTATTCACAGAACGTATAACGTCTTATGTATGGAGACAGTTCATCCTACAACTCCGTTTTTCCACTTAGAAAACTCCACCTCACCTGCATATGGTTTGATAAGTAACTGTCTTTTGACAAGAAAGAAAGAAAATATAACAAAAACTTAATGAAATCAACTAATCATATGCCAGGAAACGACGCTACGATGTAGTTGGTCTCATAAAGTACTCATGATTTATACTAATAGTTGTAAAAGTAGATGAGACTTCTATAATTCACATTTTGATCCAAATTAATTTCTTATCACTGCTGTATCAATTTCTTATCACTGCTGTTTTATGATATATTCACCTCATCCTGATATTTAGAAAAGAGAATGATCTATTAATAGCAATTCAGGAGCTAAACATAATACGTGTTGAATGTAATAATAAGATCAATTGCTTTTTTATCAGTGGTTTTATATAAAGTAAAATTAGTCTTATAACATAGAATACTAGGCAGGTAAACCATTTTAATAACCTTGAGTGTGGCTTGTCTTACAATAATTACAACGACAACGTATACAAAATAAACTGAATAAATTTAGCTTGAAACAGTTAGCAAGCACCTAAAAGTAAAATATAAAAAAAATGAAAAAGATGCTTTATCTCTCGTCATCGCGTGAGTAGTGATATTAATGGCTTTCAGAAGGGAAGAATCTAGTCAGATGGAAAATAATAATAAATGCGAGAATTTTAGAATAAGTATTCCACTTCACTTACCCAGGGTGTGATATTAGTTTTAACTACTATGAAGACATTGAATAAACTTCAATCTATCAGCGGAACATCTCGAAGAATTTTGTAAAGGAGAAAGAGAAACGAAACACAAATAAAATTAAGCAATGTTATAGCTGTAGCAACTTTTCTATGTGGTTCCGAATCACGGTCAATAACAAAAAAGAAAGAAAAACCGACGAGTACAGGCAGCAGAGATGAAGGGCTGTAATAAAATGAATAAAAATAAGGAATGAAACAATAAGACCAGATTTTAATTTTTTTTCACTTGATGACAAGATAGAAGAGAGTAAATGAAATGGAAGGATCATGTTGTTTTTATGATACGAAATATATTACCAAAAGAAATAAAGAACTACCGGTTGACTGAAGAGAGAGCTAATGAAGAGTTCGTAAGAGGTGGACGGATAAGATACCGGAACACGTGCCACCACCTGGTCCTTGGAAGACGATGACAGTGATCCTCTGCGCACCTCAAATGACATGTAGTTGTTCCTAAAGAATGTTAAACAGCCCTCTTGGTATACCAGTGTACACTGGTTTCCATGTATTTACTTTACTTCTCTTTTTTCCCAGTCACTGTTCGTCAGGAACACTGACAAAAGCGGTGACATTTAGCGACACAGACGTATACGATAACCTACTTCTAATTGAAATCTACCATTAAAATTATTTAAACAATAAGATATACGTTTCTGGTGGCTGCCCATGTGATGGGGTTTCCTGCCTTGTGCTGCCTTCCCCCTTCCCCAGTCCTCTTCTCTCTCTCTCTCTCTCTCTCTCTCTCTCTCTCTCTCTCTCTCTCATTCACTCATTTTCTGTTTCTGAATCCTCTAACCTCTGTCACACACTGGGAAACCGCCGCCAGACTCCGGCAATGTGGCAACTGTCCTCTGATTCCTGTCAACATTTACGCAGATACCTCGGACAGTATAATTAAGAAACATAGCACTTAGTTATTTCTTTCCTCTCTCATGGTAGTCTGTAGGAGCGTGCATAAACATTTTCTAACTTCCATTTTTCCTACGAGCTTCGTGTTACGAACTCTCGTTTGTCCGCTCTGTTTGTATACTATCGGCTACCAGCACTGCAATTTTTTTCGGCGTTAGTCCAGACAGCGCAGATCAGCAGACAGTAGCGGTCACGGATAGCGGTAATGCGGCTTTGTAACCGCTAATCACAGAGCTAAAAGTAATTTGTGGCGCCATGACTTATTCAGCGTCTCATTACCCAAGAGCTGGCTGGTTTGTGAACGGGCGCAGTGACAGACAGCGTCGCTTCCACCTCCAATTAGGCTGGGTAATCAACGCGGATTGCCGATAAGCTCGATTTCAGCGAGCGAGAGCCTCTGTTAGCTGTGTAATAACGCCCTTTGATGACAGCGCTGCCTCCGTCTACTCAGAGCAAATATCACATGGAACCCCTGTTGACAAAAAGGCGCACCGCTCTGATTAGCTGACGCCCGTCCTGTATCCATTTGAACAGGGCGACACCTATTAGAGCCTCCCCTCTTCCGCGTCTGTGATATCATCGTGCATTAGTTACTATATTTTTCCTTTGCTGCCTTTCTTCCCATCCATAGTTTACATTTTATTATTGGCCCTTCGCGTCTTCACTGCCGTCCTACATTCTGGTCTTCACCTATTTCAGCGTGCTAATCGTAAGTTTAACACGAAATTAATAGCGCGCTATGTATTCCTCCGTGATTATTGCTACCTATCCCGTGGAACGCAAATGACGGCGTGTCGACTACAGACACATGCAGTTACTGCGGTACTTTTGTGCTGCCGTCTCGCGATTCGCACATCGCCTTACCGAAGCGCGTGAGGCATGTCTAATATAAAAGCGTATTGTCGAGATTCTAGTTTTCTTTCTGCGCACGTTAGAGGCTCGACAGAAACTCCTGCAGACTCCGATGTTATTACTGAAATCAGCCGTACCTGCAGCGAAGGACTCTTTTTCTTTTTTTTTCCAGAAATGTCTCGAGGATATTAATCACAACTGTTTCTCGCTATTTTTAACTGTTTTAGGCGCCTATGATTCACTGCAGCAAGTTCACACATTTTCACAGCGCATAGAACGTCATGAGCACGGCTGGCGGAACAGAGAAAATTACTGTCCAGTGAAAATTGAAACAAGAACTATACGATTTAAACATTTAACACCCCGACTGGCAAAAACAGAACTTTCAAGGGTTTAGAGTGCCTCACTGCGTCATACTCGCTGGAATAACATTGAAATAACTAGTACACGAGTAAGGCCTTTTTCCAGTGTCCTTCGAGCATGATGTGTATGTGCACTGCGCAAAACAGCCAATCGCTAAGTTTGCTGAGCAGGTATTTTGTTTACGATAGGTTTAAACTTGGGATGAATAAAGTACAGTGTACCTCGTAATGTAGGTGCAATTTGTCTGTCATACGTCGTTTACTGACGAACGTAGGCCCTACGTCGCCAAACGTTTTAGTTCACAGTCTGTACTGTCATTCTCATACCTTCTTATAGTACATAACAGTGCCGCAGCTGTAGCTGTTCGTTAATGAGCGCCACCCTTCCACAGTTAGAGAAAAAAATCGCAATTAGAAAACGATTTGTTAACAAAGAAAGCAAAGCATCAGACCATCCACACAAGTAAAAATAAGGTCTTCACAATACATGTCGTCCAACGGGACTACCAGTTCCCCAAAACAATTTCAGTGTTTTAAAGTACCGATAATTTGACTAAAAGGTCATCCAGAGGCATGAAGGAATATTTTTTTTCTGTTTTAGTGTTTATTGGGGGGGCTAATTTTTGGGGGGAAGACAAAGACTTGGCTACACTAATCATATTCAAACGGATGTAGGCTGCAGTAGTTACGCAGAGATGAAGAGGCTTACACTGGATAGACTATCGAGGAAAGCTGCATGAAACATGTCTTCTGATAGAAGATTACAACAGCAACAACAAACCTTGCTCTACATGGCAAGCGCAACATTTCAATAACTTTGTTAAAGAAGAACTTGAGACTAACACCAAAATATCTTCAAATTTGTCATTAGCATCAGACTGTCTCTCACTGTCGTGTGGTAATACACACTCAAAGTAATTTGGCCACGACTCCATTACTTTTCAAGATAACTTGCTCACTCTCGGCAGTTGTGTATAAAAACATCATTTATCTTAGTAATAAGAAACAATACTAATTTTCTTTGGACGATTTGTGCGTACTTATGTATTTATGTACAAATCTTTTAACTGGGCGCTACTTGTGGGTCCTTTACCCACCCCATTTAGCCAACAGCGGAAAGGGGGTCTGCAGCTCACCGTGGGGTGCGAACCACGTGTCGTTACCGACGAATCTCCACACCATGGAGAAGTGAATGCAAGGTTAAACCGCAGACTGAAAAATCCGTGGTCCGACCAGAATTCGATCCCGCGATCTCTCGGTTTTCAGGCACGCACTTTATCGCTAGACCACCAGATCAGACACCTTCCTAATGAGTGCTTGGTGCAGTCGTCCTGAGTTTTTGAAATAAATCATCTTGTGAGACAGATTTTTTCTCTACACTGGATCTCAACATTTTGATTTACAGGATACGTACAGCAGATCTGAAACATTTTTTTGTGTAGGTTTAACACCGGGATTCGCTTGTATTTATAATATCCTTTCTGTTTAGCTTGTCACACACCTTTTCTCTTCCTGCAGCTTCCCCTGGATTCCGCGATTACAGGAATGAGCGATGCAGTGATCATCTCTCGTCTTCAAGCGGGGACAGATCTATGCACCAGGATGACGGTCAAGCCTTTTGCGAGGCGTTATTTCTCCAATTTTTCCATCATTAAAGACAAGACAAGCATCATTAACAGTCACAACCAAGTGTATTTCCAGATAATTAGCAGCTCTCATTCTGGTGTATCAGCAGCTCCGTTAGGAAACATCACAAACACGTCTAGACTTCATATCATAACCATTTAGGTGCTCACGAAAGCGTTATAAATATAATCTTGCCGGAAATGTCGAAGACATACGTGAGTAATCGATTTTCAGAAAAGGGGGCGCGGCCGCACACGTCTCAGGAAGTAAGACATTTGACGACCATCTAGAATGAAATTGGTCACAAAATTTTGACAATGTGTTCTAAAGAACTAACCTAAAAACTTACTGTTAGGAAACTGAATTTTCGTTCTGATTAACGATAAACAACCATTATGATTAGAAACGGCGGAAGTGTAATAAAAGGAATGAACAGATTTTGTTAAGAAAATTTGAATCGTGGTGGCTTGAGGTTCTCTGGTATCTGGTGACAAAAATTTTTACTCTAGGTTTTCTTTCGATGATAAGGGTCATTAAATTACCACTGGATTAATTTGTGGGGTATTTTTTTGGGGGAAAAATTTCATCTCCGTTGATTTTTTCCAATTATTCGTAAACACAATGGACAAAAACTTGGTCACACCCAGCAGACATCACGCTAATATCGCGTAACACCGCCTTCAGCTTTCATACATACCTCAGTTAGGGGAAGAACTTTTGTCAGGTACGCCACATCCAGCCGAAGCCACGCTTCGATGATTAGACGCCATAGAGCTACGCCCCGTTTAAAATCACGTTGTGACTAACAGACTGCAGTGGTAGGGGCGCCGTTGACCGTTTTCAGCTAGCCACGCTTTATAAAGCGCTGCTAGTACCTGCAAACCAGGCAACACAGCAAACGGGTGGTGCTCGAGGAAGAACTAATAAGACAGGATGGCGGATGGCGGTTGGCGGTTGGCTCCTACCACTCGACTCGCTGAAACGTCAGTCACAAAGTAATTTCATTCGAATTATACCAGAGTGCGGGGATGTTGACTGATACATTTCACTGCTGTTCCAAATTGCTCCAGGTATCTATGGGATTAAGATCAGAAGATAGAGCGGGCCACTCGTGGTGCTATAGGCAGTCTCGAGTGCTCGTCAAAGTATGAACGTATGCGCGTAGGGCTGTTCCCATCCTGTCAGACGTGTCCAAAGCATTTCATCATGAGGATGTAAAAGAAAAGGCAATACTTGGTCGCCGAGGAGGTTGAAATAAACATCCTCATGCATCTCCTCGGTAAACTAAAAGTTTGTACCCAAGTCGTGGCACGAAAAATACAGAATCACAAAATCATCCATGGCGTGAACTAAGTCATCTCCACAAACTTCTTCATTGGGCTGTCGATGCGCTCGACGCCTTGCATCATTTAGGCAAAATTTCGACCCTGACAGTATTGCATGACTCCAGTCAGCTGATGTCCGGTTTGTGTGGTTTGTCTCATGGAAGACGTTGCCGCTGTGAACAATGACCTTTTGCGGGGAACCCAGCTCCAAATGTCTACCGCATGCAGTTCCCTTCACAATGTTCGCTCGGAAACTGGTTGAGACGGAAATGTGCTCGCTGACAGCACACTCCCTGTTAGGTTTAAAACCGATTATCGATGACAAGGTATGGCATCCGTCTCCTGTCCCTTATACCGTGTTGCATGGCTACGAGTCTCGCACCTTTTATTATACACACATCGAACAGACTGCTAAAATAAACCAATAAATCAGGTAACTTCATTCGCCGTGTGGTCATGGCAGTATCCAGATACGCCTATAATGAAGTGCTCTCTGAAAAAAATCTGCATAAACATTGAATCAGACCTTGATAACATTTCAAAGTGGTCCAAAGATTAACAACTTGCTTTAATGTTCAGAAACATAAAACTGTGCGAACCACAACTAAAATGCGTATGTCCTATGACTACAGTATCGGAGAGTAACTGCTGGAATCGATCAACACATACGAATAACTGGGTGTGACAGTTTGTAGTGACATGAAATGGAACGTTCATATAGGCTCAGTCATATGCAAATTAGCTGGCAGACTGCTGTTCATTCGTAGAATATTGTGAAACGCAAACAGTCTAAAAGGCAGACTGCGAACGAACCATTCATGCAACTGTTCGTAGAATATTGCTCAACTGTGTGGCACCCGGTCACAGATGCTGAAAAAACTGATATGGTAAACGCTTGAAGATATAGACGAGCTGCCACGTGAGAAGTTTTCGAACACTTGGCAGAAATAGCTCAGTAAATAGTAATATACGATGAAGAAACAGTCATTCAGTCTTGGTTGCAGGGATGTATTTATTTACTGATGACGCGTTTAGCCTGATTCATGCATCTTCAGACTGGCTGAATATTTGATGGAGTTTGGTACATGCGATATCGAGCATACAGAACGTCCCTGTAAATAAATGCCCTCGTCAAATACCAGGAAAAATTTCGCGGTATCTTTGTGGAGGCATCCAACGTAGTTCATTGAGTACAAAACAGTCAGGCCTATGCACAGAGCACAGGACACCTCCGAAATTTTATATAACATCCGATATTCAGCCAATCATAAGATGTCGGAACCAGGCGAAACGCTCATTTTTAAATAAATAATAAACACATCCCTGCAACCAAGACTTTGTTTGTTCTACCTCGTGAAAGGCTACATGGCAATTTTCCAAAACCAGCTTTAAGTGATGAATTTAAGTATACTCATACTATTAGTGATGAACTATACAACAACATCCTGCATATCACTCGTGCATGGACCTTAAGGAAAACATTAGACTAAATATAGTGCATACCCTGGAGATACTAAAAGGTATCAGATAGATTATATAAGGGTAAGACAGAGATTTAGGAACCAGGTTTTAAATTGTAAGACATTTCCAGGGGCAGATGTGGACTCTGACCACAATCTATTGGTTATGACCTGTAGATTAAAACTGAAGAAACTGAAAAAAGGTGGGAATTTAAGGAGATAAACTGAAAGAACCAGAGGTTGTACAGAGTTTCAGGGAGAGCATAAGGGAACAATTGATAGGAATGGGGGAAAGAAATACAGTAGAAGAAGAATGGGTAGCTTTGAGGGATGAAGTAGTGAAGGCAGCAGAGGATCAAGTAGGTAAAAAGACGAGGGCTAGTAGAAATCCTTGGGTAACAGAAGAAATATTGAATTTAATTGATGAAAGGAGAAAATGTAAAAATGCAGTAAATGAAGCAGGCAAAAGGAATACAAACGTCTCTAAAATGAGATCGACAGGAAGTGCAAAATGGCTAAGCAGGGATGGCTAGAGGACAAATGTAAGGATGTAGAGGCTTATCTCACTAGGGGTAAGATAGATACTGCCTACAGGAAAATTAAAGAGACCTTTGGAGATAAGAGAACGACTTGTATGAATATCAAGAGCTCAGATGGAAACCCAGTTCTAAGCAAAGAAGGGAAAGCAGAAAGGTGGAAGGAGTATATAGAGGGCCTATACAAGGGCGATGTACTTGAGGACAATATTATGGAAATGGAAGATGATGTAGATGAAATGGGAGATACGATACTGCGTGAAGAGTTTGACAGAGCACTGAAGGACCTGAGTCGAAACAAGGCCCCCGGAGTAGACAACATTTCATTGGAACTACTGACGGCCCTGGGAGAGCCAGTCCTGACAAAACTCTACCATCTGGTGAGCAAGATGTATGAAACAGGCGAAATACCCTCAGACTTCAAGAAGAATATAATAATTCCAATCCCAAAGAAAGCAGGTGTTGACAGATGTGAAAATTACCGAACTATCAGTATCATAAGTCACGGCTGCAAAATACTAACGCGAATTCTTTACAGACGAATGGAAAAACTAGTAGAAGCCAACCTCGGGGAAGATCAGTTTGGATTCCGTAGAAACACTGGAACACGTGAGGCAATACTGACCTTACGACTTATCTTAGAAGAAAGATTAAGGAAAGGCAAACCTACGTTTCTAGCATTTGTGGACTTAGAGAAAGCTTTTGACAATGTTGACTGGAATACTCTTTCAAATTCTAAAGGTGGCAGGGGTAAAATACAGAGAGCGAAAGGCTATTTACAATTTGTACAGAAACCAGATGGCGGTTATAAGAGTTGAGGGACATGAAAGGGAAGCAGTGGTTGGGAAGGGAGTAAGACAGGGTTGTAGCCTCTCCCCGATGTTGTTCAATCTGTATATTGAGCAAGGAGTAAAGGAAACAAAAGAAAAATTCGGAGTAGGTATTAAAATCCATGGAGAAAAAATAAAAACTTTGAGGTTCGCCGATGACATTGTAATTCTGTCAGAGACAGCAAAGGACTTGGAAGAGCAGTTCAATGGAATGGACAGTGTCTTGAAAGGAGGATATAAGATGAACATCAACAAAAGCAAAACGAGGATAATGGAATGTAGTCGAATTAAGTCGGGTGATGCTGAGGGAATTAGATTAGGAAATGAGACACTTAAAGAAGTAAAGGAGTTTTGCTATTTAGGGAGCAAAATAACTGATGATGGTCGAAGTAGAGAGGATATAAAATATAGACTGGCAATGGCAAGGAAAGCGTTTCTGAAGAAGAGAAATTTGTTAACATCGAGTATAGATTTAAGTGTCAGGAAGTCGTTTCTGAAAGTATTTGTATTGAGTGTAGCCATGTATGGAAGTGAAACATGGACGATAAATAGTTTGGACAAGAAGAGATTAGAAGCTTTCGAAATGTGGTGCTACAGAAGAATGCTGAAGATTAGATGGGTAGATCACATAACTAATGAGGAAGTATTGAATAGGATTGGGGAGAAGAGAAGTTTGTGGTACAACTTGACCAGAAGACGGGATCGGTTGGTAGGACATGTTCTGAGGCATCAAGGGATCACCAATTTAGTATTGGAGGGCAGCGTGGAGGGTAAAAATCGTAGAGGAAGACCAAGAGATGAATACACTAAGCAGATTCAGAAGGATGTAGGTTGCAGTAGATACTGGGAGATGAAGAAGCTTGCACAGGACAGAGTAGAATGGAGAGCTGCATCAAACCAGTCTCAGGACTGAAGACCACAACAACAACACAACCGATGTTTTAAGTAAGGATGGCGATTGTCGGTGGAACAATCGGTTTTATATATATATATATATATATATATATATATATATATATATAATTTTTTTCAACGCCACCTTAACAATATTGCTAAACTTTGTCTATCGTTCGCTACTTTTCTCGAAAAGTGATACATGGTTGAATACCACAAAAAAAATCATCAGTATTCTCCTACGGATTCTATTTTTTTAAAGCCTACTCAGAAATCATGTTGTAACCCAGGATCATACCACTATTTGGGCATTACGATTAGTCAGTGCTAAAGGGTGAAAACTGACATAGATGAACTCTGTTATTCACGTTAATTCGTCCCTTTTGAAAAGCCGCAAATAGATAAAGACAGATTATGCACACACAGGCAGTAGTGCGGTACTTTCTATTTCTGTTGTAAAATATGAATGAAATGCTAAGTTTTAACTTTTCTCCTTATATCATGTTGCGAGTTTGTTGTGGCTCTTCCATTTCTTAATCTTTTAGCAATCGGTCATTGCAGTTTATTGATACCGCTCTGTAAAGTACTTAGAGACTAGGGATGTTGCCGCACAGTAACACAACTAATGTTCGACGGCAGCAGCGAGCAAGTACCATGCAGCTCTGATGGGGCAAGTCTCGCACACTGCATGTATACTCTAATATTCAATAGTCCATGCCACATGCTAACAGGTACGTTATTCTCTCAGCATTGCTATATCCCAGTTCTTATGCCATGTATATGTTGATCGTTTCTGTCGGCATTGTTATTAAGATAGCACTGAACGCTGTTCCGGTATTCTGTAATAACGGAATATTTCAAAACAATGGAAACTTACAACACAAATGGGTCTGAGCACTATGGGACTTAACTTCTGAGGTAATCAGTCCCCGAGAACTTAGAACTACTTAAACCTAACTAACGTAAGGACATCACACACACCCACGCCCGAGGCAGGATTCGAACCTGCAACCGTAGCGGTCGCGCGGTTCCAGACTATAGCGCCTTGAACCGCTCGGCCACTCCGGCCGGCTACAACACAAGTTATCCGTTTTTTCAAGTTTTTGTTTAAAAATCAAAAATTTTATCATCTCTCCATGGGTAACACACATTTAGGTTTTTTACCCTGTTACTAGTAAAAAAAGTATTATTACCGAGACTAAAGAAACACCGATAAAAGTCAGTTATTCAGTAATAAAATACTGGTTTCGGTTTTAACGGGTCGGTTTTTCCCATCCCTAGTATTGAGCAATCACTTTTTTTCCCATTTTCCGTACGTGAATGGAAAGAGAAGCAGCCCTCGTAACTGGTACAATGGGACGTATCCTCTTGCATTCACTTCACAGTGGCTTACAGAGTTTGGTTGTAGATGCAGAATTTTCCATTATCTTGCTGTAACATAGCTCCCCAGAATTACTTTCGCACACCGGGCAATCCCCAGCTTCGCAGACTACACTCCTGCTGAAATTCCCAAAGTTGCTCCAGAGTTCTGCAATCGTACAAAGGAAATTTTAGACCTAGCATTATTTTCTGTCGCGCGCGCGCGCACACACACACACACACACACACACACACACACACACACACACACACACACGCCGCGTGAAAGAGAGAGGACCGGCGCGGGCGCAGCGCACATCAACAGCTCGTTTGCAGACGAGAAACGGCGACAACGTGTCATTGGAAGCTCTAATTGAGCTGGAAAACGAGCGCGGCGCGGCCATTTGGTTCAATTACACGGCGCAAAACACGCCGGCGCCGGCTGCCGGGTAATTGCAGTGTCTCGCCGTCACCGCGCGTCGGGCGGCGTTTTCCATTTGTCTGGCCGAGGTGGCTGCAATTAAAACTCGGGTGGGGTGTGCTCCCGCAGGGCGCGCGCCGCGCCGAGTGGCGCCTGTGCCTCCGCCGTCAGAGACCGGTCCCCGGTTTGTTTCGGCTGCCGCTCTGCCAGCAGCCGAGCCCGGCTCGTTATCCCCGCCTACCCCAGTGTTTGGTTCGGCCGCGCCGTGTGTGGCCGCTGTTTACCGGCCGCGGGGATGAAAGGGCTGGCAGGGCCCCGAACGCAGTCTCCCGCCCCACGTCCGCAGCGCAGCCGGAAGGGATAAAAAAAAAACAACAGTTTGTTGAGAACTTCCAGATCACCGCAGCTCGAGCTGTTGAAAGAACTGCGCTGGCTTTCATCTCGAGAGCGCGCGCCGTAGCCCACTTGCGTGCTTGCTTTACTACTGGGAAAACACTCGACGCCGGCTTTCGAGGCTCTTTACAAACTGTTAAACGTAAACGGTGGAAGAATCTCCGAAACTAACGAATCCGTCCAGTGAAAGTGATATTCACGTTACTCCAAAGTCAATGTCTCTTCTTCTCCCTCGCTCCCTCCCTCCCTCGCTCCCTCCCTCTCTCTCTCTCTCTCTCTCTCTCTCTCTCTCTCTATCACTATCAATTCAGGTCTTTTGCAGCAATCAGATACACTCAAAAAATCGCAGCATTATATATATATATATATATATATATATATATATATATATAAAAATAAAGAAAGAAACTTTGGGAATAAACTTCTCTAGGTAAAATATTTGATTAACAGTAAAAGATCACACGTTAATGAAAACGCGAGCTAAGCCATTGCAAGTGTGAAATGTTGGTACATTGAAAACCGGTGTAATCGCCAGATATTTAAATGCAAACATCCGAATTTGCATATACAGGGTGGTTCATTGATAGTCATTGGGTCAAATATTTCACGAAATAAGCATCAAACGAAAAAACTAGAGAGAACGATACTTGTCTAGTTTGAAGGGGGAAACCAGATCGCGCTATGGTTGGCCCGCTAGGAGGAGCTGCCATAGGTCAAACGGATATCAACTGCGTTTTTTAAAATAGGAACCTCCATTTTTTTAATTACATATTCGTGTAGTACGTAAAGAAATATGAACGTTTTAGTTGGACCACTTTTTTCGCTTTGTGACAGATCGCACTGTAATAGTCAGAAACATATGGCTCACAATTTTACACGAACAATTGGTAACAGGTAGGTTTTCTAAATTAAAATACTGAACGTAGGCACGTTTGAACATTTCACTTCGGTTGTTCCAATGTGATACTTGTGCCTTTGTGAACTTATCACTTCGAGAACGCATGCTGTTACAGCGTGATTACCTGTAAATACCACATTAATGCAATAAATGCTCAAAATGATGTCCATCAACCTCAATGCATTTGGCAATACGTGTAATGACATTCCTCTCAACAGCGAGTAGTTCGCCTTCCGTAATGTTCGCACATACATTGACAATGCACTGAGCATGTTGTCAGGCGTTGTCGGTGGATCACGATAGCAGATATCCTTCAACTTTATCCACTTACTACACGAATATGTAATAAAAAATGGAGGTTTCTATTTTAAAAACGCAATTGATATCCGCTTGACCTATGGCAGCGCCATCTAGCGGCCCAACCATAGCACCATCTGGTTTCCCCCTTCAAGCTAGACAAGTTTCCTTCTTTGTAGTTTTTTCGTTTGACGCTTATTTCGTGAGATATTTGGCCCGGTCACGATCAGTGGCAGGGCATAAATTCGTGGAATGGAGTTCCATTCCTGTTGCACCTCGTCGGCCAATGCAGGGACGGTAAGCGCTGTTTGTGAATGACGCTGGAGTTGGTGTTTGATGTCCCATATGTGCTCGATTGGAGACAGATCTGGTTGTCGAGCAGCCCAAGGCAAAATGTCGACACTGCAGACCATGTTGGGTTATAACAGCGGTATGTGGTTAAGCGTTACCCTGTTGGAAAACACCCCCTGGAATGCTGTTCATGAATGGCAACACAACAGGTTTAACCAGCAGATTGACGTACAGATTTGCGGTCTGGTTGTGCTGGGTAATCATGCGAGCGCTCCTGCTGTCACACTAAATCGCACCCTATGTAATGCCGGGTGTGGATGCAGTGTGTCTATCACGCAGTCTGACTGTTTGCAGGCCCTCGACTGGCCTCATGGTAACCAGTACACGACCATCACTGGCATCGATGCAGAAACAGCCTTCATTAGAAAACACAAAAGACATCCACACTGCCTTTCAATGAGCTGTCTCTCGACACCACTTAAGTCGGAAATGGCGGTGGTTTCGGGTCAGTGGAATGCACGCTAGGGGATGTCTCGCTCAGAGGTTTCCTTGAAGTATAGTTGAATTCTTTTATCTTGGCAGCTCGCGCATGCCCGCCCAGACGCAGGAGATTGCTGCGTTGCCAGTTGCACACGACGCACGCGCCAATAGAAGCAGCGCCATAGTATAGCATAGTTCGCAAGCTTACGTTTAGGGGGGAGCGCGCAGTTCATGAAGTAAAGCCACCACGGCCGCATTAGCCCTTTCGCTGCTACAAAGACGTGCTCCCTGCATTCCGCGCTGTGGACGTCGTGTGGACGTCGGCCGACCTCGTAGTGCTGCAAGGCTGCACTCGTCTATTCACTCCTAGCTTCTTGCTCAGTACATAGCTGAACCCAAACTTCCTATCTCCAAGCAATCGTTCCGTTTGCGAAGTCCTAAACTGCAGAGATGCTCACTCTTTCTCAGGCAAGCTGAGTAAAGAACGCCACGTCCGCACTCGAGGCGAGCTGGGAATGGAAGACCTCTACGGAGACTTCTCACAGTCCACTCTTCGCTTCGGTTTCCCCTCCAGCAAGATCACTTATGCCAATTGCAGCGCAAGTCGCGTTAATTATGCATCACTTCCCAGCGCCGACCAATGGCTGCTCTGTGAGGTGAACAAATTTCCACAAAATTTCCCTTCCTCTCCACTTCTGCTATATAGCTCCTCCCAGGCCACCCATCAAGGTTAGAGTCAGCACAAACACCAATTTTTCTGGAATTCTGACTCCCAGGAGAGTACTTCAAATTCCTTGGTCCTACGTTCCCATCGGAGGCCCCCGTATTTCATTCTGTTGCTCTTCACCTGATTTGCTTCAGACTCTGCGGACCGTGAATTCAGCGTGAAGTTGCTATAGTCACGAACACGCATATTTTGACCTCTGTTGACTGCTCCACCGTAGCTTTGCGCGGCTTTCTCGCATGTTTCACAGAAAACGGGACGACGGACATTTATCAACAGGCATACAAGCTCTCCGTCTGTTTCTCGGTACACCAGCATGGAGTTGGGGTCAACCACCCACTCACTGTCACTCATCTTAAGGTGGCTGTTGCCTATTATTGCTTCCCTTAGCCGTTCCCCCGGCGGCCACGGTCAATTCTGAGTACTTCCCTGGGATAAACTAGCCTCCAGTAAATCGACGAGTCTCCACAAAGTTTTCATGTCGTGTGAATTACTTTAAAACCATCACCCAACATTAATTATTCCAATACGTCCATACTATACCCTCTACAAGATGCATTGTGCCTTGTCAGTCATTTTTGTTCAGTGCTCCTGTTCGCTCAACGTGAGTTAGGTGATCTTTAATGACTTCATGTAAGGGGCATGGTTCTTGCCATCTTACAGTTTCTGTGACGAAGACATCTCCAAGAATTTATTATTAATGCGTGCTAAGTCTGAATGGTCGCATACCTTAAACATGGATTAATTGAGGGCAGAAAAGAGGTGAGCATCAGTCGTAACGAGGTCTGCCTTTTGATTGAAGTGCAGACCTAGATCTCAGCTGACAGTTCAGCTTTTAGCAGTGCGTTGTAAGCAGTCGTGTAGACAGAATGTAATTATAACGACACCCACTCCAATGTAACTCAGGCCTATACAAGCGTTAGTCCAACTAATAGATGGGATGAAATTTGTAGATGCGTGAGTTAGACTGGAATGTGTGACGTTATAATTACATTCGGTTTACATGACTACTTATAACCCACTGATGGGAGCTGCACTGTCAGTTGAAATCTAGATCTGCAATGCAGTCAGAAAGACAGACGACCTCCTTTCTGTCCTGGATTATATCTCGGGTGAATTTGTGAGTCAAATGGGCTTAAACACGTATGAAGACTGCAGATACAACTGCAAAAAACAAAATCTTAATTACGTAACTACATTTTTTTTCGAGTTGATAACTAAAACTTTGTGTGACTCCCTTGCATTTAAACCCACCCAAGTTCCACTGAACCTGTTCATGGCGGAAATAAAATTTCATCAGACGTATGGTCTATTAACCTATCGCAGATTAATTGGCTCATGGACGATTAGACAGATGAAAAAAACTTGAAATACGCTGCAGAGGGGATTGTCGAAAGAAAATACACAAAGCGTAAATTAAACGTCTGACAATAATAGTATTCAATTTGTAAGTACTCTCTCTCTCTCTCTCTCTCTCTCTCTCTCTCTCGTTTGTGTGTCGTGTATTGCATGCGCTCGTTCCCCACTTGGGTGTTCCGTGAGTTCTTCCAGGCGAGGCGAGGCCCATCTGGTTCTACACTTGAGCATGGCCGGCGGGAGGCCCCGCTGAATAGCGAGCCCATACATCTCCGGGTCGCCACTTGAATAGCCCGCAATACAAGCTGCGTGTCCTTTGTGCGAGACGTGGCGTGCGTTGATGGGAATCTGCGATGCGTCTGGCTGTCCAGTTGGAACCGGAGGGAGAGCGTAGTGTGACTGATCTGAATCCTTCCCCTAGGTAACAATCCGGTCCTTTGCAGCGAAGAAAAGAAAAGGGACTTGCAGCTCAGCGCACACCGTTGTACCCCGCACAGAATGCTGGCTATCTCTACTGCCGTATACTGCCAGTACAAGGTTATTCTGAATCATTGTCAGGTTTCAAGAACTCGTAATACGCAGTCCAACTGATGTAGGTATACAAATCTTATTTTGTGTGCTGTAACTGCATTACAAATCCACGGTATGTCCGTCTACGCGATAATCCATATCAGAACAGCACAGAAAATACTCACTTTGAGGGAAACAAGCAACTGCTTCACATAACAGAGTAGGATGTTTACTCTTCAAACGTACGCGACATGGACATCCGTCTCTCCGCTCACACGAAAGGTTGCTTGGTGGCTTAAAAACTAGTCTTGTTACGAAAATCGTCTTCCACCAGACGTTCCCGCAGTGCGATGCTAAAGTTCGAACGTATTTTTTTGTTACTACCTGTTACAGCTTGACGCAGTTGTAATCGATACTATTTTAACTTTTGGTGCCTACGTAACACACTCCGTAATGTGATTTCAGGTACATTTATTTCCCCGCTGCCTAAGCATTGCCTCTGCGGAGATAACGTTTCTCTGATACAGTTCACTACTATTTCTGACATATCGCTGCACCCACTGGTTCGTCCTCTACGTATCGTAACGGGCTGGTGGTGGTGGAATTTACAGAGTACAAAATGCCTCCTCCTTATTCCTGGCCATCATTTTGTGAGCACTGCTGCGATTCACATCAGACAGCGACTGTGGAAATTTCATACCATCCAAAACTTTTGTCACTTGATCTCTCCGCCGCTGCACCTATAACAGTTGTACGCTTTCCGTTGCCTCTAATAAACAATCACAAAGACATGTCAGTCTTTTCGAAGAACCCCTTATTTGTGAGTATCCCATTCTAATATGTGAATAAACCCTTCCTAGACCCTCACACCGGGCCCTCTGTTAGATCACCACCTTTCTTCGCTTCACTCTCATCCCATTATTTCGATTACGACCATTCTTCCTCGTGTTGAGATTTAGTCTCTCTGTCACTACAAAAGCAACCATCTGAGCTCCGATCCGAAATGAAACAACGTACCTCTATAGCACCACCCAACATTTGTCTCTTGAAGTCAGTATTTGCTGAAGTCTAGAGACACGTTTGGGACAGTACCTGCTTTCAAATCTCGTTTCGGTCGGCGTGTTATTGACTCAATGATCACCGAATTGTCTTCATTTCACTTATCTATAAACTCGACCGTATACTCACGTGAAGTTCGGGCACAATCATCGCAATATGCTTCATCACTACAAATAAGTAGTAACTATCCAGATGCGCCGAAGAAACGAAAGGCAACAGTGATGGTGGAGGGCTGATGTCTCAAAATTCGTAAGCAGCGCTACTTATATGTTCCGGAGCAGCTGTAGACCAAGTGTATCGAGATTTCGGCCAACACAGTTATCATATGGATGGAAGGCAAAGAATGGAACTCGTTGACCGTTGTTGGGACAGTTATCAGGTGGTTGGATTAACGGAAAGAAGAGTTGCGCTTTGTATCGGTGTTGTCACGCTCACGAAATTCAGAGAGCCCATGTGCGAGTACAACACTTTATTATTCCAATGTAATATATGATTTCATATAACTTACATCTCAGACTGTATCATTTATCTTGCCATGGCAGTTGCACATAATGTTTTTATAATATGACCAGATCATCGGCAGATCTATGTAGTTGCATAGTATTCTGATGTGTAGTTCCGTACAGAACGAACGTGTGACTTACGCAACTATATAGATGTGAAGATGACCATCTTTCAGTGAAACTAGTCCTCTCATTAAAATATTAAGTGCAACTGATAAAAATGGTGCACCTGTCGCGACAAACACACTGTGTGGTCAAAAGTATCGGGGCACCTATTACTGAACATTAATATGGGGTACGTGCGCCCTACACCTTTATGACGGCTAGAACCGTGCTGTAGACACTTTTAATGATGTGTCTGAACGTCTATGGACGAATGACAGCCCATTCTTCCTCAAGAGCCGAAACCAGAGGTGGTACTGATGTTGGGCACTGGAGTCTGTAATGAAGTCGACGTTATAACTCATCCAAAAGGTGTTCCATTGTGTTCAGGTAGGAACTTCGGGCAAGTCAGTCCCGTTTCACAAACCATTGCCTCATCGATGCTGCTATATGGCTTGGTGTATTGTCATGCTGATACAGTCAGTCAACGTCTCCGAACTGGTCCTCTGCTGCACGCAGTACACAGTACTCTGAAAACCTCCGCATTTAGTATATACTTAAGAGCAATAAGAGAACCACACCCAAACTGCAAGAAACATCCCCCATACCGTCACGTCACCCGCTCCGCACTTCACTGTTGGCCTTACACATGATGGCAGATAATGTTCCAAAGGCATTCGCCAAACTCATACCCTTCTATCGAATTGCCACAGGGTACATCACGATCCATAACCCCAAATCATTCGTTTCCAGTCATCCACTGTCCAGTGATGTCGCTGTTTACACCACTTCAAGTGTCACTTAGCACTGACTACAAAATTGTGTGGTTCGTCAGAAGCTGCTCGACCATATTGTGCCTTCTTCTTCGTTCCGTAGGCGCAGTCATTGTGGTAGCCCGACTGCTAGTAGCACTTCCAATCTCGCTGATTTCATGCGATTTTACGACCACTCTCCACAGTGCTCGACGCTCTCTGTCCGTCAGTACACGAGATCTACCTGGTCGGTTTAGCTGTGGCTGTATCTTGAATCTTCGAGTTTCGACTTCACAAACGCCTCAGCAATGGTCGACTTGGGCAGCTTCAGCAGTTCTGGAATGTCCCTCGTAGATTTTTTTACTCAGGCGACGTTCGATGACTACTCCACGTCCTGAGCCACTGAGTTCTCTTGACCGACCCATTATGACGCTACTGCTTCTCCACTGGCAACAATACCGCCCGCCACCCTTTATACTGGTGGGTCCGGCACTCGAACATCCAGTCGTCAACTCCGCATTACGTAAGGATGTCCAAGTACTTTGATCAGGTAGTGTATGTAGACAATACTAATCTATAACTCTCTCAATGACAACGAGCGGGAAAAAGAGAAATTCCGGGCTTCCTGCGCACCGCTCGCGAGTGGACGGAAATGATTCTGGTAGAGGACAGGTAGTACTGTGACTTGCGGAGTGCAAATGTGGGTGGAGGTGACGTGGCAGTCTCGCGTGGGCAGTGGGTGAGAAATCCTTGTCGACCTTATTCTCACGCGTTGCTATTTGCTTGGATTTTGTCTGCACCATGAGCAGATCCTTGCTCCATTAAGAGCGAATCGCAAATGGAAACGACCCGGCAGCGGCTTCCAGCAGTAATAACACACATTCCAGCATAAGCTCAACAAAAGTTGCTTCAATGTAACAGCAACGAATGAATGCTTATCTCTGCTGCGTCATCTTCTTTAAATCTCCTCGTCCCAGATTTAACATACAGGAGTTGGATAATAATATAGAAACTCATGCTTCTACATAACTGCAAATGCTGGTTAAGCCTGCGGGTACCGCTGTAGTATTTGACCACAAACGGCACCTGTCTAATGTCGTTACTACGTTGCAAGAGTCAGCCGTGATCAGAATAATGTGCTCTAAAGTATTGAGTGCATTATGTGGTGGCTAAGTGAAGTCGAACGTGGAAAAGTTGTTTCTGCTGGTATTGAAACATCCCCTTAGGAAAATTTATATTTTACTGTTCTGGGAAACCTCTGCGTTATTTGATTTTCAAAAAGCTGAGCAGAACTGAACGTACTCAGACATTTCTCTCTTTACTTATTCTGATCAACACTAAACTGACACACAATATTTTTAGCGCAACGCAATCTGACTTTCAACAATCCCTACAAAAGAATGGCCCTGACTAACAATAACCTATACCTTTCATGAATCACTTACCTCACAAAAATCTTCGTTACTCGAACTACTGCAATACAGCGAACGCCAATACTGCCAGCTAAATAAAAGATTCTAACTACGGAAGGCACTAACTACTAACAGGCATAGTCAGCAAATGAACGATTTTGATAAAGAAGAAACAATTTATTTACCTTAATAATATTCAAAAGTCATTATATATAAAGTTCATGATATCCAGTATTACAAATTTACTATTTCTGATGAAAACACGTCCAGATCGTCCGCTCTCAAAATTCTGCCATTTCTCTCCCCACATCCACCACTGCTGGCGGCTCACCTCCAACTGCGCAACGCTACGCGCTGTTCACATCCAACTGGCCAACACTACAATAGCGAATATTCCAACAATGCAAACCAGCCACAGACTGCACACATCACAGCCAGTGATTTTCATACAGAGCGCTACGTGGCGTTACTAACATAAAAACCTAAACAGCCTACTTACAGTATGACGGATGCTTCCGTAACGAAGGGAGCCTAAGTGTTCGGTGTTTCAAAAGGCATCCTATCGAAGATTTATACCGCATACAGGGAAGGCGGAAGTACATCATCCACTAACTTATAGTGTGGCGGGAAGTGTCTGTTGAGTGTTCGTGACGGACGGTCAATGAATAGGATTGTGAAGAAAAATACGAGGACAAAAACTTCAGAAGTCACTACAAAACTGAGTGTCGCACCCGTGAATACTGACAGCAAAAAAAAAAAGAGAAAGAGATGGAGAGAGAGAGAGAGAGAGAGAGAGAGAGAGAGAGACGAATGTATATCCATTAGCAGAGAATTTCTAAGTCAACTAAAATTCCAGAAGCATTTATCAGCGACGCAAATGCCCCTAATAGGAAAACGTAGTGCAGAAGCCATCTGACCTATGGAGCAATGGAAGAAAGTAACTTGGTCGGACGAGTATTGTTTTACGTTGTTTCCAGCTCCTGGCCGAGTTTATACCGCAAGATTGAAACATAGCGGGGATTCGGTGGTGATTTGGGCAGCTGTAACGTGGTATTCCATGGGCCCCATGACTACTCTGAAAAGTCGCGCTACTGCCAAGTACTAAGAAACCAATTTGGCCGATTAGGGTCCCCCCCCCCTGTGGCAGAATGTATGTTCCCCTGATGGTGACGCTGTGTTCCAAGACGCCAGGGCCCCTGTTCACACATCTCGTATCTTCCAGGAGTAATTTTAAGTCGGAGAACGAATTGACGCATCTCCCATGGCTACTACTGTCATCAGATTGCAGTATTATTGAGCCTTTGTAGTCTTCTCTGAAGAGAAAAGCGCTTCATCGCTATCCACCTCCATCACCGTTACCTGAACTTGCCACTATTTTGCAGGAAGAATGGTAGGAGATTCCCTTGAGAACCATACAGGACCTGTATTTATCCATTCCGAGACGACTAGAAGCTGTTCTGAATGGGAACCATTTTTCTACACCTTATTAGGCATGGTAATGTGTTGAGTTTTTGATTCCATGTATTTGTTCACCCTCTGTAGGTTGACACAATCGCAAACTCTCCCAGTAAACAGCTATTATAGTTACCGGGCATCATGGCAGTGACGTAGTTGTGGACTGTCTCAAGGAAAGACTGGTTACATCTGGTTTTCTCGACTGAAAAGTACGAATCCTGTACATTTACAACTAGTTATGTTGTGGTCTGTGTCGAACAGTAATTTTTCCTGTTCGTGTCACCTTTGCTTGATCTCAGATTTCGTTAATTGTAAAAATGTTCAAATGTACACTCCTGGAAATGGAAAAAAGAACACCGGTGTGTCAGACCCACCATACTTGCTCCGGACACTGCGAGAGGGCTGTACAAGCAATGATCACACGCACGGCACAGCGGACACACCAGGAACCGCGGTGTTAGCAGTCGAATGGCGCTAGCTGCGCAGCATTTGTGCACCGCCGCCGTCAGTGTCAGCCAGTTTGCCGTGGCATACGGAGCTCCATCGCAGTCTTTAACACTGGTAGCATGCCGCGACAGCGTGGACGTGAACCGTATGTGCAGTTGACGGACTTTGAGCGAGGGCGTATAGTGGGCATGCGGGAGGCCGGGTGGACGTACCGCCGAATTGCTCAACACGTGGGGCGTGAGGTCTCCACAGTACATCGATGTTGTCGCCAGTGGTCGGCGGAAGGTGCACGTGCCCGTCGACCTGGAACCGGACCGCAGCGACGCACGGATGCACGCCAAGACCGTAGGATCCTACGCAGTGCCGTAGGGGACCGCACCGCCACTTCCCAGCAAATTAGGGACACTGTTGCTCCTGGGGTATCGGCGAGGACCATTCGCAACCGTCTCCATGAAGCTGGGCTACGGTCCCGCACACCGTTAGGCCGTCAGCCGCTCACGCCCCAACATCGTGCAGCCCGCATCCAGTGGTGTCGCGACAGGCGTGAATGGAGGGACGAATGGGGACGTGTCGTCTTCAGCGATGAGAGTCGCTTCTGCCTTGGTGCCAATGATGGTCGTATGCGTGTTTGGCGCCGTGCAGGTGAGCGCCACAATCAGGACTGCATACGACCGAGGCACACAGGGCCAACACCCGGCATCATGGTGTGGGGAGCGATCTCCTACACTGGCCGTACACCACTGGTGATCGTCGAGGGGACACTGAATAGTGCACGGTACATCCAAACAGTCATCGAACCCATCGTTCTACCATTCCTAGACCGGCAAGGGAACTTGCTGTTCCAACAGGACAATGCACGTCCGCATGTATCCCGTGCCACCCAACGTGCTCTAGAAGGTGTAAGTCAACTACCCTGGCCAGCAAGATCTCCGGATCTGTCGCCCATTGAGCATGT
The DNA here is from genome assembly GCF_021461385.2 of Schistocerca piceifrons. NCBI lineage: Eukaryota > Metazoa > Arthropoda > Insecta > Orthoptera > Acrididae > Schistocerca > Schistocerca piceifrons. The sequence continues at coordinate 523,476,105 of NC_060138.1, forward strand.
TTGGGACTGGATGAAGCGTCGTCTCACGCGGTCTGCACGTCCAGCATGAACGCTGGTCCAGCTGAGGCGCCAGGTGGAAATGGCATGGCAAGCCGTTCCACAGGACTACATCCAGCATCTCTACGATCGTCTCCATGGGAGAATAGCAGCCTGCATTGCTGCGAAAGGTGGATATACACTGTACTAGTGCCGACATTGTGCATGCTCTGTTGCCTGTGTCTATGTGCCTGTGGTTCTGTCAGTGTGATCATGTGATGTATCTGACGCCAGGAATGTGTCAATAAAGTTTCCCCTTCCTGGGACAATGAATTCACGGTGTTCTTATTTCAATTTCCAGGAGTGTATATAAAATCTTATGGGACTTAACTGCTAAGGTCATCAGTGCCTAAACTTACACACTACTTAACCTAAATTATCCTGAGGACACACACACACACACACACACACACACACACACACACACACACACACACACGCCCGAGGGAGGACTCGAACCTCCGCCGGGACCAGTTAATTTTACCTCCATGGTGTGGAGGAGGATGTAATATATTAATTGACTCGTTTAAAAACGTACTCTAATAAAATTTCGACAGTGAACTATACCGTGGTGAATAATGCCTCACTTATAGCGTACCGAGCGAGGTGGCGCAGTGGTTCGACACTGGACTCGCATCCGGGAGGACGACGGTTCAATCCCGCATCCGGCCATCTTGATTTAGGTTTTCCGTGATTTCCCTAAATCGCTCCAGGCAAATGCCGGGATGGTTCCTTTCAAAGGGCACGCCCGAATTCCCTACATGTCCTTCCCTAATCCGATGAGACCGATGACCTCGCCGTCTGGTCTTCCACAAAACAACCAACCAACCAACTTATAGCGTCTGCTAAAGGAGTTAAATGAGCAACACCGCAACGCTTTTGAGCTTAATAAAAGAACCACTGACGAAAGTCGCTGCTCTCTTTTCGATCTTCTTTGTTTATTGTATCAGTTCCATCTGGTAAGGGTCTCAAGCTGACATGCAGTATTAAAGTATGGGTCGGACGAAGGTCTCGCAAGCTACCTCACTCGTAAGTGGACTGCACTTTCTAGCATTCTTGCTATGTCTTTCAGTTTGGCATCTGCCTTACCTACGATTAGTAGGTTCCACTTTAAATAGTCCAGAAACCATACTCTCAAATGTTTAACCGATTTGATTGTTTCCAGTGACTTTGCACAGCAATCGAGATTTTTTCTGGCTATTTACACTATTTTATTTTTACGTCTGAAGATATTCCTCCGTTGGATATGACATGCTGTGTTCTATTTGCTAGGGGGTCTTCAAATTAATTATAAGGCTGGTCAAACATTGTGTACGCTTGTATTGGAGCTTTCCGGAAATACGTAATGAACAGGACATCAGCCTGGGTGCCAGCAACTATTGCATTCTGTGTCTCGTGGATAAGCTGAGTTCCACAAGGTCGTTGTTTACGCATTCCATATTGATCCTTACAGAAGAGCCTTGTCCTCATAAATGTCATACTACACAATAATAAAACGTGTTCAAAAAGGAAAAAACTGATGTCGGTGATGTAGGCCTATAACTGTATGCACCTGTTCGACGCCCTTTCTTGAAAACGCCAATGACCTGCGCGTTTTTTGAGTAACATGGGACGTTTCGTTCTTCCAGCGAGCTACGACAAACAGCTGGTTGTAGACTAGTGGTCTTGCATTATCTATGTATATTCATCAGGTCCCGTCGTCTTGTCTCGCCGAGCGATTTTAGTTGATTCTCTGTCCCTCTATCACTAATTACATTATCTGTATATGCTGACAGTGACAACAGAACAGAAAAATTAGACCATGCTGGATCGTTTCGCATGAAATATTCAATTCCAACGAATGCGATTTTAGTTCTGACAAAGCTAGTATTCAGTCTATTACTTCGTGTGTGAAATGTTACTCTATTGCTGGTGACCTTCATCAGTTAGTATTCATTGTCATTCTAATGATAATGTGGGAGAGTGCTCATGTGTTAGATTTATTTAACTAGCAGCCATAGCAACGGATATTGATACCGTAAAATAAAATTGACGGTCTCCAATGCTTTTCGCAATACAGAATGACTCAAAAAATTATAAATCTGTTTCATTTCTGTAAATAATGCGAAATCGATATTTAAATAGTTACATGATATAAAAAGTAAGGAAAACCGTTTTCTTCTGTAATCCAGGACCTTGGGACTGTTAAACAGGAGCTTGCTTCGTTGGGAAATGAGATAATAAGAAAATATACTAAATACAGTTCGAGGGTATGAAGATAATGTTCTCCATCCGAGATGAGAGAAAATAACATATGTCTGGAAACTAGAAGAAAGTGATATAGCAGATGACAAAAAAAGTCGGAAATAATGGTGCAGCAATATTGGAGGACTTGTCTGCTCACAAAAAGAAAATATCGCCAAGGCAGCGGGTAAAGAAGTTGTAATCATTTCTCCGAACTACCTCGGCCGCCGAACTGTTAGTTCCGGTCCTCTGATGAAGCATTCTGTCCATTAGTTCCCGTACATCTTAATTTACGTCTCGATCCGGCCCCTCTGCGCTGACTCACATAAGCAGCCTTAGTATAATGGAAATCAGAGTGACTAAGATGGAGTGCTGCCTCTGAAGATCGCATTAAAATTGTCCTGTTGGCTCATTTCTACTCGCCGCTCTTTCAAGCTATGTTTTCGCAAGGACAGAGACCAGCCGGAAATACCGGTTGATGTTTGGGTTCGAGGGAGACCCGGCCCTACGCGTAGCCTGTTTGAGTAATGGCTTCTCGGAAGATGGGCCCATGAGTCGTTTACTTTTTCGCCCTATGACATACTACATCATCTCCAGAAAGGAAATTCGGCGCTAATAAGTACCTCAAACGTACCCACAGTGCTCTCTCCCTCCCCCCCCCCCCCTCTCTCTCTCTCTCTCTCTCTCTCTCTCTCTCTCTCTCTCTCTCTGTGTGTGTGTGTGTGTGTGTGTGTGTGTGTGTAATTTGTACTGCGGAGTCGACACTGGGTATTATCGCCAGCATCATTGTTGGCGGTATGCTTTTGTGTTCTTTTGTACAAGCTGTGGGAGAAATCCCTTCGGTCAACTACTGGGGATGAGCCAGCGGCGGATACCAAATTTGCAATTCAGAAAACGTCGAGAAAGGGTCAATTAACCCCTCTACACGAATTCCCTCTATTTGCCCTTCACGTATAGCAACGCATACATGCATACGGGTCGACATACCATCTACGATTCGGATGCGACAAACGCGTACGAGAGTTTTCGTTCTCGTTTTAGCTCTTTGAAGCGGCTCATCCAAACACATTTTTGTGAGCACCTTGAGAACATTACTAACAGGCTCTTACATCAAGTCAAATGGTGTCGACTCTGATTCTGTGCCGAAACCTGAATAGGAACCAGAGTAAGACAAGAGAAAAAAAAAAAACCTGCACTAAACGACGCTGTAGCAAAATGGTACTATGGAAAGATCACAGTTATTGAAATATAATTCACACCAATGTTTAATGTTACCGTGAGCCCCGAATTAGTTTCAAAATAGAAGTTATTATATATACTTCCCTTAAACACTTTTCGTCGTCCTTCTGATAGTGTATTTAACAAAATTTCGTCTTGAGATCTGTTCTGTTTTCTAATGCAAATATTGTAGTCAAGCCTATAAATCTACATTTAAAAAGTAAATAAAATTTTCATGAAAATTATTAACTTGTTCTCTCCAAACTGTCAATAATATATAAAATATAATACTATCATTCCCCTACTGCCCTAGGCCTGGCCAATTCACTAGAAATAATACTTGAGGGAAGCATAATAAATGAAACACAACATTCGAAGTTCATATATGTATTTATTGATAAGAACCTGAATTTTTGTTTTGCGATTGACAGCCGATGATGTGGATGTGTGTGTCAAAAAGTTAATTTTCGATGATTGATTGATTATCGTATGTGATACTGTAGCCTGTCAGATCTCGCGCAGTAGGTTCTGTCGCATAATCGGAAAAGCATTTCTTTCCTTCTACCACAATGGCACCTTGCCTTCGCAAAGTGTGAGAGTTATGTGATTAAATGTACTGTTTAGTGTGAGAGACTAATGAGTGCGTGTATTGTGAAGTCACAATGATGATGACGCGAGAAGGGAGAAGATGAAACCCGGTGCCGGGACGTAACATCCTACTCTCGACTAACATCATCAGGGTTCACCACCAACATTGTTACATGCCCTCACTTCATGAGACTCTGAGAAGAGGTTTGAATTTAATCCGGAACACTGCTGCAAAATCTGATCAAGAACTTCATGCCACCACCTCTCCTCCGCTTGCTGGCCAAGTAGTGGAGGCGAAAATTTCTTACTCCACCAGGATTCGAACCGGCATAACTTGGAGACGAGCAACATCTCACAGGTGTGCGTTAGCGACCTCTGCTACGGAAACGGGCATTCAAGACGGCAATTTTTTTAAATTGTATATAAATAGAAATATGTAAATATTTGTTGGTTCAAAATCGTATATCTCCGAAAGTTCTTCACCAATCTGTTTTAAATTTTGACACAACGTTGCATTCGAATACGAGCGTGTTTTATGTACCTACTAGAGCGCCGTATGGTATATAAATACGAGTACAGTAAAAGAGGGGTTATGTGGCTAGAGAAAACCTCTTCACCGATTCCTTCGAAATTTACACACAACTTTGCAACCAATTCTTGCGTGTTTTTATATGCCTATTTTTAACACACAAAAATATGTAATATATAAAGAGGAAACTTTATTACTAAAATTCGAAAAGTTCTTGACCGATATACTTCAAATTTTTACGCAGTACTCTGATAGACATTCAGACGAAGATAAGCTATATGTATTTTAATGTATATTACGTATAAATTTATAAGCAATGTATAAAGGGGAAATATTGTTACCAAAAATTTCAAAAAGCGCCCGACCGATTTACTTCATATTTCTACACGTTGCTGCGATAGAGGTATGGACGCTTACAGGTCCTATATTTTTAAAAACGTATAGTATATAAACATATATTAATAGCGAAACGTTGTTAGCAAACAAGAAAGTTGTATTTATGGCTCATCGCTTACGATTAGAATACTAGTACTGAATCTGAACTTGCAAAACCAATAAATAAGGCTAATGTCAGAGGGGGAGGTAAATAGTAGAGGAAATTGAACGTAGAAAGCGGAAAGGACGAGATGGAAGGAGAGGGCGGGCAGGAGGAGATGGTGACGGGGGAGGACAAGATGGACATAGAAAGGGGGCAGGACAAGGGGGGAGGAGGAGGTAGAGACCGGGGGGGGAGGAGGGAGAATGAGATGCGGACGTGTATCCAATTCCCATATTAGAAAGTGAGTTTTCTCTTTTCTTTTTTCTCCACTGAACGAAAGTGAACCACAGTAACGCGTGGCCCGTAACAGCTAGGTTTTTAATAAAAATGTATTATTTACTTACTTTTATTTATTCTTCTTAATTACAGCCGATTATCTAAAAAGCTCCACACTTCCATGATCACTTACACCAATGCAATATAGATTCTTGAGACAGTATTTCACTCGGCGGTCGCCAACCTCAGTCATCTCTTCATCTGCAGAGTATGACGACTAATAATTGAATGACTTCTGAAGTCGTCCTTGGCGTCACTGGATACTGCGGCTGCAGTCTCCTCCAACATGCGCCGGATCGACTAGGTCCTTAGTGCTGCTTTGGGATTCAGCATCCTTAATACCTGACGTCCATTACCCCCTGCAACTTCATAGTCCCTTGTTATTACTATTATATATTAATGACCTTCCATATGCAGTGTCACAAAATACAAATTTTGTCTTATTTGCAGATGATGCAAGTATTGGTATAAGAACGGTACCCGTGATCTCACTGAGGAATCGGATAATGAAATACTTGTATCTGTGGGTGGTTCACAGCAAATACCGGGTGATCAAAAAGTAAGTATAAATTTGAGAACTTTAATAAACCACGGAATAATGTAGATAGAGGGGTAAAAATTGACACACATGCTTGGAATGAGATGGAGTTTTATTAGAGCCACCCAATATTGCTAGACGCGTGGAAGGCCGCTTGCGCGCGTCGTTTGGTGATGATCGTGTGCTCAGCCGCCACTTTCGTCATGCTTGGCCTCCCAGGTCCCCAGACCTCAGTCCGTGCGATTATTGGCTTTGGGGTTACCTGAAGTCGCAAGTGTATCGTGATCGACCGACATCTCCAGGGATGCTGAAAGACAACATCCGACGCCAATGCCTCACCATAACTCCGGACATGCTTTACAGTGCTGTTCACAACATTATTCCTCGACTACAGCTGTTGTTGAAGAATGATGGACATACTGAGCATTTCCTGTAAAGAACATCATCTTTGCTTTGTCTTACTTTTAATGCTAATTATTGCTATTCTGATCACATGAAGCGCCATCTGTCGGACATTTTTTAAACTTTTGTATTTTTTTTTTGTTCTAATTAAAAACCCCACGTCATTCCAAGCATGTGTGTCAATTTATACCTCTCTATCTACATTATTCCGTGATTTATTCACTTTTCAAATTTATACTGACTTTTTGATCACCCGTTAGTTTGTCACTGAATTTTGACAAGAGCTAGTACATACAGTTTAGTACCTCACAAAGAATACCTGACCCTATGAATATTGTTGTTATTGGTCATCAGTCTACTGACTGGTTTGATGCGGCCCGTCACGAATTCCTTTCCTGTACTAACCTCTTCATCTCAGAGTAGCACTTGCAACCTACGTCCTCAATTATTTGCTTGACGTATTCCAATCTCTGTCTTCCTCTACAGTTTTTGCCCTCTACAGCTCCCTCTAGTACCATGGAAGTCATTCCCTCATGTCTTAGCGGATGGCCTATCATCCTGTCCCTTCTCCTTATCAGTGTTTTCCACATATTCCTTTCCTCTCCGATTCTGCGTAGAACCTCCTCATCCCTTACCTTATCAGTCCACCTAATTTTCAACATTCGTCTATAGCACCACATCTCAAATGCTTCCATTCTCTTCTCTTCCGGTTTTCCCACAGTCCATGTTTCACTACCATACAATGCTGTACTCCAGACGTACATCCTCAGAAATTTCTTCCTCAAATTAAGGCCGGTATTTGGTATTAGTAGACTTCTCTTGGCCATAAATGCCTTTTTTGCCATAGCGAGTCTGCTTTTGATGTCCTCCTTGCTCCGTCCGTCATTGATTGTTTTACTGCCTAGGTAGCAGAATTCCTTAACTTCATTGACTTCGTGACCATCAATCCTGATGTTAAGTTTCTCACTGTTCTCATTTCTACTACTTCTCATTACCTTCGTCTTTCTCCGATTTACTCTCAAACCATACTGTGTACTCATTAGACTGTTCATTCCGTTCAGCAGATCATTTAATTCTTCTTCACTTTCACTCAGGATAGCAATGTCATCAGCGAATCGTATCACTGATATCCTTTCACCTTGTATTTTAATTCCACTCCTGAACCTTTCTTTTATTTCCATCATTGCTTCCTCGATGTACAGATTGAAGAGTAGGGGTGGAAGGCTACAGCCTTGTCTTCCACCCTTCTTAATACGAGCACTTCGTTCTTGGTCGTCCACTCTTATTATTCCCTCTTGGTTGTTGTACATATTGTATATGACCCGTCTCTCCCTATAGCTTACCCCTACTTTTTTCAGAATCTCGAACAGCTTGCACCATTTTATATTGACGAACGCTTTTTCCAGGTCGACAAATCCTATGAACGTGTCTTGATTTTTCTTTAGCCTTGCTTCCATTATTAGCCGTAACGTCAGAACTGCCTCTCTCGTCCCTTTACGTTTCCTAAAGCCAAACTGATCGTCACCTAGCGCATTCTCAATTTTCTTTTCCATTCTTCTGTATATTCTTGTAAGCAGCTTCGATGCATGAGCTGTTAAGCTGATTGTGCGATAATTCTCGCACTTGTCAGCTCTTGCCGTCTTCGGAATTGTGTGGATGATGCTTTTCCGAAAGTCAGATGGTATATCGCCAGACTCATATATTCTACACACCAACGTGAATAGTCGTTTTGTTGCCACTTCCCCCAATGATTTTAGAAATTCTGATGAAATGTTATCTATCCCCTCTGCCTTATTTGACCGTAAGCCCTCCAAAGCTCTTTTAAATTCCGATTCTAATACTGGATCCCCTGTCTCTTCTAAATCGACTCCTGTTTCTTCTTCTATCACATCAGACAAAGCTTCACCCTCATAGAGGCTTTCAATGTATCCTTTCCACCTATCTGCTCTCTCCTCTGCATTTAACAGTGAAATTCCCGTTGCACTCTTAATGTTACCACCGTTGCTTTTAATGTCACCAAAGGTTGTTTTGACTTTCCTGTATGCTGAGTCTGTCCTTCCGACAATCATATCTTTTTCGATGTCTTCACATTTTCCTGCAGCCATTTCGTCTTAGCTTCCCTGCACTTCCTATTTATTTCATTCCTCAGAGACTTGTATTTCTGTATTCCTGATTTTCCCGGAACCTGTTTGTACTTCCTCCTTTCATCAATCAACTGAAGTATTTCTTCTGTTACCCATGGTTTCTTCGCAGCTACCTTCTTTGTACCTATGTTTTCCTTCCTAACTTCTGTGATGGCCTTTTTGAGAGATGTCCATTCCTCTTCAACTGTACTGCCTACTGCGCTATTCCTTATTGCTGTATCTATAGCGTTAGAGAACTTCAAACGTATCTCGTCATTCCTTAGCACTTCGGTATTCCACTTCTTTGCGTATTGATTCTTCCTGACTAATGTCTTGAACTTCAGCCTACTCTTCATCACTACTATATTGTGATCTGAGTCTATATCTGCTCCTGGGTACGCCTTACAAGCCAGTATCTGATTTCGGAATCTCTGTCTGACCATGATGTAATCTAATTGAAATCTTCCCGTATCTCCCGGCCTTTTCCAAGTATACCTCCTCCTCTCGTGATTCTTGAACAGGGTATTCGCTATTACTAGCTGAAACTTGTTACAGAACTCAATTAGTCTTTCTCCTCTTTCATTCCTTGTCCCAAGCCCAGATTCTCCTGTAACCTTTTCTTCTACTCCTTCCCCTACAACAGCATTCCAGTCGCCCATGACTATTAGATTTTCGTCCCCCTTTACATACTGCATTACCCTTTCAATATCCTCTTACACTTTCTCTATCTGTTCTTCAGCTTGCGACGTCGGCATGTATACCTGAACTATCGTTGTCGGTGTTGGTCTGCTGTCGATTCTGATTAGAACAACCCGGTCACTGAACTGTTCACAGTAACACACCCTCTGCCCTACCTTCCTATTCATAATGAATCCTACACCTGGTATACCATTTTCTGCTGCTGTTGATATTACCCGATACTCATCTGACCAGAAATCCTCGTCTTCCTTCCACTTCACTTCACTTCACTGACCCCTACTATATCTAGATCGAGCCTTTGCATTTCCCTTTTCAGATTTTCCAGTTTCCATACCACGTTCAAGCTTCTGACATTCCACGCCCCGACTTGTAGAACGTTATCCTTTCGTTGATTATTCAATCTTTTTCTCATGGTAACCTCCCCCTTGGCAGTCCCCTCCCGGAGATCCGAATGGGGGACTATTCCGGAATCTTTTGCCAATGGAGAGATCATCATGTCACTTCTTCAATTACAGGCCACATGTCCTGTGGATACACGTTACGTGTCTTTAAGCAGTGGTTTCCATTCAGTAACTTAGCAGAGCATATCAAAGGTCTTGTAAGTGACAAAGATCGGTTTCAGAGTGAATTAAAGAACTTTCTCTTGGCCAAATCCTTCTAGTCCATCGATGAATATCTTCACAAGGATTATAGCTCATCTACATTTACACTCCGCAAGCCACCCAACGGTGTGTGGCGGAGGGCACTTCACGTGCCACTGTCATTACCTCCCTTTCCTGTAGTCGTATATGGTTCGCGGGAAGAACGACTGCCGGAAAGCCTCCGTGCTCTCTCGAATCTCTCTAATTTTACATTCGTGATCTCCTCGGGAGGTATAAGTAGGGGGAAGCAATATATTCGATACCCCATCCAGAAACGCACCCTCTCGAAACCTGGACAGCAAGCCACACCGCGATGCAGAGCGCCTCTCTTGCAGAGTCTGCCACTTGAGTTCGCTAAACATATCCGTAACGCTATCACGCTTGCCAAATAACCCTGTGATGAAACGCGCCGCTCTTCTTTGGATCTTCTCTATCTCCTCTGTCAACCCGACCGGGTACGGATCCCACACTGATGAGCAATACTCAGGTATAGGTCGAACGAGTGTTTTGTAAGTCACCTCCTTTATGGATGGACTACATTTTCTAAGGACTTTCCCAATTAATCTCAACCTGGCAACCGCCTTACCAACAATTAATTTTTTATGGTCATTCCACTTCAAATCGTTCCGTACGCATACTCCCAGATATTTTACAGAAGTAACTGCTACCAGTGTTTGTTCCGCTATCATATAATCATACAATAAAGGATCCTTCTTTCTATATATTCGCAATACATTACATTTGTCTGTGTTAAGGGTCAGTTGCCACTCCCTGCACCAAGTGCCTATCCGCTGCATATCTTCCTGCATTTCGCTGCAATTTTCTAATGCTCTATATTTTTATTATTAAAGCGTGCTAGTATAGTTGAGGTATACGCTTTTCTGTTTAGTGTTATTTAATATTTGAACATTGATTAATTGTGTTCATGTTAGATATAGGAAGTGTTTTGATTGACCTGTCCCAGTTGCATTTATCTGTATATGTACATTAAGAAAGTAGGCCTCTTCTCTGTATACTACAGCGTCATCCGCGAAAAGCCGCGATAACTCTGTTGTCTGCATTACAATTGTACAGTGGCCATGTATCTGAGTAAAACAAAAAAGCCTTTGACTCTTTCCACCCAGAGACTCCTCTCCAAGGGATCCATGGAACACGATAAATGTAATGCAAAGAGCGCGCAGTCCCACAGTGTGTGTTGTGGTGTACCCTGCATGGGGGCTTAATTATTTAGGACTGAAAATATTTTTTGTTTTTAGTAGCTGTAAGTCCGATAGCGCAAGTCTCGTAAACGGTTGGCCCTGACTAGTATTTGTACGCAATCTGACTGCATGGAATAACAACAAACAATGAAAGAAAATTTTCGTTAACACAGTTAATTAATTAAGTCCCCAGCAACTATAAAACCTACTAAACCAAAGCACAAGTATAACTGTTCTGTATGTGGGAGTGTGACTCAACGTACACATCTGGCACGGTTCTTCTCCAACAAGACAAGAATTTTTAAATACCAATTGTACTGTCGTGATAAAAGAAAATTACAAATACTATAATCGCGTAAGGAAAGCAGAATTAAACTCTAATACAAGAACACACGCCAGATGCTTGTTGACTGAACCTGTAATGACGCATTATTTAGGATACTGAAATAAAAAGAAACGGAGTTAATTACCTCATTTATATTGATGAAAATCACTCTAATCGTTACATTATATCTCACACTAACTCTCTACTATCACATCTCAGCAAGCACTGCCTAATAACACATCTCAACAAACACTCTCTGCTACAACATCTCACCACAGACTACCACGAGACCTCGACAGGCACTGACTACTACCAGCTCTCCCCAAGCACTGACTGCTACGAGTTCTTAACAGGCACAGACTACTACGAGTTCTTAACAAGCACTGACTGCTACGAGTTCTTAACAGGCACTGACTACTACGAGCTCTCCCCGAGCACTGACTTCTACGAGCTCTCGACAAGCACTGTGGAGGCGGCTTAATAATACTCTTTGGCGCAATCTCTGGCGCAGTGGCTCAGTGTAGCCACCTTTCAACCCACACTGCCACAGGCGCAGCTATCATTCATCTGTCTTTTGATTTCGCATAGATAGGTAGCCACACTGCCACAGGCGCAGCTATCATTCATCTGTCTTTTGATTTCGCATAGATAGGTGGCATAAGGGCCATGGCCAGTCATTTATTAGTATTCTTTTTCTTAACGTTGTTACAGTCCTACAATATGGCTTGCTAAAGTGTCACGGGGGAGGGGGAATGGGGTGGACGTGTGGCCAAGAGATAATTCCAGGTCTGTTGCTAGATGCCGAGATCTGGTATCGGTGTTGAGAACAGTATTGGGCAAGTTGAGGAGTTACAGTATTGACAAGGTAAAAGTTTTGGAGTTCCTGTGACACAGAGGGGTCTGGGGAGCGAGTGAGTAGCGAGCAGCTGGGCTAGTGGTCGTTGACCTGGCTAACTGGTGGTGAGAACGCGTCCACCAGCAGATGGCGGCGGCGGTAGGCGAGCGCGCCATGTTGGGAGCGGCCTCCGCCTGCTCTTACCCAGTACGGCAGGGCGGACAACTAGCGAGATCGCCGAGTGCGTACTTCGCCCCTCACCAGCTGACCCGCTGCGTATCGATTACACGACCCCTTCGCAAACTAGTGGGCAGTATTTACGAGTCGGATCCCTCGTATAAAATACGAATACAATGATGTCCTACTCTGGGTACGAAAATGGTCAGGTGCGAGTCATAAAACTGTAGTACACGACAGAATTATCGAGATCTCTGGGATAACATACTGTTCCATCTGGTGCACAAAATGCAAGAGACAGGTGATACATCCTCAGACTTTAAGTAGATCGTAATAATCCTAACTGTAAATAACAGACATGAGTGGTTATTAGAGAACCAGCGATTTAGCACTTTCGGGATGGGCTCGAGTCTCACTCGGACACTGCCCATAGCCACAGATGTCACATTTCCTGAACCATGTGTCACACAATGACATTTTGCTGTTAGATTCAGTCAGTTCCAAATAAAGAAAGTGCTGACGGGTGTGAATATTACCGAATTATCGGTTTAATAAGTGTTGGGTGCAAAATACTGACACAAATTCCTTACAGAAGAATTGGAAAGCTAATAGAGGCCAACCACGGGGAAGATTGCACTGGCCTTACACAGTGTGAAACGTCCCCTTAGAAAAATTAGGGAATTACTGTGCTGGTAAACCCCTTACGTTATTTGATTTTCAAAAAGCTGAGCAAAACTGAAAGTACTCAGACATTTCTCTCTTTACTTATTCTGATCATCACTAAACTGACACACAATATTTTTAGCGCAACTCAATCTGACTTTTAATAATCCCTACAAAAGAATGGCCCTGACTAACAATAACCTATACCTTTCATGAATCACTTACCTCACAAAAATCTTCGTTACTCAAACTACTGCAATACAGCGAGCGCCAATACTGCCAGCTAAATAAAAGATTCTAACTACTGAAGTCACAAACTACAGATAGGCATAGTTAGAAAATGAAAGATTTTGAATAGAATTAAATAATACCACCCTTTTCTTGAGTTGCCCCAATAATTTGCCTTTACAGTTCAGGTGATTAGTGTTCCCTAAATAAATAATATGTGATAGCGAGAATATCAAAATCGCATTACGTGTATTCTTGACTACTTACTGTACTTTGAAATACTTGCTATTCCTCGTTAATAGCCTGTTGATACATTTCCTTTTCGTCGGTATGACTGACATACATATACAAGAGTTTTTAATTTCGTTGATGCAGTATGCTGCATTTTATGGAACTACAAGGCTGGCTACTGCCAGCTAAATAAAAAATTCTGACTACTGAAGGCACTAACTGCTGATAGGCATAGTTAGCAAATGAAAGATTTTGATAAAGAACAAACAATGTATTTACCTTAATAGTGTTCAAAAGTCGTAATATATATAGCAGTTCATGACATCCAGTCTTACAAATTTACTGTCTCTGATGGACACACGTCCAGATCATCCGCTCTCAAAACTCTGCCATCTCTCTCCCCACATCCACCACTGCTGGCGGCTCACCTCCAACTGCGCAACGCTACGCGCTGTTAACAGCCAACTGCCCAACACTACAATAGTATATACTCCAGCAATTCAAACCAACCACAGCCTCCACACAGCACAGTCAGTGATTTTCATGTAGAGCGCTGCATGGCGTTATCAACATAAAAACCTAAACAGCCTACTTACAAGTGTTCATCGCATTTGCGTGAACTGTCTCAGCACGCCTCTGAGCTGATCCACATTCCCACTTAGCGCCATCTGTGCGCAGTCCCTGTGCATACCCTCCATGTCCGCTGCATTGGGATTCCCGCAGGAAATCGGACGTAATTGTAATTGCAATAAACACTGTGTTGTCCGGGTGGCGAAATAGTTAATGCAGCTGCCTAGGAAGCAGAAGATCATGAGTTCGAATGCCAGTCTAGTACATATTTTCACTCGTCGGCGCTGATGCCGCATGAAGTCTTGATGCAGCTGACATCAATAGTCCGTTTTCCTTCCTTTCCTTCCTTTCCTTTCTCGCCCCTCCACCTTCAATATATACAATATGTATCACAGCTACGGATTTCGTGTGGGGTCTGTTCTTTGGGACACGTCAAAAAGAACAGACAACAGACGTTCATATCGATAAAAAAAAGGTGGTGCGAAAACCTTTTGTCGTACCATAGACACATTAAATAAGCAGATGGTGAGAGGGTATGAAAGAAGCTCTGTGCTTTACTTGTGGACGAGCCGGCTCGCCGCTGCAGCGGTCACCACAGGACAGAAGAGCGCTGTGCGTGTAACGAAGGTACCCCGCGGCTCGGCGCTTGTAGTCCAGTTTTACGGCGGCCGTTCCATTACCGCGGACAGACTGGCGCGCCGCTTAAACAAACCTCTGTGGGTGGCTGCCTGCCCGCTCCGCGGCCACATAAAGGCCTCCTTCACGCCACGGCGACTGCCTGAGGTTCGCCCTGCACGGGACCACTGCCAGCGAGTACTGCGAGGACACTGTCCCCCATCCATTTGCGCGTTACGTTATTGAACCGGCGTTTGTCGCAAAGTAATAATATGTAAGAGTGAAACCGACCCCATATCCACCCGGTTATTGTACTGTTACTTCAGTCAGGTGCAGGTGTTGTCATGCGTCAGTTGGAAAGCAAATTGTTGGCAGTGGCCAACAAGGAGTTGGAGTCAATCAAATCGAGCAACCAGCCAAGAAGGACCTCACACCAACCACACCGATGGAAAGAAACTGTGCTCACCAGGCCAACACCGTCCATTGACACACACTTGCCTTCCTGATCCACCAATACGTGATGTTTGTAGTGCACCACTTTTTTCAAAGCATATTTAAACTATATATCTTTTATATGCCGACATGAGGGGAATCCCCTGGTTGGAGACCTTTTCCTCATCCTCTCCAACGACTATAGACTGTAGTGTAATACCCGTTTTAAATTTCTGTGGTATGTCAGGCCTCGTCCCTAAAGCGTTGGGGAGAGATGATCAATGATTTGTAAGTTAGTAACTTGCCCATGCATTCATCATTTTTATTTATCGATTTTGTGATGATGGTAGTAATTTTGAGCGTCATCATCATCATCCCATCATCATCATCATCATCACCATCACCACCACCATAACATGCTGAAGTTGGCACCGAGAACGTAGCACAATGTCCTAGATTCCCAGCTGTGTACCTTCACTACCCAGTGGTGGTAGGATAATTGATGGGCACTAGATGTTACAGATTCACACAAATTCTTCTCCTGAGCTTCAATGCCATTAAAATATCCGCACCGTTACCCTGAGTTACCCAACGGAGTTTCTTCTTCGTAATAAGAGAGAGATAGTGTTCTCGAACGCTGGTGGAAAGTACTGCATGCTCACATACCCTAGTCTTAAGTCTTCAGACCAGTTTCCACAGTTGTAGTGCTAAGTGAAAGACATATCATACTTAACGCAAACTTTGATTTTACAAATATATTGTGAAAGATATGACGCTGTCGAAGTTGTGAGTTTTTATCACTTAGCTCTTAAATTATCTGAGTGTCGCATATTTTTCTCAAATTTTCAGACAAATGATTTTCAATTTTTTATTGACTTATTGCCAAACGGAAATATGCGACCTTTTACATATTTTATTTCGATCAAGGTCGTGTAAAAATTACTCTGTTCGTATTACCCGTTCCAGCATTTGATTGCCATCTTCAGACGTGATTAGCCGCTAACAGCTTCAATGCAAATATCTCTGGAGCCAAAATAGATATTGTAAAACGACTTTCACTGGTATGAATGTAAGACAGGGCTCATGAAAATAAACTCTACAAAACATTCTAAAACGTAAGCAAATATTAGTTTCAACGAAAACTTAAGTTTTTTTTAATCTACACCCCTATTATTTCTTACGCGATGAAGAACATGAAAAATCACAAAAATAATGGCGTTGGTTGCATCGCAGTGTGTCAGTTACATCCCGAGAAATTGCAAAGCGAAGTTGACGCTTCAAATAAATGAAACGCGTCGTTATTGCACATACTGAGATGCAAGCGTGAACCCTACGTTGCTCATAATTGCACCAGCCGCTGTGACTGAGCGGTTCTAGGCGCTTCAGTCCAGAACCGCCCTGCTGCTACGGTCGCAGGTTCGAATCCGGCCTCGGGCATGGATGTGTGTGATGTCCTTAGGTTAGTTAGGTTTAATTAGTTCTAAGTTCTAGGCGACTGATGACCTCAGAAGTTAAGTCGCATAGTGCTCAGAGCCAAGTCTAGGGGACTGATGACCTTAAATGTTAAGTCCCATAGTGCTTAGAGCCATTTTGATTTCATAATCGCGATGTGATTACGTATGTCAATCTTACCTTCACTGGTCACGAGGGCCAAAAGTAATAATAGGTCTTCCTTCTACAAACACTGATATGAGGGTATCACGCTAGCATCTTGGGATGTGCAACTGCGATATTGCGATATAACAAACGCCATTTTCTGCGATTTTTCATGGTACTGATTACGTAAGAATTAATATGGGGTGTCCATTTAAGAAAAACATAATTATATGTTGAAACTAATGTTTACTTACATTTTAGAATGTCTCATAGTATTTACTTTTATTAGCACCTGCCTTACATTCATACCAGTGAAAGTCGTTTTCCAGTACCTGTTTTTGGTCCAGAGATTTTTTCGCTGAAAAATTTAATTGGGCTACCCTGCATAATAATTACATGAAACATTATAAAATATGTCACTGAATACATCATGTCGTCACATATTAAGACATTGGAATTGTTATATGTCTTGACGAAGCAGTCTGCGTGGTAATCACATCTGAAAATGGCAAGAAAGTGGTGAAGTTATGAAATGTGAAGACTGTAATTTTTAAGCTGTTTTGGACGTAATAAGTTACTGTATAAAATATTTTTCAGATAATACTGGTATTTGTTGAATGCTGTAAGTACTGATGTAAACAAATTATTATTTCATTATTAAAATACTTAATATATCTTACGGTTATTGTTACTAGAAACGTAGGTATCTGTGGCTAAGTGTAAGTTTGGGTGACCGCGAGGGTTACTTGATATTTGCGAAGGATGGGGAGGGGGTGACTGGAAGCAGAACCAGATTCCGCGCTTGCCTGTGGCTGAGTATGGAAGGGTGAGGAAGTGCTCAAGACCCGATCTGCACGCTTTTTTCATGGAGAGATTTTTTAGGCATAGTGACCTGAATGAATTCTTATCAGAGGACAGCGTGGAGTGGGATGGTGCTAGTTGAAGGAGTCTCTGTGAAGATACCGGAGATGTTTGAATGGGTCGTTTGGCTGTGGTTACAGGTACTTTGGATCAGAACGGCTACATCCAGCTGCTGAACAACTAGATTTCGTTTTAACTAAGATGGTAACACAGTCAGTGCTCCCTCTGAGCGGCTGTACCCGTCCTCATCTGGTGAAGCGACTTCAAAAATTAAATCATACATTATTATGGTAAGCGAAGAACTTTTATTGAATAGTGCACTACACTTCAAAGTGACGCAGATACTTGGCACTATTTTCCAAAGTAGTCACCGAGTGTCTGTAAGCAACGATGGAGTCGTTATGTCATTTGCTGAGTTCCTCTAGGCTAGAAATTCTCTCGGTCATGGTGTCATTCGTGAACCGCTGTGTGAACGTCCTCGTTGTTGGACATTCTCTTCCCCTCAGATGTTCTTTCAGCTGAATTAAAAGATGGAAATCGGATGGCGCAAGATCTGCACTTCCCGACCATTATCACCATCGACTGTGCGGTTTTGATCAAGTTGTTGGCACTATTTCATTACGGCTGGAGGGTAGATGCATTTGGTCCATATATCACCGGAATTTCAGGGTGAATCTGTGTACAGTTTAGACGTTTTGGCCATAAGAATCTTGCTGCTCCGCGCGCATCAAGTTTGAAGTACGTTTCCAGCTGCCACGCCATTTCACTCCCAAATGTGATGCAACTGTTATCCTTACCAAAGAAGAACTGTGTCTGCAGGAAACCTATAGCATATACTCTGACAACGCGCCACTCTTCTTGTGCAATAGTCTTAACGTGGGATAACGTGTGTAACTTAATGAACTACCATCGTATAACTGGAGTGACCTGTAAAGATTCACCTGCTGTGGGAATGTGTCAAGCAAGACATCGCCGTCTCTACGACGACCGCTCTACCCTGTCGAGATGCACGAGTTGTACAGTACGATCTTTGGCACATCACATCTGCTACCTGCAGGACATTGGTTAACGCGTGCAACAGCGGAACGCAGCTGTAATGAGCAAACGTGCTGGTGCTACACCCAGAGCCATACATCTGTAATCGAGCGCCCCTGGCAGAGTGACAACGCTGCGCTATCCTCTCCTCTCCTCTCCTGTCGCCCTCCCTTTCGTAAAATAACTTTTATAATTTTTCTACGCATATTTGGCAAATTTTATAATGTTGTAAATAAGTCTGATAAAACAGAAGCTTTAATGAAAAATGTTTCTTAAATTAAATACATTGTTGAAAAATACTGCACAGAACAAATTATTATGATTTTAGTAAATAATTTACGAATTGTATACTCTTCCCCCATGAACCATGGACCTTGCCGTTGGTGGGGAGGCTTGCATTCCTCAGCGATACAGATGGCCGTACTGTAGGTGCAACCACAACGGAGGGGCATCTGTTGAGAGGCCAGACAAACATGTGGTTCCTGAAGAGGGGCAGCAGCCTTTTCAGTAGTTGCAGGGGCAACAGTCTGGATGATTGACTGATCTGGCCTTGTAACATTAACCAAAACGGCCTTGCTGTGCTGGTACTGCGAACGGCTGAAAGCAAGGGGAAACAACATAGTCCCCCATTCGGATCTCCGGGCGGGGACTACTCAAGAGGACGTCGTTATCAGGAGAAAGAAAACTGGCATTCTACGGATCGGAGCGTGGAATGTCAGATCTCTTAATCGGGCAGGTAGGTTAGAAAATTTAAAAAGGGAAATGGATAGGTTAAAGTTAGATATAGTGGGAATTAGTGAAGTTCGGTGGCAGGAGGAGCAAGACTTTTGGTCAGGTGATTACAGGGTTATAAATACAAAATCAAATAGGAGTAATGCAGCAGTAGGCTTAATAATGAATAAAAAAATAGGAGTGCGGGTTAGCTACTACAAACAGCATAGTGAACGCATTATTGTGGCCAAGATAGACACAAAGCCCATGCCTACTACAGTAGTACAAGTTAATATGCCAACTAGCTCTGCAGATGATGAAGAAATTGATGAAATGTATGACGAGATAAAAGAAATTATTCAGGTAGTGAAGGGAGACGAAAATTTAATAGTCATGGGTGACTGGAATTCGTCAGTAGGAAAAGGGAGAGAAGGAAACATAGTAGGTGAATATGGATTGGGGGGAAGAAATGAAAGAGGAAGGCGCCTTGTAGAATTTTGCACAGAGCATAACTTAATCATAGCTAACATTTGGTTCAAGAAGCATAAAAGAAGGTTGTATACCTGGAAGAATCCTGGAGATACTAATAGGTATCAGATTATATAATGGTAAGACAGAGATTTAGGAACCAGGTTTTAAATTGTAAGACATTTCCAGGGGCAGATGTGGATTCTGACCACAATCTATTGGTTATGAACTGCAAATTGAAACTGAAGAAACTGCAAAAAGGTGGGAATTTAAAGAGATGGGACCTGGATAAACTGAAAGAACCAGAGGTTGTAGAGAGTTTCAGGGAGAGCATAAGGGAACAATTGACAGGAATCGGGGAAAGAAATACAGAAGAAGAAGAATGGGTAGCTCTGAGGGATGAAGTAGTGAAGGCAGCAGAGGATCAAGTAGGTAAAAAGACGAGGGCTAATAGAAATCCTTGGGTAACAGAAGAAATATTGAATTTAATTGATGAAAGGAGAAAATATAAAAATGCAGTAAATGAAGCAGGCAAAAGGGAATACAAACGTCTCAAAAATGAGATCGACAGAAAGTGCAAAATGGCTAAGCAGGGATGGCTAGAGGACAAATGTAAGGATGTAGAGGCTTGTCTCACTAGGGGTAAGATAGATACCGCCTACAGGAAAATTAAAGAGACCTTTGGAGAGAAGAGAACCACTTGTATGAATATCAAGAGCTCAGATGGCAACCCAGTTCTAAGCAAAGAAGGGAAGGCAGAAAGGTGGAAGGTGTATATAGAGGGTTTATACAAGGGCGATGTACTTGAGGACAGTATTATGGAAATGGAAGAGGATGTAGATGAAGATGAAATGGGAGATAAGATACTGCGTGAAGAGTTTGACAGAGCACTGAAAGACCTGAGTCGAAACAAGGCCCCGGGAGTAGACAACATTCCATTAGAACTACTGATGGCCTTGGGAGAGCCAGTCATGACAAAACTCTACCATCTGGTGAGCAAGATGTATGAGACAGGCGAAATACCCACAGACTTCAAGAAGAATATAATAATTCCAATACCAAAGAAAGCAGGTGTTGACAGATGTGAAAATTACCGAACTATCAGTTTAATAAGTCACAGCTGCAAAATACTAACGCGAATTCTTTACAGACAAATGGAAAAACTGGTAGAAGCGGACCTCGGGGAAGATCAGTTTGGATTCCGTAGAAATGTTGGAACACGTGAGGCAATACTAACCTTACGACTTATCTTAGAAGAAAGATTAAGAAAAGCAAACCTACGTTTCTAGCATTTGTAGACTTAGAGAAAGCTTTTGACAACGTTAACTGGAATACTCTTTCAAATTCTGAAGGTGGCAGGGGTAAAATACAGGGAGCGAAAGGCTATTTACAATTTGCACAGAAACCAGATGGCAGTTATAATAGTCGAGGGGCATGAAAGGGAAGCAGTGGTTGGGAAGGGAGTGAGACAGGGTTGTAGCCTCTCCCCGATATTATTCAATCTGTATATTGAGCAAGCAGTAAAGGAAACAAAACAAAAATTTGGAGTAGGTATTAAAATTCATGGAGAAGAAGTAAAAACTTTGAGGTTCGCCGATGACATTGTAATTCTGTCAGAGACAGCAAAGGACTTGGAAGAGCAGTTGAACGGAATGGACAGTGTCTTGAAAGGAGGATATAAGATGAACATCAACAAAAGCAAAACGAGGATAATGGAATGTAGTCAAATTAAATCGGGTGATGCTGAGGGGATTAGATTAGGAAATGAGACACTTAAAGTGGTAAAGGAGTTTTGCTATTTAGGGAGTAAAATAACTGATGGTCGAAGTAGAGAGGATATAAAATGTAGACTGGCAATGGCAAGGAAATCGTTTCTGAAGAAGAGAAATTTGTTAACATCCAGTATTGATTTAAGTGTCAGGAAGTCATTTCTGAAAGTATTCGTATGGAGTGTAGCCATGTATGGAAGTGAAACATGGACGATAAATAGTTTGGACAAGAAGAGAATAGAAGCTTTCAAAATGTGGTGCTACAGAAGAATGCTGAAGATTAGATGGGTAGATCACATTACTAATGAGGAGGTACTGAAGAGGATTGGGCAGAAGAGGAGTTTGTGGCAAAACTTGACTAGAAGAAGGGATCGGTTGGTAGGACATGTTTTGAGGCATCAAGGGATCACAAATTTAGCATTGGAGGGCAGCGTGGAGGGTAAAAATCGTAGAGGGAGACCAAGAGATCAGTACACTAAGCAGATTCAGAAAGATGTAGGTTGCAGTAGGTACTGGGAGACGAAGAAACTTGCACAGGATAGAGTAGCATGGAGAGCTGCATCAAACCAGTCTCAGGACTGAAGACCACAACAACAACAACAACAACAATACTCTTCCCTAGTAGCTGTTGTTGATTGGTTTTGTTATTGTATGATAGGTAATAAACATCATGATATTTGCTCCTCATAAATTATTAATAGTGCATAAATTATTAACGAGAAGGAAAAGAATTGAGAGAATTTCCCTTTTACACAAGGATTCAAGTTGGCTGAACAGACTATGGCTGTCAGTAGCCATTTAGTGAGCCACAGAAGGTTTACTTTAACGTAAACACCACTCAGGAATCAGGCTTTAGGCCTGTTCTGACGGGCCGGCTCCTGCCTGCAAAGCAGTACGAGGAGCGACCTGTGTGTCTGGGACATGTGACCAGCATATTGCCAATCCCTTAAGAAGTTATTACCATTACGTGAATTATAAAATTATTCGTTGTCGTGTTGGAAGTCAGATCTGGGAGCTGAAGAGGTCTGTAGAGACTGAAAAAGAGTCCCTAACAGTTCCTTCCACCAACCTGTCGTCTTCTAAAGTCGTGTCCCCAGCGCAGAAAACAGGTCGTCGGCCGTGGGATCTTCTTCTGCGGAGGCTGCTATGCTGTCGTCTCGAACCTGAATCTGTGTTTTTTGTGGGATGCCAGTTTCCCTGGTTTGTCTGTGTATCTACAGAGGGCGAGATCTGTAGTACTGACAATGATGGTAGGTGACACCTCTCATTAATGTATCCTGTTTGTTTATATTTTAAAATATCACTTTTTACACTGTCCTCCACAACACTCGACATAGCTTTCTGAATAGTACGGTAACTTTTCTGACGACTTCCGATATAGAGTACGACTTTCCCGTCCGAAACAGAGATACGCGTCCGTCTCTGAAGGACACCCGAAACAGTCTGACAAGCGCAGCCGAAGTATTTCGCCTGCCAGGCGCGCCAAAGGGACCCGAAGGTGTCCGAAACGCTTCGGTTGTAATATCATTACTCTTATGTTTCTCAAAACTAGTGGAATTTAATAAACAAAAACGGTAGGCTCGTAGGGTAACCATGACAGATTGTCTTACTGAAAACTGGGTTAAATACAGTGAAAAGTATATAAATAATTAATATGAGAAGTTTGGCGTTTTAGCGCCAAACACCCGAATGTGCCGACCAATCAAAACCAAGTTCAATACAATTGGCGGACTCTTCCACGGGAATGGTACATACTGTACCATCTGCTGCTTGTACCTCACTCAACTTTCGTACCATGTGATCTAGCAAGATAAAATACTGGCGGCCACAGCCAGGAATATCACAGAATGCTGACGGTGCTGCCTCTCCTTGATTCATGCAGCTCCTCATTTGGCCTCAGGAGGCCTAACTCAGAAAAATCCTTGGAGGTACCGGGAATCGAAGCCGGGTTCCTCTACACTGAGGGTACATCTACATCTACATTTATACTCCGCAAGCCACCCAACGGTGTGTGGCGGAGGACACTTTACGTGCCACGGTCATTACCTCCCTTTTCTGTTCCAGTCGCGTATGGTTCGCGGGAAGAACGACTGTCTGAAAGCCTCCGTACGCGCTCGAATCTCTCTAATTTTACATTCGTGATTCCTCGGGAGGTATAAGTAGGGGGAAGCAATATATTCGATACCTCACCCAGAAACGCATCCTCTCGAAACCTGGCGAGCAAGCTACACCGCAATGCAGAGCGCCTCTCTTGCAGAGTCTGCCACTTGAGTTTGCTAAACATCTCCGTAACGCTATCACGGTTACCAAATAACCCTGTGACGAAACGGGCCGCTGTTCTTTGGATCTTCTGTATCTCCTCTGTCAACCCGACCTGATACGGATCCCACACTGATGAGCAATACTCAAGTATAGGTCGAACGAGAGTTTTGTAAGCCACTTCCTTTGTTGATGGACTACATTTTCTAAGGACTCTCCCAATGAATCTCAACCTGGCACCCGCCTTACCAACAATTAATTTTATATGATCATTCCACTTCAAATGGTTCCGCACGCATACTCCCAGATATTTTACAGAAGTAACTGCTACCAGTGTTTGTTCCGCTATCATATAATCATACAATAAAGGTTCCTTCTTTCTATGTATTCGCAATACATTACATTTGTCTATGTTAAGGGTCAGTTGCCACTCCCTGCACTCTCGCGTTTAAGGCGCTACAGTCCGGAACCGCGCGACTGCTACGGTCGCAGGTTCGAATCCTGTCTCCGGCATGGATGTGTGTGATATCCTTAGGTTAGTTAGGTTTAAGTAGTTCTAAGTTCTAGGGGACTGATGACCTCAGATGTTAAGTCCGATAGTCCTCAGAGCTATTTGAACCAACTGTCTTGTCGAAGCTAGAATATAGGGGCACGAGGGTTGGGAGAAGTAACGTATTTGTCCCTGTTAATTCTTCACTCACATACCTTTCGTGTGTGTGTGTGTGTGTGTGTGTGTGTGTGTGTGTGTGTGTGTGTGTGTGTGTGTGTGTATTTTTGGTCGGTCTTACAGGAACTTACCAAGTATGTAGAGGTCTGTTCACTCTCGTATTTTCATGTTAAGAAAATAATTTTACGTTGATATTGAGGTGGGTTGGTTTCTTAAACGCCTTTTCATGTTTGAAGCATTTCCCAAAGACCAAATATTTGAATGATATGTTACATCTCACTTCATTATTATAATTCATCAAAATACTATCAAGTTGCACTTTTGGTAGCCACCATTCTGTTCGCTGATGCAGTAATTCTTGCAAATAAATTAGTGCTTATTGCAGCTGGGATGGACTGTAACAGCATTCTGGCACCTCCTATGGAATTTTTGTTGATCTCATTGCAACAAGTCGGCACTGGAGATTTGAAATTAAAGTCATCACTAAATACTTTATGACACGTTCACCGAGCAACTGCAGCGAATGTTTTTGATAGTTGTGGCTGGCAGCAGTTGAAAACATGACGTCATAGTAGCGAAGACTAGCGACTGGCGCCGTTATGCATCGAGCAGAAAACTAGGCAGAAAAGTGACGTTGCTACGACGACAGACAGAAGCAACTGCCGTTTGTATTAAATCGTGTGATTTTATTATTTTGTTTATAAGAAATTTTGTTTTAAAAACCTGAATTTCAGAACGGTAATTTATAGGAAATAATTTCTCATTGTTAAGTTCCAAAAATGGTTCAAATGGTCTGGGACTTGACATCTGAGGTCATCGGTCCCCTAGACTTAGGACTACTTACGAGAAAACCTAACTAACCTAAGGACACACACATTGATGCCCGAGGCAGGATTAGAACCTGCGACCGTAGCAGCACCGCGGTTCCGGATTGAAGCGCCTAGAACCACTCGGCCACAGCGGCCAGCTCGGTAAGTTCCATCATAAGGTTTGAAAAAATAGAAACTTGTTCTTTTATGGTGGGAGGAGGGCGGCTGTTGTGTGATTGAAGAGGTGCGTTCCGGCGCCTAATATTTTATAAATTAAGCTCTGACTTAAACTGTTATATAGAACGATACACGAAAAGAAAGATGTAAGTCAAATCATGAAAACACGGGGATTTCAAATGAACCAACTGCGCTCGAAACGACGTCAACATCGTCGGAGCGTCGCAAATGTTTTCGTACCTTCACTCTGTCACGCTCGTGCACACTACCCGTTCCATTGTTGGCCTGTTCGTGGTAGCGTTTTCGCTCACTGAAGATGTTACAGCTGAGTCATGGTGCCAAAATTTAGGGTACGTAATAAAAATCGTCTAGTAACTGATCACTAGGATCCTTCAGTACCTTACGTGGTGTAAAGTGCTGACATGAGTAAAAGCATCAACTGAAAATTATCCAGTTAAATAGGATCTGTAGTCATACGAAAGTACTCGTTGCCAGGAAGTATCGATACTTTTTTCCCTTCCATACGGCCTTGGTTACACCGCTAAGGAGCAGCGGACTCATGCTTAATTCGGCGTAATGTTCAATACAGCTATTTGTTTTTGTCTGTGCGAGAATGTGCGACGAGGGGTCTGAACGTAGCTGACCTGAAATACTTGCTTCCCGCAGTAAGAGAAGCAACTTCATTAATTCCTAAGGTTTCCCCTTCCTAATTTATTTATTTGTCAGAAATGAAGTAGCGCCAGGAGCACCATGAGGTCGCAGTCCTCTATTGGTACTGGACTGGGATGAGTTCCGGAGGTGGGGGCTACAGGCGGACGGTAATGAATAGATATATGCGTCCCTGCGGTCTCTCCCACAGGGCGTCCGTGGCGTGTTCCCTTCCCAGCCTATCGGCAATCGATGGCAGCCGACCGCAGTAACCGGACGGTTGCTCTCGTTCCCAGTGATCTCTCGGAAATAGCCCCCCAGTCTGCTGTCTGTCATCCTGACCTCTCCGGAATGACTTATTTGCGGAGGTCTGACAAAACCGCAGTGACCTTTTCTGAACTTCGCCTCCCTTCTTTGTACAGAGTTCTTCTCAGTCAATGACCAAAGACCGACTTTGATCACCAGGCATACAAGCAATGAAGTACAGACAGAACAGCGGATAGCTGTGTATCTGATACTCTTTCCGAAATCGCTGGAAGATCATTTAGAAAGCTTGGAAGATAAACTGTTAAAGAGACATAAGATACAATAATTCCGCAGTCTGCTGCTATGCGAAAAAGGATGTCGATTACAGAACTGAAATGGAAAACTCGGGCGACAAACAAACGCATTTCATTTAATCCTTCTACTGCGGACAGTGTCTGTGAGACAAGATTGTAGTTTTGTCACAGTACTTACATTTATGAGCGGCGCTTTTATAAACGCCATAGCGCAGACGCCAATTCGTAACTAAATTCTTCACGAGATTTGGAACGGCAAAGATTCTTTTCTCCTACTTTCCACGTTTACCACAGGGCTGTACTACAATAAGCAAGTTCTTTCCGTGTCCCTCCCTCCCTCCCTCCCTCCCCCCCTCTATCGACTGTGCTCTAAAAAGGGTCAAACGATTTCGTTACAATTCTCAACCGTGTGTCTGCACTGAATAATGTACAGCAACCTTTCTTGCCAACGTATAAAAGCACAATAGGCACTGGTTGAGTGGTTTATCCGTGAATAGTTTGACATTTACTCGAAGCCATAAATAGTGATTTTAATGTTGGTGGTGATACCGAACTCTCTATTTCAACCGTGAAGTTGAAACGGTGGGGCCTACAGATTTCTTTTGTACGTATTACAAAGGAGTAATTAAACAATTGTATCGATTTTAAATAGAGTATCACCCAATATGGACTGCAGCGTGTGGCCTGCGCTTTGTTAATCTCGCGCAAACAGTGGGCAGTGACGTACGCAGGTAGTATTTATTAACTGTAACACATGTATAATTCCATTTTACGTCGAAATTTACATGTACACTGTTTCAAACGTAATTTAAAACATGTGTGAAACAAAAAAGTTTAATTTAAAAGTTTTGTAATCTGCAGACAGCAAATATTTTTTCTTTAAACAACTAAAGCACGATAATTAGTTTCTGTTGCTTTCTACAGCCATCACCAGAGCGTCCAAACCGTAAAAAAGCGATTAATATATACAAAAACTATCATCTTAGCCATCATAGCTTTAATCAGGCAATTACACGCATTCGTATTGTGGGCCAGTAGGACTGAAACATTATGTAGTTACAAACTGCTTCGTGAATAAGCCAGGATGAGTTAGCCATGGTGTAAACCACAATCAAAGGAAGGCTAATAGCCAGCTGCATTAGTAAAAATGCGTCAAAAAACATCATTAACCCCTAACTCGCAAGGTCAGTTTTCTGTAACATATCACGAAGTGTGGTCCCTGGAACCTCTATGTTTAAACCGAGATTTAAGGCAAAAATCATTTGAAATTTTTAATTTATGCTGTATAACATTTATTTTTACAATCATTGAAGTTTTGTTTAAATGCTGATAGTTCATTTTATTGCACTAAACAAAACTTGCAGCATTTTACTATTTATAACACAAAAACACCCAATTTTGCGTGGTTCTTTTAAATAGCACACATAAACAGACTGTTAGAGAATTGAATTTTACTTTATGAAAATCATACAATCTCTGTAGCAAATGAATTTCCAAATAAAAATAAATTCCAGGGTTTAAATTTGCGCAAAAAAATTCCACCCGATACTTGCAAAAAGAAAGTCTGTCAAATTGACATTCATTGCTGGGAACTACATTTTTCTTATCATCACTCAGAATACATTCGATTTTATAACAGACACGTATTTCATTGAAGAAACAGACAGATCCCCATCACAACTGTCCTGAAGTTCTTCCTCTGAATGATACTCTTGTTCGATAGCACAATTGTGATCACTGTCGTCGCCTTTTCGTTTATTTCTTGGTATTTATCACTGACACATTCCTCCATAGACAGTCTAACAATTTCATCAAACTCGGGAGAGTTAAAAATTGGTGCCAACACAGCGGTACCGTACTGCAGAAAACTTGTACGTAGTTCACGAGGCACGGTCTAGGAGACTCAAACACCTATCAATAACACGTGTCAACAATACACACAGAAGGCGATAACGCAACCGACAACAAAACATTGTAGGCAATTTAAGTATGGTAGGGAGAGTATAGAAACATTCCACCACAACTGGCCTTAGAGAGGGAGCTTGAAAATTTTCGCGCGGTCTGAGAGACCACACCTCGTGAGTTAAGGGTTAAGACCGCCGTCTACTTCCTGACTGTGTCAGACTTTACTAATTTAAAACAATTTACCTAAAGCAACACAACGTAATATGAAAAGTCTTTCGGAGATCAGTACTAATCACAAAATTTGTTGACTGCTTAAACTATTTAATGAAGCAACATGTTTAGCGGTATAAACCACACCTTCAAGCTACAATGGCCGCATAAGAACGTTTAACAAAAGTACATATACATATTAAAATAGTTCTGTACAGTCTTTTTATGTGCTGTGGTCATCCCGCGGAGAAAAGGAAGTTTACCCTAATATGAGAGAATATTCAGCTCGTAAGTTGGTCTGCTGTTCAGTTAAAATTTTTAAATAACAGTTCACTTTGTTCATATAAAAACGCTGTCATCTTGTGGTGCGTTCAGTTATCTCCGTTGCTATGACTCCTTGGATCTTGTTTAAGCGCCATAAGCTTGTAGGACATTCTTAACACACATCAGTCAACTCTCCTGTGCGGTACAAACAAGTGAAACTATCGATACGTAAATCCTGATGGTGTCAGTCACTTGCAATATTTTCTGCACGTTTTGTTGTCGTATCTCTGATGTTATTCGATGAAATGTATTACAGCAGGGAGACTGGCACTTTGCTGTTAAAAACGATAGTACCAAAACTATTTTAAAGGTTTATAAAATACTGCTGGAACACAGATTCATACATGTTAATTTTTTTACGCATTTTCTATTTTAACAGTATTGATTTGAGGTTGTTGTCGAAATATGAGCGTCTGAATTGAGTAATTTCATACAGGAGCTCGTTCATCCACTTCTAAATTGTTTCCATTTTCTCCAAAATGTGAATTTTTCGAGATCTTCTTCAAAGTATGCAGTACTTTAGGACCGTTATCTATTGCAACACTGTATCCTGTATCGTCTACGTGTTTCTCTATACTTCACATGTTAACTTTAACATGTCTGTAACAGTCAATTTGTTTTCTAAAACGGGTTTTTAAATTTTTGCACGTATGGCCAAAGTGGTATTTGTCGCAATGACTGCATGTTACTTTACAAATTACTCAGTTGCACAGTTCCTTTGCTGCTTATGAGAAGTCATGCACCAGCTTCTTCCTTAAGTTGTTGGTGGCGGCAAAAGTGAACCTCATACGTGTTCTTAAACAAGGAAAATTGCGTCCCAGTTCTGGATCGGAGTCGAGGAGAGTTAACTGCAATGCTAGTTATAGAACAAATCTTTCATCGTATAAGATGAGCGAGTGCACGCTCACTCTTTCATTCTTAACACAACTGATCGTTGAGTTTGGCCATTGTGCCTAACAATAACGCCATCACAATGAGAAACAGCAGCTTAGGGGTGCGCCAAGTTATATTTGTTATTAGTGAGTCACCCACCCTTGAAAAACTTGTGGGACAAAGTAAAAGATTTCGAAATCTAAGACTGAAATAAACAATATCTATTTGCTCTAATGACTGTCAAAAATGACGATACCAATTAACAGAAAATAACGTTCTTTTAAATTCAAATCATGTTACAAAACGACAAAGAGGAAATTTGTGGTAAGGCCCTATGGGAAAAAAAAAAACTGCTGAAGTCGTCGGTCCCTAAGCTTACGCTCTACTTAATCTAACTTAAGCTAAGGACACCACACACACACACACACACACACACACACACACACGCCCGAGGGAGGACTCGAACCTCCGGCTGGGGGAGCAGCGAGGACCGTGACAAGGCGCCTCAGAATGCGCGGTTACCCCGCGCGGCACACTAAAGCTGTGGGGAGGTAGCAAAAAATATGGACAACTGTGTGGAGAAAGCGGAACAAGAGCACATTAGGGCAGCCCGCGAAGTTAACGGTACAACAAGACGTTATAAATTATAACGAAATGAAGCAGCACAAGTTCCATGGCAAAATAGGCACGTAACGAGCTGCTCAAAAGATGCCTCGTACTACCGCAAGTGTGACACTAACATTTCCCCAAAATCAGTAAACCATGTGCCCACCAGTATCAAAGGGCGGCCGAGAGAGCAGTGACTCTTTAGGTGAATGACCACAAAACATAAATTACCCTCCATAATTCTTGACTTTCAAAAGAATACTCTGTATGGAAGTGACGATTGAAAGCTGTTTCCAGTGCGAGGAACGAGAATAGCGCTCATTCCGCGGGAAAAAAGTGGGGAAACGCAGCAGAAACTTCCTACTCTTGGCTTACAAAATACATCTTAACAAATAAGAGGGTGGTACTGAGATGAATCAGTGTCGCATCGACTGGTCAGCGTCTTGGCACGACGGCTCCGTACGACTGGTTACACCGAATTTTGGAGCGAAAGCAGCGGACCTCTCCACGCTCTACGGGCGGCAGCACGGTGTCTCGTCCTTTGGTGTCCGAGCAGAATGGGCAAAAACTACGCGCTTAGTTATTGTGCGGGGCAGTGGTGGCATGACACCGCCTCAGAGCTAGGAGAGGCAGCGGCTCTGCCAACGAAAGTACGAAGCAGGCCGCAGTCTTAGTTCCGCGAAAACTGCACAGTTCTCAAGAGATCTTTGTCCTTTAAAATGATACTCGCTGATCACCGCCAGCCGGCTTAGAGGGCCAAGAGACCAGACTGGGAGAGCGCCTTGCCAGTGAGAAAAACCGGAAGCTTTCCGCCTAGCAAATGTGGCCAGACGTTCTAAATAAAATTAACCACAAAATGGTGGGAAAAATAAATATGTGGAACTTGGATGTCTTGTCTGAAATAAAAAGTAGTCAACACATATTGTGAATGTTAGCAGTCTCTGGAGAACCTTCTCATATTTTGAAGGTCATGAACTATAACAGTCTGCAACTGAACTCGGGCTCGTTTACTACCTATTTTTCACGTGGCTCATCTGTAAAGGGGGTTGGTAGTAAACGGTTGCATTTGCGCCCCTATTATTGAGTCTGATATTGGCTGGCTTTTGAAGAGCAGTGAATTGAACTATACACGTTCAGATTGAAACTTATTTATTCAAAAGAAACACTTTAACGTTGTGGCCATGCATTTTTAAGTTCACAAATAATAATCGGTGCAATTCGTACACTGTTTGTCCCACACCCACACACTTTCACTTTGTTCCTTCGCATACCCTGGCGTCCATGCTTGCACTCGCGGCACTTTGCCGCTCCAAACTCCCTACCACAACGGCCAACGACAAAAGACCCCGATTTTCCCGCTCATATCCACAGTAGTCAAAATAATCGCTAAACATGGCCACAATTCGTTTACAATATTTTATAATATATAAATACTTAAATCTAAATACATTATATAATTTTACAAATTATCACTACACTCATATAATTCGGTGCAATTAAAAGAAAATCAAAACACTATGCAACAGAACTACAACGCCCATCAAAACACACAACAAGTATTTTCCGGTCTATTTTGCCCAGCATATTATCTCTGCTGCTGTGCTTTAAATTTTAAATTACTTGAAAGAGTTCCATATTATCCCCTGTTACCTTAAAAGTCATTACGGGTTTACAAAAAAAATTGTTAAATTCCAGAACACCTACTAATGATGCCTTGTGTACCAGTCTGAGTGGCTGAATGCATTCAATTCGCAACATGCAAATGTGTTTCAGTTGATACAAACTACACAGCTGGCGTGGCCACTACAAGAAACTTCTGGATGAAATTACATTGTGAGTGACGCTGAATGTTGCTTTCATTTTCATTTCTGCTTTTTACTTGAACGGGAGCGTATTAGGGACGATCACTAAGTAATGCAATACTTTCTTTTCTGAAAGCAGGTTAGTTTCATTCAGGATTCCAATACACAGCTTTATTCCCCACTTTTTTGGCTACAAAACCCTATTTTTGAACATAATCTCCGTTAAATGCAACGGTCTTACGCCACTTAACGGGGAGGCCCTGTATGCCTGCATAGTATTACTCTATTGGTCGGCGTTGGAGCCAACGTCCTGCTGCATCAATAACTTCCTCGTCGCCCACGTACTGCTTCATTGGGTCAAACAGATTGTAATTGGTCTTTACGGTCTTCCGTCAGGCAGCGAAAAACCAAGCGCGTACCCACCTTTGAATACACTGGGTGGTGGACAATTGTGTCAGCATTACCAACTGAGACATCGAGCTGTACAGCGAGGTGTTTGATTGCGACCTGTCGGTCGCCTCGAATGAGTGTGTTCGCACGTTCCAACATTGCAGGAGTCGCAGCTGTATGCGGTCGGCAGGTACGTGGGAGAGCGGACAGGTTTCAGCGACCTTGTTGCGATGATGACAGACGACTCGCCCAGCGACTCTACGTGCTTTTGTTCACTGCCAGGTCTCCGTAGAGATTCTGCAAGCGCCTATGGATATCTTCGACGCTCTGGTTTTTCGCCAAAACAAACTAATTGGCAGCTCTCTGCTTTGAACGCACCTCCGTTAGAGACGCTATTTTGAAGGCTGCGTATAGCGCCGCCACCTGTCGTAACTTCATGAAACTATGCGGACTGAAGTACTCCACGATGACCTGCAACAAATTCCGCATTTTACCGGCCGTAATTGGCCCAGAAAAAAAGTGTTGCATTACTTACGCCGTCGGCACACGGACCGTGCATCAGAACGTTGTGCGTTGAGCGTGCCGAGTTTCTGACGTCATAGTGTGGAATAGGGCGTTTGGGAGTCTTTCCGAACGTGCAGAGCAATATCTAGCATGCCACATATTGTGAGCGTGCGTCTGAGCGTTTACCAATGAGACGGCACAACGCTACCTACGTCACTTGCACGCCATCTTCCTTCAGCACAGAGTTGTGAGGCGCCATATTGGCATTCATTTCAAGCCTACACGTATATATGCCGTTTCTGAGCACCAGCAAATTGAGACTCACTGAAAAATCTGTGTGATTTGTTCCAATAAAACAATGATAATCATGTTCGTGGCAAAAGAATTATTGTAACTTTCATATTATGAGAGTATGCTATTTGAAGGCAGCGACACACTTAAGATACACACAAAGCCCATTGTTCTTGGTACAATTTTTATAATTAAATTTCAATCAGTAACATATCTACGATTAAAGTTTTAGGAAGTGGTAATATGTTCTGATTAGTTGTTAGAAATATCTTACTGGTTTATCGTAGACAGTATTGTTACTTTGCCGGTGTATTGTAATGAGTAGCGTCACTGATGACTGAGAGCTAGGGCGGTGGTTCACGTCTCGGAGCAATCAAATTTTTTTCATAGCATTTGCGTTTTTATTAGGTTGGTACTTTATTATTAGCTTACTATAAGTATATACTATAATATTTGATGTTATGTAAATATAAGTTCACCTTCTTTCGAGGGGTGAGTTTCTTCGATTGGTTAATGTACAGGAAAGCTTGCGCTAGTTGTATAAAGATAATTTGTTCATTTTGCTTTTGAGTTCGTAATTTACATGTGGTAAAGAGTCTGCTACTGGGTAGGAACAGTGATCAAGTAAGAATGACCTTAGGATTTTACTAAAAAGTGGGAAAGATAAAATAATGTTTATCTTACGTGGAGAAGTATTGCAAATTTGTATCGCACTGTTTGTAATGGAACTTTTCTAAGCCTGTGTCCTTATTGATTGGTCATGACACTTCCCTTTTCGTAGACGATGGAGGAAATGTGCGTTTTAACAGAGCTAACGTGGGAATTTTACGCGCGCCCGTTGAGGAAACAGTGTGATTTACGAACTAGAAACATCCCGCAACTGCCGCTGGAGTGCGTTGTGATCGCGTATACCACGTTGGGGTCGACGTACCGTGTGCACAAGTTGCATCGTTTCTGAGCGTTCAGCTGTACGTTGAACTCGGCACGCTCAACGTTGACGTTCGACAGCACGGCCCGTGTGCCGACGGCTTTACCGAACAACCCCCCCCCCCCCCCCCCCTCCAATAACAACTATGTATGGCGCCGAAGAATCTGCTCTTGAGGGTTCGTAAACAATACGACGACGTCGTGTTTGGCAGCTGCCGCTGTAAAACAAGCGGCGCTGCTGAAAGGACGTCGCATTTTAATAGGCAAAACTCGCCGGCGCCGCGTCCTTCTTCGCCCGGTTCCGCCACATTTGTTAAAGTCGGCCGGGCGTGTTGCGGCCAATGCACGCCGCACTCTTACAACCCAGTATTTACGACTCCGGCCGCCGCTATGCAAACGGGTTCCGCTCGGCGCGGAGACCGCCGCGTGCAGAGTCACGTGGTGCCCGCATAACCGGTACACATGCCCCCCCCCCCCCCCCCCCCCCACTTCTCACCCGCCTCCCAACACGGACCATTCCCGTGTTTTGTTCGCGGCGGGGCGTTTCACGCCTTACCTGGCGTTAGACATGAGCGCTGGGAGAGCTATGCAGGTGTTCCATTTATGATGGGCTAACAATGAGATAGGGATGCACGCCTGCAATAGCCGTCCCGCGCAGGCGGCAAGTGGAGGGGCCGTGTGTATGGCGTCACGATTAACGTTGGCGCAATCAGTGGGAAATCTCTTAGAATTCAGGACGCAAGAATGCCGTTTTCCACTGCTGGTAAGAATGGCAGCGCTCGTTAGCTCACCGGACAAAAAGTAATAGCTCCCAAGAGACATGCTAACACCGAGTAGCGCAGTTCTATCCTTCATAATGTTTTCAATTTAGTGAGCCAGAGCGTCCGTAAGTTTCTTCAGGTGTGCTGTATCCAGTTGCTTTTCACAATATATATAAATGATGTAGTAGATAGTGTCGGAAGTTCCATGCGGCTTCTCGCGGATGATGCTGTAGTATACAGAGAAGTTGCAGCATTAGAAAATTGCAGCGAAATGCAGGAATATCTGCAGCGGATAGGCACTTGGTGCAGGGAGTGGCAACTGACCCTTAACATAGACAAATGTAATGTATTGCGAATACATAGAAAGAAGGATCCTTTATTGTATGATTATATGATAGCGGAACAAACACTGGTAGCAGTTACTTCTGTAAAATATCTGGGAGTATGCGTGCGGAACGATTTCTAGTGGAATGATCATATAAAATTAGTTGTTGGTAAGACAGGTGCCAGGTTGAGATTCATTGGGAGAGTCCTTAGAAAATGTAGTCCATCAACAAAGGAGGTGGCTTACAAAACACTCGTTCGACCTATACTTGAGTATTGCTCATCAGTGTGGGATCCGTATCAGGTCGGGTTGACAGAGGAGATACAGAAGATCCAAAGAACAGCGGCCCGTTTCGTCACAGGGTTATTTGGTAAGTGTGATAGCGTTACGGAGATGTTCAGCAAACTCAAGTGGCAAACTCTGCAAGAGAGGCTCTCTTCATCGCGGAATAGCTTTCTGTCCAGGTTTCGAGAGGGTGCGTTTCTGGATGGGGTATCGAATATATTGCTTCCCCCTACTTATACCTCCCGTGGAGATCACGAATGTAAAATTAGAGAGATTCGA
The DNA here is from genome assembly GCF_021461385.2 of Schistocerca piceifrons. NCBI lineage: Eukaryota > Metazoa > Arthropoda > Insecta > Orthoptera > Acrididae > Schistocerca > Schistocerca piceifrons. The sequence goes on from NC_060138.1 coordinate 523,512,233, forward strand.
GCGCGCACGGAGGCTTTCCGGCAGTCTTTCTTCCCGCGAACCATATGCGACTGGAACAGGAAAGGGATGTAATGACAGTGGCACGTAAAGTGCCCTCCGCCACACACCGTTGGGTGGCTTGCAGAATATAAATGTAGATGTAAATGTAGATGTAGGCACTCACAGACGTAGAGCTATCAAATTTCTGGGATGTTTCACCTGTTTTTGCAAACACTTCCAGAAATTTTTGAGTGATTTAGCCAGCAGTCACGGTGCCACAGAGACTGCCTGTGTCATCGCGGAAGACGGGTGAGTCCACAACGTTCTCATCACGGAAATGTAGTACAAATGACAGCACTTGGCCACCATGAATGTTCAGATAAAACTTCTGTTTCATATTCAGGGAAACCTCAGTCAGTGGGTCTAAGTTATAGAATCATAGTACGATAGACGTCACAAAACGTCAGAGACCATTGTCTAGGCGCTACGTGTTCAACACCCCTCCGGGTCACTGGTGCAAATAAATCCAGAGTTGATCCCTGACAGTTACAGAGGGCTGCACCGTGGCAACCTTTCCAATAGAGCAACGCGATTTTGTACATATATCTATGGCAACGCCTGAGTGTTGTCGCAACTGTATAGACGGCTATAGTTTTCGCCAACAGCCGTTTGCGCTTCACAGTTGAAAGCTGGCAACAGCGCTGGGAGCTGTCAGTTATGTACTTAGCTGTCTCGACTACATGAAATAACCTCACATTGAACGGAAATGAAGCTTGTATTTGAGAACTGTGGCATAAACTTAGTAAACTGGGAATTTCGTGCCATGCAGAATAGCTACAGGCCTGATACTAAGATAAAAGGTATTTCCTATTTCATGGCACATGGGTACAGAATCAACTACGATTGTTGTAAATGGAGCTATGTGCTAACTCCTAATATATCAGAATGGGCATAGGCAACTATTTCAAATTGTGTATGTACTCATACCGAACTGTAAAACTTTGGGCGAAAGAGGTGAACAGTTTTCTTGGCCTGAAATAACGAAAGAGACTTGGACGACAGGCCACTTGACGGCGTTTACACGGCAACAGTCTATTCCTGCCTCCGTGTCTTAAAATTTTAGAATTTTTCTGATACTCTTGCGAAAGGTTTCAATACAAACATTAATAAGCCTTATATCACTCTGCTCGTCTTTCCCTCGAAAGCTGTTTAAATGTCCTGTTATTTAAGGGCATTTTAAGATTTTAAGTGAGCACCACAACTCTACAACTGTCTTTACGGGTGGGTCGAAACGGGTACTCCGTTGTTGGCTCTGTTTTTCCCCTGAACGTATCCTCTAGGTCCGATTGCCTCGAGGCTTTACCGTCTTCGACGCGGAATTGTGTTTGATCTTGAGGGTACTGCAGCAGGTGAGACGTGATTCGAGTACTAAATTCCTTGTCTGCTCAGATTCTCTGAGTGCTCTCTATCCCGGACGCGGGGGACAAAAGGGTAGATACAGCAGGCAACTAGGCGTGTCTCGATCTTCAGTTAGTGCACTTTGTAAACTCCCTGCGTGCTATCACCTCGGTGTTGAGGTAATACAGTTTTGCGTCCGTGGGAAGATGAGTGGCGGGAAGTGACGGACAATGAGCTTCGCCTAGTAGAGCCCACAACGCGGCCGTGGCATCCCCCTTCCAGTCACGTCGACGGGACGAGGCCCTACTTACCTGTCTTCGCGTAGGCCACAGCCCTACGACGCATGGCTTCTTGCTCCCGAGTCAGGAACCTCCAATGTGGCTGCTTGTGGCGTACAGATCGCTGTGCACCCATTTCAGTTGACTGCGTTTTATTTTCAGAGCATCTGATAGTGGTAGACCTGCCGACAGGCCTGCTCTCTTAAAATAGAGAATGTGGTTATAGTTTCAAAGTTCTGTAAATTGTCAAACATTTTTCCCAAGATTTTAGGGAGTTGGTCTTAGTGTGTTAACAGGGTGACTGGTTCATGCATGTTTTATGCAAGTGGTTGGCCGTTCACACTTGCCTGTGCTGTTGTTTCACCTGTTATTCCGTTTTACGCGTGTCTGAATCCATGGACTCATGCCTTTCACCCTTTCTCCATCGTGTTGGCGTGTTAGATACAGTGATTGTGCGAGTCAATGCAAGTGAGGTAGGAGTGAGTGTATGAATGCCGTTTTTTATGTTTCATCAATGCGTGGAACAATTTTACCGATTTTATCCATATTCGTTTCATTTAACACGTGACAGGTCTCTGATAACCTCGCCATTTAGTTCCTGTCAAGTCACAAAAACAAAAAAAAGGCGAGCGAGCACGGGCACACACACGTTTTAGTTATATCGTTCCATTAAATATGTGTAAACATATGTTTATTTCAATGTCTCTGTTAAAAATGGACAGAATTACTGCCCTCTTGCGTTCTATCGTTTGCCGAAAACTTCGTTTAAATATCTAGAGACGTTCATGAAATAAAAGGAGTATCACGAGGAGACTTCAAAAAATGTGAGTTACACGTTCCGTTCCAAACTAAGAACACTGTTCAACAAGAGTGGCGCATTGTCAGAGCCGCGCAGGATTAGCCGCGCGGTCTAAGGCGCTGCAGTCATGCACTTTGCGGCTGATCCCGGCGGAGGTTCGAGTCCTCCCTCGGGCGTGTGTGTGTGTGTGTGTGTGTGTGTGTGTGTGTGTGTGTGTGTGTGTGTGTGTGTGTGTCCGTCCGTCCTCAGGATAATTTAGGTTAAGTAGTGTGTAAGCTTAGGTACTGATGATCTTAGCAGTTAAGTCCCATAAGATTTCACACATATCTGAACATCGCATTGTCAGACAGAGTACATGTTCTGGGTTTCCTCCAGACAGGGTTCTGCTGCAGTGTGGATAACAGCTCCACCACAACGTCGAAACGAAATGGGAGAGCAAACTGGAAACTTACTCCAAAGTTAAAAGTACGCCGGACGGAACGATTCCTGAGGACAAAATACGTAAAATGCACATTGATTCACCGTGAAATTCTCACTGTATTTGGACCAAATGAAATGCACTGCCCAACCGTAGAGAAATGGCACCAGCAATTTGAGTGAGGCCGCACAGACGTGAGTGACGCTGATCTGAAAGGAAAGCCGTTGACACCGGACACAGACGAGAATGTCTGGGTAATCGAGGAACTCATACGCACCAGTCGCAAATTTTCTGACAACGTCGTTCACACAGCGTTTCTCGAAGGGCTACGTGAGATACTAAAAGGTATCAGACAGATTATGTAATGGTAAGACAGAGATTTAGGAACCAAGTTTTAAATTGTAAGGCATTTCCAGGGGCAGATGTGGACTCTGACCACAACCTATTGGTTATGAACTATAGATTAAAACTGAAGAAACTGCAAAAAGGTGGGAATTCAAGGAGATGGAACCTGGATAAACTGAAAGAACCAGAGGTTGTAGAGCGTTTCAGGGAGAGCATAAGGGAACAATTGACAAGAATGGGGGAAAGGCATACAGTAGAAGAAGAATGGGTAGCTTTGAGGGATGAAGTAGTGAAGGCAGCAGAGGATCAAGTAGGAAAAGAGACGAGGACTAGTAGAAATCCTTGGGTAACAGAAGAAATATTGAATTTAATTGATGAAAGGAGAAAATATAAAAATGCAGTAAATGAAGCAGACAAAAATGAATTCAAACGTCTCAAAAATGAGATCGATAGGAAGTGCAAAATGGCTAAGCAGGGATGGCTAGAGGACAAATGTAAGGATGTAGAGGCTTATCTCACTAAGGCTCAGATAGATACTGCCTACAGGAAAATTAAAGAGACCATTGGAGAAAAGAGAACCACTTGTATGAACATCAAGAGCTCAGATGGAAACCCAGTTCTAAGCAAAGAAGGGAAAGCAGAAAGGTGGAAGGAGTATATAGAGAGTCTATACAAGGGCGATGTACTTGAGGCCAATATTATGGAAGTGGAAGAGGATGTAGATGAAGATGAAATGGGAGATATGATACTGCGTGAAGAGTTCGACAGAGCACTGAAAGACCTGAGTCGAAACAAAGCCCCGGGAGTAGACAACATTCCACTAGAACTACTGACGGCCTTGGGAGAGCCAGTCCTGACAAAACTCTGTACAGAAACCAGATGGCAGTTATGAGAGTTGAGGGGGCATGAAAGGGAAGCAGTGGTTGGGAAGGGAGTGAGACAGGTTGTAGCCTCTCCCCGATGTTATTTAATCTGTATATTGAGCAAGCAGTGAAGGAAACAAAAGAAAAATTCGGAGTAGGTATTAAAATCCAGGGAGAAGAAATAAAAACGTTGAGGTTCGCCGATGACATTGTAATTCTGTCAGAGACAGCAAAGGACTTGAAAGAGCAGTTGAACGGAATGGATAGTGCCTTGAAAGGAGGATATAAGATGAACATCAACAAAAGCAAAACGAGGATAATGGAATGTAGTCAAATTAAACCGGGTGATGGTGAGGGAATTAGATTAGGAAATGAGACACTTAAAGTAGTAAAGGAGTTTTGCTATTTGGGGAGCAAAATAACTGATGATGGTCGAAGTAGAGAGGATATTAATTATAGACTGGCAATGGCAAGGAAAGCATTTCTGAAGAAGAGAAATTTGTTAACATCGAGTATAAATTTAAATGTCAGGAATTCGTTTCTGAAAGTATTTGTATGGAGTGTAGCCATGTATGGAAGTGAAACATGGACGATAAATATTTTGAACAAGAGGAGAATAGAATCTTTCGAAATGTGGTGCCACAGAAGAATGCTGAAGATCAGATGGGTAGATCACATAACTAATGAGGAAGTGTTGAATAGGATTGGGGAGAAGAGAAGTTTGTGGCACAGCTTGACTAGAAGAAGGGATCGGTTGGTAGGACATGTTCTGAGGCATCAAGGGATCACCAGTTTAGTATTGGAGGGCAGTGTGGAGGGTAAAAATCGTAGGGGGAGGCCAAGAGACGAATACACTAAGCAGATTCAGAAGGATATAGGTTGCAGTAGATACTGGGGAATGAAGAGGCTTGCACAGGATAGATTAGCATGGAGAGCTGCATCAAACCAGTCTCAGGACTGAAGGCCACAACAACAACAACGTGACCACGGAGCGGGTTTCTGTCGTCGAGGAACTGAACGATTGGCAGAACATTCCGACAATTGTTTAAAGAAACTTGATGGCTATTTTACAAAATATTGGCTAAAATGGCTCTGAGCACTATGGGACTCAACTCCTGAGGTCATTAGTCCCCTAGAACTTAGAACTAGTTACACCTAACTAACCTAAGGACATCACAAACATCCATGCCCGAGGCAGGATTCGAACCTGCGACCGTAGCGGTCTTGCGGTTCCAGACTGCAGCGCCTTTAACCGCACGGCCACTTCGGCCGGCTTACAAAATATTGTTGCGTACCTGGATCACTTGACAGTGTAGTGCAGAAGTCACTAAAAGTTACTTGGCCTGACATAGTAATGTGTAATCTACACTATTGGCCATTGTAATTGCTACACGAAGAAGACATGCAGATGATAAACGGGTATTCATTGGACAAATATATTATACTAGAACTGACATGTGATTACATTTTCATATAATTTGGGTGCATAGCTCCTGAAAACTCAGTACCCAGGACAACCATCTTTGCCGTAATAACGGCCTTGATACGCCTGGGCATTGGGTCAGACAGAGCTTGGATGGCGTGTACAGGTACAGCTGTCCATGCAGCTTCAACACCATACCACAGTTCATCAAGAGTAGTGACTGGCGTATTGTGACGAGCCAGTTGCTCGGCCACCATTGACCAGACGTTTTCAGTTGGTGAGAGATCTGGAGAATGTGATGGGCAGGGCAGCAGTCGAACATTTTCTGTATCCAGAAAGGCCCGTACAGGACCTGCAACATGCGGTCGTGCATTATCCTGCTGAAATGTAGGGTTTCGCAGGGATCGAATGAAGGGTAGAGCCACGAGTCGTTCGACATCGGAAATGTAACGTCCACCGTTTAAAGTGCCGTCAACGCGAACAAGAGGTGACCGAGACGGGTCACCAATGGCAGCCCATACCATCACGCTGGGTGATATGCCAGTATGGCGATGCCGAATACACGCTTACAATGTGCATACACCGCGATGTCGCCAAACACGGAAGCGACCATCATGATGCTGTAAACATAACCTGGATTCATCCGGAAAAATTACGTTTTGCCATTCGTGCACCCAGCTTCGTCGTTGAGTACACCATCGCAGGCGCTCCTGTCTGTGATGCAGCGTCAAGGGTAACTGCAGCCATGGTCTCCGAGCTGATAGTCCATGCTGCTGCAAACTTCGTCGAACTGTTCGTGCAGATGGTTGTTGTCTTGCAAACGTCCGCATCTGTTGACTCAGGGATCGAGACGTGGCTGCACGATCCGTTACAGCCAAGCGGATAAGATGCCTGTCATCTCGACTGCTAGTGATACGAGGCCGTTGGGATCCAGCACGGCGTTCCGTATTACTCTCCTGAACCCACCGATTCCATATTCTCCTAAGTCATTGGGTGTCGACCAACGCGAGCAGCAATGTCGCGATACGATAAACCGCAATCGCGATAGGCTACAATCCGACCTTTATCAAAGTCGGAAACGTGATGGTACGCATTTCTCCTCCTTACACGAGGCATCACAACGACGTTTCACCAGGCAACGCTGGTCAACTGCTGCTTGTGTATGAGAAATCGGTTGGAAATTTCCTCATGTCAGAACGTTGTAGGTGTCGCCACAGGCGCCAACCATGTGTGAATGCTCTGAAAAGCTAATAATTTGCATATCATTGCATCTTCTTCCTGTCGGTTAAATTTCGCGTCTGTAGAATGTCGTCTTCGTGGTGTAGCAATTTTAATGGCCAGTAGTGTACATTCGAAGTATCGCCTTATGTCTTACGCGACTCAGCCTACATATACGCTCCACCATACACTGTACGATGAGCTGCTAATGCAAATGTACGAGTAGTTGGAACTATGGTGCAAAAGAAGATTCACCGTCGAAATGCGACGTGACGAACTTAGTATGTTCGCTTAAGAGCTTCGTCGTGTTCCATCGCTAAGACAGTGGCGGAAACTTCAGTAAGAGCAGCGGCGATGGTGACAAAAGTAGCAGTAGAGCGAGTTGTAGCTTCTAGTGAGAGCGGCACTAATGACAACAGTCATACGGAAAGTGGCGCGGTGTTCGCCGCAGAGTCTTTTGTTAGTGACGTGGACAGCGCGCTGAATCTCGTATCGTTACCGTGCGTGTGGTCTGGCGGCGGCGGCGGAGGCAACCCCCCTCCTGTCTGCAGCCGCTGTAACCGTAACGAGCTGCCTTCTGGCTCGCCGGCTAATGACAGCCTGTAAGTGTAAGTGTAACTGCGGCCACAGGCGGCCTCTTTTACGGCGCTCGTATGGCTGTTCAGAGTGCCGTGCGATGAGAGGGCATTCGTTGCGAATCGGTGACGCTACAAGGGAGATGATGCACGCGCTGTTTACACAAGGGCGTCGTGGATGTTGTTTCAAATAAAAGCGACGTTGTAGCTACAGGAACTATCATGACCAGAGAAGTACAGGGTAATTATGAAGTCCATGGAACATTCCGAAAAATGGATACAGATAAATGTCCAAGAATAATAAATGATGCAGTACGCCAAAAATAAATTCGCAGCTTTTTTTTACAGTATTTACAAATGATCTGTTTGTCCATCCCACCCCATACAACACACATCTAATCGCTAGTCTATTTCTGCCCATACTCCACCCAACATTGCGGGAAAGACAGACTGTGATGCGGTGTCGCAAGTCTTCGAGTTTCTTTGGTAGAGGTAAAACATAAACGCTAGCCTTGATGTGAGTCCACAAGGAAAAATTGCATGGTGTCTGGGATGGCGACAGTGTTGGACACTCGAGTAGCGCCAGGTCAGCGATGCGGTGACGTGGCGAAGCCCGAGTCAGGTTATCTCGTAGACAACTGCGAAACTGTGGAGAGGCGCCATCTTCTTGACAGATGAATTCCCTATTATCAGATTCCAATTTTTCCATGAGCTACAACTGCAGCATGTCGAGATAGGTGAGACCATTTACAGGTCTCTCAACGAAGGACGAGAGTCCATAGAGACTGTCTTGTCTGTTGACAGAACACATTAACTTTCTCGAAATCCAGGACGTGTTCAGCAGCTGCATGTCGATTCTATGTCACGCATATTTGAGTATTTCCCGAAAAATGGTCACGTCACCGAAGATTAATTTCCTTGCGAAGTTAACGTTTTCATGTTGGTTCTGCAGATCAAGCAGAACTGCAGGTTGGACAATTTGAGTCCATGGCTTATGGCTTGTGGGAGCTGCAATCTGTACGCCGGCCGGTGTGGCCGAGCGGTTCTAGGCGCTTCAGTCTGGAACCGCGCGACCGCTACGGTCGCAGGTTCGGATCCTGCCTCGGGCATGGATGTGAGTGATGTCCTTAGGTTAGTTAGGTTTAAGTAGTTCTAAGTTCTAGGGGACTGATGACCTCAGATGTTAAATCCCATAGTGCTCAGAACCATTTGATTTTTTGCTATCTGTACAGCTGCACTCTTGTGATATATAAATACCGAGTATTACCAGACCTACAAAAAAATCGGGCACGAAGGCATAGACCTTGTTTCGTGATTGAATAAACGGAGCCCAAAGTCACAGGAAAGAAAGCACCACACCGGACAATGACAACCAGCCTCCTCCTGAGCGCCATTGTACCTGCAGATGTAGCCTCCGCTTGTTGTTCGGTCTGCAGACCAGTGACAGTGGACAATGGAGGTGTCGGTCCACGGGCCAGATGAATTTACGGCCCGATGCGACACAGAGCTTGCGGGTTTTGAGACCGACATTGTCAAACCTAGCACTACTCTGGTATGCCTTTGGAGGAAGCATATTTTGGCACGTGTGTCATTGCTTAAAGTGGAAAAAAGGACGTTATCAGATGCAAGGAAAGTTGCTAACAGATAATTTGACTGGCAGGATAAAGGACTCAGGCTGATCAGTCGAAAGTGAGGACATGCCCAGAGTGGAACTTTGCAGAGTGCCTGGGGAGACAACAGATTGCAAGAAACCCGTACTAGAGGCACTTTCCTGATGCACCTGATGCGAGGTACTTCAATGTCTGCTAGAAATCACTGAGCATCACACTTACGATGAAAAGATGAGGTCAGTCAGTGAGTCATTGCTGTCAGTCGGCCGGTCCATTCCAGCTCGCCTGTTGTCAACATCAACGACCAGTAGCCAGATTCACTTCTCTGTCACATGCTGTGTGCTGACCCTCGCGTTGATTGGCGCTAATACGCTGGCGACGGACAACACAATAATCAGATGCATTGACACAGCCTAGCGTTAACTAATACCCGGAAAGTAACGTTGATATTACGATTAGTAAAATCACCATATTATTGTTCCTTGCTACTCTTACTGTGATAGAAAGATGTTCAAACTCTTCAGAACATTAAGTGGGCTTGACTGCAGCAGAGAGGGTCAAGTAGACGTGGGCTTTAGCTGTTATGCAGGGATGGAGCTTGCGCAGGATAGAATGGCGTGGGGAGGTGGTCCGAAGACCACTATAATATAGTAGTAGTAGGAAACAGGATTGTTTGTGCAGCTACCACGTGCACTCGCATTCCTTATAACTAACTAGCCTTTCCTTCGCGGCTTCACCAACGTACATGTTAGACATATAGAATGCGCACACACCACCTTCCCCTCTCCCTCCTCTCCTTGTCGACTCTGTTTTGAGATCTTGATGCAGCAGTTCGCTGTCTTCTACACTGTAAACTGTCATCACGCTTGAACGTTTATAGAATGTGACTACTAGCAGCCGTTGAGTAGTGTCTAAAATGCATGTTTGACCGTCAGTTGCCTTTTTATTAAAATCCAAGTATCTACTAGTTTCAGTCACAGACCATCTTCACGGATTAGGGTTAAAACAGTTTAGGCCAAATCATCACATTTTACTTTACTTAAATAATGGCCACGTCTCATATGTAGAGCATGCCATGAATTCCTGTATAACACACAGGACTCCTAAAGGCAAACATACTAACAACATAAACATACAGAACAGCAAACATACTAATAACACATGTAAACAGATCAGTACTGCTCTACAAATGAGACGCTCCCATTATTTAAGTAATAACAGTTGTGATGGTGTGGCCTAAACTGTTTTAATACTAATCCGCGAAGATGGTCTGTGACTGAAACTGGCCGATATTTGGGTTTTAATAAAAAGCAGCTGATGGTCAGACATGCATTTTATACACGTTATAACGCTCTTCGTCTGTCTCTGAGACTCGACATGTAGAAGCTGCAGGACGCAGCGGTGCCAGGTCTTGAGTTGACTTACTGTGTACTTTCTTGTCTGTGGTTCTGTTTACCTTTCTTGGTCTGCAGAACACTTCTCCGATTGCCGTGCGTTTCCTCATAGGTATTGCCACAGGAGCAGAAGGTGTAATGATGCAAGAAATGGTATGATGCAGAAATAAGCAGAATGCAGCGTGTGATGTTACCTTGTACGTCTCCTGTAGTCGCGGTGGCGTGACACGAAGCCAAAGTGTTGGAGTGGGTGTGGCGACATTTCTACGCAAGCCTGTCTCCTCCAGTTGAGTGACACGAATTTGTACACTTCTCAGCAGCAAGACAAGAGTATTCTGGAGCTGTGTCGATGGCCAATGCTTTGTGTAATTTTTATAGATAACTGCATCATCTGCAGATGTCTGAGGGTACTATTAATGTCGTGTGCCAAATTATTAATGTACAATATGAATAGCAAGGGTTCCTATACAATTCCCTGTGTGACGCCTGAAGCTACGAGGGCCACTCAATAAGTAATGCAACATTTTTTTCTGAAAGCCTGTTAGTTTTAATCTGGATTCGAATACACCAGATTATTCGCCACTCTTTTGGCTTCAGAACCGTATTTCCCAAAATAATTTCTGTCGAATGCGACGGCCTTGCGCCACTTTACTGGGAGGTCCTGTGTGCCCACATGGTACCACTCTACTGGTCGACGTCGGAGCCAACCTCTACTGCATAAGTAACCTCCATATCTTCCACGTACTGCTTCCCGCGGAGTGCATCCTTCGTTTGGCCAAACTCATATCTCTTCATGGTCTTCTGTTAAGCTTCGAGGATCCCAGCGGGCACACACCTTTGAATACCCCAACTTGTTGACGAGTGTTCAGCATTACCAACCGACACGACCAACAGTGCAGCGAGGTGTTTGATTGTGACCTATCGATCACCTCGGATGAGAGTGTCCGCACGTCCCAACATTGCAGGAGTCACAGCTGTATGCCGCCGGCCGGTACGCGGAAAATCGAACACTTTTGTGCTACCTTGTTGCTATAACGACACACGCCTCGCCCAGCGACTCACCGCGCTTTTATTCACTGCCAGGTTCCCGTAGACATTCTGCAAGCGCCTGTGCTCTGGTTTACCGTCAAAAGAAACTCAATAACGGTTTCTGCTTGGAACCATCTTTCTTATAGACACCATTTTGGTTACGATAGCGTCGCCACCAGTCGGAATTTTTTGAAACTATAGGGGCTGAAGCGGGAATATTTCGCAATGTCCCAGAACCAATTCAGCAGTTTTTCAATCGAAATTGGCCAAGAAAAAAAGTGTTGAATTACTTATTGAATGCCCCTCGTACAACTACTTTTGTTGATGGCTCTTCGTCCAAGATAAAATGGTGGTGAGCCCTCCTCACCAAGGAATCCTCGATGCAGTCGCGTACCCTATAAGATGGTACTATCGTCAGTAACTTGGCTGGACGCCTGCAGGCCTGTTGCTTAGTGTGGTACGGTGCCGCTGTACCTTCTGCACGGCGTCACTTCCAGCCGGCGCCGTAACTCATTTCGACGGCATGCCACGTCCCTCGCGAAGCCTCCACGCGGCAGAGTGCGCCCCTCTTTGTCCACGCTGGCTGCACCATAAATCCTGCCTGTCCCTCCCCACCCTTCTGCTAGCCTGTGCGGTATTCAGTTACTCTTGGCCAGTATGGTGGTATCAGTGCGTCGTTTCACGCGTCGGTCGGCACATTTGGCCTTTCCGTGGGCAACTACGCACTGGAATTGTTACTTTGCCATGTTTCACGCTTAGAAAACGACCATCGATACAAACACGTTGAATTTTCCTATGGTAGTCCAGGGGAAGCAGTGTCCGTGCGAAAGTCTAACCAGGGGCAAATGTTGCTGCTTTTATTTATCACGCTTTCGCTCTTCTGTTCTCACCGTTTCCAGTCGCGCGCAGTCTGTGGTACAGTGTCGGTCTCCACCTGAGACCAATTAATTACTCGTGGCGCCAACTGTGCGTTTATAGCTACCTGGAATAATTGTATAAAATAGAATCGACATATTGATGTAATTCTACGATTCCTCTGAAAGAGTAACTGCAGACATTAATCGGATTATAAATGCCAGTGGCGAGGTGTAAAATGTTGATAACAGTAATCGCATTTAAAAAACGTTAAAAGTAACAGATTGTTGTAACAGTTATAAGTATTATCATCGTTCTTATGTTATTATTTAGGATTATTCAAACAACAGTATTTTTGTGGTATTATTATTATTATTATTATTATGTTATTGTTTACGACGCCTCGCTTGGTGTAAGGAGCATAAACACTGGATGACTGAACAGTGGAAAAACGTTGTGTGGGGTGACCTATCACGGTACACAATGTGGCGATCCGATGCCAGAGGGTGGGTATGGCGAAAGCCCGGTGAGCGCCATCTGACGGCGTATGTAGTGCCAGCAGTAAACTTCGGACGCGGTGGTGTTATGGTGTGGTGGTGTTTTTCGTGGAGGGTGTTTGCACTCCTTGTTGTTTCGCGTGGCACTATCACAGCACCGGCTTACATTGATGTTTTAAGCACTTTCTTGCTTCCGACTGTCGAAGAGCAATTCGGGGATGGCGATCCCATCTTTCAACACGATCCAGCACCTGTTCATAAAGCACGGCATGTGGCGGAGTGGTTACACGACAATAGCATCCCTGTAATGGACTGGCCTGCACAGAGTCCTGACCTGAATCGTATAGAATACCTCTGGGATGTTTTGGAACGCCGACTTCGTGCCAGGCCCTACCGACCGGCATCAATACCACTCTTCAGTGCAGCACTCAGTGAAGAATGGGCTGCCATTCCACAAGAAACCTTCCAACACCTGATTGAACGTATGTCCGCGAGAGTGGAAGCTTTCATTAATGCTAAGGGTGGGCCAACACCATACTGAATTACCAGCATTACCAATGGAGGGCGCCACGAACTTGTAAGTCATTTTCAGCGAGATGTCCCGATACTTTTGATCACATAGCGTATATAACCGTCTGGTATTGGGTATTGAACGAAAACGTCATTTGCTTAGTTCATCCAAAACGTTGTATCTTTTACACGATTTGGAGAAAGAGGAGGCAAAACCAGAAATTGTCTGAAAAAATATTATGCACTCACGTATATGTTCAACAGACTGTTTCAGTACTAAATTCAGTTTATGAGCATAGCAATGTACGAACAGAGCTGAGGGTTATTTGCCTGTCAAAAGTTTTTATATCTTATTATGTTACCCAGCCGTAAAGGCACAGCCGTCTTATGTCGGAGCTACACGTTTTCTATCACAATTAAACTCACTTTAGCAGCCAAACAGATGCTCCGCAGCACTTCAGTTATCACTGACATCAACAAATCCTAAAAGTATCTCACACACTAAACTTGTGGATAATACACACAGCAAAACAGTTGAACGTTGGGACTCGCTTAAAGCATCTACCGTTTTATCCATTACAATCGCAACGAATGACGTTTCTTTCAATTCTTTCGAAATTTCTGTACTGATGACTTCAGCAATGGAATCCATGAGATAATTCTGCATGTCGCCTGATATGTCTTGAAAAACAGTTGAATTCTGTAAGTGATTTGACAAAAGTTAATGTTTTTGTGACATTAAGTATAACAGTTCAATATAATTACCCCGATTATCACTGTCCTTAGTATCATCGTGTCCTCTGAAAGGAGATTCTTGTGCAGCTAGGAGACATGTGACATACGTTAAACAGCTCACAAAGTGTGCGTTTTTCTTCATTTATTCCTTATGCGTCTGAACATTGAATATCAAGGCACTGTTCAAACAAAAATATATCCTCGTACTGCCAAAAGTAATGAGTCTCCATGCGAATGTGATATGGTCCTCTGACTCTTCGTGTCGTTCCATTAAGTTGTTAAAATTGTAAGTGTTACGCAATTTCCTGACCACAATTGATCGGAAGAAAACAGCAGTACAATTTTTGTCTCTCTTCACATCCACTTGTTGATTTGTAACGAGAGGGGTACCAAGATTATTGAAAATGTCTGACATAATTTTTTGTTACTGTATTCAAACTCGGAAGATTGGGTGTAGGCAGTCCCTGATTGATCACGTCACTTTTCGCCTCAGAACTACGTCCTCCAAATGGAGGTGTTTTTAGACTTTCAAGGACACATTTACAATCCGATATGTTTGTGTCTTTTGAGGAACCCGCTATTTCGTCCATATTGCTTCAGCAACCCAGCTTCACATTAACGCAGAAATTAATTTAAAATAATAAAAAGATATACCAGTTCACTTTTGCAAAGTAGCACGCGAAAGAATAACACCTCTGTCTTTAGAAGAGCCAGAGAATCGTAGGCGCTGCACGGTCACCAAACTGCCTTTAACAGCAGCACGGCCCTCCACTTTCACTAGCGGAAGGGAGATAACTGATGGACCTCGAGTGCGATGCGGGCCCACCGTTAATCGCTGTTGCTGAGAAACAGGAAGGAAGCATGTAGCATGTAGCTGACCAGCCCCTGTGACCTTCCAAACTGGCACCTTCTCGCTGACAGTCGGTAATGTTGGGCTAACAGTGCGTTTCACAAGTATGAACTCTTCCCGCAACCGAAATTGCACAAAAAAGTGTATCAAGAATGTTTAAATATAAAAGATGCGTCTTATCTGTAACTGTAATCGGTGGTTAAGCAGTTAGTAGCACGCCTCGTTTATGAAATCCTCTGGATCAAAAGGCATCAGCTGGACCGTACTTGGAGGGTTCGATAGCAATATTGAGACCATGGATCGATTCCAGAGATGAAAAGTGAGTGGGTGTGACAGTACACTAACAATTATTTTGGCTTGGTATGCAAAAGAATTTAGGAATACAGGAATCCTGGTGAAAGCTGCACATATACTGAATCTATTCGAGTGCACAAGTTACACTGGTAGAAATGAACAGAAATCCGGTGAGCGTGGGAGGAAACAGAAGAACAATTGTGCCAGAGTTTTGCTGCGCACGAAGAGTTTATCTTCGTGTTGCAGTGTGGGTTGCTGCAACGACAATGACCTCAGCGCCGCACGGACACGGCGTCTCTTCGCGAGCAGAGGCTCATTGTTCGCAGAGACGCCTCCTCTCCAACACGGTCTGCGAGTGGGCTCTTGTTCCACCACGCAAGCCGTTGGCCTGTCTTCGGAAGCTGACTTCAGCCTCCTACGCAGGCTCTTGTCTTGTTGCCCACCGAACTGCGTAGGCATGCTGCTGGCAACGGCACAACAGGAGAATTTGTGTGCGTTAAGCTTTCCGGGAAGATCGAGTTAGCTCGGGGTCTGAAATCGAAAATATGTCTTGAAAGTAGAATCATCTAGGGTGCTGCGCCTCGTCATATGTTTCCTCCGTGCTCGACGTTCCGCCCCGCTGCTAGGATATTCTTCAGGATGTTGCCCTGTTCACGGTTAGCTGAGCAGTCGCTCAGCACAGGGGTCGAAATGTCGATCGCTTAGAAGAAATACGACGCTGCGTAACACCTTACAAGCTTCTACTTTCAGTGGCAACAGGCACAAAACCTACAGACTTACATACAAGGTGGGATCAAAAAGTTCCGTTTGAGGGCGTTACTGTAGCGTATATAAAACGTTGCGCGACTCCGATGAGAGCATAAAAGCACTGGCATGTACGAAAGGGATTAGTGTAGCATTAGTGCTTTTCGAAGTGCGTGCGGTACGTGTGGAAACGTGGACTGTGGCGACGTTATTACCAAATGCGTCCAAACAGCACTTATACCTCCCGAGGAGATCACGAATGTAAAATTAGAGAGATTAGAGCGCGCACGGAGGCTTTCAGACAGTCGTTCTTCCCGCGAACCATACGCGACTGGAACAGGAAAGGGAGGTAATGACAGTGGCACGTAAAGTGCCCTCCGCCACACACCGTTGGGTGGCTTGCGGAGTATCAATGTAGATGTAGATGTAGAACAGGACGAGCAGACACCGCTAGATATCCATCGGAGAATGAAGAATGAGGATGGGGCAGTATGTCTGTCGAAAAGCAACGTTGTGGAATGGTGCGCAGTATGGGGCGCTCCGGCTTCATGATAACGCACGTCCCCATATAGCAAATGACGCAACGAAGAAATTACGCCAACTCAACTGAGACACACTCGAGCCCCCACCCTGTAGTTCTGATCTCTCCCCATACGACTGTCACCCCTTCGGTCTCTTACAAAGGACTGGAAGGGTCGACGATTCCTGTCGGACGAGGATGCGCAGCATGCAGCTCCGAACTTCTTCAGGCAGCTGGACACGGTGTTTTTCCAAGAGGATCGTCAGTGAGATCGTCGGAATGCTCATGGCGCTTTTGTCTGGTAGACATAGCGTTTCTGGACTGTACGGCATTCGAACGGAAACTTTTTGATCACCCTTTAAAATATATGTCTGTTTCATCCAGTCCAAACGTAAAGCATTCGCTCTCACTACCTGTCGCAAGAAGACGCCATTGCGCAAAATTCCTCAAGCAAGGGACCATGGGCCATGTGTCACCAGATTAGGGTCATGTTGTCAGTCTGTCATCTCTCTCGTTCACGTGACCGAGTTAGCCAGCACACTGAAGACGCGTTCGGAACGACGGCGGTCCAATTCCCAGTCCGGCCATCTAGGTTTAGGTTTCCGGTGATTTCGCTAAATTGTTCCAGGCAAATGTTGGGATGGTTCCTTTGAAAACGGCATGACCGATTTTCTCCTTCATCCTTCCGAAATACGAGCTTGTGTTTCGTTTCCAATGACTATGCTATCGGGGTCGTTAAACTCCAATCTTCCCTCCTTTTTCATTCTTGTCGTTGGCTTGAAGTCGAGTGAAACCTACCTTTCATCCGCCCTAAGAGCTTCCGTGGAGTCCCACAGAGCCACACTGGCAGTTGAGGCCGGAACGACACACTGTCAATGACGCGCTGCACGCAAGAAAAATTACACACATCTTGCTCAATAAATTTACTCGAAGACGTTTTCTGGTGGACCTCCGATTGATTCTCTGCAATAAAATACTATCAAATGTCTAAAATAGGACGGCCAGCCTTTCTTCACCGCCAAGACAAGATCAAACCTCTCTCGGCTCAATAGCCTTATTAAAGCCCCATAGCTTAATTTCGTTCATCATATTTGATGTTTCAGGAAAGCCTGCAACTGTGTCACTAATGATTTAAATAATGAAAACTGCACCAATTATTTTTTTATGCTTAGCACAACGCGTTTAGATAATTCATTCTCATTTTCAAGAACGTATTTGTTATATGAATATTTTTGGTGATGTTTGCATGTGTGCTTCTCTGCCTCTCTTGTGTCTTTTTGAGGTTATAATGCAATCGGAAAACGGGGCAAAATGGATATGAGAATTTTTAAATGCTAATATTAGAAATGGTACTTTGTCCACTTACAGATATTCTGCCTCCTACATTATAAAGAAAACATAAAACTGCAAAGAACGTTCGAATATATTGTTGGTGGCGGGGATGGGGAAAGTTGCGCCAGAGTAATAACTGGTTTAACGATAAACGATCTTATTTCACTGAAAATTGGTTCACAAAATTTCGGGTTACTGGATTCAGCAAAAGACGTAGAATGGTTAAACGTAGGGAGAGAATCGTTTTGTGGGAGAAGTGAACGAAATGTAGCACAAGTGACTAACGTTACATGGGGAAGTAATCTACGTGAGAAACATACAGTACACTGCATGAATATTTTATTTCGTTTTGCTTCTATGCAACACCTTAAAACAGCTAACAATCTGCGCCTCATCCAGCTGTGGTTGAATAATAATTTGTTTGAATTACGGGCAGAAATTACGTCAGCTGCTTTTGTACGGTGTCTATGTTTATTCAGCAACCATGCTATCATACAATGCCGCCAGTTCCTTTATAGCCGAAGTTTAAATTGATGATCTAATCTCAGCACTCCGTTAAAACTTTCGTCTTGAGATTTGCGATACTCAAACGTGCCCTGTGTAGAATGTAGCTCCGCAATAACAGGCGAGTTCTGCAATCTCGACCGACCAGTTGACGGAGAAAAAAGACTCGTTCCGAAAGTTATCTTGACTACACTGCAGCGCGGTCGTTAACTTCGGTGGCTGTGGACAATTTAATTTACGTTTCAGCGATGTGCAATAACAATGGTAAGTACAGGAGTAGAGCCTCCTCCTGTGAAATTTGCTGTCTAGTGTTAACAAAGCTTGACGTTCCATGTAGTGACAATACGAGACACGATAATCAACTTTTTTGTTCTGAGACAACAATATCAGCAGTATACTTTTCACTAACTTCAGCCATTAATATTTTTGCGATCTCGTAAGGGCACATCTTTTCAAAATGACTCTGACCACTATGGGACTTAACATCTGAGGTCATCAGTCCCCTAGAACTTAGAACTACTTAAATCTAACTAACCTAAGGACATCAGACATCCATGCCCTAGGCAGGTTTCGAACCTCCGACCGTAGAAGTGGCGCGGTTCCAGACTGTAGCGCTAGAACCACTCGGCTACCGGGCCGGCGCACATGTTTTCCAGTAAAATGAAATGCCGAGATTGAGAAGATGGAAGTACGTAAGTACCAAAGAGGCAAGCATGTCAGGTGCGCACATGGAGCATCAGTCCTTGAGCTGGACGGTTTGCAGGCAACCCAGCAGTAAGACGACACAGTCGTGTGTCACGCTCACATTGTGCTGATGATTGCTGTTACCTAACGATTAATACTAGTAAATTGCTCTTCTAAACATCATCGCATACGATCAGACCAGTTGCTTCCTTACCTGTGGGTACTTGGGCTATGCACGGCACTGTTCAAAAAGAATAGCTAGCTGTAGTCGTAGGGTCGAGCTGCACACGTCCACTTGCCGGCCGGTGTGGCCGAGCGGTGAAATCGCGCGACCGCCACGGTCGCAGGTTCGAATCCTGCCTTGGGCATGGATGTGTGTGATGCTCTTAGGTTAGTTACGTTTAAACAGTTTTACGTTCTAGGGGACTGATGAGCTGAGATGTTAAGTCCCATAGTGCTCAGAGCCATTTGAACGATTTGAACAAGTCTGCTTTGATGCCATGCAGCTAATTCGCTACAAATAATAAGCTGTAGTTGTGATGCTGCGGTCAGCCTGTCTATGCTTTGGCTAGAATTGTGAGTTAACAATATACACAAAAATGTATAAAAGAAGATAAATGAATAAATTAATAAAAATGTTTCCATTCTAACGTCTTTAATTGATGTACGAGTAGATGACAGAGAATCATGTTGGATAATGTTTATTCAAGAAAAGACATCTCAAATAAACGGAAAGTGGACCCGCGACATTCAATTAAAATGCAGAAAATACCCTCATCAGATGGAGTGACGTTACGTTGAGAGCGTTACGAGAACGGTAGCAAAATCCTCAAACTAAACTAAAGATACGCGAAAATTAAGTGCATTTGGCAATCATACTACACGAAATATTCAACAGCTCAAAACGGTTCATAGTTCAACATGACGATTCACTAAATAAGGCACACACGATACAAAGAATAGTAACTCGTACTCTATGCTCAGTTCCGTGTCACAAGCAAAATAAGTTAGTCCTACTGTGGAGCACGTTCAGACCTCACGAAGTACTCGTATAAAGTCCGTTCAGAAGTTAAAGTATTGGAGCGGCCGTTCACCGCCCAGAATCAACCACCTCCACAATCGAATACCACTCGTTACCACAGGTAGGTCTGCCTCGTTCCAGCACGAACGTAAAAGTGTCCAGGATCACTTCCCTGAGCTCTTCACTCGAAAAGTCCCGGTCTCCACTTGACTCCCATAGTGTTCCGCTATTGTGTGCGTTTCCATCGGCTGAAGGCCATCCCCAACAAAAATACACCATTCTTACGTGCTACTGAAATGATTTGACTCATTTTGACCACTTTCCGCAATAATCTATTACGATACAACAATGTTTAAATAAAGAAATGTTATAAACATTCGATCACCATCAGATCATTCACAATAATTAGAAATAAACGATTGTTCATAAAAAAATTCTTGCGCTAGTGCACTCACGTTAAATGACGACAAATAGTCGTTAAATGTTGTATAAACAGTTATTTATGACTTCTTGATAAAACGACTTTCGGTTCTCTTTTTCAGTTTTGGTGACCGCTTACACATGTGATCGATGATGATGACGATTAAGTCCCATACTCTGATTAACAGAGCGTATGCGACGATGCGGGAGACCCGCACCGCCGTACTCGGCAAGGTCGTAGTAGAGGTGATATTGCCATTGCCTTCCTCCGACCGTAATGGGAATTAATGGTGATGAAGACAACACAATAACATCCAGTCATCTCCAGGCAGGTGAAAAATCCCTGACCCCGCCGGGAATCGAACCCGGGAGCCCGTCGTCGGGAAGCGACAACGCTACCGCGAGACCACGAGCTGCGGACACACATGTGATCAATCACTTTTAAATAAGCACAGTTTTTAATAGCACTTGCCAACCACATTTAAATAAAATTACTGGCAAAATAGTAGACTGATCAATAAATAAATACACGAGTATGACAAAATATGAGATATTCTTGCTGTATTCATTTGCTATGTAATCGTGAAATATACAATGTTCTGGCAGACATCTGCATAATGAATAGCAATACATAAAATAAATACAGATACATAGCTTACGGGGATGATAGTTATAGTACAATGCTATCATCTCAGGTAAGGTTTGTTGAAATCATATGAAGCGATAAAAAGTTGTTAATTCAGAGGATCATTGTAAAGATGCTTATTCGCTGAGAGATATTAACTTCCGTAGCTTTAAACATGTTGATATACTCTTGTCATCGCATTTGCCTCATTTTTCTGAAATTGCAGGTTTAATCAGTTTTACATTAATATTAGATTATAAATTATTATAGACTCTCAAAGAGCTGCAAAAAGCCATCTTTCAGCTTGTCTCACATTCCTCCATTTCTTGGAGCACTGTGTGTTCTCTTAATCGCGAAAGGTCTCCGTACCGGTGTTTCCACGTTTCCGGCCACGCACTCTTTGCCTGGACTAGTCGACTAGCCGAACCAACGGCGGAGTGACCCGAGCCCTCGGGGCCACTAGCATTCTGCTGTACGACAATTCATCTCACCTTGTACCAATAGTGGGCGGCCGATTAGCTCGCCTAAATATGCTTGGCGCTACACTGTTCAGTGTTGCCTGCTGCAGTGTCCACAAACCTGAACTGCCTTTACACTGTCAGACATGTGTTCCTGTAATTAAGTAATGCCTACAGGTCAGGAGAAAGGGTACACTCAAAAATAAAAATCAGTCACACGAAGATCTGGTAAATTCGGGCATCTGAGACCAGAAACAATATACGTACTTAGTCTACGGAATACAGTTGCGAAACTCTATAGGGCAAAAAAATGCAACCGTTCGACAGCTGAAGCGATGCTAGTGGTTATGTCATTTTTAATGTTTTCAGTAAAACCCCCAAATCAAAGACAATAAGAGTCAGAGAAGTCCAAGAACAACAATGCTGTAATTAGTAAAGAAGAAAGAATATGTCTGTCTTTTCGGGTAGATAAAAGGAATAATGTCTATTTGGTTTATTGTTTCGTTGGATGTCACTCTGTTCAAACATGAGTTATGTGCACTGTTCTCTTAAACTAACAGTTGTCCGTATCAGCAGTTTGTCGGAAAACTTATTCAAAATTACCTTTCATAAAAATTAAAGAGAGAAATAATTTGGCAATGTTAAATATGGCGGTCTTTAAAACGGAATCGTATCGTTCCGTGAGATAATTTTGAATGCCATTTGGCTAACATTTTAAAATTGAACCTGCAGAGTTAAGAAACCAAATCCGAATATTATATTAAAAGAGATTTTCTTTTAAAGAATACTGTTTAATAATAACTCGGTCATGCAGCTATTAAACTGATCGATACCATTCAAGACTATGAGCCTTGCTGATAGTTTCTAATTCGATAAAATCTGAATGATAACCCCCCCACTGGATATTTTAAGTACCTTATTTAAAGAAGGAATATCCGCTACAGTCATTGAACTTGTAGTTAAGGCAAAGATCACTTTTACATTCTTCTTTAATATGGTCTTCCTGTTCTATAACAACTTTTAATTTAAGAAGGGTGGGAGCTACTTGTTTATTTGTAGTAGTAGTATTAGTAGTAGTATTAAACTCTCCAAGCAGCTAGCATGGAGTAACAGAACTGTGGCATGATGTAAACTGATAACTAGCTTTTTTTAATGCTGTTACTTCCCATTTCCCAGTAACTAAACGTGGCGGTATTTTTCCACTACTAAGTTTTCTTGAAACTGCTGTAGGCATCTCTGCACTACGCTACAGCACATGCAAACGTACGAGCTGCCGCCTCCCTACCCACTGATGCAAGCACGCACATTTTCGTGGTGCACAGATAACGTTTGGTACCATTACAGCTCAACAGAGCTCATGTTCTAAATATTCAGATCTGATCGTCATTAGTTCATACGCATGTCTTAGCTGCTTTCTGAAAAAAATTAAGAAATTTATCATAGGAATATCACAAATATTTATTTTCACTAACTTTGGCAATGTGTACCTGCCGTTAAACAATGTCGTCGTTTCTGCTGATTATCCATTTTTCATTATATGTTCATTCCGTGCTTTACAATTACTCGGAAATAGCCCGTTTCGAGTGGAGAACACTACCAGTCACACAAGCAAAAACCCCAAGACACTTCACCTTACAGAGACGATTGCACCAGTTAAGTCTGTTTCCTGGGCTTCAGAAGATCGCCGAACGCGCAAATAACGTAATATCAATGAACAAATTAATCTCAGGCCGCAAGCATGGTTTTGTAACTTTTTCAACTTCATGATCGATATACAGACTTCGCGTATTATCCACAGTTGTGTCTTAGTAGACATCTAATCGATATTAGGTATTAATTACAGAGATCACAGATGACAGTCACCCGCTCTACATCCACAGTACCTGACAAAGTGGGACCTCACCAGTGAGTAACATTATACCTCCAAAGTGGATAGTTAGTTCTGAAGATGGTTGCGAGAAGCTGAGAGACCCCGGAATTTCTACGAAGGATTCTCGGAAGGACCTAAGCCTTCAGCTTTGCTGTTTGTATTCTAGATGTTCACTATCTGACCGCAGCCAACCTAATGACAATACAACAAACTGACGAATTCTGCTTATGTAGTGTTATAGTCAAGAGAAAGGACTGCAGAAATTCGGCGATTGCACAGACAAATGGGATTACAGGAAATGGACCTGAATTAAGAGAACTGAACATTGAGTACACAGGGTGTATCATACTTAATGTCGTAAACGCATACAGTTGAAAGTACACGATACTAGAAGCAAAAAAGTCTCAGTAAACGTAGGGTCGAAAATGCATAACGTAAGAGCTACGAGCGATTTTTCATTTTCGATACTGTGAAACAAATCTCTTCTACTGCAAGCTCTTTGCTTTCCATGTTTTTGTAAGTGGCAGTATGGACCACACAAGGAAAAAATATCCAGTGACCTTGTGCTCTAAAATGCTTACCTTAAAGATTATGAGCATTGTTCATTAGAAGAGTTACGTTTCAGAGAAGCGAAGATGAAAATTGCTCATACCTCTTAACGTATGCATTTTGGCGCATATATTTACTGGACATTTTTTCTTGTTTTGGTCCATACTGCCACTTCCCAAAATATGGAAAGCAAAGAGCTTGCAGTAGAAGAGATTTGTTGCACAGTATCGAAGATGAAAAATTGTCCGTAGCTCTTAAGGTATGCGTTTTCGACCCTACGTTTACTGAGACACTTTTGCTTTTAGTATCATGTACTTTCAACTGTATGCGTTTACGCCATTAATTATGGTACACCCTGTATATAACGCATGTAGAATGCCAGCAGTTATATAACACTCACAAGGGCTTGTTGACATAACTGAGGCTGTGGATTGACGCTCTACGCGATTCCCGCAGTAACTAACACGACGCAGAAATTTTAAGAGAAATATTAATCTTTTGATGTTAATAATAATAGACTGAGAGAATTCTAATCTGGCCGGCCTTTGTGGACGAGCGGTTCTAGGCGCTTCAGTCCGGAACAGCGCTGCTGCTACGGTCACAGGTTCGAATCCTGCCTCAGGCATGGATGTGTGTAGTGTCCTTAGGTTAGTTATGTGTAAGTAGTTCTAAGTCTAGGGGACTGATGACCTCAGATGTTAAGTCCCACGGTACTTAGAGCCATTTGAACCATTTGAATTCTAATCTGGTTGCATATGGATTCCGGAAGTATGTGATATGGAACAGCTGAGAAAACTCGAATGGTGCATACATGAATTTCTCTCTGGAAACGTAATCCACAGAGCATGTCATCACCTCATGTCGCCAGGTCCGCATCTCATAGTCTAGTGGTTAACGTTGCTGCCCCTGGATCGCGGAGTACCGGGTTCGATTCCCGGCCGGATCGGGGATTTTCTCCGTCCAGAGACTGGATGTTCGTGTTGCCCTTATCATTTCGTCGTCATTCAGAAATTGAAGAGACTGGAAAGTGTGAAAATGAGATTTCGTACGGACGCTGATAACCAATCCGTTGAGTACCCCAAAAACCAAAATAATCGTCGTAATCATATTGCCAGGACCTCTAAATCGCGTTGAGGGACGAACAAGTCCTCAGAACAGTCTCAAAGAATCGTTCAAGGGGCATACAGCCGTCAGCGGTGAGTGCAGTATTCATGGAACTGTTGGCATGCAGTGGGCAGTTGTTGTCATCGCACAATCCTGTCTTTATTTGTGTGTGTGTGTGTGTGTGTGTGTGTGTGTGTGTGTGTGTGTGTGTGTGTGTGTGTGTGTGTGTGTGTGTGTTTGTCTTCATACTTCCTGCCATATCTCGTAAACAAAGCTGGTGTATCCAGTAGTTGTTAACATGGCCATTTCCTGTCCCAGTAGACGAGCTAACATAAACTGCGACGCAAAGTACGTCTATTCCTCGGCAGCTGTCAACCAGTGTTCTGCCGTCGCAGTGGATACAAAGTTTTCCTCTATTAAGTGTGGGAGAACAAAGTAGCCCCCGCGTCGAGTTGTCAGGGGCGGCTGAGATACCGGGCATCAGGTTGCAGCAGCGGAGCGGCCTGTCCACATTTCAGAGCTGCGACAGTGGTCGGGACTGAGGCTTCGTGTGGAGTAATTGGCGCGCTACCAGCCGCCGCACCGCGGGGATTTGTAAGGCGGCACCGCCAGCAGACAGCAGGCAGGCTCGTTACTGGGCTGGGGCTTCGCCTTTTATGTGCGCGCTCACGTAGCGCCGGTCCCGTAAGCGGCGAGCGGCCACTACAAGCCGGCGCACCCGTAATTGCAGTCTGCGGCTGTGGCTGTAGCCGTGGACTCCGTGACCGTCCAGCGCCGCCGCTGAGCGGCCGGGACACTGCCGGAGCGCAGCATACAGACGTACACTAAGTGGAGCAGCACCTCCCTCGTCCCTCTCACAACCCACACACATATACTGAAACACAAAGAGAAAGGTAGTGTCACAGAAAGAAATAGGACTGAGCAGAGGAATGGGGAAGGAGGGAAAAAGAAGGGTGTGTGGGAGAGTTGGATAGTAGAGTGAAGAGTTGATGTGAGGGAGAGTGAGGGGTGTGTGGGAGAGTAAGAGTTAAGTTGAGAGTGAAGGTCAGGTTGAGTAGGAGAGTGAGATTCAGGGTGAATGCGAAAGTGAGGGTTAAGGTATGAAGGAGAGTGAGAGTTAAGAATTATAGGAGAGCGAAAATTGTACAGGAATGGGTGGTTTGGTGTGTGACACTGAGAAATTATGTGGGTGGGTGAGAGAGCTGGGTAGTCAGAGGGTAAGTGTTAAGCCTCACATTGACAGGCCGACAACTTCGCCAATCCCCCTTCCAAGTGGGTCTGCCCCGACGTATTCCCCATCGTGTGGACGATACTATAACGGTCAGGTGTAGAGTCAACGTGTGTCGGCTCCACTGGCGCACCACTACCTGCTAGCTCAGACCTCTATCTGCCACCGTGCACTCTGTCCTTTTCCCTTCTGTTTTGGCAGAATGAAAGCTGTCACATGCCTGCGCGCAGGTAGGTGTCGCCACACAGTCTCATTGCGCACACGTACAGCTGAGACAGGTCGGCAACCTGCACAGTGGGAGGAGAGTGTTGTCCAACTCGTTAGTCTGTGAATGGGCGGCTTTAGGGAATGTGGGAGAGGTTCAAGTGGCTCTGAGCACTATGGAACTTAACTTCTCAGGTCATCAGTCGAATGTGGGAGAATTGAGGTTATGAGGTCAAGAAGATTTCTCGTTATGAAGTGCAGGAGAGTTCTCGTTAGGGTGTGTGGAATATAGTACAGTTGGTGTGTCTGGAGGAATGAGGACTGTTGTTGAAGAATGAGGCTTAGATGGTGTTGGAGAGCGAGGAAGCGTGCCAGTTGGTGATTAAGAGATTAAGGGTGATGCAAGATGCCACTGGGGTAGACTACACTCTGTTTGGCACCGAAATCTACTGAGTATCCCCTCTCAGTACGCAAATCCCACAGTACAGTCTAGACGTATGGAGATGTTGTGTGTGCAAAGACACGGATGGAAGGATAGCCCTTACATATGAAATGTAGCTGTGTGCCCTGATAAACATTAATAAATTTCTGAGTAGTATGGTGACTGTCGACTACTGCAATGAGATGAGAATTCTCAATCATGTACTTTTATTGTTTATGAACTTCAAGTGACAATCAAAACAAACACTGGATCAAATACCTGGCTTGGAGAAAGTGTAGATACTCGTCTCAAATTTAATAATAGTGGATCACTGGGAAAAGAATGAGTGAAAGTGTTCAAACAGGGCAAAAACGGAAATAACTGAAACGGTATAAAATGTACGTATCTGTTCTAGATGAATAGGAACACGGAATCAAGTCAATGGATGATTGCACTGGTACGTTAGTGAGTATGAAGTCTGGGCAAAAGAACGATTAACTAAACTGTGAAAACGCGCCTGTCATCGTGTACAAGGTTTGTACTCGGCACATCGCTGAGACCCACAAAATGTGATGAGGTGAGCCGAGGTTGCAAATAGTGTTGGACTCTGGCGTGAGCAGCTCACGAGGCGTCTCTACCCGGAATATAAAAGATATCAACACACAGGACTCTGTCCAAAAGCGAGAAACTGCTGCTTCATAGACCTCTGTCCGAATACCGCAAAAACTTGTGTTGTCCTATCCTCCGTGATATGAGCAGGCCAAAACCGTATTTTAAGCCAATCAGTGGTTTCGTCTCTAATCTTCTCAATCGGAAATCGTGTAACAACGTTCCGACGCCAATACTGTAGAATGTTCGGCACAACGTTTTGTAAATTGCGAGCGCCGGCCTATGACAAATCGCCATCGCCCAAAGTTGCGATCGCCAACAAACCAAAAGTTGAGCCACGTAATCTTTCTGTAAATTTTCCGTAAATAATGTCTACGATCGTTCCGACAGTGGCCCAGCATCATGACACAAAGCTTTGCCTGCGAAAGAGTTCCGTATCTCCCACACTAGGAGAAGTGTTATCTGTTCTAGTTGCTCAGGACTGTGTGGCTGGCGTAGAGCCTTCAGAAGAACCTAGTATTCATATTCGCAACAAGGCGAGACTTAAGGGCGCTCGGTGAACTCTCAGAAGCCGTCCACCACCAGCGTTGCTAGTCCGTCAAAACCTGTGCCACCCTGGGCCGCAGTGAATGGATTGAGGGACTCTTTGCTCACTCTCTAGAGACCTAGGATGGATCTGTGTTCCCCCCAGTGTCCGTCCGGCGACGTCGCGTTGCCCGATGCTGTGATTAACAGGAACCTCTGGGTCGCAACGTAGCACTCCCAGGAAACTGTTGAAGAACTGAGTTAACCATGGACATTAGATCCAAAAAGAAAAAAGAGTTAACAGTCATCACACACTGCCACGAATAAAGACGCTCTCTTGTACATATCTTTGCTATCATGCAAGAAATTGTCCGGTCACATCGTGCATCTAATTTGTTGGACGAAAACGGAATGAAGCACGAGGCTAGCTACAGCTCCACGCGTTTGTGTGTGGAAGAGTGAGGATGACTGGAGAATTAGTACATGGAGAAGGAGAGTGCGTGTATCAAACTGTGTGACTCTGTATTAGTTCTTCAGAGTGGGAGTACTTGTGCAACATAGACGACCGTGTTGGTGGGTGGATGAGTACAGTGTACTCTAAGAGGGAGGGAAGGAGAGTGAGAGCAACGGCGAGAGCAAGTGACGAAGGATAATTGCGCAAGAGAGAATGCTCGAGAGTAAGGGATTGTGTGCGGCGGAAACGGTGACTGTGTCGAAGCGTCAAAGACAACCGAAAGCTGTTAACTCTACCATTCGAGTTGTCTGAGGCTAACCGGGTGACATGAGATACAAAATGCGTCACCACTGCAGGAGATCTAAAATATATGTAATTAGAAACCCTTTCTGTGAAGTGAAGTGTTTCACATTTGTTATCTATCCACGCGCACCAATGTACTGCTTCACTTGGGAAGATCTCAAAGTAGGCTTGCTACAATTACTTTTCAACAATTAATGTCAGACACTAGACATACAACACTAGACATACACAAAGCTTCACAGTGTGAATCAGATTCATTTCACGGCTAACTAAGATAGACAGTAGGTCTTTAGCTGCCACCCTCCCATAGCAAACAATAAAATGCCGTGTGCTAATATTTCAAAGGTGTACAAGTAACTCAGATTGAAGACTGTAGACACGACGGCACCAGTACATTTCACCAATGGAAGACTATCGTTTGCCAAAGCTAGGTCTGGCAGAAGCGCTGACTGGGGAGTCCAGGAATGTTCATATTGCGATACATAGCCGTAATCGAAGTAGATTGACTGGAAGTAAGTTATTGGAACCTGTTGTATTTGTCGGATCACAGCTTGTTGTCCTTCACTCCTCGTCAATCTACGTCCTGTTCATGCGTGCCACTACGAGGCTGGTTTGATATGTTTGGTAAATTTCCAGTGAAAGAATGGAATATTTTTGTTGCACATCCATGAGTGGTAAAATTTTTATCATTTCAAAGATCGTATAAAAAATTTCAACAATTCAAAGCATGCAGTTCATTGTTGACACCCATCTGAATTGGTCAGTGTGTCTGCTGCGACTGAAAATGTACAAAATGGAGTTTCATTTGAAGGGTTGGACCTGCCGAACAAATCAAAGCAGACCTCTATGAAGTTCACGTAGACTCTGCGCCATCATTGAATACCAGTTATTTTTGGTTTAAGGAACTTAAAGGTGGTCGGGAAAGCACCGAATACGAAGCATGCTCTGGTCGTCCAATTGGGATCACCACAAAGAAAACAATAGACAAAAACCATGATAAGGTAATCAAAGATCGCCGAATAAAAAGTCGTGCGGTCGCTGAGACTGTAGGCATCTCAACTGAACGAGTGCATAATATCCTACACGGAGAATTGGCTATGAAGAAGCTGTGTGCAAAGAGAGTGCCTGTTACCCATAGTCGACTAAAAGAGCATCCAGCACAACATTTTAACACAACCTCTGGTGATGTTTAATTGCAATCTGGAAGACTACTTGTGCCAATTTGTGTATGTTGATAAAACCATAATTACACACCAGAGTCATGATGGCAGTCAAAACAATGGACAAAGCCCGGTGAAGGTACACCGAAGATGACAAAGACCATTTGGTCAACTGGTAAGGTGACGGCCACTGTTTTTTGGGATTCCCAAGGAATAAAATGATCGTATGGCATTGATGGCCAGAGTTTCCCAGTTCGGGACGTTCAGCCGCCGAGTTGCTAGTCATTTCAGTTGGTGCCCCACTGAGTCACCGACTTGCAAGGCGATGATGATGAAATGATGATGAGGCAAACACAGTACCCACTCCCCGAGCGGAAAAATCTCCGACCCGGCCGGGAATCGTACCGGGCCTATTGCATGGCTGCCAGACGCGCTAGCAGTCAAGTAAGGGGGGCAGACGTTCCCAAGGAACAGTCTCTACAGATTACTTCGAAAATGGCAGAACCATAAATGAGTCTTATTATGCTTCATGGCTGCATCGTTTGGAACTTGTGTTGGAAAAAAAAGGAAAAAAATGCTCATTCACCAGGATACTGCGTCATCTCACACATGGTGAAAGTGTTTGAATTGGTGCCTCATATACCATATTCACCAGACTTAGCCCAAGTGTCTTCTTCCTGTTCTCTAAGGGAAGAAATTTTCTTGAAATGAGGAAGTGGTAGTTTCAGTCAACGAGTATTTTACAAAAGTTTGACAGAACCTATTTTTCCGCTGGGACGAAATAGCTGCAGGATCGCTGAAGAATATTGTATCAGTCAAAGGAAACTATGTTGAGAAGTTGGGTGAGTTGTTTGTTTCACAACTTTTTCTTTTTAACCAGACTTATCAAACTACCTGTCTCCTTAACTACGGCGTTTCCCGTTTAATTTCCCTGAACTCCAAACATCCAGTACAAAGCAGGGCGCTGCGTCCTGGTTAGGACTGTTGACAAAATATTGACGTATCGATATTTTTTCCAGATAATATCGATATCTATCGGCAATATTTCTTCACCGATATACCGATATGGAAATGGTCATATTTTTTATTTTGTATTACATTTTTCTCGCAATTTTCGGTAAATATTTGAAATTGTAGTAGAACATAATTTTACTGTCATTGTGTGGAGGAGTCTTACTACTTTATGAGCATCACGTCCCGTCTTTCTCTTTGACTATGTGCAGCAGGTATAGGTGACACAAAGAATTCCCATTGTGCTGCGAGGAGGGGGGGGGCGGGGAGAGGGAGGGTGAGGGCGAATGTGAGAGGTGGCATGAGCCCCCTCTCATATTTCTATCTTACGATTTTCCTCTCCAATTGCATGCGGTGTAAAGTTGCTATTCCTTCACACGCGGACTTCCCACGCAGCGTCTCTTGTCACCCGGGTGGTCCGATGACAGGCGGGCTCTGCTGATCTTGAAAGGGTAAGCCGACAGGTGTGAGGGAGTCGAGTGAATGCTTTTCAGACGCCGACATGGTAGAATAGCGGAGGAGACACGCTCGGAGGGGCCTGAAGTAGCGGCCGGGCTAGAAGTCCCGTTACTTCGCAGAAACTTAGTGAAAACACTTTCTGGCGGGCTACCAGTGAGGCGTGGGAATGACTTGCGTACCCAGGCAGTTTTGGCGGGCAAATTCCCGCGCTTTCTGCAAAATCGTAACTGTGATTGGCTTGCTCAGGGCATAGCTCCGTGACGTAGCAAAATCGGCACAGAAATTGGCGCCAAGAATCTCCATTGGTGGAATGGTAGTGCTCTGGCAGTAGAGTGGAATTTTCCGCCGGTTTTCGAGTTGCTGATTGGAACGGTTAACCACGGCCACTGTCGTGGGGGCGGGAATGATCTGTGTTCGGTTTGTACGGGTGCTCTTGTGGGTAGTGGGCTCTCGCCTTTCGGTCGAAGTAGGTTACAAGACAGCTCTCGCTGCGCGGGTCAGCCTGCCTTCCGTTGGCTTTCTAGTATACTTTTATTTAATTGTAACTGTTTGACGAAGTTGCTGAAGTTTCGACTTCAACGTAACTTTCCGAGTACAATTGGCAATTGAGCGTTCTTTGTACAAGAGGCTTATGTTGTCTGTCTTGAGCAGTTTTGGCTAATGTTGACTGTATCGGAGTTACTGGGTGGCTTCGCTTGTTAAAATCAATCACTGTACCGTCAGTGATTGTGTGGCGAACCTTCTTCGTCTCCCTCAGGCGCATTTGTATTGATAGGAAGTCTTTAGTCTGGAACAACCAGGCCAGGATAATTTGTTTCGGGCTATACTCGCGACATTATCATCACCACGACGGGACGTCGAAGCAACCAGCCATCGCTTCCAGTACGCCAGATCGTGTCCTTGCAGCTAAGAAGACAGCTTGGTAATGTACGTCCGCAGCACCGGCAAAGCAGGCATTTTTGCTAGGCGATAATCAGAGCTCAGCAGAGCGCGCCTGTTCGTCTTTTCTAACTTTGTTCTATCTTCCGTGTTCATTATCTGAGTTCTCACTAATGTAGCAGCAATTAATGTTGGGTTAGCGGTGTGTCTCTCTTAAGATTTGAGTGGCAAGGAATTGGCTCCACATACCACTTCGTCATAAACGTCACAATCTAGTTAGGGACAACTTCACCTTCACAGCGTTTGTTTGAGTATCCAATTTGAGCCAATATGATGTATTGTAAATGTTTCATGTGTTTTGTTTATTATTTTGAGTTTAGTCATAATAAATCATATTGTTATTTTGGACAGAACTTTCATTCTGTTAATCGGCAGAGCAACCCGTTCATTTCTCACTACGTCACTGAAACTTTTCTTTATTTAATTAATGTCTATCAAACTAAATTATTGCAGGTGACAAATTCTTTTCTGCTCCACTTGCAGGGTCGATTACAGTCGGTTCGCGTTTCTTTTTAATCCATGTGCAACAGCAAAAGTCGGAGTTAGAATAGGGGGGGGGGGGGGGTTTAGAGCATCATTTGTATATGAAGATTCTCGAAGAATTTAGTGTTAAATACACTGCTAGCCCCGGCACCTCGCAAATGGAATCAAAAGATTTACGATGTGAAGAAATAACACAACAGCTGCGTTAAAAAAAATAGTTTTTAATACAGCTACTGTTTTATTTCCTCATTCGGAATTCTTCAAAAACAGTTGCTGAAAATAAACAAAAATGTAAACGCCAAGTTTGTCTTTGCGTTATCGGCGACGTGTGAGGCGAAATACTCCGCGCTTCCAACAGAAACTGCAACATCTAACTTCACTATGCAGTTCTGTCGCTACAACAGCTGGTTCACTGGCGTTTGCAGAAAAGGAAAAAAAGAGGGGGGGGGGGGGGAAGTCACTCTGAAGTGTTCGGGACAAATCCGATAGGTGACGAAATCGAACGACGGACCCATCAGACACCTTTTATTGTGTCACTTATATGTTGTTACCATTGTTATCAAAGTGGTTATTGCCAAGTGTGAACGTGCATCGTTTTCCTTTCAATTCTTGCTCTAAGGGGATAAGCAGACTGCCTGTTTGTTGATGTAGAGAATATGTTACTAAATCAATACTTAAATATACAGCTCTAGAAACTGCAGTATATTTAGTGTGTGCAGCCGATATTTTTATAGGCCCTTATTTGAATATTTTTACCGTTGATATAATGATTTATTTTTTCGAAATATCGAGCGTCAATAATGATATATTTTAAATAGCGGCATGTGGGATTCCCGATCCTTTTAAAAATATCAACGGTCCTAGCGCAGATACGTACCTGCTTCACCTCCTTAAGCTTCATGAAGTTTCTGTACTCTGGATATGTTGTGCTCTGCTCGTACTTACTGGTTGCCCGATGCACTGAGTTTCCTGAGGCTATGCATACCGAAGCACCTGAACTAAATCCACACACTGGACAGTATTCCGCCTGTTCCGTAATTAATTTCACGATGGGATCGTGAAGACGGCCCGGCGCCAGCATCAGCACACGGAGCGGCGAGTCTTAACGAGGCCGTGGCGTGTGGCGTCTCCCGGCAGTAACCCGCAGGCGGCCTGCGACTGCACTGCACTGCACTCCACTCCACTCCGCTGCAGCCGCTGCGCGCCAGCGCCATTACGGCCAGCCGCGGCCCCCGCACACACACCACGCACATCACACTGCAGCACAGCACAGCACAGCAGCGCTCTTTCCTGATTGCTTGTCCTTATAAAGCGCTATCGCGGGCGCTCAACCCTTTCGTTACTCAAAAAAGACCTAATACTACTTATGTTTTATCGTGCGTACATGAACCTGGAGGGCAGCATAGAATAATATCCACCGTGTAAGAGGGCTGTTCGCTAATAAAATTTCAGATACGAACAGTACGTGATCGTCGCTCGCAATGTTGCGCGTCCGTGATTCTATCGTTTAATCTAAATGAGATGTAATCATCGCACAAGCGCTGCTTTTGTCTATGCCGCAATCTCGCTTCGAAGAGTTAAGAGGTAGCCCGTGTGCGCACGGTGTACGCCAGATCATCCCGAAATTCACGCGTATTTGCAAGGAGGAGGAGGAAGAATCAGACACAGACTGCGCGCACTACCTTAGAGAAACGCAGTATTTTTTTCTCATTTATTTATTTCACCCTCAGGTCACACAAGTGGTATCACTGCCGCTCTAGAGTTCTTACCATCATCAGGAAACCTATTTTTAAAAAATGAAAAGGAAGATGGTAGGAGGTGTAGGCAACTGAATGACAACTCGTATAAACTTAAACACATCACCAGATGTCCAGAGAATGGACAAAGAAAGAATAAAATATCTCTTTAAAAACTGTGCTTGAGAGGTTTGCGGGAACAGCTAGCTATTCGACGCACAGTAAAGAGAATAAAGGCAGGGAAAAACATAGCTGCCAGTACTTCCCAAGACTTCACCACTTCACGAAGATGTGGAAGAAAGAAAGAAAACTTTATTTTTAGGTAAAATTGCCAGACTGTCAGGGGACTGACAATATTAGTCTCGCCCTTGTTCTTCATTTGGCATTGTGACTTTGTAGTGAGTGATTTTTTTTTCCTGCTATGCTACCTTTTTGTATCTCATTCTTGTTTCACGAGATTTCCATTTGGTAGTGGAACGTCGGACTTGTGCTCTTTAGAATGATCCATTGTTTTTGCTACTGTTTCTTTTTCTGTATGCTGGTGTGAAACTGTTGACTCTGAATGCGTGTGTCTGTTGATTATTGGTGATATGTCATATAAGCCGTTAACACGATTGTTAACTGTAGCTCCCAAGTTACGCAAGATGTACTATGTAAGTAGACTGTTTAGGTTTTTATGTTGGTCACGCCAGGTAGCGCTCTGTATGAAAAATCACTGACTGTGCTCTGTGCAGTCTGTGGCTGGTTTGCATTGTTGGAATATTTGCTATTGTAGTGTTGGGCAGTTGGATGTGAACAGCGCGTGGCGCTACGCAGTTGGAGGTGAGCCGCCAGCAGTGGTGGATGTGGAGAGAGAGATGGCAGAATTTTGAAAGCGGACGATCTGGACGTTTGTCCATCAGAAAGTGTAAATTTGTAATACTGTATATCATGAACTGAGATATATATATATATATATATATATATATATATATATATATATAACTTTTGAATATTATTAAGGTAAATACATTGTTTATTCTCTATAAAAAATCTTTCATTTGCTAACTATGCCTATCAGTAGTTAGTGCTTTCAGTAGTTAGAATCTTTTATTTAGCTGCCAGTATTGGCGTTCGCTGTATTGCAGTAGTTCGAATAACGAATATTTTTGTGAGGTAAGTGATTCATGAAAGGTATAGGTTATTGTTAGTCAGGGCCATTCTTTTGTAGGGATTATTGAAAGTCAGATTGCGTTGCGCTAAAAATATTGTCAGTTTAGTGTTGATCAGAATAAGTAAAGAGAGAGATGTTTGAGTACGTTCAGTTCTGCTCATCTGTTTGAAAATCAAGTAACGCAAGAGATTTATCAGCACAGTAATTCATTAATTTTTCTAAGGGGATGTTTCAACTTTTGTGGGTAGGCTTCAGCTGTCGAAGTGCACCTCTGCTACAGCGCGGTGGTCGCTCACAACGAAGGCCCCATCGGGACTGCTGTCTCTTCCCCTGCCTGACCTTCTGTGCAGGTACGGGCCCATCTACTTCGTGCACACACAACAGGCAACACAGCAAGCATGTGGAACCCAGGAAAGAGCTGCTGTTGGCTGTCGCTTGCCTCCTACCGCTCGACTCGCTGTGTCTACCACAAAACCATTTGAATAGAGGTGTAGCTGCCGAACTTGCTCACTGTTCGCTATGAGGCAGGTGTTTGTGACGTTCACGCTGAGCGCTAACAGGAGCTGGCCGCGAGATTCCTCTAGCCGGTCCCGCGCCTCCCCCGCTCCCGCCCCCCCCCCCTCTCCCCCCTCCCCCCCTCTCCCCCCTCCCGCATGCTGCTGGTTATTAAAATTTACTCGCGGCGCCACTATCGGCCACTATCTTAATTGAGAGCCACGCGCCTCCGCGGGGAACCCCCCGTGTGCCAGCTCTCGCAGCGGCCGGCTTCGCGCCTCCGGTAATGAGTCGGGCGGTGGGCCGACTGGCCCGCGCTGCGCCGCTGCTGCCTCCTACCGCCGAGCCGTTAATTACACAGTCACGGCCGGCCGGGACCGTGAATAGGCCGCGCGGCGAACAGGCGCCGTTATGGAGGCGGTGGCGGCGGCTGCGCCGCTAATTGAACGAATGTAAATACGGATGCCGGCCGGCGCTGCCTGGCGGTTTATTGGTTCATTAGAATGCGGGAATATACTGCGAGCCTCCTGCCGCGAGAGGTGCCTCGGACTGCGAGAAACGACCCTCTCCGCCGCCCCTGGAAACTAATAAACTTGAGCCGAAATTTACTGTTTAATTTCGCCGGAACGACGCTAAAAACCGGAGGACCGACGCTGAGTCTTTTTCTTTTCGTTCTTCATCGTCTTCTCCAGTTCTCCCCGCCTACAGTATTTGATAGCCCGGCTACTCTGTCACATTACGAAATTCTCCGGTTACCTCCCACGAACAAAAAAAGAGGAGGCCTGGTGTTTATAGTCCGAGGAATGCGGGTAGGATCGAGTGTGATGCCAGACGTCTTTTACGGGCGCTTCGTGGAGATCGTTTACAGAAAATTGATTTTTCGGATGACATCAAAGTGTCTCTTGACGAGCGTTGACTGCTGCTGCCCAATAGCTGCCGCAGCAATTTTCCCGACAGAATTATCAGTTCTGAAGTAATGAGAAACTCAAGATGCTCCACCGTACAAGTTGTTCCGTGACTCTTGAGCGGATGTAGCTTGTAGCGAATTACGGCTCTGCCACTGCTTTATTAAAGCAGTGAAACGATATAATACGGCAATCTCGTGCGCTTTCAGGGAATACTAACGCTTTCCGGTGAGAATTTACGGCCTACAGCAGGTTTTCTTTTTTCATGAAAATTCTTCCCCGATGTTTTAACACATGTCCTTTCATCTTGCCACGTCGTCTTGTCGGTTTTTCCTCTAGTGGCATTGCGCTACGTTACTGTGAGGGCCTGTGTCCCCGCATGGTGCCACTCCACAAGTCGACGTAGCAGCTAACGTCTTGCTGCGTCAATAACTGCCCCCCCCCCCCCCCCCCCCCCTATCCACGTACTGCTTCGCATCTTTCATTAGGAAAAACGGATGGAAGTCGGAAGGAGCGAGATCGGACATGTTTGCGCGACTTGGAACATATATTGTGTTCGAACATTATTAATTATCTCGAAGAAAACGGTCTATTGATACACAGTCAACACGGATTTAGAAAACAACATTCTTGTGAAACCCAACTAGCTCTTTACTCGCACGAAGGGAGAGTTCTATTGACAAAGGATTTCAAATGGATTTGGGTTTTTCTCGATTTCCGGAAGGCTTTTGACACTATACCACACAAGCGCCTTGTAGTGAAATTGCGCGCTTATGGAATAGCGTCTCAATCATGTGCCTGCATTCGTGATTTCCTGTCAGTGAGGTCCCAGTTCGTAGTAATTGACGGAAAGTCATCGAGTAAAACTCTGGCGTTCCCCAGAGTAGTGTTACAGGCCCTTTGCTGTTACTTGTCTATATAAACGATTTGGGAAACAATCTGAGCAGCCCTCTTGGGTTGTTTGCAGATCACGCTGTCGTTTATCGACTAGTAAAGTCATCAGAAGACCAAAACAAATTGCAAAACGACGTAGTCAAGACATCTGTATGGTGCGAAAATTGGCAACTGACCCTAAATAACGAAAATTGTGAGGTCATTCACATGAGTGCTGAAAGGAATCCGTTAAACTTCAGTTACACGATAAATCTGTCAAATCTGAAGGCCGTAAATTCAACTGAATATCTAGGAATTACTATTACGAACAACTATAATTAGGAGGAACACACTAAAAATGTTGTAGGGAAGGCTAACAAGAGACTACGATTTATTGGCAGGTCACTTAGAAAAGGTAAGAGATCTGCTAAAGAAACTCCCTGCACTACGCATGTCCGTCCTCTTTTAAAATACTCCCTCCTGCCAGAGGTTCGAGTCCTCCCTCGGGCATGGGTGTGTGTGTTGTTGTTAGTATAAGTTAGTTCAAGTAGTGTGTAAGTCTAGGGACCGATGACCTTAGTAGTTTGGTTCCTTAGGAATTCACATACATATGAACATTTTTTAGAATACTGCTGCACGGTATGGGATCCTAACCAGATGGAATTAACAGAGTACATCGAAAAAGTTCAGAAAGGGGCAGTACGTTTTGTATTATCGCGAAATAGGGGAGAGAGTGTCACTGAAATGATACAGGATTTGGGATGAACATCATTAAAAGAAAGGCGTTTTTCGTAGCGGAGGAATCTTCTCACGAATTTCCAATCACCAACTTTCTTCTCTGAATGCGAAAATATTTTGTTGACGCCGGCCTACATAGGGAGAAACGACCACCATGATGAAATAAGTGAAATTAGAGCTATCACGGAAAGATAAAAGTATTCGTTGTTTCCGCGCGCTATACTAGATTGGAATATTAGAGAATTGTGGGGGTTGGTTCGATGAACCCTCTGCCAGGCACTGAAATGTGATTTGCAGAGTATCCATGTAGATGTAGATTTTTTTTTGCCGTGTTGACAGACGCCTCGCCCAACGGTTCACAGTGCGTTTGTTCAGTCTTTTGGGTCTCCTTAGACATTCCGCAAACACCTATAAACATTTGCAATTCTCTGGTTTTCCACCAAAAGAAAATCAGTGACAGCCTCTCTGTTTAGAAAGCAACTCAGTTACAGACTCCATTTGAAGTTTGTGTATGGCGACGTCACCTATCGGAGCTTCATGGAACTACAGGGGCTGAAGCAGGGAATGTGCCACGATGTTCCGCAACAAATTAGCAGTTTTGTCAACTGAAAGTGACAGAAAAAATATGTGTTGCCTTACTTAATGAATACCTCTCGTACTTCCGTTGGAATATAAAAGGCCTATAATGTCGCTCGGGAACATAAGCAACGTAACGTACGCACCAAACAACGTAGTAACTATATACAAGACATTTCCAACATCGTTCCTTCACTGAAAATGCATTTAGCCTTCTTCACTTCAAAACGAATACCTTTTTGTCAGCTAAGTGGCCAAAACAACAAGAGCAAATCATGCAATAGCCATCAGGAGATAGATTTTGAAATGAAAACTGGTTGTGGTGACGGCCAAGACAAAAACCGAAATAACTACCACAACCAATTGGTTGCTTTGGGTGTAGGTGCTTCCCTGAAATGAACTGATTGGCACACGATCGTGGTGAGCAGCAGTAAAGCCAATCAGAACACTGGGGACTATATAAATCTAACACGCCTTTGAAAAGAGATGTTTACAGCGACTCTTACTTCCTATGAGAACCGTACTGACGCAATCCGTAACTCCTTTGCGCTTCAGTGTCTTCTTACGAAATTGTTTGAACTGGTTCCCTTGCTACAATGTTGTGCGTTACTGTGCAGGCTGACTGACACCCAAACCTCCAGATGTCAGTCACTCAGATCAGTACTAAACGTTGTATGTCGATAGAAATCAACCAAAACACTGATTTAGTTCGTACTGTGTGCTGTCGTGCAGTAGAACATGCGTAAACGGTAATTAAAAGTAACGCTAAAACTAGGACCTCAAGAAACGCGTATCTGTCAGTAATAGGTTCGTAGATCTCTCGTGCGTGAGTTGGTAGAGCGTGAGGTCGTCGTACCAAAGGTCCCACGTTCCAACACCCATGACGACGAGTTGTTTTAACTGTTTACGCGCGAAACTGTTACATGGGTGAACATTTTCACGACATGTAA
Source organism: Schistocerca piceifrons (assembly GCF_021461385.2). Classification (NCBI taxonomy): domain Eukaryota; kingdom Metazoa; phylum Arthropoda; class Insecta; order Orthoptera; family Acrididae; genus Schistocerca; species Schistocerca piceifrons. The sequence goes on from NC_060138.1 coordinate 523,552,356, forward strand.
AAAGACTTTTTGGAGTTCTGTAGCAATTTTCATTGGCAGTCTGCTATCGCTTCGTTAGTTGGAAGTAGTAAACCGGTAGAGTACATTTGTAAGGTAGGAATGTGGTGTTCTGTCTAATATGTGCGACAGAACAGACATCACGCGCGATGTAGCAGCTTTAGCATTTGTAGCAAACATAAACAACAGGAACAGTAGAATAAAGAAACAATTGCATCACACATGCGAGAGTATTAACAGTCCCATATGACACTTGCATGCATGGTACAGTAAAAAAAAAAAAAAAATTTGGATATGAACCCAGGACCCTTTGTATGATGATCTAACGCTCTGCGAACCTCCCCTGGAAGTTATACATATTAGTTGCTACACTTATGCTGTCCTCCGTAGTTCTGGCGTTACTTTTAATTAACGTTTACATCCATTCTACTGGGCGACGTCACACCACACGTGTTTCGGTTCATTCTCTATAGACCTACAACGTTTGGTAGCGGTCCGAGTGTCTGACATCTGGATGTTTGGGTGTGAGGCACAAGACATCTGCAAGGGATTTACCGCCTACTGCAGGTACTGCTTTCTTCGCTGTCGTCATCTACCCGTACTCCGCCACCCAGTAACGGCAGCGTTATCTCGTAACGCAGGGGCATGTGGTACACCGGCCAGCGTGTGCTGTTATCTGAGGAACGTGCAGTGTAGCTTGCGGGCGGCTGATAGCTGCAAAGCGTGGTCCCAGTTCCTTGCGCTAACGACGCTGTCGCCTTATTCTACGCGTATCATCGTATCATCACGTTGTCGTTGCCCTTCACACACTTCCACGAATTTCGGCAATCCCATTGTTTCCTGAAAAAAAAGGAAGGGGGAAGACAGGGGAATGGGTACGTGGGGAAATCATGACTCTCAGATGCACAGGGCGCTGCGGTATTGCAATGACGAAAGTTGAAAAGTAGCCCTGGTCTGGGACTCGGACGCAGATTTCCCGCTTTACACGAATGGTCGTCTAAACCGCTTTGGCCATCCGTGCAAAATTCACGGCCAGACCCAAACTTCCAAATGACGTCATTCTTGAGTCACAGTCAGTAAAATTAGAGTAAATCGAGTCCACCGAGAACTTTACCAACTATCGTTTTCCCCTCAACCATTCGCGACAGAAACTGAAAGGGGGCAAACTGTCACGGTATCTTAGATTGCTGTTAGAGGTTCCTTGGAAGGACTTCATAATACAGACCCCCAGGATTTGTTCGCCTGGATTAAGGCATACCTGGTCTCAACCATACCAGCATTATGGGCAGGGCCTTCGAATCAACTTGGGATTTTGGCGACCGAACGCACCATTTCGGCAGAATTTGGCCGATATCCTTCAGGAGGATATCCAACAACTATCGGTCAATGCCAAGCAGATTGCAGAAGGGCCGTAGGTGGACCAACGGGTTATTGACTTGCTCAATTTGTGAAGCTCTTTCTCCTGAATAAATCATCCATTTTTTTCTGAAATTGTAATCATTTGTTGGTCCGTACATATGCATCACATTTGCAGATTTCCGTCCCTTTCGGAGAGTTCCTTCGCGGTGCGTCACGTGTTTTTGTTTCCTTCAGTGTATTTGATTTTTATACTTCGTACTGAACATAAAAAACATACACCTGAAAGAATGATGACCGAAACGAGACTGAGAGCCATCGACCCAGCAATTACCAGTCTGGAGCACTACCAATGTTTCCCTTTGTTCATCTTTATGTATTTTACACTATACATAAATCCTCGGAGAACATCCACCTTTGATTAAAAATTTGCGTCAGCGAGGGGAAATCTCAACTACCTACGTGACAAGCAAACATTCTGCCAGAGAGCCGCAAGGTCTTCTACATAGTTGATCCTTATTTAACAAATTAAAGAAGCTCGATTTTCTCGCAAATTTTTGAGAGCTGCTTTGAACTGCTTTGGGAGGTTGACACTCCAGTTCTGAACTTAGAGTACCACAAGCAAAAAAAAAATAAAGCCTATTACCAAGTGCTCTCTTTGTAAGCGGCATTCATCTTCACGTTGGGCGGTGTCCATATTGTTTTGACTCATTCAGTGTATGTGCGACGTAAATGGAGAGCGCGCGTACGTAGGTACGGAGGTGCTTTTGCGACCCCCCACTGTTAAGATTACTAACGCTTATTGTGCTTCTTGTTTGCAGTAGTGTAACGATTATATATAGAGGTTCTACGTACAAAAGCAACGTCCACTGTGACAGGCTCGAAGATTTGTCGAGCACTCGTGTGGGTGTGGTTCACTGTGGAATGAGAACTTTCAGTTTTTAGTCATTCTTGTTTTGCCCTAGCTGCTAAGAAAGTAGATCCTTAATTACACAAAATTATCTTTATGTAACTTTGTTCTTCTTTGATTTTATATATTTCTTAAATTTTGAAAACATTTTAATTCTTTTTAGAGTTCCTTTGTGTTATATATAAAGGATTAATAAACAGAGGAAGGTTAGTGGCACACAGTGCAAGAAATGTGGTCCGCCTCCACGTGGCTAGGGACGGGCAACGGTGTGCGAACTTTCATGAACATCTAACAAGTTCTCACACCGGCTAAGAGACCATGAGTGCCACTAACGCTACATATTGTAGTAGCAGTACAACCCACCATAGCTACTAGACGGTGGGTTTCTCTGTAAGTTAAAGGGAAATGTTAAGATGAGAAGAAGTGCATTGCTAGGCATTATGACGAACCATTTGTGAAATGCGAGAGGCGTTCGATAAGTAAAGCAACACATTCTTTTCTTAGCAAATTCCGGTTGAAAAAACTGCATGGGAAATGTTGGAGTATTCCCTCTTCAGCCAGTATAGCTCCAAGAAGTTCTGGTAGGTGGTGGCGCCATACGTACAGTTCAAAATAGCGCATATGACGCAGGTGGGTTCCAAACGTTGTCACTGAGCTATTTTTGACAGAAGACAAAAGCATCGCAGATATTCATAGGCGCTTGCAGAATGCCTATGGAGCCCTGACAGTAAACAAAAGCACGGCGAGTGGTCTGACGAGGCTCCTGTCACATCGCAAGAAGGTCGCACAAATCTGTTCGCCCTCTCGCAGCCGGCGACACACAGCTGTGACTCTTGCAATGTTGGAACGTCGTGCACACATATTCGAGGCACAAACACCTCGCTGCGCAGCGGGACGTCTCTGTAGGCAGTGCTGACACACTCATCCACTAGCTGTGCTACTCAAAGGTGTGTGCGCGTTCTGCGTTCCTTGCCGTCTAAAGAAGAACCATCTCTGTGGAATTGATTGCGGGTTAAAAGATTGATTGTCACATTTTTTTGTCGAATATCGTCTTAGGCGATGAAATATGGGTTCATCACTTCGAGCCGGAAACCAAACAGCAATCTGTGGAGTGGCGCCACGCCGCCTCTCTTCTGAAGAAAAAGTTCAAAGCCGGTAGTCATGACGGCCATCTTCTGGGACTCTGCAGGGGTTATTCAGTTTGATGTTCTCTCTCTTGGTGCAACAATCAACTCTGATGCATGTTGTGCTACCCTCAGGAAACTGAATAACCTATTTCACCGTGTTCGTCGACACACAAAATGCAAGCGATCTTTACCTTCTCCATGGCAACGCAAGGCCTTACAAAAGTCTGCGCACCCGGGAGAAGCTCGCAAAACTTTGACTGTTCTTCATTAGCCACCGTACTGCCCGAATTTCGCACCTTCCGACTTCCATCTGCTTGGCCCAATGAAGGATGCACTCTGCGGGAAGCAGTATGTGGATGACGGGGAGGTCATTGATGCAGCAAGACATTGGCTCCGACGTCGACAAGTAGAGTGGTACCGTGCGGGCATACATGGCCTCCCAGTAAGGTCACACTGAATGGAGATTGTGTTGAAAAATAGGGTTTCGAAGACAAAATAGTGGAGAATAATACGGTGTATTGGAGTCTTGAATAAAACCAACACGCTGTCATGAATAAAAGTGTTGCAGTACCTATTGAACGCCCCTCGTACAAGCATAGCTCACGTGATATGGATCCATCCTCATAACCGAACCTCTACGGCCGCTCTGTAATGAGAACAGATCGCGATGTACCGTTGTTGTGAGCCACGTAATGGTCAGACCGTGCCGTGCGACGGTTATTCCAGACTGCAGCTTCGAGCTAGCAGTGTGGACGACTCCAGGACGGATCCCGGTTAGGTCGGCTGCCAGGGGACAAAGAGGGGTCGCCCGGCAATCATTTGATCCCGGCGAGGCAGGGTCACGGGCTTCCAGCCGCGGGGGCGGGCGCGCCTCTCGGGTTTCGTGCGCCACCTGCGCGCCTGCAGCTGCAGCTGGCGGCGACAGTCCCCAGGGAGCCTCCGCGCCCCTCCAGCTTTCGCAGTCCACGAATGTCGTGCCCTGCAATCCGCCCGTCTCTCCCCACGGTATCCGTACCTAAAGCAAAGCTGTCCAAAGCAAAGCTGTCCTCAGCCTACAAGTCGGTTTCAACACAGTGCAGACCTAGGCGTCGCACATTTGCGGTGTTGTGCCCTTGTCTTCCTGCGACCTTTCACCTGGCTTACTTACATTGGGAGGGTCTGACATAAGGGTCACCGATTTCGGTCAAATTTTACAAGCAGATTCTATATCGAAAATAAGTAGACACGACTTTCGGCTTTCCGCGAGTGACTGCATAGTTTTTGAAAGAATTGGTGTCAAAGTTGATAACGAGAAATCGTACATTGAATACTACCCATGAGAAGATCGTCTAAAATAAAGATTTTATTAATACGTGCCGGCTGCTGTGGCCGAGAGGTTCTAGGCGCTTTAGTCCCGAACCACGCGGCTGCTACGGTCGCAGGTTCGAATCCTGCCTCGGGCATGGATATGTGTGATGTCCTTACGTTAGTTAGGTTTAAATAGTTCTAAGTCTAGGGGACTGATGACCTCAGATGTTAATTCCCATAGCGCTTACAGCCATTTGAACCATTAATATGTGGTCCAAAGTCAATAATGTCCGTGTTAGTAACGGTTTTGTGTTTGCTTCCTGTGCGTTGGGTAAGCATCATTGTTTGTGTGTAGCACTGCGAGGACAGTGGCAGCGTGGTGAAGGCATTAGACTACCAAACTGCTGGTCCGTGTTCGATTCCGGGTAGTGCCATTTATTCATTCAATAGTTTTTCGGTGTATCTGATAACATTCTGATAATCGGAATACTTTTATTTGCATTTTTTAAAAGAAAACCACTAGGAGTTGCGAATTAATAACCAAATAAGTATATAATATAATATTGACAGATTTTCGTAATGATAAACAGACCTAAAGTATATTATTGCGTAATCCTAAGTGATAGTCTATTCGTGAGTGTTGTCGCAAACATTTGGGTTAAACTTACCATAGAAACAGGCATAACAATTTCTTCTCGCGCTACGCACAAAACATAAGCGCAATCTCTCTGCATTGGCGTGTTTTTCGGTACATCGTCCGTGGAAAACATATCACATTCACGTTCCTGAAAACAAATCTATCAGATATCAATTCGAATGCGTACCAAGAGCATAAAAGCCTATCTTGGAAGTCAGGCGCTGACAACTGGTTACGGACCAACGCACAAATTTAAATATTACTATCTTGTAATTCATTGCTCAGCTGTGATGTCGCTTGATTTTCAAATCGTGCAGTTATATTACTTATCGCTCGAAAAAATTGAACGTCACTCGTTTGTCAAAGAGAGGTACATTTCGGTGGTATTACTTTCACGGTTCAGGTCGGTTGACCAGTATCATACAGTACCATGTACGAAAGTCCTATCTAGCGCTTCATTTATCACTATGAAAATACCTGTCAATTATTTGTGATATTAATCACTGCTCCCAATATTGCACTACAAAAACAGGCAAAGAAAAGTGTTCCGATTATAAGAATATTACCAGATACATCGAAAACAAATGTCGAATGCAAAAATGCAGCAAATACGAATCGAACACTGACCAGAGATTTGGTAGTGTAACACCTCTATCCATCGACCGCCGACCTCGCTCTGCTAGATACCTGTTGCGTGAAAACACAAAATCGTTAATAACTCGAACATCACTAACTTTTGCCCCATATTATTCTGATAAAAATGCTTTAGACGATGTTTCTACATATACCATTGAAAATAGGCCAGTTCTTCATCAACTTTGACATCGATTTTTCAAAAACTAGGGTTTGTCTGGCAAAAATCCGAAACGTGTCTCCTTATGTTTAATATACAACGATCTTGCAGCACGTGATCAAAATCGGGGACCCACACGTCAGACCTTCCCTTTGCGAACCAGGCATAGGGCGATGCATAGTGTAATGTGGGATTCAAGCCACGGTGAAATTTGACTTTTGTCACATATACAAACTATGAGCGTGAGATGTTGGTAAATCAGCAGTATTGATTTCGATATCATTTTCGACGTCCAAACATTGATGGCCGGTAATAATCGACACCAACACACACAAAGTTCTAAAATAGATGTTAAATGATCAATATATAGTACTGTGTAAAAATCAATATGAAATACATCTAATACCAGATTAATGAATCAATAAATATAACGTTAATGGGCATTACATGTCCCCCAACATTTTTTGTACAGACAGTGATGGTTTTTGTATTACCTGGCGTAGTTCCAGTATTGATCGAGGTATAAAAGGATTCTTAACGCACATTCCAAGTTTAACGCCTTCCCGTGCATATTATTGGTATAAAATGGTCGTCAAAGGACTTCAGTTTGTCAAAACTTAATCTTATGTCCGACAAGCATCTTCGTTTAGTACTGTCTAGCTGTGCTGCCCAGTTAGGACAATGGCTAGAGTTTTGCGTCAGAATACTCGAGTTCGATTCTGCCTCAAAGTGCAATTTTTTTCTATTTCTGAACCGTGTAGTGTGGTATCTGGCTTCTTTATCGTCACACAGAATTACAGCAGGTCCTATACAAAATATCTGCAGTTAATACCAGCACACCGATGAGAAGACAATCGTTTTTATCATTCCGCTTTTAAAGACGTATTTTGCCTTTGAGAGTTTACCGTTATCTTCCACGCACTGCTCTCCTCCATGCTTCCCGGTTGCTCTCAACTATGCTTCCCTTCTCTCATCGCTTCTCGGAAAATAAACTGACTCGACGTCTTTCCTTCATACTCCAACCCGCTTCTTTTATTCTAAGCAGTTACCCTGCAACCATGCAAATCATATAGCCACATCGTGTAAGCGCATTGTTCCTCACTACTTCGTAAACTACATTCGAAACTAGTTTCCTTTACGCACCCACTATCCGTTCTATTGATTATTGCTATCATACTTTTCGGTCCTGATTTAGGTTTTCCATTATTTTCCTAAATAGCTTCAGGCAAATATCGGGATGCTTCCTTTCAAGGGCCACGGCCGACTTTCTTCCCCATTCTTCCCTAATCCGATGGAGCCGATGACTTCGTTGTTTGGTCACCTCCCCCAAACCAACCAACCATACTTACCAATTTCTTTTCCTTTAAATAACTGCACATATTTTTCGTAAGAGCTGCTATAATTATTATATAACGACTAGGAAGCCAAATACCACACCACGCAGTTTAAAATTAGAAAAAAATATGCACCTAAATGCAAAATCGAACTATGCTTCGCTTATCTCAGTGTGTTTCGCAGCGTTTGTGTTCTGTACAGTTTATCCCTTAGTGCAGCGGATCCGAGAAAGCTTCCATTTGATCGCTGTTGAACGAGTCATTGTAATGTTCATATGTGTTCCTGATCACGTCGGACTGACGTGAAATGAGGTTACTGACGCTGTTGCCAAGGCTGCAGGCCTCCTACCTCGGTCTGCTAGCTCTTCCATCGCTCCGGAGGATCTCCATGTTGCTGTTTGTCAGCAGGTGGTATCACTTTGGCGCCATCACTGGTCTTCTCTTCACGGGAAGAAGCTCCTGGGAATTAAATATCTCCCAGCGGCTTGGCCGACCTTCTCTCGGCCTTCTCGCCGCGAGGCTGCGTATTGGGCATTTTAGTTTCAGCCATCGACATTTATTAAGTGGTGATCCCCCCTCATTGTCAACATTTGACGCTTCGCCATTTCGTGCCCAAATGCTTTTTTTTTTTTTTTTTTTTTTTTTTTTTTTTTTAACCACTTACGTTCTCACATATGTTTGCCGTCTGAGTTACCGGCTCTTTCAGCTGTCGTCCTCGTCTTACTTTTTATCCGTCGAACCAATATGGCGAAGAACATTTAATTTTTGGTTCTGGACGTCCGCTGTCTCTACAGCGTATTTTGTGGACCTCGTACTAAGATCGCTTCCTTCCGTCGACTGGGCTCGACATATAGTCGCTTTTAAGTTCTTTTAATTCTTAATGACCTAAGAGTATGAGATGGGCGCTTATGACCTTAGTTGTTTTTGCGCCCTAGAACAAAGAAAGGACTGTCGAAATCACGAGTTCTAACACAAAAAAGAATGAAATATTCTTAGGGCATTATTTGCCGGGAGACCCATCTGGGGCTGTTTGGCTGCCTAGTGCAAATCCTTTTGTAAGTAATGCAACAATTTTTTTTTCTCATCCAGTTTCGGTTGAGACAGTGCGGTCTTCGTTGTGTAACATCATGGAATATTCCCGCTTCATGCCTTATAGTTTCATGGAGTTCCCATAGGTTGCAGCGCTATACCTAATCTTCAAAATGGCGTCTGTAATGAAGGTGCCTTCCAAGCAGAGAACTGTCATTGAGTTTCCTTTGACGGAAAACCAGAACAGCGCAGATATTCATAGGTGCTTGCAGAATGTATATGGAGAGCTGGCAGTGAAAAAAAGCACGGCGAGTCGTTGGGCAAGGTATCCGTCATCAAAGCAACAAGGTCGCGCAAACGTGTCCGATCTGCCGCGTGCCGGCCGACCGCACACAGGTGTGACTCCTGGAGTGTTGGAATGTGCAGACACTCTCATTCGAGGTGATCGACGTATCATAAACATTTCAGTGCTCAATTGGATGTGTCTGCCGGTAGTTCTGACACACTCGTTGTCTCTTACGTCGACCAGTAGAGTGGTACCAAGCGGGCATACATGCCCTCTCAGTAAGGACCGTAAGGCTGTCGAAGATGAAGCTAAAAAGCAATAATTGTAGCCTAAAGAGCGGGGAATAATATGGTATATTGGAATCTTGAATAAAGCCAACCTGTTTTCAGAAAAGAAATGTATTGCATTACTTACTGAACGCCCCTTGTACTTGATGCCACTTCGGCGACTTGCGCGTCAGTAGTGTTGCTGAAATAATGATAAGCACAGCACAGCACCCAATCCCCGAGCAGATACAGTGTCCGACCTGGTCGGGAGTGGAACCCGGCACCTCACCATCTAGAGACAACAACGTTAACCACTATAAAACGAGCTGCTCACATTCTGACAAAAAACTCTACATAGTGCACTAGCTGGCAACACAGCTACATAGTATTGACGAAGATATTTGTCGTACTTGCGTTTATAGTGTTCCCAAATTGCTTTTCTTAGATGCCCATTTTTAGTGGAAATACCGAATGCACGAAATTTTATTAGACACATTTTTTGTACTGTTAGAGCGCCTATTAGCGTGAACCAATAATTCTGATATCTGCCTGGTTAGTAATACCGTGATGGTTCATGTAATAATAGCTACTATATAGGGTGTTTGTAGTCAACGTTTCGCTACTTGAGCCAGTGTTGATGGAAAACTATTTACCGTATGGATGCCCCTCTTTATAGGAATGGTATTCAGGCTATGCGCTGCAAGATTTGCGCTGTTAATAGTGTCATGATTTGCCTTTAGCCCGGTACTAGTACTGCGGCGTAGGGCTCAAACACAAGCATCAGAGTGCATTACAGTTGCAGACCATCAACATGCGTCTATACAGGCCGGCCGATGTGGCCGAGCGGTTCTAGGCGCTTCAGTCCTGAACCGCGCTGCTGCTACAGTCGTAGGTCCGATTCCTGCCTCGGGCATGGATGTGTGTGATGTCCTTAGGTTAGTTAGGTTTAAGTAGTTCTAAGCTCTAGGGGACTGATGACCTCAGATGTTAAGTCCCATAGTGCTCAGAGCAATTTGAACCATTTCGTCTATACAGGGTGAGTAGGGCTTTACTCGTAAAGCTGTTTTATGAAACAGCAGTAGTATTTCTGCTCTTAGAGTATCGATGCTTTAAAGGAACATGGAGAGGTCCTCTTTTCTTGCCGGGGTTGAAGACCATGATTCGAAAGCTGGAATTAATTGGCGATTTGGGAACTGCCCTGGGAGTGGCCGACGCCCAATTGCACCACAAAATGAACAAGATACTGTTGCAATGGCTGAGAACGCTGAACGCAGTGTGTGATTTTCAAGCATTGCACGAGATGTCACGATAGCTGAAAATTCCATGGTCCACCCTTAGATAAGTACTCCGAACAATTGTGAACTGGTATACGTGCAATTTTCTCATTGCGCACCAGCTTTTTCCCACGTGACGCAGATATTCGAGTAGCTTTCACTCCAACATTTCTTCAAAGATTTGAATTTGACAACATGTGTGTGGTCTTGGAATGGTTTTTTTCTGGAGTGATGCACACTTTACGCTCACTGGGGCAGTGAAAACTCTCAATTGTCCCATATGAGGATCGTGACCGCCGACGAATGTTTAAGTTCCTCTGCATAGGAAACGTGTCAGTGTGTCGTGTAGTTTGACGGCACGCTTCATTATCGCTCAATTTTTCTTTGAGGAACTCTGATCCCAAGGACATGCAGCATGACTGGTACACATTACTGTGATCTGCTTCACCAACATATGATCTATACTTCACGGGAGAGAGGGTCTTTGGACTCAACTGTTTCGATGCACGAAGGAGCTCCATCTGAGGTTCCTCGTGAGGTCACTTGGTTATTCCGCAACACATTTAGAGGAAACCGAATTATTGGCCGATCGTTGCAGTCTGCGCGGCCATCAAGATCACCGAATTTCAACTCGTGTGATTTCTGGCTTTGGGACAATAACACACATTGGATGTTGAAGATGAGCATGTCGATGGAGATAGCCAACATCCCACCTGAGATGTTTCCGGAGGCAGTAGGGCAACACCTACTGCGGTTCCAGGATGTCTAGGATTCAGATGGTCGTCACATTGAGCAACGTTTGTAACTTCTTGTTAGAACATAAACATGGTACACAATTAACAAATGTTACCCTCTCATGTGGAAATTAAAATGTGTTTCTTCCAGTAGTTTATTTGTAATTTCTCTTTCGTGTGTTCTTACAAATGTTTCCACAAAGTTTCACTGTCCTGAAGTCACTCGATTTTTCATAGAGGTTCTCTTAAGTAGCGAAAGTTTAATTATAAACATCCTCTAAATTGCCAGGGGTATTAGGTGACTCGCATTCCTTCGACAGTTTCGCATTTCCTTAATATACTGAACAGTGGCACCGTAGTTTCTTCAGCTTATCTGCGCAGCTGTTACGCAAAACACCCTCTCCCTCACGGAGTCCCACGTTCCTCAAGGTGCGCTCACTGCCAGCTGCGCTCTGGGGCCTAATTGACACATCTCCCCACTAGAGGCTGCTGCTGTTTCTGCTTCCGCCCACTTTTTTCGACACACAGGCCTCCACTGCCCACGCCAATTAGCACTCGTGACGCTATGCTGAGACTGTCTGCGTAGACCGTGCTGTAAACATACGTAACATGAGCTCCGTGCCCAGTGGCTTTCGCCTCTAATGCGATGCTCTGGCCAGCTGGGAGATACCAGGTAGTCATTTAACGCTCGCAAGCCCATTTGCCGCAGCGACTGGAGGCATATTTTCGTTCAGCTGGAGTGTTTCGCTTCCCACAGCGTCAGGCAGACACTCGATGTTTTTGTACAGCAACGTTCTGTGCGCGCTGGCCATTGCTGTTGCTGTCGTGTTTGTTTTGTTAATTGCTACGCGCTCTCTGTTTGTCAAAGGGAACGCACGACCTCCCAGTGCCCTTGTTGAAACTGTCACGCTTTCCTCACTCAGCCACGTTCGCAACATCGAAAACAAAGCTCGGTATTCGGCTAGATGGAACCACTTCTGCCTCTGCAGCCATTTCAGAACGAGTTCACGTGTCACTCTCGTGAGATCAGTAGTTTAGTTCTCGCATATTTCTTATAAGTAGCCCGTACATTGGAAGTTGCTAATATTTCAGTAGTATTTCTAAAATCTACAGTCACTTTACAATGAACTGAGTACGGTCTTGCTTATACTAAAATTCATATTTTCAACACAAGGGAGGAAGTCTGTCCTTCTATACGCCAGCGAAAGTTGGAAAGTAGATAAAAAGATAACACACAGTTAAAGTGTTTCATAAATGGTTGTCTGCGGTGATGGCCAGAAAAAATAAGTAATGAGGATCTCTGGAGAAAAACAAACTATACACCTATAGAAAAACAGATATGTGTAGATGGCTGAAGCTCACATTGAGAAAGCCAGATGGAGCAATCGAAAAGAAGGCATTGGAATGGAATCCCCAAGTAACAAGGAAGAGAGGCAGATCTAGAGGTACATGCAAGTGGACGGTGGAAGGGGAAGCAAGGAGAGTTGGCAAAACCTAGGCGGAACTGAGGGAAATAGTCAAAGACAGAGGTGGATGGCAAGTTCTCCTGGATGCCCTATACCCCAATAGTGGCCAAAGGAATGAAGACAAGTTAAGCCCGTTTTTGTACTGAGATGACCCAATCCATTGCCCTTTCTGTTGTAATAGACTCGTCTAGTAACGCGAGTAATTGCAACACTATCGATACGGTTTGGGCTATATTGTACACTAGTTAAAACATTCAGTTTGAGACTTCCTGGCAGATTAAGACTGTGTGGTGGACTGGGACTCGAACTGGAAACCTTAAATTTTGTAGCGGGCACTCTTAACCATTGAGCTATCCAGGCACAGATATTCAAAAATGTCGGACATATTTTGCTCAGTACATCGTCAAAGAAATATCAATGTTAGGACGACACAAAAATTGGACAAGTACTCGGACTACCGGCCATCAAACTATTGTTGCAGGGATTATTCCCCCTCAAGACAAAATATTCCACTACCTGAGAAAGACTTCTGCAGCAGTGATCACTACACTAAGAGGTGCTATTACCCCGGGAGGTTTACTGTATAGCAGCCAATGAATAAATTAAAACTCCATTACAGTCAGGAAGTTTCTTTCTTGAGTGAAGGGGGTTCAAAGTAAATAGAGCTCCTTCATGTGTAGTGCTGGAAAAGAATGTAGGACTTGCTTCCTTAAATTCTTGCTGCACCCGACATTCATTTCAACCACATTGGGTAACTACTCAGCTTCTAAACCAGGCGCTATAAAGTTATACAGCAAATACAATCTATAAGCACCGGTGTTTAGATAAGAAATGACGCACTGAATAATGCCTAAAGCATGGAAATGCCTCTTTTTGACACATTAGCTCAGATATTACGCTTAATGTTGATGTACCGTACAATGTAATAGACAAAGCTGCACCCATTCGTAGTACAACCAGTTAACTACGTAGCCAGTTTCACATTCCGTGGATAATCAGCACAATTTTTTATGAATTTATGTAGAACGAGTCAGTGTACAGGCAAGATAAATATGATTTTCGTGTGGATACGGTTATAAGTGAGCCATTTACAGATTACTATATAGCACAGTGACTTAAATTTGAGGAGAAGACTGTGTTAGCTCTTGTTGCGTGTGAAATGCTCAGGATAGAAGATTTTAATTTAGATAGACATTTCGTGTTGCTACCTGCCCGATTACATTATAAGTCTAATAATAAAAGATTCTGTTTGTAGTATCACGATACACGTATCCTTCTCCGAGGAGAACGAACGCTGGCGGATGGCATGCTTCATCGTCATACAGACGCAGCGTGTGGAGGGATGTTACAGTGTGCTACCAAGCACACAGCATACTCAACCCTAGTTGGCATAGCCGGTAATGTCAACAGAAACTGTTACTTTTATGGTCTGTTAAGGCTGTGTCTGTGCTCTTTTTCGAGGTTTCCCCGACTTTACTTTCCAACAAATTATCGCAAGAGTGCAAGTCGTCCCTGCTGTCCGAACCTACCTCTAGGCAGAGGTATTTCGACTGTTGTTGAGGCCAGCATGTATTCCAGGCGTCTCACCCACTGCAAACACCTGGTCGCGGTTCTTTTCCTTTTGTGAGTTTACTGACTTTCGGGAGGCGCACACATAGCCCTCGCAATAGTGGAATGTCAGTTATGACGATACGAGCGAAGGACAACACAACATCCAGTCCCCGAGTGGAGAAAATCTCACATACGACCGGGAATCGAAACCGGGTCCATTCGGTTAGCAATCCGCAGTGCTGAGCACGCAACTACCGAGGCGGACTGGTCACGAGTTGCCTAGAGACAAGCACGCCACTTCTCACCAACCATTACGCTTGATGGTAGCCCCAGTATAAAGACGAAGCGGCTTGGATCGACGTATACGCCAGAGGTGGCATCTCTGCGCACTAAATTTCGCAGCGTGTGCTCGTATACCACCAAAGCACCTACAAATTTAACACGTAATCCTACTGCTGTACTATTTACACAAAATAAGCAAAAATCTTTACCTGCTATTCTCCTTGGAATTGCAATTTAAATGAACAGCAATGTTCATGTGACTGGTAGCACAGTTAATGGAACATGACTGCATACTATAGTGTCCAATGTATTTTCACTATCGCGAATAACCAAAATATAAAATGTATCGACCAAATTTTATTTAGCTACCAAGGGGACATTAATTCTTTGCGTCCCAACACAATAAAAAATTAAAATTTTTCACAAAATTAATCCTTATTGTCAAAGTACTCAAGGAATGCGAGAAGAAATTGACAGAAAGTAAAACAGTCAAGCGTCTTAAAGCTGTGGTTTCACTTTGGAACCACTGGGAAGACGTTTTTAACCACCCATTGATTCATGAGATATATTTGAAAGTAATTTCGCATTTTTTCTAGACTCAGTCCCACATCTCGAAACTTTCATGATCTCGTAATGCCTAAAACAAATATAGTCCCAAGTAAAAAGAAAATGGGGCCTAAATTTAATAAATCTATGTCAAAAGTACATACTGCTTCAGTGGTTTCATTTCGAAACCACTGATAACAGCAGTAGTACAGAATAAAATTTGCGATACACTAACTTCAGATGTACCTACTTTCACTATCAATGATCACCTCAATACGATCACTATAAAAAAAACTGCAAGTCACAATCTCTCTAATCACGTAGCACAATCTCCGCACCGACTGTTAATTTCAGGCCGCCAGTGTGGCCGAGCGGTTCTAGGCGCTTCAGTCCGGAACCGCGCGACCGCTACGGTCGCAGGTTCGAATCATGCCTCGGGCATGGATGTGTGTGATGTCCTTAGGTTAGTTAGGTTTAAGTAGTTCTAAGTTTTAGGGGACTGATGACCTCAGAAGTTAAGTCCCATAGTGCTCAGAGCCATTTTGTTAGTTTCAAAGCTATAAGTGACCCCTCCAGTGCCCTACATTCGAAGAAGTATCTCAGTGTACCACTATATGTCTCTGCCTTGCAATAGTATCGGCGGCTTCGTGCGAAAGGTACTGGTACTTCAAAAAAATCAAACGGTTGTATGAATGGCCCATGTGCATTTTCCTAGTGTTTCAGGTAGGAATCTCTGGTAATCAAGGGTTTAACCAGTTTGATTACCTTTCTTGTAACTGTGTTCGTCACGCAGATGTGAACAACGATAAGTCCTTTTCAAATAGCGCCTGGATCTTTCTTGTTCGGTAATCCACCTCCTCTCGTCGAGACCTAGTCAACAGTGTATTACAGCGTACCTGTCACGTAGACAGCACCTTATTAAAAACGTAACGTAACACACAATAACTTTGACTTTTCTGTAGTAGCGGATCCGAGGTAACGTATCACGTCCACTTGCTGGAGTTGACAGCAGAAACTGGAAACACAAGAAAAAAAAACGCGCTATGGGCAGTCAGCAAACGGTCGACAGTTGAAGATTTTTATGAATGCAATGCACCCGAGTGAAGAGAGAGAGGAGAAATGCTACTCACCTATGGAACATGTAAGTTAGCAGAACTGCAGCACTGTTTTCTTAACTTACATTCTGTCGACATACTTTCTCCGTAGACGAGTCGCATGTGTACAGATCGCACAAACCTTCAGCTGAATACGCTTGACTGAATGGCCCGTGTGCATTTTCCTAGTGTTTGCATCTGGTTTACTGTCAACTACATCAAGTGGATCCCCTACGTTCTCCTGGGTAGAGGAGTGTGCAAGTAAGTTACACGTTACCTTTTTAAGAACGTCATGTCTACGTGAATGACACACTGTGACATGTTTTTGAACGGGCATTGACGAGAGGAAATTGATTACCGAGTAAACAAGATACGGGGTGTGACGGCATTAAGTGCAGCTATTACTGTTGATGGCTGAGGACGGTGTATTGAACAACATTACATCAGAACGAGATTTTCACTCTGCAGCGGAGTGTGCGCTGATATGAAACTTCCTGACTGTTTAATACTGTGTACCAGACCGAGACGCGAACTCTGGACCATTGCCTTTCGCGGGCAAGTGCTCTACCAACTGAGCTACCCAAGCACGACTCACGACCCGTCCTCACAGCTTCAGTTCTGCCAGTACCTCGTCTCCTACCTTCCAAACTTCACAGAAGCTCTTCTGCGAACCTAGCAGAACTAGCACTCCTGGAAGAAAGCATATTGCGGAGGCTTGGCTTAGCCACAGCCCAGGGGATGTTTCCAGAACGAGATTTTCACTCTGCAGCGGAGTGTGCGCTGACATCCCCTAGGCTGTGGCTAAGACAAACCTCCGCAATATGCTTTCTTCCAGGAGTGCTAGTTCTGCTAGGTTCGCAGAAGAGCTTCTGTGAAGTTTGGAAGGTAGGAGACGAGGTACTGGCAGAATTGAAGCTGTGAGGACGGGTCGTGAGTCGTGCTTGGGGAGCTCAGTTGGTAGAGCACTTGTCTGCGAAAGGCAATGGTCCCGAGTTCGAGTCTCGATCCGGCACCCAGTTTTAATCTGTCAGGAAGTTTCAACATTACATCAGTATTTCCGTCATATTCAGAGTAATAATTACAGGTATTACAAGTAATATGTTTTTAGGTTGGGTAGTACCTCCAAGTACATGTGGCAGAAACAAGCCAGTAATGTTTATTTTCCCCTGTGTAGCAGGTCAGGTGTTGAAGTGTGGATGCAAAATAGTTAGTCTCCACTGAAAGCCGAAGTTCACGTAGTGGTGCATTTACGACCATTATAACGATATGTTTCCGTAATGTGTATACATAAACATACAGTTATAAATGTCCCCGTTCGTGGTCGCTAATTATAACAATATTTTTAATTTTGTGCTGTAACAAATAGCTATAATCAGCGGTGGAAATATATTTGCGAACGCCGACCGTGTGCGGCTCTTTCTTGTTGGATCGTCTGATCAGTCGGAAGTTGCATTGGAGAGGAGAGTAAATGCCTACTCAATATATAATTATTTTTGGATAGCTCAACATGTATTTCCTAAGGGGCCGTAGTTTATCATGCATTTACCAGTAGAATATGGCGCGGAGAAAATATTTCGCCGCATGCAACTTCCGTCCTACTTCGACGAAAGAATTCGTGACTGTAAACTCTTTATTTGGGAGAAACATAAAGAAAATTAAATAACTTCATGAAGGAGTGAGACACAGATTCTTTACTAAATAAATACTCCATACACCAGTTCCTTTTAACTCTGAATTTATGGCAATTAGTAGATGAACTTACACTGCAATGAAGGATTTAACATGGATGCCGTTTTGACTGGCACTTCTCTTCTCGTAATGAAAATTATTCCTTTGACGTTTTCACATACACGTCGCACAATAAATCTTCTGCTGTGCAGTATTGCACCTTTACTATTGCACTTTTACTTTACACTAAAATAATATTATTTTTAACAATAATAATACGGCGGCAAGACATGCGCGTCCGACACAAGTTACAAGAGACAAGAGAAAATGAGTAACTGAGTAATTGTTCATCGAGAATATCTCGTACATCAAAAGAATGTGTAAAAGTGTTCTTCTGTCCGTTTTTCGCGCCGCGGTTTTCAAAGCCAGTAACTCTCTGCATCTCTGACGGCGCTTCGACAATAAACACGTTACGTCACAGGACGTTCACCTTTTACATTCTCGCAACATTATTTGCTAACTGTAGCTGTTGCCGAGCGACTGCTCGATTAGTGAATGATTTAAAATGGTAAGGCAATCACATAATTTTACACCATGCAGAAAACATCAGGTCGTAAAGCTTGTGACAAGTTTGTGGAAAGAGTGTTCGATGCAGGGAAGAAACAACCAGCACACTGGTGTGTGCATATATTAAGGTATCACACACAAAAATAGCTGCACTTAAACCTTTTACATCTTGTGTATAGTGGCATTTAAAAAAAAAGACGAACAACTGTTCGTATATAAAGTGGAACACTACGTGTAGGAGAAACCATGCAAGGCTGGGCTGTGGACACTGTGATTTCCTGTCGAGAGGGTCTTAAGAAGTTGCCTTCGACGGATGCAAAAACCGTTGGAAGCAGATAAGGGCCGAAGAGCTATTACGCCGAAGAGATGTGCGCGCACGTTTGGGTTCGTGACACTGAAATAGCGCGCTGCGTCGGTCGCAGCTGCGCGCCGCGCCCGATGGAGGCCGTGACGAAACGAGGCCCCCCCTGCAGATGGTGGGCCAGCGCAGCCCCTCGCGCCTGACGGACGGGCCCACAATGGTCAATCAGACCAGATCGCAGATAGCGGCCGCTGTTTGCATTAGAAAGGCGCGCCCGTCCCGGGGCCCGGCCCTAAGACAAGGGACGCCGCCATTCTGGCTGCAGCTAGCAGGTAGCGACCCGGCATAAAGGAGAGTTTCTCCGTCTGGCTACGAGGACTGCCTTCCCTTTACTGCGCGCTCCGGGATGCTTGCTCACGCAACTCCTCTTATTGCGGTCGCCCGTTAGGTTTTTATTTGAATATAGTGAGGTCGGTTCAAAGGTTTATTGCTGTGGGAGACGAAGCAGGATGAGTGGGGGCGGGAAACGGAGACTTCGGGGTAGAGATGAGGGAGGAGAGAGGGCGTCGAGAAGAAGGGGGGGAGGGAGGAGGAAGAGGGGGAGGACAGAGACGTGCCAACATGGTGGATTTCTTCTTCACTCACTAAGCGCGTATTCAAGCAGCTCTATGAAGAAAGCATGCAAAACTTATGAGATTTAAAATACATTTCAATTTTATCCTTTGGAAACAGTTTTTGGAAGCCTGCGGCTGTGAAAACGACCGGTTTGTTTATTAAATACCTGTCCTACTACCGGCCGGAGTGACACGGGCGGTTCTAGGCGCTTCAGTCTGGAACCGAGCGACCTCTACGGTCACAGGCTCGAATCCTGCCTCGGGCATGGATGTTTGTGATGTCCTTAGGTTAGTTAGGTTTAATTAGTTCTAAGCTCTAGGGGACTGATGACCTCAGATCTTAAGTCCCATAGTTCTCAGAGCCATTTGAACCTGTCCTACTGCCAGTTATAATTATCTTTCATTATTACATGCACGACGCGTTTCGGGAAATGATTTCCATTTTCAGGTGTCTTTCGTGTATTATGATACTCTCACTTGATGTTTTCGATGTCTGGGGTACTACATTATTCTATTGTCTTTAGCGTAATATATTAGATTGGTGCATAAGTTCATAGTATTTCCCATTCGCTTAATAAACAGAGCAGATACACACAACGAATACTTTAGTCATCAATAATATATTTTCGTTTAATGTTTACAATAGCCTGCCAATGTTCAGGTAGTTTTTAGTTTTAGCGATTGCAGAAATCACATAGTTTTTAGGCTGAGAACTCGTCGAGCCATATTTAGAGCGCATTTTCATCCAGAAAGGAAGATTCTGGAAGGCTGTTCGATAGAGAGCGAAGAACGTGAAAGCCTTAGTGCTCAAGATCAGGTGAATAAGGTGGGTGCGGACTGACTTCCCAGTCCAACTCCTGTATAGTGTTTGTCAGTCTAGCCCCAGTGCAGGAGTGCGTTACCATGGAGTAGCATCACTTCACGCAGCCTTTCTGGTCATGGTTCTGGGACTACATGTTAAAGACAGTTGCTGATAATAAATGTCAGCAGTGATGGTTGCACGTCGAAGAAGCGATTAGTTGTACACCACAACGTCGCTGCTCCACCAGACGTATATCATCATTTCTTGTGGTTGGGTGCAGGTCTTTGTATGGCTATAATTTCGCACCTTACAAGCCCTCATCTACATACTTTTCCCTGATTTACAACCGGAATTACGTATCATTTGATCGGGTGTACAGCGTATATATGAATATTTAAAGAAGACTGGCACTGTCACGTACATCTTGTAAATAGTTGTTAACGTTTATTGCATGAAAAGTGATGCAGTGTCTTTATTATCAAAACGGCGTAATGGTTCAAATGGCTCTGAGCGCTATGGGACTTAACATCCTGAGGTCATCAGTCCCCTAGAACTTAGAACTACTTAAACCTAACCCAAGGACATCACACACATCCATGCCCGAGGCAGGATTCGAACCTGCGGCCGTAGCGGTCGCGCGGTTGCAGAAGCCGTATTCTCAACTATGCGGTACGTGTCACTGCAGAATAACCTGAATTGTGCCACTGGAGCGGAGCGAATGCAGCAGCATTCGTGTTGACGTGTGAAGTGACGCTCCGGTGAACGGACAGCTATAACATGGTCAGTGGCTGCCGGTGACGAGGCGACGCGACCTGACCCGCCCGGGCCACGGTACGGCACGCTACGCTACACTAGAGCACGGCACGCCGCTGTCCCGCCTTCATTGCTCGGCCTCGCGCTATTTTTGAGCGCTTTCCGTCCGCCGAGCGGTCGATACTCGTACACTGCACTCAGCTGCTTCGTCTCGCTCTTCACACAGCACACCTGCGCTGCGTTACGAACAGCACAACAGCCGCCGCAGTGACGTCCCAGCAGTGTGCCGGTAGGCGGCTCCGTGTGACAGGATGGAGTCATCTAGATTCTCTGTCACTGCTGTCAGGCCTCTCCAGAATTCAACTGAACTGAACTGACGAATGTCACTTAACTGTTTATTAAATAATTAGCAAAGCTTTCAAGTATTCTGCAGTTGGTGCGGTACTCATTTCTGTTCTTGTAATTTGAAGAAAATTTGTAAATCACATGAAAACGACTTCAGGGTCACTTGCCCCTTGCATATCTCGAAATTCCCTTAGCCTTAATATTAAGCTTATCCAATACGGATCTCCTAGAGTCTGTGATTGTGTATTAAATATAGAAACAGAAAACTGCAACGATTCACTTTTTTTTTTAAATATTCGTTTATTCCCATAAACTTTCTTTCGAGCCATTTCAGGTTGATATTCAGATGGGGGCACAGGGAAGTTACGTGTTCATTTACATAGCTTGGTGCTGGTTTCTGGTTCTATGGCAAGAAGATACATCGCCTTGTGAAATGGTCATACATTGTGCTATATTGAAAAACTAATTCTGTTACTGCGACGGTATGGGGATTTGTACCTGACACTTCCATTATCTCTCTGTTCACCAGGAGGATGAATATATACCGCTGTCACTATAAAACTGCCAACATCCAGCATGAGCTCCACAGTTGGTGTATGTTACGAAGGAATAACATACTTTGCTCAGAGACAGTTGTTTGACTTTTGGTACATATTAATACAGTCGATGTATGGGCAAATACTATATAAAATTTCAGACTGAACCACTTTATTTGAACCACTTTATTTGAACCACTTTATTTCTGTTTTTATATTAACGCTGATTGGAATTACTGGCTTACAGTAAACACAGATACGGTTTATTGCAGTTAGGAAAATAATATGTACAGTAGTACTGCACGCATTTTTAGTAACAGTAAAAAAATTATTTAGCTACATAGCACAAGAATTATCTTCCGTTACATTACTAGCTGGTAATTCAGACAGACATAAATGCACTTCAGAGGTAACGGAAGGGTGTGTGTGTGTGTGTGTGTGTGTGTGTGTGTGTGTGTGTGTGTGTGTGTGTGTGTGTGTGTGTGTGTGTGTGTGTGTGTGACGGGGGGGGGGGGGCAGGAGGCTTATTAGCTGTGCCGAACTCTACTAACAAGGGGAGGCCGCCAATTGTGAAATTCAGATTCGATTCATACTGCGCATAATAAAAGCTCATGGCCAGAGGTGTAATGTGGCAAAGCACCAAGATGCACTTCTCAGCCGTTGTCGAGAAAATCGACAGTTAAAAGAAACCGTTGCGGTGAAATACTCTCTACGATTAGCAATTTTCTACAGCGTGGTGGTGCAGCGGTAAGCGTTCGGGTTCGTAATCCGAAGGTCGCCGGATCGAATCTCGCTCCATGCAACTTTTTTCTTTAGTATTTGTTTTTTGTAATTCATATATATATATATATATATATATATATATATATATATATATATATATATATTCCCGGCAATCAGTTGCAACAATTATGCATATAATAAGTTGTTGAAAGTCGTTTGTCGTGGAAAAACTGGCGACTTCGAACATCATTATGTTTTCCGCAAACAAAGTTGTATTTCACAAATGTTATTGTCTTCACAATGTTAACCACATGTAGTTAACGGAAGACGTAGAAACGAATACTATAGCGTAAGTCAAACGTTCGAATTAGAATAGAGACCCCACGAACACAAACTTGCTGTGGCAGGTATGAAATATAAACTCCGTTACTCGCTCGTTACACTTGAAGGACAGATGTTGAATGGGCCGAAACGAGCCGCCCCATGAAGCGTAGTTGCCTGCTGACTTCGAAAGAAGGTAGATGCGGTCCCTAGCGCAACTTATAACATCGTCGAAAATCAGTGCGGACGGGACAGCTTTGGTACACCCTGTTAAACAAACGGAAAAATGGAGGCGGTACAATTGGAGAGCGATCCGCCTTCACCAACATGCATAAGCAATTCATTAATAGTTTATATATATATTTGAATTGCAAAAAATTAATAACAAAAAAATATTGCATGGCGCGAGATTCGATCCGGCGATCGTCGGATTACGAGCCCCAGCGCTTACCGCTGCGCTATGACGCTGTAGAAAATCATTAATCGTAGAGAGTATTTCACTGCAACGGTTTCTGTTAACTGTCGATTTTCTCGACAGCGGCTGAGAAGTGCATCTTGGTGCTTTGCCACATTACACCTCTGGCCATGAGCTTTTATTATGCGCAGTATGAATCGAATCTGAATTTCACAATTGGCGGCCTCCCCTTGTAAGTCTATTAAGTTGTATACGAAAAAAATCAGTTTGGTTACTGAGAAGGTGGTCTGATGCTATACATTTGTTTGTAAAGATCTTAGTTTTTTTTTTTAAATCAGTACTTTGTTAGTTTCTGAGAATATACAGCGTTGTCTCTTGGCACAATGGATTGCATTAGAAGTGTGAGATGGAATTATCCTAAGAATTAAGATCACACTTCTTAACCTCCTCTTTCTTGTAGTGTCGATCATCTATCTATCGCACTATTTCAACTTTACTTGTACTTGCACCTGGTCTTCAACTTTAGCCCAGTATTCCCGCAGTAGTTTCCCGTGCTGTTCCCTCCTCGCTATAGTCTAGGTTTTGCTAGTTTTTGGTTTACCTTTCCCGGAAACGAAGATGACATTTTAATTTTTCTTGAGTGGACTGCGTTTATAGACATCCTCCCGTGTTATACCCACTTTCTTCAGATCGTTTTCTACCTCGGCGAACCACGCCCCCTAAGTTTTATTTCTTAGATCTTATGTCTGCAGTCAGCCCGTTATCACATGACAGTCTTGCTTTCTCGACCTTAGTCAATCCAAACCGATGATAGCAAGCATTTCCCGCACGAGGTTTAGCTGTAAAAGTTTCCCAGCATACCTTCACCGCAGTGAAATCGATACAACTCTGTGTTGAGAGTGCACCAGTGTAACAGAAGGCGATACGGACCTTGCCATGTTCGCCTACACAAAATAGGAAAGGAACACACTGCCGATATTTTGACAGCTTCTTCGCCAGAAATTAGTGTTTTCCCACTACTTCTCTCATCTCGTTCCCTTTGAGCAATACTGAAAATAACAAAGTGTTTCTTACATTGAGGTACACTATGTGATCAAAAGTATCCCAACACCCCCAAAAACATACGTTTTTAATATTAGGTGTATTTTGTTGACACCTTCTTCCAGGTACTCCATATTAGTAGTCATTAGACATTGTGAGAGAGCAGAATGGGGCTGTCCGCGGAACTCACGGACTTCGAACGTGGTCAGGCGGTAGGGTGTCACTTGTGTCATACGTCTATGCGCAAGATTTCCACACCCCTAAACATCCCTCTGTCCACTGTTTCCGATGTCATAGTGACGAGGAAACATGAAGGGACATGTACTGCACAAAAGCGTGCAGACCAACCTCGTCTGTTGACTGATAGAGACCGCCGAAGAGGGTCGTAATGTGTAATAAGCAGACGTTTGTCCAGATCATTACACAGGAACCCAAACTGCATCAGGATGCACTGCAAGTACTATGACAGTTAGGCGGGAGGTGAGAAAACTTGTATTTCATGGTCGAGGGGCTGCTCATAGGCCACACATCAAGCCGGTAAATGCCAAACGATGCCTCGCTTGGTGTAACGAGCGTAAACATTGAACAATTGAACAGTGGATAGACTTTTTGTGGAGTGACGAATCACGCTACACGATCCGGCGATCCGATGGCAGGGTATGGGTATGGCGAATGCCCGGTGAACGTCATCTGTCAGTGTGTGTAGTGCCAACAGTAAAATTCGGAGGCGGTGGTGTTACGGTGTGGTCGTGTTTTTCATGGATGGGGCTTGCACCCCTTGTTTTCCGTGGCACTATCATAGCACAGGCCTACATTGATGTTTTAAGCACCTTCTTGCTCCCCACTCTTGAAGAGCAATTCGGGGATGGCGATTGCATCTTTCAACACGATCGAGCACCTGTTCATAATGTACGGCATGTTGCGGAGTGGTTACACGACATTAACATCCCTGTAGAAGACTGGCCTGCACAGCGTCCTGACCTGAATCCTATAGAACACCTTTGGGATATTTTGGAACGCAGACTTCGTTCCAGGCCTCACCGACTGACCTCGATACCTCTCCTCAGTGCAGCACTCCGTGAAGATTAATTTTGGGAGCATGCCGTGAGAGTGTGGATAACATCAGAAACTCCGTGCGGACGTTTTCAGGCGACGCTGTTAGCTAAAGGGAGGTTTCAGAGCCAGAAGACTAACGCGTATCGAACAGAGACTTGCGGTGATCGACGGTTGGTGCAGGGACAGGCATTTGACGCTGACATTAATGACCTGAAACAGACGAAGGTATCCATTAACTGGTCCATTACACTACTGGCCATGTATCACTGTAAACGGTAAGCACCGTAAAATACAGTCGATGCGAGTGTGTTACGGAGATGTTCAGCAAACTATGCAGAAGTTTGCTGTTGTAGCTCTGAGAGCACACTATTCAAGAAGGCTCGTGAAATACAAAGGGTATTTGGAACTTATGTTCCGATCGGCCGCGAAATGGAAACCACAGCGAAAATAAAAAATGTTTTATTTGCAACAGTTAGCTACAACTTCCATCTTCTTATCTATATAGTCGTCGCTCCGACATAGACACTTGTAGTAGCGTTGTGCAAAATTTCCAATACCTTTGCATAGAAGTCAGCCACCAATGCTTTCCGCCCATTCTCTACACTGGTCTGCAGGTCGGTGCCTATGCCAAATTGTTGTCTTCGTAGCCAGCGGTTCATGTAACAGGGATGAAACTTGAGAGGGAGCCAATTACGGCTGTATTAGGCATGATCAGACACTTCCCATCGAAAGCGCTGCAGGATCATCTTCTTTGCCCCTGAAGAGTGCGGCTCCGAATTGCCTTTGAGAAGGAAATGCGTGACAGTTACGTTATGTAGGCTGCATAGTTTCAGGCGAAATTTCTCTCGCCACCCTCGTACTTAACGGAGGACACTATTTTCTAGGCATCTTCACCTGCTCACTGTGCAGAGCTGAAAAGAACGACGTGACGCGATCGACGGGCGTACTATAGACACTGCCCAAGACATCTGTGCAAAGCTTCATAGGATTTTCACTGTGATTTCGCGATCGATCGGAACTTACTTTGCGAATAGCCCCCATACGTTACTTCTTCCTTCACACGTCTCGTTAAATAACCGCAATGAGAGAACCGCAAAATTTAGACCTCATATGGAGGCTTAGCGAAACCTGTTCGTCCTATGTATCATTTGCGAATGGAACACTGATGCTGCTTTGTGTTAAAGCTGTTATAGTCACAAAACTTCATTCTATCGATTTGAGTGCTGGAAGGTGTACTGGGAAACTTTTATAACTAAACCTCACGCGGCAAATACTTGCTGAGATCAATTTGAGTTGACGAAGGTGGAAAAAACGAGGTCACGGCGTGATAACTGGCTGAATGTAAACTTAATCCTTGCATATGTTCCGGTTCTCTCGCCGGCTTTGAGAGGCCTTACGAGTGAACAAGTTAGTGTGTACAGTTGATGGATAACGTAAAATATGGATCTTGTTTTTATGGCTTCTGTAGCTAATAGATTGATTTATCATTATAAGTAATGAAAATCCAGAGCGATTCTATTGTCCGACTTCTCATATTATACATTATGTATGGCTGAACAACAGCTAAGCTAAGATAACTTTATAAATGCACTTCTTAGGGCTAATACTAACAACGACACCGTTAAAATTCGGACCCAACAGACCTGAAATCTTCCATATATGACTAAAACAACAGAAGTTTCTTACGGCTACTGAAATATCTTGCAAACCAGTGTCTGTGTATAGAAAAGGGCACATTCCGTGTTTTCTTCCACCGATGTTTTGCAACAATCAGTTACGCTGAAAGTTTTGCCACTTTTGGTGCAATTCGTTCATTGCGTCAAGATACATAAGAGCGTTTCGTGGATAATCATGACAGAGAGGGATTTTGAGGGGGAGGGGGGGGGGGAGAGCGGAGGGCGGTTGTCGCACTTGGGCTATTACGAAGATCATTAAGACAAATTTTTAAAAATTGTAAAAACAGGCAGAACTATGGAAAGTCCATGGATCTCTTTCCGTCACAGTAAGGGAACACCCGACTGAGAACTGAGAAAGGTGCTATAGGAGGACACCCACATGTAGAGTACAGGTACGCTTTTAAATGTTCAAGCGATAGTAGCAGAGACTAGTAAAAATAGTGCGATATATGTTGTAAACATAGTTCAATATTGAAAGGTGGCTACACTGTGCCACTGCGCCAGAGAGTGCGCCAAAGAGTACTATTAAGCCGCCTCCACAGTGATTGTCGAGAGTTTCATAGCAGTCAGTGCTTGTGAAGAGATAGTAGAAGTCAGTGGTTGTTGAGAGTTCGTGGCAGTCAGTGCTAGTAGAGAGCACAGTGTGTGTTAAGAGCTCGTGATTGTCGTGAAGTCGGAGTGAGATGTGGTAGTAAAGAGTGTTGCTCCTTGTTTTATGCAGTTATTTGATGGGAGAGATAGCAGATGTTATTGTAATGAGTGCATTTCGTCAATATATATGAAGGTAAAATTTATAATGTTTTTTTTATTAATTGTCTATCTGAAATAATGTGTCACTACAGGTTCAGTCAACAAAGCATCTGGCTTGTGTTCTTGGATTAGAGTGTAATTGTGATTTTTTTGCGTAATTATAGTTTTTCTAAATTTCTTTTGTCACGTCAGTATAGTTGGTATTTAAAAATTCTTGGCTTGTTGGAAAAGAACCGTGCCAGATGTGGACGTTGAGTCACACTCCCACATACAGAACAGTTACTTTTGGGCTTATTGGTTTTGTAGGTTTTATAGTTGCTGGGGACTTTATAGTTGCTGGGGACTTAATTAATTAATTGTGTTTACGAAAATTTTCTTACATTGTTCTTTGCAGTCAGATTGCGTAATAATACTAGTCAGGGCCAACCGTTTACGAGACTTGCGTAATCGGACAGACAGTTACTAAAAATAAAAGTATTTTCAATCAAATATAACTGGCTCGTGTTCTTGTATTAGAGTGAATTTTGATTTTCTTGCGTAATTATAGTTTTTCTAAATTTCTTTTGTCACGTCAGTATAGTTGGTATTAAAAAATTCTTGGCTTGTTGGAAAAGAACCGTGCCAGATGTGGACGTTGAGTCACACTCCCACATACAGAACAGTTACTCTTGTGCTTGGATTTTGTAGGTTTTATAGTTGCTGGGGACTTAATTAATTAACTGTGTTTACGAAAATTTTCTTACATTGTTCTTTGCAGTCAGATTGCGTAATAATACTAGTCAGGGCCAACCGATTACGAGACTTGCGTAATCGGACATACAGCAACGAAAAAAAAAATCATTTTCAATCATTTATTTAATTAAGCCCCCATGCAATATTCAGAACAGAAAAAATAATTTTTTTATGATCCACAAACATAATTTCATTTGAAAGTATCAAATGTTATGAAGTGGACTAGATTTAACTAATTTACATAATTAATTAATTGGTTAGTTACAACGTTCTTTTGCTCCGAAGCAGACGATAAGAGGAACCAACAACTCATTTGTTTCTGCTTCACGTTACCTATAATGCGCTGATAGTGGTACCCCTGCCACACACCTTAAGGTGACTTGTGAAGTGTAGGTGTGGTATTGGCTGATGTGTGGCCGGAAACAAATAAAGGAGATCACAAGCGAAGCTTCTCTCGACTTGGTGCGGCCTTGATCTTCCTGGCCGCTGCCGTTGGAGATCTCGGCATTAGTATGCAGGCGTAGCCCAGATCCCGTTCCGCTGATGAAGCGTAACGGCAGAAGACGCACCCGGCGGTAGCCAGGTCAGGGTCTCCCTGCGCTGCCAAGGCTGGAATGATTTGCAAAGCCTGTCACACCGTGTCCAGTTAAGAAGCTGCTTATCGTTAACATACGAATTCCTCTCTGCTTTCCTTACGCTCACAACTGCACCAGTGACCACCGTTACGTGATATGAAAGCTATCTAATAATACATCTCATAACACTACGAAGGTCTTCACGGCCAGCTTTTGCTTCAGCAAAACTTTTTACTAACGAGAATGAGATTTGCACTCTGCAGCGGAGTGTGCGCTGATATGAAACTTCCTGGCAGATTAAAAACGTGTGCCCGACCGAGACTCGAACTCGGGACCTTTGCCTTTCGCGGGCAAGTGCTCTACCATCTGAGTTACCGAAGCACGACTCACGCAATATCCTTTCTTTCAGGAGTGCTAGTTCTCCAAGGTTCGCAGGAGAGCTTCTGTAAAGTTTGGAAGGTAGGAGACGAGATACTGGCAGAAGTAAAGCTGTGAGGACCGGGCGTGAGTCGTGCTTCGGTAGCTCAGATGGTAGAGCACTTGTCCGCGAAAGGCAAAGGTCCCGAGTTCGAGTCTCGGTCGGGCACACGGTTTTAATCTGCCAGGAAGTTTCATATTTACTAACGCTTCGCCCGCATCTGTGGGAGACATCTTCACAGATAAACTAGCAACTGCTTCTGAAACTAAAGGGGCTTCGAATTTTTAAGCTGTGTAGAGGGCAACATGGGTCGTCACTTGATACTGAGTGAAACATTGTCTGTCAACGGCCACATCATTATCAATTAAAAGTAACCATTACTCTGTTGGTGTAAAGTCGCCACCCATACTTTAACGTAGCTTCCTCTTCCTTTCTGTTAAAGTTATCGCGGTAATTATTCTATTGCCTTTCTATATAAGCGCGCATAATTTTAAAATGAAGGGAAATACCTTATATATACAGAGGATGTACGTTATCCAATAGCGACAGACGGTGCGTATAATATTCCGTGCAGTTGTGGCCAAGTATTTATCGAAACCACAGGAAGAAGTATTAACGCTTGTTTACGCGTAAAACTGAAACTATAGTCTTGGACAAATTTGAGAATTTGGTCATAGCGCAACATGTCTGACAGTGTGGAGACGTTGTCACGCGCTCTGTTACAGAAGGGCAATAGAGATTTATAGAAACCGCTATAATTTCAACAAAAAAGGAGAGATAAAATAAAACTTGGGTGCTGACTTCGCAACATGGTAGTAACGATTGATTAATTTTAATGAAGAAACTGCGTCTCCGATAGGAAATAATCATGCATTCGGCATCACGTGACAAATGGTGGTGCCCTCAATAAATTTATTTATTTATTGCGTTTTAGACTGTTACCTATAATTCAAACAGAGGCTATATTCATCCATATCCAAATTATTAGTTGTAACAATCAGTTTTTTTCCTACACATCAGTGTGTAATAAGATAAAATCCCCTACCGAAGCTAACACAACACTGCTTCCCATCACGATAAATATTCTGCTCTTAATGAAGACTACACCGACTACAAATACCTACACCTGTCACTATTAGTATCTATGCCTTTTCTCTCTCTCTCCTGTCTGTCATTAGTCTAGATTATAACAAATGCTAATAAATTATGACACCAAGAACAATAATTTTATCTTGAAACTCTTCCATTTGCCTGTGTTCGCATACAAAAACAGCAACATGGGATTGTGGGTGATGCAAAACACTTTATTTATTTATTCCAAAACTGGTTTCATGGACAAATATCGCCATCCGTGGGTTCTTGGATTCTAAAATACGCAAAACTTATAAAACATTGTAAAACATTATCATGTTTTTTGTTTCTATTACTGTTTTCTGTGAATAATTTTATAATACTTTGTTTACTATACGTCCCAGCATGATATTTTCACTGTTGCCGCTGATTCCGGTATATTTTCTGCGTTTTATAAAATCGTTCACAAGAAACAATGCTTGAAACAAAACAATACACAAGTAATAATGTTTTACAGTGTTTTATAAGTTTGCTGTTTCTGCACGAGGATTGAGGATG
This sequence comes from Schistocerca piceifrons, assembly GCF_021461385.2. Lineage (NCBI taxonomy): Eukaryota > Metazoa > Arthropoda > Insecta > Orthoptera > Acrididae > Schistocerca > Schistocerca piceifrons. The sequence goes on from NC_060138.1 coordinate 523,583,247, forward strand.
GCGGTATCTGTCGCTGAAACTAGCTTGGAAATAACAAAAGTGTTCCGCATCAAGACGGACCCACAGTCCCACGTTGTTGACTGTGACTCCAGCTTTCTGTCTGCCACATTCCACAAGGTAGGCACACCCTGCCGTTTCCTTGGGCGCTTCGGAGAGCTTTATGGTGGAACCTGCCTCTTCCGTTGTCTGCCGGTTCCCTGGTTAGAATGAAGGATTCCCATGTTGCTGCGCTCTACACAGTTCATAGTGTCTCTATAAATTAAGGGTCCTTGAGGTTCCGATGCAGCTGCCAATTTTATCTGTTGCCGGTTAGAAGCACAGCTGCCTGCCTATCTACATATTCCGGTTCTGTTTCTTTAGGTGGCGACGTACGGCCCGCTGCTGCATTTTCACTCTGGTGTAACTATCGCCGTGCATACACTGTTGGCTGTTCATGTGCTGCAACCGTTGTCTTCAGCTTTCTTCGCAGCGTTGCTCCTGTGTCTTCCGTCGCAAGCACCCGTAGTGCAGTGGACGGGCGTTGATTGATAAGCCTTTCTTGAAATAGCGTTAGCAATATTGTGTGGTACCTGCCATTTTGTCTCGCAAGGTGATATCTCCTTCACATAGACTCCACCATACCGATTTAGTTGCTGCGCTCTACACAGTTCATAGTGTCTCTATAAATTAAGGGTCCTTGAGGTTCCGATGCAGCTGCCAATTTTATCTCTGAAGAGATGTCACAAAAAATGCACGCGTGAAGGCGAGACGAAAGTTGGGGAAGAAATCAATCAGTACAAGAGAACATATAAATTTAACGTTTTTCATTTATAATTACAAAGCTGTGCTATCAATAACCAACGGAAAACTCAATTAACATGCTTTCTTGAATGGCCTTTTAATGGTCACAGAAAATACTCCTTCCTTAAGACCTGTATTTTTTTTTTTTTTTTTTGCAATAACTATCTTTTCTTTTATTCCGTCGTAAGTATCTGAAGTTATCAATCTCAAGTTCATATTCATTCCATTTAGGCGTTCAATTTTAACATATAGATTTTTTTATTTTCAGTTAGTGATACACTACTGGCCATTAAAATTGCTACACCAAGAAGAAATGCAGATGATAAACGGGTATTCATTGAACAAATATATTATACTAGAACTAACATGTGATTATATTTTCATGAAATTTGGGTGCATAGATCCTAAGAAATCAGTATCCAGAACAACCACCTCTGGCCGTAATAACGGCCTCGATACGTCTGGGCATTGAGTCAAACAGGGCTTGGATGTCATGTAGAGGTACAGCTGCCCATGCAGCTTCAACACGAGACCACAGTTCATCAAGAGTAGTGACTGGCGTATTGTGACGAGCCAGTTGCTCGGCCACCATTGACCAGACGTTTTCAGTTGGTGAGAGATCTGGAGAATGTGCTGGCCAGGGTAGCAGTCGAACATTTTCTGTATCCAGAGAGGCCCGTACAGGACCTGCTACATGCGGTCGTGCATTATCCTGCTGAAATGTAGGGTTTCACAGGGATCGAATGAAGGGTAGAGTCACGGGTCGTAACGCATCTGAAATGTAACGTCCACTGTTCAAAGTGCTGTCAATTCGAACAAGAGGTGACCGAGACGTGTAACCAGTGGCACCCCATACCATCACGCCGGGTGATAAGCCAGTATGGCGATGACAGATACACGCTTCCAATGTGCGTTCACCACGATGTCGCCAAACACGGATGCGAGCATCATGATGCTGTAACACAACCTGGATTCATCCGAAAAAATGACGTTTTGCCATTCGTGCACCCAGGTTCGTCGTTGAGTCCACCATCGCAGGCGCTCCTGTCTGTGATGCAGCGTCAAGGGTAACCGCAGTCATGGTCTCCGAGCTGATAGTTCATGCTGCTGCAAACGTCGTCGAACTGTTCGTACAGATGGTTGTTGTCTTGCAAACGTCCGCATCTGTTGGCTCAGGGATCGAGACGTGGCTGCACGATCCGTTATGGTCATGCGGATAAGATGCCTGTCATCTCGAATGCTAGTGATACGAGGCCGTTGGGATCCAGCACGGCGTTCCGTACTACCCTCCTGAACCCATCGATTCCATATTCTGCTAACAGTCATTGGATCTCGACCAACGCGAGCAGCAATGTCGCGATACGATAAACCGCAATCGCAATAGGCTACAATCCGACCTTTATCAAAGTCGGAAACGTGATGGTACGCTTTTCTCCTCCTTACACGAGGCATCACAACAACTTTTCCCCCGCAACGCCGGTCAACTGCTGTTTGTATATGACAAATCGGTTGGAAACTTTCCTTCCGTCAGCACGTTGTAGGTGTCGCCACCGGCGCCAACCTTGTGTAAATGCTCTAAAAAGTTAATCATTTGCATATCACAGCATCTTCTTCCTGTCAGCTAAATTTCGCGTCTGTAGCACGCCATCTTTGTGGTGTAGCAATTTTAATGGCCAGTAGTGTATCGTGTCATCAGCATATCTTCCACATCAGATTTTCCTTGCTCCTGATGTCATACCACCTGTGTGCTGGAAGCAGTTTTCAACTATATCATCTAAATGGATATAAACGCTAGAAATGAAAGACAAAGGTCTTGGCTAACCTCTCTGACAATTTTAATTCCTCTTGTGATCTCATCTCCTTTCCTTGCTTGTTGTGTGATGTATATTTTGCTTACTGCATACCCTTTCCTCTCTTTCCTTTGCAGACGTAGACAGAAGAAAAAGTAATTTTCAGAAACTTCAGGTGACTGACACTCTCGCAGGCATCATGAATGTTTTTGTTTTTCTTTCTCTTTTTTGTATACGTTTATATTTTTCTTCTGTTTTCTATTAATATTTTGATAAGCTTTCTTTAAAAAAGGATATGTTGTGAGATGCGCTACGACCTCGTCTCATTGATGCAGAGGATCATGAAGTAACAATTAACCCCCTACCGCGATCATTTAAAATGTTTTGACAACTCCCACGTATAAAAAAGCTCCAATTTTTTTAAAATTTACAGATGAGTTAGTTTGTTCAATATTTGACGTTAAGCATGTAAATGAGAAAAATTGTAGAAAAGGTATGAATGTATGTTTAAAGTTCCTTGAGGTTGCTAAATGCTCACACAGGGGACACTGGCTGAGTATAGTCTGGATAATTTGTGATCGGTTTTCACCAAAAGCTATTTTTATGTGTCGTATACTAAGATTTTGTAGGGATGGACAGTGGTATATGTGGATACTGTCTGCAGAAGTGTTGCAAACGGAGTTAGTAGTAAAGTAGTAGTAAATGAAAATTTCGTGTACGAACAGCGAAATTGTTGTAAGCGCTAAATTTCCTTCCTTTCATTCTTTTGTGGTAGGTGTCAGCAACAAATGTTTGGAAAATGTTTGAAATATTTGTAAAACTTTTCTGTAAGCCAGCAAGTTCTCTCAATTCTCAAATATTGGACGAATATAGAGAAAGTAATTTGCACGTGGTGAGTTACGCTGCCTCAAGACATGGATACAGTTTTTAACTGTAATATCTACATCTACATGATTACTGTGAAATTCACAGTTAAGTACCTGGCAGAGGGTTCATCGCACTACCATCAAGCTATTTACCTCTCTCGAACGGTGCAGGGGAAAACAAGCACTTTAATTTCACGTGCGAGCTCTGATTTCTCTTATTTTCTTGTGATATCATTTCTCCCTATGTAGGTTGGCGACAGCAAAATATTTTGACACGTTGAGGAGAAAGTTGGTGATAGAATTTTCTTTAAGATCCTGTTCCAATGATTTCAGTCCCAAATTGCTTATCATATCCGTATCACTGTCTCCCCTATTTAGCGATGATGCAAAACGAGCTGCATTTCTTCTGAATCCTCTATCTGTCCTATCTAGTAGAGGACGAAAAAGCGTAGTGTATGCATTCTGTTCAGTAGACCGGTTGCATTTTCTAAGCATTCTGCCAATAAAAAGTACAGACCTCGTGTCTAAAGCATTTTGCAATTGTTTTTGGTCTCCTGATCAATTTTCTGGACAGTAAATTACAGTACCGTCTGCAAACTTAGCACATTAGACTCGCTTTCGGGAGGACGACGATTCAAATCCGCGTCCGTCCACACTGATTTAGATTTGGCACGCTTTTCCTAAATCGCTTCAGGCAAATGCCTGAATGGTTCCTTTGACAGGGCACGCCAGATTTCCTTCCCATTGTTCCCTAATCCGAGCTCATCTCTAATGATCTCGTTGTCGACGGGACGTTAAACTCTACTCTCTTATTCCTCCTTCGCCTCCTCCTCCGTCTGCAAGCAATCTAACAGGGCTGCTCGCATTGTGTCCTTATTATTTAAAGCAGATCAGGAACAGCTGAGGACATGTAACACTCCCTTGGGGAAAGCCAGGTATTACTTCTGTTTTACTCAATGACTTTCCGTCAGTTACTACGAAGCTTTCTGACAGAAAATCACGAATCCAGTTGCACAAGACACACAATATGATGAGAAATCGCTTATGAGGAATGGTGTCGACACTTTCAGGAAAAGTAAAAATATGGAATCAATTTTACATCTCCTGTCGATAGTGACCATTCCTTTCTGAGAATAAAGAGCTAGTTGTGTTACTGTGTTGGTTGCCATGGGAGTGCAACTGTTAACGAGCAGATTACAACATTTTTTTGTAAATAAAAATTTCGTTGGCTCTGGAAGGAGTTAGAAAGGCAGTCTTAAATTGGAATGAACTAGGTTAGCCGTTTCTTGATACAGTTAGCTGCGGACTGCTGCTGAGTACTGGCGCTGTGCTGTGTGCTTGACGTGGGCGCGCCTCTGCTTACAGATGGATAACCCGGGGTTCCAGAACGACGAGTGCGGCGCGATGCCGCGGCTGGCGCGCTCTCCCAGCCTGTCGCCGAGCGAGTGCCGGGTGCACGCGCCCGCCCCCGCCGCCCCAGCCACTGTACCGGCGTCGGCGCCGCCGGCCGCCCCCGCGCGCTCTGGCCCCGGCTACCTGCGATTCGGCGGCGGCGGAGCGCAGCCACAGGCGCCGAGCAGCCCAGCCTCCGCCCCCGCGCCGGTGACCGCCCCCGCCCCCAGCCCCCAGGGGCACGGCCTGCGTGAGCTGCTGGGCCGCCTCCAGCTGCCCGCCGCCGCCTCGCCGGACCCCAAGAAGGCGCCCGACGCGTCGCCGCTCTCCACCGTCAGCGCCATCGTCGCCAAGACCTTCCCGCCGTCGCCGCTGCACAAGGCCGCCGCGCTGGTGAGTGCACACACCTCACTACTTCATTTCCTCCACATCCGCTGCGGAAATTCTAATGTGAGACCGGTTAAGGAATCTTTCTGACGTGTACTACCCTAAACGTAGCTACCTAAATACATAAATTTAATCTCTTTTGGTTGCCCTTAATACTAACCCTTCCAACACCTATAACTTTAAACAATTGAGTCCCCAGCCTCACTATAATATGTTCCAAAGGAAGTAAAGACATTAGCTGCTATTGGGCATTGAAACACACACATCAAAAAAATTTTTGCATCACCTCGGTTACGAGAGTTCCAGTACCTGTACAGAAAGTTGGAATAGAGATCAACATAAACATCATTTCCACTCTTTTCATTGCTCATGAAAACCATGTATTGCATGTTGGACCACCGTACAGCGAGACCTTCAGAAGTGTCGGACCACACTGCTGTACACACCGGTACCTCTAATACCCAGTAGCACGTCCTCTTACACTGATGCATACCTGTATTCGTCGTGGCATACTATCCACAAGTTCGTTAAGGCACTGTTGGTCCATGTTATCCCACTCCTCAACGGCGATTCGGCATAGATCCCTCAGAATAGTTGGTGGGTCACGTCGTCCATAAATAGCCCTTTTCAGTCTATCCCAGGCATGTCGATAGGGTTCACGTCTTGAGAACATGCTGGCCACTCTAGTAGAGCGATGTCGTTCTTCTGAAGGAACTCATTCACAAGATGTGCACGATGGGGGCGCGAATTGTCGTCCATGAAGACGAATGCTTCGCCAGTACGCTGCCGATGTGGTTGCACTATCGGTTGGAGGATGGCATTCAAGTATCGTACAGCCGTTAATTCGCCTTCGATGACCACCAGCGGCGTTTGTCAGCCCCACATAATGCCACCCGAAAACAGCAAAGAACTTCGACCTTGCTGCACTCGCTGGACAGTGTGTGTCTAAGGCGTACAGCCTGACGGGTTGCCTTGAAACACGTCTCCGTCGATTGTCTGGTTGGAGGTATATGCGACACTCATCGGTGAGGAGAACGTGATGCCAATCCTGAGCGATCCTTTCGGCATGTTGTTGGGCGCATCTGTACCGCGCTGCATGGTGTCGTGGTTGCAAAGATGGACCTCGCCATTTACGTCGGGAGTGAAGTTGCACATCATGCAGCCTATTGCGCACAGCTTGAGTCGTAACACGACATCCTGTGGCTGCACGAAAAGCATTATTCAACATGGTGGCATTGCTCTCAGGGTTCCTTCGAGCCATAATCCATAGGTAGCGGTCATCCACTGCAGTAGTAGCCCTTGCATGGTCTGAGCGAGGCATGTCATCGACAGTTCCTGTCTCTCTGCATCTCCTCCATGTCCGAACAGCATCGCTTTGGTTCCTGCGAGACGCTTTGATACTTCCCTTGTTCATAGCCCTTCCTGGCACAAAGTAACAATACGGACGCAATCTAACCGCGGTATTGACCGTCTAGGCATTGGACTACAGACAACCCGAGTCGTGTACCTCCTTCCTGGTGGGATGAGTAGAACTGATCGGCTTTCTGACCCCCGCTGTCTAATAGGTGCTGCTCATGCATGGTTTTTTACATCTTTGGGCGGGTTTAGTGTCATCTCTGAACAGTCGAAGGGATTGTGTCTGTAATACGATATCCACAGTCACTATATTCAGTAGTTCTGGGAACCGGGGTGATGCAAAACTTTTTTTGATGTATGTGTACACCAATTCGAGAAGTTGAAAATTTGTGTCGAACTGGGACTCGAGCCCGGAATTTTCCGGTTCTCGTGAACGGTCATCTTGACCGTCTCGGCCATCGGGACATTTCCGAGACCGATTCAAATTTTCAAATTACCCACCCACGACTGACGTGATGCCCCTGCCCATTACCCTGACTACTCTCGGCGGTGCGCTGATTCGCATAGGAGTGAGAGCGTGTTCGCGCATCTGCATAGAAATGATCACTGGGCCGCCCCGCCCTAGTTGTGTACAGGATCTGTCTGTCCTTTCGGACATGACTGCTTCAGTGCAGATGCACAAACGCGCTCAAACTCTTACGGGAATCAGCGAATAGCTGAGAGTAGTGAGGATAATGGGCAGGGGCATTACATCGGTTGTGTGCAGGTTAGTTGGAAATTTGACACTGTCTGAGAACATATCCGAATGGCCGAGACTGTCAAAGTGACCGTTCGCGAGAAACGGAGAAATCAGGGTAAGAGTCTCGCTCCGGTACACACTGCTTTCCGCATTGATACACAGGCTACCTCAAAAAGAATACCACAACTTCCAAAGTCGAGAACTCTGAAAAGAAGAAAAGGAGAGCTACGCTCTTTCTGTCGTCGATTGAAGAAAGCTCTGAAGTTTCATTTGGTTGCTCATTTGATTTCTAGGAGCGCTGTTGATCACGTAACCTCCATTTCCGTTGTCGGTGCAAAGATGGCGACTGCTCAACAAAAAGCTTTTTGTGTTATCGAGTACGGCAGAAGTGAATCGACGACAGTTGTTCAGCCAACATTTCAAACCAAGTATGGTGTTCAACTTTCTGATGGGGATGTATCGCACGTTGGCATAAACAATTCACAGAGAACGGGTGTTTGTGCAAAGGGAAAAGTCCCGGACGACCGCGCACGAGTGATGAAAATGTTGGTCGTATTCAGGAAGCATTTGCTCGCAGCCCAGAGCTAGCAGAGCGCATAAAACTCCGCAACTGACCATTTGGAGAGCCCTAACGAAAAGATTAGTAATGAAACCTTATCGTCTACAATTGGTTAAAGACCTTTCCGAACCTGATAATGTGAAATGAATCGAGTTGTGAGAGTTTGTCCTTGAGCAAATGGAAACAGATGACTGGTTCATTTCGAAGCTAGTGTTTAGCGATGAAGCAACACTTCACACAACAGGGAAATTCAATCGGCACAATGTCCGTATGCGGGGCACTGAGAATCCGCGGGAAACAATTGAGCATGAACGTGATTCACCTAAGCTGAATGTTTTCTGTGCCATTTCAGCTAATAAAGTTTTTGGTCCTTTCTTCTAAGAAAGTGCAACTGTAACAACCTATCTGGAAATGTTGCAGAATTGGTTGTTCCCTCAACTCGAAGAAGAAGCACGTCAGTTCATACTCCAGCAGGATGGGGCACCACCCCATTGGCACTTACCTGTCAGTGCCTATTTGAACGAAAGGGTACCCACATCAACGGATCGGCCGCCAGGCAGTTAGTGACGGAGGACTTCGTCATTGGCCACCAAAAAGCCCTAAACTCACCTGCTGTGATTTTTTTTTTCTGTGGGTGTATGTTAAAGATACTGGGTTTCCACCACATGTACCAGCTTACATTAAGGAACTAAAAGAAGGAATAGCTGCAGCTATCCAAACTGTGCACCAGAGGTGCTACGGAGAGTGTGGAATGAGTTCGAGTATCGGGTTGACGTCGCTCGCGTGTCTGGGTCATATTGAACCTTTATGAATTTGTTTTCCACAGAAAAAACTTTGTTAAGTACCCTTCAGATGATTAATTACCCAAGGTTACATAATGTTTCTTTGATTAAATACGAATTTTCAAAGTTGTGGTCTTCTTTCTGAATCACCTCGTAGAAAGTATTTCAATGCCTAATAGCAGTTAATGTCTTTATTTCCTTTGGACAATAATCATACATGGCTGCAGAATAAAACATGTCTGTTCTTTCGGACATACCCGAAAAATGCACACCCCACATACATATCTCTCTAATATGTTGACCCCGTGAGAAAAAGACTAATTAGCTGTGGCTCATTAGGCTTTTCTCACTGCTCATTTTCCGCGAATTTTGGGCTGTCGAGTGCGGGAAGCACTCAACAATAAATAAAATTAAATGAACAAATTTTCTGATTACTTACATCTGCCACACACATATTACAGTACGTACTGGAACGCAGTGATAACACAAAACACCTGGAAACATTGTAAGGAAAGTTGATACTAACTACTAACAAGGACACGTCAATATAAATTAACAGTAGGCTCTGTTATTAAATTTAATTTCAAACTTGCACTATCGTTACAACGCTGAAGCGCTGAAACAAATACTTATTTAAAAAGTAGCGTGCGGAATCGCCGTTTGGTGGGGTCTTTTGGGGCTCGGTTCCTATCTGAGCTAGGAACAGGGAGTAAAAGGTTTTTGGTACACACTGGACTGGCGGCCATTTGTATAGCCATACGAGCATATTAAAGTACATTAAGCAACGTTTGAGCGAAGGACAGAAGCTGGCGAGAAGGCAAATTGTGCTAATCGATTAATTCATGTTGCGATAGATTTTAATTGGGCTCAGCTAATGACATTGTTCGGATTTTACGTGCAAAAAGAGTCAGCCTTAATTAACTCCGGACTGAAGCGAGTCTGATGGTTCAAATTTGGTCCACCGATGTATCGCACCTAAGCTTAAGATAAGTTTTAATCCTTTGAAAAACATCTTGCTTCGTTTGGATTTTACGTGCAGAAAACATGTTTTTGTGGAAGGTTTTTGAAGCGCTCCTCTTCCGTTCTTTAAACTTGTATGAATCGGTTCAAACTTCCCATGTAGGTAGCTCATCATCATCATCATCATCATTTAAGACTGATTATGCCTTTCAGCGTTCAGTCTGGAGCATAGCCCCCTTATAAAATTCCTCCATGATCCCCTATTCAGTGCTAACATTTGTGCCTCTTGTGATGTTAAACCTATTACTTCAAAATCATTCTTAACCGAATCCAGGTACCTTCTCCTTGGTCTGCCCCGACTCCTCCTACCCTCTACTGCTGAACCCATGAGTCTCTTGGGTAACCTTGCTTCTCCCATGCGTGTAACATGACCCCACCATCTAAGCCTGTTCGCCCTGACTGCTACATCTATAGAGTTCATTCCCAGTTTTTCTTTGATTTCCTCATTGTGGACACCCTCCTGCCATTGTTCCCATCTACTAGTACCTGCAATCATCCTAGCTACTTTCATATCCGTAACCTCAACCTTATTGATAAGGTAACCTGAATCCACCCAGCTTTCGCTCCCATACAACAAAGTTGGTCGAAAGATTGAACGGTGCACAGATAACTTAGTCTTGGTACTGACTTCCTTCTTGCAGAAGAGAGTAGATCGTAGCTGAGCGCTCACTGCATTAGCCTTGCTACACCTCGCTTCCAGTTCTTTCACTATGTTGCCATCCTGTGAGAATATGCATCCTAAGTACTTGAAACCGTCCACCTGTTCTAACTTTGTTCCTCCTATTTGGCACTCAATCCGTTTATATTTCTTTCCCACTGGCATTACTTTCGTTTTGGAGATGCTAATCTTCATACCATAGTCCTTACATTTCTGATCTAGCTCTGAAATATTACTCTGCAAACTTTCAATCGAATCTGCCATCACAACTAAGTCATCCGCATATGCAAGACTGCTTATTTTGTGTTCACATGTCTTAATCTCACCCAGCCAGTCTATTGTTTTCAACATATGATCCATAAATAATATGAACAACAGTGGAGACAGGCTGCAGCCTTGTCTTACCCCTGAAACTACTCTGAACCATGAACTCAGTTTACCGTCAACTCTAACTGCTGCCTGACTATCCATGTAAAGACCTTTAATTGCTTGCAAAAGTTTGCCTCCTATTCCATAATCTCGTAGAACAGACAATAACTTCCTCCTAGGAGCCCGGTCATATGCCTTTTCTAGATCTATAAAGCATAGATACAATTCCCTGTTCCACTCATAAATGGATAAAATTAAAACGAGATTTTTATCCAATAACCTTTTTCCATTGTCGAGATACGATGGTTCAAAGTCGAACTAAATGTAGTACGAAAAATTCATCCTTACGCGAACTGAATGCGCACATACAGTTTAAAGTGAATGAAATAAATAAATAATGCATTCTTATAATAAAATTGGAAACACGTTTCCAAAAATCTAGCTTCATTCGGTTTTGTGAGTTTTTCACTCTCGCCACTACTACCTTTCAAATTTACGCGAATCGGTTCAGATCTTGTAAGAAACATGTAACTAGTTGTTGTCCTTTTATTTTGTGAAAGCTTCATTCGTTGCCACTATATAGGCAACATAGTTCGATGCACTTTAAGAAAACCTATACCGGATCAGCCGTCACCAGAGTCAACAAAAGTCTGCATCGGTTGCCAAGCTATGGCAGTTTAATGTAAAAATTACGATAGAGCAAATGTTGGGAACCAGCATGAAAAATGCTTCTATCGTAGCATGAGAAAAGGGAATATGTCGTGGACAGAGTTAGGAAGATAAAGGGAGGAAACTAGCTGGCAGTTTCTAACACATTTAAATAGAAACATTCTGACGTATTCGTGCTTATTTTTCCAAATTAACGCTAAATCCACCAGCGCAGTAGATTCCTAAAACTCACCTGGTGTTACATGTATGACGAGAGGTGTAAAAACAAACAGACGCAAATTTATGTGCTTCTAGAGTGTGGGATACATCTACAATAGGAATTATCCCAGAATGCCGGTGCATGCATCCTAAACTTCAAAGGCACGTTGTCTTATTCCACATGACAGATGCCATGTTGGATGATATGATGGCACGTGTCATGTTGTACGACATGACATATATCACGTTGCTTTACTTGACACGATGCATTATACTACACTCCTGGAAATGGAAAAAAGAACACATTGACACCGGTGTGTCAGACCCACCATACTTGCTCCGGACACTGCGAGAGGGCTGTACAAGCAATGATCACACGCACGGCACAGGGGACACACCAGGAACCGCGGTGTTGGCCGTCGAATGGCGCTAGCTGCGCAGCATTTGTGCACCGCCGCCGTCAATGTCAGCCAGTTTTCCGTGGCATACGGAGCTCCATCGCAGTCTTTAACACTGGTAGCATACCACGACAGCGTGGACGTGAACCGTATGTGCAGTTGACGGACTTTGAGCGAGGGCGTACAGTGGGCATGCGGGAGGCCGGGTGGACGTACCGCCGAATTGCTCAACACGTGGGGCGTGAGGTCTCCACAGTACATCGATGTTGTCGCCAGTGGTCGGCGGAAGGTGCACGTGCCCGTCGACCTGGGACCGGGCCGCAGCGACGCACGGATGCACGTCAAGACCGTAGGATCCTACGCAGTGCCGTAGGGGACCGCACCGCCACTTCCCAGCAAATTAGGGACACTGTTGCTCCTGGGGTATCGGCGAGGACCATTCGCAACCGTCTCCATGAAGCTGGGCTACGGTCCCGCACACCGTTAGGCCGTCTTCCGCTCACGCCCCAACATCGTGCAGCCCGCCTCCAGTGGTGTCGCGACAGGTGTGAATGGAGGGACGAATGGAGACGTGTCGTCTTCAGCGATGAGAGTCTCTTCTGCCTTGGTGCCAATGATGGTCGTATGCGTGTTTGGCGCCGTGCAGGTGAGCGCCACAATCAGGACTGCATACGACCGAGGCACACAGGGCCAACACCCGGCATCATGGTGTGGGGAGCGATCTCCTACACTGGCCGTACACCACTGGTGATCGTCGAGGGGACACTGAATAGTGCACGGTACATCCAAACCGTCATCGAACCCATCGTTCTACCATTCCTAGACCGGCAAGGGAACTTGCTGTTCCAACAGGACAATGCACGTCCGCATGTATCCCGTGCCACACAACGTGCTCTAGAAGGTGTAAGTCAACTACCCTGGCCAGCAAGATCTCCGGATCTGTCCCCCATTGAGCATGTTTGGGACAGGATGAAGCGTCGTCTCACGCGGTCTGCACGTCCAGCACGAACGCTGGTCCAACTGAGGCGCCAGGTGGAAATGGCATGGTAAGCCGTTCCACAGGACTACATCCAGCATCTCTGCGATCGTCTCCATGGGAGAATAGCAGCCTGCATTGCTGCGAAAGGTGGATATACACTGTACTAGTGCCGACATTGTGCATGCTCTGTTGCCTGTGTCTATGTGCCTGTGGTTCTGTCAGTGTGATCATGTGATGTATCTGACCCCAGGAATGTGTCAATAAAGTTTCCCCTTCCTGGGACAATGAATTCACGGTGTTCTTATTTCAATTTCCAGGAGTGTACATGAGATGGGAATAATACTGACAAGTAAAAAAGCGCGAATATGTCAATGTTTTGATATAAATGTCTTTGAAGCTGCCAAATCACTCGGAAAATTAGTTCCCTTCTTTTACGTCGCTAACTCTGGCCATGATATACTCACTTTTTTTTGTGCTACGAAAGGAGCATTCATCATTCTGTTTAGAGTAATGCCCAGCAATTCTTGGCTTCGTATCTTAAGTAATCGTTAAAACTTTAAATGTTAGTAAAACCCTTGGTAACTCATAGGTTCTCCTGGAGACTAGTCAGAGTAACAAGAAAAGACAGACACTTCAGGCCTTTGCCGATCAGAGTTCTTTGTCTCAAGTGTAAACTAACTAGTAGCTGCCTTCAGCACTGCACACAGAGTTCCACTGCTGTCTCCGCTTTCGTTACTCCACACAGAATTCCCAGTCTTTTCCTTTTTGCTGCGTGCCGTAACATCCGACGTTGCTCTGCGCACTCTCCAACCGTCCCTTTGAAGGCCAAGACCGACAGACTTCACTCTCCACCTCTCCACCTCTCCACTCCTCCAGCTCCCGTACCCATATACGCATTCTTGGCCTCTTCACTTTATCGATTGATTGCCTCTGAGACACCCATACAGACGTGAGCACACCGATCACTCGGCTTCAGTTTACCGCGCAACCTTGCTTACTCCTCCGAGATGATTTTACCGGTATAGCTATCGTCTGGAAACCACAAATATTAAGAACTTCCAGCACGCTGGAATAACTGCAGGTCAGCAACTTCTTTTCGTCAGATCAACTGCAAACCAGCCAATGTTGCAAATTTCATGTTTTTATTTACTTGATGACGAGTTTCGGGCGGGCACCCATTTTAAAATCGTCCAGATAGTCAAAATGATGTTTCCAATAATACGAGATCCATATCAAGATCAATATATACGTATTATGAAGTGCAAATGAACAATTGGCTAATGCGCTGTAACTGTCCATTTGCCCTTCATAATACTTATATATTTACTTACTCCAAGCCTTACCTTTTGTGATAAGGGAATTTTAACAGCATGGTCAGGAGAGGAATTCCTCTCACATAGCTGGCCGGTGTGGCCGAGCGGTTCTAGGCGCTTCAGTCTGGAACCACGTGACCGCTACGGTCGCAGGTTTGAATCCTGCCTCGGGCATGGATGTGTGTGATGTCCTTAGGTTAGTTAAGTTTAAATAGTTCTAAGTTATAGGGGACTGATGACCTCAGATGTTATGTCCCATAGTGCTCAGAGCCATTTGAACCTCTCACATAGGCCAACCGACTACTGTACTTCTCTTCTTCCCGAACACGTCCAATCCCAAGCGACACTCACGTTCGGGAAGCGACATCCTGCCTTACACAGATTTCTTAATGTTCTCCAAGTCATCTTAAGAAGCATCCAAATATTACTTTGTCTGCAGATTTGGGTCAACATTTGTAAAACTCTAATTCCTCTCTCTCTCAAATCCCACCCTATGGGGAGAGGGGGAGAGTTTTAGTTTTAGCGAATCAAAATTTACGAAGTTAATAAGTATATTTTATTTATCCGTAACCATTTTCCACGCAAAAATGAGAACACGGATTTTCTTGAATTACAGTGACAACTACCAAGAATCAAAACAAATGTTTAAGACAAAATGTACGTAGTTTTTTATGTACAATCTGATTCTGCAATAAAAAAATGGGGGTTCCCATTTGAAATTTTTAAGTTGCCTCCCGCCTCACTCCCAGGGGGTTTAACACCAGCAGATGTCCCCCTCGAAAATAATCAACTTCGGATTCTAAAAATTTTTTTGTGTGAAGCTTATTTTTCGAGTTATTCTAGTTTGTCAACTTAAAATTTACGCCCAATATATACAAGATTAATAATGTAAGAAGGTGACAGGAACGCTTAACGACCGTGGCCTAAGCCTTTCTTGTAGTTTTCTGGCGTACTTCTCCCTCTGTGGCATCACCAGTGCTACAAATCCTATAATGTTCAAGCAACACTTCAACACGGAGGGAAGTGGTCCTACTCCTACTCTACTCTTCAACGTTAGACTGCTCTGGTAGAACTTGATTTCTATTCCGAAATATTACTTCACTTGGCTACACTCGTGACATGCTAATATTATATGCACATTACAACCTCTCTAGTTGGTGGTACGAGCTTAGAGAAGGACAACTTAAGGTCGTGGAATCGAATCTCGGTCAGATACCGAAATTTCTCAGTCTGCCTTTAAGCTAACCTCCACTTCTCAACGATAGATTCCATGTTAAAGTGTAGATCCCCTTTTCCCGGTAGGATTACAGGGTAAGTTAAGAGCGCTCCAGTCATGGCATACGAATTTACCCATAACCTGTGTCACAGCCAGATCACAAGTCTAGCGCCTCATTTCTCGTGAGCTTGACGATATCTTATCTGTCGCGATAACCACTCAGTTCGTGAGATACCTCTGTGTAAGTTCGCGACAAGCATACCTCGGACAACACAGTACTTTCACGTTTTCCATTTGTGGTTCAGTTCACAGTTCGGCGCACATGGTTGTAGTCAACACACCGAGGCAGATATTCGCGAATGAAAATCTCGTCCCATTCAAATTGTTAAAAAAAAAAAAAAAAAAAAAACCGCTGTAGCGCGTCTCATGTACCGTCATGTGGCGTACTCTTACACACAGTGATAATTAATTGCTTACTGCAAACATAGAACAACATTTATCACAAAGCTCTGCTCCATGCCCCGAAGAGCGACTTCGCTGAGACTTCCCCGTCTGATTTCGGGCGGCAATCCTCTCTTAAGCGTGTGCATATGAACAAAAGCCCGCCACCGGCGAACTATGGATAGCGGCGTATGACCGTATACACAGCATATAGCTTCCTGAATATTTTCGCACGACTCTTCATCAGTCTTGTAACAACTTCGAGCCAATTAGGACTTCACTGTTCTTCTCAATGAGTTCTCTGGCGTCGTAAGGTACAGATTTCTTGGTGACGGTTTTTGGTGCTGGAGGTATTGCTGAACCGCGCGTAATCCAGTGGCCTCGAAAAAACTCATGATGTAACTTACGCATCTAAGTAGCAAAGTGTAGTAGAGCTGTGTCCTGCTGAAACCGCACATGAACCATAATTCCATTTTCTTCAATCTGAGGTATTAACCATGTTTGCAAGATGCCGTGATCAGAATACGAAGAAATCTAAAAAGGTATCGTGGTGACATACGTGTGCACAACATGAGGCGTGTTCCTTTACAAATGTTGCAGATAGTGGGGATGTTCCTTAGACAGAAAACCACATTCCTCCTTCGGAACAACGATATATCGCACATTCTTCAGAAAATAACGATCTTGTGAGAGACATGGCGATTGGAAATTGTGTCAACAGAGCACGGCAAGCTAAAACTGGCTGTTCCATGTCGCCAGATAATGTATTTACAAAGATCCATCCAAATTCTTTCGTTTCCAAATCTCTTTAATGTGTTCACTCGTCGTTGACTGTAGTACTGTAGCACGTAAAGATCAGCTGCTCTTTTGCGAATGGCTTTCGTTGGAGGGTGTTCAGCTGATTGAACGGCAGCGGCACCCGTTTGCACTAGCGTTTTCTTATGTCCACACGGCCTGTCTTCGTCATTGCCGGGAGCAAAACCACTTTTTTTTTCAGTCGAGTATTGTTGCTTCATGAGGTGGGAACCTACCTATACGAACACTAAACGCACCCATTATCTCAGTCATTGTTTGCCTTGTCTTTGATATTCGTGTACTCACACAAGCCAATAATCGCTTCTCAATTATATAACTGTGTCCCGTTCACAGGTCAAGCAACGCAATATTGAAACAAAACAGCTGAATACTGATAATATAGCTTTTCGTCAGCTTCAAAGAAGGAAATCCAGGAAAACTACTAATGTGTTTACTTCCCCAGTTGTGCAAAATCAAGAGCGGTACAAGAACAGCTTCTGCTGAAGGTTCTTCGGTTTCCGTATTTTGAAAGGTGGTAGTTTGCACCAAAACAAGAATAATGTGCCGAGTAAACATGGACCATAAAGTGCAAATCTTAACATCTATGAGCGATTTCCCATCTTCGTTGCTATGAACACGTCTGTTCTACAGAAGTGTTCTTACCTCTTGAGATATGCATTTTAGGGCCCATGTTTACTAGACCTTTTTGCTTCGAATGATCGTTGCTGTCATATTCCTGAATATTGACCGTTCCTCCTTGGACATCTTCTACAGCATACTTTACCATATGTCGCACTGCGGAAAAAATCCGCAGTGCAATAGCCTAAATTCTGTATTAGTTCACATTACGCCCAGAAAACGTTTAAGATGAGCAGCTGAATACCAGTTCTCGAGATCAATGTTTCCACCCGTTTTGGCGTCCAACTTCCTCGTACCAACGTTGCCGCTATACACGTCAGCATGTTTTTGTGTTTAAAGCGCCATTCGGTCTTCCCCAAACATGCACACCGTGACGCATTTGCAATTATATTCGATTTTGGCGCGGCCGTCAGACGTGTCACGTGTCACGCAGCAGCTGTGACGGCGCGTCACAACACGAGACGGCAGGACAGGCACTGCGGCCGCGAGTGACGTTGACGGCAGGCAGTTTAGAGCGTCGATTGTCGGGCCCATGCTAACAGCGAGCGCGCATCTGCGGCGGCGCAGCAGACGTAAGATAACAGCAGCGGCCACGGCAGTAGCAGGCAAGGCGCCCATGCAGAGCAAGCAGCCGCAGGGGGGCGTGGTCGGCCTCTCCTACCATGCCGTCCCCACAGAGGTGCGTAGAACACTGCTCCTCACTACACATCCAAAATTGCGATTCAACTGTTCCGCAATTAATCGTGCAACCGCGTGTGTCCGATTTTTCTGAGTCGTCCTCTTACGCATTTGCAGATTCTGTTTAGTATACCAAACCAGCTTTGCACTTCATTGGTGTCCCATTAGCTGATTTCTTGTGTTCAGTTTACCGATTGTGTGTGTACGTGTACGTGTGTAGCCGCGCGCGTGCGACGACCAGCTACCAAACATACAAATTTAGGCGTATCATGTTACCTGCGTATGTGATGTGTACCCACAACGCTGTAAATATCACAATGCTTTCGATGAACGGGTCTGTTGAACCTGCTGATAGCGGACGCAACATAATTATAGTTTGCTGTGTAGCGTCGTGCGTGGACAAACAAAGATGGAGCGGAATACCGGCAACATTTATTCGGCTTCTATACTACTTTTGCAGTGTAGGTCTTGTGGCAGGCTGATCTTATTGTAGTGCAAGGTACGTATGATGTAGAAAACCAACGAATGTGATCCATAACAAAAATCTACCTAATGTTATGGAGCGTGTTCTACTCATATTGATTTTGATTAGTGGCTTATGTTCGGCATTTTAATGTCACGAGTTGGAGCAAACGAATGGTGTCGATAGGTTCAGTATACTAACTAGTATGAGTCTTTGAGGTTGGAATCTGTTTGGTGCCTTCTCTTGAGCCGATGTGTGGCCATCAGTGTTTCGCCGAATGTTTGTAACTTCACTGCTGACGCTTGTTTACTGTGCTGTCTCTCTGTACTGTGCAACAGAACATATTCATTATCCTCGCGTTTCTGGCCCGTTTTTAATTTCCTCGCTGTCGACTGGACAACGAACCTACATTTTTTCTTAATAATACTACATCGAGCGACGAATACAGAAAGGAAATCCTTGGCAAACAAAGTTATACATAAACGCAGTTATTACACGCACTTACGTAACGTTTCTTATTGTTGATACTGACTGCTTATTTTCCTCTGTAGGTAAACGAGGAAGCTGCTGCTGTATTACTTTAGGAAGTTAGGTTTCTTTGTAGCCCTACCTTCTTCATTACACACTTCTTTTCATTTAGTCGTCTCTGCAACATAAGTTACTGAAAACATGTTTGTTGCAGTGTGAGCATTCAGTATCAGCAATAAAACTCGTAAGTCACTGTTTTAGGTTCCGTGCATTTAAAAAACCCACTTGTGTACATTGTGAATAACAAACAAGGTACATTATTTATTGCACCTAGTACTAAGGTTTCTTACCTTTCCGCTCGCGCTTGGAAAGTTGTAGGAATTATTATTTCAGTATCGTTTGGCCGATTATTATTAGTCATTTATATCTTCACGTTATCTTCCTATTAGACACGTAAGGTGTGAAGAATTAGTGTTTCCCGTCTTGAACTAAGTCATGGATGTTTTACAATTTTTTCTTAAACTCAGTCTGTCTTACATTGACTCAAAGGTCAAATTTTTCAATATTTTTGTAGGGACCATGCTCGTCGCCCTCCTTCATACTGGGTCTCTTAGAAATAGTACGGGTTTCGTACACTTCAGTATTCTTAGTACATGTACTTTATAAGCAACATCTTTCGCAAACTACAGTTTGCCAATAAACCTACAATAAGCAAAAGCCAACCTTTTTTTCACAACTGAGCTCATTTCCTGATTTGTTTTCACTTACGTAGGTACTGTTATTGCCAAACATGTGATATAATTGGAATCTTAACACATTTTCGTAGTAAAAGCTGTCTGCAAGCCTCTGTATCAAGACCGAACTGGTTATTAGATAAGATTACCTTTCTTCCCACATGAGTTTCCGCCGCGTTTACTCACGTCAGCAAAGATTGCACTCCGCACTTGCTTACATTTTCTTCTATTTTTCTAATGTATATTTTATTCTATTTCATCTTGAACAGTGAAGATTCTATTTTATTTGTACTGTCCAGCTGTCTGATTTTCTCAGTAATCATGACCTAAAGCTTCACTACCAAAGCAGATTCACAGATGAAATGTTTGTATTGTGTAGGTGAGAGTATGATGCTGTGAACATCGGACCGAGACTTCAACTCAGATTCTCGTTTCGCGAGCAGTGCACTGCCAGTTCACTACCCGTTCATGCCTCACTGACCAACTCAAAGTTATGAGTTGCTACGTGTTTCACTAATGTTAACGTGCCATAAATGTTGAAAATGGTTTGTTTAAAATTCGGCATTGCACGTTACGTTATAACTGGAAATTAAACATCAAAAGGGACGTGTGTAAATTACCACGTGATTATGTTTAGGGCAAAAATATCACCACAATCTTTGTCGTATCAGTTCTTCCGGGACCTCCAATAGCGGGCTCCGTCTGGCCGCCAGGTATTGGACACACACAAAAGTTTTTCATTCATATTTCTAGCTTGCAGAGCCGTATTTCAGTTATCACCACCACTTGGCTAGGCTAAATAACCTGTTTTATTAACCATCGAATACTTGATATTCCTGGATAGTACATGATAAACGCTTTCTGTAAAAATTTTATCAATTACTTTACTTATTTGAATTCCCTCTGTACGTTTTCGTCCTTCTGTAGATCTGTTCTAAACAGGTCAAAAAAATGTTTGGTGGACTACACACTCAAATTTCGTCTCTTCTATGTATCATGCGGAGAGTTTAACGTGGTCATTTCAGAAACATATGGCCACCATGACGTAATTAAAAAACCGAAGTACTATCTTTAGGCGAAGTTACCATGTGAGGTTGCCAGTCAATATCTGCGCTGCAGTTCTCGGAGATCACCTTCCTGGACCATCAGCTTATCAAATCGTTTGAGTGGTGCATGGTATTTGAACGTTCTGGACAATACCTCGCCTGAACTTACGGAAGCCGTTCACGTAGAACTGCGCACTAGTTTGTGGTTCCAGAAAGATGATGCTCCATGAACCTTTATCTTGGGGCCACATCATACCTCCGACGACTTCGAGCAGAGAATAATCGAAAGCGGATTACCAGCCGTGTGGTCTGTGGGCTCCGCTGACCTCAGCCGTCTTGACATTTTCCTCTCGGATATGTGGTGTAACTTGTGTACTGAACACCAGTAGGAACACTACCCGAGTTTACTGAGCGCGTCTTTACAGCGTGTGATTCCATCAGACGAGAGCGCGGCATCATACAGTCAACAGGGAGAACTGATTCGTCATTGCACATTATGTAACGAAGCTGAACATTTACTTACATAGTGAAGCCACAGATTCGGTTCACAGTATTTGATTGTACTCCGTTAATAAACATTTTCCAAATCACACTAATCTGGCGTTTCATTTAGCCTATCTAATGCGTTGATAGATCATAGTGCTCTAGAAACTTTTTCAGATTTCGGGCTGTAGGTTCCTTCCATCAAAACGTTCAAACTTCCGTCATCTACAGTCTCGGAAATTCTTAAAACAACATTCTGTCACGCCCTGTACAGCTTGTTTACGACATTGCCGACCTCAGCTGCCAATTGCTCTTTAGGCGTTACCAAATGCTTTGTGTACTCCCCTTTGCTCTGGGTTGTGCATTGCTCGTTGCTTGCTTGTTTTGAAATGAGTGAAGAGACAATCCTAATCCATCATGAGGTTCGAGTAAGACTCCCACAACACCAGGAGGATGGGCGATCCCTTTGACTGTGTCAGTTCTGCTGTCGCAGAAGCACAAAACCCGAACGTAAACTGGCAGCACTGCAAGCGAGAGGCGGGGCTTGGTCCACCCCACCTCTCTCTCCTCGAGCAGTCTGTACGTTCTCGCATGTTTACACGTGAGATGAAAATTCGACGCTTCAAGACATTCATACTCCCACTCATCAGCTACGCGTCAAAAATTTGGGCCACCGCAGCCGATGTTCATAACAAAGTTCACTCTCTGCAGAACACATTTTTTAGAATAGCAGTAGACGCGCCCTGCTTCCAACCCATCACGGTAACATACACAGTACACAACATCCCGAAAATCCCGCACATGTCTCAGCAGAAAGCTTACCCCATGACCTAATTAAATCCGTAGGTTCGATCCCTCCCGACCCAACATTGAAATTTCCACGTATGATACTCCAATGAAACTTCTCCCTCTAATCCATCTAAACTCAGACCATCGAGCTACCTTCCTAGAAGCTCGACCCCCCGTCAAATACCTCAAAAACCCAAACCCAGCAAGCAGTACTTACACATCACATATAAAATAAATATTATACGTGACGTGTAAGTACTGCTTGTTTTTGTACTGTTAATCAGTTTTCAGTCTTCAAACTGTATTTCTATGCTTTTACATAAGCAGCAAGTTAACATGTCTGCTGTTAAATAAAACTTTGCCTGCGAATTCATGTACTAAATAGTGTTCATTTTAACATTCAGCCGTCTGTTTTTAACATTCAGCCGTCTGTTTTTAACATTCAGCCGTCTGTTTTTAACATTCAGCCGTCTGTTTTTAACATTCAGCCGTCTGTTTTTAACATTCAGCCGTCTGTTTTTAACATTCAGCCGTCTGTTTTTAACATTCAGCCGTCTGTTTTTAACATTCAGCCGTCTGTTTTTAACATTCAGCCGTCTGTTTTTAACATTCAGCCGTCTGTTTTTAACATTCAGCCGTCTGTTTTTAACATTCAGCCGTCTGTTTTTAACATTGAGCCGTCTGTTTTTAACATTCAGCCGTCTGTTTTTAACATTCAGCCGTCTGTTTTTAACATTCAGCCGTCTGTTTTTAACATTCAGCCGTCTGTTTTTAACATTCAGCCGTCTGTTTTTAACATTCAGCCGTCTGTTTTTAACATTCAGCCGTCTGTTTTTAACATTCAGCCGTCTGTTTTTAACATTCAGCCGTCTGTTTTAAATGTTAAGTAGCCTACTGATATCTACGGCTACTGTTGTAATGTTCATCTGCCCGCACTTGCTAACGCGGGCGCGTCAGTCTGTTGCTACCTGTGGCTTTATAGGTGTGAGAAACCCACAGTGGCTCGCCTTTCATGTGTTCTTAAAAAAAAAAGTGATTAAAGCCTTTCTGACTTGACATTTATTTTATATGTGACATGTAAGTAGTGTCTCTTTCTTGTACTGTTACGTAAAAATTCTTTTTCCCATAAGTTTGTACTTATATTATTGGCCACTTTAAATATTTAATTTCTGACGAAGGCACTCATAGAATTGTTGAAACCTGGTCAAAGAGACTAAAAATTGCGACCGAGGGCTTATTTAGTTCAACTTTAGTCACTACAGATATTCGGATTTAGGTTACGATATGTTCCATATGCCTGGCATCATTGACGATGATGTGGTACAGACGAATAGAGAAATTCTGCGTGACCCGCTGTAGCGTCGGAATATCGATGCTGTCGATGACCTCCTAAATGCCGGTTTTCAGCTCCGCAATGGTTTCGACGTCATTGCGGAACACCTTGTCTTTAATATGCCCCGACAAAAAGGAGTCCCATGTGTTTCACATCCGGAGAATATGGCGGACCATCGAGGCCCATGCCAGTGGTCTCTGGGTACCACAGAGTCAGAATGCGATCCGCAAAGTGCTCCTCCAGGACATCGCTCTCCTGCTTCGATGGATTTGGGTTCCGTCTTGTATGAACCACATCTTGTCGAAACCAGGGTCTCGTACCGCTCGGTAGTCACTGTTCCATCAAGGAATATCGTACCGATTATTCCGTGAGTGAACACTGCACACCACACACCCCCGGTTGAGGGCGAAGAGACTTATCGATCGCGAAATGTGGATTCTCAGTCCCCCAAATGCATCAATTTTGCTTGTTCGCGAACCCATCCAAATGAAAGCGGGCTCGTCGCTTAACGAAATCATACAGAGCATACTTATTCCCATCATACCTCGTGGCCAACTATGCAGTTTGAACGTCCTGACGCAAACCGTCCATAAGTTACGACGATTTTATTTCGTATAGTTCAACAATAATTGTCACCCTGTATTTTGGTCCTACATTTTAGGTGGTACACAAGCGTTCTGCCAAGCATTAGCCGAATCAGTTGGCCATGTTGAGTCACTTCCCTTGTCTCAGAAAGTTGCTGACGACGTCCCTCTTAGCCACTAGACGTTGCCGAATCTCGTGTGAACGGCTGTGGGTCTGAGCGGTTGCGTGCTCGCGCGTTGCAGATGTCGCAGCCGTCGCCGCGGCCGTCGATGGACAACCGGCGCAACCTGCGGCGGTCCGGGCGCGGCGCGGGGGATCCCCTGTCCGAGGCGCGCCTCAGCAAGCGGCGCGGGCCGCTGGGCGCCGCCTGGAAGCTGTCGTTCGCCGCCGGCGCCGGCAACCCGTTCCACCACCACCGGCACAACCAGCAGGCGCCGCACGCCGCCGGCTGGCGCAACGCGCTGCTCGGGGCCGCCGTCCTCATCGCCGCCGCGCTCGCCTCCCTCGTCGTGGCCGGCGCCTGGCTCTACATGTACACAAGTGAGTGGCGCGGACACTTCTCACTCCTATGTTACAGTCCGGCCAATTCTGCTGCAGAGTCGCGTGTACTGGAAGCTGTGCTACTGGTCCTCCAGTACCGCAGCGAACGTGGAGTCGGAAGTGGTTGGTCAACATTAACATACACTACTGCCCATTAAAATTGCTACACCAAGAAGCAATGCAGATGATAAACGGGTGTTCATTGGACAAATATATTATACTAGAACTGACATGTGATTATATTGTCACGCAATTTGGGTGCATAGATCCTGAGAAATGAGCACCCGGAACAACCACCTCTGGCCGTAATAACGGCCTTGATATGCCTGGGCATTGAGTCAAACAGAGCTTGGACGGCGTCTACAGGTACAGCTGCCCATGCAGCTTCAACACGATACCAGAGTTCATCAAGAGTAGTGACTGGCGTATTGTAACGAGCCAGTTGCTCGGCCTCCATTGACCAGACGTTTTCAATTGGTGAGACATCTGGAGAATGTGCTCGCCAGGGCAGCAGTTGAACATTTACTGTATCCAGGAAGGCCCGTACAGGACCTGCAACATACGGTCGTGCATTATCCTGCTGAAATGTAGGGTTTCGCAGGGATCGAATGAAGGGTAGAGCCACATCTAAAATGTAACGTCCACTGTTCGAAGCGCCGTCAATGCGAACAAGAGGTGACAGAGACGTGTAACCAATGGCACCCCATACCATCACGCCGGGAGATACGCCAGTATGGCGAAGACGAATACACGCTTCCAATGTGCGTTCACCGCGATGCCGCCAAACACGAATGCAACCATCATGATGTTGTAAACAAAACCTGGATTCATCCGAAGAAATGACGTTTTTCATTCGTGCACCCAGGTTCGTCGTTGACTACACCATCGCAGGCGC